>NW_027362780.1:8750000-10000000 GCF_046119375.1 Phyllobates terribilis
TCAGCCAATATTTTGGATTTTTGAAAATTTCACTTTTTTGTGAAAATATCCACTAAATGAGGGAATAATATGTGTGAGGGTTCCCCAGGAGAGTTCCAAATGTGTGTGGGTAGAATATATATCCCACGGGGGTAAATTTGAAAAAAGTTGAACATTTTTTTTTTTGGACTTAGTCTTTTTTCCGGCGTTTATCAGACTTTCAGATAGAGCAAATGTCAGTGAGCGTTCCGATTTCAGTTCCAGAGCGATTCGCCCAATGAGTCCTTGATATTAAGTCGTTTTCAGCCAATATTTTGGATTTTTGAAAATTTCACTTTTATGTGAAAATATCCACTAAATGAGGGAATAATATGTGTGAGGGTACCCCAGGAGAGTTCCAAATGTGTGTGGGAAGAATATATATCCCACAGGAGTAAATTTGAAAAAAGTTGAAAAAATTTTTTTTTGGACTTAGTCATTTTTCCGGCGTTTATCAGACTTTCAGATAGGGCAAATGTCAGTGAGCGTTCCGATTTCAGTTCCAGAGCGATTCGCCCAATGAGTCCTTAATATTTAGTCGTTTTCAGCCAATATTTTGGATTTTTGAAAATTTCACTTTTTTGTGAAAATATCCACTAAATGAGGGAATAATATGTGTGAGGGTACCCCAGGAGAGTTCCAAATGTGTGTGGGTAGAATATATATCCCACGGGGGTAAATTTGAAAAAAGTTAAAAACATTTTTTTTTTGGACTTAGTCATTTTTCCGGCGTTTATCAGACTTTCAGATAGGGGAAATGTCATTGACAATTCCGATTTCAGTTTCAGAGTGATTCTCCCTATGAGTCCTTGATATTTAGTCGTTTTCAGCCAATATTTTGGATTTTTGAAAATTTCACTTTTTTGTGAAAATATCCACTAAATGAGGGAATAATATGTTTGAGGGTACCCCAGGAGAGTTCCAAATGTGTGTGGGTAGAATATATATCCCACGGGGGTAAATTTGAAAAAATTTGAAAATTTTTTTTTTTGGACTTAGTCATTTTTCCGGCGTTTATCAGACTTTCAGATAGGGCAAATATCAGTGAGCGTTCCGATTTCAGTTCCAGAGCGATTTGCCCAATGAGTCCTTGATATTTAGTCGTTTTCAGCCAATATTTTGGATTTATGAAAATTTCACTTTTTTGTGAAAATATCCACTAAATGAGGGAATAATATGTGTGAGGGTACCCCAGGAGAGTTCCAAATGTGTGTGGGTAGAATATATATCCCACGGGGGTAAATTTGAAAAAAGTTGAACATTTTTTTTTTGGACTTAGTCTTTTTTCCGGCGTTTATCAGACTTTCAGATAGAGCAAATGTCAGTGAGCGTTCCGATTTCAGTACCAGAGCGATTCGCCCAATGAGTCCTTGATATTTAGTCGTTTTCAGCCAATATTTTGGATTTTTGAAAATTTCACTTTTATGTGAAAATATCCACTAAATGAGGGAATAATATGTGTGAGGGTACCCCAGGAGAGTTCCAAATGTGTGTGGGAAGAATATATATCAAACAGGCGTAAATTTGAAAAAAGTTGAAAAAATTTTTTTTTGGACTTAGTCATTTTTCCGGCGTTTATCAGACTTTCAGATAGGGCAAATGTCAGTGAACGTTCCGATTTCAGTTCCAGAGCGATTCGCCCAATGAGTCCTTGATATTTAATCGTTTTCAGCCAATATTTTGGATTTTTGAAAATTTCACTTTTTTGTGAAAATATCAACTAAATGAGGGAATAATATGTGCGAGGGTACCCCAGGAGAGTTCCAAATGTGTGTGGGTAGAATATATATCCCACGGAGGTAAATTTGAAAAACGTTGAACATTTTTTTTTTTTGGACTTAGTCTTTTTTGAAGGCGTTTATCAGACTTTCACATAGAGAAAATGTCAGTGAGCGTTCTGATTTCAGTTCCAGAGCGATTCGCCCAATGAGACCTTGATATTTAGTCGTTTTCAGCCAATATTTTGGATTTTTGAAAATTTCACTTTTTTGTGAAAATATCCACTAAATGAGGGAATAATATGTGTGAGGGTACCCCAGGAGAGTTCCAAATGTGTGTGGGAAGAATATATATCCCACGGGGGTAAAATTGAAAAAAGTTTAAAAAAATTTTTTTTTGGACTTAGTCATTTTTTCCGGCGTTTATCAGACTTTCAGATAGGGGAAATGTCAGTGAGCATTCCGATTTCAGTTCCAGAGCGATTCGCCCAATGAGTCCTTGATATCTAGTCGTTTTCAGTCAATTTTCTGGATTTTTGAAAATTTCACTTTTTTGTGAAAATATCCACTAAATGAGGGAATAATATGTGTGAGGGTACACCAGGAGAGTTCCAAATGCATGTGGGTAGAATATATATCCCACGGGGGTAAAATTGAAAAAAGTTGAAAAAATTTATATTTTGGACTTAGTCATTTTTCCGGCGTTTATCAGACTTTCAGATAGGGCAAATGTCAGTGAGCGTTCCGATTTCAGTTCCAGAGTGATTCGCCCAACGAGTCCTTGATATTTAGTCGATTTCAGCCAATATTTTGGATTTTTGAAAATTTCACTTTTTTGTGAAAATATCCACTAAATGAGGGAATAATATGTGTGAGGGTTCCCCAGGAGAGTTCCAAATGTGTGTGGGTAGAATATATATCCCACGGGGGTAAATTTGAAAAAAGTTGAACATTTTTTTTTTTGGACTTAGTCTTTTTTCCGGCGTTTATCAGACTTTCAGATAGAGCAAATGTCAGTGAGCGTTCCGATTTCAGTTCCAGAGCGATTCGCCCAATGAGTCCTTGATATTTAGTCGTTTTCAGCCAATATTTTTGATTTTTGAAAATTTCACTTTTTTTGTGAAAATATCCACTAAATGGGGGAATAATATGTGTGAGGGTACCCCAGGAGAGTTCCAAATGTGTGTGGGTAGAATATATATCCCACAGGGGTAAATTTGAAAAAAGTTGAAAAAATTTTTTTTTTTGGACTTAGTCATTTTTCCGGCGTTTATCAGACTTTCAGATAGGGCAAATATCAGTGAGCGTTCCGATTTCAGTTCCACAGCGATTTGCCCAATGAGTCCTTGATATTTAGTCGTTTTCTGCCAATATTTTGGATTTTTGAAAATTTCACTTTTTTGTGAAAATATCAACTAAATGAGGGAATAATATGTGCGAGGGTACCCCAGGAGAGTTCCAAATGTGTGTGGGTAGAATATATATCGCACGGGGGTAAATTTAAAAAAAGTTGAACATTTTTTTTTTTGGACTTAGTCTTTTTTCCGGCGTTTATCAGACTTTCAGATAGAGCAAATGTCAGTGAGCGTTCCGATTTCAGTTCCAGATCGATTCGCCCAATGAGTCCTTGATATTTAGTCGTTTTCAGCCAATATTTTGGATTTTTGAAAATTTCACTTTTTTGTGAAAATATCCACTAAATGAGGGAATAATATGTGTGAGGGTACCCCAGGAGAGTTCCAAATGTGTGTGGGTAGAATATATATCCCACGGGGGTAAATTTGAAAAAAGTTAAAAACATTTTTTTTTTGGACTTAGTCATTTTTCCGGCGTTTATCAGACTTTCAGATAGGGGAAATGTCATTGACAATTCCGATTTCAGTTTCAGAGTGATTCGCCCTATGAGTCCTTGATATTTAGTCGTTTTCAGCCAATATTTTGGATTTTTGAAAATTTCACTTTTTTGTGAAAATATCCACTAAATGAGGGAATAATATGTTTGAGGGTACCCCAGGAGAGTTCCAAATGTGTGTGGGTAGAATATATATCCCACGGGGGTAAATTTGAAAAAAGTTGAACATTTTTTTTTTTGGACTTAGTCATTTTTCCGGCGTTTATCAGACTTTCAGATAGGGCAAATATCAGTGAGCGTTCCGATTTCAGTTCCAGAGCGATTTGCCCAATGAGTCCTTGATATTTAGTCGTTTTCAGCCAATATTTTGGATTTTTGAAAATTTCACTTTTTTGTGAAAAAATCAACTAAATGAGGGAATAATATGTGCGAGGGTACCCCAGGAGAGTTCCAAATGTGTGTGGGTAGATTTAAAAAAAGTTGAACATTTTTTTTTTTTGGACTTAGTCTTTTTTCCGGCGTTTATCAGACTTTCAGATAGAGCAAATGTCAGTGAGCGTTCCGATTTCAGTTCCAGAGCGATTCGCCCAATGAGTCCTTGATATTTAGTCGTTTTCAGCCAATATTTAGGATTTTTGAAAATTTCACTTTTTTGTGAAAATATCCACTAAATGGGGAATAATATGTGTGAGGGTACACCAGGAGAGTTCCAAATGCGTGTGGGTAGAATATATATCCCACGGGGGTAAAATTGAAAAAAGTTGAAAAAATTTATTTTTTGGACTTTGTCATTTTTCCGGCGTTTATCAGACTTTCAGATAGGGCAAATGTCAGTGAGCGTTCCGATTTCAGTTCCAGAGCGATTCGCCCAATGAGTCCTTGATATTAAGTCGTTTTCAGCCAATATTTTGGATTTTTGAAAATTTCACTTTTATGTGAAAATATCCACTAAATGAGTGAATAATATGTGTGAGGGTACCCCAGGAGAGTTCCAAATGTGTGTGGGAAGAATATATATCCCACAGGCGTAAATTTGAAAAAAAGTAGAAAAAATTTTTTTTTGGACTTAGTCATTTTTCCGGCGTTTATCAGACTTTCAGATAGGGCAAATGTCAGTGAGCGTTCCGATTTCAGTTCCAGAGCGATTCGCCCAATGAGTCCTTGATATTAAGTCGTTTTCAGCCAATATTTTGGATTTTTGAAAATTTCACTTTCATGTGAAAATATCCACTAAATGAGGGAATAATATGTGTGAGGGTACCCCAGGAGAGTTCCAAATGTGTGTGGGTAGAATATATATCCCACGGGGGTAAATTTGAAAAAAGTTAAAAACATTTTTTTTTTTGGACTTAGTCATTTTTCCGGCGTTTATCAGACTTTCAGATAGGGGAAATGTCATTGACAATTCCGATTTCAGTTTCAGAGTGATTCGCCCTATGAGTCCTTGATATTTAGTCGTTTTCAGCCAATATTTTGGATTTTTGAAAATTTCACTTTTTTGTGAAAATATCCACTAAATGAGGGAATAATATGTTTGAGGGTACCCCAGGAGAGTTCCAAATGTGTGTGGGTAGAATATATATCCCACGGGGGTAAATTTGAAAAAAGTTGAAAAATTTTTTTTTTGGACTTAGTCATTTTTCCGGCATTTATCAGACTTTCAGATAGGGGAAATGTCACTGCGATTCGCCCAATGAGTCCTTGATATTTAGTCGTTTTCAGCCAATTTTCTGGATTTTTGAAAATTTTACTTTTTTGTGAAAATATCCACTAAATGAGGGAATAATATGTGTGAGGGTACTCCAGGAGAGTTTCAAATGTGTGTGGGTAGAATATATATCCCACAGGGGTAAAATTGAAAAAAGTTGAAAAAATTTTTTTTTGGACTTAGTCATTTTTTCCGGCGTTTATCAGACTTTCAGATAGGGGAAATGTCATTGACAATACCGATTTCAGTTCCAGAGTGATTCGCCCTATGAGTCCTTGATATTTAGTCGTTTTCAGCCAATATTTTGGATTTTTGAAAATTTCAATTTTTTGTGAAAATATCCACTAAATGAGGGAATAATATGTGTGAGGGTACCCCAGGAGAGTTCCAAATGTGTGTGGGTAGAATATATATCCCACAGGGTTAAATTTGAAAAAAGTTGAAAAAAATTTTTTTTTGGACTTAGTCATTTTTCCGGCGTTTATCAGGCTTTCAGATAGGGCAAATGTCAGTGAGCATTGCGATTTAAGTTCCAGAGCGATTCGCCCAACGAATCTTTGATATTTAGTCGTTTTCAGCCAATATTTGGATTTTTGAAAATGTCACTTTTTTTGTGAAAATATCCACTAAATGAGGGAATAATATGTGTGATGGTACGCCAGGAGAGTTCCAAATGTGTGTGGGAAGAATATATATCCCACGGGGGTAAAATTGAAAAAAGTTTAAAATTTTTTTTTTCTGGACTTAGTAATTTTTTCCGGCGTTTATCAGACTTTCAGATAGGGCAAATGTGAGTGAGCGTTCCGATTTCAGTTCCAGAGTGATTCGCCCAATGAGTCCTTGATATTTAGTCGTTTTCAGCTAATATTTTGGATTTTTGAAAATTTCACTTTTTTGTGAAAATATCCACTAAATGAGGGAATAATATGTGTGAGGGTACCCCAGGAGAGTTCCAAATGTGTGTGGGTAGAATATATATCCCACGGGGGTAAAATTGAAAAAAGTTTGAAAAAAAATTTTTTTTTTGGACTTAGTCATTTTTCCGGCGTTTATCAGACTTTCAGATAGGGGAAATGTCAGTGAGCATTCCGATTTCAGTTCCAGAGTGATACGCCCAATGAGTCCTTGATATTTAGTCGTTTTCAGCCAATATTTTGGATTTTTGAAAATTTCACTTTTTTGTGAAAATATCCACTAAATGAGGGAATAATATGTGTGAGGGTACCCCAGGAGAATTCCAAATGTGTGTGGGTAGAATATGTATCCCACGGGGGTAAATTTGAAAAAAGTTGAACATTTTTTTTTTTGGACTTAGTCTTTTTTCCGGCGTTTATCAGACTTTCAGATAGGGCAAATGTCAGTGAGCGTTCCGATTTCAGTTCCAGAGCGATTCGCCCAATGAGTGCTTGATATTTCGTCGTTTTCAGCCAATATATTGGATTTTTGAAAATTTCACTTTTTTGTGAAAATATCCACTAAATGAGGGAATAATATGTGTGAGGGTACCCCAGGAGAGTTCCAAATGTGTGTGGGAAGAATATATATCCCACGGGGGTAGAATTGAAAAAAGTTGAAAAAAAATTTTTTTGGGAATTAGTCATTTTTCCGGCGTTTATCAGACTTTCAGATAGGGCAAATGTCAGTGAGCATTCCGATTTCAGTTCCAGAGCGATTCGCTCAACGAGTCCTTGATATTTAGTCGTTTTCAGCCAATATTTTGGATTTTTGAAAATTTCACTTTTTTGTGAAAATATCCACTAAATGAGGGAATAATATGTGTGAGGGTACCCCAGGAGAATTCCAAATGTGTGTGGGTAGAATATATATCCCACGGGGGTAAATTTGAAAAAAGTTGAAAATTTTTTTTTGGACTTAGTCATTTTTCCGGCGTTTATCAGACTTTCAGATAGGGCAAATATCAGTGAGCGTTCCGATTTCAGTTCCAGAGTGATTCGCCCTATGAGTCCTTGATATTTAGTCATTTTCAGCCAATATTTTGGATTTTTGAAAATTTCACTTTTTTGTGAAAATATCCACTAAATGAAGGAATAATATGTGTGAGGGTACCCCAGGAGAGTTCCAAATGTGTGTGGGTAGAATATATATAACACGGGGGTAAATTTGAAAAAAGTTGAACAATTTTTTTTTTGGACTTAGTCTTTTTTCCGGCGTTTATCAGACTTTCAGATAGGGCAAATGTCAGTGAGCGTTCCGATTTCAGTTCCAGAGCGATTCGCCCAATGAGTCCTTGATATTAAGTCGTTTTCAGCCAATATTTTGGATTTTTGAAAATTTCACTTTCATGTGAAAATATCCACTAAATGAGGGAATAATATGTGTGAGGGTACCCCAGGAGAGTTCCAAATGTGTGTGGGTAGAATATATATCCCACGGGGGTAAATTTGAAAAAAGTTAAAAACATTTTTTTTTTTGGACTTAGTCATTTTTCCGGCGTTTATCAGACTTTCAGATAGGGGAAATGTCATTGACAATTCCGATTTCAGTTTCAGAGTGATTCGCCCTATGAGTCCTTGATATTTAGTCGTTTTCAGCCAATATTTTGGATTTTTGAAAATTTCACTTTTTTGTGAAAATATCCACTAAATGAGGGAATAATATGTTTGAGGGTACCCCAGGAGAGTTCCAAATGTGTGTGGGTAGAATATATATCCCACGGGGGTAAATTTGAAAAAAGTTGAAAAATTTTTTTTTTGGACTTAGTCATTTTTCCGGCATTTATCAGACTTTCAGATAGGGGAAATGTCACTGCGATTCGCCCAATGAGTCCTTGATATTTAGTCGTTTTCAGCCAATTTTCTGGATTTTTGAAAATTTTACTTTTTTGTGAAAATATCCACTAAATGAGGGAATAATATGTGTGAGGGTACTCCAGGAGAGTTTCAAATGTGTGTGGGTAGAATATATATCCCACAGGGGTAAAATTGAAAAAAGTTGAAAAAATTTTTTTTTGGACTTAGTCATTTTTTCCGGCGTTTATCAGACTTTCAGATAGGGGAAATGTCATTGACAATACCGATTTCAGTTCCAGAGTGATTCGCCCTATGAGTCCTTGATATTTAGTCGTTTTCAGCCAATATTTTGGATTTTTGAAAATTTCAATTTTTTGTGAAAATATCCACTAAATGAGGGAATAATATGTGTGAGGGTACCCCAGGAGAGTTCCAAATGTGTGTGGGTAGAATATATATCCCACAGGGTTAAATTTGAAAAAAGTTGAAAAAAATTTTTTTTTGGACTTAGTCATTTTTCCGGCGTTTATCAGGCTTTCAGATAGGGCAAATGTCAGTGAGCATTGCGATTTAAGTTCCAGAGCGATTCGCCCAACGAATCTTTGATATTTAGTCGTTTTCAGCCAATATTTGGATTTTTGAAAATGTCACTTTTTTTGTGAAAATATCCACTAAATGAGGGAATAATATGTGTGATGGTACGCCAGGAGAGTTCCAAATGTGTGTGGGAAGAATATATATCCCACGGGGGTAAAATTGAAAAAAGTTTAAAATTTTTTTTTTCTGGACTTAGTAATTTTTTCCGGCGTTTATCAGACTTTCAGATAGGGCAAATGTGAGTGAGCGTTCCGATTTCAGTTCCAGAGTGATTCGCCCAATGAGTCCTTGATATTTAGTCGTTTTCAGCCAATATTTTGGATTTTTGAAAATTTCACTTTTTTGTGAAAATATCCACTAAATGAGGGAATAATATGTGTGAGGGTACCCCAGGAGAGTTCCAAATGTGTGTGGGTAGAATATATATCCCACGGGGGTAAAATTGAAAAAAGTTTGAAAAAAAATTTTTTTTTTGGACTTAGTCATTTTTCCGGCGTTTATCAGACTTTCAGATAGGGGAAATGTCAGTGAGCATTCCGATTTCAGTTCCAGAGTGATACGCCCAATGAGTCCTTGATATTTAGTCGTTTTCAGCCAATATTTTGGATTTTTGAAAATTTCACTTTTTTGTGAAAATATCCACTAAATGAGGGAATAATATGTGTGAGGGTACCCCAGGAGAATTCCAAATGTGTGTGGGTAGAATATGTATCCCACGGGGGTAAATTTGAAAAAAGTTGAACATTTTTTTTTTTGGACTTAGTCTTTTTTCCGGCGTTTATCAGACTTTCAGATAGGGCAAATGTCAGTGAGCGTTCCGATTTCAGTTCCAGAGCGATTCGCCCAATGAGTGCTTGATATTTCGTCGTTTTCAGCCAATATATTGGATTTTTGAAAATTTCACTTTTTTGTGAAAATATCCACTAAATGAGGGAATAATATGTGTGAGGGTACCCCAGGAGAGTTCCAAATGTGTGTGGGAAGAATATATATCCCACGGGGGTAGAATTGAAAAAAGTTGAAAAAAAATTTTTTTGGGAATTAGTCATTTTTCCGGCGTTTATCAGACTTTCAGATAGGGCAAATGTCAGTGAGCATTCCGATTTCAGTTCCAGAGCGATTCGCTCAACGAGTCCTTGATATTTAGTCGTTTTCAGCCAATATTTTGGATTTTTGAAAATTTCACTTTTTTGTGAAAATATCCACTAAATGAGGGAATAATATGTGTGAGGGTACCCCAGGAGAATTCCAAATGTGTGTGGGTAGAATATATATCCCACGGGGGTAAATTTGAAAAAAGTTGAAAATTTTTTTTTGGACTTAGTCATTTTTCCGGCGTTTATCAGACTTTCAGATAGGGCAAATATCAGTGAGCGTTCCGATTTCAGTTCCAGAGTGATTCGCCCTATGAGTCCTTGATATTTAGTCATTTTCAGCCAATATTTTGGATTTTTGAAAATTTCACTTTTTTGTGAAAATATCCACTAAATGAAGGAATAATATGTGTGAGGGTACCCCAGGAGAGTTCCAAATGTGTGTGGGTAGAATATATATAACACGGGGGTAAATTTGAAAAAAGTTGAACAATTTTTTTTTTGGACTTAGTCTTTTTTCCGGCGTTTATCAGACTTTCAGATAGGGCAAATGTCAGTGAGCGTTACGATTTCAGTTCCAGAGCGATTCACCCAATGAGTGCTTGATATTTAGTCGTTTTCAGCCAATATATTGGATTTTTGAAAATTTCACTTTTTTGTGAAAATATCAACTAAATGAGGGAATAATATGTGTGAGGGTACCCCAGGAGAGTTCCAAATGTGTGTGGGTAGAATATGTATCCCACGGGGGTAAATTTGAAAAAAGTTGAACATTTTTTTTTTTGGACTTAGTCTTTTTTCCGGCGTTTATCAGACTTTCAGATAGGGTAAATGTCAGTGAGCGTTCCGATTTCAGTTCCAGAGCGATTCGGCCAATGAGTGCTTGATATTTAGTCGTTTTCAGCCAATATATTGGATTTTTGAAAATTTCACTTTTTTTGTGAAAATATCCACTAAATGAGGGAATAATATGTGTGAGGGTACCCCAGGAGAGTTCCAAATGTGTGTGGGTAGAATATATATCCCACGGGGGTAAATTTGAAAAAAGTTGAACATTTTTTTTTTGGACTTAGTCTTTTTTCCGGCGTTTATCAGACTTTCAGATAGGGCAAATGTCAGTGAGCGTTCCGATTTCAGTTCCAGAGCGATTCGCCCAATGAGTGCTTGATATTTAGTCGTTTTCAGCCAATATATTGGATTTTTGAAAATTTCACTTTTTTGTCTAAATATCCACTAAATGAGGGAATAATATGTGTGAGGGTACCCCAGGAGAGTTCCAAATGTGTGTGGGTAGAATATATATGCCACGGGGGTAAAATTGAAAAAAGTTGAAAAAAAATTTTTTTTTTGGACTTAGTCATTTTTCCGGCGTTTATCAGACTTTCAGATAGGGCAAATGTCAGTGAGCGTTCCGATTTCAGTTCCAGAGCAATTCGCCCAACGAATCTTTGATACTTAGTCGTTTTCAGCCAATAAGTTGGATTTTTGAAAATTTCACTTTTTTGTGAAAATATTCCCTAAATGAGGGAATAATATGTGTGAGGGTACCCCAGGAGAGTTCCAAATGTGTGTGGGAAGAATATATATCCCACGGGGGTAAAATTGAAAAAAGTTTAAAATTTTTTTTTTCTGGACTGTAATTTTTTCCGGCGTTTATCAGACTTTCAGATAGGGGAAATGTCAGTGAGCATTACGATTTCAGTTCCAGAGTGATTCGCCCTATGAGTCCTTGATATTTAGTCATTTTCAGCCAATATTTTGGATTTTTGAAAATTTCACTTTTTTGTGAAAATATCCACTAAATGAAGGAATAATATGTGTGAGGGTACCCCAGGAGAGTTCCAAATGTGTGTGGGTAGAATATATATCCCACGGGGGTAAATTTGAAAAAAGTTAAAAACATTTTTTTTTTTGACTTAGTCATTTTTCCGGCGTTTATCAGACTTTCAGATAGGGCAAATGTCAGTGAGCATTCCGATTTCAGTTCCAGAGCGATGCGCCCAACGAGTCCTTGATATTTAGTCGTTTTCAACCAATATTTTGGATTTTTGAAAATTTCACTTTTTTGTGAAAATATCCACTAAATGAGGGAATAATATGTGTGAGGGTACCCCAGGAGAGTTCCAAATGTGTGTGGGTAGAATATATATCCCACGGGGGTAAAATTGAAAAAAGTTGAAAAAAAAATTTTTTTTTGGACTTAGTCATTTTTCCGGCGTTTATCAGACTTTCAGATAGGGGAAATGTCAGTGAGCATTCCGATTTCAGTTCCAGAGTGATACGCCCAATGAGTCCTTGATATTTAGTCGTTTTCAGCCAATATTTTGGATTTTTGAAAATTTCACTTTTTTGTGAAAATATCCACTAAATGAGGGAATAATATGTGTGAGGGTACCCCAGGAGAATTCCAAATGTGTGTGGGTAGAATATGTATCCCACGGGGGTAAATTTGAAAAAAGTTGAACATTTTTTTTTTTGGACTTAGTCTTTTTTCCGGCGTTTATCAGACTTTCAGATAGGGCAAATGTCAGTGAGCGTTCCGATTTCAGTTCCAGAGCGATTCGCCCAATGAGTGCTTGATATTTCGTCGTTTTCAGCCAATATATTGGATTTTTGAAAATTTCACTTTTTTGTGAAAATATCCACTAAATGAGGGAATAATATGTGTGAGGGAACCCCAGGAGAGTTCCAAATGTGTGTGGGTAGAATATATATCCCACGGGGGTAAATTTGAAAAAAGTTAAAACATTTTTTTTTTGGACTTAGTCATTTTTCCGGCGTTTATCAGACTTTCAGATAGGGCAAATGTCAGTGAGCGTTCCGATTTAAGTTCTAGAGCGATTCGCCCAACGAATCTTTGATATTTAGTCGTTTTCAGCCAATATTTTGGATTTTTGAAAATTTCACTTTTTTGTGAAAATATCCACTAAATGAGGGAATAATATGTGTGAGGGTACCCCAGGAGAGTTCCAAATGTGTGTGGGAAGAATATATATCCCACGGGGGTAGAATTGAAAAAAGTTGAAAAAAATTTTTTTTGGGAATTAGTCATTTTTCCGGCGTTTATCAGACTTTCAGATAGGGCAAATGTCAGTGAGCATTCCGATTTCAGTTCCAGAGCGATTCGCTCAACAAGTCCTTGATATTTAGTCGTTTTCAGCCAATATTTTGGATTTTTGAAAATTTCACTTTTTTGTGAAAATATCCACTAAATGAGGGAATAATATGTGTGAGGGTACCCCAGGAGAATTCCAAATGTGTGTGGGTAGAATATATATCCCACGGGGGTAAATTTGAAAAAAGTTGAAAATTTTTTTTTGGACTTAGTCATTTTTCCGGCGTTTATCAGACTTTCAGATAGGGGAAATGTCAGTGAGCATTCCGATTTCAGTTCCAGAGCGATTCGCCCAATGAGTCCTTGATATCTAGTCGTTTTCAGTCAATTTTCTGGATTTTTGAAAATTTCACTTTTTTGTGAAAATATCCACTAAATGAGGGAATAATATGTGTGAGGGTACACCAGGAGAGTTCCAAATGCATGTGGGTAGAATATATATCCCACGGGGGTAAAATTCAAAAAAGTTGAAAAAATTTATATTTTGGACTTAGTCATTTTTCCGGCGTTTATCAGACTTTCAGATAGGGCAAATGTCAGTGAGCGTTCCGATTTCAGTTCCAGAGTGATTCGCCCAACGAGTCCTTGATATTTAGTCGATTTCAGCCAATATTTTGGATTTTTGAAAATTTCACTTTTTTGTGAAAATATCCACTAAATGAGGGAATAATATGTGTGAGGGTTCCCCAGGAGAGTTCCAAATGTGTGTGGGTAGAATATATATCCCACGGGGGTAAATTTGAAAAAAGTTGAACATTTTTTTTTTTGGACTTAGTCTTTTTTCCGGCGTTTATCAGACTTTCAGATAGAGCAAATGTCAGTGAGCGTTCCGATTTCAGTTCCAGAGCGATTCGCCCAATGAGTCCTTGATATTTAGTCGTTTTCAGCCAATATTTTTGATTTTTGAAAATTTCACTTTTTTTGTGAAAATATCCACTAAATGGGGGAATAATATGTGTGAGGGTACCCCAGGAGAGTTCCAAATGTGTGTGGGTAGAATATATATCCCACAGGGGTAAATTTGAAAAAAGTTGAAAAAATTTTTTTTTTTGGACTTAGTCATTTTTCCGGCGTTTATCAGACTTTCAGATAGGGCAAATATCAGTGAGCGTTCCGATTTCAGTTCCACAGCGATTTGCCCAATGAGTCCTTGATATTTAGTCGTTTTCTGCCAATATTTTGGATTTTTGAAAATTTCACTTTTTTGTGAAAATATCAACTAAATGAGGGAATAATATGTGCGAGGGTACCCCAGGAGAGTTCCAAATGTGTGTGGGTAGAATATATATCGCACGGGGGTAAATTTAAAAAAAGTTGAACATTTTTTTTTTTGGACTTAGTCTTTTTTCCGGCGTTTATCAGACTTTCAGATAGAGCAAATGTCAGTGAGCGTTCCGATTTCAGTTCCAGATCGATTCGCCCAATGAGTCCTTGATATTTAGTCGTTTTCAGCCAATATTTTGGATTTTTGAAAATTTCACTTTTTTGTGAAAATATCCACTAAATGAGGGAATAATATGTGTGAGGGTACCCCAGGAGAGTTCCAAATGTGTGTGGGTAGAATATATATCCCACGGGGGTAAATTTGAAAAAAGTTAAAAACATTTTTTTTTTGGACTTAGTCATTTTTCCGGCGTTTATCAGACTTTCAGATAGGGGAAATGTCATTGACAATTCCGATTTCAGTTTCAGAGTGATTCGCCCTATGAGTCCTTGATATTTAGTCGTTTTCAGCCAATATTTTGGATTTTTGAAAATTTCACTTTTTTGTGAAAATATCCACTAAATGAGGGAATAATATGTTTGAGGGTACCCCAGGAGAGTTCCAAATGTGTGTGGGTAGAATATATATCCCACGGGGGTAAATTTGAAAAAAGTTGAAAATTTTTTTTTTTGGACTTCGTCATTTTTCCGGCGTTTATCAGACTTTCAGATAGGGCAAATATCAGTGAGCGTTCCGATTTCAGTTCCAGAGCGATTTGCCCAATGAGTCCTTGATATTTAGTCGTTTTCAGCCAATATTTTGGATTTTTGAAAATTTCACTTTTTTGTGAAAAAATCAACTAAATGAGGGAATAATATGTGCGAGGGTACCCCAGGAGAGTTCCAAATGTGTGTGGGTAGATTTAAAAAAAGTTGAACATTTTTTTTTTTTGGACTTAGTCTTTTTTCCGGCGTTTATCAGACTTTCAGATAGAGCAAATGTCAGTGAGCGTTCCGATTTCAGTTCCAGAGCGATTCGCCCAATGAGTCCTTGATATTTAGTCGTTTTCAGCCAATATTTAGGATTTTTGAAAATTTCACTTTTTTGTGAAAATATCCACTAAATGGGGAATAATATGTGTGAGGGTACACCAGGAGAGTTCCAAATGCGTGTGGGTAGAATATATATCCCACGGGGGTAAAATTGAAAAAAGTTGAAAAAATTTATTTTTTGGACTTTGTCATTTTTCCGGCGTTTATCAGACTTTCAGATAGGGCAAATGTCAGTGAGCGTTCCGATTTCAGTTCCAGAGCGATTCGCCCAATGAGTCCTTGATATTAAGTCGTTTTCAGCCAATATTTTTAATTTTTGAAAATTTCACTTTTATGTGAAAATATCCACTAAATGAGTGAATAATATGTGTGAGGGTACCCCAGGAGAGTTCCAAATGTGTGTGGGAAGAATATATATCCCACAGGCGTAAATTTGAAAAAAAGTAGAAAAAATTTTTTTTTGGACTTAGTCATTTTTCCGGCGTTTATCAGACTTTCAGATAGGGCAAATGTCAGTGAGCGTTCCGATTTCAGTTCCAGAGCGATTCGCCCAATGAGTCCTTGATATTAAGTCGTTTTCAGCCAATATTTTGGATTTTTGAAAATTTCACTTTCATGTGAAAATATCCACTAAATGAGGGAATAATATGTGTGAGGGTACCCCAGGAGAGTTCCAAATGTGTGTGGGTAGAATATATATCCCACGGGGGTAAATTTGAAAAAAGTTAAAAACATTTTTTTTTTTGGACTTAGTCATTTTTCCGGCGTTTATCAGACTTTCAGATAGGGGAAATGTCATTGACAATTCCGATTTCAGTTTCAGAGTGATTCGCCCTATGAGTCCTTGATATTTAGTCGTTTTCAGCCAATATTTTGGATTTTTGAAAATTTCACTTTTTTGTGAAAATATCCACTAAATGAGGGAATAATATGTTTGAGGGTACCCCAGGAGAGTTCCAAATGTGTGTGGGTAGAATATATATCCCACGGGGGTAAATTTGAAAAAAGTTGAAAAATTTTTTTTTTGGACTTAGTCATTTTTCCGGCATTTATCAGACTTTCAGATAGGGGAAATGTCACTGCGATTCGCCCAATGAGTCCTTGATATTTAGTCGTTTTCAGCCAATTTTCTGGATTTTTGAAAATTTTACTTTTTTGTGAAAATATCCACTAAATGAGGGAATAATATGTGTGAGGGTACTCCAGGAGAGTTTCAAATGTGTGTGGGTAGAATATATATCCCACAGGGGTAAAATTGAAAAAAGTTGAAAAAATTTTTTTTTGGACTTAGTCATTTTTTCCGGCGTTTATCAGACTTTCAGATAGGGGAAATGTCATTGACAATACCGATTTCAGTTCCAGAGTGATTCGCCCTATGAGTCCTTGATATTTAGTCGTTTTCAGCCAATATTTTGGATTTTTGAAAATTTCAATTTTTTGTGAAAATATCCACTAAATGAGGGAATAATATGTGTGAGGGTACCCCAGGAGAGTTCCAAATGTGTGTGGGTAGAATATATATCCCACAGGGTTAAATTTGAAAAAAGTTGAAAAAAATTTTTTTTTGGACTTAGTCATTTTTCCGGCGTTTATCAGGCTTTCAGATAGGGCAAATGTCAGTGAGCATTGCGATTTAAGTTCCAGAGCGATTCGCCCAACGAATCTTTGATATTTAGTCGTTTTCAGCCAATATTTGGATTTTTGAAAATGTCACTTTTTTTGTGAAAATATCCACTAAATGAGGGAATAATATGTGTGATGGTACGCCAGGAGAGTTCCAAATGTGTGTGGGAAGAATATATATCCCACGGGGGTAAAATTGAAAAAAGTTTAAAATTTTTTTTTTCTGGACTGTAATTTTTTCCGGCGTTTATCAGACTTTCAGATAGGGGAAATGTCAGTGAGCATTACGATTTCAGTTCCAGAGTGATTCGCCCAATGAGTCCTTGACATTTAGTAGTTTTCAGCCAATATTTTGGATTTTTGAAAATTTCACTTTTTTGTGAAAATATCCACTAAATGAGGGAATAATATGTGTGAGGGTACCCCAGGAGAATTCCAAATGTGTGTGGGTAGAATATATATCCCACGGGGGTAAATTTGAAAAAAGTTGAAAATTTTTTTTTGGACTTAGTCATTTTTCCGGCGTTTATCAGACTTTCAGATAGGGCAAATATCAGTGAGCGTTACGATTTCAGTTCCAGAGTGATTCGCCCTATGAGTCCTTGATATTTAGTCATTTTCAGCCAATATTTTGGATTTTTGAAAATTTCACTTTTTTGTGAAAATATCCACTAAATGAAGGAATAATATGTGTGAGGGTACCCCAGGAGAGTTCCAAATGTGTGTGGGTAGAATATATATCCCACGGGGGTAAATTTGAAAAAAGTTAAAAACATTTTTTTTTTGGACTTAGTCATTTTTCCGGCGTTTATCAGACTTTCAGATAGGGCAAATGTCAGTGAGCATTCCGATTTCAGTTCCAGAGCGATGCGCCCAACGAGTCCTTGATATTTAGTCGTTTTCAACCAATATTTTGGATTTTTGAAAATTTCACTTTTTTGTGAAAATATCCACTAAATGAGGGAATAATATGTGTGAGGGTACCCCAGGAGAGTTCCAAATGTGTGTGGGAAGAATATATATCCCACGGGGGTAGAATTGAAAAAAGTTGAAAAAAATTTTTTTTGGGAATTAGTCATTTTTCCGGCGTTTATCAGACTTTCAGATAGGGCAAATGTCAGTGAGCATTCCGATTTCAGTTCCAGAGCGATTCGCTCAACAAGTCCTTGATATTTAGTCGTTTTCAGCCAATATTTTGGATTTTTGAAAATTTCACTTTTTTGTGAAAATATCCACTAAATGAGGGAATAATATGTGTGAGGGTACCCCAGGAGAATTCCAAATGTGTGTGGGTAGAATATATATCCCACGGGGGTAAATTTGAAAAAAGTTGAAAATTTTTTTTTGGACTTAGTCATTTTTCCGGCGTTTATCAGACTTTCAGATAGAGCAAATATCAGTGAGCGTTCCGATTTCAGTTCCAGAGTGATTCGCCCTATGAGTCCTTGATATTTAGTCATTTTCAGCCAATATTTTGGATTTTTGAAAATTTCACTTTTTTGTGAAAATATCCACTAAATGAAGGAATAATATGTGTGATGGTACCCCAGGAGAGTTCCAAATGTGTGTGGGTAGAATATATATAACACGGGGGTAAATTTGAAAAAAGTTGAACATTTTTTTTTTTGGACTTAGTCTTTTTTCCGGCGTTTATCAGACTTTCAGATAGGGCAAATGTCAGTGAGCGTTACGATTTCAGTTCCAGAGCGATTCACCCAATGAGTGCTTGATATTTAGTCGTTTTCAGCCAATATATTGGATTTTTGAAAATTTCACTTTTTTGTGAAAATATCAACTAAATGAGGGAATAATATGTGTGAGGGTACCCCAGGAGAGTTACAAATGTGTGTGGGTAGAATATGTATCCCACGGGGGTAAATTTGAAAAAAGTTGAACATTTTTTTTTTTGGACTTAGTCTTTTTTCCGGCGTTTATCAGACTTTCAGATAGGGTAAATGTCAGTGAGCGTTCCGATTTCAGTTCCAGAGCGATTCGGCCAATGAGTGCTTGATATTTAGTCGTTTTCAGCCAATATATTGGATTTTTGAAAATTTCACTTTTTTGTGAAAATATCCACTAAATGAAGGAATAATATGTGTGAGGGTACCCCAGGAGAGTTCCAAATGTGTGTGGGTAGAATATATATGCCACGGGGGTAAAATTGAAAAAAGTTGAAAAAAAATTTTTTTTTTGGACTTAGTCATTTTTCCGGCGTTTATCAGACTTTCAGATAGGGCAAATGTCAGTGAGCGTTTCGATTTCAGTTCCAGAGCAATTCGCCCAACGAATCTTTGATACTTAGTCGTTTTCAGCCAATATGTTGGATTTTTGAAAATTTCACTTTTTTGTGAAAATATTCCCTAAATGAGGGAATAATATGTGTGAGGGTACCCCAGGAGAGTTCCAAATGTGTGTGGGAAGAATATATATCCCACGGGGGTAAAATTGAAAAAAGTTTAAAAAATTTTTTTTCTGGACTGTCATTTTTTCCGGCGTTTATCAGACTTTCAGATAGGGGAAATGTCAGTGAGCATTACGATTTCAGTTCCAGAGTGATTCGCCCAATGAGTCCTTGATATTTAGTAGTTTTCAGCCAATATTTTGGATTTTTGAAAATTTCACTTTTTTGTGAAAATATCCACTAAATGAGGGAATAATATGTGTGAGGGTACCCCAGGAGAGTACCAAATGTGTGTGGGTAGAATATATATTCCACGGGGGTAAAATTGAAAAAAGTTTAAAAAAATTTTTTTTGGGAATTAGTCATTTTTCCGGCGTTTATCAGACTTTCAGATAGGGCAAATGTCAGTGAGCATTCCGATTTCAGTTCCAGAGCGATTCGCTCAACGAGTCCTTGATATTTAGTCGTTTTCAGCCAATATATTGGATTTTTGAAAATTTCACTTTTTTGTGAAAATATCCACTAAATGAAGGAATAATATGTGTGAGGGTACCCCAGGAGAGTTCCAAATGTGTGTGGGTAGAATATATATCCCACGGGGGTAAATTTGAAAAAAGTTGAACATTTTTTTTTTTGGACTTAGTCTTTTTTCCGGCGTTTATCAGACTTTCAGATAGGGCAAATGTCAGTGAGCGTTACGATTTCAGTTCCAGAGCGATTCACCCAATGAGTGCTTGATATTTAGTCGTTTTCAGCCAATATATTGGATTTTTGAAAATTTCACTTTTTTGTGAAAATATCAACTAAATGAGGGAATAATATGTGTGAGGGTACCCCAGGAGAGTTCCAAATGTGTGTGGGTAGAATATGTATCCCACGGGGGTAAGTTTGAAAAAAGTTGAACATTTTTTTTTTTGGACTTAGTCTTTTTTCCGGCGTTTATCAGACTTTCAGATAGGGGAAATGTCAGTGAGCATTGCGATTTCAGTTCCAGAGTTATTCGCCCAATGAGTCCTTGATATTTAGTCGTTTTCAGCCAATATTTTGGATTTTTGAAAATTTCACTTTTTTGTGAAAATATCCACTAAATGAGGGAATAATATGTGTGAGGGTACACCAGGAGAGTTCCAAATGTGTGTGGGTAGAATATATATCCCACGGGGGTAAACTTGAAAAAAGTTGAACATTTTTTTTTTTGGACTTAGTCTTTTTTCCGGCGTTTATCAGACTTTCATATAGGGCAAATGTCAGTGAGCATTCCGATTTAAGTTCCAGAGCGATTCGCCCAACGAATCTTTGATATTTAGTCGTTTTCAGCCAATATTTTGGATTTTTGAAAATTTCACTTTTTTGTGAAAATATCCACTAAATGAGGGAATAATATGTGTGAGGGTACCCCAGGAGAGTTCCAAATGTGTGTGGGTAGAATATTTATCCCATGGGGGTAAAATTGAAAAAAGTTTAAAAAACTTTTTTTCTGGACTTAGTCATTTTTCCGGCGTTTATCAGACTTTCAGATAGGGGAAATGTCAGTGAGCATTCCGATTTCAGTTCCAGAGTGATTCGCAAAAATGAGTCCTTGATATTTAGTCGTTTTCAGACAATATTTTGGATTTTTGAAAATTTCACTTTTTTGTGAAAATATCCACTAAATGAGGGAATAATATGTGTGAGGGTACCGCAGGAGAGTACCAAATGTGTGTGGGTAGAATATATATTCCACGGGGGTAAAATTGAAAAAAGTTTGAAAAAAAGTTTTTTTTGGACTTAGTCTTTTTCCCGGCGTTTATCAGACTTTCAGATAGAGCAAATGTCAGTGAACATTCCGATTTCAGTTCCAGAGCGATTCGCCCAACGAGTCCTTGATATTTAGTCGTTTTCAGCAAATATGTTGGATTTTTGAAAATTTCACTTTTTTGTGAAAATATCCACTAAATGAGGGAATAATATGTGTGAGGGTACCCCAGGAGAGTTCCAAATGTGTGTGGGTAGAATATATATCCCACGGGGGTAAAATTGAAAAAAGTTGAAAAAAAATTTTTTTTTTGGACTTAGTCATTTTTCCGGCGTTTATCAGACTTTCAGATAGGGTAAATGTCAGTGAGCATTCCGATTTCAGTTCCAGAGCGATTCGCCCAATGAGTGCTTGATATTTAGTCGTTTTCAGCCAATATATTGGATTTTTGAAAATTTCACTTTTTTGTGAAAATATCCACTAAATGAGGGAATAATATGTGTGAGGGTACCCCAGGAGAGTTCCAAATGTGTGTGGGTAGAATATGTATCCCACGGGGGTAAATTTGAAAAAAGTTGAACATTTTTTTTTTTGGACTTAGTCTTTTTTCCGGCGTTTATCAGACTTTCAGATAGGGCAAATGTCAGTGAGCGTTCCGATTTCAGTTCCAGAGCGATTCGCCCAATGAGTGCTTGATATTTAATCGTTTTCAGCCAATATATTGGATTTTTGAAAATTTCACTTTTTTGTGAAAATATCCACTAAATGAGGGAATAATATGTGTGAGGGTACCCCAGGAGAGTTCCAAATGTGTGTGGGTAGAATATGTATCCCACGGGGGTAAATTTGAAAAAAGTTGAACATTTTTTTTTTTGGACTTAGTCTTTTTTCCGGCGTTTATCAGACTTTCAGATAGGGCAAATGTCAGTGAGCGTTCCAATTTCAGTTCCAGAGCGATTCGCCCAATGAGTCCTTGATATTTAGTCGTTTTCAGCCAATATTTTGGATTTTTGAAAATTTCACTTTTTTGTGAAAATATCCACTAAATGAGAGAATAATATGTGTGAGAGAACCCCAGGAGAGTTCCAAATGTGTGTGGGTAGAATATATATCCCACGGGGGTAAATTTGAAAAAAGTTAAAACATTTTTTTTTTGGACTTAGTCATTTTTCCGGCGTTTATCAGACTTTCAGATAGGGGAAATGTCAGTGAGCATTGCGATTTCAGTTCCAGAGTGATTCGCCCAATGAGTCCTTGATATTTAGTCGTTTTCAGCCAATATTTTGGATTTTTGAAAATTTCAATTTTTGTGAAAATATCCACTAAATGAGGGAATAATATGTGTGAGGGTACCCCAGGAGAGTTCCAAATGTGTGTGGGTAGAATATATATCCCACGGGGGTAAAATTGAAAAAAGTTGAAAAAAAATTTTTTTTTTGGACTTAGTCATTTTTCCGGCGTTTATCAGACTTTCAGAAAGGGCAAATGTCAGTGAGCGTTCCGATTTCAGTTCCAGAGCAATTCGCCCAACGAATCTTTGATACTTAGTCGTTTTCAGCCAATATTTTGGATTTTTGAAAATTTCACTTTTTTGTGAAAATATCCACTAAATGAGGGAATAATATGTGTGAGGGTACCCCAGGAGAGTACCAAATGTGTGTGGGTAGAATATATATTCCACGGGGTAAAATTGAAAAAAGTTGAAAAAAAATTTTTTTTGGACTTAGTCATTTTTCCGGCGCTTAGCAGACTTTCAGATAGGGCAAATGTCAGTGAGCATTCCGATTTCAGTTCCAGAGCGATTCGCCCAACGAGTGCTTGATATTTAGTCGTTTTCAGCCAATATTTTGGATTTTTGAAAATTTCACTTTTTTGTGAAAATATCCACTAAATGAGGGAATAATATGTGTGAGGGTACCCCAGGAGAGTTCCAAATGTGTGTGGGTAGATTATATATCCCACGGGGGTAAATTTGAAAAAAGTTGAACATTTTTTCTTTTGGACTTAGTCTTTTTCCCGGCGTTTATCAGACTTTCAGATAGGGCAAATGTCAGTGAGCATTCCGATTTCAGTTCCAGAGCGATTCGCCCAACGAGTGCTTGATATTTAGTCGTTTTCAGCCAATATATTGGATTTTTGAAAATTTCACTTTTTTGTGAAAATATCCACTAAATGAGGGAATAATATGTGTGAGGGTACCCCAGGAGAGTTCCAAATGTGTGTGGGTAGAATATGTATCCCACGGGGGTAAATTTGAAAAAAGTTGAACATTTTTTTTTTTGGACTTAGTCTTTTTTCCGGCGTTTATCAGACTTTCAGATAGGGCAAATGTCAGTGAGCGTTCCGATTTCAGTTCCAGAGCGATTCGCCCAATGAGTGCTTGATATTTAATCGTTTTCAGCCAATATATTGGATTTTTGAAAATTTCACTTTTTTGTGAAAATATCCACTAAATGAGGGAATAATATGTGTGAGGGTACCCCAGGAGAGTTCCAAATGTGTGTGGGTAGAATATGTATCCCACGGGGGTAAATTTGAAAAAAGTTGAACATTTTTTTTTTTGGACTTAGTCTTTTTTCCGGCGTTTATCAGACTTTCAGATAGGGCAAATGTCAGTGAGCGTTCCAATTTCAGTTCCAGAGCGATTCGCCCAATGAGTCCTTGATATTTAGTCGTTTTCAGCCAATATTTTGGATTTTTGAAAATTTCACTTTTTTGTGAAAATATCCACTAAATGAGAGAATAATATGTGTGAGAGAACCCCAGGAGAGTTCCAAATGTGTGTGGGTAGAATATATATCCCACGGGGGTAAATTTGAAAAAAGTTAAAACATTTTTTTTTTGGACTTAGTCATTTTTCCGGCGTTTATCAGACTTTCAGATAGGGGAAATGTCAGTGAGCATTGCGATTTCAGTTCCAGAGTGATTCGCCCAATGAGTCCTTGATATTTAGTCGTTTTCAGCCAATATTTTGGATTTTTGAAAATTTCAATTTTTGTGAAAATATCCACTAAATGAGGGAATAATATGTGTGAGGGTACCCCAGGAGAGTTCCAAATGTGTGTGGGTAGAATATATATCCCACGGGGGTAAAATTGAAAAAAGTTGAAAAAAAATTTTTTTTTTGGACTTAGTCATTTTTCCGGCGTTTATCAGACTTTCAGAAAGGGCAAATGTCAGTGAGCGTTCCGATTTCAGTTCCAGAGCCATTCGCCCAATGAGTCCTTGATATTTAGTCGTTTTCAGCCAATATTTTGGATTTTTGAAAATTTCACTTTTTTGTGAAAATATCCACTAACTGAGGGAATAATATGTGTGAGGGTACCCCAGGAGAGTTCCAAATGTGTGTGGGTAGATTATATATCCCACGGGGGTAAATTTGAAAAAAGTTAAAAACATTTTTTTTTTGGACTTAGTCATTTTTCCGGCGTTTATCAGACTTTCAGATAGGGCAAATGTCAGTGAGCATTCCGATTTAAGTTCCAGAGCAATTCGCCCAACGAATCTTTGATACTTAGTCGTTTTCAGCCAATATTTTGGATTTTTGAAAATTTCACTTTTTTGTGAAAATATCCACTAAATGAGGGAATAATATGTGTGAGGGTACCCCAGGAGAGTACCAAATGTGTGTGGGTAGAATATATATTCCACGGGGTAAAATTGAAAAAAGTTGAAAAAAAATTTTTTTTGGACTTAGTCATTTTTCCGGCGCTTAGCAGACTTTCAGATAGGGCAAATGTCAGTGAGCATTCTGATTTCAGTTCCAGAGCGATTCGCCCAACGAGTGCTTGATATTTAGTCGTTTTCAGCCAATATTTTGGATTTTTGAAAATTTCACTTTTTTGTGAAAATATCCACTAAATGAGGGAATAATATGTGTGAGGGTACCCCAGGAGAGTTCCAAATGTGTGTGGGTAGATTATATATCCCACGGGGGTAAATTTGAAAAAAGTTGAACATTTTTTCTTTTGGACTTAGTCTTTTTCCCGGCGTTTATCAGACTTTCAGATAGGGCAAATGTCAGTGAGCGTTCCGATTTCAGTTCCAGAGCGATTCACCCAATGAGTGCTTGATATTTAGTCGTTTTCAGCCAATATATTGGATTTTTGAAAATTTCACTTTTTTGTGAAAATATCCACTAAATGAGGGAATAATATGTGTGAGGGTACCCCAGGAGAGTTCCAAATGTGTGTGGGTAGAATATGTATCCCACGGGGGTAAATTTGAAAAAAGTTGAACATTTTTTTTTTTGGACTTAGTCTTTTTTCCGGCGTTTATCAGACTTTCAGATAGGGCAAATGTCAGTGAGCGTTCCAATTTCAGTTCCAGAGCGATTCGCCCAATGAGTCCTTGATATTTAGTCGTTTTCAGCCAATATTTTGGATTTTTGAAAATTTCACTTTTTTGTGAAAATATCCACTAAATGAGAGAATAATATGTGTGAGAGAACCCCAGGAGAGTTCCAAATGTGTGTGGGTAGAATATATATCCCACGGGGGTAAATTTGAAAAAAGTTAAAACATTTTTTTTTTGGACTTAGTTATTTTTCCGGCGTTTATCAGACTTTCAGATAGGGGAAATGTCAGTGAGCATTGCGATTTCAGTTCCAGAGTGATTCGCCCAATGAGTCCTTGATATTTAGTCATTTTCAGCCAATATTTTGGATTTTTGAAAATTTCAATTTTTGTGAAAATATCCACTAAATGAGGGAATAATATGTGTGAGGGTACCCCAGGAGAGTTCCAAATGTGTGTGGGTAGAATATATATCCCACGGGGGTAAAATTGAAAAAAGTTGAAAAAAAATTTTTTTTTTGGACTTAGTCATTTTTCCGGCGTTTATCAGACTTTCAGAAATGGCAAATGTCAGTGAGCGTTCCGATTTCAGTTCCAGAGCCATTCGCCCAATGAGTCCTTGATATTTAGTCGTTTTCAGCCAATATTTTGGATTTTTGAAAATTTCACTTTTTTGTGAAAATATCCACTAACTGAGGGAATAATATGTGTGAGGGTACCCCAGGAGAGTTCCAAATGTGTGTGGGTAGATTATATATCCCACGGGGGTAAATTTGAAAAAAGTTAAAAACATTTTTTTTTTATACTTAGTCATTTTTCCGGCGTTTATCAGACTTTCAGATAGGGCAAATGTCAGTGAGCATTCCAATTTAAGTTCCAGAGCAATTCGCCCAACGAATCTTTGATACTTAGTCGTTTTCAGCCAATATTTTGGATTTTTGAAAATTTCACTTTTTTGTGAAAATATCCACTAAATGAGGGAATAATATGTGTGAGGGTACCCCAGGAGAGTACCAAATGTGTGTGGGTAGAATATATATTCCACGGGGTAAAATTGAAAAAAGTTGAAAAAAAATTTTTTTTGGACTTAGTCATTTTTCCGGCGCTTAGCAGACTTTCAGATAGGGCAAATGTCAGTGAGCATTCCGATTTCAGTTCCAGAGCGATTCGCCCAACGAGTGCTTGATATTTAGTCGTTTTCAGCCAATATTTCGGATTTTTGAAAATTTCACTTTTTTGTGAAAATATCCACTAAATGAGGGAATAATATGTGTGAGGGTACCCCAGGAGAGTTCCAAATGTGTTTGGGTAGATTATATATCCCACGGGGGTAAATTTGAAAAAAGTTGAACATTTTTTCTTTTGGACTTAGTCTTTTTCCCGGCGTTTATCAGACTTTCAGATAGGGCAAATGTCAGTGAGCGTTCCGATTTCAGTTCCAGAGCGATTCACCCAATGATTGCTTGATATTTAGTCGTTTTCAGCCAATATATTGGATTTTTGAAAATTTCACTTTTTTGTGAAAATATCCACTAAATGAGGGAATAATATGTGTGAGGGTACCCCAGGAGAGTTCCAAATGTGTGTGGGTAGAATATGTATCCCACGGGGGTAAATTTGAAAAAAGTTGAACATTTTTTTTTTTGGACTTAGTCTTTTTTCCGGCGTTTATCAGACTTTCAGATAGGGCAAATGTCAGTGAGCGTTCCGATTTCAGTTCCAGAGCGATTCGCCCAATGAGTGCTTGATATTTAATCGTTTTCAGCCAATATATTGGATTTTTGAAAATTTCACTTTTTTGTGAAAATATCCACTAAATGAGGGAATAATATGTGTGAGGGAACCCCAGGAGAGTTCCAAATGTGTGTGGGTAGAATATATATCCCACGGGGGTAAATTTGAAAAAAGTTAAAACATTTTTTTTTTGGACTTAGTCATTTTTCCGGCGTTTATCAGACTTTCAGATAGGGGAAATGTCAGTGAGCATTGCGATTTCAGTTCCAGAGTGATTCGCCCAATGAGTCCTTGATATTTAGTTGTTTTCAGCCAATATTTTGGATTTTTGAAAATTTCACTTTTTTTGTGAAAATATCCACTAAATGAGGGAATAATATGTGTGAGGGTACCCCAGGAGAGTTCCAAATGTGTGTGGGTAGAATATATATCCCACGGGGGTAAAATTGAAAAAGTTGAAAAAAAATTTTTTTTTTGGACTTAGTCATTTTTCCGGCGTTTATCAGACTTTCAGATAGGGGAAATGTCAGTGAGCATTGCGATTTCAGTTCCAGAGTGATTCGCCCAATGAGTCCTTGATATTTAGTTGTTTTCAGCCAATATTTTGGATTTCTGAAAATTTCACTTTTTTTGTGAAAATATCCACTAAATGAGGGAATAATATGTGTGAGGGTACCCCAGGAGAGTTCCAAATGTGTGTGGGTAGAATATATATCCCACGGGGGTAAAATTGAAAAAAGTTGAAAAAAAATTTTTTTTTTGGACTTAGTCATTTTTCCGGCGTTTATCAGACTTTCAGAAAGGGCAAATGTCAGTGAGCGTTCCGATTTCAGTTACAGAGCCATTCGCCCAATGAGTCCTTGATATTTAGTCGTTTTCGGCCAATATTTAGGATTTTTGAAAATTTCACTTTTTTGTGAAAATATCCACTAAATGAGGGAATAATATGTGTGAGGGTACCCCAGGAGAGTTCCAAATGTGTGTGGGTAGATTATATATCCCACGGGGGTAAATTTGAAAAAAGTTAAAAACATTTTTTTTTTGGACTTAGTCATTTTTCCGGCGTTTATCAGACTTTCAGATAGGGCAAATGTCAGTGAGCATTCCGATTTAAGTTCCAGAGCAATTCGCCCAACGAATCTTTGATACTTAGTCGTTTTCAGCCAATATTTTGGATTTTTGAAAATTTCACTTTTTTGTGAAAATATCCACTAAATGAGGGAATAATATGTGTGAGGGTACCCCAGGAGAGTTCCAAATGTGTGTGGGTAGAATATATATCCCACGGGGGTAAATTTGAAAAAAGTTGAACATTTTTTTTTTGGACTTAGTCTTTTTTCCGGCGTTTATCAGACTTTCAGATAGGGCAACTGTCAGTGAGCGTTCCGATTTCAGTTCCAGAGCGATTCACCCAATGAGTGCTTGATATTTAGTCGTTTTCAGCCAATATATTGGATTTTTGAAAATTTCACTTTTTTGTGAAAATATCCACTAAATGAGGGAATAATATGTGTGAGGGTACCCCAGGAGAATTCCAAATGTGTCTGGGTAGAATATATATTCCACGGGGGTAAAATTGAAAAAAATTGAAAAAAAATTTTTTTTGGACTTAGTCATTTTTCCGGCGTTTATCAGACTTTCAGATAGGGGAAATGTCAGTGAGCATTGCGATTTCAGTTCCAGAGTGATTCGCCCAATGAGTCCTTGATATTTAGTCGTTTTCAGCCAATATTTTGGATTTTTGAAAATTTCACTTTTTTGTGAAAATATCCACTAAATGATATGTGTGAGGGTACCCCAGGAGAATTCCAAATGTGTGTGGGTAGAATATATATTCCACGGGGGTAAATTTGAAAAAAGTTGAAAATTTTTTTTTTTGGACTTAGTCATTTTTCCGGCGTTTATCAGACTTTCAGATAGGGCAAATGTCAGTGAGCGTTCCGATTTCAGTTCCAGAGCGATTCGCCCAATGAGTCCTTGATATTTAGTCGTTTTCAGCCAATATTTTAGATTTTTGAAAATTTCACTTTTTTGTGAAAATATCCACTAAATGAGGGAATAATATGTGTGAGGGTACCCCATAAGAGTTCCAAATGTGTGTGGGAAGAATATATACAGTACAGACCAAAAGTTTGGACACACCTTCTCATTTAAAGATTTTTCTGTATTTTCATGACTTTGAAAATTGTACATTCACACTGAAGGCATCAAAACTATGAATTAACACATGTGGAATTATATACTTAACAAAAAAGTGTGAAACAACTGAAAATATGTCTTATATTCTAGGTTCTTAAAAGTAGCCACCTTTTGTTTTGATGACTGCTTTGCACACTCTTGGCATTCTCTTGATGAGTTTCAAGAGGTAGTCACCGGAAATGGTTTTCACTTCACAGGTGTGCCCTGTCAGGTTTAATAAGTGGGATTTCTTGCCTTATAAATGGGGTTGGGACCATCAGTTGTGTTGTGCAGAAGTCAGGTGGATACACAGCTGATAGTCCTACTGAATAGACTGCTAGAATTTGTATTATGGCAAGAAAAAACAGCTAAGTAAAGAAAAACGAGAGGCCATCATTACTTTAAGAAATGAAGGTCAGTCAATGCGAAAAATTGGGAAAACTTTGAAAGTGTCCCCAAGTGCAGTTGCAAAAACCATAAATCGCTACAAAGAAACTGGCTCACTTGAGGACCGCCCCAGAAAAAGAGGACCAAGAGTCACCTCTGCTTTTGAGTATAAGATTATCCGAGTCACCAGCCACAGAAATCGCATGTTAACAGCAGCTCAGATTATAGACCAGGTCAATGTCACACAGAGTTCTAGCAGCAGACACATCTCTTCAACAACTGTTAAGAGGAGACTTTGTGCAGCAGGCCTTCATGGTAAAATAGCTGCTAGGAAACCACTGCTAAGGACAGGCAACAAGCAGAAGAGACTTGTTTGGGCTAAAGAACACAAGGAATGGACATTAGACCAGTGGAAATCTGTGCTTTGGTCTGATGAGTCCAAATTTGAGATCTTTGGTTTCAACCACCATGTCTTTATGCGACGCAGAAAAGGTGAACGGATGGACTCTACATGCCTGGTTTCCACCGTGAAGCATGGAGGAGCAGGTGTGATGGTGTGGGGGTGCTTTGCTGGTGACACTGTTGGGGATTTTTCAAAATTGAAGGCATACTGAACCAGCATGGCTACCACAGCATCTTGCAGCGGCATGCTATTCCATCCGGTTTGCATTTAGTTGGACCATCGTTTATTTTTCAACAGGACAATGACCCCAAACACACCTCCAGGCTGTGTAAGGGCTATTTGACCAAGAAGGAGAGTGATGGGGTGCTACGCCAAATGACCTGGCCTCCACAGTCACCAGACCTGAACCCAATTGAGATGGTTTGGGGTGAGCTGGACCTCAGAGTGAAGGCAAAAGGGCCAACAAGTGCTAAGCATCTCTGGGAACTCCTTCAAGATTGTTGGAAGACCATTTCCGGTGACTACCTCTTGAAGCTCATCAAGAGAATGCCAAGAGTGTGCAAAGCAGTCATCAAAGCAAAAGGTGGCTACTATGAAGAACCTAGATTATAAGACATATTTTCAGTTGTTTCACATTTTTTTTGTTAACTATATAATTCCACATGTGTTAATTCATAGTTTTGATGCCTTCAGTGTGAATGTACAATTTTCATAGTCATGAAAATACAGAAAAATCTTTAAATGAGAAGGTGCGTCCAAACTTTTGGTCTGTACTGTATATCACGGGGGTAAAATTGAAAAAATTTTAAAAAAAATTTTTTCTTGACTTAGTCATTTTTTCCTGCGTTTATCAGACTTTCAGATAGGGGAAATGTCAGTGAGCATTCCGATTTCAGTTCCAGAGTGATTCGCCCAATGAGTCCTTGTTATTTAGTCGTTTTCAGCCAATATTTTGGATTTTTGAAAATTTCACTTTTTTGTGAAAATATCCTCTAAATGAGGGAATAATATATGTGAGGGTACCCCAGGAGAATTCCAAATGTGTGTGGGTAGAATATATATCCCACGGGGGTAAATTTGAAAAAAGTTGAAAATTTTTTTTTTGGACTTAGTCATTTTTCCGGCGTTTATCAGACTTTCAGATAGGGCAAATATCAGTGAGCGTTCCGATTTCAGTTCCAGAGTGATTCGCCCAATGAGTCCTTTTGATATTTAGTCGTTTTCAGCCAATATTTTGGATTTTTGAAAATTTCACTTTTTTGTGAAAATATCCACTAAATGAGGGAATAATATTTGTGACGGTACCCCATGAGAGCTCCAAATGTGTGTGGGAAGAATATATACAGTACAGACCAAAAGTTTGGACACACCTTCTCATTTAAAGATTTTTCTGTATTTTCATGACTTTGAAAATTGTACATTCACACTGAAGGCATCAAAACTATGAATTAACACATGTGGAATTATATACTTAACAAAAAAGTGTGAAACAACTGAAAATATGTCTTATATTCTAGGTTCTTCAAAGTAACCACCTTTTGTTTTGATGACTGCTTTGCACACTCTTGGCATTCTCTTGATGAGCTTCAAGAGGTAGTCACCGGAAATGGTTTTCACTTCACAGGTGTGCCCTGTCAGGTTTAATAAGTGGGATTTCTTGCCTTATAAATGGGGTTGGGACCATCAGTTGTGTTGTGCAGAAGTCAGGTGGATACACAGCTGATAGTCCTACTGAATAGACTGTTAGAATTTGTATTATGGCAAGAAAAAACAGCTAAGTAAAGAAAAACGAGAGGCCATCATTACTTTAAGAAATGAAGGTCAGTCAATGCGAAAAATTGGGAAAACTTTGAAAGTGTCCCCAAGTGCAGTTGCAAAAACCATAAATCGCTACAAAGAAACTGGCTCACTTGAGGACCGCCCCAGAAAAAGAGGACCAAGAGTCACCTCTGCTTTTGAGTATAAGATTATCCGAGTCACCAGCCACAGAAATCGCATGTTAACAGCAGCTCAGATTATAGACCAGGTCAATGTCACACAGAGTTCTAGCAGCAGACACATCTCTTCAACAACTGTTAAGAGGAGACTTTGTGCAGCAGGCCTTCATGGTAAAATAGCTGCTAGGAAACCACTGCTAAGGACAGGCAACAAGCAGAAGAGACTTGTTTGCGCTAAAGAACACAAGGAATGGACATTAGACCAGTGGAAATCTGTGCTTTGGTCTGATGAGTCCAAATTTGAGATCTTTGGTTTCAACCACCATGTCTTTATGCGACGCAGAAAAGGTGAACGGATGGACTCTACATGCCTGGTTTCCACCGTGAAGCATGGAGGAGCAGGTGTGATGGTGTGGGGGTGCTTTGCTGGTGACACTGTTGGGGATTTTTTCAAAATTGAAGGCATACTGAACCAGCATGGCTACCACAGCATCTTGCAGCGGCATGCTATTCCATCCGGTTTGCATTTAGTTGGACCATCGTTTATTTTTCAACAGGACAATGACCCCAAACACACCTCCAGGCTGTGTAAGGGCTATTTGACCAAGAAGGAGAGTGATGGGGTGCTACGCCAAATGACCTGGCCTCCACAGTCACCAGACCTGAACCCAATTGAGATGGTTTGGGGTGAGCTGGACCTCAGAGTGAAGGCAAAAGGGCCAACAAGTGCTAAGCATCTCTGGGAACTCCTTCAAGATTGTTGGAAGACCATTTCCGGTGACTACCTCTTGAAGCTCATCAAGAGAATGCCAAGAGTGTGCAAAGCAGTCATGAAAAGAAAAAGGTGGCTACTATGAAGAACCTAGATTATAAGACATATTTTCAGTTGTTTCACATTTTTTTTGTTAACTATATAATTCCACATGTGTTAATTCATAGTTTTGATGCCTTCAGTGTGAATGTACAATTTTCATAGTCATGAAAATACAGAAAAATCTTTAAATGAGAAGGTGCGTCCAAACTTTTGGTCTGTACTCTATATCACGGGGGTAAAATTGAAAAAAAATTTTAAAATTTTTTTTCTTGACTTAGTCATTTTTTCCTGCGTTTATCAGACTTTCAGATAGGGGAAATGTCAGTGAGCATTCTGATTTCAGTTCCAGAGTGATTCGCCCAATGAGTCCTTGTTATTTAGTCGTTTTCAGCCAATATTTTGGATTTTTGAAAATTTCACTTTTTTGTGAAAATATCCACTAAATGAGGGAATAATATATGTGAGGGTACCCCAGGAGAATTCCAAATGTGTGTGGGTAGAATATATATCCCACGGGGGTAAATTTGAAAAAAGTTGAAAATTTTTTTTTTGGACTTAGTCATTTTTCCGGCGTTTATCAGACTTTCAGATAGGGCAAATATCAGTGAGCGTTCCGATTTCAGTTCCAGAGTGATTCGCCCTATGAGTCCTTGATATTTAGTCGTTTTCAGCCAATATTTTGGATTTTTGAAAATTTCACTTTTTTGTGAAAATATCCACTAAATGAGGGAATAATATGTGTGAGGGTACCCCAGGAGAGTACCAAATGTGTGTGGGTAGAATATATATTCCACGGGGGTAAAATTGAAAAAAGTTTAAAAAAAATTTTTTTTGGACTTAGTCATTTTTCCGGCGTTTATCAGACTTTCAGATAGGGCAAATATCAGTGAGCGTTCCGATTTCAGTTCCAGAGTGATTCGCCCTATGAGTCCTTGATATTTAGTTGTTTTCAGCCAATATTTTGGATTTTTGAAAATTTCACTTTTTTGTGAAAATATCCACTAAATGAGGGAATAATATGTGTGAGGGTACCCCAGGAGAGATCCAAATGTGTGTGGGAAGAATATATATCCCACGGGGGTAAAATTGAAAAAAGTTTAAAAATTTTTTTTTCTGGACTTAGTCATTTTTTCCGGCGTTTATCAGACTTTCAGATAGGGGAAATGTCAGTGAGCATTCCGATTTCAGTTCCAGAGTGATTCGCCCAATGAGTACTTGATATTTAGTCGTTTTCAGCCAATATTTTGGATTTTTGAAAATTTCACTTTTTTGTGAAAATATCCACTAAATGAGGGAATGATATGTGTGAGGGTACCCCAGGAGAGTTCCAAATGTGTGTGGGTAGAATATATATCCCACGGGGGTAAATTTGAAAAAAGTTGAAAATTTTTTTTTTTGGACTTAGTCATTTTTTCCGGCGTTTATCAGACTTTCAGATAGGGGAAATGTCAGTGAGCATTCCGATTTCAGTTCCAGAGTGATTCGCCCAATGAGTCCTTGATATTTAGTCGTTTTCAGCCAATATTTTGGATTTTTGAAAATTTCACTTTTTTGTGAAAATATCCACTAAATGAGGGAATAATATGTGTGAGGGTACCCCAGGAGAGTACCAAATGTGTGTGGGTAGAATATATATTCCACGGGGGTAAAATTGAAAAATTTAAAAAAAAATTTTTTTTGGACTTAGTCGTTTTTCCGGCGTTTATCAGACTTTCATATTGGGCAAATGTCAGTGAGCGTTCCGATTTCAGTTCCAGAGCGATTCGCCCAATGAGTCCTTGATATTTAGTCGTTTTCAGCCAATATTTTGGATTTTTGAAAATGTCACTTTTTTGTGAAAATATCCACTAAATGAGGGAATAATATGTGTGAGGGTACCCCAGGAGAGTTCCAAATGTGTGTGGGAAGAATATATATCCCACGGGGGTAAAATTGAAAAAAGTTTAAAAAATTTTTTTTCTGGACTTAGTCATTTTTTCCGGCGTTTATCAGACTTTCAGATAGGGGAAATGTCAGTGAGCATTCCGATTTCAGTTCCAGAGTGATTCGCCCAATGAGTACTTGATATTTAGTCGTTTTCAGCCAATATTTTGGATTTTTGAAAATTTCACTTTTTTGTGAAAATATCCACTAAATGAGGGAATGATATGTGTGAGGGTACCCCAGGAGAATTCCAAATGTGTGTGGGTAGAATATATATCCCACGGGGGTAAATTTGAAAAAAGTTGAAAATTTTTTTTTTTGGACTTAGTCATTTTTTCCGGCGTTTATCAGACTTTCAGATAGGGGAAATGTCAGTGAGCATTCCGATTTCAGTTCCAGAGTGATTCGCCCAATGAGTCCTTGATATTTAGTCGTTTTCAGCCAATATTTTGGATTTTTGAAAATTTCACTTTTTTGTGAAAATATCCATTAAATGAGGGAATAATATGTGTGAGGGTACCCCAGGAGAGTACCAAATGTGTGTGGGTAGAATATATATTCCACGGGGGTAAAATTGAAAAAAGTTTAAAAAAAATTTTTTTTGGACTTAGTCGTTTTTCCGGCGTTTATCAGACTTTCATATTGGGCAAATGTCAGTGAGCGTTCCGATTTCAGTTCCAGAGCGATTCGCCCAATGAGTCCTTGATATTTAGTCGTTTTCAGCCAATATTTTGGATTTTTGAAAATGTCACTTTTTTGTGAAAATATCCACTAAATGAGGGAATAATATGTGTGAGGGTACCCCAGGAGAGTTCCAAATGTGTGTGGGTAGAATATATATCCCACGGGGGTAAATTTGAAAAAAGTTGAACATTTTTTTTTTTTGGACTTAGTCTTTTTTCCGGCGTTTATCAGACTTTCAGATAAGGCAAATGTCAGTGAGCATTCCGATTTCAGTTCCAGAGTGATTCGCCCAATGAGTCCTTGTTATTTAGTCGTTTTCAGCCAATATTTTGGATTTTTGAAAATTTCACTTTTTTGTGAAAATATCCACTAAATGAGGGAATAATATATGTGAGGGTACCCCAGGAGAATTCCAAATGTGTGTGGGTAGAATATATATCCCACGGGGGTAAATTTGAAAAAAGTTGAAAATTTTTTTTTTGGACTTAGTCATTTTTCCTGCGTTTATCAGACTTTCAGATAGGGCAAATATCAGTGAGCGTTCCGATTTCAGTTCCAGAGTGTTTCGCCCAATGAGTCCTTGTTATTTAGTCGTTTTCAGCCAATATTTTGGATTTTTGAAAATTTCACTTTTTTGTGAAAATATCCACTAAATGAGGGAATGATATGTGTGAGGGTACCCCAGGAGAATTCCAAATGTGTGTGGGTAGAATATATATCCCACGGGGGTAAATTTGAAAAAAGTTGAAAATTTTTTTTTTTGGACTTAGTCATTTTTTCCGGCGTTTATCAGACTTTCAGATAGGGGAAATGTCAGTGAGCATTCCGATTTCAGTTCCAGAGTGATTCGCCCAATGAGTCCTTGATATTTAGTCGTTTTCAGCCAATATTTTGGATTTTTGAAAATTTCACTTTTTTGTGAAAATATTCACTAAATGAGGGAATAATATGTGTGAGGGTACCCCAGGAGAGTACCAAATGTGTGTGGGTAGAATATATATTCCACGGGGGTAAAATTGAAAAAAGTTTAAAAAAAATTTTTTTTGGACTTAGTCGTTTTTCCGGCGTTTATCAGACTTTCATATTGGGCAAATGTCAGTGAGCGTTCCGATTTCAGTTCCAGAGCGATTCGCCCAATGAGTCCTTGATATTTAGTCGTTTTCAGCCAATATTTTGGATTTTTGAAAATGTCACTTTTTTGTGAAAATATCCACTAAATGAGGGAATAATATGTGTGAGGGTACCCCAGGAGAGTTCCAAATGTGTGTGGGTAGAATATATATCCCACGGGGGTAAATTTGAAAAAAGTTGAACATTTTTTTTTTTTGGACTTAGTCTTTTTTCCGGCGTTTATCAGACTTTCAGATAAGGCAAATGTCAGTGAGCATTCCGATTTCAGTTCCAGAGTGATTCGCCCTATGAGTCCTTGATATTTAGTTGTTTTCAGCCAATATTTTGGATTTTTGAAAATTTCACTTTTTTGTGAAAATATCCACTAAATGAGGGAATAATATGTGTGAGGGTACCCCAGGAGAGTACCAAATGTGTGTGGGTAGAATATATATTCCACGGGGGTAAAATTGAAAAAAGTTTAAAAAAAATTTTTTTTGGACTTAGTCATTTTTCCGGCGTTTATCAGACTTTCAGATAGGGCAAATATCAGTGAGCGTTCCGATTTCAGTTCCAGAGTGATTCGCCCTATGAGTCCTTGATATTTAGTTGTTTTCAGCCAATATTTTGGATTTTTGAAAATTTCACTTTTTTGTGAAAATATCCACTAAATGAGGGAATAATATGTGTGAGGGTACCCCAGGAGAGATCCAAATGTGTGTGGGAAGAATATATATCCCACGGGGGTAAAATTGAAAAAAGTTTAAAAAATTTTTTTTCTGGACTTAGTCATTTTTTCCGGCGTTTATCAGACTTTCAGATAGGGGAAATGCCAGTGAGCATTCCGATTTCAGTTCCAGAGTGATTCGCCCAATGAGTACTTGATATTTAGTCGTTTTCAGCCAATATTTTGGATTTTTGAAAATTTCACTTTTTTGTGAAAATATCCACTAAATGAGGGAATGATATGTGTGAGGGTACCCCAGGAGAATTCCAAATGTGTGTGGGTAGAATATATATCCCACGGGGGTAAATTTGAAAAAAGTTGAAAATTTTTTTTTTTGGACTTAGTCATTTTTTCCGGCGTTTATCAGACTTTCAGATAGGGGAAATGTCAGTGAGCATTCCGATTTCAGTTCCAGAGTGATTCGCCCAATGAGTCCTTGATATTTAGTCGTTTTCAGCCAATATTTTGGATTTTTGAAAATTTCACTTTTTTGTGAAAATATCCACTAAATGAGGGAATAATATGTGTGAGGGTACCCCAGGAGAGTACCAAATGTGTGTGGGTAGAATATATATTCCACGGGGGTAAAATTGAAAAAAGTTGAAAAAAAATTTTTTTTGGACTTAGTCGTTTTTCCGGCGTTTATCAGACTTTCAGACAGGGCAAATGTCAGTGAGCGTTCCAATTTCAGTTCCAGAGCGATTCGCCCAATAAGTCCTTGATATTTAATCGTTTTCAGCCAATATTTTGGATTTTTGAAAATTTCACTTTTTTGTGAAAATATCCACTAAATGAGGGAATAATATGTGTGAGGGTACCCTAGGAGAATTCCAAATGTGTGTGGGTAGAATATATATCCCACGGGGGTAAATTTGAAAAAAGTTGAAAATTTTTTTTTTTGGACTTAGTCATTTTTCCGGCGTTTATCAGACTTTCAGATAGGGCAAATGTCAGTGAGCGTTCCGATTTCAGTTCCAGAGCGATTCGCCCAATGAGTCCTTGATATTTAGTCGTTTTCAGCCAATATTTTGGATTTTTGAAAATGTCACTTTTTTGTGAAAATATCCACTAAATGAGGGAATAATATGTGTGAGGGTACCCCAGGAGAGTTCCAAATGTGTGTGGGTAGAATATATATCCCACGGGGGTAAATTTGAAAAAAGTTGAACATTTTTTTTTTTTGGACTTAGTCTTTTTTCCGGCGTTTATCAGACTTTCAGATAAGGCAAATGTCAGTGAGCATTCCGATTTCAGTTCCAGAGTGATTCGCCCAATGAGTCCTTGTTATTTAGTCGTTTTCAGCCAATATTTTGGATTTTTGAAAATTTCACTTTTTTGTGAAAATATCCACTAAATGAGGGAATAATATATGTGAGGGTACCCCAGGAGAATTCCAAATGTGTGTGGGTAGAAAATATATCCCACGGGGGTAAATTTGAAAAAAGTTGAAAATTTTTTTTTTGGACTTAGTCATTTTTCCTGCGTTTATCAGACTTTCAGATAGGGCAAATATCAGTGAGCGTTCCGATTTCAGTTCCAGAGTGTTTCGCCCAATGAGTCCTTGTTATTTAGTCGTTTTCAGCCAATATTTTGGATTTTTGAAAATTTCACTTTTTTGTGAAAATATCCACTAAATGAGGGAATGATATGTGTGAGGGTACCCCAGGAGAATTCCAAATGTGTGTGGGTAGAATATATATCCCACGGGGGTAAATTTGAAAAAAGTTGAAAATTTTTTTTTTTGGACTTAGTCATTTTTTCCGGCGTTTATCAGACTTTCAGATAGGGGAAATGTCAGTGAGCATTCCGATTTCAGTTCCAGAGTGATTCGCCCAATGAGTCCTTGATATTTAGTCGTTTTCAGCCAATATTTTGGATTTTTGAAAATTTCACTTTTTTGTGAAAATATTCACTAAATGAGGGAATAATATGTGTGAGGGTACCCCAGGAGAGTACCAAATGTGTGTGGGTAGAATATATATTCCACGGGGGTAAAATTGAAAAAAGTTTAAAAAAAATTTTTTTTGGACTTAGTCGTTTTTCCGGCGTTTATCAGACTTTCATATTGGGCAAATGTCAGTGAGCGTTCCGATTTCAGTTCCAGAGCGATTCGCCCAATGAGTCCTTGATATTTAGTCGTTTTCAGCCAATATTTTGGATTTTTGAAAATGTCACTTTTTTGTGAAAATATCCACTAAATGAGGGAATAATATGTGTGAGGGTACCCCAGGAGAGTTCCAAATGTGTGTGGGTAGAATATATATCCCACGGGGGTAAATTTGAAAAAAGTTGAACATTTTTTTTTTTTGGACTTAGTCTTTTTTCCGGCGTTTATCAGACTTTCAGATAAGGCAAATGTCAGTGAGCATTCCGATTTCAGTTCCAGAGTGATTCGCCCTATGAGTCCTTGATATTTAGTTGTTTTCAGCCAATATTTTGGATTTTTGAAAATTTCACTTTTTTGTGAAAATATCCACTAAATGAGGGAATAATATGTGTGAGGGTACCCCAGGAGAGTACCAAATGTGTGTGGGTAGAATATATATTCCACGGGGGTAAAATTGAAAAAAGTTTAAAAAAAATTTTTTTTGGACTTAGTCATTTTTCCGGCGTTTATCAGACTTTCAGATAGGGCAAATATCAGTGAGCGTTCCGATTTCAGTTCCAGAGTGATTCGCCCTATGAGTCCTTGATATTTAGTTGTTTTCAGCCAATATTTTGGATTTTTGAAAATTTCACTTTTTTGTGAAAATATCCACTAAATGAGGGAATAATATGTGTGAGGGTACCCCAGGAGAGATCCAAATGTGTGTGGGAAGAATATATATCCCACGGGGGTAAAATTGAAAAAAGTTTAAAAAATTTTTTTTCTGGACTTAGTCATTTTTTCCGGCGTTTATCAGACTTTCAGATAGGGGAAATGCCAGTGAGCATTCCGATTTCAGTTCCAGAGTGATTCGCCCAATGAGTACTTGATATTTAGTCGTTTTCAGCCAATATTTTGGATTTTTGAAAATTTCACTTTTTTGTGAAAATATCCACTAAATGAGGGAATGATATGTGTGAGGGTACCCCAGGAGAATTCCAAATGTGTGTGGGTAGAATATATATCCCACGGGGGTAAATTTGAAAAAAGTTGAAAATTTTTTTTTTTGGACTTAGTCATTTTTTCCGGCGTTTATCAGACTTTCAGATAGGGGAAATGTCAGTGAGCATTCCGATTTCAGTTCCAGAGTGATTCGCCCAATGAGTCCTTGATATTTAGTCGTTTTCAGCCAATATTTTGGATTTTTGAAAATTTCACTTTTTTGTGAAAATATCCACTAAATGAGGGAATAATATGTGTGAGGGTACCCCAGGAGAGTACCAAATGTGTGTGGGTAGAATATATATTCCACGGGGGTAAAATTGAAAAAAGTTGAAAAAAAATTTTTTTTGGACTTAGTCGTTTTTCCGGCGTTTATCAGACTTTCAGACAGGGCAAATGTCAGTGAGCGTTCCAATTTCAGTTCCAGAGCGATTCGCCCAATAAGTCCTTGATATTTAATCGTTTTCAGCCAATATTTTGGATTTTTGAAAATTTCACTTTTTTGTGAAAATATCCACTAAATGAGGGAATAATATGTGTGAGGGTACCCTAGGAGAATTCCAAATGTGTGTGGGTAGAATATATATCCCACGGGGGTAAATTTGAAAAAAGTTGAAAATTTTTTTTTTTGGACTTAGTCATTTTTCCGGCGTTTATCAGACTTTCAGATAGGGCAAATGTCAGTGAGCGTTCCGATTTCAGTTCCAGAGCGATTCGCCCAATGAGTCCTTTTGATATTTAGTCGTTTTCAGCCAATATTTTGGATTTTTGAAAATTTCACTTTTTTGTGAAAATATCCACTAAATGAGGGAATAATATTTGTGAGGGTACCCCATGAGAGTTCCAAATGTGTGTGGGAAGAATATATACAGTACAGACCAAAAGTTTGGACACACCTTCTCATTTAAAGATTTTTCTGTATTTTCATGACTTTGAAAATTGTACATTCACACTGAAGGCATCAAAACTATGAATTAACACATGTGGAATTATATACTTAACAAAAAAGTGTGAAACAACTGAAAATATGTCTTATATTCTAGGTTCTTCAAAGTAGCCACCTTTTGTTTTGATGACTGCTTTGCACACTCTTGGCATTCTCTTGATGAGCTTCAAGAGGTAGTCACCGGAAATGGTTTTCACTTCACAGGTGTGCCCTGTCAGGTTTAATAAGTGGGATTTCTTGCCTTATAAATGGGGTTGGGACCATCAGTTGTGTTGTGCAGAAGTCAGGTGGATACACAGCTGATAGTCCTACTGAATAGACTGTTAGAATTTGTATTATGGCAAGAAAAAACAGCTAAGTAAAGAAAAACGAGAGGCCATCATTACTTTAAGAAATGAAGGTCAGTCAATGCGAAAAATTGGGAAAACTTTGAAAGTGTCCCCAAGTGCAGTTGCAAAAACCATAAATCGCTACAAAGAAACTGGCTCACTTGAGGACCGCCCCAGAAAAAGAGGACCAAGAGTCACCTCTGCTTTTGAGTATAAGATTATCAGAGTCACCAGCCACAGAAATCGCATGTTAACAGCAGCTCAGATTATAGACCAGGTCAATGTCACACAGAGTTCTAGCAGCAGACACATCTCTTCAACAACTGTTAAGAGGAGACTTTGTGCAGCAGGCCTTCATGGTAAAATAGCTGCTAGGAAACCACTGCTAAGGACAGGCAACAAGCAGAAGAGACTTGTTTGGGCTAAAGAACACAAGGAATGGACATTAGACCAGTGGAAATCTGTGCTTTGGTCTGATGAGTCCAAATTTGAGATCTTTGGTTTCAACCACCATGTCTTTATGCGACGCAGAAAAGGTGAACGGATGGACTCTACATGCCTGGTTTCCACCGTGAAGCATGGAGGAGCAGGTGTGATGGTGTGGGGGTGCTTTGCTGGTGACACTGTTGGGGATTTTTTCAAAATTGAAGGCATACTGAACCAGCATGGCTACCACAGCATCTTGCAGCGGCATGCTATTCCATCCGGTTTGCATTTAGTTGGACCATCGTTTATTTTTCAACAGGACAATGACCCCAAACACACCTCCAGGCTGTGTAAGGGCTATTTGACCAAGAAGGAGAGTGATGGGGTGCTACGCCAAATGACCTGGCCTCCACAGTCACCAGACCTGAACCCAATTGAGATGGTTTGGGGTGAGCTGGACCTCAGAGTGAAGGCAAAAGGGCCAACAAGTGCTAAGCATCTCTGGGAACTCCTTCAAGATTGTTGGAAGACCATTTCCGGTGACTACCTCTTGAAGCTCATCAAGAGAATGCCAAGAGTGTGCAAAGCAGTCATGAAAAGAAAAAGGTGGCTACTATGAAGAACCTAGATAATAAGACATATTTTCAGTTGTTTCACATTTTTTTTGTTAACTATATAATTCCACATGTGTTAATTCATAGTTTTGATGCCTTCAGTGTGAATGTACAATTTTCATAGTCATGAAAATACAGAAAAATCTTTAAATGAGAAGGTGCGTCCAAACTTTTGGTCTGTACTGTATATCACGGGGGTAAAATTGAAAAAAATTTTAAAAATTTTTTTTCTTGACTTAGTCATTTTTTCCTGCGTTTATCAGACTTTCAGATAGGGGAAATGTCAGTGAGCATTCTGATTTCAGTTCCAGAGTGATTCGCCCAATGAGTCCTTGTTATTTAGTCGTTTTCAGCCAATATTTTGGATTTTTGAAAATTTCACTTTTTTGTGAAAATATCCACTAAATGAGGGAATAATATATGTGAGGGTACCCCAGGAGAATTCCAAATGTGTGTGGGTAGAATATATATCCCACGGGGGTAAATTTGAAAAAAGTTGAAAATTTTTTTTTTGGACTTAGTCATTTTTCCGGCGTTTATCAGACTTTCAGATAGGGCAAATATCAGTGAGCGTTCCGATTTCAGTTCCAGAGTGATTCGCCCTATGAGTCCTTGATATTTAGTCGTTTTCAGCCAATATTTTGGATTTTTGAAAATTTCACTTTTTTGTGAAAATATCCACTAAATGAGGGAATAATATGTGTGAGGGTACCCCAGGAGAGTTCCAAATGTGTGTGGGTAGAATATATATCCCACGGGGGTAAATTTGAAAAAAGTTGAAAATTTTTTTTTTTGGACTTAGTCATTTTTTCCGGCGTTTATCAGACTTTCAGATAGGGGAAATGTCAGTGAGCATTCCGATTTCAGTTCCAGAGTGATTCGCCCAATGAGTCCTTGATATTTAGTCGTTTTCAGCCAATATTTTGGATTTTTGAAAATTTCACTTTTTTGTGAAAATATCCACTAAATGAGGGAATAATATGTGTGAGGGTACCCCAGGAGAGTACCAAATGTGTGTGGGTAGAATATATATCCCACGGGGGTAAAATTGAAAAAAGTTAAAAAAAAAATTTTTCTGGACTTAGTCATTTTTTCCGGCGTTTATCAGACTTTCAGATAGTGGAAATGTCAGTGAGCATTCCGATTTGAGTTCCAGAGTGATTCGCCCAATGAGTCCTTGATATTTAGTCGTTTTCAGCCAATATTTTGGATTTTTGAAAATTTCACTTTTTTGTGAAAATATCCACTAAATGAGGGAATAATATGTGTGAGGGTACCCCAGGAGAATTCCAAATGTGTGTGGGAAGAATATATATCCCACGGGGGTAAAATTGAAAAAAGGTAAAAACATTTTTTTTTTGGACTTAGTCATTTTTCCGGCGTTTATCAGAGTTTCAGATAGGGCAAATGTCAGTGAGCATTCCGATTTAAGTTCCAGAGCGATTCGCCCAACGAATCTTTGATATTTAGTCGTTTTCAGCCAATATTTTGGATTTTTGAAAATTTCACTTTTTTGTGAAAATATCCACTAAATGAGGGAATAATATGTGTGAGGGTACCCCAGGAGAGTTCCAAATGTGTGTGGGTAGAATATATATCCCACGGGGGTAAATTTGAAAAAAGTTGAACATTTTTTTTTTTTGGACTTAGTCTTTTTTCCGGCGTTTATCAGACTTTCAGATAGGGCAAATGTCAGTGAGCGTTCCGATTTCAGTTCCAGAGCGATTCGCCCAATGAGTCCTTGATATTTAGTCGTTTTCAGCCAATATTTTGGATTTTTGAAAATTTCACTTTTTTGTGAAAATATCCACTAAATGAGGGAATAATATGTGTGAGGGTACCCCAGGAGAGTACCAAATGTGTGTGGGTAGAATATATATTCCACGGGGGTAAAATTGAAAAAAGTTGAAAAAAAATTTTTTTTGGACTTCGTCGTTTTTCCAGCGTTTATCAGACTTTCAGATAGGGCAAATGTCAGTGAGCGTTCCGATTTTAGTTCCAGAGCGATTCGCCCAATCAGTCCTTGATATTCATTCGTTTTCAGCCAATATTTTGGATTTTTGAAAATTTCACTTTTTTGTGAAAATATCCACTAAATGAGGGAATAATATGTGTGAGGGTACCCCAGGAGAGTTCCAAATGTGTGTGGGTAGAATATATATCCCACGGGGGTAAATTTGAAAAAAGTTGAACATTTTTTTTTTTTGGACTTAGTCTTTTTTCCGCAGTTTATCAGACTTTCAGATAGGGCAAATGTCAGTGAGCGTTCCGATTTCAGTTCCAGAGCGATTCACCCAATGAGTCCTTGATATTTAGTCGTTTTCAGCCAATATTTTGGATTTTTGAAAATTTCACTTTTTTGTGAAAATATCCACTAAATGAGGGAATAATATGTGTGAGGGTACCCCAGGAGAGTTCCAAATGTGTTTGGGAAGAATATATATCCCACGGGGGTAAAATTGAAAAAAGTTTAAAAAATTTTTTTTCTGGACTTAGTCATTTTTTCCGGCGTTTATCAGACTTTCAGATAGGGGAAATGTCAGTGAGCATTCCGATTTCAGTTCCAGAGTGATTCGCCCAATGAGTCCTTGATATTTAGTCGTTTTCAGCCAATATTTTGGATTTTTGAAAATTTCACTTTTTTGTGAAAATATCCACTAAATGAGGGAATAATATGTGTGAGGGTACCCCAGGAGAATTCCAAATGTGTGTGGGAAGAATATATATCCCACGGGGGTAAAATTGAAAAAAGTTTAAAAAAATTTTTTTCTGGACTTAGTAATTTTTTCCGGCGTTTATCAGACTTTCAGATAGGGGAAATGTCAGTGAGCATTCCGATTTCAGTTCCAGAGTGATTCGCCCAATGAGTCCTTGATATTTAGTCGTTTTCAGCCAATATTTTGGATTTTTGAAAATTTCACTTTTTTGTGAAAATATCCACTAAATGAGGGAATAATATGTGTGAGGGTACCCCAGTAGAGTACCAAATGTGTGTGGGTAGAATATATATTCCACGGGGGTAAAATTGAAAAAAGTTGAAAAAAAATTTTTTTTGGACTTAAGGCCCTGTCACACATAACGAGATCGCTAGCGAGATCGTTACTACGTCACAGTTTTGAGATCGCTGGAGAGATCGTTCGGGAGCCGTCAAACATGTATAACTTGCCAACGATTTCGGCCGCCCCAGCGATCTAACTAACGATCTCGTTGGTCGCTGGGACGCTGTCACACAGCAGCTATTTCAACGATCCACACTCAACGATACACACTTTGAGGGACTGTACTGTGACAGAAAGGTGTACATAAAATTACCTTTCCGCGCCCACTCATCTTCGATTGGTGGACGCTACTGCGTTCTGATTGGCCGGGGGTTTTTTAAAAAGGCGACGTTGGGGCAATTCCGCCCCCATTGTTCCTATCTGCGCTTTGCTTTCGGATCGTAGCAGTGTTCTCCGGGCAAGTTTCGTCCATCTGGGATTTGTTGAAGCCTTGTCAGCGTCCTGATTTTTGGATCCTAGTTGCGTTCTACTGCTGTGATTCCATTCATTTGTGGATTTTCTTCAGCTGTGACTGAACATTGACTTTTGGGTTTTTCAGGCACTGTATTGCTTTGTTTCCACGGTAAGTTATTTTAGTGGATTTTTATCACACTCAATAAGTATATATTTGCTTATATATTGGAGGCCATTTTTAGTCAGCAAATGGTGTGTAGTACTTTTTACTTTGTTTGAAAATGTTTCATGTATGCTCACTGTATTGCTATCCTTTTCAGATGGCTTTCAAAAGTGAAGAGTTTGTGAGGGAAATGATTGACCTCTACCGCTCCCTGCCGTGCCTTTGGCAAATAAAATCAACAGACTACTGCAATAGAGAGAAAAAGAGGGAGGCCTACCAGCAATTGATTTCCCTCTTTAAAAGGCATGGCCCCAACGAGAAGGTGGATGAAGAGCTGGTGAAGAGAAAGATCCAGGGTCTACGTACCGTATATAAGAAAGAACTCAACCGGGTGGAGAAATCAAAGAAGTCAGGTACCGGCACAGATGAGGTTTATGTGCCGACATTATGGTATTATGATTTGCTTGCCTTCACCCGTGACCAGGAGCTACCTCGGCGAATGGTGTGTACGATACGGCAGACCCCGGAAGAAGACCCCGACATACGGACTGACTCCCCTGTTGAAGATGTAAGTACCTTCTTTGCTTCCCTGTAAATAGCATTTATACTTTCAATGTACATGCCATAGTTTAGCCGCCCCTCATATTTGTTTTTTAGTGCACGTGTACCCATGCTGGTCATAACATACCTGCTGGATGTTGTAACCAAATCTTAACTTTATTTTTGTGTTCCCACAGCACCATTGGCAAGATGACGACATCTCGGCTACGGAACGTGGTATGGAGGAGGCGAGTGTTATGTCAAGGAATGAGGAACCTATGGCATCGGTGAATGAAGACCCTATGGCCTCTACAAGTGAAGACCTTGTGCCTTGGCGACAGAGAAAATCAAGGAAAAGAAAGGTCAGCTTGCCGCCATCGCCAGATCTAGTATCTCTGGCGAACAAGATTCTACTTCTGCAGACCCAGGCCAAGCGGGACAGCTTTGCAACATATGCTGGCGAGAGACTACAGAGGCTGAATGACCGACAGAGGGCGCATGCAGAAAGGGTCATGTTTGAGACTTTAAATAAAGCGGCAGCCGGTGAACTTAATGAAACGTCTACTGTACATACTCTGATTGACCCTGGCCATTTTCAACAACATTCTTGGACCCATAGGCAGGACCCACTTCACAGCACACCAGTGCAGAGGATCCGGCGTCCACAAAGCCTTGCCCCCCCCCACAGTATCCCATGTGTTCTGATTCTTTTGTTTCCCCCAGGCACGGATACACAAATACAGGTAATCGATATGAAGAACTGTAGTGATTTTCATTTCAATTTTTTTTTATCATTTTGTAAATATTGTTAATTTAATACTTATTTAAATTGTTAAAATTGTTTATATTTTTGTTTGTTTATTAAAACAAGGTTTATTGTCCTCTTTCTTAACTTTACCCCTGCCCTCTGATCTCACCCTGATTGAAATAAAAATGTTTTTTGGTTGCCTTATTTTCTGCTTTACCTCTTCCCGAGGGTGGGACCCCTCACCCCTGCCCTCCGATCCCTTCCCAATCTCCGTTCCCTCCCCTCCATTCTCTACCGTCTATTCCCATCCCTGCTCTCCGCTGGTGATCACCTCCTCCCCTTCTCCTCCTCCGGCTCCAGGCTTTATCACCTGTCTTCTGTCTTTTCCCTGTGTCCTCTGGTCTTCTTCACAGCTGGTTTTCTTCCCCTCCTCTTCCTACTTCCCTTCTTTTAGTCTTTGGGGTCATAGTCATGGTGCACGGTATGGCAATGATCTGCCATACCATGCACTATGAGTCTGACTCAGATTATAGGTTGTATATACTAGATTCTTGATAGGGCGTTGATCCAGGGAACTAGTCTGATTGCCGTATGTGGAGTCAGGAAGGAATTTTTTTTCCCAAAACGGAGCATGGGTTTTTTTTGCCTTCCTCTGGATCAACATGTTAGGTCTTCCTTATAGTTTTCATACTATGTTCCTATTCTTTCCTCTTCTCTCTTCTTCTTGAATTAGCTGGCATCTGTGAAAGCCGACTTCAGACGGCTTTCCTGCCCCCACACAACTTCAGCTAATAATATCAATAAGTAGGCGGCAATGAAAGCCGACTTCAGACGGCTTTCCTGCCCCTACACTACTTCAGCTGATAACATCAATTAGTAGACAGCTATTAAAGCCGACTTCAGACGGCTTTCCTGCCCCCACACAACTTCAGCTGATAATATCAATAAGTAGGCGGCAATGAAAGCCGACTTCAGACGGCTTTCCTGCCCCTACACTACTTCAGCTGATAACATCAATTAGTAGACAGCTATTAAAGCCGACTTCAGACGGCTTTCATGCCCCCACACAACTTCAGCTGATAACATCAATTTGCAGGCGGCTATTAAAGCCGACTTCAGACGGCTTTCCTGCCCCTACACAACTTCAGCTGATAACATCAATAAGCAGGAGGGTGTGAAAGCCGACTTTGGAGTGGGCTTTACTGCCCCTGCACTGCTTGTTTTAGGCAGTATCACACAGGATAGGATTAGATACACAACCCGTCAGGCAGTATCACACAGGATAGGATTAGATACACAACCCTTTAGGCAGTATCACACAGGATAGGATTAGATACACAACCCGTCAGGCAGTATCACACAGGATAGGATTAGATACACAACTCTTTAGGCAGTATCACACAGGATAGGATTAGATACACAACCCGTCAGGCAGTATCACACAGGATAGGATTAGATACACAACCCGTCAGGCAGTATCACACAGGATAGGATTAGATACACAACTCTTTAGGCAGTATCACACAGGATAGGATTAGATACACAACCCGTCAGGCAGTATCACACAGGATAGGATTAGATACACAACCCGTCAGGCAGTATCACACAGGATAGGATTAGATACACAACTCTTTAGGCAGTATCACACAGGATAGGATTAGATACACAACCCGTCAGGCAGTATCACACAGGATAGGATTAGATACACAACTCTTTAGGCATTATCACACAGGATAGGATTAGATACACAACCCTTTAGGCAGTATCATACAGGATAGGATTAGATACACAACCCGTCAGGCAGTATCACACAGGATAGGATTAGATACACAACCCTTTAGGCAGTATCACACAGGATAGGATTAGATACACAACCCGTCAGGCAGTATCACACAGGATAGGATTAGATACACAACTCTTTAGGCAGTATCACACAGGATAGGATTAGATACACAACCCTTTAGGCAGTATCATACAGGATAGGATTAGATACACAACCCGTCAGGCAGTATCACACAGGATAGGATTAGATACACAACCCTTTAGGCAGTATCACACAGGATAGGATTAGATACACAACCCGTCAGGCAGTATCACACAGGATAGGATTAGATACACAACTCTTTAGGCAGTATCACACAGGATAGGATTAGATACACAACCCGTCAGGCAGTATCACACAGGATAGGATTAGATACACAACTCTTTAGGCATTATCACACAGGATAGGATTAGATACACAACCCTTTAGGCAGTATCATACAGGATAGGATTAGATACACAACCCGTCAGGCAGTATCACACAGGATAGGATTAGATACACAACCCGTCAGGCAGTATCACACAGGATAGGATTAGATGTAACAAAGTGTAGACAATAGTGGATATAAACTAATTTTTTTTTATAAAAATATAAAAAATATAACCAACCAAATAATATCAACTACATAACAAAAAATAAGTTATTGGCTGCCGTGACGGTCATGGGCTGCCACAAATCTTGCCAGCATCACTCCTTGCTGGTGGATCTCTTCACTCAGTCTCCGTTGTGACGCCAGGAGATCTTGTAGTGTTGGGATTTCTACGGAGGTAATAGTTAAACTTAAAAGTCCAATAATTCTGTACATTCATCAAATTAAGGCTATGTGCCCACGATGCACCACTCCCGGGTACCATCTGCACATTAGAACGCGCTAATTACGCAAGTACAGATGCAGTATTGCGGAATTGGCGCATTATAATGCAAGTCAATGGCGGCGCAAAAAAACCACCTTATGCAAAATAATTGGTAGTGCTGCGTTTTTTTCCGCAATGATAATGTGCAGCGGAAATTTCCGCAGCATGTGCACAGCACATGCGGATTATCATTGGGGAACATGGCAGACCTTCTACCATGCGCTTTTAATGCGTTTCCACAGCAGCAAAAACGCTGCAGAAACACCTTAAAAAACGCATCGTGGGCACACAGCCTATCAGGTACATGTTTGGTATTTAACACTTACGGTTTTCAGGTTGCTCGGATGATGACGAGCTTAAGGACCACCCGGATCCCCTGGCACCACCGGCTAGAGAAAGACACAACACTTAATAGTACATGACAGCCCTATACTTTCCAAGTTGTATGGACCGTATTTTATGTCAAAGCATTACCGTAAGACGAAGCTGCACCTATATCACGGAGTGATGCTGGCGAGCTGGTAGAGGAATGCTGCTGGGGCTCCAGGGCTGGAGGTGACTCCCTTGGGGGCTCTGGGGCTGCAGGCGCTGGAAAACAAATAACATTAGATACCTAAGGTGATTGCAGTTGTAACTAATGTGCTGCCATATATTGTATTAACATATTTTAAAACCACTCACCACGGCGGGGCAGGGTCCGTGACCGGATGCTGACGATTCGGTCGGCAGACCTATATTTCAGGTCCGCCAGCTTTTTACGGATTTGGGTAGCAGAGCGCTGCACCCCAAATCTCCGGACCAGGCCCCGACCGATCCTCTGCAGCACCGCCTGTTTATGGAGCACTGGATGCTCAGAGTGCACATGGCACTCATAATCAAGTGCATCCAGGTGCTCCACAAGGTAGCACACTTCAGCATCACCCCAAGGAGATGCCCTGACCCTGGATGCCATAATGCTCTTAATAAGCTAGGCCGCAACTACGTCGTTAGACCCGCCCACGACGCATGAACGTCGGTAACCACGCCCACGACGCATGAACGTCGCCAATAAACCCGCGGTTTATTAGAGAACCCTATTGTGACTTGAATTATTAGCGTGTCGGACTAGAGACGCTGTATTGATAATGCGACGTCTGTAGAATGCAGCAGTGTCTCTATTGTGACGGTCACACAGGAATACTGGTGTTTAGGTGGTTTTATGTAGAAATATGTATCTATATTTTTATGTAGGTATGCATACTTCTGTGTCTGTGAGTATGTGTGTGTATATCTGGTTATCTGTATATAAGTGTGGATATGGGTGTAGATTTTTATGTATCTGAATATGTATGTGTATATGGATGTGTATATGGATGTATACATACGAGTACAACAGTGGCGTACCACCATTGGTGGCAGGCCACATAACTGCTATGGGGCCCGTGGCCGTAGGGGGCCCGTGAGCCAGCGGACCCCATAGCAGTCTCCCCCATTCTGGAGTAGTAAGTATGTATTTATATATTTTTGTAAATCAGTCAGTACTGATAATACTGGAGGACTGGGGCTGCCTTTTACCCTATGGGGGGCTGCATTATACTGTGTGCTCTCCCATCCTGGTATACAGGGCTGCGGAGTCGATAAGCCAAACCGACTCCTCAATTTCCATTACTCCGACTCCACCTCCCTCATACATGGCTCATGTGATACATTAGGGTCATTACACTGTGCATGTGGAGGCTAAAAAGGTGGAAGTCACCATCGGGGTATCATACTGTGTTAAGGGGGACATTTTGTTGGCATTACATTTTTATGGGGCTATGAAAGAGTAATTTTGGAGTTCAGAAAGGAAGAAAGGCTGGAAGGTTGTGGGATCTGCTCTTCTGTGTCCCCAACAATTATTTTCTTTTTTTTTTTTTTTTTTTTGTGGGGGGGGTCCCAATTATAACTTCTGCTATGAGCTCCCATGATTCCTATGTCCGCCCCTGGAGTACACGTATGTGTATACGGGCCCTTACTATTGAAACAATGATAAACAAATCTTTTGCAAAGTTAAACACAGTTTATTACACAAATCAATACAAAACTGAAAGTAGTGTATAATTGTCAGGAGTTGCCCACTATAAGTTCTGATGTTGCCAAGTAACAGCACCAGGACCGTTAAAATACTGGCAGTAGTTGTCGCGGCTGGTTTTCGCATCCTGGGTGTTTCTGCCATATCCCACTGGTTGAAGGCCTGCAATTGCAGGATCGTTTGAACGCCATTCACCGAGCTCCACTTCCCCATTGGCTAGGTCCACAGAGTCCACGAAGCCAGGCGGACAGTACGTAATTGCATCACGTCGACGAAGAAAGTTGTGAAGTGTGCAACAGGCCAAAACAACAGAGTCTATTGATGTAAGCTTCATGTTAATTGGCGTGTGAAAAACTCTGAAGCGGTTGGCCATGATACCGAAGGCATTTTCGACAACACGACGTGCCCTTGACAAACGATAATTGAAAATTCTTCTTTCCTGGGTAAGACTTTTTTGGGGGAACGGTTTAATAAGATTGGGATGAAGTGGGAAGGCTTCATCACCGACAAAAACAAAATTAAGGTTACCTGTAGTCTCTGAGTTGGGAGGCAAGTGTAGGTCACAGTTGTCCAATCGCTCTCCAAAAAGTGTGTGCTCTAAAACACCACCATCAGAAACCCTGCCGTTCATGCCAACATCTACATTTATAAATTCGTAATTGGCATTAACAAGGGCCATCATGATGATGCTGAAATAGCCCTTATAATTATAAAAATAGGATCCGCTATTTGGTGGCTGAGTGATTCGGACATGTTTCCCGTCCAAAGCCCCACCACAGTTAGGGAACTGCCACAGCTGCTCAAAATCAGAGGCAATCTTTTTCCATTCCTCCTCCATGTTGGGAAACTGTATGTAACTACGTAGACTGTGGTAAATTGCATTACATGTCTCCGGGATTAGAACACTGAGCATGGGCCTGGAAATGGCTGCAGAAAAATGCAAGTCTTGGAGTGAGCGTCCGGTGGCCAGGAATCTCAGTGTGACTGCCAATCTTTCATCTGCCGGAATGGCAGCACGCATCGCTGTATCCTTCCGTTGAATACGTGGCGTAACTCGTTCCAGTAACTCTTTAAAAGATTCCTCTGACATCCTCAGATAGTTGCGGAAATCATGAGGATTCTTCTCCTGAAGCTCTCTTACAAGTTGCATGTGGGACAATTCAGACCTCTTCTGCAGCCACTCTCTGGTCCACATGCGACGCTTTCGTTTGGAACGCCTCTGTAGCTCTCGTGCCTCATCTTGACGCCGAGCTTCCTCAACCAGCAATGCAGCAACCACAATAGCACACTGCCCGTCGTCCATGATGTGCAAACTGCAAACATAACATGAAAAGATGAGAACACTTTCAACAAAACAATTAACACAAGTATTGAAACTGTATATAAAAAATATCATGGAAAACCATATTCCATTCTGTTAGTGAGCATGACAGAAAATGCGCTATGTGGGTGCATGTGCATGAGACCCCTAAAATATCTGCCCATGCAAAAGCATACATATATATATATACAAATAGAAGCCAAGCCCTCCCTCCCTGAAAAGCAAAGATAACAGATAATTAGTAAATGTGATAAAAGAATAAAAATGGAAACGCATCTGAGACCTCAAACAATACCTACCTTACTTAAGATGTCTGATATGTTCAAAGCGGAGTCACAGCTGGAGAACGCTGCAATGATCCGCAAAAATCAGCACTAGTCCAATGAACGGATATTAGCAGCCCGGAGAACTCTGGTAGGATCTGCAATAAAGCACGAGGTCAGAAACAAAGGACGGAATCGCTATTCTGTTGCCTTCTTTATGCGCGTCCGGAAATGAGAACGCCGTAGCGACCACCAATCGGGGACGAGGGGCGCGGAATAGTCCAATTTATACACGCCTACGTGTCTCAGTTCTGAATCGCTGGACGAGGTCGTTGGCTAGGTGTCAAATACAGCGATGCACACTGCCCAGCGGGAGTGCAACGACCCAGGAATGGTCCAGGGAGCTTTGTAACGATCAACGATCTCGCAGCAGGGGCCTGATCGTTGCTACCGGTCAAACGTAGTGAGATCGCTAGCGATGTCGCTGTTGCGTCACAAAACCCGTGACGTATCAACGATCTCGCTAGCGATCTCGTTATGTGTGACAGGGCCTTTAGTCTTTTTTCCGGCGTTTATTAGACTTTCAGATAGGGCAAATGTCAGTGAGCGTTCCGATTTCAGTTCCAGAGCGATTCGCCCAATGAGTCCTTGATATTTAATCGTTTTCAGCCAATATTTTGGATTTTTGAAAATTTCACTTTTTTTGTGAAAATATCCACTAAATGAGGGAATAATATGTGTGAGGGTACCCTAGGAGAATTCCAAATGTGTGTGGGTAGAATATATATCCCACGGGGGTAAATTTGAAAAAAGTTGAAAATTTTTTTTTTTGGACTTAGTCATTTTTACGGCGTTTATCAGACTTTCAGATAGGGCAAATATCAGTGAGCGTTCCGATTTCAGTTCCAGAGCGATTCGCCCAATGAGTCCTTGATATTTAGTCGTTTTCAGCCAATATTTTGGATTTTTGAAAATGTCACTTTTTTGTGAAAATATCCACTAAATGAGGGAATAATATGTGTGAGGGTACCCCAGGAGAGTTCCAAATGTGTGTGGGAAGAATATATATCCCACGGGGGTAAAATTGAAAGAAGTTTAAAATTTTTTTTTTCTGGACTTAGTCATTTTTTCCGGCGTTTATCAGACTTTCAGATAGGGGAAATGTCAGTGAGCATTCCGATTTCAGTTCCAGAGTGATTCGCCCAATGAGTCCTTGATATTTAGTCGTTTTCAGACAATATTTTGGATTTTTGAAAATTTCACTTTTTTGTGAAAATATCCACTAAATGAGGGAATAATATGTGTGAGGGTACCCCAGGAGAGTTCCAAATGTGTGTGGGTAGAATATATATCCCACGGGGGTAAATTTGAAAAAAGTTGAACATTTTTTTTTTTTGGACTTAGTCTTTTTTCTGGCGTTTATCAGACTTTCAGATAGGGCAAATGTCAGTGAGCATTCCGATTTCAGTTCCAGAGTGATTCACCCAATGAGTCCTTGATATTTAGTTGTTTTCAGCCAATATTTTGGATTTTTGAAAATTTCACTTTTTTGTGAAAATATCCACTAAATGAGGGAATAATATGTGTGAGGGTACCCCAGGAGAGTTCCAAATGTGTGTGGGAAGAATATATATCCCACGGGGGTAAAATTGAAAAAAGTTTAAAAAATTTTTTTTCTGGACTTAGTCATTTTTTCCGGTGTTTATCAGACTTTCAGATAGTGGAAATGTCAGTGAGCATTCCGATTTCAGTTCCAGAGTGATTCGCCCAATGAGTCCTTGATATTTAGTCGTTTTCAGCCAATATTTTGGATTTTTGAAAATTTCACTTTTTTGTGAAAATATCCACTAAATGAGGGAATAATATGTGTGAGGGTACCCCAGGAGAATTCCAAATGTGTGTGGGAAGAATATATATCCCACGGGGGTAAAATTGAAAAAAGTTTAAAAATTTTTTTTTCTGGACTTAGTCATTTTTTCTGGCGTTTATCAGACTTTCAGATAGGAGAAATGTCAGTGAGCATTCCGATTTCAGTTCCAGAGTGATTCGCCCAATGAGTCCTTGATATTTAGTCGTTTTCAGCCAATATTTTGGATTTTTGAAAATTTCACTTTTTTGTGAAAATATCCACTAAATGAGGGAATAATATGTGTGAGGGTACCCCAGGAGAATTCCAAATGTGTGTGGGAAGAATATATATCCCACGGGGGTAAATTTGAAAAAAGGTAAAAACATTTTTTTTTTGGACTTAGTCATTTTTCCGGCATTTATCAGAGTTTCAGATAGGGCAAATGTCAGTGAGCATTCCGATTTAAGTTCCAGAGCAATTCGCCCAACGAATCTTTGATATTTAGTCGTTTTCAGCCAATATTTTGGATTTTTGAAACTTTCACTTTTTTGTGAAAATATCCACTAAATGAGGGAATAATATGTGTGAGGGTACCCCAGGAGAGTTCCAAATGTGTGTGGGTAGAATATATATCCCACAGGGGTAAATTTGAAAAAAGTTGAAAAAAATTTTTTTTTGGACTTAGTCATTTTTCCGTCGTTTATCAGACTTTCAGATAGGGCAAATGTCAGTGAGCGTTCCGATTTTAGTTCCAGAGCGATTCGTCCAATCAGTCCTTGATATTCAGTCGTTTTCAGCCAATATTTTGGATTTTTGAAAATTTCACTTTTTTGTGAAAATATCCACTAAATGAGGGAATAATATTTGTGAGGGTACCCCAGGAGAGTTCCAAATGTGTGTGGGTAGAATATACATCCCACGGGGGTAAATTTGAAAAAAGGTAAAAACATTTTTTTTTTGGACTTAGTCATTTTTCCGGCGTTTATCAGAGTTTCAGATAGGGCAAATGTCAGTGAGCATTCCGATTTAAGTTCCAGAGCGATTCGCCCAACGAATCTTTGATATTTAGTCGTTTTCAGCCAATATTTTGGATTTTTGAAAATTTCACTTTTTTGTGAAAATATCCCCTAAATGAGGGAACAATATGTGTGAGGGTAACCCAGGAGAGTTCCAAATGTGTGTGGGAAGAATATATATCCCACGGGGGTAAAATTGAAAAAAAGTTTTAAAAAATTTTTTTCTGGACTTAGTCATTTTTTCCCGCGTTTATCAGACTTTCAGATAGGAGAAATGTCAGTGAGCATTCCGATTTCAGTTCCAGAGTGATTCGCCCAATGAGTCCTTGATATTTAGTCGTTTTCAGCCAATATTTTGGATTTTTGAAAATTTCACTTTTTTGTGAAAATATCCACTAAATGAGGGAATAATATGTGTGAGGGTACCCCAGGAGAGTTCCAAATGTGTGTGGGTAGAATATATATCCCACGGGGGTAAATTTGGAAAAAAGTTAAAAACATTTTTTTTTTGGACTTAGTCATTTTTCCGTCGTTTATCAGACGTTCAGATAGGGCAAATGTCAGTGAGCATTCCGATTTAAGTTCCAGAGCGATTCGACCAATGAGTCCTTGATATTTAGTCATTTTCAGCCAATATTTTGGATTTTTGAAAATTTCACTTTTTTGTGAAAATATCCACTAAATGAGGGAATAATATGTGTGAGGGTACCCCAGGAGAGTTCCAAATGTGTGTGGGTAGAATATATATCCCACGGGGGTAGATTTGAAAAAAGTTGAACATTTTTTTTTTTTGGACTTAGTCTTTTTTCCGGCGTTTATCAGACTTTCATATAGGGCAAATGTCAGTGAGCGTTCCGATTTCAGTTCCAGAGCGATTCGCCCAATGAGTCCTTGATATTTAGTCGTTTTCAGCCAATATTTTGGATTTTTGAAAATTTCACTTTTTTGTGAAAATATCCACTAAATGAGGGAATAATATGTGTGAGGGTACCCCAGGAGAGTACCAAATGTGTGTGGGTAGAATATATATCCCACGGGGGTAAAATTGAAAAAAGTTTAAAAAAATTTTTTTCTGGACTTAGTCATTTTTTCCGGCGTTTATCAGACTTTCAGATAGGGGAAATGTCAGTGAGCATTCCGATTTCAGTTCCAGAGTGATTCGGCCAATGAGTCCTTGATATTTAGTCGTTTTCAGCCAATATTTTGGATTTTTGAAAATTTCACTTTTTTGTGAAAATATCCACTAAATGAGGGAATAATATGTGTGAGGGTACCCCAGGAGAGTACCAAATGTGTGTGGGTAGAATATATATCCCACGGGGGTAAAATTGAAAAAAGTTTTAAAAATTTTTTTTCTGGACTTAGTCATTTTTTCCCGCGTTTATCAGACTTTCAGATAGGAGAAATGTCAGTGAGCATTCCGATTTCAGTTCCAGAGTGATTCGCCCAATGAGTCCTTGATATTTAGTCGTTTTCAGCCAATATTTTGGATTTTTGAAAATTTCACTTTTTTGTGAAAATATCCACTAAATGAGGGAATAATATGTGTGAAGATACCCCAGGAGAGTTCCAAATGTGTGTGGGTAGAAAATATATCCCACTAGGGTAAAATTGAAAAAAGATGAAAAAAAATTTTTTTTGGACTTAGTAATTTTTTCCGGTGTTTATCAGACTTTCAGATAGGGGAAATGTGAGAGAGCATTCTGATTTCAGTTCCAGAGTGATTCACCCAATGAGTCTTTGATATTTAGTCATTTTCAACCAATTTTCTGGATTTTTGAAAATTTCACTTTTTTGTAAAAATATCCACTAAATGAGGGAATAATATGTGTGAGGGTACCCCAGGAGAGTTCCAAATGTGTGTGGGAAGAATATATATCCCACAGGGGTAAAATTGAAAAAAGTTTAAAAAATTTTTTTTTTGAACTTAGTCATTTTTTCCGGCGTTTATCAGACTTTCAGATAGGGGAACTGTCAGTGAGAATTCCGATTTCAGTTCCAGAGTGATTCGCCCAATGAGTCCATGATATTTAGTCGTTTTCAGCCAATATTTTGGATTTTTGAAAATTTCACTTTTTTGTGAAAATATCCACTAAATGAGGGAATAATATGTGTGAGGGTACCCCAGGAGAGTTCCAAATGTGTGTGGGTAGAATATATATCCCACAGGGGTAAATTTGAAAATAGTTGAAAAAAATTTTCTTTGGGACTTAGTCATTTTTCCGGCGTTTATCAGACTTTCAGATAGGGCAAATGTCAGTGAGCATTCCGATTTCAGTTCCAGAGCGATTCGCCCAATGAGTCCTTGATATTTAGTCGTTTTCAGCCAATATTTTGGATTTTTGAAAATTTCACTTTTTTGTGAAAATATCCACTAAATGAGGGAATAATATGTGTGAGGGTACCCCAGGAGAGTTCCAAATGTGTGTGGGTAGAATATATATCCCACGGGGGTAAATTTGAAAAAAGTTAAAAACATTTTTTTTTTGGACTTAGTCATTTTTCCGGCGTTTATCAGACGTTCAGATAGGGGAAATGTCAGTGAGCATTCCGATTTAAGTTCCAGAGCGATTTGCCCAATGAGTCCTTGATATTTAGTCATTTTCAGCTAATTTTCTGGATTTTTGAAAATTTCACTTTTTTGTGAAAATATCCACTAAATGAGGGAATAATATGTGTGAGGGTACTCCAGGAGAGTTCCAAATGTGTGTGAGTAGAATATATATCCCACGGGGGTAAAATTGAAAAAAGTTGAAAAAATTTATTTTTTGGACTTAGTCATTTTTCCGGCGTTTATCAGACTTTCAGATAGGGCAAATGTCAGTGAGCGTTCCGATTTCAGTTCCAGAGCGATTCGCCCAATGAGTCCTTGATATTTAGTCGTTTTCAGCCAATATTTTGGATTTTTGAAAATTTCACTTTTTTGTGAAAATATCCACTAAATGAGGGAATAATATGTGTGAGGGTACCCCAGGAGAGTTCGAAATGTGTGTGGGTAGAATATATATCCCACGGGGGTAAATTTGAAAAAAGTTAAAAACATTTTTTTTTTGGACTTAGTCATTTTTCCGGCGTTTATCAGACTTTCAGATAGGGCAAATGTCAGTGAGCATTCCGATTTAAGTTCCAGAGCGATTCGCCCAACGAATCTTTGATATTTAGTCGTTTTCAGCCAATATTTTGGATTTTTGAAAATTTCACTTTTTTGTGAAAATATCCACTAAATGATGGAATAATATGTGTGAGGGTACCCCAGGAGAGTTCCAAATGTGTGTGGGTAGAATATATATCCCACAGGGTTAAATTTGAAAAAAGTTAAAAACATTTTTTTTTTGGACTTAGTCATTTTTCCGGCGTTTATCAGACTTTCAGATAGGGCAAATGTCAGTGAGCATTCCGATTTAAGTTCCAGAGCGATTCGCCCAACGAATCTTTGATATTTAGTCGTTTTCAGCCAATATTTTGGATTTTTGAAAATTTCACTTTTTTGTGAAAATATCCACTAAATGAGGGAATAATATGTGTGAGGGTACCCCAGGAGAGTTCCAAATGTGTGTGGGTAGAATATATATCCCACGGGGGTAAATTTGAAAAAAGTTGAACATTTTTTTTTTTGGACTTAGTCTTTTTTCCGGCGTTTATCAGACTTTCAGTTAGGGCAAATGTCAGTGAGCGTTCCGATTTCAGTTCCAGAGCGATTCTCCCAATGAGTCCTTGATATTTAGTTGTTTTCAGCCAATATTTTGGATTTTTGAAAATTTCACTTTTTTGTGAAAATATCCACTAAATGAGGGAATAATATGTGTGAGGGTACCCCAGGAGAGTTCCAAATGTGTGTGGGTAGAATATATATCCCACGGGGGTAAATTTGAAAAAAGTTGAACATTTTTTTTTTTGGACTTAGTCTTTATTCCGGCGTTTATCAGGCTTTCAGTTAGGGCAAATGTCAGTGAGCGTTCCGATTTCAGTTCCAGAGCGATTCTCCCAATGAGTCCTTGATATTTAGTCGTTTTCAGCCAATATTTTGGATTTTTGAAAATTTCACTTTTTTGTGAAAATATCCACTAAATGAGGGAATAATATGTGTGAGGGTACCCCAGGAGAGTTCCAAATGTGTGTGGGAAGAATATATATCCCACGGGGGTAAAATTGAAAAAAGTTTAGAAAAATTTTTTTTTGGTCTTAGTCATTTTTTCCGGCGTTTATCAGACTTTCAGATAGGGCAAATATCATTGAGCGTTCCGATTTCAGTTCCAGAGTGATTCACCCTGAGTCCTTGATATTTAGTCGTTTTCAGCCAATATTTTGGATTTTTGAAAATGTCACTTTTTTGTGAAAATATCCACTAAATGAGGGATTAATATGTGTGAGGGTACCCCAGGAGAGTTCCAAATGTGTGTGGGAAGAATATATATCCCACGGGGGTAAAATTGAAAAAAGTTTAAAAAAAATTTTTTTCTGGACTTAGTCATTTTTTCCGGCGTTTATCAGACTTTCAGATAGGGGAAATGTCAGTGAGCATTCCGATTTCAGTTCCAGAGCGATTCGCCCAATGAGTCCTTGATATTTAGTCATTTTCAGCCAATTTTCTGGATTTTTGAAAATTTCACTTTTTTGTGAAAATATCCACTAAATGAGGGAATAATATGTGTGAGGGTACTCAAGGAGAGTTCCAAATGCATGTGGGTAGAATATATATCCCACGGGGGTAAAGTTGAAAAAAGTTGAAAAAATTTATTTTTTGGACTTAGTCATTTTTCCGGCGTTTATCAGACTTTCAGATAGGGCAAATGTCAGTGAGCGTTCCAATTTCAGTTCCAGAGCGATTCGCCAATGAGTCCTTGATATTTAGTCGTTTTCAGCCAATATTTTGGATTTTTGAAAATTTCACTTTTTTGTGAAAATATCCACTAAATGAGGGAATAATATGTGTGAGGGTACCCCAGGAGAGTTCCAAATGTGTGTGGGAAGAATATATATCCCACGGGGGTAAAATTGAAAAAAGATTAAAATTTTTTTTTTCTGGACTTAGTCATTTTTTCCGGCGTTTATCAGACTTTCAGATAGGGGAAATGTCAGTGAGCATTCCGATTTCAGTTCCAGAGTGATTCCCCCAATGAGTCCTTGATATTTAGTCGTTTTCAGCCAATATTTTGGATTTTTGAAAATTTCACTTTTTTGTGAAAATATCCACTAAATGAGGGAATAATATGTGTGAGGGTACCCAAGGAGAATTCCAAATGTGTGTTGGTAGAATATATATCCCACGGGGGTAAAATTGAAAAAAGTTAAAAAATTTTTTTTTTGGACTTAGTCATTTTTCCGGCGTTTATCAGACTTTCAGATAGGGCAAACAACAATGAGCGTTCCGATTTCAGTTCCAGAGTGATTCACCCTGAGTCCTTGATATTTAGTCGTTTTCAGCCAATATTTTGGATTTTTGAAAATTTCACTTTTTTGTGAAAATATCCACTAAATGAGGGAATAATATGTGTGAGGGTACCCCAGGAGAGTTCCAAATGTGTGTGGGTAGAATATATATCCCACGGGGGTAAATTTGAAAAAAGTTGAACATTTTTTTTTTTGGACTTAGTCTTTTTTCCGGCGTTTATCAGACTTTCAGTTAGGGCAAATGTCAGTGAGCGTTCCGATTTCAGTTCCAGAGCGATTCTCCCAATGAGTCCTTGATATTTAGTCGTTTTCAGCCAATATTTTGGATTTTTGAAAATTTCACTTTTTTGTGAAAATATCCACTAAATGAGGGAATAATATGTGTGAGGGTACCCCAGGAGAGTTCCAAATGTGTGTGGGAAGAATATATATCCCACGGGGGTAAAATTGAAAAAAGTTTAGAAAAATTTTTTTTTGGTCTTAGTCATTTTTTCCGGCGTTTATCAGACTTTCAGATAGGGCAAATATCATTGAGCGTTCCGATTTCAGTTCCAGAGTGATTCACCTTGAGTCCTTGATATTTAGTCGTTTTCAGCCAATATTTTGGATTTTTGAAAATGTCACTTTTTTGTGAAAATATCCACTAAATGAGGGATTAATATGTGTGAGGGTACCCCAGGAGAGTTCCAAATGTGTGTGGGAAGAATATATATCCCACGGGGGTAAAATTGAAAGAAGTTTAAAATTTTTTTTTTCTGGACTTAGTCATTTTTTCCGGCGTTTATCAGACTTTCAGATAGGGGAAATGTCAGTGAGCATTCCGATTTCAGTTCCAGAGTGATTCGCCCAATGAGTCCTTGATATTTAGTCGTTTTCAGCCAATATTTTGGATTTTTGAAAATTTCACTTTTTTGTGAAAATATCCACTAAATGAGGGAATAATATGTGTGAGGGTACCCCAGGAGAGTTCCCAATGTGTGTGGGTAGAATATATATCCCACGGGGGTAAATTTGAATAAAGTTGAACATTTTTTTTTTTTGGACTTAGTCTTTTTTCCGGCGTTTATCAGACTTTCAGTTAGGGCAAATGTCAGTGAGCGTTCCGATTTCAGTTCCAGAGCGATTCTCCCAATGAGTCCTTGATATTTAGTCGTTTTCAGCCAATATTTTGGATTTTTGAAAATTTCACTTTTTTGTGAAAATATCCACTAAATGAGGGAATAATATGTGTGAGGGTACCCCAGGAGAGTTCCAAATGTGTGTGGGAAGAATATATATCCCACGGGGGTAAAATTGAAAAAAGTTTAGAAAAATTTTTTTTTGGTCTTAGTCATTTTTTCCGGCGTTTATCAGACTTTCAGATAGGGCAAATATCATTGAGCGTTCCGATTTCAGTTCCAGAGTGATTCACCTTGAGTCCTTGATATTTAGTCGTTTTCAGCCAATATTTTGGATTTTTGAAAATGTCACTTTTTTGTGAAAATATCCACTAAATGAGGGATTAATATGTGTGAGGGTACCCCAGGAGAGTTCCAAATGTGTGTGGGAAGAATATATATCCCACGGGGGTAAAATTGAAAAAAGTTTAAAAAAAAATTTTTTCTGGACTTAGTCATTTTTTCCGGCGTTTATCAGACTTTCAGATAGGGAAAATGTCAGTGAGCATTCCGATTTCAGTTCCAGAGTGATTCGCCCAATGAGTCTTTGATATTTAGTCGTTTTCAGCCAATATTTTGGATTTTTGAAAATTTCACTTTTTTGTGAAAATATCTACTAAATGAGGGAATAATATGGGTGAGGGTACCCCAGGAGAGTTCCAAATGTGTGTGGGTAGAATATATATCCCACGGGGGTAAATTTGAAAAAAGTTTTAAAAAATTTTTTTTTGGACTTAGTCATTTTTTCAGGCGTTTATCAGACTTTCAGATATGGGAAATGTCAGTGAGCATTCCGATTTCAGTTCCAGAGTGATTCGCCCAATGAGTCCATGATATTTAGTCGTTTTCAGCCAATATTTTGGATTTTTGAAAATTTCACTTTTTTGTGAAAATATCCACTAAATGAGGGATTAATATGTGTGAGGGTACCCTAGGAGAGTTCCAAATGTGTGTGGGTAGAATATATATCCCACGGGGGTAAAATTGAAAAGAGTTTAAAAAATTTTTTTTCTGGACTTAGTCATTTTTCCGGCGTTTATCAGACTTTCAGATAGGGCAAATGTCAGTGAGCATTTCGATTTTAGTTCCAGAGCGATTCGCCCAATGAGTCCTTGATATTTAGTCGTTTTCAGCCAATATTTTGGATTTTTGAAAATTTCACTTTTTTGTGAAAATATCCACTAAATGAGGGAATAATATGTGTGAGGGTACCCCAGGAGAGTTCCAAATGTGTGTGGGAAGAATATATATCCCACGGGGGTAAAATTGAAAAAAGTTTAGAAAAATTTTTTTTTGGTCTTAGTCATTTTTTCCGGCGTTTATCAGACTTTCAGATAGGGCAAATATCATTGAGCGTTCCGATTTCAGTTCCAGAGTGATTCACCTTGAGTCCTTGATATTTAGTCGTTTTCAGCCAATATTTTGGATTTTTGAAAATGTCACTTTTTTGTGAAAATATCCACTAAATGAGGGAATAATATGTGTGAGGGTACCCCAGGAGAGTTCCAAATGTGTGTGGGAAGAATATATATCCCACGGGGGTAAAATTGAAAAAAGTTTAAAAAAAAAAATTTTCTGGACTTAGTCATTTTTTCCAGCGTTTATCAGACTTTCAGATAGGGAAATTGTCAGTGAGCATTCCGATTTCAGTTCCAGAGTGATTCGCCCAATGAGTCCTTGATATTTAGTCGTTTTCAGCCAATATTTTGGATTTTTGAAAATTTCACTTTTTTGTGAAAATATCCACTAAATGAGGGAATAATATGGGTGAGGGTACCCCAGGAGAGTTCCAAATGTGTGTGGGTAGAATATATATCCCACGGGGGTAAATTTGAAAAAAGTTAAAAACATTTTTTTTTTTGGACTTAGTCTTTTTTCCGGCGTTTATCAGACTTTCAGATAGGGCAAATGTCAGTGAGCATTCCGATTTAAGTTCCAGAGCGATTCGCCCAACAAATCTTTGATATTTAGTCGGTTTCAGCCAATATTTTGGATTTTTGAAAATTTCACTTTTTTGTAAAAATATCCACTAAATGAGGGAAGAATATGTGTGAGGGTACCCCAGGAGAGTTCCAAATGTGTGGGAAGAATATATATCCCACGGGGGTAAAATTGAACAAAGTTTTAAAAAATTTTTTTTTGGACTTAGTCATTTTTTCCGGCGTTTATCAGACTTTCAGATAGGGGAAATGTCAGCGAGCATTCCGATTTCAGTTCCAGAGTGATTCGCCCAATGAGTCCATGATATTTAGTCGTTTTCAGCCAATATTTTGGATTTTTGAAAATTTCACTTTTTTGTGAAAATATCCACTAAATGAGGGATTAATATGTGTGAGGGTACCCCAGGAGAGTTCCAAATGTGTGTGGGTAGAATATATATCCCACGGGGGTAAAATTGAAAAAAGTTGAAAAATTTTTTTTTCTGGACTTAGTCATTTTTCCGGCGTTTATCAGACTTTCAGATAGGGCAAATGTCAGTGAGCATTCCGATTTCAGTTCCAGAGCGATTCGCCCAATGAGTCCTTGATATTTAGTCGTTTTCAGCCAATATTTTGGATTTTTGAAAATTTCACTTTTTTGTGAAAATATCCACTAAATGAGGGAATAATATGTGTGAGGGTACCCCAGGAGAGTTCCAAATGTGTGTGGGTAGAATATATATCCCACGGGGGTAAATTTGAAAAAAGTTGAACATTTTTTTTTTTGGACTTAGTCTTTTTTCCGGCGTTTATCAGACTTTCAGTTAGGGCAAATGTCAGTGAGCATTCCGATTTAAGTTCCAGAGCGATTCGCCCAACAAATCTTTGATATTTAGTCGTTTTCAGCCAATATTTTGGATTTTTGAAAATTTCACTTTTTTGTGAAAATATCCACTAAATGAGGGAATAATATGTGTGAGGGTACCCCAGGAGAGTTCCAAATGTGTGTGGGAAGAATATATATCCCACGGGGGTAAAATTGAAAAAAGTTTAAAAAAAATTTTTTTCTGGACTTAGTCATTTTTTCCGGCGTTTATCAGACTTTCAGATAGGGAAAATGTCAGTGAGCATTCCGATTTCAGTTCTAGAGTGATTCGCCCAATGAGTCCTTGATATTTAGTCGTTTTCAGCCAATATTTTGGATTTTTGAAAATTTCACTTTTTTGTGAAAATATCCACGAAATGAGGGAATAATATGGGTGAGGGTACCCCAGGAGAGTTCCAAATGTGTGTGGGTAGAATATATATCCCACGGGGGTAAATTTGAAAAAAGTTAAAAACATTTTTTTTTTTGGACTTAGTCATTTTTCCGGCGTTTATCAGACTTTCAGATAGGGCAAATGTCAGTGAGCATTCCGATTTAAGTTCCAGAGCGATTCGCCCAACAAATCTTTGATATTTAGTCGTTTTCAGCCAATATTTTGGATTGTTGAAAATTTCACTTTTTTGTAAAAATATCCACTAAATGAGGGAAGAATATGTGTGAGGGTACCCCAGGAGAGTTCCAAATGTGTGTGGGAAGAATATATATCCCACGGGGGTAAAATTGAAAAAAGTTTTAAAAAATTTTTTTTTGGACTTAGTCATTTTTTCCGGCGTTTATCAGACTTTCATATAGGGGAAATGTCAGTGAGCATTCCGATTTCAGTTCCAGAGTGATTCGCCCAATGAGTCCATGATATTTAGTCGTTTTCAGCCAATATTTTGGATTTTTGAAAATTTCACTTTTTTGTGAAAATATCCACTAAATGAGGGATTAATATGTGTGAGGGTACCCCAGGAGAGTTCCAAATGTGTGTGGGTAGAATATATATCCCACGGGGGTAAAATTGAAAAAAGTTTAAAAATTTTTTTTTCTGGACTTAGTCATTTTTCCGGCGTTTATCAGACTTTCAGATAGGGCAAATGTCAGTGAGCATTCCGATTTCAGTTCCAGAGCGATTCGCCCAATGAGTCCTTGATATTTAGTCGTTTTCAGCCAATATTTTGGATTTTTGAAAATTTCACTTTTTTGTGAAAATATCCACTAAATGAGGGAATAATATGTGTGAGGGTACCCCAGGAGAGTTCCAAATGTGTGTGGGTAGAATATATATCCCACGGGGGTAAATTTGAAAAAAGTTGAACATTTTTTTTTTTGGACTTAGTCTTTTTTCCGGCGTTTATCAGACTTTCAGTTAAGGCAAATGTCAGTGAGCATTCCGATTTAAGTTCCAGAGCGATTCGCCCAACAAATCTTTGATATTTAGTCGTTTTCAGCCAATATTTTGGATTTTTGAAAATTTCACTTTTTTGTGAAAATATCCACTAAATGAGGGAATAATATGTGTGAGGGTACCCCAGGAGAGTTCCAAATGTGTGTGGGAAGAATATATATCCCACGGGGGTAAAATTGAAAAAAGTTTAAAAAAAATTTTTTTCTGGACTTAGTCATTTTTTCCGGCGTTTATCAGACTTTCAGATAGGGAAAATGTCAGTGAGCATTCCGATTTCAGTTCCAGAGTGATTCGCCCAATGAGTCCTTGATATTTAGTCGTTTTCAGCCAATATTTTGGATTTTTGAAAATTTCACTTTTTTGTGAAAATATCCACGAAATGAGGGAATAATATGGGTGAGGGTACCCCAGGAGAGTTCCAAATGTGTGTGGGTAGAATATATATCCCACGGGGGTAAATTTGAAAAAAGTTAAAAACATTTTTTTTTTTGGACTTAGTCATTTTTCCGGCGTTTATCAGACTTTCAGATAGGGCAAATGTCAGTGAGCATTCCGATTTAAGTTCCAGAGCGATTCGCCCAACAAATCTTTGATATTTAGTCGTTTTCAGCCAATATTTTGGATTTTTGAAAATTTCACTTTTTTGTAAAAATATCCACTAAATGAGGGAAGAATATGTGTGAGGGTACCCCAGGAGAGTTCCAAATGTGTGTGGGAAGAATATATATCCCACGGGGGTAAAATTGAAAAAAGTTTTAAAAAATTTTTTTTTGGACTTAGTCATTTTTTCCGGCGTTTATCAGACTTTCAGATAGGGGAAATGTCAGTGAGCATTCCGATTTCAGTTCCAGAGTGATTCGCCCAATGAGTCCATGATATTTAGTCGTTTTCAGCCAATATTTTGGATTTTTGAAAATTTCACTTTTTTGTGAAAATATCCACTAAATGAGGGATTAATATGTGTGAGGGTACCCCAGGAGAGTTCCAAATGTGTGTGGGTAGAATATATATCCCACGGGGGTAAAATTGAAAAAAGTTTAAAAATTTTTTTTTCTGGACTTAGTCATTTTTCTGGCGTTTATCAGACTTTCAGATAGGGCAAATGTCAGTGAGCATTCCGATTTCAGTTCCAGAGCGATTCGCCCAACAAATCTTTGATATTTAGTCGTTTTCAGCCAATATTTTGGATTTTTGAAAATTTCACTTTTTTGTGAAAATATCCACTAAATGAGGGAATAATATGTGTGAGGGTACCCCAGGAGAGTTCCAAATGTGTGTGGGAAAAATATATATCCCACGGGGGTAAAATTGAAAAAAGTTTAGAAAAATTTTTTTTTGGTCTTAGTGATTTTTTCCGGCGTTTATCAGACTTTCAGATAGTGCAAATATCATTGAGCGTTCCGATTTCAGTTCCAGAGTGATTCACCCTGAGTCCTTGATATTTAGTCGTTTTCAGCCAATATTTTGGATTTTTGAAAATGTCACTTTTTTGTAAAAATATCCACTAAATGAGGGAAGAATATGTGTGAGGGTACCCCAGGAGAGTTCCAAATGTGTGTGGGAAGAATATATATCCCACGGGGGTAAAATTGAAAAAAGTTTAAAAAAATTTTTTTTTGGACTTAGTCATTTTTTCCGGCGTTTATCAGACTTTCAGATAGGGCAAATGTCAGTGAGCATTCCGATTTCAGTTCCAGAGCGATTCGCCCAACAAATCTTTGATATTTAGTCGTTTTCAGCCAATATTTTGGATTTTAGAAAATTTCACTTTTTTGTAAAAATATCCACTAAATGAGGGAAGAATATGTGTGAGGGTACCCCAGGAGAGTTCCAAATGTGTGTGGGAAGAATATATATCCCACGGGGGTAAAATTGAAAAAAGTTTTAAAAAATTTTTTTTTGGACTTAGTCATTTTTTCCGGCGTTTATCAGACTTTCAGATAGGGGAAATGTCAGTGAGCATTCCGATTTCAGTTCCAGAGTGATTCGCCCAATGAGTCCATGATATTTAGTCGTTTTCAGCCAATATTTTGGATTTTTGAAAATTTCACTTTTTTGTGAAAATATCCACTAAATGAGGGATTAATATGTGTGAGGGTACCCCAGGAGAGTTCCAAATGTGTGTGGGTAGAATATATATCCCACGGGGGTAAAATTGAAAAAAGTTTAAAAATTTTTTTTTCTGGACTTAGTCATTTTTCTGGCGTTTATCAGACTTTCAGATAGGGCAAATGTCAGTGAGCATTCCGATTTCAGTTCCAGAGCGATTCGCCCAACAAATCTTTGATATTTAGTCGTTTTCAGCCAATATTTTGGATTTTTGAAAATTTCACTTTTTTGTGAAAATATCCACTAAATGAGGGAATAATATGTGTGAGGGTACCCCAGGAGAGTTCCAAATGTGTGTGGGAAAAATATATATCCCACGGGGGTAAAATTGAAAAAAGTTTAGAAAAATTTTTTTTTGGTCTTAGTGATTTTTTCCGGCGTTTATCAGACTTTCAGATAGTGCAAATATCATTGAGCGTTCCGATTTCAGTTCCAGAGTGATTCACCCTGAGTCCTTGATATTTAGTCGTTTTCAGCCAATATTTTGGATTTTTGAAAATGTCACTTTTTTGTAAAAATATCCACTAAATGAGGGAAGAATATGTGTGAGGGTACCCCAGGAGAGTTCCAAATGTGTGTGGGAAGAATATATATCCCACGGGGGTAAAATTGAAAAAAGTTTAAAAAAATTTTTTTTTGGACTTAGTCATTTTTTCCGGCGTTTATCAGACTTTCAGATAGGGGAAATGTCAGTGAGCATTCCGATTTCAGTTCCAGAGTGATTCGCCCAATGAGTCCATGATATTTAGTCGTTTTCAGCCAATATTTTGGATTTTTGAAAATTTCACTTTTTTGTGAAAATATCCACGAAATGAGGGAATAATATGGGTGAGGGTACCCCAGGAGAGTTCCAAATGTGTGTGGGTAGAATATATATCCCACGGGGGTAAATTTGAAAAAAGTTAAAAACATTTTTTTTTTTGGACTTAGTCATTTTTCCGGCGTTTATCAGACTTTCAGATAGGGCAAATGTCAGTGAGCATTCCGATTTAAGTTCCAGAGCGATTCGCCCAACAAATCTTTGATATTTAGTCGTTTTCAGCCAATATTTTGGATTTTTGAAAATTTCACTTTTTTGTAAAAATATCCACTAAATGAGGGAAGAATATGTGTGAGGGTACCCCAGGAGAGTTCCAAATGTGTGTGGGAAGAATATATATCCCACGGGGGTAAAATTGAAAAAAGTTTTAAAAAATTTTTTTTTGGACTTAGTCATTTTTTCCGGCGTTTATCAGACTTTCAGATAGGGGAAATGTCAGTGAGCATTCCGATTTCAGTTCCAGAGTGATTCGCCCAATGAGTCCATGATATTTAGTCGTTTTCAGCCAATATTTTGGATTTTTGAAAATTTCACTTTTTTGTGAAAATATCCACGAAATGAGGGAATAATATGGGTGAGGGTACCCCAGGAGAGTTCCAAATGTGTGTGGGTAGAATATATATCCCACGGGGGTAAATTTGAAAAAAGTTAAAAACATTTTTTTTTTTGGACATAGTCATTTTTCCGGCGTTTATCAGACTTTCAGATAGGGCAAATGTCAGTGAGCATTCCGATTTAAGTTCCAGAGCGATTCGCCCAACAAATCTTTGATATTTAGTCGTTTTCAGCCAATATTTTGGATTTTTGAAAATTTCACTTTTTTGTAAAAATATCCACTAAATGAGGGAAGAATATGTGTGAGGGTATCCCAGGAGAGTTCCAAATGTGTGTGGGAAGAATATATATCCCACGGGGGTAAAATTGAAAAAAGTTTTAAAAAATTTTTTTTTGGACTTAGTCATTTTTTCCGGCGTTTATCAGACTTTCAGAGAGGGGAAATGTCAGTGAGCATTCCGATTTCAGTTCCAGAGTGATTCGCCCAATGAGTCCTTGATATTTAGTCGTTTTCAGCCAATATTTTGGATTTTTGAAAATTTCACTTTTTTGTGAAAATATCCACTAAATGAGGGATTAATATGTGTGAGGGTACCCCAGGAGAGTTCCAAATGTGTGTGGGTAGAATATATATCCCACGGGGGTAAAATTGAAAAAAGTTTAAAAAATTTTTTTTCTGGACTTAGTCATTTTTCCGGCGTTTATCAGACTTTCAGATAGGGCAAATGTCAGTGAGCATTCCGATTTCAGTTCCAGAGCGATTCGCCCAACAAATCTTTGATATTTAGTCGTTTTCAGCCAATATTTTGGATTTTTGAAAATTTCACTTTTTTGTGAAAATATCCACTAAATGAGGGAATAATATGTGTGAGGGTACCCCAGGAGAGTTCCAAATGTGTGTGGGAAAAATATATATCCCACGGGGGTAAAATTGAAAAAAGTTTAGAAAAATTTTTTTTTGGTCTTAGTGATTTTTTCCGGCGTTTATCAGACTTTCAGATAGTGCAAATATCATTGAGCGTTCCGATTTCAGTTCCAGAGTGATTCACCCTGAGTCCTTGATATTTAGTCTTTTTCAGCCAATATTTTGGATTTTTGAAAATGTCACTTTTTTGGAAAAATATCCACTAAATGAGGGAAGAATATGTGTGAGGGTACCCCAGGAGAGTTCCAAATGTGTGTGGGAAGAATATATATCCCACGGGGGTAAAATTGAAAAAAGTTTTAAAAAATTTTTTTTTGGACTTAGTCATTTTTTCCGGCGTTTATCAGACTTTCAGATAGGGGAAATGTCAGTGAGCATTCCGATTTCAGTTCCAGAGTGATTCGCCCAATGAGTCCATGATATTTAGTCGTTTTCAGCCAATATTTTGGATTTTTGAAAATTTCACTTTTTTGTGAAAATATCCACTAAATGAGGGATTAATATGTGTGAGGGTACCCCAGGAGAGTTCCAAATGTGTGTGGGTAGAATATATATCCCACGGGGGTAAAATTGAAAAAAGTTTAAAAATTTTTTTTTCTGGACTTAGTCATTTTTCCGGCGTTTATCAGACTTTCAGATAGGGCAAATGTCAGTGAGCATTCCGATTTCAGTTCCAGAGCGATTCGCCCAATGAGTCCTTGATATTTAGTCGTTTTCAGCCAATATTTTGGATTTTTGAAAATTTCACTTTTTTGTGAAAATATCCACTAAATGAGGGAATAATATGTGTGAGGGTACCCCAGGAGAGTTCCAAATGTGTGTGGGTAGAATATATATCCCACGGGGGTAAATTTGAAAAAACTTAAAAACATTTTTTTTTTTGGACTGTCATTTTTCCGGCGTTTATCAGACTTTCAGATAGGGCAAATGTCAGTGAGCATTCCGATTTCAGTTCCAGAGCGATTCGCCCAATGAGTCCTTGATATTTAGTCGTTTTCAGCCAATATTTTGGATTTTTGAAAATTTCACTTTTTTGTGAAAATATCCACTAAATGAGGGAATAATATGGGTGAGGGTACCCCAGGAGAGTTCCAAATGTGTGTGGGTAGAATATATATCCCACGGGGGTAAATTTGAAAAAAGTTGAACATTTTTTTTTTTGGACTTAGTCTTTTTTCCGGCGTTTATCAGACTTTCAGATAGGGCAAATGTCAGTGAGCATTCCGATTTAAGTTCCAGAGCGATTCTGCCAACAAATCTTTGATATTTAGTCGTTTTCAGCCAATATTTTGGATTTTTGAAAATGTCACTTTTTTGTGAAAATATCCACTAAATGAGGGAATAATATGTGTGAGGGTACCCCAGGAGAGTTCCAAATGTGTGTGGGAAGAATATATATCCCACGGGGTAAAATTGAAAAAAGTTTAAAAAATTTTTTTTTTTCTTGACTTAGTCATTTTTTCCGGCGTTTATCAGACTTTCAGATAGGGAAAATGTCAGTGAGCATTCCGATTTCAGTTCCAGAGTGATTCGCCCAATGAGTCCTTGATATTTAGTCGTTTTCAGCCAATATTTTGGATTTTTAAAAATTTCACTTTTTTGTGAAAATATCCACTAAATGAGGGAATAATATGGGTGAGGGTACCCCAGGAGAGTTCCAAATGTGTGTGGGTAGAATATATATCCCACGGGGGTAAATTTGAAAAAAGTTAAAAACATTTTTTTTTTTGGACTTAGTCATTTTTCCGGCGTTTATCAGACTTTCAGATAGGGCAAATGTCAGTGAGCATTCCGATTTAAGTTCCAGAGCGATTCGCCCAACAAATCTTTGATATTTAGTCGTTTTCAGCCAATATTTTGGATTTTTGAAAATTTCACTTTTTTGTAAAAATATCCACTAAATGAGGGAAGAATATGTGTGAGGGTACCCCAGGAGAGTTCCAAATGTGTGTGGGAAGAATATATATCCCACGGGGGTAAAATTGAAAAAAGTTTTAAAAAATTTTTTTTTGGACTTAGTCATTTTTTCCGGCGTTTATCAGACTTTCAGATAGGGGAAATGTCAGTGAGCATTCCGATTTCAGTTCCAGAGTGATTCGCCCAATGAGTCCATGATATTTAGTCGTTTTCAGCCAATATTTTGGATTTTTGAAAATTTCACTTTTTTGTGAAAATATCCACTAAATGAGGGATTAATATGTGTGAGGGTACCCCAGGAGAGTTCCAAATGTGTGTGGGTAGAATATATATCCTACGGGGGTAAAATTGAAAAAAGTTTAAAAAATTTTTTTTCTGGACTTAGTCATTTTTCCGGCGTTTATCAGAATTTCAGATAGGGCAAATGTCAGTGAGCATTCCGATTTCAGTTCCAGAGCGATTCGCCCAATGAGTCCTTGATATTTAGTCGTTTTCAGCCAATATTTTGGATTTTTGAAAATTTCACTTTTTTGTGAAAATATCCACTAAATGAGGGAATAATATGTGTGAGGGTACCCCAGGAGAGTTCCAAATGTGTGTGGGTAGAATATATATCCCACGGGGGTAAATTTGAAAAAAGTTGAACATTTTTTTTTTTGGACTTAGTCTTTTTTCCGGCGTTTATCAGACTTTCAGTTAGGGCAAATGTCAGGGAGCGTTCCGATTTCAGTTCCAGAGCGATTCTCCCAATGAGTCCTTGATATTTAGTCGTTTTCAGCCAATATTTTGGATTTTTGAAAATTTCACTTTTTTGTGAAAATATCCACTAAATGAGGGAATAATATGTGTGAGGGTACCCCAGGAGAGTTCCAAATGTGTGTGGGTAGAATATATATCCCACGGGGGTAAATTTGAAAAAAGTTAAAAACATTTTTTTTTTTGGACTTAGTCATTTTTCCGGCGTTTATCAGACTTTCAGATAGGGCAAATGTCAGTGAGCATTCCGATTTAAGTTCCAGAGCGATTCGCCCAACAAATCTTTGATATTTAGTCGTTTTCAGCCAATATTTTGGATTTTTGAAAATTTCACTTTTTTGTGAAAATATCCACTAAATGAGGGAATAATATGTGTGAGGGTACCCCAGGAGAGTTCCAAATGTGTGTGGGAAGAATATATATCCCACGGGGGTAAAATTGAAAAAAGTTTAAAAAAAATTTTTTTCTGGACTTAGTCATTTTTTCCGGCGTTTATCAGACTTTCAGATAGGGAAAATGTCAGTGAGCATTCCGATTTCAGTTCCAGAGTGATTCGCCCAATGAGTCCATGATATTTAGTCGTTTTCAGCCAATATTTTGGATTTTTGAAAATTTCAATTTTTTGTGAAAATATCCACTAAATGAGGGAATAATATGTTTAAGGGTACCCCAGGAGAGTTCCAAATGTGTGTGGGTAGAATATATATCCCACGGGGGTAAATTTGAAAAAAGTTGAACATTTTTTTTTTTTGGACTTAGTCTTTTTTCCGGCGTTTATCAGACTTTCAGTTAGGGCAAATGTCAGTGAGTGTTCCGATTTCAGTTCCAGAGCAATTCTCCCAATGAGTCCTTGATATGTAGTCGTTTTCAGCCAATATTTTGGATTTTTGAAAATTTCACTTTTTTGTGAAAATATCCACTAAATGAGGGAATAATATGTGTGAGGGTACCCCAGGAGATTTCCAAATGTGTGTGGGAAGAATATATATCCCACGGGGGTAAAATTGAAAAAGTTTAAAAAAATTTTTTTTGGTCTTAGTCATTTTTTCCGGCGTTTATCAGACTTTCAGATAGGGCAAATATCATTGAGCGTTCCGATTTCAGTTCCAGAGTGATTCACCCTGAGTCCTTGATATTTAGTCGTTTTCAGCCAATATTTTGGATTTTTGAAAATGTCACTTTTTTGTGAAAATATCCACTAAATGAGGGAATAATATGTGTGAGGGTACCCCAGGAGAGTTCCAAATGTTTGTGGGAAGAATATATATCCCACGGGGGTAAAATTGAAAAAAGTTTAAAAAAAATTTTTTTCTGGACTTAGTCATTTTTTCCGGCGTTTATCAGACTTTCAGATAGGGAAAATGTCAGTGAGCATTCCGATTTCAGTTCCAGAGTGATTCGCCCAATGAGTCCATGATATTTAGTCGTTTTCAGCCAATATTTTGGATTTTTGAAAATTTCACTTTTTTGTGAAAATATCCACTAAATGAGGGATTAATATGTGTGAGGGTACCCCAGGAGAGTTCCAAATGTGTGTGGGTAGAATATATATCCCACGGGGGTAAAATTGAAAAAAGTTTAAAAATTTTTTTTCTCGACTTAGTCATTTTTCCGGCGTTTATCAGAATTTCAGATAGGGCAAATGTCAGTGAGCATTCCGATTTCAGTTCCAGAGCGATTCGCCCAATGAGTCCTTGATATTTAGTCGTTTTCAGCCAATATTTTGGATTTTTGAAAATTTCACTTTTTTGTGAAAATATCCACTAAATGAGGGAATAATATGTGTGAGGGTACCCCAGGAGAGTTCCAAATGTGTGTGGGAAGAATATATATCCCACGGGGGTAAAATTGAAAAAAGTTTAAAAACATTTTTTTTCTGGACTTAGTCATTTTTTCCGGCGTTTATCAGACTTTCAGATAGGGAAAATGTCAGTGAGCATTCCGATTTCAGTTCCAGAGTGATTCGCCCAATGAGTCCTTGATATTTAGTCGTTTTCAGCCAATATTTTGGATTTTTAAAAATTTCACTTTTTTGTGAAAATATCCACTAAATGAGGGAATAATATGGGTGAGGGTACCCCAGGAGAGTTCCAAATGTGTGTGGGTAGAATATATATCCCACGGGGGTAAATTTGAAAAAAGTTAAAAACATTTTTTTTTTTGGAGTTAGTCATTTTTCCGGCGTTTATCAGACTTTCAGATAGGGCAAATGTCAGTGAGCATTCCGATTTAAGTTCCAGAGCGATTCGCCCAACAAATCTTTGATATTTAGTCGTTTTCAGCCAATATTTTGGATTTTTGAAAATTTCACTTTTTTGTAAAAATATCCACTAAATGAGGGAAGAATATGTGTGAGGGTACCCCAGGAGAGTTCCAAATGTGTGTGGGAAGAATATATATCCCACGGGGGTAAAATTGAAAAAAGTTTTAAAAAATTTTTTTTTGGACTTAGTCATTTTTTCCGGCGTTTATCAGACTTTCAGATAGGGGAAATGTCAGTGAGCATTCCGATTTCAGTTCCAGAGTGATTCGCCCAATGAGTCCATGATATTTAGTCGTTTTCAGCCAATATTTTGGATTTTTGAAAATTTCACTTTTTTGTGAAAATATCCACTAAATGAGGGATTAATATGTGTGAGGGTACCCCAGGAGAGTTCCAAATGTGTGTGGGTAGAATATATATCCTACGGGGGTAAAATTGAAAAAAGTTTAAAAATTTTTTTTTCTGGACTTAGTCATTTTTCCGGCGTTTATCAGAATTTCAGATAGGGCAAATGTCAGTGAGCATTCCGATTTCAGTTCCAGAGCGATTCGCCCAATGAGTCCTTGATATTTAGTCGTTTTCAGCCAATATTTTGGATTTTTGAAAATTTCACTTTTTTGTGAAAATATCCACTAAATGAGGGAATAATATGTGTGAGGGTACCCCAGGAGAGTTCCAAATGTGTGTGGGTAGAATATATATCCCACGGGGGTAAATTTGAAAAAAGTTGAACATTTTTTTTTTTGGACTTAGTCTTTTTTCCGGCATTTATCAGACTTTCAGTTAGGGCAAATGTCAGGGAGCGTTCCGATTTCAGTTCCAGAGCGATTCTCCCAATGAGTCCTTGATATTTAGTCGTTTTCAGCCAATATTTTGGATTTTTGAAAATTTCACTTTTTTGTGAAAATATCCACTAAATGAGGGAATAATATGTGTGAGGGTACCCCAGGAGAGTTCCAAATGTGTGTGGGTAGAATATATATCCCACGGGGGTAAATTTGAAAAAAGTTAAAAACATTTTTTTTTTTGGACTTAGTCATTTTTCCGGCGTTTATCAGACTTTCAGATAGGGCAAATGTCAGTGAGCATTCCGATTTAAGTTCCAGAGCGATTCGCCCAACAAATCTTTGATATTTAGTCGTTTTCAGCCAATATTTTGGATTTTTGAAAATTTCACTTTTTTGTGAAAATATCCACTAAATGAGGGAATAATATGTGTGAGGGTACCCCAGGAGATTTCCAAATGTGTGTGGGAAGAATATATATCCCACGGGGGTAAAATTGAAAAAAGTTTAAAAAAATTTTTTTTGGTCTTAGTCATTTTTTCCGGCGTTTATCAGACTTTCAGATAGGGCAAATATCATTGAGCGTTCCGATTTCAGTTCCAGAGTGATTCACCCTGAGTCCTTGATATTTAGTCGTTTTCAGCCAATATTTTGGATTTTTGAAAATGTCACTTTTTTGTGAAAATATCCACTAAATGAGGGAATAATATGTGTGAGGGTACCCCAGGAGAGTTCCAAATGTTTGTGGGAAGAATATATATCCCACGGGGGTAAAATTGAAAAAAGTTTAAAAAAAATTTTTTTCTGGACTTAGTCATTTTTTCCGGCGTTTATCAGACTTTCAGATAGGGAAAATGTCAGTGAGCATTCCGATTTCAGTTCCAGAGTGATTCGCCCAATGAGTCCATGATATTTAGTCGTTTTCAGCCAATATTTTGGATTTTTGAAAATTTCACTTTTTTGTGAAAATATCCACTAAATGAGGGATTAATATGTGTGAGGGTACCCCAGGAGAGTTCCAAATGTGTGTGGGTAGAATATATATCCCACGGGGGTAAAATTGAAAAAAGTTTAAAAAATTTTTTTCTGGACTTAGTCATTTTTCCGGCGTTTATCAGAATTTCAGATAGGGCAAATGTCAGTGAGCATTCCGATTTCAGTTCCAGAGCGATTCGCCCAATGAGTCCTTGATATTTAGTCGTTTTCAGCCAATATTTTGGATTTTTGAAAATTTCACTTTTTTGTGAAAATATCCACTAAATGAGGGAATAATATGTGTGAGGGTACCCCAGGAGAGTTCCAAATGTGTGTGGGTAGAATATATATCCCACGGGGGTAAATTTGAAAAAAGTTAAAAACATTTTTTTTTTTGGACTTAGTCATTTTTCCGGCGTTTATCAGACTTTCAGATAGGGCAAATGTCAGTGAGCATTCCGATTTAAGTTCCAGAGCGATTCGCCCAACAAATCTTTGATATTTAGTCGTTTTCAGCCAATATTTTGGATTTTTGAAAATTTCACTTTTTTGTGAAAATATCCACTAAATGAGGGAATAATATGTGTGAGGGTACCCCAGGAGAGTTCCAAATGTGTGTGGGAAGAATATATATCCCACGGGGGTAAATTTGAAAAAAGTTGAACATTTTTTTTTTTGGACTTAGTCTTTTTTCCGGCGTTTATCAGACTTTCAGTTAGGGCAAATGTCAGTGAGCGTTCCGATTTCAGTTCCAGAGCAATTCTCCCAATGAGTCCTTGATATTTAGTCGTTTTCAGCCAATATTTTGGATTTTTGAAAATTTCACTTTTTTGTGAAAATATCCACTAAATGAGGGAATAATATGTGTGAGGATACCCCAGCAGAGTTCCAAATGTGTGTGGGTAGAATATATATCCCACGGGGGTAAAATTGAAAAAAGTTTAAAAATTTTTTTTTCTGGACTTAGTCATTTTTTCCAGCGTTTATCAGACTTTCAGATAGGGGAAATGTCAGTGAGCATTCCGATTTCAGTTCCAGAGTGATTCGCCCAATGAGTCCTTGATATTTAGTCGTTTTCAGCCAATATTTTGGATTTTTGAAAATTTCACTTTTTTGTGAAAATATCCACTAAATGAGGGAATAATATGTGTGATGGTACCCCAGGAGAGTTCCAAATGTGTGTGGGAAGAAAATATATCCCACGGGGGTAAAATTGAAAAAAGTTTAAAAAAATTTTTTTTGGTCTTAGCCATTTTTTCCGGCGTTTATCAGACTTTCAGATAGGGCAAATATCATTGAGCGTTCCGATTTCAGTTCCAGAGCGATTCGCCCAACAAATCTTTGATATTTAGTCGTTTTCAGCCAATATTTTGGATTTTTGAAAATTTCACTTTTTTGTGAAAATATCCACTAAATGAGGGAATAATATGTGTGAGGGTACCCCAGGAGAGTTCCAAATGTGTGTGGGAAGAAAATATATCCCACGGGGGTAAAATTGAAAAAAGTTTAAAAAAATTTTTTTTGGTCTTAGCCATTTTTTCCGGCGTTTATCAGACTTTCAGATAGGGCAAATATCATTGAGCGCTCCGATTTCAGTTCCAGAGTGATTCACCCTGAGTCCTTGATATTTAGTCGTTTTCAGCCAATATTTTGGATTTTTGAAAATGTCACTTTTTTGTGAAAATATCCACTAAATGAGGGAATAATATGTGTGAGGGTACCCCAGGAGAGTTCCAAATGTGTGTGGGAAGAATATATATCCCACGGGGGTAAAATTGAAAAAAGTTTAAAAAAAATTTTTTTCTGGACTTAGTCATTTTTTCCGGCGTTTATCAGACTTTCAGATAGGGAAAATGTCAGTGAGCATTCCGATTTCAGTTCCAGAGTGATTCGCCCAATGAGTCCTTGATATTTAGTCATTTTCAGCCAATATTTTGGATTTTTGAAAATTTCACTTTTTTGTGAAAATATCCAATAAATGAGGGAATAATATGTGTGAGGATACCCCAGCAGAGTTCCAAATGTGTGTGGGTAGAATATATATCCCACGGGGGTAAAATTGAAAAAAGTTTAAAAAATTTTTTTTCTGGACTTAGTCATTTTTTCCGGCGTTTATCAGACTTTCAGATAGGGGAAATGTCAGTGAGCATTCCGATTTCAGTTCCAGAGTGATTCGCCCAATGAGTCCTTGATATTTAGTCGTTTTCGGCCAATATTTTGGATTTTTGAAAATTTCACTTTTTTGTGAAAATATCCACTAAATGAGGGAATAATATGTGTGAGGATACCCCAGCAGAGTTCCAAATGTGTGTGGTTAGAATATATATCCCACGGGGGTAAAATTGAAAAAAGTTTAAAAAATTTTTTTTCTGGACTTAGTCATTTTTTCCGGCGTTTATCAGACTTTCAGATAGGGGAAATGTCAGTGAGCATTCCGATTTCAGTTCCAGAGTGATTCACCCTGAGTCCTTGATATTTAGTCGTTTTCAGCCAATATTTTGGATTTTTGAAAATTTCACTTTTTTGTGAAAATATCCACTGAATGAGGGAATAATATGTGTGAGGGTACCCCAGGAGAGTACCAAATGTGTGTGGGTAGAATATATATCCCACGGGGGTAAAATTGAAAAAAGTTGAACAAATTTTTTTTTTGGACTTAGTCATTTTTCCGGCGTTTATCAGACTTTCAGATAGGACAAATGTCAATGAGCGTTCCGATTCCAGTTCCAGAGCGATTTGCTCAACGAGTCCTTGATATTTAGTCGTTTTCAGCCAATATTTTGGATTTTTGAAAATTTCACTTTTTTGTGAAAATATCCACTAAATGAGGGAATAATGTGTGCGAGGGTACCCCAGGAGAGTTCCAAATGTGTTTGGGAAGAATATATATCCCACGGGGGTAAAATTGAAAAAAGTTGAACAAATTTTTTTTTTGGACTTAGTCATTTTTCCGGCGTTTATCAGACTTTCAGATAGGGCAAATGTCAGTGAGTGTTCCGATTTCAGTTCCAGAGCAATTCGCCCAATGAGTCCTTGATATTTAGTCGTTTTCAGCCAATATTTTGGATTTTTGAAAATGTCACTTTTTTGTGAAAATATCCACTAAATGAGGGATTAATATGTGTGAGGGTACCCCAGGAGAGTTCCAAATGTGTGTGGGTAGAATATATATCCCACGGGGGTAAAATTGAAAAAAGTTGAAAAATTTTTTTTTCTGGACTTAGTCATTTTTTCCGGCGTTTATCAGACTTTCAGATAGGGGAAATGTCAGTGAGCATTCCGATTTCAGTTCCAGAGTGATTCGCCCAATGAGTCCATGATATTTAGTCGTTTTCAGCCAATATTTTGTATTTTTGAAAATTTCACTTTTTTGTGAAAATATCCACTAAATGAGGGAATAATATGTGTGAGGGTACCCCAGGAGAGTTCCAAATGTGTGTGGGAAGAATATATATCCCACGGGGGTAAAATTGAAAAAAGTTGAACAAATTTTTTTTTTGGACTTAGTCATTTTACCGGCGTTTATCAGACTTTCATATAGGGCAAATGTCAGTGAGTGTTCCGATTTCAGTTCCAGAGCGATTCGCCCAATGAGTCCTTGATATTTAGTCGTTTTCAGCCAATATTTTGGATTTTTGAAAATTTCACTTTTTTGTGAAAATATCCACTAAATGAGGGAATAATATGTGTGAGGATACCCCAGGAGAGTTCCAAATGTGTGTGGGTAGAATATATATCCCACGGGGGTAAAATTGAAAAAAGTTGAAAAAAATTTTTTTTTGGACTTAGTCATTTTTTCCGGCGTTTATCAGACTTTCGGATAGGAGAAATGTGAGAGAGCATTCTGATTTCAGTCCCAGAGTGATTCTCCCAATGAGTCTTTGATATTTAGTCATTTTCAACCAATTTTCTGGATTTTTGAAAATTTCACTTTTTTGTAAAAATATCCACTAAATGAGGGAAGAATATGTGTGAGGGTACCCCAGGAGAGTTCCAAATGTGTGTGGGAAGAATATATATCCCACGGGGGTAAAATTGAAAAAAGTTTAAAAAAATTTTTTTTTGGACTTAGACATTTTTTCCGGCGTTTATCAGACTTTCAGATAGGGGAAATGTCAGGGAGCATTCCGATTTCAGTACCAGAGTGATTCGCCCAATGAGTCCATGATATTTAGTCGTTTTCAGCCAATATTTTGGATTTTTGAAAATTTCACTTTTTTGTGAAAATATCCACTAAATGAGGGAATAATATGTGTGAGGGTACCCCAGGAGAGTTCCAAATGTGTGTGGGTAGAATATATATCCCACGGGGTAAAATTGAAAAAAGTTTAAAAATTTTTTTTTCTGCACTTAGTCATTTTTTCCGGCATTTATCAGACTTTCAGATAGGGGAAATGTCAGTGAGCATTCCGATTTCAGTTCCAGAGTGATTCGCCCAATGAGTCCTTGATATTTAGTCGTTTTCAGCCAATATTTTGGACTTTTGAAAATTTCACTTTTTTGTGAAAATATCCACTAAATGAGGGAATAATATGTGTGAGGGTACCCCAGGAGAGTACCAAATGTGTGTGGGTAGAATATACATCCCACGGGGGTAAAATTGAAAAAAGTTTAAAAAAATTTTTTTTTGGTCTTAGTCATTTTTTCCAGCGTTTATCAGACTTTCAGATAGGGCAAATATCAGTGAGCGTTCCGATTTCAGTTCCAGAGTGATTCACCCTGAGTCCTTGATATTTAGTCGTTTTCAGCCAATATTTTGGATTTTTGAAAATTTCACTTTTTTGTGAAAATATCCACTAAATGAGGGAATAATATGTGTGAGGGTACCCCAGGAGAGTTCCAAATGTTTGTGGGAAGAATATATATCCCATGGGGGTAAAATTGAAAAAAGTTGAAAAAATTTTTTTTATGGACTTAATCATTTTTTCCGGCGTTTATCAGACTTTCGGATAGGGGAAATGTGAGAGAGCATTCTGATTCCAGTTCCAGAGCGATTCGCCCAATGAGTCCATGATATTTAGTCGTTTTCAGCCAATATTTTGGATTTTTGAAAATTTCACTTTTTTGTGAAAATATCCACTAAATGAGGGATTAATATGTGTGAGGGTACCCCAGGAGAGTTCCAAATGTGTGTGGGTAGAATATATATCCCACGGGGGTAAAATTGAAAAAAGTTTAAAAAATTTTTTTTCTGCAGTTAGTCATTTTTTCCGGCGTTTATCAGACTTTCAGATAGGGGAAATGTCAGTGAGCATTCCGATTTCAGTTCCAGAGTGATTCGCCCAATGAGTCCTTGATATTTAGACGTTTTCAGCCATTATTTTGGATTTTTGAAAATTTCACTTTTTTGTGAAAATATCCACTAAATGAGGGAATAATATGTGTGAGGGTACCCCAGGAGAGTACCAAATGTGTGTGGGTAGAATATATATCCCACGGGGGTAAAATTGAAAAAAGTTGAACAAATTTTTTTTTTGGACTTAGTCATTTTTCCGGCGTTTATCAGACTTTCAGATAGGACAAATGTCAATGAGCGTTCCGATTCCAGTTCCAGAGTGATTTGCTCAACGAGTCCTTGATATTTAGTCGTTTTCAGCCAATATTTTGGATTTTTGAAAATTTCACTTTTTTGTGAAAATATCCACTAAATGAGGGAATAATGTGTGTGAGGGTACCCCAGGAGAGTTCCAAATGTGTTTGGGAAGAATATATATCCCACAGGGGTAAAATTGAAAAAAGTTGAACAAATTTTTTTTTTGGACTTAGTCATTTTTCCGGCGTTTATCAGACTTTCAGATAGGGCAAATGTCAGTGAGTGTTCCGATTTCAGTTCCAGAGCAATTCGCCCAATGAGTCCTTGATATTTAGTCGTTTTCAGCCAATATTTTGGATTTTTGAAAATGTCACTTTTTTGTGAAAATATCCACTAAATGAGGGATTAATATGTGTGAGGGTACCCCAGGAGAGTTCCAAATGTGTGTGGGTAGAATATATATCCCACGGGGGTAAAATTGAAAAAAGTTGAAAAATTTTTTTTTCTGGACTTAGTCATTTTTTCCGGCGTTTATCAGACTTTCAGATAGGGGAAATGTCAGTGAGCATTCCGATTTCAGTTCCAGAGTGATTCGCCCAATGAGTCCATGATATTTAGTCGTTTTCAGCCAATATTTTGTATTTTTGAAAATTTCACTTTTTTGTGAAAATATCCACTAAATGAGGGAATAATATGTGTGAGGATACCCCAGGAGAGTTCCAAATGTGTGTGGGTAGAATATATATCCCACGGGGGTAAAATTGAAAAAAGTTGAAAAAAATTTTTTTTTGGACTTAGTCATTTTTTCCGGCGTTTATCAGACTTTCGGATAGGAGAAATGTGAGAGAGCATTCTGATTTCAGTCCCAGAGTGATTCTCCCAATGAGTCTTTGATATTTAGTCATTTTCAACCAATTTTCTGGATTTTTGAAAATTTCACTTTTTTGTAAAAATATCCACTAAATGAGGGAAGAATATGTGTGAGGGTACCCCAGGAGAGTTCCAAATGTGTGTGGGAAGAATATATATCCCACGGGGGTAAAATTGAAAAAAGTTTAAAAAAATTTTTTTTTGGACTTAGTCATTTTTTCCGGCGTTTATCAGACTTTCAGATAGGGGAAATGTCAGGGAGCATTCCGATTTCAGTACCAGAGTGATTCGCCCAATGAGTCCATGATATTTAGTCGCTTTCAGCCAATATTTTGGATTTTTGAAAATTTCACTTTTTTGTGAAAATATCCACTAAATAAGGGAATAATATGTGTGAGGGTACCCCAGGAGAGTTCCAAATGTGTGTGGGTAGAATATATATCCCACGGGGTAAAATTGAAAAAAGTTTAAAAATTTTTTTTTCTGCACTTAGTCATTTTTTCCGGCATTTATCAGACTTTCAGATAGGGGAAATGTCAGTGAGCATTCCGATTTCAGTTCCAGAGTGATTCGCCCAATGAGTCCTTGATATTTAGTCGTTTTCAGCCAATATTTTGGACTTTTGAAAATTTCACTTTTTTGTGAAAATATCCACTAAATGAGGGAATAATATGTGTGAGGGTACCCCAGGAGAGTACCAAATGTGTGTGGGTAGAATATACATCCCACGGGGGTAAAATTGAAAAAAGTTTAAAAAAATTTTTTTTTGGTCTTAGTCATTTTTTCCAGCGTTTATCAGACTTTCAGATAGGGCAAATATCAGTGAGCGTTCCGATTTCAGTTCCAGAGTGATTCACCCTGAGTCCTTGATATTTAGTCGTTTTCAGCCAATATTTTGGATTTTTGAAAATTTCACTTTTTTGTGAAAATATCCACTAAATGAGGGAATAATATGTGTGAGGGTACCCCAGGAGAGTTCCAAATGTTTGTGGGAAGAATATATATCCCACGGGGGTAAAATTGAAAAAAGTTAAAAAAAATTTTTTTTCTGGACTTAGTCAGTTTTTCCCGCGTTTATCAGACTTTCAGATAGGGAAAATGTCAGTGAGCATTCCGATTTCAGTTCCAGAGTGATTCGCCCAATGAGTCCTTGACATTTAGTCGTTTTCAGCCAATATTTTGGATTTTTGAAAATTTCACTTTTTTGTGAAAATATCCACTAAATGAGGGAATAATATGTGTGAGGGTACCCCAGGAGAGTTCCAAATGTGTGTGGGTAGAATATATATCCCACGGGGGTAAAATTGAAAAAAGTTGAACAAATTTTTTTTTTGGACTTAGTCATTTTTCCAGCGTTTATCAGACTTTCAGATAAGGCAAATGTCAGTGAGCATTCCGATTTCAGTTCCAGAGCGATTCGCCCAATGAGTCCTTGATATTTAGTCGTTTTCAGCCAATATTTTGGATTTTTGAAAATTTCAGTTTTTTGTGAAAATATCCACTAAATGAGGGAATAATATGTGTGAGGGTACCCCAGGAGAGTTCCAAATGTGTGTGGGAAGAACACATATCCCACGGGGGTAAAATTGAAAAAAGTTTAAAAAAATTTTTTTTCTGGACTTAGTCATTTTTTCCGGCGTTTATCAGACTTTCAGATAGGGAAAATGTCAGTGAGCATTCCGATTTCAGTTCCAGAGTGATTCGCCCAATGAGTCCTTGCTATTTAGTCGTTTTCAGCCAATATTTTGGATTTTTGAAAATTTCACTTTTTTGTGAAAATATCCAATAAATGAGGGAATAATATGTGTGAGGATACCCCAGCAGAGTTCCAAATGTGTGTGGGTAGAATATATATCCCACGGGGGTAAAATTGAAAAAAGTTTAAAAAAATTTTTTTCTGGACTTAGTCATTTTTTCCGGCGTTTATCAGACTTTTGGTTAGGGGAAATGTGAAAGAGCATTCTGATTCCAGTTCCAGAGCGATTTGCTCAACGAGTCCTTGATATTTAGTCGTTTTCAGCCAATATTTTGGATTTTTGAAAATTTCACTTTTTTGTATAAATATCCACTAAATGAGGGAATAATATGTGTGAGGGTACCCCAGGAGAGTTCCAAATGTGTTAGGGAAGAATATATATCCCACGGGGGTAAAATTGAAAAAAGTTTAAAAATTTTTTTTTCTGCACTTAGTCATTTTTCCGGCGTTTATCAGATTTTCAGATAGGGCAAATGTCAGTGAGCGTTCCAATTTCAGTTCCAGAGCGATTCGCCCAATGAGTCCTTGATATTTAGTCGTTTTCAGCCAATATTTTGGATTTTTGAAAATTTCACTTTTTTGTGAAAATATCCACTAAATGAGGGAATAATATGTATGAGGATACCCCAGGAGAGTTCCAAATGTGTGTGGGTAGAATATATATCCCACGGGGGTAAAATTGAAAAAAGTTTAAAAAAATTTTTTTTTGGACTTAGTCATTTTTTCCGGCGTTTACCAGACTTTCAGATAGGGGAAATGTCAGTGAGCATTCCGATTTCAGTTCCAGAGTGATTCGCCCAATGAGTCCTTGATATTTAGTCGTTTTCAGCCAATATTTTTTTGGATTTTTGAAAATTTCACTTTTTTGTGAAAATATCCACTAAATGAGTGAATAATATGTGTGAGGGTACCCAAGGAGAGGTCCAAATGTGTGTGGGTAGAATATATATCCCACGGGGGTAAATTTGAAAAAAGTTGAAAAAATTTTTTTTTTGGACTTAGTCATTTTTCCGCCGTTTATCAGACTTTCAGATAGGGCAAATGTCAGCGAGCGTTCCGATTTCAGTTCCAGAGCGATACGCCCAATGAGTCCTTGATATTTAGTCGTTTTCAGCCAATATTTTGGATTTTTGAAAATTTCACTTTTTTGTGAAAATATCCACTAAATGAGGGAAGAATATGTGTGAGGGTACCCCAGGAGAGTTCCAAATGTGTGTGGGTAGAATATATATCCCACGGGGGTAAATTTTAAAAAAGTTGAAAATTGTTTTTTTTGGACTTAGTCATTTTTCCGTCGTTTATCAGACTTTCAGATAGGGCAAATATCAGTGAGCGTTCCGATTTCAGTTCCAGAGTGATTCGCCCTATGAGTCCTTGATATTTAGTCGTTTTCAGCCAATATTTTGGATTTTTGAAAATGTCTCTTTTTTGTGAAAATATCCACTAAATGAGGGAATAATATGTGTGAGGGTACCCCAGGAGAGTTCCAAATGTGTGTGGGTAGAATATATATCCCACGGGGGTAAAATTGAAAAAAGTTGAACAAATTTTTTTTCTGGACTTAGTCATTTTTCCGGCATTTATCAGACTTTCAGAGAGGGCAAATGTCAGTGAGCGTTCCGATTTCAGTTCCAGAGCGATTCGCCCAATGAGTCCTTGATATTGAGTCGTTTTCAGCCAATATTTTGGATTTTTGAAAATTTCACTTTTTTGTGAAAATATCCACTAAATGAGGGATTAATAATATGTGTGAGGGTACCCCAGGAGAGTTCCAACTGTGTGTGGGTAGAATATATATCCCACGGGGGTAAAATTGAAAAAAGTGTAAAAATTTTTTTTTTGGACTTAGTCATTTTTTCCGGCGTTTATCAGACTTTCAGATAGGGGAAATGTCAGTGAGCATTCCGATTTCAGTTCCAGAGTGATTCGCCCAATGAGTCCATGATATTTAGTCGATTTCAGCCAATATTTTGGATTTTTGAAAATTTCACTTTTTTGTGAAAATATCCACTAAATGAGGGAATAATATGTGTGAGTATACCCCAGGAGAGTTCCAAATGTGTGTGGGAAGAATATATATCCCACGGGGGTAAAATTGAAAAAAGTTGAACAAATTTTTTTTTTGGAGTTAGTCATTTTTCCGGCGTTTATCAGACTTTCAGATAGGGGAAATGTCAGTGAGCATTCCGATTTCAGTTCCAGAGTGATTCTCCCAATGAGTCTTTGATATTTAGTTATTTTCAACCAATTTTCTGGATTTTTGAAAATTTCACTTTTTTGTGAAAATATCCACTAAATGAGGGATTAGTATGTGTGAGGATACCCCAGGATAGTTCCAAATGTGTGTGGGTAGAATATATATCCCACTAGGGTAAAATTGAAAAAAGTTGAAAAAAATTTTTTTTTGAACTTAGTCATTTTTTCCGGCGTTTATCAGACTTTCAGATAAGGGAAATGTGAGAGAGCATTCTGATTTCAGTTCCAGAGTGATTCTCCCGATGAGTCTTTGATATTTAGTCATTTTCAACCAATTTTCTGGATTTTTGAAAATTTCACTTTTTTGTAAAAATATCCACTAAATGAGGGAAGAATATGTGTGAGGGTACCCCAGGAGAGTTCCAAATGTGTGTGGGAAGAATATATATCCCACGGGGGGTAAAATTGAAAAAAGTTAAAAAATTTTTTTTTTGGACTTAGTCATTTTTTCCGGCGTTTATCAGACTTTCAGATAGGGGAAATGTCAGTGAGCATTCCGATTTCAGTTCCAGAGTGATTCGCCCAATGAGTCCTTGATATTTACTCGTTTTCAGCCAATATTTTGGATTTTTGAAAATTTCACTTTTTTGTGAAAATATCCACTAAATGAGGGAATAATATGTGTGAGGGTACCCCAGGAGAGTACCAAATGTGTGTGGGTAGAATATATATCCCACGGGGGTAAAATTGAAAAAAGTTGAACAAATTTTTTTTTTGGACTTAGTCATTTTTCCGGCGTTTATCAGACTTTCAGATAGGGCAAATGTCAGTGAGCGTTCCGATTTCAGTTCCAGAGCGATTCGCCCAATGAGTCCTTGATATTTAGTCGTTTTCAGCCAATATTTTGGATTTTTGAAAATATCACTTTTTTGTGAAAATATCCACTAAATGAGGGAATAATATGTATGAGGATACCCCAGGAGAGTTCCAAATGTGTGTGGGTAGAATATATATTCCACGGGGGTAAAATTGAAAAAAGTTTAAAAAAATTTTTTTTTGGACTTAGTCATTTTTTCCGGCGTTTACCAGACTTTCAGATAGGGGAAATGTCAGTGAGCATTCCGATTTCAGTTCCAGAGTGATTCGCCCAATGAGTCCTTGATATTTAGTCGTTTTCAGCCAATATTTTGGATTTTTGAAAATTTCACTTTTTTGTGAAAATATCCACTAAATGAGGGATTAGTATGTGTGAGGGTACCCCAGGAGAGTTCCAAATGTGTGTGGGAAGAATATATATCCCACGGGGGTAAAATTGAAAAAAGTTGAACAAATTTTTTTTTTGGACTTAGTCATTTTTCCGGCGTTTATCAGATTTTCAGATAGGGCAAATGTCAGTGAGCGTTCCAATTTCAGTTCCAGAGCGATTCGCCCAATGAGTCCTTGATATTTAGTCGTTTTCAGCCAATATTTTGGATTTTTGAAAATTTCACTTTTTTGTGAAAATATCCACTAAATGAGGGAATAATATGTATGAGGATACCCCAGGAGAGTTCCAAATGTGTGTGGGTAGAATATATATCCCACGGGGGTAAAATTGAAAAAAGTTTAAAAAAATTTTTTTTTGGACTTAGTCATTTTTTCCGGCGTTTACCAGACTTTCAGATAGGGGAAATGTCAGTGAGCATTCCGATTTCAGTTCCAGAGTGATTCGCCCAATGAGTCCTTGATATTTAGTCGTTTTCAGCCAATATTTTTTTGGATTTTTGAAAATTTCACTTTTTTGTGAAAATATCCACTAAATGAGGGAATAATATGTGTGAGGATACCCCAGGATAGTTCCAAATGTGTGTGGGTAGAATATATATCCCACTAGGGTAAAATTGAAAAAAGTTGAAAAAAAATTTTTTTTGAACTTAGTCATTTTTTCCGGCGTTTATCAGACTTTCAGATAAGGGAAATGTGAGAGAGCATTCTGATTTCAGTTCCAGAGTGATTCTCCCAATGAGTCTTTGATATTTAGTCATTTTCAACCAATTTTCTGGATTTTTGAAAATTTCACTTTTTTGTAAAAATATCCACTAAATGAGGGAAGAATATGTGTGAGGGTACCCCAGGAGAGTTCCAAATGTGTGTGGGAAGAATATATATCCCACGGGGGGTAAAATTGAAAAAAGTTAAAAAATTTTTTTTTTGGACTTAGTCATTTTTTCCGGCGTTTATCAGACTTTCAGATAGGACAAATGTCAGTGAGCGTTCCGATTCCAGTTAAAGAGCGATTCGCTCAACGAATCCTTGATATTTAGTCAGTTTCAGCCAATATTTTGGATTTTTGAAAATTTCACTTTTTTGTGAAAATATCCACTAAATGAGGGAATAATATGTGTGAGGGTACCCCAGGAGAGTACCAAATGTGTGTGGGTAGAATATATATCCCATGGGGGTAAAATTGAAAAAAGTTGAACAAATTTTTTTTTTGGACTTAGTCATTTTTCCGGCGTTTATCAGACTTTCAGATAGGGCAAATGTCAGTGAGCGTTCCGATTTCAGTTCCAGAGCGATTTGCCCAATGAGTCCTTGATATTTAGTCGTTTTCAGCCAATATTTTGGATTTTTGAAAATTTCACTTTTTTGTGAAAATATCCACTAAATGAGGGAATAATATGTGTGAGGATACCCCAGGAGAGTTCCAAATGTGTGTGGGAAGAATATATATCCCACGGGGGTAAAATTGAAAAAAGTTTAAAAAAAAAATTTCTGGACTTAGTCATTTTTTCCGGCGTTTATCAGACTTTCATATAGGGGAAATGTCAGTGAGCATTCCGATTTCAGTTCCAGAGCGATTCGCCCAATGCGTCCTTGATATTTAGTCGTTTTCAGCCAATATTTTGGATTTTTGAAAATTTCACTTTTTTGTGAAAATATCCACTAAATGAGGGAAGAATATGTGTGAGGGTACCCCAGGAGAGTTACAAATGTGTGTGGGAAGAATATATATCCCACGGGGTAAAATTGAAAAAAGTTTAAAAAAATTTTTTTTTGGACTTAGTCATTTTTTCCGGCGTTTATCAGACTTTCAGATAGGGGAAATGTCAGTGAGCATTCCGATTTCAGTTCCAGAGTGATTCGCCCAATGAGTCCTTGATATTTAGTCGTTTTCAGCCAATATTTTGGATTTTTGAAAATTTCACTTTTTTGTGAAAATATCCACTAAATGAGGGAATAATATGTGTGAGGGTACCCCAGGAGAGTTTCAAATGTGTGTGTGTAGAATATATATCCCACGGGGGTAAAATTGAAGAAAGTTGAAAAAAATTTTTTTTTGGACTTAGTCATTTTTCCGGCGTTTATCAGACTTTCAGATAGGACAAATGTCAGTGAGCGTTCCGATTCCAGTTCCAGAGCGATTCGCTCAACGAATCCTTGATATTTAGTAGTTTTCAGCCAATATTTTGGATTTTTGAAAATTTCACTTTTTTGCAAAAATTTCCACTAAATGAGAGAATAATATGTGTGAGGGTACCCCAGGAGAGTTCCAAATGTGTGTGGGAAGAATATATATCCCACGGGATTAAAAGTGAAAAAAGTTTAAAAAAAATTTTTTTTGGGCTTAGTCATTTTTTCCGGCGTTTATCAGACTTTCAGATAGGGGAAATGTCAGTGAGCATTCCGATTTCAGTTCCAGAGTGATTCGCCCAATGAGTCCATGATATTTAGTCGTTTTCAGCCAATATTTTGGATTTTTGAAAATTTCACTTTTTTGTGAAAATATCCACTAAATGAGGGAATAATATGTGTGAGTGTACCCCAGGAGAGTTCCAAATGTGTGTGGGAAGAATATATATCCCACGGGGGTAAAATTGAAAAAAGTTTAAAAAAAATTTTTTCTCGACTTAGTCATTTTTTCCGGTGTTTATCAGACTTTCAGATAGGGCAAATGTCAGTGAGCGTTCCGATTTCAGTTCCAGAGCGATACGCCCAATGAGTCCTTGATATTTAGTCGTTTTCAGCCAATATTTTGGATTTTTGAAAATGTCACTTTTTTTGTGAAAATATCCACTAAATGAGGGAAGAATATGTGTGAGGGTACCCCAGGAGAGTTCCAAATGTGTGTGGGAAGAATATATATCCCACGGGGGTAAATTTTAAAAAAGTTGAAAATTGTTTTTTTTGGACTTAGTCATTTTTCCGGCGTTTATCAGACTTTCAGATAGGGCAAATATCAGTGAGCGTTCCGATTTCAGTTCCAGAGTGATTCTCCCTATGAGTCCTTGATATTTAGTCGTTTTCAGCCAATATTTTGGATTTTTGAAAATGTCTCTTTTTTGTGAAAATATCCACTAAATGAGGGAATAATATGTGTGAGGGTACCCCAGGAGAGTACCAAATGTGTGTGGGTAGAATATATATCCCACGGGGGTAAAATTGAAAAAAGTTGAACAAATTTTTTTTCTGGACTTAGTCATTTTTCCGGCATTTATCAGACTTTCAGATAGGGGAAATGTCAGTGAGCATTCCGATTTCAGTTCCAGAGTGATTCGCCCAATGAGTCCATGATATTTAGTCGTTTTTAGCCAATATTTTGGATTTTTGAAAATTTCACTTTTTTGTTAAAATATCCACTAAATGAGGGATTAATATGTGTGAGGGTACCCCAGGAGAGTTCCAAATGTGTTTGGGAAGAATATATATCCCCCGGGGGTAAAATTGAAAAAAGTTGAACAAATTTTTTTTTTGGACTTAGTCATTTTTCCGGCGTTTATCAGATTTTCAGATAGGGCAAATGTCAGTGAGCGTTCCAATTTCAGTTCCAGAGCGATTCGCCCAATGAGTCCTTGATATTTAGTCGTTTTCAGCCAATATTTTGGATTTTTGAAAATTTCACTTTTTTGTGAAAATATCCACTAAATGAGGGAATAATATGTGTGAGGGTACCCCAGGAGAGTTCCAAATGTGTGTGGGTAGAATATATATCCCACGGGGGTAAAATTGAAAAAAGTTGAAAAATTTTTTTTTCTGGACTTAGTCATCTTTTCCGGCATTTATCAGACTTTCAGATAGGGGAAATGTCAGTGAGCATTCCGATTTCAGTTCCAGAGTGATTCGCCCAATGAGTCCTTGATATTTAGTCGTTTTCAGCGAATATTTAGGATTTTTGAAAATTTCACTTTTTTGTGAAAATATCCACTAAATGAGGGAATAATATGTGTGAGGGTACCCCAGGAGAGTACCAAATGTGTGTGGGAAGAATATATATCCCACGGGGGTAAAATTGAAAAAAGTTTAAAAAAATTTTTTTTTGGACTTAGTCATTTTTTCCGGCGTTTACCAGACTTTCAGATAAGGGAAATGTCAGTGAGCATTCCGATTTCAGTTCCAGAGTGATTCGCCCAATGAGTCCTTGATATTTAGTCGTTTTCAGCCAATATTTTGGATTTTTGAAAATTTCACTTTTTTGTGAAAATATCCACTAAATGAGGGAATAATATGTGTGAGGGTACCCCAGGAGAGTTTCAAATGTGTGTGGGTAGAAAATATATCCCACGGGGGTAAAATTGAAAAAAGTTGAAAACATTTTTTTTTTGGACTTAGTCATTTTTCCGGCGTTTATCAGACTTTCAGATAGGTCAAATGTCAGTGAGCGTTCTGATTCCAGTTCCAGAGCGATTCGCTCAACGATTCCTTGATATTTAGTAGTTTTCAGCCAATATTTTGGACTTTTGAAAATTTCACCTTTTTGTAAAAATATCCACTAAATGAGGGAATAATATGTGTGAGGGTACCCCAGGAGAGTTCCAAATGTGTGTGGGAAGAATATATATCCCACGGGGGTAAAAGTGAAAAAAGTTTAAAACAATTTTTTTTTGGACTTAGTCATTTTTTCCGGCGTTTATCAGACTTTCAGATAGGGGAAATGTCAGTGAGCATTCCGATTTCAGTTCCAGAGTGATTCGCCCAATGAGTCCATGATATTTAGTCGTTTTCAGCCAATATTTTGGATTTTTGAAAATTTCACTTTTTTGTGAAAATATCCACTAAATGAGGGAATAATATGTGTGAGTGTACCCCAGGAGAGTTCCAAATGTGTGTGGGAAGAATATATATCCCACGGGGGTAAAATTGAAAAAAGTTGAACAAATTTTTTTTTTGGAGTTAGTCATTTTTCCGGCGTTTATCAGACTTTCAGATAGGGCAAATGTCAGTGAGCGTTCCGATTTCAGTTCCAGAGCGATTCGCCCAATGAGTCCTTGATATTTAGTCGTTTTCAGCCAATATTTTGGATTTTTGAAAATTTCACTTTTTTGTGAAAATATCCACTAAATGAGGGAAGAATATGTGTGAGGGTACCCCAGGAGAGTTCCAAATGTGTGTGGGAAGAATATATATCCCACGGGGGTAAAATTGAAAAAAGTTTAAAAAAATTTTTTTTGGACTTAGTCATTTTTTCCGGCGTTTATCAGACTTTCAGATAGGGGAAATGTCAGTGAGCATTCCGATTTCAGTTCCAGAGTGATTCTCCCAATGAGTCTTTGATATTTAGTCATTTTCAACCAATTTTCTGGATTTTTGAAAATTTCACTTTTTTTGTGAAAATATCCACTAAATGAGTGAATAATATGTGTGAGGGTACCCAAGGAGAGGTCCAAATGTGTGTGGGTAGAATATATATCCCACGGGGGTAAATTTGAAAAAAGTTGAAAAAATTTTTTTTTTGGACTTAGTCATTTTTCCGCCGTTTATCAGACTTTCAGATAGGGCAAATGTCAGTGAGCGTTCCGATTTCAGTTCCAGAGCGATACACCCAATGAGTCCTTGATATTTAGTCGTTTTCAGCCAATATTTTGGATTTTTGAAAATTTCACTTTTTTTGTGAAAATATCCACTAAATGAGGGAAGAATATGTGTGAGGGTACCCCAGGAGAGTTCCAAATGTGTGTGGGTAGAATATATATCCCAGGGGGGTAAATTTTATAAAAGTTGAAAATTGTTTTTTTTGGACTTAGTCATTTTTCCGGCGTTTATCAGACTTTCAGATAGGGCAAATATCAGTGAGCGTTCCGATTTCAGTTCCAGAGTGATTCGCCCTATGAGTCCTTGATATTTAGTCGTTTTCAGCCAATATTTTGGATTTTTGAAAATGTCTCTTTTTTGTGAAAATATCCACTAAATGAGGGAATAATATGTGTGAGGGTACCCCAGGAGAGTACCAAATGTGTGTGGGTAGAATATATATCCCACGGGGGTAAAATTGAAAAAAGTTGAACAAATTTTTTTTCTGGACTTAGTCATTTTTCCGGCATTTATCAGACTTTCAGATAGGGCAAATGTCAGTGAGCGTTCCGATTTCAGTTCCAGAGCTATTCGCCCAATGAGTCCTTGATATTGAGTCGTTTTCAGCCAATATTTTGGATTTTTGAAAATTTCACTTTTTTGTGAAAATATCCACTAAATGAGGGATTAATAATATGAGTGAGGGTACCCCAGGAGAGTTCCAACTGTGTGTGGGTAGAATATATATCCTACGGGGGTAAAATTGAAAAAAGTTTAAAAATTTTTTTTTTGGACTTAGTCATTTTTTCCGGCGTTTATCAGACTTTCAGATAGGGGAAATGTCAGTGAGCATTCCGATTTCAGTTCCAGAGTGATTCGCCCAATGAGTCCATGATATTTAGTCGTTTTCAGCCAATATTTTGGATTTTTGAAAATTTCACTTTTTTGTTAAAATATCCACTAAATGAGGGATTAATATGTGTGAGGGTACCCCAGGAGAGTTCCAAATGTGTGTGGGAAGAATATATATCCCACGGGGGTAAAATTGAAAAAAGTTGAACAAATTTTTTTTTTGGACTTAGTAATTTTTCCGGCGTTTATCAGATTTTCAGATAGGGCAAATGTCAGTGAGCGTTCCAATTTCAGTTCCAGAGCGATTCGCCCAATGAGTCCTTGATATTTAGTAGTTTTCAGCCAATATTTTGGATTTTTGAAAATTTCACTTTTTTGTGAAAATATCCACTAAATGAGGGAATAATATGTGTGAGGGTACCCCAGGAGAGTTCCAAATGTGTGTGGGTAGAATATATATCCCACGGGGGTAAAATTGAAAAAAGTTGAAAAAATTTTTTTTCTGGACTTAGTCATCTTTTCCGGCATTTATCAGACTTTCAGATAGGGGAAATGTCAGTGAGCATTCCGATTTCAGTTCCAGAGTGATTCGCCCAATGAGTCCTTGATATTTAGTCGTTTTCAGCCAATATTTAGGATTTTTGAAAATTTCACTTTTTTGTGAAAATATCCACTAAATGAGGGAATAATATGTGTGAGGGTACCCCAGGAGAGTACCAAATGTGTGTGGGAAGAATATATATCCCACGGGGGTAAAATTGAAAACAGTTGAACAAATTTTTTTTTTGGACTTAGACATTTTTCCGCCGTTTATCAGACCTTCAGATAGGGCAAATGTCAGTGAGCATTCCGATTTCAGTTCCAGAGTGATTCGCCCAATGAGTCCTTGATATTTAGTCGTTTTCAGCCAATATTTTGGATTTTTGAAAATTTCACTTTTTTGTGAAAATATCCACTAAATGAGGGAATAATATGTGTGAGGATACCCCAGGATAGTTCCAAATGTGTGTGGGTAGAATATATATCCCACTAGGGTAAAATTGAAAAAAGTTGAAAAAAATTTTTTTTTGAACTTAGTCATTTTTTCCGGCGTTTATCAGACTTTCAGATAAGGGAAATGTGAGAGAGCATTCTGATTTCAGTTCCAGAGTGATTCTCCCAATGAGTCTTTGATATTTAGTCATTTTCAACCAATTTTCTGGATTTTTGAAAATTTCACTTTTTTTGTAAAAATATCCACTAAATGAGGGAATAATATGTGTGAGGGTACCCCAGGAGAGTAGCAAATGTGTGTGGGTAGAATATATATCCCACTAGGGTAAAATTGAAAAAAAATTTTTTTTGGACTTAGTCATTTTTTCCGGCGTTTATCAGACTTTCCGATAAGGGAAATGTGAGAGAGCATTCTGATTTTAGTTCCAGAGTGATTCTCCCAATGAGTCTTTGATATTTAGTCATTTTCAACCAATTTTCTGGATTTTTGAAAATTTCACTTTTTTTGTGAAAATATCCACTAAATGAGTGAATAATATGTGTGAGGGTACCCAAGGAGAGGTCCAAATGTGTGTGGGTAGAATATATATCCCACGGGGGTAAATTTGAAAAAAGTTGAAAAAATTTTTTTTTTGGACTTAGTCATTTTTCCGCCGTTTATCAGACTTTCAGATAGGGCAAATGTCAGTGAGCGTTCCGATTTCAGTTCCAGAGCGATACGCCCAATGAGTCCTTGATATTTAGTCGTTTTCAGCCAATATTTTGGATTTTTGAAAATTTCACTTTTTTTGTGAAAATATCCACTAAATGAGGGAAGAATATGTGTGAGGGTACCCCAGGAGAGTTCCAAATGTGTGTGGGTAGAATATATATCCCACGGGGGTAAATTTTATAAAAGTTGAAAATTGTTTTTTTTGGACTTAGTCATTTTTGCGGCGTTTATCAGACTTTCAGATAGGGCAAATATCAGTGAGCGTTCCGATTTCAGTTCCAGAGTGATTCGCCCTATGAGTCCTTGATATTTAGTCATTTTCAGCCAATATTTTGGATTTTTGAAAATGTCTCTTTTTTGTGAAAATATCCACTAAATGAGGGAATAATATGTGTGAGGGTACCCCAGGAGAGTACCAAATGTGTGTGGGTAGAATATATATCCCACGGGGGTAAAATTGAAAAAAGTTGAACAAATTTTTTTTCTGGACTTAGTCATTTTTCCGGCATTTATCAGACTTTCAGATAGGGCAAATGTCAGTGAGCGTTCCGATTTCAGTTCCAGAGCTATTCGCCCAATGAGTCCTTGATATTGAGTCGTTTTCAGCCAATATTTTGGATTTTTGAAAATTTCACTTTTTTGTGAAAATATCCACTAAATGAGGGATTAATAATATGTGTGAGGGTACCCCAAGAGAGTTCCAACTGTGTGTTGGTAGAATATATATCCTACGGGGGTAAAATTGAAAAAAGTTTAAAAATTTTTTTTTTGGACTTAGTCATTTTTTCCGGCGTTTATCAGACTTTCAGATAGGGGAAATGTCAGTGAGCATTCCGATTTCAGTTCCAGAGTGATTCGCCCAATGAGTCCATGATATTTAGTCGTTTTCAGCCAATATTTTGGATTTTTGAAAATTTCACTTTTTTGTTAAAATATCCACTAAATGAGGGATTAATATGTGTGAGGGTACCCCAGGAGAGTTCCAAATGTGTGTGGGAAGAATATATATCCCACGGGGGTAAAATTGAAAAAAGTTGAACAAATTTTTTTTTTGGACTTAGTCATTTTTCCGGCGTTTATCAGATTTTCAGATAGGGCAAATGTCAGTGAGCGTTCCGATTTCAGTTCCAGAGTGATTCGCCCAATGAGTCCTTGATATTTAGTCGTTTTCAGCCAATATTTTGGATTTTTGAAAATTTCACTTTTTTGTGAAAATATCCACTAAATGAGGGAATAATATGTGTGAGGGTACCCCAGGAGAGTTCCAAATGTGTGTGGGTAGAATATATATCCCACGGGGGTAAAATTGAAAAAAGTTGAAAAATTTTTTTTTCTGGACTTAGTCATCTTTTCCGGCGTTTATCAGACTTTCAGAAAGGGGAAATGTCAGTGAGCATTCCGATTTCAGTTCCAGAGTGATTCGCCCAATGAGTCCTTGATATTTAGTCGTTTTCAGCCAATATTTAGGATTTTTGAAAATTTCACTTTTTTGTGAAAATATCCACTAAATGAGGGAATAATATGTGTGAGGGTACCCCAGGAGAGTACCAAATGTGTGTGGGAAGAATATATATCCCACGGGGGTAAAATTGAAAAAAGTTGAACAAATTTTTTTTTTGGACTTAGTCATTTTTCCGGCGTTTATCAGACTTTCAGATAGGGCAAATGTCAGTGAGCGTTCCGATTTCAGTTCCAGAGTGATTCGCCCAATCAGTCCATGATATTTAGTCGTTTTCAGCCAATATTTTGGATTTTTGAAAATTTCACTTTTTTGTGAAAATATCCACTAAATGAGGGATTAATATGTGTGAGGGTACCACAGGAGAGTTCCAAATGTGTGTGGGTAGAATATATATCCCACGGGGGTAAATTTTAAAAAAGTTTAAAATTTTTTTTTTCTGTACTAAGTCATTTTTTCCGGCGTTTATCAGACTTTCAGATAGGGGAAATGTCAGTGAGCATTCCGATTTCAGTTCCAGAGTGATTCGCCCAATGAGTCCTTGATATTTAGTCGTTTTCAGCCAATATTTAGGATTTTTGAAAATTTCACTTTTTTGTGAAAATATCCACTAAATGAGGGAATAATATGTGTGAGGGTACCCCAGGAGAGTAGCAAATGTGTGTGGGTAGAATATATATCCCACGGGGGTAAAATTGAAAAAAGTTGAACAAATTTTTTTTTTGGACTTAGTCATTTTTCCGGCGTTTATCAGACTTTCAGATAAGGGAAATGTGAGAGAGCATTCTGATTTCAGTTCCAGAGTGATTCTCCCAATGAGTCTTTGATATTTAGTCATTTTCAACCAATTTTCTGGATTTTTGAAAATTTCACTTTTTTGTAAAAATATCCACTAAATGAGGGAAGAATATGTGTGAGGGTACCCCAGGAGAGTTCCAAATGTGTGTGGGAAGAATATATATCCCACGGGGGTAAAATTGAAAAAAGTTTAAAAATTTTTTTTTTGGACTTAGTCATTTTTTCCGGCGTTTATCAGACTTTCAGATAGGGGAAATGTCAGTGAGCATTCCGATTTCAGTTCCAGAGTGATTCGCCCAATGAGTCCATGATATTTAGTCGTTTTTAACCAATATTTTGGATTTTTGAAAATTTCACTTTTTTGTGAAAATATCCACTAAATGAGGGATTAATATGTGTGAGGGTACCCCAGGAGAGTAGCAAATGTGTGTGGGTAGAATATATATCCCACGGGGGTAAAATTGAAAAAGTTGAACAAATTTTTTTTTTGGACTTAGTCATTTTTTCCGGCGTTTATCAGACTTTCAGATAGGGGAAATGTCAGTGAGCATTCCGATTTCAGTTCCAGAGTGATTCGCCCAATGAGTCCATGATATTTAGTCGTTTTCAGCCAATATTTTGGATTTTTGAAAATTTCACTTTTTTGTGAAAATATCCACTAAATGAGGGATTAATATGTGTGAGGGTACCCCAGGAGAGTTCCAAATGTGTGTGGGTAGAATATATATCCCACGGGGGTAAAATTGAAAAAAGTTTAAAAATTTTTTTTTCTGTACTTAGTCATTTTTTCCGGCGTTTATCAGACTTTCAGATAGGGGAAATGTCAGTGAGCATTCCGATTTCAGTTCCAGAGTGATTCGCCCAATGAGTCCATGATATTTAGTCGTTTTCAGCCAATATTTTGGATTTTTGAAAATTTCACTTTTTTGTGAAAATATCCACTAAATGAGGGATTAATATGTGTGAGGGTACCCCAGGAGAGTAGCAAATGTGTGTGGGTAGAATATATATCCCACGGGGGTAAAATTGAAAAAGGTTGAACAAATTTTTTTTTTGGACTTAGTCATATTTCCGGCGTTTATCAGACTTTCAGATAGGGCAAATGTCAGTGAGCGTTCCGATTTCAGTTCCAGAGTGATTCGCCCAATGAGTCCTTGATATTTAGTCGTTTTCAGCCAATATTTTGGATTTTTGAAAATTTCACTTTTTTGTGAAAATATCCACTAAATGAGGGAATAATATGTGTAAGGATACCCCAGGAGAGTTCCAAATGTGTGTGGGTAGAATATATATCCCACGGGGGTAAAATTGAAAAAAGGTGAACAAATTTTTTTTTTGGACTTAGTCATTTTTCCGGCGTTTATCAGACTTTCAGATAGGGCAAATGTCAGTGAGCGTTCCGAATTCAGTTCCAGAGCGATTCGCCCAATGAGTCCTTGATATTTAGTCGTTTTCAGCCAATATTTTGGATTTTTGAAAATTTCACTTTTTTGTGAAAATATCCACTAAATGAGGGAATAATATGTGTGAGGGTACCCCAGGAGAGTTCCAAATGTGTGTTAGAAGAATATATATCCCACGGGGGTAAGATTGAAAAAAGTTTGAAAAAATTTTTTTTTTGGACTTAGTCATTTTCCAGCGTTTATCAGACTTTCAGATAGGACAAATGTCAGTGAGCGTTCCGATTCCAGTTCCAGAGCGATTCGCTCAACGAGTCCTTGATATTTAGTAGTTTTCAGCCAATATTTTGGATTTTTGAAAATTTCACTTTTTTTGTGAAAATATCCACTAAATGAGGGAATAATATGTGTGAGGGTACCCCAGGAGAGTTCCAAATGTGTGTGGGAAGAATATATATCCCACGGGGGTAAAATTGAAAAAAGTTTAAAAAAATTTTTTTTTGGACTTAGTCATTTTTCCGGCGTTTATCAGACTTTCAGATAGGGGAAATGTGAGAGAGCATTCTGATTTCAGTTCCAGAGTGATTCTCCCAATGAGTCTTTGATATTTAGTCATTTTCAACCAATTTTCTGGATTTTTGAAAATTTCACTTTTTTGTAAAAATATCCACTAAATGAGGGAAGAATATGTGTGAGGGTACACCAGGAGAGTTCCAAATGTGTGTGGGAAGAATATATATCCCACGGGGGTAAAATTGAAAAAAGTTGAAAAAATTTTTTTTTTGGACTTAGTCATTTTTCCAGCGTTTATCAGACTTTCAGATAGGGGAAATGTCAGTGAGCATTCCGATTTTAGTTCCAGAGCATTTCTCCCAATGAGTCCTTGATATTTAGTCATTTTCAGCCAATTTTCTGGATTTTTGAAAATTTCACTTTTTTGTGAAAATATCCACTAAATGAGGGAATAATATGTGTGAGGGTACCCCAGGAGAGTTCCAAAAGTGTGTGGGTAGAATATATATCCCACGGGGGTAAAATTGAAAAAAGTTGAAAAAATTTTTTTTTTGAACTTAGTCATTTTTCCAGCGTTTATCAGACTTTCAGATAGGGGAAATGTCAGTGAGCATTCCGATTTTAGTTCCAGAGCGTTTCTCCCAATGAGTCCTTGATATTTAGTCATTTTCAGCCAATTTTCTGGATTTTTGAAAATTTCACTTTTTTGTGAAAATATCCACTAAATGAGGGAATAATATGTGTGAGGGTACCCCAGGAGAGTTCCAAATGTGTGTGGGTAGAATATATATCATACGGGGGTAAAATTGAAAAAAGTTGAACAAATTTTTTTTTTGGACTTAGTCATTTTTCCAGCGTTTATCAGACTTTCAGATAGGGCAAATATCAGTGAGCGTTCCGATTTCAGTTCCAGAGCGATTCGCCCAATGAGTCCTTGATATTTAGTCGTTTTCAGCCAATATTTTTGATTTTTGAAAATTTCACTTTTTTGTGAAAATATTCACTAAATGAGGGAATAATATGTGTGAGGGTACCCCAGGAGAGTTCCAAAAGTGTGTGGGTAGAATATATATCCCACGGGGGTAAAATTGAAAAAAGTTGAAAAAATTTTTTTTTTGGACTTAGTCATTTTTCCGGCATTTATCAGACTTTCAGATAGGGCAAATGTCAGTGAGCGTTCCGATTTCAGTTCCAGAGCGATTTGCCCAATGAGTCCTTGATATTTAGTCGTTTTCAGCCAATATTTTGGATTTTTGAAAATTTCACTTTTTTGTGAAAATATCCACTAAATGAGGGAATAATATGTGTGAGGATACCCCAGGAGAGTTTCAAATGTGTGTGGGTAAAATATATATCCCACTAGGGTAAAATTGAAAAAAGTTGAAAAAAAATTTTTTTTGGACTTAGTCATTTTTTCCGGCGTTTATCAGGCTTTCAGATAGGGGAAATGTGAGAGAGCATTCTGATTTCAGTTCCAGAGTGATTCTCCCAATGAGTCTTTGATATTTAGTCATTTTCAACCAATTTTCTGGATTTTTGAAAATTTCACTTTTTTGTAAAAATATCCACTAAATGAGGGAAGAATATGTGTGAGGGTACCTCAGGAGAGTTCCAAATGTGTGTGGGAAGAATATATATCCCACGGGGGTAAAATTGAAAAAAGTTGAAAAAAAATTTTTTTGAACTTAGTCTTTTTTCCAGCGTTTATCAGACTTTCAGATAGGGGAAATGTCAGTGAGCATTCCGATTTCAGTTCCAGAGCGATTCGCCCAATGAGTCCTTGATATTTAGTCGTTTTCAGCCAATATTTTGGATTTTTGAAAATTTCACTTTTTTGTGAAAATATCCACTAAATGAGGGAATAATATGTGTGAGGGTACCCCAGGAGAGTACCAAATGTGTGTTAGAAGAATATATATCCCACGGGGGTAAGATTGAAAAAAGTTTGAAAAAATTTTTTTTTTGGACTTAGTCATTTTTCCAGCGTTTATCAGACTTTCAGATAGGACAAATGTCAGTGAGCGTTCCGATTCCAGTTCCAGAGCGATTCGCTCAACGAGTCCTTGATATTTAGTAGTTTTCAGCCCATATTTTGGATTTTTGAAAATTTAACTTTTTTGTGAAAATATCCACTAAATGAGGGAATAATATGTGTGAGGGTACCCCAGGAGAGTTCCAAATGTGTGTGGGTAGAATATATATCCCACGGGGGTAAAATTGAAAAAAGTTGAAAAAATTTTTTTTTGGACTTAGTCATTCTTCCGGCGTTTATCAGACTTTCAGATAGGGCAAATGTCAGTCAGCATTCCGATTTAAGTTCCAGAGCGATTTGCCCAACGAATCTTTGTTATTTAGTTGTTTTCAGCCAATATTTTGGATTTTTGAAAATTTCACTTTTTTGTGAAAATATCCACTAAATGAGGGAATAATATGTGAGGGTACCCCAGGAGAGTTCCAAATGTGTGTGGGTAGAATATATATCCCACGGGGGTAAATTTGAAAAAAGTTGAACATTTTTTTTTTTGGACTTAGTCTTTTTTCCGGCGTTTATCAGACTTTCAGATAGGGCAAATGTCAGTGAGCGTTCCGATTTCAGTTCCAGAGCGATTCTCCCAATGAGTCCTTGATATTTAGTCGTTTTCAGCCCATATTTTGGATATTTGAAAATTTCACTTTTTTGTGAAAATATCCACTAAATGAGGGAATAATATGTGTGAGGGTACCCCAGGAGAGTTCCAAATGTGTGTGGGTAGAATATATATCCCACGGGGGTAAATTTGAAAAAAGTTAAAAACATTTTTTTTTTTGGACTTAGTCATTTTTCCGGCGTTTATCAGACTTTCAGATAGGGCAAATGTCAGTGAGCATTCTGATTTAAGTTCCAGAGCGATTTGCCCAACGAATCTTTGATATTTAGTCGTTTTCAGCCATTATTTTGGATTTTTGAAAATTTCACTTTCTTGTGAAAATATCCACTAAATGAGGGAATAATATGTGTGAGGGTACCCCAGGAGAGTTCCAAATGTGTGTTAGAATAATATATATCCCACGGGGGTAAAATTGAAAAAAGTTTAAAAAATTTTTTTTCTGGACTTAGTCATTTTTTCCGGCGTTTATCAGACTTTCAGATAGGGGAAATGTCAGTGAGCATTCCGATTTCAGTTCCAGAGTGATTCGCCCAATGAGTCCTTGATATTTAGTCGTTTTCAGCCCATATTTTGGATTTTTGAAAATTTCACTTTTTTGTGAAAATATCCACTAAATGAGGGAATAATATGTGTGAGGGTACCCCAGGAGAGTTCCAAATGTGTGTGGGTAGAATATATATCCCACGGGGGTAAAATTGAAAAAAGTTGAAAAAAATTTTTTTTGGACTTAGTCATTCTTCCGGCGTTTATCAGACTTTCAGATAGGGCAAATGTCAGTCAGCATTCCGATTTAAGTTCCAGAGCGATTTGCCCAACGAATCTTTGTTATTTAGTTGTTTTCAGCCAATATTTTGGATTTTTGAAAATTTCACTTTTTTGTGAAAATATCCACTAAATGAGGGAATAATATGTGAGGGTACCCCAGGAGAGTTCCAAATGTGTGTGGATAGAATATATATCCCAAGGGGGTAAATTTGAAAAAAGTTGAACATTTTTTTTTTTGGACTTAGTCTTTTTTCCGGCGTTTATCAGACTTTCAGATAGGGCAAATGTCAGTGAGCGTTCCGATTTCAGTTCCAGAGCGATTCGCCCAATGAGTCCTTGATATTTAGTCGTTTTCAGCCCATATTTTGGATTTTTGAAAATTTCACTTTTTTGTGAAAATATCCACTAAATGAGGGAATAATATGTGTGAGGGTACCCCAGGAGAGTTCCAAATGTGTGTGGGAAGAATATATATCCCACGGGGGTAAAATTGAAAAAAGTTGAAAAATTTTTTTTTATGGACTTAGTCATTTTTCCAGCGTTTATCAGACTTTCAGATAGGGCAAATGTCAGTGAGCGTTCCGATTTCAGTTCCAGAGCGATTCGCCCAATGAGTTCTTGATATTTAGTCGTTTTCAGCCAATATTTTGGATTTTTGAAAATTTCACTTTTTTGTGAAAATATCCACTAAATGAGGGAATAATATGTGTGAGGATACCCCAGGAGAGTTCCAAATGTGTGTGGGTAGAATATATATCCCACGGGGGTAAAATTGAAAAAAGTTGAAAAAATGTATTTTTTGGACTTAGTCATTTTTCCGGCGTTTATCAGACTTTCAGATAGGGGAAATGTCAGTGAGCATTACGATTTCAGTTCCAGAGTGATTCGCCCAATGAGTCCATGATATTTAGTTGTTTTCAGCCAATATTTTGGATTTTTGAAAATTTCACTTTTTTGTGAAAATATCCACTAAATGAGGGAATAATATGTGTGAGGGTACCCCAGGAGAGTTCCAAATGTGTGTGGGTAGAATATATATCCCACGGGGGTAAAATTGAAAAAAGTTGAAAAAATTTTTTTTTTGAACTTAGTCATTTTTCCAGCGTTTATCAGACTTTCAGATAGGGGAAATGTCAGTGAGCATTCCGATTTTAGTTCCAGAGCATTTCTCCCAATGAGTCCTTGATATTTAGTCATTTTCAGCCAATTTTCTGGATTTTTGAAAATTTCACTTTTTTGTGAAAATATCCACTAAATGAGGGAATAATATGTGTGAGGGTACCCCAGGAGAGTTCCAAAAGTGTGTGGGTAGAATATATATCCCACGGGGGTAAAATTGAAAAAACTTGAAAAAATTTTTTTTTTGAACTTAGTCATTTTTCCAGCGTTTATCAGACTTTCAGATAGGGGAAATGTCAGTGAGCATTCCGATTTTAGTTCCAGAGCGTTTCTCCCAATGAGTCCTTGATATTTAGTCATTTTCAGCCAATTTTCTGGATTTTTGAAAATTTCACTTTTTTGTGAAAATATCCACTAAATGAGGGAATAATATGTGTGAGGGTACCCCAGGAGAGTTCCAAATGTGTGTGGGTAGAATATATATCATACGGGGGTAAAATTGAAAAAAGTTGAACAAATTTTTTTTTTGGACTTAGTCATTTTTCCAGCGTTTATCAGACTTTCAGATAGGGCAAATATCAGTGAGCGTTCCGATTTCAGTTCCAGAGCGATTCGCCCAATGAGTCCTTGATATTTAGTCGTTTTCAGCCAATATTTTTGATTTTTGAAAATTTCACTTTTTTGTGAAAATATTCACTAAATGAGGGAATAATATGTGTGAGGGTACCCCAGGAGAGTTCCAAAAGTGTGTGGGTAGAATATATATCCCACGGGGGTAAAATTGAAAAAAGTTGAAAAAATTTTTTTTTTGAACTTAGTCATTTTTCCAGCGTTTATCAGACTTTCAGATAGGGGAAATGTCAGTGAGCATTCCGATTTTAGTTCCAGAGCGTTTCTCCCAATGAGTCCTTGATATTTAGTCATTTTCAGCCAATTTTCTGGATTTTTGAAAATTTCACTTTTTTGTGAAAATATCCACTAAATGAGGGAATAATATGTGTGAGGGTACCCCAGGAGAGTTCCAAATGTGTGTGGGTAGAATATATATCCCACGGGGGTAAAATTGAAAAAAGTTGAACAAATTTTTTTTTTGGACTTAGTCATTTTTCCGGCATTTATCAGACTTTCAGATAGGGCAAATGTCAGTGAGCGTTCCGATTTCAGTTCCAGAGCGATTTGCCCAATGAGTCCTTGATATTTAGTCGTTTTCAGCCAATATTTTGGATTTTTGAAAATTTCACTTTTTTGTGAAAATATCCACTAAATGAGGGAATAATATGTGTGAGGATACCCCAGGAGTGTTTCAAATGTGTGTGGGTAAAATATATATCCCACTAGGGTAAAATTGAAAAAAGTTGAAAAAAAATTTTTTTTGGACTTAGTCATTTTTTCCGGCGTTTATCAGGCTTTCAGATAGGGGAAATGTGAGAGAGCATTCTGATTTCAGTTCCAGAGTGATTCTCCCAATGAGTCTTTGATATTTAGTCATTTTCAACCAATTTTCTGGATTTTTGAAAATTTCACTTTTTTGTAAAAATATCCACTAAATGAGGGAAGAATATGTGTGAGGGTACCTCAGGAGAGTTCCAAATGTGTGTGGGAAGAATATATATCCCACGGGGGTAAAATTGAAAAAAGTTGAAAAAAAATTTTTTTGAACTTAGTCTTTTTTCCAGCGTTTATCAGACTTTCAGATAGGGGAAATGTCAGTGAGCATTCCGATTTCAGTTCCAGAGCGATTCGCCCAATGAGTCCTTGATATTTAGTCGTTTTCAGCCAATATTTTGGATTTTTGAAAATTTCACTTTTTTGTGAAAATATCCACTAAATGAGGGAATAATATGTGTGAGGGTACCCCAGGAGAGTACCAAATGTGTGTTAGAAGAATATATATCCCACGGGGGTAAGATTGAAAAAAGTTTGAAAAAATTTTTTTTTTGGACTTAGTCATTTTTCCAGCGTTTATCAGACTTTCAGATAGGACAAATGTCAGTGAGCGTTCCGATTCCAGTTCCAGAGCGATTCGCTCAACGAGTCCTTGATATTTAGTAGTTTTCAGCCCATATTTTGGATTTTTGAAAATTTCACTTTTTTGTGAAAATATCCACTAAATGAGGGAATAATATGTGTGAGGGTACCCCAGGAGAGTTCCAAATGTGTGTGGGTAGAATATATATCCCACGGGGGTAAAATTGAAAAAAGTTGAAAAAATTTTTTTTTGGACTTAGTCATTCTTCCGGCGTTTATCAGACTTTCAGATAGGGCAAATGTCAGTCAGCATTCCGATTTAAGTTCCAGAGCGATTTGCCCAACGAATCTTTGTTATTTAGTTGTTTTCAGCCAATATTTTGGATTTTTGAAAATTTCACTTTTTTGTGAAAATATCCACTAAATGAGGGAATAATATGTGAGGGTACCCCAGGAGAGTTCCAAATGTGTGTGGGTAGAATATATATCCCACGGGGGTAAATTTGAAAAAAGTTGAACATTTTTTTTTTTGGACTTAGTCTTTTTTCCGGCGTTTATCAGACTTTCAGATAGGGCAAATGTCAGTGAGCGTTCCGATTTCAGTTCCAGAGCGATTCTCCCAATGAGTCCTTGATATTTAGTCGTTTTCAGCCCATATTTTGGATATTTGAAAATTTCACTTTTTTGTGAAAATATCCACTAAATGAGGGAATAATATGTGTGAGGGTACCCCAGGAGAGTTCCAAATGTGTGTGGGTAGAATATATATCCCACGGGGGTAAATTTGAAAAAAGTTAAAAACATTTTTTTTTTTGGACTTAGTCATTTTTCCGGCGTTTATCAGACTTTCAGATAGGGCAAATGTCAGTGAGCATTCTGATTTAAGTTCCAGAGCGATTTGCCCAACGAATCTTTGATATTTAGTCGTTTTCAGCCATTATTTTGGATTTTTGAAAATTTCACTTTCTTGTGAAAATATCCACTAAATGAGGGAATAATATGTGTGAGGGTACCCCAGGAGAGTTCCAAATGTGTGTTAGAAGAATATATATCCCACGGGGGTAAAATTGAAAAAAGTTTAAAAATTTTTTTTTCTGGACTTAGTCATTTTTTCCGGCGTTTATCAGACTTTCAGATAGGGGAAATGTCAGTGAGCATTCCGATTTCAGTTCCAGAGTGATTCGCCCAATGAGTCCTTGATATTTAGTCGTTTTCAGCCCATATTTTGGATTTTTGAAAATTTCACTTTTTTGTGAAAATATCCACTAAATGAGGGAATAATATGTGTGAGGGTACCCCAGGAGAGTTCCAAATGTGTGTGGGTAGAATATATATCCCACGGGGGTAAAATTGAAAAAAGTTGAAAAAAATTTTTTTTGGACTTAGTCATTCTTCCGGCGTTTATCAGACTTTCAGATAGGGCAAATGTCAGTCAGCATTCCGATTTAAGTTCCAGAGCGATTTGCCCAACGAATCTTTGTTATTTAGTTGTTTTCAGCCAATATTTTGGATTTTTGAAAATTTCACTTTTTTGTGAAAATATCCACTAAATGAGGGAATAATATGTGAGGGTACCCCAGGAGAGTTCCAAATGTGTGTGGATAGAATATATATCCCAAGGGGGTAAATTTGAAAAAAGTTGAACATTTTTTTTTTTGGACTTAGTCTTTTTTCCGGCGTTTATCAGACTTTCAGATAGGGCAAATGTCAGTGAGCGTTCCGATTTCAGTTCCAGAGCGATTCGCCCAATGAGTCCTTGATATTTAGTCGTTTTCAGCCCATATTTTGGATTTTTGAAAATTTCACTTTTTTGTGAAAATATCCACTAAATGAGGGAATAATATGTGTGAGGGTACCCCAGGAGAGTTCCAAATGTGTGTGGGAAGAATATATATCCCACGGGGGTAAAATTGAAAAAAGTTGAAAAATTTTTTTTTATGGACTTAGTCATTTTTCCAGCGTTTATCAGACTTTCAGATAGGGCAAATGTCAGTGAGCGTTCCGATTTCAGTTCCAGAGCGATTCGCCCAATTAGTTCTTGATATTTAGTCGTTTTCAGCCAATATTTTGGATTTTTGAAAATTTCACTTTTTTGTGAAAATATCCACTAAATGAGGGAATAATATGTGTGAGGATACCCCAGGAGAGTTCCAAATGTGTGTGGGTAGAATATATATCCCACGGGGGTAAAATTGAAAAAAGTTGAAAAAATGTATTTTTTGGACTTAGTCATTTTTCCGGCGTTTATCAGACTTTCAGATAGGGGAAATGTCAGTGAGCATTACGATTTCAGTTCCAGAGTGATTCGCCCAATGAGTCCATGATATTTAGTTGTTTTCAGCCAATATTTTGGATTTTTGAAAATTTCACTTTTTTGTGAAAATATCCACTAAATGAGGGAATAATATGTGTGAGGGTACCCCAGGAGAGTTCCAAATGTGTGTTAGAAGAATATATATCCCACGGGGGTAAAATTGAAAAAAGTTTAAAATTTTTTTTTTCTGGACTTAGTCATTTTTTCCGGCGTTTATCAGACTTTCAGATAGGGGAAATGTCAGTGAGCATTCCGATTTCAGTTCCAGAGTGATTCGCCCAATGAGTCCTTGATATTTATTCGTTTTCAGCCAATATTTTGATTTTTGAAAATTTCACTTTTTTGTGAAAATATCCACTAAATGAGGGAATAATATGTGTGAGGGTACCCCAGGAGAGTTCCAAATGTGTGTGGGTAGAATATATATCCCACGGGGGTAAAATTGAAAAAAGTTGAAAAAATTTTTTTTTGGACTTAGTCATTCTTCCGGCGTTTATCAGACTTTCAGATAGGGCAAATGTCAGTCAGCATTCCGATTTAAGTTCCAGAGCGATTTGCCCAACGAATCTTTGTTATTTAGTTGTTTTCAGCAAATATTTAGGATTTTTGAAAATTTCACTTTTTTGTGAAAATATCCACTAAATGAGGGAATAATATGTGTGAGGGTACACCAGGAGAGTTCCAAATGTGTGTGGGTAGAATATATATCCCACGGGGGTAATTTTGAAAAAAGTTGAACATTTTTTTTTTTGGACTTAGTCTTTTTTCCGGCGTTTATCAGACTTTCAGATAGGGCAAATGTCAGTCAGCGTTCCGATTTCAGTTCCAGAGCAATTCGCCCAATGAGTCTTGATATTTAGTCGTTTTCAGCCAATATTTTGGATTTTTGAAAATTTCACTTTTTTGTGAAAATATCCACTAAATGAGGGAATAATATGTGTGAGGGTACCCCAGGAGAGTTCCAAATGTGTGTGGGAAGAATATATATCCCACGAGGGTAAAATTGAAAAAAGTTAAAAAAAATTTTTTTTTGGGCTTAGTCATTTTTTCCGGCGTTTATCAGACTTTCAGATAGGGGAAATGTCAGTGAGCATTCCGATTTCTGTTCCAGAGTGGTTCGGCCAATGAGTCCATGATATTTAGTCGTTTTCAGCCCATATTTTGGATTTTTGAAAATTTCACTTTTTTGTGAAAATATCCACTAAATGAGGGAATAATATGTGTGAGGGTACCCCAGGAGAGTTCCAAATGTGTGTGGTTAGAATATATATCCCACGGGGGTAAAATTGAAAAAAGTTGAACATTTTTTTTTTTGGACTTAGTCTTTTTTCCAGCGTTTATCAGACTTTCAGATAGGGCAAATGTCAGTGAGCGTTCCGATTTCAGTTCCAGAGCGATTCGCCCAATGAGTCCTTGATATTTAGTCGTTTTCAGGCAATATTTTGGATTTTTGAAAATTTCACTTTTTTGTGAAAATATCCACTAAATGAGGGATTAATATGTGTGAGGGTACCCCAGGAGAGTTCCAAATGTGTGTGGGTAGAATATATATCCCACGGGAGTAAATTTGAAAAAAGTTGAAAATTTTTTTTTTTGGACTTAGTCATTTTTCCGGCGTTTATCAGACTTTCAGATAGGGCAAATATCAGTGAGCATTCCGATTTCAGTTCCAGAGCGATTCGCCCAATGAGTCCTTGATATTTAGTCGTTTTCAGCCCATATTTTGGATTTTTGAAAATTTAACTTTTTTGTGAAAATATCCACTAAATGAGGGAATAATATGTGTGAGGGTACCCCAGGAGAGTTCCAAATGTGTGTGGGTAGAATATATATCCCACGGGGGTAAAATTGAAAAAAGTTGAAAAAAATTTTTTTTGGACTTTGTCATTCTTCCGGCGTTTATCAGACTTTCAGATAGGGCAAATGTCAGTCAGCATTCCGATTTAAGTTCCAGAGCGATTTGCCCAACGAATCTTTGTTATTTAGTTGTTTTCAGCCAATATTTTGGATTTTTGAAAATTTCACTTTTTTGTGAAAATATCCACTAAATGAGGGAATAATATGTGAGGGTACCCCAGGAGAGTTCCAAATGTGTGTGGATAGAATATATATCCCAAGGGGGTAAATTTGAAAAAAGTTGAACATTTTTTTTTTTGGACTTAGTCTTTTTTCCGGCGTTTATCAGACTTTCAGATAGGGCAAATGTCAGTGAGCGTTCCGATTTCAGTTCCAGAGCGATTCGCCCAATGAGTCCTTGATATTTAGTCGTTTTCAGCCCATATTTTGGATTTTTGAAAATTTCACTTTTTTGTGAAAATATCCACTAAATGAGGGAATAATATGTGTGAGGGTACCCCAGGAGAGTTCCAAATGTGTGTGGGTAGAATATATATCCCACGGGAGTAAATTTGAAAAAAGTTAAAAACATTTTTTTTTTTGGACTTAGTCATTTTTCCGGCGTTTATCAGACTTTCAGATAGGGCAAATGTCAGTGAGCATTCTGATTTAAGTTCCAGAGCGATTCGCCCAACGAATCTTTGATATTTAGTCGTTTTTCAGCCAATATTTTGGATTTTTGAAAATTTCACTTTTTTGTGAAAATATCCACTAAATGAGGGAATAATATGTGTGAGGGTACCCCAGGAGAGTTCCAAATGTGTGTTAGAACAATATATATCCCACGGGTGTAAAATTGAAAAAAGTTTAAAAATTTTTTTTTCTGGACTTAGTCATTTTTTCCGGCCTTTATCAGACTTTCAGATAGGGGAAATGTCATTGAGCCTTCCGATTTCAGTTCCAGAGTGATTCGCCCAATGAGTCCTTGATATTTAGTCGTTTTCAGCCAATATTTTGGATTTTTGAAAATTTCACTTTTTTGTGAAAATATCCACTAAATGAGGGAATAATATGTGAGGGTACCCCAGGAGAGTTCCAAATGTGTGTGGATAGAATATATATCCCAAGGGGGTAAATTTGAAAAAAGTTGAACATTTTTTTTTTTGGACTTAGTCTTTTTTCCGGCGTTTATCAGACTTTCAGATAGGGCAAATGTCAGTGAGCGTTCCGATTTCAGTTCCAGAGCGATTCGCCCAATGAGTCCTTGATATTTAGTCGTTTTCAGCCCATATTTTGGATTTTTGAAAATTTCACTTTTTTGTGAAAATATCCACTAAATGAGGGAATAATATGTGTGAGGGTACCCCAGGAGAGTTCCAAATGTGTGTGGGTAGAATATATATCCCACGGGAGTAAATTTGAAAAAAGTTAAAAACATTTTTTTTTTTGGACTTAGTCATTTTTCCGGCGTTTATCAGACTTTCAGATAGGGCAAATGTCAGTGAGCATTCTGATTTAAGTTCCAGAGCGATTCGCCCAACGAATCTTTGATATTTAGTCGTTTTTCAGCCAATATTTTGGATTTTTGAAAATTTCACTTTTTTGTGAAAATATCCACTAAATGAGGGAGTAATATGTGTGAGGGTACCCCAGGAGAGTTCCAAATGTGTGTTAGAACAATATATATCCCACGGGTGTAAAATTGAAAAAAGTTTAAAAATTTTTTTTTCTGGACTTAGTCATTTTTTCCGGCCTTTATCAGACTTTCAGATAGGGGAAATGTCATTGAGCCTTCCGATTTCAGTTCCAGAGTGATTCGCCCAATGAGTCCTTGATATTTAGTCGTTTTCAGCCAATATTTTGGATTTTTGAAAATTTCACTTTTTTGTGAAAATATCCACTAAATGAGGTAATAATATGTGTGAGGGTACCCCAGGAGAGTTCCAAATGTGTGTTAGAAGAATATATATCCCACGGGGGTAAAATTGAAAAAAGTTTAAAAATATTTTTTTCTGGACTTAGTCATTTTTTCCGGCGTTTATCAGACTTTCAGATAGGGCAAATGTCAGTGAGCATTCCGATTTCAGTTCCAGAGTGATTCGCCCAATGAGTCCTTGATATTTAGTCGTTTTCAGCAAATATTTTGGATTTTTGAAAATTTCACTTTTTTGTGAAAATATCCACTAAATGAGGGATTAATATGTGTGAGGGTACCCCAGGAGAGTTCCAAATGTGTGTGGGTAGAATATATATCCCACGGGGGTAAATTTGAAAAAAGTTAAAAATTTTTTTTTTTGGACTTAGTCATTTTTCCGGCGTTTATCAGACTTTCAGATAGGGCAAATGTCAGTCAGCGTTCCGATTTCAGTTCCAGAGCAATTCGCCCAATGAGTCTTGATATTTAGTCGTTTTCAGCCAATATTTTGGATTTTTGAAAATTTCACTTTTTTGTGAAAATATCCACTAAATGAGGGAATAATATGTGTGAGGGTACCCCAGGAGAGTTCCAAATGTGTGTGGGAAGAATATATATCCCACGAGGGTAAAATTGAAAAAAGTTAAAAAAAATTTTTTTTTGGACTTAGTCATTTTTTCCGGCGTTTATCAGACTTTCAGATAGGGGAAATGTCAGTGAGCATTCCGATTTCTGTTCCAGAGTGATTCGGCCAATGAGTCCATGATATTTAGTTGTTTTCAGCCAATATTTTGGATTTTTGAAAATTTCACTTTTTTGTCAAAATATCCACTAAATGAGGGATTAATATGTGTGAGAGTACCCCAGGAGAGTTCCAAATGTGTGTGGGTAGAATATATATCCCACGGGGGTAAAATTGAAAAAAGTTGAAAAAATTTTTTTTGGACTTAGTCATTCTTCCGGCGTTTATCAGACTTTCAGATAGGGGAAATGTCAGTCAGCATTCCGATTTAAGTTCCAGAGCGATTTGCCCAACGAATCTTTGTTATTTAGCTGTTTTCAGCCAATATTTTGGATTTTTGAAAATTTCACTTTTTTGTGAAAATATCCACTAAATGAGGGAATAATATGTGTGAGGGTACCCCAGGAGAGTTCCAAATGTGTGTGGGTAGAATATATATCCCATTAGGGTAAAATTGAAAAAAGTTGAAAAAAAAATTTTTTTGGACTTAGTCATTTTTTACGGCGTTTATCAGACTTTCAGATAGGGGAAATGTGAGAGAGCATTCTGATTTCAGTTCCAGAGTGATTCGCCCAATAAGTCTTTGATATTTAGTCATTTTCAACCAATTTTCTGGATTTTTGAAAATTTCACTTTTTTGTAAAAATATCCACTAAATGAGGGAATAATATGTGTGAGGGTACCCCAGGAGAGTTCCAAATGTGTGTGGGTAGAATATATATCCCACAGGGGTAAATTTGAAAAAAGTTAAAAATTTTTTTTTTGGACTTAGTCATTTTTCCGGCGTTTATCAGACTTTCAGATAGGGCAAATATCAGTGAGCATTCCGATTTCAGTTCCAGAGCGATTCGCCCAATGAGTCCTTGATATTTAGTCGTTTTCAGCCCATATTTTGGATTTTTGAAAATTTAACTTTTTTGTGAAAATATCCACTAAATGAGGGAATAATATGTGTGAGGGTACCCCAGGAGAGTTCCAAATGTGTGTGGGAAGAATATATATCCCACGGGGGTAAAATTGAAAAAAGTTGAAAAATTTTTTTTTATGGACTTAGTCATTTTTCCAGCGTTTATCAGAGTTTCAGATAGGGCAAATGTCAGTGAGCGTTCCGATTCCAGATCCAGAGCGATTCGCCCAATGAGTCCTTGATATTTAGTCGTTTTCAGCCCATATTTTGGATTTTTGAAAATTTAACTTTTTTGTGAAAATATCCACTAAATGAGGGAATAATATGTGTGAGGGTACCCCAGGAGAGTTCCAAATGTGTGTGGGTAGAATATATATCCCACGGGGGTAAAATTGAAAAATGTTGAAAAAATTTTTTTTTGGACTTAGTCATTCTTCCGGCGTTTATCAGACTTTCAGATAGGGCAAATGTCAGTCAGCATTCCGATTTAAGTTCCAGAGCGATTTGCCCAACGAATCTTTGTTATTTAGTTGTTTTCAGCAAATATTTTGGATTTTTGAAAATTTCACTTTTTTGTGAAAATATCCACTAAATGAGGGAATAATATATGAGGGTACCCCAGGAGAGGTCCAAATGTGTGTTAGAAGAATATATATCCCACGGGGGTAAAATTGAAAAAAGTTTAAAAAAATTTTTTTCTGGACTTAGTCATTTTTTACGGCGTTTATCAGACTTTCAGATAGGGGAAATGTCAGTGAGCATTTCGATTTCAGTTCCAGAGTGATTCGCCCAATGAGTCCTTGATATTTAGTCGTTTTCAGCCAATATTTTGGATTTTTGAAAATTTCACTTTTTTGTGAAAATATCAACTAAATGAGGGATTAATATGTGTGAGGGTACACCAGGAGAGTTCCAAATGTGTGTGGGTAGAATAGATATCCCACGGGGGTAATTTTGAAAAAAGTTGAACATTTTTTTTTTTGGACTTAGTCTTTTTTCCGGCGTTTATCAGACTTTCAGATAGGGCAAATGTCAGGGAGCGTTCCGATTTCAGTTCCAGAGCAATTCGCCCAATGAGTCTTGATATTTAGTCGTTTTCAGCCAATATTTTGGATTTTTGAAAATTTCACTTTTTTGTGAAAATATCCACTAAATGAGGGAATAATATGTGTGAGGGTACCCCAGGAGAGTTCCAAATGTGTGTGGGTAGAATATATATCCCACGGGGGTAAATTTGAAAAAAGTTGAACTTTTTTTTTTTTGGACTTAGTCTTTTTTCCGGCGTTTATCAGACTTTCAGATAGGGCAAATGTCAGTGAGCGTTCCGATTTCAGTTCCAGAGCGATTCGCCCAATGAGTCCTTGATATTTAGTCGCTTTCAGCCCATATTTTGGATTTTTGAAAATTTCACTTTTTTGTGAAAATATCCACTAAATGAGGGAATAATATGTGTGAGGGTACCCCAGGAGAGTTCCAAATGTGTGTGGGTAGAATATATATCCCACGGGGGTAAATTTGAAAAAAGTTAAAAACATTTTTTTTTTTGGACTTAGTCATTTTTCCGGCGTTTATCAGACTTTCCGATAGGGCAAATGTCAGTGAGCATTCTGATTTAAGTTCCAGAGTGATTCGCCCAATGAGTCCTTGATATTTAGTCGTTTTCAGCCAATATTTTGGATTTTTGAAAATTTCACTTTTTTGTGAAAATATCCACTAAATGAGGGAATAATATGTTTGAGGGTACCCCAGGAGAGTTCCAAATGTGTGTGGGAAGAATATATATCCCACGGGGGTAAAATTGAAAAAAGTTGAAAAAATTTTTTTTATGGACTTAGTCATTTTTCCAGCGTTTATCAGACTTTCAGATAGGGCAAATGTCAGTGAGCGTTCCGATTCCAGTTCCAGAGCGATTCGCTCAACGAGTCCTTGATATTTAGTAGTTTTCAGCCAATATTTTGGATTTTTGAAAATTTCACTTTTTTGTGAAAATATCCACTAAATGAGGGAATAATATGTGTGAGGGTACCCCAGGAGAGTTCCAAATGTGTGTGGGAAGAATATATATCCCACGGGGGTAAAATTGAAAAAAGTTAAAAAAATTTTTTTTTTGGACTTAGTCATTTTTCCGGCGTTTATCAGACTTTCAGATAGGGCAAATGTCAGTGAGCATTCTGATTTAAGTTCCAGAGCGATTCGCCCAACGAATCTTTGATATTTAGTCGTTTTCAGCCAATATTTTGGATTTTTGAAAATTTCACTTTTTTGTGAAAATATCCACTAAATGAGGGAATAATATGTGTGAGGGTACCCCAGGAGAGTTCCAAATGTGTGTGGGAAGAATATATATCCCACGGGGTTAAAATTGAAAAAAGTTGAAAAAATTTTTTTTATGGACTTAGTCATTTTTCCGGCGTTTATCAGACTTTCAGATAGGGCAAATATCAGTGAGCATTCCGATTTCAGTTACAGAGCGATTCGCCCAATGAGTCCTTGATATTTAGTCGTTTTCAGCCCATATTTTGGATTTTTGAAAATTTAACTTTTTTGTGAAAATATCCACTAAATGAGGGAATAATATGTGTGAGGGTACCCCAGGAGAGTTCCAAATGTGTGTGGGAAGAATATATATCCCACGGGGGTAAAATTGAAAAAAGTTGAAAAATTTTTTTTTATGGACTTAGTCATTTTTCCAGCGTTTATCAGAGTTTCAGATAGGGCAAATGTCAGTGAGCGTTCCGATTCCAGATCCAGAGCGATTCGCCCAATGAGTCCTTGATATTTAGTCGTTTTCAGCCCATATTTTGGATTTTTGAAAATTTAACTTTTTTGTGAAAATATCCACTAAATGAGGGAATAATATGTGTGAGGGTACCCCAGGAGAGTTCCAAATGTGTGTGGGTAGAATATATATCCCACGGGGGTAAAATTGAAAAATGTTGAAAAAATTTTTTTTTGGACTTAGTCATTCTTCCGGCGTTTATCAGACTTTCAGATAGGGCAAATGTCAGTCAGCATTCCGATTTAAGTTCCAGAGCGATTTGCCCAACGAATCTTTGTTATTTAGTTGTTTTCAGCAAATATTTTGGATTTTTGAAAATTTCACTTTTTTGTGAAAATATCCACTAAATGAGGGAATAATATATGAGGGTACCCCAGGAGAGGTCCAAATGTGTGTTAGAAGAATATATATCCCACGGGGGTAAAATTGAAAAAAGTTTAAAAAAATTTTTTTCTGGACTTAGTCATTTTTTACGGCGTTTATCAGACTTTCAGATAGGGGAAATGTCAGTGAGCATTTCGATTTCAGTTCCAGAGTGATTCGCCCAATGAGTCCTTGATATTTAGTCGTTTTCAGCCAATATTTTGGATTTTTGAAAATTTCACTTTTTTGTGAAAATATCAACTAAATGAGGGATTAATATGTGTGAGGGTACACCAGGAGAGTTCCAAATGTGTGTGGGTAGAATAGATATCCCACGGGGGTAATTTTGAAAAAAGTTGAACATTTTTTTTTTTGGACTTAGTCTTTTTTCCGGCGTTTATCAGACTTTCAGATAGGGCAAATGTCAGTGAGCGTTCCGATTTCAGTTCCAGAGCAATTCGCCCAATGAGTCTTGATATTTAGTCGTTTTCAGCCAATATTTTGGATTTTTGAAAATTTCACTTTTTTGTGAAAATATCCACTAAATGAGGGAATAATATGTGTGAGGGTACCCCAGGAGAGTTCCAAATGTGTGTGGGTAGAATATATATCCCACGGGGGTAAATTTGAAAAAAGTTGAACTTTTTTTTTTTTGGACTTAGTCTTTTTTCCGGCGTTTATCAGACTTTCAGATAGGGCAAATGTCAGTGAGCGTTCCGATTTCAGTTCCAGAGCGATTCGCCCAATGAGTCCTTGATATTTAGTCGCTTTCAGCCCATATTTTGGATTTTTGAAAATTTCACTTTTTTGTGAAAATATCCACTAAATGAGGGAATAATATGTGTGAGGGTACCCCAGGAGAGTTCCAAATGTGTGTGGGTAGAATATATATCCCACGGGGGTAAATTTGAAAAAAGTTAAAAACATTTTTTTTTTTGGACTTAGTCATTTTTCCGGCGTTTATCAGACTTTCCGATAGGGCAAATGTCAGTGAGCATTCTGATTTAAGTTCCAGAGTGATTCGCCCAATGAGTCCTTGATATTTAGTCGTTTTCAGCCAATATTTTGGATTTTTGAAAATTTCACTTTTTTGTGAAAATATCCACTAAATGAGGGAATAATATGTTTGAGGGTACCCCAGGAGAGTTCCAAATGTGTGTGGGAAGAATATATATCCCACGGGGGTAAAATTGAAAAAAGTTGAAAAAATTTTTTTTATGGACTTAGTCATTTTTCCAGCGTTTATCAGACTTTCAGATAGGGCAAATGTCAGTGAGCGTTCCGATTCCAGTTCCAGAGCGATTCGCTCAACGAGTCCTTGATATTTAGTAGTTTTCAGCCAATATTTTGGATTTTTGAAAATTTCACTTTTTTGTGAAAATATCCACTAAATGAGGGAATAATATGTGTGAGGGTACCCCAGGAGAGTTCCAAATGTGTGTGGGAAGAATATATATCCCACGGGGGTAAAATTGAAAAAAGTTAAAAAAATTTTTTTTTTGGACTTAGTCATTTTTCCGGCGTTTATCAGACTTTCAGATAGGGCAAATGTCAGTGAGCATTCTGATTTAAGTTCCAGAGCGATTCGCCCAACGAATCTTTGATATTTAGTCGTTTTCAGCCAATATTTTGGATTTTTGAAAATTTCACTTTTTTGTGAAAATATCCACTAAATGAGGGAATAATATGTGTGAGGGTACCCCAGGAGAGTTCCAAATGTGTGTGGGAAGAATATATATCCCACGGGGTTAAAATTGAAAAAAGTTGAAAAAATTTTTTTTATGGACTTAGTCATTTTTCCGGCGTTTATCAGACTTTCAGATAGGGCAAATATCAGTGAGCATTCCGATTTCAGTTACAGAGCGATTCGCCCAATGAGTCCTTGATATTTAGTCGTTTTCAGCCCATATTTTGGATTTTTGAAAATTTAACTTTTTTGTGAAAATATCCACTAAATGAGGGAATAATATGTGTGAGGGTACCCCAGGAGAGTTCCAAATGTGTGTGGGTAGAATATATATCCCACGGGGGTAAAATTGAAAAAAGTTGAAAAAAATTTTTTTTGGACTTAGTCATTCTTCCGGCGTTTATCAGACTTTCAGATAGGGCAAATGTCAGTCAGCATTCCGATTTAAGTTCCAGAGCGATTTGCCCAACGAATCTTTGTTATTTAGTTGTTTTCAGCAAATATTTTGGATTTTTGAAAATTTCACTTTTTTGTGAAAATATCCACTAAATGAGGGAATAATATATGAGGGTACCCCAGGAGAGTTCCAAATGTGTGTTAGAAGAATATATATCCCACGGGGGTAAAATTGAAAAAAGTTTAAAAAATTTTTTTTCTGGACTTAGTCATTTTTTACGGCGTTTATCAGACTTTCAGATAGGGGAAATGTCAGTGAGCATTCCGATTTCAGTTCCAGAGTGATTCGCCCAATGAGTCCTTGATATTTAGTCGTTTTCAGCCAATATTTTGGATTTTTGAAAATTTCACTTTTTTGTGAAAATATCCACTAAATGAGGGATTAATATGTGTGAGGGTACACCAGGAGAGTTCCAAATGTGTGTGGGTAGAATATATATCCCACGGGGGTAATTTTGAAAAAAGTTGAACATTTTTTTTTTTGGACTTAGTCTTTTTTCCGGCGTTTATCAGACTTTCAGATAGGGCAAATGTCAGTGAGCGTTCCGATTTCAGTTCCAGAGCAATTCGCCCAATGAGTCTTGATATTTAGTCGTTTTCAGCCAATATTTTGGATTTTTGAAAATTTCACTTTTTTGTGAAAATATCCACTAAATGAGGGAATAATATGTGTGAGGGTACCCCAGGAGTGTTCCAAATGTGTGTGGGTAGAATATATATCCCACGGGGGTAAATTTGAAAAAAGTTGAACTTTTTTTTTTTGGACTTAGTCTTTTTTCCGGCGTTTATCAGACTTTCAGATAGGGCAAATGTCAGTGAGCGTTCCGATTTCAGTTCCAGAGCGATTCGCCCAATGAGTCCTTGATATTTAGTCGTTTTCAGCCCATATTTTGGATTTTTGAAAATTTCACTTTTTTGTGAAAATATCCACTAAATGAGGGAATAATATGTGTGAGGGTACCCCAGGAGAGTTCCAAATGTGTGTGGGTAGAATATATATCCCACGGGGGTAAATTTGAAAAAAGTTAAAAACATTTTTTTTTTTGGACTTAGTCATTTTTCCGGCGTTTATCAGACTTTCAGATAGGGCAAATGTCAGTGAGCATTCTGATTTAAGTTCCAGAGTGATTCGCCCAATGAGTCCTTGATATTTAGTCGTTTTCAGCCAATATTTTGGATTTTTGAAAATTTCACTTTTTTGTGAAAATATCCACTAAATGAGGGAATAATATGTGTGAGGGTACCCCAGGAGAGTTCCAAATGTGTGTGGGAAGAATATATATCCCACGGGGATAAAATTGAAAAAAGTTAAAAAAAATTTTTTTTTGGACTTAGTCATTTTTTCCGGCGTTTATCAGACTTTCAGATAGGGGAAATGTCAGTGAGCATTCCGATTTCAGTTCCAGAGTGATTCGCCCAATGACTCCATGATATTTAGTCGTTTTCAGCCAATATTTTGGATTTTTGAAAATTTCACTTTTTTGTGAAAATATCCACTAAATGAGGGATTAATATGTGTGAGGGTACCCCAGGAGAGTTCCAAATGTGTGTGGGTAGAATATATATCCCACGGGGGTAAATTTGAAAAAAGTTGAAAATTTTTTTTTTTGGACTTAGTCATTTTTCCGGCGTTTATCAGACTTTCAGATAGGGCAAATATCAGTGAGCATTCCGATTTCAGTTCCAGAGCGATTCGCCCAATGAGTCCTTGATATTTAGTCGTTTTCAGCCCATATTTTGGATTTTTGAAAATTTAACTTTTTTGTGAAAATATCCACTAAATGAGGGAATAATATGTGTGAGGGTACCCCAGGAGAGTTCCAAATGTGTGTGGGTAGAATATATATCCCACGGGGGTAAAATTGAAAAAAGTTGAAAAAATTTTTTTTTGGACTTAGTCATTCTTCCGGCGTTTATCAGACTTTCAGATAGGGCAAATGTCAGTCAGCATTCCGATTTAAGTTCCAGAGCGATTTGCCCAACGAATCTTTGTTATTTAGTTGTTTTCAGCCAATATTTTGGATTTTTGAAAATTTCACTTTTTTGTGAAAATATCCACTAAATGAGGGAATAATATGTGTGAGGGTACCCCAGGAGAGTTCCAAATGTGTGTGGGAAGAATATATATCCCACGGGGGTAAAATTGAAAAAAGTTGAAAAAATTTTTTTTATGGACTTAGTCATTTTTCCGGCGTTTATCAGACTTTCAGATAGGGCAAATATCAGTGAGCATTCCGATTTCAGTTCCAGAGCGATTCGCCCAATGAGTCCTTGATATTTAGTCGTTTTCAGCCCATATTTTGGATTTTTGAAAATTTAACTTTTTTGTGAAAATATCCACTAAATAAGGGAATAATATGTGTGAGGGTACCCCAGGAGAGTTCCAAATGTGTGTGGGTAGAATATATATCCCACGGGGGTAAATTTGAAAAAAGTTAAAAACATTTTTTTTTTTGGACTTAGTCATTTTTCCGGCGTTTATCAGACTTTCAGATAGGGCAAATGTCAGTGAGCATTCTGATTTAAGTTCCAGAGCGATTTGCCCAACGAATCTTTGATATTTAGTCGTTTTCAGCCAATATTTTGGATTTTTGAAAATTTCACTTTTTTGTGAAAATATCCACTAAATGAGGGAATAATATGTGTGAGGGTACCCCAGGAGAGTTCCAAATGTGTGTTAGAACAATATATATCCCACGGGGGTAAAATTGAAAAAAGTTTAAAAAAATTTTTTTCTGGACTTAGTCATTTTTTCCGGCCTTTATCAGACTTTCAGATAGGGGAAATGTCATTGAGCGTTCCGATTTCAGTTCCAGAGTGATTCGCCCATTGAGTCCTTGATATTTAGTCGTTTTCAGCCAATATTTTGGATTTTTGAAAATTTCACTTTTTTGTGAAAATATCCACTAAATGAGGGAATAATATGTGTGAGGGTACCCCAGGAGAGTTTCAAATGTGTGTGGGAAGAATATATATCCCACGGGGGTAAAATTGAAAAAAGTTGAAAAAATTTTTTTTATGGACTTAGTCATTTTTCCAGCGTTTATCAGACTTTCAGATAGGGCAAATGTCAGTGAGCGTTCCGATTTCAGTTCCAGAGCGATTCGCCCAATGAGTTCTTGATATTTAGTCGTTTTCAGCCAATATTTTGGATTTTTGAAAATTTCACTTTTTTGTGAAAATATCCACTAAATGAGGGAATGATATGTGTGAGGATACCCCAGGAGAGTTCCAAATGTGTGTGGGTAGAATATATATCCCACTAGGGTAAAATTGAAAAAAGTTGAAAAAAAATTTTCTTTGTACTTAGTCATTTTTTCCGGCGTTTATCAGACTTTCAGAAAGGGGAAATGTGAGAGAGCATTCTGATTTCAGTTCCAGAGTGATTCTCCCAATGAGACTTTGATATTTAGTTATTTTCAACCAATTTTCTGGATTTTTGAAAATTTCACTTTTTTGTAAAAATATCCACTAAATGAGGGAAGAATATGTGTGAGGGTACCCCAGGAGAGTTCCAAATGGGTGTGGGTAGAATATATATCCCACGGGGGTAAAATTGAAAAAAGTTGAAAAAATTTATTTTTTGGACTTAGTCATTTTTCCGGCATTTATCAGACTTTCAGATAGGGGAAATGTCAGTGAGCATTCCGATTTCAGTTCCAGAGTGATTCGCCCAATGAGTCCATGATATTTAGTTGTTTTCAGCCAATATTTTGGATTTTTGAAAATTTCACTTTTTTGTGAAAATATCCACTAAATGAGGGAATAATATGTGTGGGTACCCCAGGAGAGTTCCAAATGTGTGTGGGTAGAATATATATCCCACGGGGGTAAATTTGAAAAAAGTTGAACATTTTTTTTTTTGGACTTAGTCTTTTTTCCGGCGTTTATCAGACTTTCAGATAGGGCAAATGTCAGTGAGCGTTCCGATTTCAGTTCCAGAGCGATTCGCCCAATGAGTCCTTGATATTTAGTCGTTTTCAGCCCATATTTTGGATTTTTGAAAATTTCACTTTTTTGTGAAAATATCCACTAAATGAGGGAATAATATGTGTGAGGGTACCCCAGGAGAGTTCCAAATGTGTGTGGGTAGAATATATATCCCACGGGGGTAAATTTGAAAAAAGTTAAAAACATTTTTTTTTTTGGACTTAGTCATTTTTCCGGCGTTTATCAGACTTTCAGATAGGGCAAATGTCAGTGAGCATTCTGATTTAAGTTCCAGAGCGATTCGCCCAACGAATCTTTGATATTTAGTCGTTTTCAGCCAATATTTTGGATTTTTGAAAATTTCACTTTTTTGTGAAAATATCCACTAAATGAGGGAATAATATGTGTGAGGGTACCCCAGGAGAGTTCCAAATGTGTGTGGGAAGAATATATATCCCACGGGGGTAAAATTGAAAAAAGTTGAAAAATTTTTTTTTATGGACTTAGTCATTTTTCCGGCGTTTATCAGACTTTCAGATAGGGCAAATATCAGTGAGCATTCCGATTTCAGTTCCAGAGCGATTCGCCCAATGAGTCCTTGATATTTAGTCGTTTTCAGCCCATATTTTGGATTTTTGAAAATTTAACTTTTTTGTGAAAATATCCACTAAATGAGGGAATAATATGTGTGAGGGTACCCCAGGAGAGTTCCAAATGTGTGTGGGTAGAATATATATCCCACGGGGGTAAAATTGAAAAAAGTTGAAAAAAAATTTTCTTTGTACTTAGTCATTTTTTCCGGCGTTTATCAGACTTTCAGAAAGGGGAAATGTGAGAGAGCATTCTGATTTCAGTTCCAGAGTGATTCTCCCAATGAGACTTTGATATTTAGTTATTTTCAACCAATTTTCTGGATTTTTGAAAATTTCACTTTTTTGTAAAAATATCCACTAAATGAGGGAAGAATATGTGTGAGGGTACCCCAGGAGAGTTCCAAATGGGTGTGGGTAGAATATATATCCCACGGGGGTAAAATTGAAAAAAGTTGAAAAAATTTATTTTTTGGACTTAGTCATTTTTCCGGCGTTTATCAGACTTTCAGATAGGGGAAATGTCAGTGAGCATTCCGATTTCAGTTCCAGAGTGATTCGCCCAATGAGTCCATGATATTTAGTTGTTTTCAGCCAATATTTTGGATTTTTGAAAATTTCACTTTTTTGTGAAAATATCCACTAAATGAGGGAATAATATGTGTGAGGGCACCCCAGGAGAGTTCCAAATGTGTGTTAGAAGAATATATATCCCACGGGGGTAAATTTGAAAAAAGTTGAACATTTTTTTTTTTGGACTTAGTCTTTTTTCCGGCGTTTATCAGACTTTCAGATAGGGCAAATGTCAGTGAGCGTTCTGATTTCAGTTCCAGAGCGATTCGCCCAATGAGTCCTTGATATTTAGTCGTTTTCAGCCCATATTTTGGATTTTTGAAAATTTCACTTTTTTGTGAAAATATCCACTAAATGAGGGAATAATATGTGTGAGGGTACCCCAGGAGAGTTCCAAATGTGTGTGGGTAGAATATATATCCCACGGGGGTAAATTTGAAAAAAGTTAAAAACATTTTTTTTTTTGGACTTAGTCATTTTTCCGGCGTTTATCAGACTTTCAGATAGGGCAAATGTCAGTGAGCATTCTGATTTAAGTTCCAGAGTGATTCGCCCAATGAGTCCTTGATATTTAGTCGTTTTCAGCCCATATTTTGGATTTTTGAAAATTTCACTTTTTTGTGAAAATATCCACTAAATGAGGGAATAATATGTGTGAGGGTACCCCAGGAGAGTTCCAAATGTGTGTGGGTAGAATATATATCCCACGGGGGTAAAATTGAAAAAAGTTGAAAAAATTTTTTTTTGGACTTAGTCATTCTTCCGGCGTTTATCAGACTTTCAGATAGGGCAAATGTCAGTGAGCATTCTGATTTAAGTTCCAGAGTGATTCGCCCAATGAGTCCTTGATATTTAGTCGTTTTCAGCCAATATTTTGGATTTTTGAAAATTTCACTTTTTTGTGAAAATATCCACTAAATGAGGGAATAATATGTTTGAGGGTACCCCAGGAGAGTTCCAAATGTGTGTGGGAAGAATATATATCTCACAGGGGTAAAATTGAAAAAAGTTGAAAAAATTTTTTTTATGGACTTAGTCATTTTCCCAGCGTTTATCAGACTTTCAGATAGGGCAAATGTCAGTGAGCGTTCCGATTCCAGTTCCAGAGCGATTCGCTCAACGAGTCCTTGATATTTAGTAGTTTTCAGCCAATATTTTGGATTTTTGAAAATTTCACTTTTTTGTGAAAATATCCACTAAATGAGGAAATAATATGTGTGAGGGTACCCCAGGAGAGTTCCAAATGTGTGTGGGTAGAATATATATCCCATTAGGGTAAATTTGAAAAAAGTTGAAAGTTTTTTCTTTTGGGCTTAGTCATTTTTCCGGCGTTTATTAGACTTTCAGATATGGCAAATATCAGTGAGCGTTCCAATTTCAGTTCCAGAGCGATTCGCCCAATGAGTCCTTGATATTTAGTCGTTTTCAGCCCATATTTTGGATTTTTGAAAATTTCACTTTTTTGTGAAAATATCCACTAAATGAGGGAATAATATGTGTGAGGGTACCCCAGGAGAGTTCCAAATGTGTGTGGGTAGAATATATATCCCACGGGGGTAAAATTGAAAAAATTTGAAAAAATTTTTTTTTGGACTTAGTCATTCTTCCGGCGTTTATCAGACTTTCAGATAGGGCAAATGTCAGTCAGCATTCCGATTTAAGTTCCAGAGCGATTTGCCCAACGAATGTTTGTTATTTAGCTGTTTTCAGCCAATATTTTGGATTTTTGAAAATTTCACTTTTTTGTGAAAATATCCACTAAATGAGGAAATAATATGTGTGAGGGTACCCCAGGAGAGTTCCAAATGTGTGTGGGTAGAATATATATCCCATTAGGGTAAAATTGAAAAAAGTTGAAAAAAAAATTTTTTTGGACTTAGTCATTTTTTCCGGCGTTTATCAGACTTTCAGATAGGACAAATGTCAGTGAGCGTTCCGATTCCAGTTCCAGAGCGATTCGCTCAACGAGTCCTTGATATTTAGTAGTTTTCAGCCAATATTTTGGATTTTTGAAAATTTCACTTTTTTGTGAAAATATCCACTAAATGAGGGAATAATATGTGTGAGGGTACCCCAGGAGAGTTCCAAATGTGTGTGGGTAGAATATATATCCCACGGGGGTAAATTTGAAAAAAGTTAAAAACATTTATTTTTTTGGACTTAGTCATTTTTCCGGCGTTTATCAGACTTTCAGATAGGGCAAATGTCAGTGAGCATTCTGATTTAAGTTCCAGAGTGATTCGCCCAATGAGTCCTTGATATTTAGTCGTTTTCAGCCAATATTTTGGATTTTTGAAAATTTCACTTTTTTGTGAAAATATCCACTAAATGAGGGATTAATATGTGTGAGGGTACACCAGGAGAGTTCCAAATGTGTGTGGGTAGAATATATATCCCACGGGGGTAATTTTGAAAAAAGTTGAACATTTTTTTTTTTGGACTTAGTGTTTTCTCCGGCGTTTATCAGACTTTCAGATAGGGCAAATGTCAGTGAGCGTTCCGATTTCAGTTCCAGAGCGATTCGCCCAATGAGTCCTTGATATTTAGTCGTTTTCAGCTCATATTGTGGATTTTTGAAAATTTCACTTTTTTGTGAAAATATCCACTAAATGAGGGAATAATATGTGTGAGGGTACCCCAGGAGAGTTCCAAATGTGTGTGGGTAGAATATATATCCCACGGGGGTAAATTTGAAAAAAGTTGAACATTTTTTTTTTTGGACTTAGTCTTTTTTCCAGCGTTTATCAGACTTTCAGATAGGGCAAATGTCAGTGAGCATTCTGATTTAAGTTCCAGAGCGATTCGCCCAACGAATCTTTGATATTTAGTCGTTTTCAGCCAATATTTTGGATTTTTGAAAATTTCACTTTTTTGTGAAAATATCCACTAAATGAGGGAATAATATGTGTGAGGGTACCCCAGGAGAATTCCAAATGTGTGTGGGTAGAATATATATCCCACGGGGGTAAATTTGAAAAAAGTTGAAAATTTTTTTTTTGGACTTGGTCATTTTTCCGGCGTTTATCAGACTTTCAGATAGGGCAAGTATCAGTGAGCGTTCCGATTTCAGCTCCAGAGTGATTCGCCCTATGAGTCCTTGATATTTAGTCGTTTTCAGCCAATATTTTGGATTTTTGAAAATTTCACTTTTTTCTGAAAATATCCACTAAATGAGGGAATAATATGTGTGAGGATACCCCAGGAGAGTTCCAAATGTGTGTGAGTATAATATATATCCCACTAGGGTAAAATTGAAAAAAGTTGAAAAAAAAATTTTTTTGGACTTAGTCATTTTTTCCGGCGTTTATCAGACTTTCAGATAGGGGAAATGTGAGAGAGCATTCTGATTTCAGTTCCAGAGTGATTCGCCCAATAAGTCTTTGATATTTAGTCATTTTCAACCAATTTTCTGGATTTTTGAAAATTTCACTTTTTTGTAAAAATATCCACTAAATGAGGGAATAATATGTGTGAGGGTACCCCAGGAGAGTTCCAAATGTGTGTGGGAAGAATATATATCCCACGGGGGTAAAATTGAAAAAAGTTTTAAAAAATTTTTTTTGGACTTAGTCATTTTTTCCGGCGTTTATCAGACTTTCAGATAGGGGAAATGTCAGTGAGCATTCCGATTCCAGTTCCAGAGTGATTCGCTCAACGAGTCCTTGATATTTAGTCGTTTTCAGCCAATATTTTGGATTTTTGAAAATTTCACTTTTTTGTGAAAATATCCACTAAATGAGGGAATAATATGTGTGAGGGTACCCCAGGAGAGTTCCAAATGTGTGTGGGAAGAATATATATCCCACGGGGGTAAAATTGAAAAAAGTTAAAAAAAATTTTTTTTTGGACTTAGTCATTTTTTCCGGCGTTTATCAGACTTTCAGATAGGGGAAATGTCAGTGAGCATACCAATTTCAGTTCCAGAGTGATTCGCCCAATGAGTCCATGATATTTAGTCGTTTTTAGCCAATATTTTGGATTTTTGAAAATTTTACTTTTTTGTGAAAATATCCACTAAATGAGGGATTAATATGTGTGAGGGTACCCCAGGAGAGTTCCAAATGTGTGTGGGTAGAATATATATCCCACGGGGGTAAATTTGAAAAAAGTTGAAAATCTTTTTTTTTGGACTTAGTCATTTTTCCGGCGTTTATCAGACTTTCAGATAGGGCAAATATCAGTGAGCGTTCCGATTTCAGTTCCAGAGCGATTCGCCCAATGAGTCCTTGATATTTAGTCGTTTTCAGCCCATATTTTGGATTTTTGAAAATTTCACTTTTTTGTGAAAATATCCACTAAATGAGGGAATAATATGTGTGAGGGTACCCCAGGAGAGTTCCAAATGTGTGTGGGCAGAATATATATCCCACGGGGGTAAAATTGAAAAAAGTTGAAAAAATTTTTTTTTGGACTTAGTCATTCTTCCGGCGTTTATCAGACTTTCAGATAGGGCAAATGTCAGTCACCATTCCGAATTAAGTTCCAGAGCGATTTGCCCAACGAATCTTTGTTATTTAGCTGTTTTCAGCCAATATTTTGGATTTTTGAAAATTTCACTTTTTTGTGAAAATATCCACTAAATGAGGGAATAATATGTGTGAGGGTACCCCAGGAGAGTTCCAAATGTGTGTGGGTAGAATATATATCCCATTAGGGTAAAATTAAAAAAAGTTGAAAAAAAAATTTTTTTGGACTTAGTCATTTTTTCCGGCGTTTATCAGACTTTCAGATAGGGGAAATGTGAGAGAGCATTCTGATTTCAGTTCCAGAGTGATTCGCCCAATAAGTCTTTGATATTTAGTCATTTTCAACCAATTTTCTGGATTTTTGAAAATTTCACTTTTTTGTAAAAATATCCACTAAATGAGGGAATAATATGTGTGAGGGTACCCCAGGAGAGTTCCAAATGTGTGTGGGAAGAATATATATCCCACGGGGGTAAAACTGAAAAAAGTTTTAAAAAATTTTTTTTTGGACTTAGTCATTTTTTCCGGCGTTTATCAGACTTTCAGATAGGGGAAATGTCAGTGAGCATTCCGATTTCAGTTCCAGAGTGATTCGCCCAATGAGTCCTTGATATTTAGTCGTTTTCAGCCAATATTTTGGATTTTTGAAAATTTCACTTTTTTGTGAAAATATCCACTAAATGAGGGAATAATATGTGTGAGGATACCCCAGGAGAGTTCCAAATGTGTGTGAGTAGAATATATATCCCACTAGGGTAAAATTGAAAAAAGTTGAAAAAAAAATTTTTTTGGACTTAGTCATTTTTTCCAGCGTTTATCAGACTTTCAGATAGGGGAAATGTGAGAGAGCATTCTGTTTTCAGTTCCAGAGTGATTCGCCCAATGAGTCCTTGATATTTAGTCGTTTTCAGCCAATATTTTGGAGTTTTGAAAATTTCACTTTTTTGTGAAAATATCCACTAAATGAGGGAATAATATCTCTGAGGGTACCCCAGGAGAGTTCCAAATGTGTGTGGGTAGAATATATATCCCACGGGGGTAAAATTGAAAAAAGTTGAAAAAATTTTTTTTTTGGACTTAGTCATTTTTCCGGCGTTTATCAGATTTTCAGATAGGACAAATGTCAGTGAGCGTTCCGATTCCAGTTCCAGAGCGATTCGCTCAACGAGTCCTTGATATTTAGTCGTTTTCAGCCAATATTTTGGATTTTTGAAAATTTCACTTTTTTGTGAAAATATCCACTAAATGAGGGAATAATATGTGTGAGGGTACCCCAGGAGAGTTCCAAATGTGTGTGGGAAGAATATATATCCCACGGGGGTAAAATTGAAAAAAGTTAAAAAAAATTTTTTTTTTGGACTTAGTCATTTTTTCCGGCGTTTATCAGACTTTCAGATAGGGGAAATGTCAGTGAGCATTCCGATTTCAGTTCCAGAGTGATTCGCCCAATGAGTCCATGATATTTAGTCGTTTTCAGCCAATATTTTGGATTTTTGAAAATTTCACTTTTTTGTGAAAATATCCACTAAATGAGGGATTAATATGTGTGAGGGTACACCTGGAGAGTTCCAAATGTGTGTGGGTAGAATATATATCCCACGGGGTTAATTTTGAAAAAAGTTGAACATTTTTTTTTTTGGACTTAGTCTTTTTTCTGGCCTTTATCAGACTTTCAGATAGGGCAAATGTCAGTGAGCGTTCCGATTTCAGTTCCAGAGCGATTCGCCCAATGAGTCCTTGATATTTAGTCGTTTTCAGCCCATATTTTGGATTTTTGAAAATTTCACTTTTTTGTGAAAATATCCACTAAATGAGGGAATAATATGTGTGAGGGTACCCCAGGAGAGTACCAAATGTGTGTGGGTAGAATATATATCCCACGGGGGTAAAATTGAAAAAAGTTGAACAAATTTTTTTTTTGGACTTAGTCATTTTTTCCGGCGTTTATCAGACTTTCAGATAGGGGAAATGTGAGAGAGCATTCTGATTTCAGTTCCAGAGTGATTCGCCCAATAAGTCTTTGATATTTAGTCATTTTCAACCAATTTTCTGGATTTTTGAAAATTTCACTTTTTTGTAAAAATATCCACTAAATGAGGGAATAATATGTGTGAGGGTACCCCAGGAGAGTTCCAAATGTGTGTGGGTAGAATATATATCCCACGGGGTTAAATTTGAAAAAAGTTGAAAATCTTTTTTTTGGACTTGGTCATTTTTCCGGCGTTTATCAGACTTTCAGATAGGGCAAATATCAGTGAGCGTTCCGATTTCAGTTCCAGAGGGATTCGCCCTATGAGTCCTTGATATTTAGTCGTTTTCAGCCAATATTTTGGATTTTTGAAAATTTCACTTTTTTGTGAAAATATCCACTAAATGAGGGAATAATATGTGTGAGGGTACCCCAGGAGAGTTCCAAATGTGTGTGGGAAGAATATATGTCCCACGGGGGTAAAATTGAAAAAAGTTTAAAAATTTTTTTTTTATGGACTTAGTCATTCTTTCCGGCTTTTATCAGACTTTCAGATAGGGGAAATGTCAGTGAGCATTCCGATTTCAGTTCCAGAGCGATTTGCCCAATGAGTCCTTGATATATAGTCGTTTTCAGCCCATATTTTGGATTTTTGAAAATTTCACTTTTTTGTGAAAATATCCACTAAATGAGGGAATAATATGTGTGAGAGTACCCCAGGAGAGTTCCAAATGTGTGTGGGTAGAATATATACCCCACGGGGGTAAATTTGAAAAAAGTTGAAAATTTTTTTTTTTGGACTTAGTATTTTTTCCGGCGTTTATCAGACTTTCAGATAGGGCAAATGTCAGTGAGCGTTCCGATTTCAGTTCCAGAGCGATTCGCCCAATGAGTCCTTGATATTTAGTCGTTTTCAGCCCATATTTTGGATTTTTGAAAATTTCACTTTTTTGTGAAAATATCCACTAAATGAGGGAATAATATGTGTGAGGGTACCCCAGGAGAGTTCCAAATGTGTGTGGGTAGAATATATATCCCACGGGGGTAAATTTGAAAAAAGTTAAAAACATTTTTTTTTTTGGACTTAGTCATTTTTCCGGCGTTTATCAGACTTTCAGATAGGGCAAATGTCAGTGAGCATTCCGATTTAAGTTCCAGAGCGATTCGCCCAACGAGTCTTTGATATTTAGTCGTTTTCAGCCAATATTTTGGATTTTTGAAAATTTCACTTTTTTGTGAAAATATCCACTAAATGAGGGAATAATATGTGTGAGGGTACCCCAGGAGAGTTCCAAATGTGTGTAAGAAGAATATATATCCCACGGGGGTAAAATTGAAAAAAGTTTAAAAAATTTTTTTTCTGGACTTAGTCATTTTTCCGGCGTTTATCAGACTTTCAGATAGGGCAAATATCAGTGAGCGTTCCGATTTCAGTTCCAGAGTGATTCGCCCTATGAGTCCATGATATTTAGTCGTTTTCAGGGAATATTTTGGATTTGTGAAAATATCCACTAAATGAGGGAATAATATGTGTGAGGGTACCCCAGGAGAATTCCAAATGTGTGTGGGTAGAATATATATCCCACGGGGGTAAATTTGAAAAAAGTTGAAAATTTTTTTTTTGGACTTGGTCATTTTTCCGGCGTTTATCAGACTTTCAGATAGGGGAAATGTCAGTGAGCATTCCGATTTCAGTTCCAGAGTGATTCGCCCAATGAGTCCTTGATATTTAGTAGTTTTCAGCCAATATTTTGGATTTTTGAAAATTTCACTTTTTTGTGAAAATATCCACTAAATGAGGGAATAATATGTGTGAGGGTACCGCAGGAGAGTACCAAATGTGTGTGGGTAGAATCTATATCCCACGGGGGTAAAATTGAAAAAAGTTAAAAAAAATTTTTTTTTTGGACTTAGTCATTTTTCCGGCGTTTATCAGACTTTCAGATAGGGCAAATGTCAGTGAGCGTTCCGATTTCAGTTCCAGAGCGATTCGCCCAATGAGTCCTTGATATTTAGTCGTTTTCAGCCCATATTTTGGATTTTTGAAAATTTCACTTTTTTGTGAAAATATCCACTAAATGAGGGAATAATATGTGTGAGGGTACCCCAGGAGAGTACCAAATGTGTGTGGGTAGAATATATATCCCACTAGGGTAAAATTGAAAAAAGTTGAACAAATTTTTTTTTTGGACTTAGTCATTTTTTCCGGCGTTTATCAGACTTTCAGATAGGGGAAATGTGAGAGAGCATTCTGATTTCAGTTCCAGAGTGATTCGCCCAATAAGTCTTTGATATTTAGTCATTTTCAACCAATTTTCTGGATTTTTGAAAATTTCACTTTTTTGTAAAAATATCCACTAAATGAGGGAATAATATGTGTGGGGGTACCCCAGGAGAGTTCCAAATGTGTGTGGGTAGAATATATATCCCACGGAGGTAAAATTGAAAAAAGTTGAAACATTTTTTTTTTTTGGACTTAGTCATTTTTCCGGCGTTTATCAGACTTTCAGATAGGACAAATGTCAGTGAGCGTTCCGATTCCAGTTCCAGAGCGATTCGCTCAACGAGTCCTTGATATTTAGTCGTTTTCAGCCAATATTTTGGATTTTTGAAAATTTCACTTTTTTGTGAAAATATCCACTAAATGAGGGAATAATATGTGTGAGGGTACCCCAGGAGAGTTCCAAATGTGTGTTAGAAGAATATATATCCCACGGGGGTAAAATTGAAAAATGATTAAAAAATTTTTTTTCTGGACTTAGTCATTTTTTCCGGCGTTTATCAGACTTTCAGATAGGGGAAATGTCAGTGAGCATTCCGATTTCAGTTCCAGAATGATTCACCCAATGAGTCCTTGATATTTAGTCGTTTTCAGCCAATATTTTGGATTTTTGAAAATTTCACTTTTTTGTGAAAATATCCACTAAATGAGGGAATAATATGTGTGAGGGTACCCAAGGAGAGTTCCAAATGTGTGTGGGTAGAATATATATCCCACGGGGGTAAAATTGAAAAAAGTTAAAAAAATTTTTTTTTTGGTCTTTGTCATTTTTTCCGCCGTTTATCAGACTTTCAGATAGGGGAAATGTCAGTGAGCATTCCGATTTCAGTTCCAGAGTGATTCGCCCAATGAGTCCATGATATTTAGTCGTTTTCAGCCAATATTTTGGATTTTTGAAAATTTCACTTTTTTGTGAAAATATCCACTAAATGAGGGAATAATATGTGTGATTGTACCCCAGGAGAATTCCAAATGTGTGTGGGTAGAATATATATCCCACGGGGGTAAATTTGAAAAAAGTTGAAAATCTTTTTTTTGGACTTGGTCATTTTTCCGGCGTTTATCAGACTTTCAGATAGGGCAAATATCAGTGAGCGTTCCGATTTCAGTTCCAGAGGGATTCGCCCTATGAGTCCTTGATATTTAGTCGTTTTCAGCCAATATTTTGGATTTTTGAAAATTTCACTTTTTTGTGAAAATATCCACTAAATGAGGGAATAATATGTGTGAGGGTACCCCAGGAGAGTTCCAAATGTGTGTGGGAAGAATATATGTCCCACGGGGGTAAAATTGAAAAAAGTTTAAAAATTTTTTTTTCTGGACTTAGTCATTCTTTCCGGCTTTTATCAGACTTTCAGATAGGGGAAATGTCAGTGAGCATTCCGATTTCAGTTCCAGAGCGATTCGCCCAATGAGTCCTTGATATATAGTCGTTTTCAGCCCATATTTTGGATTTTTGAAAATTTCACTTTTTTGTGAAAATATCCACTAAATGAGGGAATAATATGTGTGAGAGTACCCCAGGAGAGTTCCAAATGTGTGTGGGTAGAATATATACTCCACGGGGGTAAATTTGAAAAAAGTTGAAAATTTTTTTTTTTGGACTTAGTATTTTTTCCGGCGTTTATCAGACTTTCAGATAGGGCAAATGTCAGTGAGCGTTCCGATTTCAGTTCCAGAGCGATTCGCCCAATGAGTCCTTGATATTTAGTCGTTTTCAGCCCATATTTTGGATTTTTGAAAATTTCACTTTTTTGTGAAAATATCCACTAAATGAGGGAATAATATGTGTGAGGGTACCCCAGGAGAGTTCCAAATGTGTGTGGGTAGAATATATATCCCACGGGGGTAAATTTGAAAAAAGTTGAACAAATTTTTTTTTTGGACTTAGTCATTTTTCCGGCGTTTATCAGACTTTCAGATAGGGCAAATGTCAGTGAGCGTTCCGATTTCAGTTCCAGAGCGATTCGCCCAATGAGTCCTTGATATTTAGTCGTTTTCAGCCAATATTTTGGATTTTTGAAAATTTCACTTTTTTGTGAAAATATCCACTAAATGAGGGAATAATATGTGTGTGGGTACCCCAGGAGAGTTCCAAATGTGTGTTAGAAGAATATATATCCCACGGGGGTAAAATTGAAAAAAGTATAAAAATTTTTTTTATGGACTTAGTCATTTTTCCGGCGTTTATCAGACTTTCAGATAGGGCAAATGTCAGTCAGCATTCCGATTTAAGTTCCAGAGCGATTCGCCCAATGAATCTTTGATATTTAGTTGTTTTCAGCCAATATTTTGGATTTTTGAAAATTTCACTTTTTTGTGAAAATATCCACTAAATGAGGGAATAATATGTGTGAGGGTACCCCAGGAGAGTTCCAAATGTGTGTGGGTAGAATATATATCCCACAGGGGTAAAATTGAAAAAAGTTGAAAAAAATTTTTTTTGGACTTAGTCATTTTTCCGGCGTTTATCAGACTTTCAGATAGGGGAAATGTCAGTGAGCATTCCGATTTCAGTTCCAGAGCGATTCGCCCAATGAGTCCGTGATATTTAGTCATTTTCAGCCAATTTTCTGGATTTTTGAAAATTTCACTTTTTTGTGAAAATATCCACTAAATGAGGGAATAATATGTGTGAGGGTACCCCAGGAGAATTCCAAATGTGTGTGGGTAGAATATATATCCCAAGGGGGTAAATTTGAAAAAAGTTGAAAATTTTTTTTTTGGACTTGGTCATTTTTCCGGCGTTTATCAGACTTTCAGATAGGGCAAATATCAGTGAGCGTTCCGATTTCAGTTCCAGAGTGAATCGCCCTATGAGTCCTTGATATTTAGTCGTTTTCAGCCAATATTTTGGATTTTTGAAAATTTCACTTTTTTGTTAAAATATCCACTAAATGAGGGAATAATATGTGTGAGGGTACCCCAGGAGAGTTCCAAATGTGTGTGGGAAGAATATATGTCCCACGGGGGTAAAATTGAAAAAAGTTTAAAACAATTTTTTTCTGGACTTAGTCATTTTTTCCGGCATTTATCAGACTTTCAGATAGGGGAAATGTCAGTGAGCGTTTCGATTCAAGTTCCAGAGCGATTCGCTCAACGAGTCCTTGATATTTAGTAGTTTTCAGCCAATATTTTGGATTTTTGAAAATTTCACTTTTTTGTGAAAATATCCACTAAATGAGGGAATAATATGTGTGAGGGTACCCCAGGAGAGTACCAAATGTGTGTGGGTAGTATATATATCCCACGGGGGTAAAATTAAAAAAAGTTGAACAAATTTTTTTTTTGGACTTAGTCATTTTTCCGGCGTTTATCAGACTTTCAGATAGGGCAAATGTCAGTGAGCGTTCCGATTTCAGTTCCAGAGCGATTCGCCCAATGAGTCCTTGATATTTAGTCGTTTTCAGCCAATATTTTGGATTTTTGAAAATTTCACTTTTTTGTGAAAATATCCACTAAATGAGGGAATAATATGTGTGAGGATACCCCAGGAGAGTTCCAAATGTTTGTGGGTAGAATATATATCCCACTAGGGTAAAATTGAAAAAAGTTGAAAAAAAATTTTTTTGGACTTAGTCATTTTTTCTGGCGTTTATCAGACTTTCAGATAGGGCAAATGTCAGTCAGCATTCCGATTTAAGTTCCAGAGCGATTCGCCCAACGAATCTTTGATATTTAGTTGTTTTCAGCCAATATTTTGGATTTTTGAAAATTTCACTTTTTTGTGAAAATATCCACTAAATGAGGGAATAATATGTGTGAGGGTACCCCAGGAGAGTTCCAAATGTGTGTGGGAAGAATATATGTCCCACGGGGGTAAAGTTGAAAAAAGTTTAAAAAATTTTTTTTCTGGACTTAGTCATTTTTTCCGTCGTTTATCAGACTTTCAGATAGGCGAAATGTCAGTGAGCATTCCGATTTCAGTTCCAGAGTGATTCGCCCAATGAGTCCTTGATATTTAGTCGTTTTCAGCCAATATTTTGGATTTTTGAAAATTTCACTTTTTTGTGAAAATATCCACTAAATGAGGGAATAATATGTGTGAGGATACCCCAGGAGAGTTCCAAATGTGTGTGGGTAGAATATATATCCCACAGGGGTAAAATTGAAAAAAGTTGAAAAAAATTTTTTTTGGACTTAGTCATTTTTCCGGCGTTTATCAGACTTTCAGATAGGGGAAATGTCAGTGAGCATTCCGATTTCAGTTCCAGAGTGATTCGCCCAATGAGTCCGTGATATTTAGTCATTTTCAGCCAATTTTCTGGATTTTTGAAAATTTCACTTTTTTGCGAAAATATCCACTAAATGAGGGAATAATATGTGTGAGGGTACCCCAGGAGAATTCCAAATGTGTGTGGGTAGAATATATATCCCACGGGGGTAAATTTGAAAAAAGTTGAAAATTTTTTTTTTGGACTTGGTCATTTTTCCGGCGTTTATCAGACTTTCAGATAGGGCAAATATCAGTGAGCGTTCCGATTTCAGTTCCAGAGTGAATCGCCCTATGAGTCCTTGATATTTAGTCGTTTTCAGCCAATATTTTGGATTTTTGAAAATTTCACTTTTTTGTTAAAATATCCACTAAATGAGGGAATAATATGTGTGAGGGTACCCCAGGAGAGTTCCAAATGTGTGTGGGAAGAATATATGTCCCACGGGGGTAAAATTGAAAAAAGTTTAAAACAATTTTTTTCTGGACTTAGTCATTTTTTCCGGCATTTATCAGACTTTCAGATAGGGGAAATGTCAGTGAGCGTTTCGATTCAAGTTCCAGAGCGATTCGCTCAACGAGTCCTTGATATTTAGTAGTTTTCAGCCAATATTTTGGATTTTTGAAAATTTCACTTTTTTGTGAAAATATCCACTAAATGAGAGAATAATATGTGTGAGGGTACCCCAGGAGAGTACCAAATGTGTGTGGGTAGTATATATATCCCACGGGGGTAAAATTAAAAAAAGTTGAACAAATTTTTTTTTTGGACTTAGTAATTTTTCCGGCGTTTATCAGACTTTCAGATAGGGCAAATGTCAGTGAGTGTTCCGATTTCAGTTCCAGAGCGATTCGCCCAATGAGTCCTTGATATTTAGTCGTTTTCAGCCAATATTTTGGATTTTTGAAAATTTCACTTTTTTGTGAAAATATCCACTAAATGAGGGAATAATATGTGTGAGGATACCCCATTAGAGTTCCAAATGTTTGTGGGTAGAATATATATCCCACTAGGGTAAAATTGAAAAAAGTTGAAAAAAAATTTTTTTGGACTTAGTCATTTTTTCTGGCGTTTATCAGACTTTCAGATAGGGGAAATGTGAGAGAGCATTCTGATTTCAGTTCCAGAGTGATTTGCCCAATGAGTTTTTGATATTTAGTCATTTTCAACCAATTTTCTGGATTTTTGAAAATTTCACTTTTTTGTAAAAATATCCACTAAATGAGGGAATAATATGTGTGAGGGTACCCCAGGAGAGTTCCAAATGTGTGTGGGAAGAATATATGTCCCACGGGGGTAAAATTGAAAAAAGTTTAAAAATTTTTTTTTCTGGACTTAGTCATTTTTTCCGGCGTTTATCAGACTTTCAGATAGGGGAAATGTCAGTGAGCATTCCGATTTCAGTTCCAGAGTGATTCGCCCAATGAGTCCTTGATATTTAGTCGTTTTCAGCCAATATTTTGGATTTTTGAAAATTTCACTTTTTTGTGAAAATATCCACTAAATGAGGGAATAATATGTGTGAGGGTACCCCAGGAGAGTTCCAAATGTGTGTGGGTAGAATATATATCCCACGGGGGTAAAATTGAAAAAAGTTGAAAAAAATTTTTTTGGGACTTAGTCATTTTTCCGGTGTTTATCAGACTTTCAGATAGGGGAAATGTCAGTGAGCATTCCGATTTCAGTTCCAGAGCGATTCGCCCAATGAGTCCGTGATATTTAGTCATTTTCAGCCAATTTTCTGGATTTTTGAAAATTTCACTTTTTTGTGAAAATATCCACTAAATGAGGGAATAATATGTGTGAGGGTACCCCAGGAGAATTCCAAATGTGTGTGGGTTGAATATATATCCCACGGGGGTAAATTTGAAAAAAGTTGAAAATTTTTTTTTTGGACTTGGTCATTTTTCCGGCGTTTATCAGACTTTCAGATAGGGCAAATATCAGTGAGCGTTCCGATTTCAGTTCCAGAGTGAATAGCCCTATGAGTCCTTGATATTTAGTCGTTTTCAGCCAATATTTTGGATTTTTGAAAATTTCACTTTTTTGTGAAAATATCCACTAAATGAGGGAATAATATGTGTGAGGGTACCCCAGGAGAGTTCCAAATGTGTGTGGGAAGAATATATGTCCCACGGGGGTAAAATTGAAAAAAGTTTAAAACAATTTTTTTCTGGACTTAGTCATTTTTTCCGGCGTTTATCAGACTTTCAGATAGGGGAAATGTCAGTGAGCATTCCGATTTCAGTTCCAGAGTGATTCGCCCAATGAGTCCTTGATATTTAGTCGTTTTCAGCCAATATTTTGGATTTTTGAAAATTTCACTTTTTTGTGAAAATATCCACTAAATGAGGGAATAATATGTGTGAGGGTACCCCAGGAGAGTACCAAATGTGTGTGGGTAGAATATATATCCCACGGGGGTAAAATTGAAAAAAGTTGAACAAATTTTTTTTTTGGACTTAGTCATTTTTCCGGCGTTTATCAGACTTTCAGATAGAGCAAATGTCAGTGAGCGTTCCGATTTCAGTTCCAGAGCGATTCGCCCAATGAGTCCTTGATATTTAGTCATTTTCAGCCAATATTTTGGATTTTTGAAAATTTCACTTTTTTTGTGAAAATATCCACTAAATGAGGGAATAATATGTGTGATGATACCCCAGGAGAGTTCCAAATGTGTGTGGGTAGAATATATATCCCATTAGGGTAAAATTGAAAAAAGTTGAAAAAAAAATTTTTTGGACTTAGTCATTTTTTCTGGCGTTTATCAGACTTTCAGATAGGGGAAATGTGAGAGAGCATTCTGATTTCAGTTCCAGAGTGATTCGCCCAATGAGTTTTTGATATTTAGTCATTTTCAGCCAATATTTTGGATTTTTGAAAATTTCACTTTTTTGTGAAAATATCCACTAAATGAGGGAATAATATGTGTGAGGGTACCCCAGGAGAGTACCAAATGTGTGTGGGTAGAATATATATCCCACGGGGGTAAAATTGAAAAAAGTTGAACAAATTTTTTTTTTGGACTTAGTCATTTTTCCGGCATTTATCAGACTTTCAGATTGGGCAAATGTCAGTGAGCGTTCCGATTTCAGTTCCAGAGCGATTCGCCCAATGAGTCCTTGATATTTAGTCGTTTTCAGCCAATATTTTGGATTTTTGAAAATTTCACTTCTTTGTGAAAATATCCACTAAATGAGGGAATAATATGTGTGAGGATACCCCAGGAGAGTTCCAAATGTGTGTGGGTAGAATATATATCCCACGGGGGTAAAATTGAAAAAAGTTTAAAACAATTTTTTTCTGGACTTAGTCATTTTTTCCGGCGTTTATCAGACTTTCAGATAGGAGAAATGTCAGTGAGCATTCCGATTTCAATTCCAGAGTGATTCGCCCAATGAGTACTTGATATTTAGGCGTTTTCAGCCAATATTTTGGATTTTTGAAAATTTCACTTTTTTGTGAAAATATCCACTAAATGAGGGATTAATATGTGTGAGGGTACCCCAGGAGAGTACCAAATGTGTGTGGGTAGAATATATATCCCACGGGGGTAAAATTGAAAAAAGTTGAACAAATTTTTTTTTTGGACTTAGTCATTTTTCCGACATTTATCAGACTTTCAGATAGGGCAAATGTCAGTGAGCGTTCCGATTTCAGTTCCAGAGCGATTCGCCCAATGAGTCCTTGATATTTAGTCGTTTTCAGCCAATATTTTGGATTTTTGAAAATTTCACTTTTTTGTGAAAATATCCACTAAATGAGGGAATAATATGTGTGAGGGTACCCCAGGAGAGTTCCAAATGTGTGTGGGAAGAATATATATCCCAAGGGGGTAAAATTGAAAAAAGTTTAAAAAAATTTTTTTTTTGGACTTAAGGCCCTGTCACACATAACGAGATCGCTAGCGAGATCGTTGATACGTCACGGGTTTTGTGACGCAACAGTGACATCGCTAGCGATCTCGCTACGTTTGACCGGTAGCAACGATCAGGCCCCTGCTGCGAGATCGTTGATCGTTACAAAGCTCCCTGGACCATTCCTGGGTCGTTGCACTCCCGCTGGGCAGTGTGCATCGCTGTATTTGACACCTAGCCAACGACCTCGTCCAGCGATTCAGAACTGAGACACGTAGGCGTGTATAAATTGGACTATTCCGCGCCCCTCGTCCCCGATTGGTGGTCGCTACGGCGTTCTCATTTCCGGACGCGCATAAAGAAGGCAACAGAATAGCGATTCCGTCCTTTGTTTCTGACCTCGTGCTTTATTGCAGATCCTACCAGAGTTCTCCGGGCTGCTAATATCCGTTAATTGGACTAGTGCTGATTTTTGCGGATCATTGCAGCGTTCTCCAGCTGTGACTCCGCTTTGAACATATCAGACATCTTTAGTAAGGTAGGTATTGTTTGAGGTCTCAGATGCGTTTCCATTTTTATTCTTTTATCACATTTACTAATTATCTGTTATCTTTGCTTTTCAGGGAGGGAGGGCTTGGCTTCTATTTGTATATATATATATGTATGCTTTTGCATGGGCAGATATTTTAGGGGTCTCGTGCACATGCACCCACATAGCGCATTTTCTGTCATGCTCACGAACAGAATGGAATATGGTTTTCCATGATATTTTTTATATACAGTTTCAATACTTGTGTTAATTGTTTTGTTGAAAGTGTTCTCATATTTTCATGTTATGTTTGCAGTTTGCACATCATGGACGACGGGCAGTGTGCTATTGTGGTTGCTGCATTGCTGGTTGAGGAAGCTCGGCGTCAAGATGAGGCACGAGAGCTACAGAGGCGTTCCAAACGAAAGCGTCGCATGTGGACCAGAGAGTGGCTGCAGAAGAGGTCTGAATTGTCCCACATGCAACTTGTAAGAGAGCTTCAGGAGAAGAATCCTCATGATTTCCGCAACTATCTGAGGATGTCAGAGGAATCTTTTAAAGAGTTATTGGAACGAGTTACGCCACGTATTCAACGGAAGGATACAGCGATGCGTGCTGCCATTCCGGCAGATGAAAGATTGGCAGTCACACTGAGATTCCTGGCCACCGGACGCTCATTCCAAGACTTGCATTTTTCTGCAGCCATTTCCAGGCCCATGCTCAGTGTTCTAATCCCGGAGACATGTAATGCAATTTACCACAGTCTACGTAGTTACATACAGTTTCCCAACACGGAGGAGGAATGGAAAAAGATTGCCTCTGATTTTGAGCAGCTGTGGCAGTTCCCTAACTGTGGTGGGGCTTTGGACGGGAAACATGTCCGAATCACTCAGCCACCAAATAGCGGATCCTATTTTTATAATTATAAGGGCTATTTCAGCATCATCATGATGGCCCTTGTTAATGCCAATTACGAATTTATAAATGTAGATGTTGGCATGAACGGCAGGGTTTCTGATGGTGGTGTTTTAGAGCACACACTTTTTGGAGAGCGATTGGACAACTGTGACCTACACTTGCCTCCCAACTCAGAGACTACAGGTAACCTTAATTTTGTTTTTGTCGGCGATGAAGCCTTCCCACTTCATCCCAATCTTATTAAACCGTTCCCCCAAAAAAGTCTTACCCAGGAAAGAAGAATTTTCAATTATCGTTTGTCAAGGGCACGTCGTGTTGTCGAAAATGCCTTCGGTATCATGGCCAACCGCTTCAGAGTTTTTCACACGCCAATTAACATGAAGCTTACATCAATAGACTCTGTTGTTTTGGCCTGTTGCACACTTCACAACTTTCTTCGTCGACGTGATGCAATTACGTACTGTCCGCCTGGCTTCGTGGACTCTGTGGACCTAGCCAATGGGGAAGTGGAGCTCGGTGAATGGCGTGCAAACAATCCTGTAATTGCAGGCCTTCAACCAGTGGGATATGGCAGAAACACCCAGGATGCGAAAACCAGCCGCGACAACTACTGCCAGTATTTTAACGGTCCTGGTGCTGTTACTTGGCAACATCAGAACTTATAGTGGGCAACTACTGACAATTATACACTACTTTCAGTTTTGTATTGATTTGTGTAATAAACTGTGTTTAACTTTGCAAAAGATTTGTTTATCATTGTTTCAATAGTAAGGGCCCGTATACACATACGTGTACTCCAGGGGCGGACATAGGAATCATGGGAGCTCATAGCAGAAGTTATAATTGCGACCCCCCCCACAAAAAAAAAAAAAAAAAAAAAAAATAATTGTTGGGGACACAGAAGAGCAGATCCCACAACCTTCCAGCCTTTCTTCCTTTCTGAACTCCTAAATTACTCTTTCATAGCCCCATAAAAATGTGATGGAAATTGAGTAATGGAAATTGAGGAGTCGGTTTGGCTTATCGACTCCGCAGCCCTGTATACCAGGATGGGAGAGCACACAGTATAATGCAGCCCCCCATAGGGTAAAAGGCAGCCCCAGTCCTCCAGTATTATCAGTACTGACTGATTTACAAAAATATATAAATACAAACTTACTACTCCAGAATGGGGGAGACTGCTATGGGGTCCGCTGGCTCACGGGCCCCCTACGGCCACGGGCCCCATAGCAGTTATGTGGCCTGCCACCAATGGTGGTACGCCACTGTTGTACTCGTCTGTATACATCCATATACACATCCATATACACATACATATTCAGATACATAAAAATCTACACCCATATCCACACTTATATACAGATAACCAGATATACACACACATACTCACAGACACAGAAGTATGCATACCTACATAAAAATCTAGATACATATTTCTACATAAAACCACCTAAACACCAGTATTCCTGTGTGACCGTCACAATAGAGACACTGCTGCGTTCTACAGACGTCGCATTATCAATACAGCGTCTCTAGTCCGACACGCTAATAATTCAAGTCATAATAGGGTTCTCTAATAAACCGCGGGTTTATTAGCGACGTTCATGCGTCGTGGGCGTGGTTACCGACGTTCATGCGTCGTGGGCGGGTCTAACGACGTAGTTGCGGCCTAGCTTATTAAGAGCATTATGGCATCCAGGGTCAGGGCATCTCCTTGGGGTGATGCTGAGGTGTGCTACCTTGTGGAGCACCTGGATGCACTTGATTATGAGTGCCATGTGCACTCTGAGCATCCAGTGCTCCATAAACAGGCGGTGCTGCAGAGGATCGGTCGGGGCCTGGTCCGCAGATTTGGGGTGCAGCGCTCTGCTACCCAAATCCGTAAAAAGCTGGCGGACCTGAAATATAGGTCTGCCGACCGAATCGTCAGCATCCGGTCACGGACCCTGCCCCGCCGTGGTGAGTGGTTTTAAAATATGTTAACACAATATATGGCAGCACATTAGTTACAACTGCAATCACCTTAGGTATCTAATGTTATTTGTTTTCCAGCGCCTGCAGCCCCAGAGCCCCCAAGGGAGTCACCTCCAGCCCTGGAGCCCCAGCAGCATTCCTCTGCCAGCTCGCCAGCATCACTCCGTGATATAGGTGCAGCTTCATCTTTCGGTAATGCTTTGACATAAAATACGGTCCATACAACTTGGAAAGTATAGGGCTGTCATGTACTATTAAGTGTTGTGTCTTTCTCTAGCCGGTGGTGCCAGGGGATTCGGGTGGTCCTTAAGCTCGTCATCATCCGAGCAACCTGAAAACCGTAAGTGTTAAATACCAAACATGTACCTGATAGGCTGTGTGCCCACGATGCGTTTTTTAAGGTGTTTCTGCAGCGTTTTTGCTGCTGTGGAAACGCATTAAAAGCGCATGGTAGAAGGTCTGCCATGTTCCCCAATGATAATCCGCATGTGCTGTGCACATGCTGCGGAAATTTCCGCTGCACATTATCATTGCGGAAAAAAACGCAGCACTACCAATTATTTTGCATAAGGTGGTTTTTTTGCGCCGCCATTGACTTGCATTATAATGCGCCAATTCCGCAATACTGCATCTGTACTTGCGTAATTAGCGCGTTCTAATGTGCGGATGGTACCCGGGAGTGGTGCATCGTGGGCACATAGCCTTAATTTGATGAATGTACAGAATTATTGGACTTTTAAGTTTAACTATTACCTCCGTAGAAATCCCAACACTACAAGATCTCCTGGCGTCACAACGGAGACTGAGTGAAGAGATCCACCAGCACGGAGTGATGCTGGCAAGATTTGTGGCAGCCCATGACCGTCACGGCAGCCAATAACTTATTTTTTGTTATGTAGTTGATATTATTTGGTTGGTTATATTTTTTATATTTTTATTAAAAAAAATTAGTTTATATCCACTATTGTCTACACTTTGTTACATCTAATCCTATCCTGTGTGATACTGCCTGACGGGTTGTGTATCTAATCCTATCCTGTGTGATACTGCCTAAAGGGTTGTGTATCTAATCCTATCCTGTGTGATACTGCCTAAAGAGTTGTGTATCTAATCCTATCCTGTGTGATACTGCCTGACGGGTTGTGTATCTAATCCTATCCTGTGTGATACTGCCTAAAGGGTTGTGTATCTAATCCTATCCTGTGTGATACTGCCTGACGGGTTGTGTATCTAATCCTATCCTGTGTGATACTGCCTAAAACAAGCAGTGCAGGGGCAGTAAAGCCCACTCCAAAGTCGGCTTTCACACCCTCCTGCTTATTGATGTTATCAGCTGAAGTTGTGTAGGGGCAGGAAAGCCGTCTGAAGTCGGCTTTAATAGCCGCCTGCAAATTGATGTTATCAGCTGAAGTTGTGTGGGGGCATGAAAGCCGTCTGAAGTCGGCTTTAATAGCTGTCTACTAATTGATGTTATCAGCTGAAGTAGTGTAGGGGCAGGAAAGCCGTCTGAAGTCGGCTTTCATTGCCGCCTACTTATTGATATTATCAGCTGAAGTTGTGTGGGGGCAGGAAAGCCGTCTGAAGTCGGCTTTAATAGCTGTCTACTAATTGATGTTATCAGCTGAAGTAGTGTAGGGGCAGGAAAGCCGTCTGAAGTCGGCTTTCATTGCCGCCTACTTATTGATATTATTAGCTGAAGTTGTGTGGGGGCAGGAAAGCCGTCTGAAGTCGGCTTTCACAGATGCCAGCTAATTCAAGAAGAAGAGAGAAGAGGAAAGAATAGGAACATAGTATGAAAACTATAAGGAAGACCTAACATGTTGATCCAGAGGAAGGCAAAAAAAACCCATGCTCCGTTTTGGGAAAAAAAATTCCTTCCTGACTCCACATACGGCAATCAGACTAGTTCCCTGGATCAACGCCCTATCAAGAATCTAATATATACAACCTATAATCTGAGTCAGACTCATAGTGCATGGTATGGCAGATCATTGCCATACCGTGCACCATGACTATGACCCCAAAGACTAAAAGAAGGGAAGTAGGAAGAGGAGGGGAAGAAAACCAGCTGTGAAGAAGACCAGAGGACACAGGGAAAAGACAGAAGACAGGTGATAAAGCCTGGAGCCGGAGGAGGAGAAGGGGAGGAGGTGATCACCAGCGGAGAGCAGGGATGGGAATAGACGGTAGAGAATGGAGGGGAGGGAACGGAGATTGGGAAGGGATTGGAGGGCAGGGGTGAGGGGTCCCACCCTCGGGAAGAGGTAAAGCAGAAAATAAGGCAACCAAAAAACATTTTTATTTCAATCAGGGTGAGATCAGAGGGCAGGGGTAAAGTTAAAAAAGAGGACAATAAACCTTGTTTTTATAAACAAACAAAAATATAAACAATTTTAACAATTTAAATAAGTATTAAATTAACAATATTTACAAAATGATAAAAAAAAATTGAAATGAAACATCACTACAGTTCTTCATATCGATTACCTGTATTTGTGTATCCGTGCCTGGGGGAAACAAAAGAATCAGAACACATGGGATACTGTGGGGGGGGGGCAAGGCTTTGTGGACGCCGGATCCTCTGCACTGGTGTGCTGTGAAGTGGGTCCGGCCTATGGGTCCAAGAATGTTGTTGAAAATGGCCAGGGTCAATCAGAGTATGTACAGTAGACGTTTCATTAAGTTCACCGGCTGCCGCTTTATTTAAAGTCTCAAACATGACCCTTTCTGCATGCGCCCTCTGTCGGTCATCCAGCCTCTGTAGTCTCTCGCCAGCATATGTTGCAAAGCTGTCCCGCTTGGCCTGGGTCTGCAGAAGTAGAATCTTGTTCGCCAGAGATACTAGATCTGGCGATGGCGGCAAGCTGGCCTTTCTTTTCCTTGATTTTCTCTGTCGCCGAGGCACAAGGTCTTCACTTGTAGAGGCCATAGGGTCTTCATTCACCGATGCCATAGGTTCCTCATTCCTTGACATAACACTCGCCTCCTCCATACCACGTTCCGTAGCCGAGATGTCGTCATCTTGCCAATGGTGCTGTGGGAACACAAAAATAAAGTTAAGATTTGGTTACAACATCCAGCAGGTATGTTATGACCAGCATGGGTACACGTGCACTAAAAAACAAATATGAGGGGCGGCTAAACTAGGGCATGTACATTGAAAGTATAAATGCTATTTACAGGGAAGCAAAGAAGGTACTTACATCTTCAACAGGGGAGTCAGTCCGTATGTCGGGGTCTTCTTCCGGGGTCTGCCGTATCGTACACACCATTCGCCGAGGTAGCTCCTGGTCACGGGTGAAGGCAAGCAAATCATAATACCATAATGTCGGCACATAAACCTCATCTGTGCCGGTACCTGAGTTCTTTGATTTCTCCACCCGGTTGAGTTCTTTCTTATATACGGTACGTAGACCCTGGATCTTTCTCTTCACCAGCTCTTCATCCACCTTCTCGTTGGGGCCATGCCTTTTAAAGAGGGAAATCAATTGCTGGTAGGCCTCCCTCTTTTTCTCTCTATTGCAGTAGTCTGTTGATTTTATTTGCCAAAGGCACGGCAGGGAGCGGTAGAGGTCAATCATTTCCCTCGCAAACTCTTCACTTTTGAAAGCCATCTGAAAAGGATAGCAATACAGTGAGCATGCATGAAACATTTTCAAACAAAGTAAAAAGTACTACACACCATTTGCTGACTAAAAATGGCCTCCAATATATAAGCAAATATATACTTATTGAGTGTGATAAAAATCCACTAAAATAACTTACCGTGGAAACAAAGCAATACAGTGCCTGAAAAACCCAAAAGTCAATGTTCAGTCACAGCTGAAGAAAATCCACAAATGAATGGAATCACAGCAGTAGATCGCAACTAGGATCCAAAAATCAGGACGCTGACAAGGCTTCAACAAATCCCAGATGGACGAAACTTGCCCGGAGAACACTGCTACGATCCGAAAGCAAAGCGCAGATAGGAACAAGGGAGCGGAATTGCCCCAACGTCGCCTTTTTAAAAACCCCCGGCCAATCAGAACGCAGTAGCGTCCACCAATCGAAGATGAGTGGGCGCGGAAAGGTAATTTTATGTACGCCTTTCTGTCACAGTACAGTCCCTCAAAGTGTGTATCGTTGAGTGTGGATCGTTGAAATAGCTGCTGTGTGACAGCGTCCCAGCGACCAACGAGATCGTTAGTTAGATCGCTGGGGCGGCCGAAATCGTTGGCAAGTTTACATGTTTGACGGCTCCCGAACGATCTCTCCAGCGATCTCAAAACTGTGACGTAGTAACGATCTCGCTAGCGATCTCGTTATGTGTGACAGGGCCTTTAGTCATTTTTTACGGCGTTTATCAGACTTTCAGATAGGGGAAATGTCAGTGAGCATTCCGATTTCAATTCCAGAGTGATTCGCCCAATGAGTCCTTGATATTTAGTCGTTTTCAGCCAATATTTTGGATTTTTGAAAATTTCACTTCTTTGTGAAAATATCCACTAAATGAGGGAATAATATGTGTGAGGGTACCCCAGGAGAGTTCCAAATGTGTGTAGGTAGAATATATATCCCACGGGGGTAAAATTGAAAAAAGTTGAAAAAAATTTTTTTTGGACTTAGTCATTTTTCCGGCGTTTATCAGACTTTCAGATAGGGGAAATGTCAGTGAGCATTCCGATTTCAGTTCCAGAGCGATTCGCCCAATGAGTCCTTGATATTTAGTCATTTTCTGCCAATTTTCTGGATTTTTGAAAATTTCACTTTTTTGTGAAAATATCCACTAAATGAGGGAATAATATGTGTGAGGGTACCCCAGGAGAGTTCCAAATGTGTGTGGGTAGAATATATATCCCACGGGGGTAAATTTGAAAAAAGTTGAAAATTTTTTTTTTGGACTTGGTCATTTTTCCGGCGTTTATCAGACTTTCAGATATTGCAAATATCAGTGAGCGTTCCGATTTCAGATCCAGAGTGAATCTCCCTATGAGTCCTTGATATTTAGTCGTTTTCAGCCAATATTTTGGATTTTTGAAAATTTCACTTTTTTGTGAAAATATCCACTAAATGAGGGAATAATATGTGTGAGGGTACCCCAGGAGAGTTCCAATTGTGTGTAGGTAGAATATATATCCCACGGGGGTAAAATTGAAAAAAGTTGAAAAAATTTTTTTTTGGACTTAGTCATTTTTCCGGCGTTTATCAGACTTTCAGATAGAGGAAATGTCAGTGAGCATTCCGATTTCAGTTCCAGAGTGATTCGCCCAATGAGTCCATGATATTTAGTCGTTTTCAGCCAATATTTTGGATTTTTGAAAATTTCACTTTTTTGTGAAAATATCCACTAAATGAGGGAATAATATGTGTGAGGGTACCCCAGGAGAGTTCAGATTGTGTGTAGGTAGAATATATATCCCACGGGGGTAAAATTGAAAAAAGTTGAAAAAATTTTGTTTTTGGACTTAGTCATTTTTCCGGCGTTTATCAGACTTTCAGATAGGGGAAATGTCAGTGAGCATTCCGATTTCAGTTCCAGAGCGATTCGCCAAATGAGTCCTTGATATTTAGTCATTTTCAGCCAATTTTCTGGATTTTTGAAAATTTCACTTTTTTGTGAAAATATCCACTAAATGAGGGAATAATATGTGTGAGGGTACCCCAGGAGAGTTCCAAATGTGTGTGGGTAGAATATATATCCCACGGGGGTAAATTTGAAAAAAGTGGAACATTTTTTTTTTTTGGACTTAATCTTTTTTCCGGCGTTTATCAGACTTTCAGATAGAGCAAATGTCAGTGATCGTTCCGATTTCAGTTCCAGAGCGATTCGCCCAATGAGTCCTTGATATTTAGTCGTTTTCAGCCAATATTTTGGATTTTTGAAAATTTCACTTTTTTGTGAAAATATCCACTAAATGAGGGAATAATATGTGTGAGGGTACCCCAGGAGAGTTCCAAATGTGTGTGGGAAGAATATATATCCCACGGGAGTAAAATTGAAAAAAGTTTAAAAATTTTTTTTTCTGGACTTAGTCATTTTTTCCAGCGTTTATCAGACTTTCCGATAGGGGAAATGTCAGAGAGCATTCCGATTTCAGTTCCAGAGTGATTCGCCCAATGAGTCCTTGATATTTAGTCGTTTTCAGCCAATATTTTGGATTTTTGAAAATTTCACTTTTTTGTGAAAATATCCACTAAATGAGGGAATAATATGTGTGAGGGTACCCCAGGAGAGTTCCAAATGTGTTTGGGAAGAATATATATCCGACGGGGGTAATATTGAAAAAAGTTTAAAAAAAATTTTTTTTGGACTTAGTCATTTTTTCCGGCGTTTATCAGACTTTCAGATCAGACAAATGTCTGTGAGCATTCCGATTCCAGTTCCAGAGCAATTCGCTCAACGAGTCCTTGATATTTAGTCGTTTTCAGCCAATATTTTGGATTTTTGAAAATTTCACTTTTTTGTGAAAATATACACTAAATGAGGGAATAATATGTGTGAGGGTACCCCAGGAGAGTTCCAAATGTGTGTGGGAAGAATATATATCCCACGGGGGTAAAATTGAAAAAAGTTTAAAAAAATTTCTGCTTTAAAAGAATTCTGCTATAGTTTAAACATGCTTCGGAACTCTTCCATTGTTCTCGGAATTCTGCTGATGTTTAAATATGCTTCAGAATTCTTCCATTGTTCTCGGAATTCTGCTCACTGACATTTCCCCTATCTGAAAATGCTTCGGAACTATTCCATTGTTCTCGTAATTCTGCTGACGTTAATAAATGCTTTGGAGCTCTTCCATTGTTCTCGGAATTCTGCTGACGTTTAAAAATGCTTCGGAACTGTTCCATTGTTCTCAAAATTCCTTTGAAGTTTAAAAATGCTTCGGAACTCTTCTATTGTTCTCGGAATTCCGCTGAAGTTTAATATTGCTTCGGAACTCTTCCATTGTTCTCAGAATTCCGCTGACATTTAAAAATGCTTTGGAACACTACAATTGTTCTCGGAATTCCGCTGAAGTTTAAAAATGCTTCGGAAATCTACCATTGTTCTCGGTATACCGCTGAAGTTTAAAAATGCTTCGGACCTCTTCCATTGTTCTCGGAATTTTGCTGACGTTTAAAAATGCTTCGGAACTCTTACATTGTTCTCGGAATTCTCCTGGCATTTAAAAATGGTTCCGAACTCTTCCATTGTTCTCGGAATTCTGCTGACGTTTAAATATGGTTCGGAACTCTTTAATTATTCTCAGAATTCTGTTGTAGTTTAAAAATGCTTTGGAACTCTTCCATTGTTCTCGGAATTCCGCTGAAGTTTAAAAATGCTTTTGAACTCTTCCATTGTTCTCAGAATTCCGCTGAAGGGTAAAAATGTTTCGGAACTCTTCCATTGTTCTCGGAATTCTGCTGACATTTAAAAATACTTCAGAACTTTTCCAATGTTCTCGGAATTCTGCTGACGTTTATAAATGCTTTGGAACTCTTCCATTGTTCTCGGAATTCTGCTGACGTTTAAAAATGGTTCGGAACTCTTCCATTGTACTCGTAATTCCGCTGACGTTTAAAAATGCTTCGGAACTATTCCATTGTTCTCGCAATTCTGCTGACGTTTATAAATGCTTTGGAACTCTTCCATTGTTCTCGGAATTCTGCTGACGTTTAAAAATGCTTCGGAACTATTCCATTGTTCTCGCAATTCTGCTGACGTTTATAAATGCTTCGGAACTCTTCCATTGTTCTCGGAATTCCGCTGACATTTAAAAATGCATTGGAACAGTACAATTGTTCTCGGAGTTCCGCTGAAGTTTAAAAATGCTTCGGAACTCTTCCATTGTTCTCGGAATTCCGCTGACGTTTAAAAATGCTTCGGAACGCTTCCATTATTCTCGGAATTCCGCTGAAGTTTAAAAATGCTTCGGAACTCTTCCATTGTTCTCGAAAATTTCACTGAAGTCTTAAAATTCTTCGGAACTGTTCCATTATTCTCGGAATTCCGCTGACATTTAAAAATGCTTTGGAACTCTTCCATTGTTCTCGGAATTCCATGGAAGTTTAAAAATGCTTTGGAACTCTTTCATTGTTCTCTGAATTCCATGGAAGTTTAAAAATGCTTCGGAACACTTCCATTTTTCTCGGAATTCTGCTGAAGTTTAAAAATGCTTCGGAACTCTTTCATTGTTCTCGGAATTCCGCTGACGTTTAAAAATGCTTCGGAACTCTTCCAATGTTCTCGGAATTCCGCTGAAGTTTAAAAATGCTTCGGAACTCTTCCATTGTTTTCGGAATTTCGCTGAAGTTTAAAAATGTTTCGGAACTCTTCCATTGTTCTCACAATTCCGCTGAAGTTTAAAAATGCTTCGGAACTCTTCCATTGTTCTTGGAATTCCGCTGACGTGTAAAAATGCTTGGGAACTCTACCATTGTTCTCGGAATTCTTCTGATGTGTAAAAATGCTTTGTAACTCTTCCATTGTTCTCGGAATTCCGCTGACATTCAAAAATGCTTCGGAACTCTTCCATTGTTCTCGGAATTCCTCTGACATTTAAAAATGTTTCGGAACACTCCCATTGTTCTCGGAATTCCGCTGGAGTTTAAAAATGCTTCGGAACTCTTCCATTGTTCTATGTATTCCGCTAAAGTTTAAAAATGCGTCGGACCTCTTCCATTGTTCTCGGAATTTTGCTGACATTTAAAAATGCTTTGGAACTCTTCCATTGTTCTCGGAATTCTGCTGGTGTTTAAAAATGGTTCCGAACTCTTCCATTGTTCTCAGTAATCTGCTGATGTTTAAAAATGCTTCAGAACTCTTACATTTTTCTTGGAATTCCGCTGAAGTTTAAAAATGCTTCGGACCTCTTCCATTGTTCTCGGAATTTTGCTGACATTTAAAAATGCTTCGGAACGCTTCCATTGTTCTCGGAATTCTGCTGGCATTTAAAAATGGTTCCGAACTCTTCCATTGTTCTCGGAATTCTGCTGACGTTTAAAAATGGTTCGGAACTCTTCAAGTATTCTCAGAATTCTGCTGTAGTTTAAAAATGCTTTGGAAATCTTCCATTGTTCTCGGAATTCCGTTGAAGTTTAAAAATGCTTTTGAACTTTTCCATTGCCATCGGAATTCTTCTGAAGTTGAAATATGCTTTGGAACTCTCCCATTGTTTTCGGAATTCTGCTGAAGTTTAAAAATGCTTCGGAACTCTCCCATTGTTCTTGGAATTCTGCTGACGTTTAAAAATACTTCCGAACTCTTCCATTGTTCTTGGAATTCCGCTGAAGTTTAAAAATGCTTCGGTACCATTCCATTGTTCTCGGAATTCCGCTGACATTTAAAAAAGCGATGGAACTTTTTCATTGTTCTTGGATTTCTGCTGACGTTTATAAATGGTTTGGAACTCTTCCATTGTTCTCGGAATTCTGCTGACGTTTAAACATGTTTCAGAACACTCCTATTGTTCTCGGAATTCCGCAGAAGTTTAAAAATGCTTTGGAACTCTTCCATTGTTCTCGGTATTCCGATGAAGTTTAAAAATGCTTCGGACATCTTCCATTGTTCTCGGAATTTTGCTGACGTTTAAAAACGCTTCTGAACTCTTCCATTGTTCTCGGAATTCTGCTGGCATTTAAAAATGGTTCCGAACTCTTCCATTGTTCTCGGAATTCTGATGACGTTTAAATATGGTTCGGAACTCTTTAATTATTCTCAGAATTCTGTTGTAGTTTAAAAATGCTTTGGAACTCTTCCATTGTTCTCGGAAATCCGCTGAAGTTTAAAAATGCTTTTGAACTTTTCCATTGCTCTCGGAATTCTGCTGAAGTTTAAAAATGCTTTGGAACTCTTCAATTGTTCTCGGAATTCTGCTGACGTTTAAAAATGCTTCCAAACTCTTCCATTGTTCTCGGAATTCCGCTGACATTTAAAAATACTTCAGAACTTTTCCATTGTTCTCGGAATTCTGCTGACGTTTATAAATGCTTTGGAACTCTTCCATTGTTCTCGGAATTCTGCTGACGTTTAAAAATGGTTCGGAACACTTCCATTGTTCTCGTAATTCCGCTGACGTTTAAAAATGATTCGGAACTATCCCATTGTTCTCGTAATTCTGTTGACGTTTATAAATGCTTCGGAACTCTTCCATTGTTCTCGGAATTCTGCTGACGTTTAAAAATGCTTCGGAACTGTTCCATTGTTCTCAAAATTCCTTTGAAGTTTAAAAATGCTTCGGACATCTTCCATTGTTCTCGGAATTTTGCTGACGTTTAAAAACGCTTCGGAACTCTTCCATGTTCTCGGAATTCTGCTGACGTTTAAATATGGTTCGAAACTCTTTAATTATTCTCAGAATTCTGTTGTAGTTTAAAAATGCTTTGGAACTCTTCCAGTGTTCTCGGAATTCCGCTGAAGTTTAAAAATGCTTTTGAACTTTTCCATTGCTCTCGGAATTCTGCTGAAGTTTAAAAATGCTTTGGAACTCTTCCATTGTTCTCGGAATTCTGCTGATGTTTAAAAATGCTTCGGAACTCCTTCATTGTTCTCGGGATTCTGCTGGCATTTAAAAATGGTTCCGAACTCTTCCATTGTTCTCGGAAATCTGCTGATGTTTAAAAATGGTTCGGAACTCTTCAATTGTTCTCAGAGTTCAGCTGTAGTTTAAAAATGCTTTGGAACTCTTCCATTGTTCTCGGAATTCCGCTGAAGTTTAAAAATGCTTTTGAATTTTTCCATTGCTCTCGGAATTCTGCTGAAGTTTAAAAATGCTTCCGAACTCTTCCATTGTTCTCGGAATTCCGCTGAAGTTTAAAAATGCTTCGGAACTCTTCCATTGTTCTCGGAATTCCGCTGACATTTAAAAATGCTTCGGAACTCTTCCATTGTTCTCGGAATTCTGCTGACGTGTAAAAATGCTTCAGAACACTCCCATTGTTCTCGGAATTCCACTGAAGATTAAAAATGCTTCGGAACTCTTCCATTGTTCTTGGAATTCTGCTGGCGTTTAAAAATGGTTCCGAACTCTTCCATTGTTCTTTGAATTCTGCTGATGTTTAAAAATGCTTCGGAACTCTTCCATTGTTCTCGGAATTCTGCTGGCGTTTAAAAATGGTTCCGAACTCTTCCATTGTTCTTTGAATTCTGCTGATGTTTAAAAATGCTTCGGAACTCTTCCATTGTTCTCGGAATTCTGCTGGCGTTTAAAAATGGTTCCGAACTCTTCCATTGTTCTCGGAATTCTGCTGATGTTTAAAAATGGTTCGGAACTCTTCAATTATTCTCAGAATTCTGCTCTATTTTAAAAATGCTTTGGAACTCTTCCATTGTTTTCGGAATTCTGCTGAAGTTTAAAAATGCTTTTGAACTTTTCCATTGCTCTGGGAATTCTGCTGAAGTTTAAAAATTATTTGGAACTCTTCCATTTTTCTTGGAATTCTGCTGAAGTTTAAACATGCTTCGGAACACTTCCATTGTTCTCGGAATTCTGCTGACGTTTAAAAATGCTTTCGAACTCCTCCATTGTTCTCGGAATTCCCCTGAAGTTCATAAATGCTTCAGAACTCTTCCATTGTTCTCTGAATTCTGCTGATGTTTAAAAATGGTTCAGAACTCTTCAATTGTTCTCGGAATTCCTCTGAAGTTTAAAAATGCTTTTGAACTTTTCCATTGCTCTCGGAATTCTGCTGAAGTTTAAAAATGCTTCCGAACTCTTCCATTGTTCTCGGAATTCCGTTGAAGTTTAAAAATGCTTCGGAACTCTTCCATTGGTCTTGGAATTCCGCTGACATTTAAAAATGCTTCGGAACTTTTCCATTGTTCTCGGAATTCTGCTGAAGTTTATTAATACTTTGGAACTCTTCCATTGTTCTCGGAATTCTGCTGATGTTTAAAAATGCTTCAGAACACTCCCATTGTTCCTGGAATTCCGCTGAAGTTTAAAAATGCTTCGGACCTCTTCCATTGTTCTCGGAATTTTGCTGACATTTAAAAATGCTTCGGAACTCTTCAACTATTCTCAGAATTCTGCTGTAGTTTAGAAATGCTTTGGAAATCTTCCATTGTTCTCGGAATTCCATTGAAGTGTAAAAATGCTATTGAACTTTTCCATTGCTCTCGGAATTCTGCTGAAGTTTAAATATGCTTTGGAACTCTCCCATTGTTTTCGGAATTCTGCTGAAGTTTAAAAATGCTTTGGAACTCTCCCATTGTTCTCGGAATTCTGCTGACGTTTAAAAATACTTCCGAACTCTTCCATTGTTCTCGGAATTTTGCTGACGTTTAAAAATGCTTCGGAACTCTTCCAATGTTTTCGGAATTCTGCTGGCGTTTAAAAATGGTTCCGAACTCTTCCATTGTTCTCAGAATTCTCCTTACGTTTAAAAATGGATCGGAACTCTTCAATTATTCTCAGAATTCTGCTGTAGTTTAAAAATGCTTCTTAACTCTTCCATTGATCTCGGAATTCCGATGACGTGTAAAAATGCTTTGGAACTGTACCATTGTTCTCGGAATTCTTATGATGTGTAAAAATGCTTCGTAACTCTTCCATTGTTCTCGGAATTCGGCTGACATTCAAAAATGCTTCGGAACTCTTCCATTGTTCTCGGAATTCCTCTGACGTTTAAAAATGATTTGGAACACTCCCATTGTTCTCAGAATTCCGCTGGAGTTTAAAAATGCTTTGGAACTCTTCCATTGTTCTATGTATTCCGCTGAAGTTTAAAAATGCGTCGGACCTCTTCCATTGTTCTCGGAATTTTGTTGACGTTTAAAAACGCTTCGGAACTCCTCCATTGTACTCGGAATTCTGCTGGCGTTTAAAAATAGTTCCGAACTCTTCCATTGTTCTCGGAAATCTGCTGATGTTTAAAAATGGTTCGGAACTCTTCAATTGTTCTCAGAGTTCAGATGTAGTTTAAAAATGCTTTGGAACTCTTCCATTGTTCTCGGAATTCCGCTGAAGTTTAAAAATGCTTTTGAATTTTTCCATTGCTCTCGGAATTCTGCTGAAGTTTAAAAATGCTTCCGAACTCTTCCATTGTTCTCGGAATTACGCTGAAGTTTAAAAATGCTTCGGAACTATTCCATTGTTCTCGGAATTCCGCTGACATTTAAAAATGCTTCGGAACTCTTCCATTGTTCTCGGAATTCTGCTGACGTGTAAAAATGCTTCAGAACACTCCCATTGTTCTCGGAATTCCACTGAAGATTAAAAATGCTTCGGAACTCTTCCATTGTTCTCGGTATTCCACTGAAGTTTAAAAATGCTTCGGACCTCTTACATTGTTCTCGGAATCTTGCTGACGTTTAAAAATGCTTCGGAACTCTTCCATTGTTCTCGGAATTCTGCTGGCGTTTAAAAATGGTTCCGAACTCTTCCATTGTTCTCGGATTTCTGCTGACGTTTAAAAATGGTTCGGAACTGTTCAATTATTCTTAGAATTCTGCTCTATTTTAAAAATGCTTTGGAACTCTTCCATTGTTTTCGGAATTCCGCTGAAGTTTAAAAATGCTTTTGAACTTTTCCATTGCTCTCGGAATTCTGCTGAAGTTTAAAAATTCTTTGGAACTCTTCCATTTTTCTTGGAATTCTGCTGAAGTTTAAACATGCTTCGGAACTCTTCCATTGTTCTCGGAATTCTGCTGACATTTAAAAATGCTTCTGCACTCCTCCATTGTTCTTAGAATTCCGCTGAAGTTTAAAAATGCTTCAGAACTCTTCCATTGTTCTCGGAATTCTGCTGACGTTTATTAATGCTTTGGAACTCTTCCATTGTTCTCGGAATTCTGATGACGTATAAAAATGCTTCAGAACACTCCCATTGTTCTCGGAATTCCACTGAAGTTTAAAAATGCTTCGGACCTCTTCCACTGTTCTCGGAATTTTGCTGACGTTTAAAAATGCTTCGGAACTCTTCCATTGTTTTCGGAATTCTGCTGGCGTTTAAAAATGGTTCCGAACTCTTCCATTGTTCTCGGAATTCTCCTGACGTTTAAAAATGGATCGGAACTCTTCAATTATTCTCAGAATTCTGCTGTAGTTTAAAAATGCTTTGGAACTCTTTTATTGTTCTCGGAATTCCGCTGAAGTTTAAAAATGCTTTTGAACTTTTCCATTGCTCTCGGAATTCTGCTGAAGTTTAAAAATGCTTCAAAACTCTTCCATTGCTCGCGGAATTCTTCTGACGTTTAAAAATGCTTCCGAACAATTCCATTGTTCTCGGAATTCCGCTGAAGTTTAAAAATGCTTTGAAACTCTTCCATTGCTCTCGGAATTCTGCTGACGTTTAAAAATGCTTCGGAACACTTCCATTGTTCTCGGAATTCCGCTGAAGTTTAAAAATGCTTCGGAACTCTTCCTTTGTTCTCGGAATTCAACTGACATTTAAAAATGCTTCGGAACATTTCCATTGTTCTCGGAATTCTGCTGACGTGTATAAATGCTTTGGAACTCTTCCATTGTTCTCGGAATTCTGCTGATGTTTAAAAATGTTTTGGAACACTTCCATTGTTCTTGTAATTCCGCTGACGTTTAAAAATGCTTCGGAACTATTCCATTGTTCTCGTAAGTCTGCTGACGTTTATAAAGGCTTTGGAACTCTTCCATTGTTCTCGGAATTCTGCTGACATTTAAAAATTGTTCGAAGCTCTTCCATTGTTCTCAGAATTCTGCTGTAGTTTAAAAATGCTTCGGAACTCTTCCATTGTTCTCGGAATTCCGCTGACGTGTAAAAATGCTTGTGAACTCTACCATTGTTCTCGGAATTCTTCTGATGTGTAAAAATGCTTCGTAACTCTTCCATTGTTCTCGGAATTCCGCTGACATTCAAAAATGCTTCGGAACTCTTCCATTGTTCTCGGAATTCCTCTGACGTTTAAAAATGCTTCGGAACACTCCCATTGTTCTCGGAATTCCGCTGGAGTTTAAAAATGCTTCGGAACTCTTCCATTGTTCTATGTATTCCGCTGAAGTTTAAAAATGCGTCGGACCTCTTCTATTGTTCTCAGAATTTTGCTGACGTTTAAAAATGCTTCGGAACTCTTCCATTGTTCTCGAAATTCTGCTGGCGTTTAAAAATGGTTCCGAACTCTTCCATTGTTCTCGGAAATCTGCTGATGTTTAAAAATGGTTCGGAACTCTTCAATTGTTCTCAGAGTTCAGCTGTAGTTTAAAAATGCTTTTGAATTTTTCCATTGCTCTCGGAATTCTGCTGAAGTTTAAAAATGCTTCAAAGCTCTTCCATTGATCGCGGAATTCTGCTGACGTTTAAAAATGCTTTTGAATTTTTCCATTGCTCTCGGAATTCTGCTGAAGTTTAAAAATGCTTCAAAGCTCTTCCATTGATCGCGGAATTCTGCTGACGTTTAAAAATGCTTCCGAACAATTCCATTGTTCTCGGAATTCCACTGAAGTTTAAAAATGCTTTGGAACATTTCCATTGTTCTCGGAATTCTGCTGACGTTTAAAAATGCTTCGGAACTCTTCCATTGTTCTCGGAATTCCTCTGAAATTCAAAAATGCTTCGGAACTCTTCCATTGTTCTCGGAATTCAACTGACATTTAAAAATGCTTCGGAACTTTTCCATTGTTCTCGGAATTCTGCTGACGTGTATAAATGCTTTGGAACTCTTCCATAGTTATCGGAATTGTGCTGATATTTAAAAATGGTTCGAAACTCTTCCATTCTTCTTGTAATTCCGCTGACGTTTAAAAATGCTTTGGAACTATTCCATTGTTCTCGTAATTCTGCTGACTTTTATAAAGGCTTTGGAACTCTTCCATTGTTCTCGGAATTCTGCTGACATTTAAAAATGCTTCGGAACTTTTCCATTGTTCTCGGAATTCTGCTGACGTGTATAAATGCTTTGGAACTCTTCCATTGTTCTCGGAATTGTGCTGACATTTAAAAATGGTTCGAAACTCTTCCATTGTTCTTGTAATTCCGCTGACGTTTAAAAATGCTTTGGAACTATTCCATTGTTCTCGTAATTCTGCTGACTTTTATAAAGGCTTTGGAACTCTTCCATTGTTCTCGGAATTCTGCTGACATTTAAAAATGGTTCAAAACTCTTCCATTGTTCTCAGAATTCTGCTGTAGTTTAAAAATGCTTCGGAACTCTTCCATTGTTCTCGGAATTCTGCTGATGTTTAAAAATGGTTCAGATTTCTACCATTGTTCTCGGAGTTCTGCTGAAGTTTAAAAATGCTTTTGAACTTTTCCATTGTTCTCGGAATTCTGCTGATATTTAAAAATGCTTCCCAACTCTTCCATTGTTCTCGGAATTCCGCTGAAGTTTAAAAATGCTTCGGAACTCTTCCATTGTTCTCGGAATTCCGCTGACATTTAAAAATGCTTCGGAACTCTTCCATTGTTCTCGGAATTCTGCTGACGTTTATAAATGCTTTGGAACTCTTCCATTGTTCTTGGAATTCTGCTGACGTTTAAAAATTATTCGGAACTCTTCCATTGTTCTCGTAATTCCGCTTACTTTTAAAAATGCTTCGGAACTATTTCATTGTTCTCGTAATTCTGCTGACATTTATAAATGCTTTGGAACTCTTCCATTGTTCTCGGAATTCTGCTGACATTTAAAAATGGTTCTGAACTCTACCATTGTTCTCAGAATTCTGCTGTAGTTTAAAAATGCTTCGGAACTCTTCCATTGTTCTCGGAATTCTGCTGATGTTTAAAAATGCTTCAGAATTCTTCTATTGTTCTCGGAATTCTGCTGAAGTTTAAAAATGCTTCGGACCTCTTCCATTGTTCTCGGAAATTTGCTGACATTTAAAAATGCTTAGAAACTCTTCCATTGTTCTTGGAATTCTGCTGGCGTTTAAAAATGGTTCTGAACTCTTCCATTGTTCTCGGAATTCTGCTGACATTTAAAAATGGTTCAGAACTCTTCAATTATTCTCAGAATTCTGCTCTATTTTAAAAATGCTTTGGAACTCTTCGATTGTTTTCGGAATTCCGCTGAAGTTTAAAAATGCTTTTGAACTTTTCCATTGCTCTCGGAATTCTGCTGAAGTTTAAAAATGCTTTGGAACTCTTCCATTATTCTCGGAATTCTGCTGACGTTTAAAAATGCTTCCGAACACGTCCATTGTTCTCGGAATTCCGCTGAAGTTTAAAAATGCTTCAGAACTCTTCCATTGTTCTCGGAATTCCGCAGAAGTTTAAAAATGCTTCGGAACTCCTCCATTGTTCTCGGAATTCTGCTGACATTTAAAAATGCTTCCGAACACTTCAATTGTTCTCGGAATTACGCTGAAGTTTAAAAATGCTTCGGAACTCTTCCATTGTTCTCGGAATTCCGCTGACATTTAAAAATGCTTCGCAACTTTTCCATTGTTCTCGGAATTCTGCTGACATTTATAAATGCTTTGGAACTCTTCCATTGTTCTCGGAATTCTGCTGACGTTTAAAAATGGTTCGGAACTCTTCAATTATTCTCAGAATTCTGCTCTATTTTAAAAATGCTTTGGAACTCTTCCATTGTTTTCGGAATTCCGCTGAAGTTTAAAAATGCTTTTGAACTTTTCCATTGCTCTCGGAATTCTGCTGAAGTTTAAAAATTCTTTGGAACTCTTCCATTTTTCTCGGAATTCTGCTGAAGTTTAAACATGCTTCGGAACTCTTCCATTGTTCTCGGAATTCTGCTGACATTTAAAAATGCTTCCGAACTCGTCCATTGTTCTCGGAATTCCGCTGAAGTTTAAAAATGCTTCAGAACTTTTCCATTGTTCTCGGAATTCTGCTGACGTATAAAAATGCTTCAGAACACTCCCATTGTTCTCGGAATTCCACTGAAGTTTAAAAATGCTTCGGAACTCTTCCATTGTTCTCGGTATTCCACTGAAGTTTAAAAATGCTTCGGACCTCTTCCATTGTTCTCGGAATTTTGCTAACGTTTAAAAATGCTTCGGAACTCTTCCATTGAGTTCGGAATTCTGCTGGCGTTTAAAAATGGTTCCGAACTCTTCCATTGTTCTCGGAATTCTCCTGACGTTTAAAAATGGATCGGAACTCTTCAATTATTCTCAGAATTCTGCTCTAGTTTAAAAATGCTTTGGAACTCTTCTATTGTTCTCGGAATTCCGCTGAAGTTTAAAAATGCTTTTGAAATTTTCCATTGCTCTCGGAATTCTGCTGAAGTTTAAAAATACTTTGGAACTCTTCCATTGTTCTCAGAATTCTGCTGAAGTTTAAAAATGCTTCAAAGCTCTTCCATTGATCGCGGAATTCTGCTGACGTTTAAAAATGCTTCCGAACAATTCCATTGTTCTCGGAATTCCACTGAAGTTTAAAAATGCTTTGGAACATTTCCATTGTTCTCGGAATTCTGCTGGCGTTTAAAAATGCTTCGGAACTCTTCCATTGTTCTCGGAATTGTGCTGACATTTAAAAATGCTTCGGAACTTTTCCATTGTTCTCGGAATTCTGCTGACGTGTATAAATGCTTTGGAACTCTTCCATTGTTCTCGGAATTGTGCTGACATTTAAAAATGGTTCGAAACTCTTCCATTGTTCTTGTAATTCCGCTGACGTTTAAAAATGCTTTGGAACTATTCCATTGTTCTCGTAATTCTGCTGACTTTTATAAAGGCTTTGGAACTCTTCCATTGTTCTCGGAATTCTGCTGACATTTAAAAATGGTTCGAAACTCTTCCATTGTTCTCAGTATTCTGCTGTACTTTAAAAATGCTTCGGAACTCTTCCATTGTTCTCGGAATTCTGCTGATGTTTAAAAATGGTTCAGATTTCTACCATTGTTCTCGGAGTTCTGCTGAAGTTTAAAAATGCTTTTGAACTTTTCCATTGTTCTCGGAATTCTGCTGACATTTAAAAATGCTTCCGAACTCTTCCATTGTTCTCGGAATTCCGCTGAAGTTTAAAAATGCTTCGGAACTCTTCCATTGTTCTCGGAATTCTGCTGACATTTAAAAATGCTTCGGAACTCTTCCATTGTTCTCGGAATTCTGCTGACGTTTATAAATGCTTTGGAACTCTTCCATTGTTCTTGGAATTCTGCTTACGTTTAAAAATTATTCGGAACTCTTCCATTGTTCTCGTAATTCCGCTGACTTTTAAAAATGCTTCGGAACTATTTCATTGTTCTCGTAATTCTGCTGACATTTATAAATGCTTTGGAACTCTTCCATTGTTCTCGGAATTCTGCTGACATTTAAAAATCGTTCTGAACTCTACCATTGTTCTCAGAATTCTGCTGTAGTTTAAAAATGCTTCGGAACTCTTCCATTGTTCTCGGAATTCTGCTGATGTTTAAAAATGCTTCAGAAGTCTTCCATTGTTCTCGGAATTCTGCTGAAGTTTAAAAATGCTTCGGACCTCTTCCATTGTTCTCGGAATTTTGCTGACGTTTAAAAATGCTTCGGAACTCTTCCATTGTTCTTGGAATTCTGCTGGCGTTTAAAATTGTTCCGAACTCTTCCATTGTTCTCGGAAATCTGATGATGTTTAAAAATGGTTTGGAACTCTTCAATTGTTCTCAGAGTTCTGCTGTAGTTTAAAAATGCTTTGGAACTCTTCCATTGTTCTCGGAATTCCGCTGAAGTTTAAAAATGGTTTTGAACTTTTCCATTGCTCTCGGAATTCTGCTGAAGTTTAAAAATGCTTCCGAACTCTTCCATTGTTCTCGGAATTCCGCTGAAGTTTATTAATGTTTTGGAACTTTTCCATTGTTCTCGGAATTCTGCTGACGTGAAAAAATGCTTCAGAACACTCCCATTGTTCTCGGAATTCCTCTGAAGATTAAAAATGCTTCGGAACACTTCCATTGTTCTCGGTATTCCACTGAAGTTTAAAAATGCTTCAGACCTCTTACAATGTTCTCGGAATCTTGCTGACGTTTAAAAATGCTTAGAAACTCTTCCATTGTTCTTGGAATTCTGCTGGCGTTTAAAAATGGTTCTGAACTCTTCCATTGTTCTTGGAATTCTGCTGACATTTAAAAATGGTTCAGAACTCTTCAATTATTCTCAGAATTCTGCTCTATTTTAAAAATGCTTTGGAACTCTTCGATTGTTTTCGGAATTCCGCTGAAGTTTAAAAATGCTTTTGAACTTTTCCATTGCTCTCGGAATTCTGCTGAAGTTTAAAAATGCTTTGGAACTCTTCCATTATTCTTGGAATTCTGCTGACGTTTAAAAATGCTTCCGAACACGTCCATTGTTCTCGGAATTCCGCTGCCATTTAAAAATGCTTCGCAACTTTTCCATTGTTCTCGGGAATTCTGCGGACGTTTATAAATGCTTTGGAACTCTTCCGTTGTTCTCGGAATTCTGCTGACGTTTAAAAATGCTTCAGAACACTCCCATTGTTCTCGGAATTCCGCAGAAGTTTAAAAATGCTTCGGAACTCTTCCATTGTTCTCGGAATTCTGCTGACATTTAAAAATGCTTCCGAACACTTCCATTGTTCTCGGAATTACGCTTAAGTTTAAAAATGCTTCAGAACTCTTCCATTGTTCTCGGAATTCCGCTGACATTTAAAAATGCTTCGCAACTTTTCCATTGTTCTCGGAATTCTGCTGACATTTATAAATGCTTTGGTACTCTTCCATTGTTCTCGGAATTCTGCTGACGTTTAAAAATGCTTCAGAACACTCCCATTGTTCTCGGAATTCCGCTGAAGTTTAAAAATGCTTCGGAACTCTGCCATTGTTCTCAGAATTCCGCTGAAGTTTAAAAATGCTACGGAACTCTTCCATTGTTCTCGGTATTCCACTAAGGTTTAAAAATGTTTCGGTCCTCTTCCATTGTTCTCGGAATTTTGCTGACGTTTAAAAATGCTTCGGAACTTTTCCATTGTTCTCCTAATTGTGCTGTCGTTTATAAATGCTTTGGAACTCTTACATTGTTCTCGGAATTCTGCTGACGTTTAAAAATGCTTCAGAACCCTCCCATTGTTCTCGGAATTCCGCTGAAGTTTAAAAATGCTTCGGAACTCTTCCATTGCTCTCAGAATTCCGCTGACAATTAAAAATGCTTCTGAACTTTTCCATTGTTCTCGGAATTCTGCTGACGTTTATTAATTCTTTGGAACTCTTCCATTGTTCTCGGAATTCTGCTGACGTTTAAAAATGCATCAGAACACTCCCATTGTTCTCGGAATTCCTCTGAAGATTAAAAATGCTTCGGAACTCTTCCATTGTTCTCGGCATTCCACTGAAATTTAAAAATGCTTCGGACCTCTTACATTGTTCTCGGAATCTTGCTGAAGTTTAAAAATGCTTCGAAACTCTTCCATATTTCTCGGAATTCTGTTGGTGTTTAAAAATTGTTCCGAACTCTTCCATTGTTCTCGGAATTCTGCTGACTGTTAAAAATGGTTCGGAACTCTTCAATTATTCTCAGAATTCTGCTTTATTTTAAAAATGCTTTGGAACTCTTCCATTGTTTTTGGAATTCCGCTGAAGTTTAAAAATGCTTCGGAACTCTTCCATTGTTCTCGGAATTCTGCTGACATTTAAAAATGCTTCACAACTTTTCCATTGTTCTCGGAATTTTGCTGACATTTATAAATGCTTTGGAACTCTGCCATTGTACACGGAATTCTGCTGACATTTAAAAATGCTTCAGAACACTCCCATTGTTCTCGGAATTCAGCTGAAGTTTAAAAATGCTTCGGAACTCTTCCATTGTTCTCAGAATTCCGCTGAAGTTTAAAAATGCTTCGGAACTCTTCCTTTGTTCTATGTACTCTGCTGAAGTTTAAAAATGCTTCGGACCTCTTGCATTGTTCACGGAATTTTGCTGACGTTTAAAAATGCTTTGGAACTCTTCCATTGTTCTCGGAATTCTGCTGGCGTTTAAAAATGGTTCCGAACTCTTCCATTGTTCTCAGAATTCTGCTGATGTTTAAAAATGCTTCGGTACTCTTCAATTGTTCTCAGAATTCTGCTGTAGTTTAAAAATGCTTTGGACTCTTCCATTGTTCTCGGAATTCTGCTGAAGTTTAAAAATGCTTTAGAACTTTTCCATTGCTCTCGGAATTCTGCTGAAGTTTAAAAATGCTTTGGAACTCTTCCATTTTTCTCAGAATTCTGCTGAAGTTTAAAAATGCTTCAGAACTCATCCATTGTTCTCGGAATTCTGCTGACGTTTAAAAATGCTTCCGAACTCTTCCATTGTTCTTGGAATTCCGCTGAAGTTTAAAAATGCTTCAAAACTCTTCCATTGTTCTCGGAATTCTGCTGAAATTTAAAAATGCTTCGGAACTCTTCAATTGTTCTCGGAATTCTGCTGACGTTTATAAATGCTTTGGAACTCTTCCATTGTTCTTGGAATTCTGCTGACATTTAAAAAGTATTCGGAACTCTTCCATTGTTCTCGTAATTCCGCTGACGATTAAAAATGCTTCGGAACTATTTCATTGTTCTCGTAATTCTGCTGACATTTATAAATGCTTTGGAACTCTTCCATTGTTCTCGCAATTCTGCTGACATTTAAAAATGGTTCGGAACTCTTCCATTGTTCTCAGAATTCTGCTGTAGTTTAAAAATGCTTCGGAACTCTTCCATTGTTCTTGGAATTCTGCTGGCGTTTAAAATTGTTCCGAACTCTTCCATTGTTCTCGGAAATCTGATGATGTTTAAAAATGGTTTGGAACTCTTCAATTGTTCTCAGAGTTCTGCTGTAGTTTAAAAATGCTTTGGAACTCTTCCATTGTTCTCGGAATTCCGCTGAAGTTTAAAAATGGTTTTGAACTTTTCCATTGCTCTCGGAATTCTGCTGAAGTTTAAAAATGCTTCGGAACTCTTCCATTGTTCTCGGAATTCTGCTGACATTTAAAAATGCTTCCGAACACTTCCATTGTTCTCGGAATTACGCTGAAGTTTAAAAATGCTTCGGAACTCTTCCATTGTTCTCGGAATTCCGCTGACATTTAAAAATGCTTCGCAACTTTTCCATTGTTCTCGGAATTCTACTGACATTTATAAATGCTTTGGAACTCTTCCATTGTTATCGGAATTCTGCTGACGTTTAAAAATGCTTCAGAACACTCCCATTGTTCTCGGAATTCCGCTGAAGTTTAAAAATGCTTCGGAACTCTTCCATTGTTCTCAGAATTCCGCTGAAGTTTAAAAATGCTTCGGAACTCTTCCATTGTTCTCGGTATTCCACTAAGGATTAAAAATGTTTCGGTCCTCTTCCATTGTTCTCAGAATTTTGCTGATGTTTGAAAATGCTTCGGAACTTTTCCATTGTTCTCGGAATTCTGCTGACGTTTATAAATGCTTTGGAACTCTTACATTGTTCTCGGAATTCTGCTGACGTTTAAAAATGCTTCAGAACCCTCCCATTGTTCTCGGAATTCCTCTGAAGATTAAAAATGATTTGGAACTCTTCTATTGTTCTTGGTATTCCACTGAAATTTAAAAATGCTTCGGACCTCTTACATTGTTCTCGGAATTCTGCTGGTGTTTAAAAATTGTTCCAAACTCTTCCATTGTTCTCGGAATTCTGCTGACTGTTTAAAAATGGTTCGGAATTCTTCAATTATTCTCAGAATTCTGCTCTATTTTAAAAATGCTTTGGAACTCTTCCTTTGTTTTTGGAATTCCGCTGAAGTTTAAAAATGCTTTTGAACTTTTCCATTGCTCTCGGAATTCTGCTGAAGTTTAAAAATGCTTTGGATCTCTTCCATTGTTCTCGGAATTCTGCTGAAGTTTAAAAATGCTTCGGAACTCTTCCATTGTTCTCGGAATTCTGCTGACATTTAAAAATGCTTCCGAACACTTCCATTGTTCTCGGAATTCCGCTGAAGTTTAAAAATGCTTCGGAACACTTCCATCGTTCTCGGAATTCTGCTGACATTTAAAAATGCTTCACAACTTTTCCATTGTTCTCGGAATTATGCTGACATTTATAAATGCTTTGGAACTCTGCCATTGTACTCGGAATTCTGCTGACGTTTAAAAATGCTTCAGAACACTCCCATTGTTCTCGGAATTCAGCTGAAGTTTAAAAATGCTTCGGAACTCTTCCATTGTTCTCAGAATTCCGCTGAAGTTTAAAAATGCTTCGGAACTCTTCCTTTGTTCTATGTACTCTGCTGAAGTTTAAAAATGCTTCGGACCTCTTCCATTGTTCACGGAATTTTGCTGACGTTTAAAAATGCTTTGGAACTCTTCCATTGTTCTCGGAATTCTGCTGATGTTTAAAAATGCTTCAGAATTCTTCCATTGTTCTCAGAATTCTGCTGAAGTTTAAAAATGCTTCGAAACTTTTTCATTGTTCAAGGAATTCTGCTGACGTTTAAAAATGCTTCAGAACTCTTCCATTGTTCTCGGTATTCCGCTGAAGCTTAAAAATGCTTCGGAACTCATCAATTGTTCTCGGAATTCCGCTGAAGTTTTAAAATCCTTCAGAACTCTTACATTATTCTCGGAATTACGCTGACGTTTAAAAATGATTCGGAACTCTTCCATTGTTCTCGAAATTAATTTGAAGTTTAAAAATGCTTCGGAACTCTTCCATTGTTCTCGGAATTCCGCTGAAGTTTAAAATTGCTTCGGAACTCTTCCATTGTTCTCAGAATTCCGCTGACGTTTAAAAATGCTTCGGAATGCTTCCATTGTTCTCGGAATTCCGCTGAAGTTTAAAAATGTTTCGGAACTCTTCCATTGTTCTCGAAATTCCACTGAAGTTTTAAAATTCTTCGGAACTGTTCCATTATTCTCGGAATTCCACTGACATTTAAAAATGCTTCGGAACTCTTCCTTTGTTCTCGGAATTCCATGGAAGTTAAAAAATGTTTTGGAACACTTCCATTTTTCTCGGAATTCTGCTGAAGTTTAAAAATGCTTCGGAACTTTTTCCATTTTTCTCGGAATTCTGCTGACGTGTAAAAATGTTTCTGAACTCTTCCATTGTTCTCGGAATCGGCTGAAGTTTAAAAATGCTTCGGAACTCTTCCATTGTTTTCGGAATTCCGCTGAAGTTTAAAAATGCTTCGGAACTCTTCCATTGTTCTCAGAATTATGCTGAAGTTTAAAAATGCTTTGGAACTCTTCCATTGTTCTCGGAATTCTGCTGACGTGTAAAAATGCTTCGGAAGTCTACCATTGTTCACGGAATTCCGCTGATGTGTAAAAATGCTTCGGAACTCTTCCATTGTTCTTGGAATTCCTCTGACATTTAAAAATGCTTCGTATCTCTTCCATTGTTCTCGGAATTCCGCTGAAGTTTAAAAATGCTTCGGAACTCTTCCATTGTTTTCGGAATTCCGCTGAAGTTTAAAAATGCTTCGGAACTCTTCCATTGTTCTCAGAATTATGCTGAAGTTTAAAAATGCTTCGGAACTCTTCCATTTTTCTCAGAATTCCGCTGACGTGTAAAAATGTTCGGAACTCTATCATTGTTCTCGGAATTCCGCTGATGTGTAAAAATGCTTCGGAACTCTTCCATTGTTTTCGGAATTCCGCTGAAGTTTAAAAATGATTCGGAACTCTTCCATTGTTCTATGTATTCCGCTGAAGTTTAAAAATGCGTCGGACCTCTTCCATTGTTCTCGGAATTATGCTGACGTTTATTAATGCTTTGGAACTCTTCCATTGTTCTCGGTATTCTGCTGACGTTTAAAAATGCTTCAGAACACTCCGATTGTTCTTGTAATTCCGCTGAAGTTTAAAAATGCTTCGCAACTCTTCCATTGTTCTCGGTATTCCGCTGAAGTTTAAAAATGTTTCCGAACTCTTCCATTGTTCTCAGAATTATGCTGTAGATTAAAAATGCTTTGGAACTCTTCCATTGTTCTCGGAATTCCGCTGAAGTTTAAAAATGCTTTAGAACTTTTCCATTGCTCTCGGAGTTCTGCTGAAGTTTAAAAATGCTTCGGAACTCTTCCATTTTTCTCGGAGTTCTGCTGAAGTTTAAAAATGCTTCGGAACTCTTCCATTTTTCTCGGAATTCTGCTGAAGTTTAAAAATGCTTCGGAACTCTTCCATTGTTCTTGGAATTCTGCTGACGTTTAAAAATGCTTCCGAACTCTTCCATTGTTCTCGGAATTCCGCTGAAGTTTAAAAATGCTTTTGAAGTTTTCCATTGCTCTCGGAATTCTGCTGAGCTTTAAAAATGCTTTGGAACTCTTCCATTGTTCTCGGAATTCTGCTGAAGTTTAAAAATGCTTCGGAACTCTTCCATTGTTCTCGGAATTATGCTGACGTTTAAAAATGCTTCCTAACTCTTCCATTGTTCTCGGAATTCCGCTGAAGTTTAAAAATGCTTCAGAACTCTTCCATTGCTCTTTGAATTCTGCTGACGTTTATAAATGGTTTGTAACTCTTCCATTGTTCTCGGAATTCGGCTGACGTTTAAAAATGGTTCGGAACTCTTCCATTGTTCTCGTAATTCCGCTGACGTTTAAAAATGGTTCGGAACCATTCCATTCTTCTCATAATTCTGCTGACGTTTATAAATGCTTTGGAACTCTTCCATTGTTCTCAGAATTCGGCTGTAGTTTAAAAATGCTTTGGAACTCTTCCATTGTTCTCGGAATTCTGCTGATGTTTAAAAATGCTTCAGAGTTCTTCCATTGTTCTCAGAATTCTGCTGAAGTTTAAAAATGCTTCGAAACTTTTTCATTGTTCAAGGAATTCTGCTGACGTTTAAAAATGCTTCAGAACTCTTCCATTGTTCTCGGTATTCCGCTGAAGCTTAAAAATGCTTCGGAACTCATCAATTGTTCTCGGAATTCCGCTGAAGTTTTAAAATCCTTCAGAACTCTTACATTATTCTCGGAATTACGCTGACGTTTAAAAATGATTCGGAACTCTTCCATTGTTCTCGAAATTCCTTTGAAGTTTAAAAATGCTTCGGAACTCTTCCATTGTTCTCGGAATTCCGCTGAAGTTTAAAATTGCTTCGGAACTCTTCCATTGTTCTCAGAATTCCGCTGACGTTTAAAAATGCTTCGGAATGCTTCCATTGTTCTCGGAATTCCGCTGAAGTTTAAAAATGTTTCGGAACTCTTCCATTGTTCTCGAAATTCCACTGAAGTTTTAAAATTCTTCGGAACTGTTCCATTATTCTCGGAATTCCACTGACATTTAAAAATGCTTCGGAACTCTTCCTTTGTTCTCGGAATTCCATGGAAGTTAAAAAATGTTTTGGAACACTTCCATTTTTCTCGGAATTCTGCTGAAGTTTAAAAATGCTTCGGAACTTTTTCCATTTTTCTCGGAATTCTGCTGACGTGTAAAAATGTTTCTGAACTCTTCCATTGTTCTCGGAATCGGCTGATGTTTAAAAATGCTTCGGAACACTTCCATTTTTCTCGGAATTCCGCTGAAGTTTAAAAATGCTTCGGAACTCTTCCATTGTTTTCGGAATTCCGCTGAAGTTTAAAAATGCTTCGGAACTCTTCCATTGTTCTCAGAATTATGCTGAAGTTTAAAAATGCTTCGGAACTCCTCCATTGTTCTCGGAATTCTGCTGACGTGTAAAAATGCTTCGGAAGTCTACCATTGTTCACGGAATTCCGCTGATGTGTAAAAATGCTTCGGAACTCTTCCATTGTTCTTGGAATTCCTCTGACATTTAAAAATGCTTCGTATCTCTTCCATTGTTCTTGGAATTCCGCTGAAGTTTAAAAATGCTTCGGAACTCTTCCATTGTTTTCGGAATTCCGCTGAAGTTTAAAAATGCTTCGGAACTCTTCCATTGTTCTCAGAATTATGCTGAAGTTTAAAAATGCTTCGGAACTCTTCCATTGTTCTCGGAATTCCGCTGACGTGTAAAAATGTTCGGAACTCTATCATTGTTCTCGGAATTCCGCTGATGTGTAAAAATGCTTCGGAACTCTTCCATTGTTTTCGGAATTCCGCTGAAGTTTAAAAATGATTCGGAACTCTTCCATTGTTCTATGTATTCCGCTGAAGTTTAAAAATGCGTCGGACCTCTTCCATTGTTCTCGGAATTATGCTGACGTTTATTAATGCTTTGGAACTCTTCCATTGTTCTCGGTATTCTGCTGACGTTTAAAAATGCTTCAGAACACTCCGATTGTTCTTGTAATTCCGCTGAAGTTTAAAAATGCTTCGCAACTCTTCCATTGTTCTCGGTATTCCGCTGAAGTTTAAAAATGCTTCGGACCTCTTCCATTGTTCTCGGAATTTTGCTGACGTTTAAAAATGCTTCGGAACTCTTCCATTGTTCTCGGAATTCCGCTGAAGCTTAAAAATGCTTTTGAACTTTTCCATGGCTCTCGGAATTCTGCTGAAGTTTAAAAATGCTTTGGAACTCTTCCATTGTTCTCGGACATCTGCTGAAGTTTAAAAATGCTTCGAAACTCTTCCATTGTTCTCGGAAATCTGCTGACGTTTTAAAATGCTTCTGTACTCTTCCATTTTTCTTGGAATTCCGCTGAAGTTTAAAAATGCTACGGAACTCTTCCATTGTTCTCGGAATTCCGCTGACATTTAAAAATACTTCGGAGGTTTTCCATTGTTCTCGGAATTCTGGTGACGTTTATAAATGCTTTGGAACTCTTCCATTGTTCTCGGAATTCTGCTGACGTTTAAAAATGCTTCAGAACTCTTCCATTGTTCTGTGTATTCCGCTGAAGTTTAAAAATGCGTCGGACCTCTTCCATTGTTCTCGGTATTCCGCTGAAGTTTAAAAATGCTTCGGACCTCTTCCATTGTTCTCGGAATTTTGCTGACGTTTAAAAATGCTTCGGAACTCTTCCATTGTTCTCGGAATTCCGCTGAAGTTTAAAAATGCTTTTGAACTTTTCCATGGCTCTGGGAATTCTGCTAAAGTTTAAAAATGCTTTGGAACTCTTCCATTGTTCTCGGAATTCTGCTGAAGTTTAAAAATGCTTCAGAACTCTTCCATTGTTCTCGGAATTCTGCTGACATTTAAAAATGCTTCCGAACTCTTCCATTGTTCTTGGGATTCCGCTGAAGTTTAGAAATGCTTCGGAACTCTTCCATTGTTTTCTGCATTCCGCTGAAGTTTAAAAATGCTTCGGAACTCTTCCATTGTTCTCAGAATTCCGCTGAAGTTTAAAAATGCTTCGGAACTCTTCCATTATTCTATGTATTCTGCTGAAGTTTCAAAATGCTTCGGACCTCTTCCATTGTTTGTGGAATTTTGCTGACGTTTAAAAATGTTTCCGAACTCTTCCATTGTTCTCAGAATTATGCTGTAGATTAAAAATGCTTTGGAACTCTTCCATTGTTCTCGGAATTCCGCTGAAGTTTAAAAATGCTTTAGAACTTTTCCATTGCTCTCGTAGTTCTGCTGCAGTTTAAAAATGCTTCGGAACTCTTCCATTTTTCTCGGAGTTCTGCTGAAGTTTAAAAATGCTTCGGAACTCTTCCATTTTTCTCGGAATTCTGCTGAAGTTTAAAAATGCTTCGGAACTCTTCCATTGTTCTTGGAATTCTGCTGACGTTTAAAAATGCTTCCGAACTCTTCCATTGTTCTCGGAATTCCGCTGTAGATTAAAAATGCTTTTGAAGTTTTCCATTGCTCTCGGAATTCTGCTGAGCTTTAAAAATGCTTTGGAACTCTTCCATTGTTCTCGGAATTCTGCTGAAGTTTAAAAATGCTTCGGAACTCTTCCATTGTTCTCGGAATTATGCTGACGTTTAAAAATGCTTCCTAACTCTTCCATTGTTCTCGGAATTCCGCTGAAGTTTAAAAATGCTTCAGAACTCTTCCATTGCTCTTTGAATTCTGCTGACGTTTATAAATGCTTTGGAACTCTTCCATTGTTCTCGGAATTCGGCTGACGTTTAAAAATGGTTCGGAACTCTTCCATTGTTCTCGTAATTCCGCTGACGTTTAAAAATGGTTCGGAACCATTCCATTCTTCTCATAATTCTGCTGACGTTTATAAATGCTTTGGAACTCTTCCATTGTTCTCAGAATTCGGCTGTAGTTTAAAAATGCTTTGGAACTCTTCCATTGTTCTCGGAATTCTGCTGATGTTTAAAAATGCTTCAGAATTCTTCCATTGTTCTCAGAATTCTGCTGAAGTTTAAAAATGCTTCGAAACTTTTTCATTGTTCAAGGAATTCTGCTGACGTTAAAAAATGCTTCAGAACTCTTCCATTGTTCTCGGTATTCCGCTGAAGCTTAAAAATGCTTCGGAACTCATCAATTGTTCTCGGAATTCCGCTGAAGTTTTAAAATCCTTCAGAACTCTTACATTATTCTCGGAATTACGCTGATGTTTAAAAATGATTCGGAACTCTTCCATTGTTCTCGAAATTCCTTTGAAGTTTAAAAATGCTTCGGAACTCTTCCATTGTTCTCGGAATTCCGCTGAAGTTTAAAATTGCTTCGGAACTCTTCCATTGTTCTCAGAATTCCGCTGACGTTTAAAAATGCTTCGGAATGCTTCCATTGTTCTCGGAATTCCGCTGAAGTTTAAAAATGTTTCGGAACTCTTCCATTGTTCTCGAAATTCCACTGAAGTTTTAAAATTCTTCGGAACTGTTCCATTATTCTCGGAATTCCACTGACATTTAAAAATGCTTCGGAACTCTTCCTTTGTTCTCGGAATTCCATGGAAGTTAAAAAATGTTTTGGAACACTTCCATTTTTCTCGGAATTCTGCTGAAGTTTAAAAATGCTTCGGAACTTTTTCCATTTTTCTCGGAATTCTGCTGACGTGTAAAAATGTTTCTGAACTCTTCCATTGTTCTCGGAATCGGCTGATGTTTAAAAATGCTTCGGAACACTTCCATTTTTCTCGGAATTCCGCTGAAGTTTAAAAATGCTTCGGAACTCTTCCATTGTTTTCGGAATTCCGCTGAAGTTTAAAAATGCTTCGGAACTCTTCCATTGTTCTCAGAATTATGCTGAAGTTTAAAAATGCTTCGGAACTCTTCCATTGTTCTCGGAATTCCGCTGATGTGTAAAAATGCTTCGGAACTCTTCCATTGTTTTCGGAATTCCGCTGAAGTTTAAAATGCTTCGGAACTCTTCCATTGTTCTCAGAATTATGCTGAAGTTTAAAAATGCTTCGGAACTCTTCCATTGTTCTCGGAATTCCGCTGACGTGTAAAAATGTTCGGAACTCTATCATTGTTCTCGGAATTCCGCTGATGTGTAAAAATGCTTCGGAACTCTTCCATTGTTTTCGGAATTCCGCTGAAGTTTAAAAATGATTCGGAACTCTTCCATTGTTCTATGTATTCCGCTGAAGTTTAAAAATGCGTCGGACCTCTTCCATTGTTCTCGGAATTATGCTGACGTTTATTAATGCTTTGGAACTCTTCCATTGTTCTCGGTATTCTGCTGACGTTTAAAAATGCTTCAGAACACTCCGATTGTTCTTGTAATTCCGCTGAAGTTTAAAAATGCTTCGCAACTCTTCCATTGTTCTCGGTATTCCGCTGAAGTTTAAAAATGCTTCGGACCTCTTCCATTGTTCTCGGAATTTTGCTGACGTTTAAAAATGCTTCGGAACTCTTCCATTGTTCTCGGTATTCCGCTGAAGTTTAAAAATGCTTCGGACCTCTTCCATTGTTCTCGGAATTTTGCTGACGTTTAAAAATGCTTCGGAACTCTTCCATTGTTCTCGGAATTCCGCTGAAGCTTAAAAATGCTTTTGAACTTTTCCATGGCTCTCGGAATTCTGCTGAAGTTTAAAAATGCTTTGGAACTCTTCCATTGTTCTCGGACATCTGCTGAAGTTTAAAAATGCTTCGAAACTCTTCCATTGTTCTCGGAAATCTGCTGACGTTTTAAAATGCTTCTGTACTCTTCCATTTTTCTTGGAATTCCGCTGAAGTTTAAAAATGCTACGGAACTCTTCCATTGTTCTCGGAATTCCGCTGACATTTAAAAATACTTCGGAGGTTTTCCATTGTTCTCGGAATTCTGGTGACGTTTATAAATGCTTTGGAACTCTTCCATTGTTCTCGGAATTCTGCTGACGTTTAAAAATGCTTCAGAACTCTTCCATTGTTCTATGTATTCCGCTGAAGTTTAAAAATGCGTCGGACCTCTTCCATTGTTCTCGGTATTCCGCTGAAGTTTAAAAATGCTTCGGACCTCTTCCATTGTTCTCGGAATTTTGCTGACGTTTAAAAATGCTTCGGAACTCTTCCATTGTTCTCGGAATTCCGCTGAAGTTTAAAAATGCTTTTGAACTTTTCCATGGCTCTGGGAATTCTGCTAAAGTTTAAAAATGCTTTGGAACTCTTCCATTGTTCTCGGAATTCTGCTGAAGTTTAAAAATGCTTCAGAACTCTTCCATTGTTCTCGGAATTCTGCTGACATTTAAAAATGCTTCCGAACTCTTCCATTGTTCTTGGGATTCCGCTGAAGTTTAGAAATGCTTCGGAACTCTTCCATTGTTTTCTGCATTCCGCTGAAGTTTAAAAATGCTTCGGAACTCTTCCATTGTTCTCAGAATTCCGCTGAAGTTTAAAAATGCTTCGGAACTCTTCCATTATTCTATGTATTCTGCTGAAGTTTCAAAATGCTTCGGACCTCTTCCATTGTTTGTGGAATTTTGCTGACGTTTAAAAATGTTTCCGAACTCTTCCATTGTTCTCAGAATTATGCTGTAGATTAAAAATGCTTTGGAACTCTTCCATTGTTCTCGGAATTCCGCTGAAGTTTAAAAATGCTTTAGAACTTTTCCATTGCTCTCGTAGTTCTGCTGCAGTTTAAAAATGCTTCGGAACTCTTCCATTTTTCTCGGAGTTCTGCTGAAGTTTAAAAATGCTTCGGAACTCTTCCATTTTTCTCGGAATTCTGCTGAAGTTTAAAAATGCTTCGGAACTCTTCCATTGTTCTTGGAATTCTGCTGACGTTTAAAAATGCTTCCGAACTCTTCCATTGTTCTCGGAATTCCGCTGTAGTTTAAAAATGCTTTTGAAGTTTTCCATTGCTCTCGGAATTCTGCTGAGCTTTAAAAATGCTTTGGAACTCTTCCATTGTTCTCGGAATTCTGCTGAAGTTTAAAAATGCTTCGGAACTCTTCCATTGTTCTCGGAATTATGCTGACGTTTAAAAATGCTTCCTAACTCTTCCATTGTTCTCGGAATTCCGCTGAAGTTTAAAAATGCTTCAGAACTCTTCCATTGCTCTTTGAATTCTGCTGACGTTTATAAATGCTTTGGAACACTTCCATTGTTCTCGGAATTCGGCTGACGTTTAAAAATGGTTCGGAACTCTTCCATTGTTCTCGTAATTCCGCTGACGTTTAAAAATGGTTCGGAACCATTCCATTCTTCTCATAATTCTGCTGACGTTTATAAATTCTTTGGAACTCTTCCATTGTTCTCAGAATTCGGCTGTAGTTTAAAAATGCTTTGGAACTCTTCCATTGTTCTCGGAATTCTGCTGATGTTTAAAAATGCTTCAGAATTCTTCCATTGTTCTCAGAATTCTGCTGAAGTTTGAAAATGCTTCGAAACTTTTTCATTGTTCAAGGAATTCTGCTGACGTTAAAAAATGCTTCAGAACTCTTCCATTGTTCTCGGTATTCCGCTGAAGCTTAAAAATGCTTCGGAACTCATCAATTGTTCTCGGAATTCCGCTGAAGTTTTAAAATCCTTCAGAACTCTTACATTATTCTCGGAATTACGCTGATGTTTAAAAATGATTCGGAACTCTTCCATTGTTCTCGAAATTCCTTTGAAGTTTAAAAATGCTTCGGAACTCTTCCATTGTTCTCGGAATTCCGCTGAAGTTTAAAATTGCTTCGGAACTCTTCCATTGTTCTCAGAATTCCGCTGACGTTTAAAAATGCTTCGGAATGCTTCCATTGTTCTCGGAATTCCGCTGAAGTTTAAAAATGTTTCGGAACTCTTCCATTGTTCTCGAAATTCCACTGAAGTTTTAAAATTCTTCGGAACTGTTCCATTATTCTCGGAATTCCACTGACATTTAAAAATGCTTCGGAACTCTTCCTTTGTTCTCGGAATTCCATGGAAGTTAAAAAATGTTTTGGAACACTTCCATTTTTCTCGGAATTCTGCTGAAGTTTAAAAATGCTTCGGAACTTTTTCCATTTTTCTCGGAATTCTGCTGACGTGTAAAAATGTTTCTGAACTCTTCCATTGTTCTCGGAATAGGCTGATGTTTAAAAATGCTTCGTAACACTTCCATTTTTCTCGGAATTCCGCTGAAGTTTAAAAATGCTTCGGAACTCTTCCATTGTTTTCGGAATTCCGCTGAAGTTTAAAAATGCTTTGGAACTCTTCCATTGTTCTCAGAATTATGCTGAAGTTTAAAAATGCTTCGGAACTCTTCCATTGTTCTCGGAATTCCGCTGATGTGTAAAAATGCTTCGGAACTCTTCCATTGTTTTCGGAATTCCGCTGAAGTTTAAAATGCTTCGGAACTCTTCCATTGTTCTCAGAATTATGCTGAAGTTTAAAAATGCTTCGGAACTCTTCCATTGTTCTCGGAATTCCGCTGACGTGTAAAAATGTTCGGAACTCTATCATTGTTCTCGGAATTCCGCTGATGTGTAAAAATGCTTCGGAACTCTTCCATTGTTTTCGGAATTCCGCTGAAGTTTAAAAATGATTCGGAACTCTTCCATTGTTCTATGTATTCCGCTGAAGTTTAAAAATGCGTCGGACCTCTTCCATTGTTCTCGGAATTATGCTGACGTTTATTAATGCTTTGGAACTCTTCCATTGTTCTCGGTATTCTGCTGACGTTTAAAAATGCTTCAGAACACTCCGATTGTTCTTGTAATTCCGCTGAAGTTTAAAAATGCTTCGCAACTCTTCCATTGTTCTCGGTATTCCGCTGAAGTTTAAAAATGCTTCGGACCTCTTCCATTGTTCTCGGAATTTTGCTGACGTTTAAAAATGCTTCGGAACTCTTCCATTGTTCTCGGTATTCCGCTGAAGTTTAAAAATGCTTCGGACCTCTTCCATTGTTCTCGGAATTTTGCTGACGTTTAAAAATGCTTCGGAACTCTTCCATTGTTCTCGGAATTCCGCTGAAGCTTAAAAATGCTTTTGAACTTTTCCATGGCTCTCGGAATTCTGCTGAAGTTTAAAAATGCTTTGGAACTCTTCCATTGTTCTCGGACATCTGCTGAAGTTTAAAAATGCTTCGAAACTCTTCCATTGTTCTCGGAAATCTGCTGACGTTTTAAAATGCTTCTGTACTCTTCCATTTTTCTTGGAATTCCGCTGAAGTTTAAAAATGCTACGGAACTCTTCCATTGTTCTCGGAATTCCGCTGACATTTAAAAATACTTCGGAGGTTTTCCATTGTTCTCGGAATTCTGGTGACGTTTATAAATGCTTTGGAACTCTTCCATTGTTCTCGGAATTCTGCTGACGTTTAAAAATGCTTCAGAACTCTTCCATTGTTCTATGTATTCCGCTGAAGTTTAAAAATGCGTCGGACCTCTTCCATTGTTCTCGGTATTCCGCTGAAGTTTAAAAATGCTTCGGACCTCTTCCATTGTTCTCGGAATTTTGCTGACGTTTAAAAATGCTTCGGAACTCTTCCATTGTTCTCGGAATTCCGCTGAAGTTTAAAAATGCTTTTGAACTTTTCCATGGCTCTGGGAATTCTGCTAAAGTTTAAAAATGCTTTGGAACTCTTCCATTGTTCTCGGAATTCTGCTGAAGTTTAAAAATGCTTCAGAACTCTTCCATTGTTCTCGGAATTCTGCTGACATTTAAAAATGCTTCCGAACTCTTCCATTGTTCTTGGGATTCCGCTGAAGTTTAGAAATGCTTCGGAACTCTTCCATTGTTTTCTGCATTCCGCTGAAGTTTAAAAATGCTTCGGAACTCTTCCATTGTTCTCAGAATTCCGCTGAAGTTTAAAAATGCTTCGGAACTCTTCCATTATTCTATGTATTCTGCTGAAGTTTCAAAATGCTTCGGACCTCTTCCATTGTTTGTGGAATTTTGCTGACGTTTAAAAATGTTTCCGAACTCTTCCATTGTTCTCAGAATTATGCTGTAGATTAAAAATGCTTTGGAACTCTTCCATTGTTCTCGGAATTCCGCTGAAGTTTAAAAATGCTTTAGAACTTTTCCATTGCTCTCGTAGTTCTGCTGCAGTTTAAAAATGCTTCGGAACTCTTCCATTTTTCTCGGAGTTCTGCTGAAGTTTAAAAATGCTTCGGAACTCTTCCATTTTTCTCGGAATTCTGCTGAAGTTTAAAAATGCTTCGGAACTCTTCCATTGTTCTTGGAATTCTGCTGACGTTTAAAAATGCTTCCGAACTCTTCCATTGTTCTCGGAATTCCGCTGTAGTTTAAAAATGCTTTTGAAGTTTTCCATTGCTCTCGGAATTCTGCTGAGCTTTAAAAATGCTTTGGAACTCTTCCATTGTTCTCGGAATTCTGCTGAAGTTTAAAAATGCTTCGGAACTCTTCCATTGTTCTCGGAATTATGCTGACGTTTAAAAATGCTTCCTAACTCTTCCATTGTTCTCGGAATTCCGCTGAAGTTTAAAAATGCTTCAGAACTCTTCCATTGCTCTTTGAATTCTGCTGACGTTTATAAATGCTTTGGAACACTTCCATTGTTCTCGGAATTCGGCTGACGTTTAAAAATGGTTCGGAACTCTTCCATTGTTCTCGTAATTCCGCTGACGTTTAAAAATGGTTCGGAACCATTCCATTCTTCTCATAATTCTGCTGACGTTTATAAATTCTTTGGAACTCTTCCATTGTTCTCAGAATTCGGCTGTAGTTTAAAAATGCTTTGGAACTCTTCCATTGTTCTCGGAATTCTGCTGATGTTTAAAAATGCTTCAGAATTCTTCCATTGTTCTCAGAATTCTGCTGAAGTTTGAAAATGCTTCGAAACTTTTTCATTGTTCAAGGAATTCTGCTGACGTTAAAAAATGCTTCAGAACTCTTCCATTGTTCTCGGTATTCCGCTGAAGCTTAAAAATGCTTCGGAACTCATCAATTGTTCTCGGAATTCCGCTGAAGTTTTAAAATCCTTCAGAACTCTTACATTATTCTCGGAATTACGCTGATGTTTAAAAATGATTCGGAACTCTTCCATTGTTCTCGAAATTCCTTTGAAGTTTAAAAATGCTTCGGAACTCTTCCATTGTTCTCGGAATTCCGCTGAAGTTTAAAATTGCTTCGGAACTCTTCCATTGTTCTCAGAATTCCGCTGACGTTTAAAAATGCTTCGGAATGCTTCCATTGTTCTCGGAATTCCGCTGAAGTTTAAAAATGTTTCGGAACTCTTCCATTGTTCTCGAAATTCCACTGAAGTTTTAAAATTCTTCGGAACTGTTCCATTATTCTCGGAATTCCACTGACATTTAAAAATGCTTCGGAACTCTTCCTTTGTTCTCGGAATTCCATGGAAGTTAAAAAATGTTTTGGAACACTTCCATTTTTCTCGGAATTCTGCTGAAGTTTAAAAATGCTTCGGAACTTTTTCCATTTTTCTCGGAATTCTGCTGACGTGTAAAAATGTTTCTGAACTCTTCCATTGTTCTCGGAATAGGCTGATGTTTAAAAATGCTTCGTAACACTTCCATTTTTCTCGGAATTCCGCTGAAGTTTAAAAATGCTTCGGAACTCTTCCATTGTTTCCGGAATTCCGCTGAAGTTTAAAAATGCTTCGGAACTCTTCCATTGTTCTCAGAATTATGCTGAAGTTTAAAAATGCTTCGGAACTCTTCCATTGTTCTCGGAATTCCGCTGATGTGTAAAAATGCTTCGGAACTCTTCCATTGTTTTCGGAATTCCGCTGAAGTTTAAAAATGATTCGGAACTCTTCCATTGTTCTATGTATTCCGCTGAAGTTTAAAAATGCGTCGGACCTCTTCTATTGTTCTCGGAATTATGCTGACGTTTATTAATGCTTTGGAACTCTTTCATTGTTCTCGGTATTCTGCTGACGTTTAAAAATGCTTCAGAACACTCCGATTGTTCTTGTAATTCCGCTGAAGTTTAAAAATGCTTCGCAACTCTTCCATTGTTCTCGGTATTCCGCTGAAGTTTAAAAATGCTTCGGACCTCTTCCATTGTTCTCGGAATTTTGCTGACGTTTAAAAATGCTTCGGAACTCTTCCATTGTTCTCGGAATTCCGCTGAAGCTTAAAAATGCTTTTGAACTTTTCCATGGCTCTCGGAATTCTGCTGAAGTTTAAAAATGCTTTGGAACTCTTCCATTGTTCTCGGACATCTGCTGAAGTTTAAAAATGCTTCGAAACTCTTCCATTGTTCTCGGAAATCTGCTGACGTTTTAAAATGCTTCTGTACTCTTCCATTTTTCTTGGAATTCCGCTGAAGTTTAAAAATGCTACGGAACTCTTCCATTGTTCTCGGAATTCCGCTGACATTTAAAAATACTTCGGAGGTTTTCCATTGTTCTCGGAATTCTGGTGACGTTTATAAATGCTTTGGAACTCTTCCATTGTTCTCGGAATTCTGCTGACGTTTAAAAATGCTTCAGAACTCTTCCATTGTTCTATGTATTCCGCTGAAGTTTAAAAATGCGTCGGACCTCTTCCATTGTTCTCGGTATTCCGCTGAAGTTTAAAAATGCTTCGGAACTCTTCCATTGTTCTCGGAATTTTGCTGACGTTTAAAAATGCTTCGGAACTCTTCCATTGTTCTCGGAATTCCGCTGAAGTTTAAAAATGCTTTTGAACTTTTCCATGGCTCTGGGAATTCTGCTAAAGTTTAAAAATGCTTTGGAACTCTTCCATTGTTCTCGGAATTCTGCTGAAGTTTAAAAATGCTTCAGAACTCTTCCATTGTTCTCGGAATTCTGCTGACATTTAAAAATGCTTCCGAACTCTTCCATTGTTCTTGGGATTCCGCTGAAGTTTAGAAATGCTTCGGAACTCTTCCATTGTTTTCTGCATTCCGCTGAAGTTTAAAAATGCTTCGGAACTCTTCCATTGTTCTCAGAATTCCGCTGAAGTTTAAAAATGCGTCGGACCTCTTCCATTGTTCTCGGTATTCCGCTGAAGTTTAAAAATGCTTCGGAACTCTTCCATTGTTCTCGGAATTTTGCTGACGTTTAAAAATGCTTCGGAACTCTTCCATTGTTCTCGGAATTCCGCTGAAGTTTAAAAATGCTTTTGAACTTTTCCATGGCTCTGGGAATTCTGCTAAAGTTTAAAAATGCTTTGGAACTCTTCCATTGTTCTCGGAATTCTGCTGAAGTTTAAAAATGCTTCAGAACTCTTCCATTGTTCTCGGAATTCTGCTGACATTTAAAAATGCTTCCGAACTCTTCCATTGTTCTTGGGATTCCGCTGAAGTTTAGAAATGCTTCGGAACTCTTCCATTGTTTTCTGCATTCCGCTGAAGTTTAAAAATGCTTCGGAACTCTTCCATTGTTCTCAGAATTCCGCTGAAGTTTAAAAATGCTTCGGAACTCTTCCATTATTCTATGTATTCTGCTGAAGTTTCAAAATGCTTCGGACCTCTTCCATTGTTTGTGGAATTTTGCTTACGTTTAAAAATGTTTCCGAACTCTTCCATTGTTCTCAGAATTATGCTGTAGATTAAAAATGCTTTGGAACTCTTCCATTGTTCTCGGAATTCCGCTGAAGTTTAAAAATGCTTTAGAACTTTTCCATTGCTCTCGTAGTTCTGCTGCAGTTTAAAAATGCTTCGGAACTCTTCCATTTTTCTCGGAGTTCTGCTGAAGTTTAAAAATGCTTCGGAACTCTTCCATTTTTCTCGGAATTCTGCTGAAGTTTAAAAATGCTTCGGAACTCTTCCATTGTTCTTGGAATTCTGCTGACGTTTAAAAATGCTTCCGAACTCTTCCATTGTTCTCGGAATTCCGCTGTAGTTTAAAAATGCTTTTGAAGTTTTCCATTGCTCTCGGAATTCTGCTGAGCTTTAAAAATGCTTTGGAACTCTTCCATTGTTCTCGGAATTCTGCTGAAGTTTAAAAATGCTTCGGAACTCTTCCATTGTTCTCGGAATTATGCTGACGTTTAAAAATGCTTCCTAACTCTTCCATTGTTCTCAGAATGCCGCTGAAGTTTAAAAATGCTTCAGAACTCTTCCATTGCTCTTTGAATTCTGCTGACGTTTATAAATGCTTTGGAACTCTTCCATTGTTCTCGGAATTCGGCTGACGTTTAAAAATGGTTCGGAACTCTTCCATTGTTCTCGTAATTCCGCTGACGTTTAAAAATGGTTCGGAACCATTCCATTCTTCTCATAATTCTGCTGACGTTTATAAATGCTTTGGAACTCTTCCATTGTTCTCAGAATTCGGCTGTAGTTTAAAAATGCTTTGGAACTCTTCCATTGTTCTCGGAATTCTGCTGATGTTTAAAAATGCTTCAGAATTCTTCCATTGTTCTCAGAATTCTGCTGAAGTTTAAAAATGCTTCGAAACTTTTTCATTGTTCAAGGAATTCTGCTGACGTTAAAAAATGCTTCAGAACTCTTCCATTGTTCTCGGTATTCCGCTGAAGCTTAAAAATGCTTCGGAACTCATCAATTGTTCTCGGAATTCCGCTGAAGTTTTAAAATCCTTCAGAACTCTTACATTATTCTCGGAATTACGCTGATGTTTAAAAATGATTCGGAACTCTTCCATTTTTCTCGAAATTCCTTTGAAGTTTAAAAATGCTTCGGAACTCTTCCATTGTTCTCGGAATTCCGCTGAAGTTTAAAATTGCTTCGGAACTCTTCCATTGTTCTCAGAATTCCGCTGACGTTTAAAAATGCTTCGGAATGCTTCCATTGTTCTCGGAATTCCGCTGAAGTTTAAAAATGTTTCGGAACTCTTCCATTGTTCTCGAAATTCCACTGAAGTTTTAAAATTCTTCGGAACTGTTCCATTATTCTCGGAATTCCACTGACATTTAAAAATGCTTCGCAACTCTTCCTTTGTTCTCGGAATTCCATGGAAGTTAAAAAATGTTTTGGAACACTTCCCTTTTTCTCGGAATTCTGCTGAAGTTTAAAAATGCTTTGGAACTTTTTCCATTTTTCTCGGAATTCTGCTGACGTGTAAAAATGTTTCTGAACTCTTCCATTGTTCTCGGAATCTGCTGATGTTTAAAAATGCTTCGGAACACTTCCATTTTTCTCGGAATTCCGCTGAAGTTTAAAAATGCTTCGGAACTCTTCCATTGTTTTCGGAATTCCGCTGAAGTTTAAAAATGCTTCGGAACTCTTCCATTGTTCTCAGAATTATGCTGAAGTTTAAAAATGCTTCGGAACTCTTCCATTGTTCTCGGAATTCCGCTGATGTGTAAAAATGCTTCGGAACTCTTCCATTGTTTTCGGAATTCCGCTGAAGTTTAAAAATGATTCGGAACTCTTCCATTGTTCTATGTATTCCGCTGAAGTTTAAAAATGCGTCGGACCTCTTCTATTGTTCTCGGAATTATGCTGACGTTTATTAATGCTTTGGAACTCTTCCATTGTTCTCGGTATTCTGCTGACGTTTAAAAATGCTTCAGAACACTCCGATTGTTCTTGTAATTCCGCTGAAGTTTAAAAATGCTTCGCAACTCTTCCATTGTTCTCGGTATTCCGCTGAAGTTTAAAAATGCTTCGGACCTCTTCCATTGTTCTCGGAATTTTGCTGACGTTTAAAAATGCTTCGGAACTCTTCCATTGTTCTCGGAATTCCGCTGAAGCTTAAAAATGCTTTTGAACTTTTCCATGGCTCTCGGAATTCTGCTGAAGTTTAAAAATGCTTTGGAACTCTTCCATTGTTCTCGGACATCTGCTGAAGTTTAAAAATGCTTCGAAACTCTTCCATTGTTCTCGGAAATCTGCTGACGTTTTAAAATGCTTCTGTACTCTTCCATTTTTCTTGGAATTCCGCTGAAGTTTAAAAATGCTACGGAACTCTTCCATTGTTCTCGGAATTCCGCTGACATTTAAAAATACTTCGGAGGTTTTCCATTGTTCTCGGAATTCTGGTGACGTTTATAAATGCTTTGGAACTCTTCCATTGTTCTCGGAATTCTGCTGACGTTTAAAAATGCTTCAGAACTCTTCCATTGTTCTATGTATTCCGCTGAAGTTTAAAAATGCGTCGGACCTCTTCCATTGTTCTCGGTATTCCGCTGAAGTTTAAAAATGCTTCGGACCTCTTCCATTGTTCTCGGAATTTTGCTGACGTTTAAAAATGCTTCGGAACTCTTCCATTGTTCTCGGAATTCCGCTGAAGTTTAAAAATGCTTTTGAACTTTTCCATGGCTCTGGGAATTCTGCTAAAGTTTAAAAATGCTTTGGAACTCTTCCATTGTTCTCGGAATTCTGCTGAAGTTTAAAAATGCTTCAGAACTCTTCCATTGTTCTCGGAATTCTGCTGACATTTAAAAATGCTTCCGAACTCTTCCATTGTTCTTGGGATTCCGCTGAAGTTTAGAAATGCTTCGGAACTCTTCCATTGTTTTCTGCATTCCGCTGAAGTTTAAAAATGCTTCGGAACTCACCATTGTTCTCAGAATTCCGCTGAAGTTTAAAAATGCTTCGGAACTCTTCCATTATTCTATGTATTCTGCTGAAGTTTCAAAATGCTTCGGACCTCTTCCATTGTTTGTGGAATTTTGCTTACGTTTAAAAATGTTTCCGAACTCTTCCATTGTTCTCAGAATTATGCTGTAGATTAAAAATGCTTTGGAACTCTTCCATTGTTCTCGGAATTCCGCTGAAGTTTAAAAATGCTTTAGAACTTTTCCATTGCTCTCGTAGTTCTGCTGCAGTTTAAAAATGCTTCGGAACTCTTCCATTTTTCTCGGAGTTCTGCTGAAGTTTAAAAATGCTTCGGAACTCTTCCATTTTTCTCAGAATTCTGCTGAAGTTTAAAAATGCTTCGGAACTCTTCCATTGTTCTTGGAATTCTGCTGACGTTTAAAAATGCTTCCGAACTCTTCCATTGTTCTCGGAATTCCGCTGTAGTTTAAAAATGCTTTTGAAGTTTTCCATTGCTCTCGGAATTCTGCTGAGCTTTAAAAATGCTTTGGAACTCTTCCATTGTTCTCGGAATTCTGCTGAAGTTTAAAAATGCTTCGGAACTCTTCCATTGTTCTCGGAATTATGCTGACGTTTAAAAATGCTTCCTAACTCTTCCATTGTTCTCAGAATGCCGCTGAAGTTTAAAAATGCTTCAGAACTCTTCCATTGCTCTTTGAATTCTGCTGACGTTTATAAATGCTTTGGAACTCTTCCATTGTTCTCGGAATTCGGCTGACGTTTAAAAATGGTTCGGAACTCTTCCATTGTTCTCGTAATTCCGCTGACGTTTAAAAATGGTTCGGAACCATTCCATTCTTCTCATAATTCTGCTGACGTTTATAAATGCTTTGGAACTCTTCCATTGTTCTCAGAATTCGGCTGTAGTTTAAAAATGCTTTGGAACTCTTCCATTGTTCTCGGAATTCTGCTGATGTTTAAAAATGCTTCAGAATTCTTCCATTGTTCTCAGAATTCTGCTGAAGTTTAAAAATGCTTCGAAACTTTTTCATTGTTCAAGGAATTCTGCTGACGTTAAAAAATGCTTCAGAACTCTTCCATTGTTCTCGGTATTCCGCTGAAGCTTAAAAATGCTTCGGAACTCATCAATTGTTCTCGGAATTCCGCTGAAGTTTTAAAATCCTTCAGAACTCTTACATTATTCTCGGAATTACGCTGATGTTTAAAAATGATTCGGAACTCTTCCATTTTTCTCGAAATTCCTTTGAAGTTTAAAAATGCTTCGGAACTCTTCCATTGTTCTCGGAATTCCGCTGAAGTTTAAAATTGCTTCGGAACTCTTCCATTGTTCTCAGAATTCCGCTGACGTTTAAAAATGCTTCGGAATGCTTCCATTGTTCTCGGAATTCCGCTGAAGTTTAAAAATGTTTCGGAACTCTTCCATTGTTCTCGAAATTCCACTGAAGTTTTAAAATTCTTCGGAACTGTTCCATTATTCTCGAAATTCCACTGACATTTAAAAATGCTTCGCAACTCTTCCTTTGTTCTCGGAATTCCATGGAAGTTAAAAAATGTTTTGGAACACTTCCCTTTTTCTCGGAATTCTGCTGAAGTTTAAAAATGCTTTGGAACTTTTTCCATTTTTCTCGGAATTCTGCTGACGTGTAAAAATGTTTCTGAACTCTTCCATTGTTCTCGGAATCTGCTGATGTTTAAAAATGCTTCGGAACACTTCCATTTTTCTCGGAATTCCGCTGAAGTTTAAAAATGCTTCGGAACTCTTCCATTGTTTTCGGAATTCCGCTGAAGTTTAAAAATGCTTCGGAACTCTTCCATTGTTCTCAGAATTATGCTGAAGTTTAAAAATGCTTCGGAACTCTTCCATTGTTCTCGGAATTCTGCTGACGTGTAAAAATGCTTCGGAACTCTACCATTGTTCACGGAATTCCGCTGATGTGTAAAAATGCTTCGGAACTCTTCCATTGTTCTTGGAATTCCTCTGACATTTAAAAATGCTTCGTATCTCTTCCATTGTTCTCGGAATTCCGCTGAAGTTTAAAAATGCTTCGTAACTCTTCCATTGTTTTCGGAATTCCGTTGAAGTTTAAAAATGCTTCGGAACTCTTCCATTGTTCTCAGAATTATGCTGAAGTTTAAAAATGCTTCGGAACTCTTCCATTGTTCTCGGAATTCCGCTGACGTGTAAAAATGTTCGGAACTCTATCATTGTTCTCGGAATTCCGCTGATGTGTAAAAATGCTTCGGAACTCTTCCATTGTTTTCGGAATTCCGCTGAAGTTTAAAAATGATTCGGAACTCTTCCATTGTTCTATGTATTCCGCTGAAGTTTAAAAATGCGTCGGACCTCTTCCATTGTTCTCGGAATTATGCTGACGTTTATTAATGCTTTGGAACTCTTCCATTGTTCTCGGAATTCTGCTGACGTTTAAAAATGCTTCAGAACACTCCGATTGTTCTTGTAATTCCGCTGAAGTTTAAAAATGCTTTGGAACTCTTCCTTTGTTCTCGGTATTCCGCTGAAGTTTAAAAATGCTTCGGACCTCTTCCATTGTTCTCGGAATTTTGCTGACGTTTAAAAATGCTTCGGAACTCTTCCATTGTTCTCGGAATTCCGCTGAAGTTTAAAAATGCTTTTGAACTTTTCCATGGCTCTCGGAATTCTGCTGAAGTTTAAAAATGCTTTGGAACTCTTCCATTGTTCTCGGACATCTGCTGAAGTTTAAAAATGCTTCGAAACTCTTCCATTGTTCTCGGAAATCTGCTGACGTTTTAAAATGCTTCTGTACTCTTCCATTGTTCTCGGAATTCCGCTGACATTTAAAAATACTTCGGAGGTTTTCCATTGTTCTCGGAAATCTGGTGACGTTTATAAATGCTTTGGAACTCTTCCATTGTTCTCGGAATTCTGCTGACGTTTAAAAATGCTTCAGAACTCTTCCATTGTTCTATGTATTCCGCTGAAGTTTAAAAATGCGTCGGACCTCTTCCATTGTTCTCGGTATTCCGCTGAAGTTGAAAAATGCTTCGGACCTCTTCCATTGTTCTCGGAATTTTGCTGACGTTTAAAAATGCTTCGGAACTCTTCCATTGTTCTCGGAATTCCGCTGAAGTTTAAAAATGCTTTTGAACTTTTCCATGGCTCTGGGAATTCTGCTAAAGTTTAAAAATGCTTTGGAACTCTTCCATTGTTCTCGGAATTCTGCTGAAGTTTAAAAATGCTTCAGAACTCTTCCATTGTTCTCGGAATTCTGCTGACATTTAAAAATGCTTCCGAACTCTTCCATTGTTCTTGGGATTCCGCTGAAGTTTAGAAATGCTTCGGAACTCTTCCATTGTTCTCGGTATTCCGCTGAAGCTTAAAAATGCTTCGGAACTCATCAATTGTTCTCGGAATTCCGCTGAAGTTTTAAAATCCTTCAGAACTCTTACATTATTCTCGGAATTACGCTGACGTTTAAAAATGATTCGGAACTCTTCCATTGTTCTCGAAATTCCTTTGAAGTTTAAAAATGCTTCGGAACTCTTCCATTGTTCTCGGAATTCCGCTGAAGTTTAAAATTGCTTCGGAACTCTTCCATTGTTCTCAGAATTCCGCTGACGTTTAAAAATGCTTCGGAATGCTTCCATTGTTCTCGGAATTCCGCTGAAGTTTAAAAATGTTTCGGAACTCTTCCATTGTTCTCGAAATTCCACTGAAGTTTTAAAATTCTTCGGAACTGTTCCATTATTCTCGGAATTCCACTGACATTTAAAAATGCTTCGGAACTCTTCCTTTGTTCTTGGAATTCCATGGAAGTTAAAAAATGTTTTGGAACACTTCCATTTTTCTCGGAATTCTGCTGAAGTTTAAAAATGCTTCGGAACTTTTTCCATTTTTCTCGGAATTCTGCTGACGTGTAAAAATGTTTCTGAACTCTTCCATTGTTCTCGGAATCTGCTGATGTTTAAAAATGCTTCGGAACACTTCAATTTTTCTCGGAATTCCGCTGAAGTTTAAAAATGCTTCGGAACTCTTCCATTGTTTTCGGAATTCCGCTGAAGTTTAAAAATGCTTCGGAACCCTTCCATTGTTCTCAGAATTATGCTGAAGTTTAAAAATGCTTCGGAACTCTTCCATTGTTCTCGGAATTCTGCTGACTTGTAAAAATGCTTCGGAACTCTACCATTGTTCACGGAATTCCGCTGATGTGTAAAAATGCTTCGGAACTCTTCCATTGTTCTCGGAATTCCGCTGAAGTTTAAAAATGCTTTTGAACTTTTCCATGGCTCTGGGAATTCTGCTAAAGTTTAAAAATGCTTTGGAACTCTTCCATTGTTCTCGGAATTCTGCTGAAGTTTAAAAATGCTTCAGAACTCTTCCATTGTTCTCGGAATTCTGCTGACATTTAAAAATGCTTCCGAACTCTTCCATTGTTCTTGGGATTACGCTGAAGTTTAGAAATGCTTCGGAACTCTTCCATTGTTTTCTGCATTCCGCTGAAGTTTAAAAATGCTTCGGAACTCTTCCATTGTTCTCAGAATTCCGCTGAAGTTTAAAAATGCTTCGGAACTCTTCCATTATTCTATGTATTCTGCTGAAGTTTAAAAATGCTTCGGACCTCTTCCATTGTTTGTGGAATTTTGCTGACGTTTAAAAATGTTTCCGAACTCTTCCATTGTTCTCAGAATTATGCTGTAGATTAAAAATGCTTTGGAACTCTTCCATTGTTCTCGGAATTCCGCTGAAGTTTAAAAATGCTTTAGAACTTTTCCATTGCTCTCGGAGTTCTGCTGAAGTTTAAAAATGCTTCGGAACTCTTCCATTTTTCTCGGAGTTCTGCTGAAGTTTAAAAATGCTTCGGAACTCTTCCATTTTTCTCGGAATTCTGCTGAAGTTTAAAAATGCTTCGGAACTCTTCCATTGTTTTTGGAATTCTGCTGACGTTTAAAAATGCTTCCGAACTCTTCCATTGTTCTCGGAATTCCGCTGAAGTTTAAAAATGCTTTTGAAGTTTTCCATTGCTCTCGGAATTCTGCTGAGCTTTAAAAATGCTTTGGAACTCTTCCATTGTTCTCGGAATTCTGCTGAAGTTTAAAAATGCTTCGGAACTCTTCCATTGTTCTCGGAATTATGCTGACGTTTAAAAATGCTTCCTAACTCTTCCATTGTTCTCGGAATTCCGCTGAAGTTTAAAAATGCTTCAGAACTCTTCCATTGCTCTTTGAATTCTGCTGACGTTTATAAATGCTTTGTAACTCTTCCATTGTTCTCGGAATTCGGCTGACGTTTAAAAATGGTTCGGAACTCTTCCATTGTTTTCGTAATTCCGCTGACGTTTAAAAATGGTTCGGAACCATTCCATTCTTCTCATAATTCTGCTGACGTTTATAAATGCTTTGGAACTCTTCCATTGTTCTCAGAATTCGGCTGTAGTTTAAAAATGCTTTGGAACTCTTCCATTGTTCTCGGAATTCTGCTGATGTTTAAAAATGCTTCAGAATTCTTCCATTGTTCTCAGAATTCTGCTGAAGTTTAAAAATGCTTCGTAACTTTTTCATTGTTCAAGGAATTCTGCTGACGTTTAAAAATGCTTCAGAACTCTTCCATTGTTCTCGGTATTCCGCTGAAGCTTAAAAATGCTTCGGAACTCATCAATTGTTCTCGGAATTCCGCTGAAGTTTTAAAATCCTTCAGAACTCTTACATTATTCTCGGAATTACGCTGACGTTTAAAAATGATTCGTAACTCTTCCATTGTTCTCGAAATTCCTTTGAAGTTTAAAAATGCTTCGGAACTCTTCCATTGTTCTCGGAATTCCGCTGAAGTTTAAAATTGCTTCGGAACTCTTCCATTGTTCTCAGAATTCCGCTGACGTTTAAAAATGCTTCGGAATGCTTCCATTGTTCTCGGAATTCCGCTGAAGTTTAAAAATGTTTCGGAACTCTTCCATTGTTCTCGAAATTCCACTGAAGTTTTAAAATTCTTCGGAACTGTTCCATTATTCTCGGAATTCCACTGACATTTAAAAATGCTTCGGAACTCTTCCTTTGTTCTCGGAATTCCATGGAAGTTAAAAAATGTTTTGGAACACTTCCATTTTTCTCGGAATTCTGCTGAAGTTTAAAAATGCTTCGGAACTTTTTCCATTTTTCTCGGAATTCTGCTGACGTGTAAAAATGTTTCTGAACTCTTCCATTGTTCTCGGAATCTGCTGATGTTTAAAAATGCTTCGGAACACTTCCATTTTTCTCGGAATTCCGCTGAAGTTTAAAAATGCTTCGGAACTCTTCCATTGTTTTCGGAATTCCGCTGAAGTTTAAAAATGCTTCGGAACTCTTCCATTGTTCTCAGAATTATGCTGAAGTTTAAAAATGCTTCGGAACTCTTCCATTGTTCTCGGAATTCTGCTGACGTGTAAAAATGCTTCGGAACTCTACCATTGTTCATGGAATTCCGCTGATGTGTCAAAATGCTTCGGAACTCTTCCATTGTTCTTGGAATTCCTCTGACATTTAAAAATGCTTCGTATCTCTTCCATTGTTCTCGGAATTCCGCTGAAGTTTAAAAATGCTTCGGAACTCTTCCATTGTTTTCGGAATTCCGCTGAAGTTTAAAAATGCTTCGGAACTCTTCCATTGTTCTCAGAATTATGCTGAAGTTTAAAAATGCTTCGGAACTCTTCCATTGTTCTCGGAATTCCGCTGACGTGTAAAAATGCTTCGGAACTCTATCATTGTTCTCGGTATTCCGCTGATGTGTAAAAATGCTTCGGAACTCTTCCATTGTTTTCGGAATTCCGCTGAAGTTTAAAAATGATTCTGAACTCTTCCATTGTTCTATGTATTCCGCTGAAGTTTAAAAATGCGTCGGACCTCTTCCATTGTTCTCGGAATTATGCTGACGTTTATTAATGCTTTGGAACTCTTCCATTGTTCTCGGAATTCTGCTGACGTTTAAAAATGCTTCAGAACACTCCGATTGTTCTTGTAATTCCGCTGAAGTTTAAAAATGCTTCGGAACTCTTCCATTGTTCTCGGTATTCCGCTGAAGTTTAAAAATGCTTCGGACCTCTTCCATTGTTCTCGGAATTTTGCTGACGTTTAAAAATGCTTCGGAACTCTTCCATTGTTCTCGGAATTCCGCTGAAGTTTAAAAATGCTTTTGAACTTTTCCATGGCTCTCGGAATTCTGCTGAAGTTTAAAAATGCTTTGGAACTCTTCCATTGTTCTCGGACATCTGCTGAAGTTTAAAAATGCTTCGAAACTCTTCCATTGTTCTCGGAAATCTGCTGACGTTTTAAAATGCTTCTGTACTCTTCCATTTTTCTTGGAATTCCGCTGAAGTTTAAAAATGCTACGGAACTCTTCCATTGTTCTCGGAATTCCGCTGACATTTAAAAATACTTCGGAGGTTTTCCATTGTTCTCGGAATTCTGGTGACGTTTATAAATGCTTTGGAACTCTTCCATTGTTCTCGGAATTCTGCTGACGTTTAAAAATGCTTCAGAACTCTTCCATTGTTCTATGTATTCCGCTGAAGTTTAAAAATGCGTCGGACCTCTTCCATTGTTCTCGGAATTCTGCTGACGTTTATTAATGCTTTGGAACTCTTCCATTGTTCTTGGAATTCTGCTGACGTTTAAAAATGCTTCAGAACTCTCCGATTGTTCTTGGAATTTCGCTGAAGCTTAAAAATGCTTCGGAACTTTTCCATTGTTCTCGGTATTCCGCTGAAGGTTAAAAATCCATTGGACCTTTTCCATTGTTATCGGAATTTTGCTGACATTTAAAAATGCTTTGGAACTCTTCCATTGCTCTGGGAATTCCGCTGAAGTTTAAAAATGCTTTTGAACTTTTGCATTGCTCTCGGAATTCTGCTGAAGTTTAAAAATGCTTCGGAACTCTTCCATTGTTCTCGGAATTCTGCTGATGTTTAAAAATGCTTCCGAACTCTTCCATTGTTCTTGGAATTCCGCTGAAGTTTAAAAATGCTTTTGAACTTTTCCATTGCTCTCGGAATTCTGCTGAAGTTTAAAAATGCTACGGAACTCTTCCATTGTTCTCGGAATTCTACTGACGTTTAAAAATGCTTCAGAACACTCTCATTGTTCTCGGAATTCCGCTGAAGTTTAAAAATGCTTCGGAACTCTTCCATTGTTCTCAGTATTCCGCTGAAGTTTAAAAATCCTTCGGACCTCTTCCACCATTGTTCTGGGAATATTGCTGAAGTTTAAAAATGCTTTTGAACTTTTCCATTGCTCTCGGAATTCTGCTGATGTTTAAAAATGCTTTGGAACTCTTCCATTGTTCTTGGAATTCTTCTGAAGTTTAAAAATGGTTCGGAACTCTTCCATTGTTCTCGAAATTCCTTTGAAGTTTAAAAATGCTTCGGAACTCATCCATTGCTCTCGGATTTCCGCTGAAATTTAAAATTGCTTCGGAACTCTTCCATTGTTCTCGGAATTCCGCTGACATTTAAAAATGCTTCGGAACACTACAATTGTTCACGGAATTTCGCTGAAGTTTAAAAATGCTTGGGAACACTTCCATTGTTCTCGGATTTCCGCTGACGTTTAAAAATGCTTCGGAACGCTTCCTTTGTTCTCGGAATTCCGCTGAAGTTTAAAAATGCTTCGGAACTCTTCCATTGTTCTCGAAATGCCACTGAAGTTTTAAAATTCTTCGGAACTGTTCCATTATTCTCGGAATTCCGCTGACATTTAAAAATGCTTCGGAACTCTTCCTTTGTTCTCGGAATTCCATGGAAGTTAAAAAATGTTTTGGAACACTTCCATTTTTGTCGAAATTCTGCTGAAGTTTAAAAATGCTTCGGAACTTTTTCCATTTTTCTCGGAATTCTGCTGACGTTTAAAAATGCTTCTGAACTCTTCCATTGTTCTCGGAATCTGATGATGTTTAAAAATGCTTCGGAACACTTCCATTTTTCTCGGAATTCCGCTGTAGTTTAAAAATGCTTCGGAACTCTTCCATTTTTCTCGGAATTCTGCTGACGTTTAAAAATACTTCTGAACTCTTCCATTGTTCTCGGAATTCCGCTGATGTTTAAAAATGCTTCGGAACTCTTCCATTGTTCTCGGAATTCCGCTGAAGTTTAAAAATGCTTCAGAACTCTTCCATTGTTTTCGGAATTCTGCTGAAGTTTAAAAATGCTTTGGAACTCTTCCATTGTTCTCGGAATTCCGCTGACATTTAAAAATGCTTCGGAATATTTCCATTGTTCTCAGAATTCTGCTGACGTTTAAAAATGCTTTGGAACTCTTCCATTGTTCTCGGAATTCTGCTGATGTTTAACAATGTTTTGGAACTCTTCCATTGTTCTCGTAATTCCACTGATGTTTAAAAATGCTTCGGAACTATTCCATTGCTCTCGTAATTCTGCTGATGTTTGTAAATGCTTTGGAACTCTTCCATTGTTCTTGGAATTCTGCTGACGCTTAAAAATGGATTGGAACTCTTCCATTGTTCTCAGAATTCTGCTGTAGTTTAAAAATGCTTCGGAACTCTTCCATTGTTCTCGGAATTCTGCTGATGTTTAAAAATGCTTCAGAATTCTTCCATTGTTCTCGAAATTCCTTTGAAGTTTAAAAATGCTTCGGAACTCTTCCATTGCTCTCGGAATTCCGCTGACGTTTAAAAATGCTTCGGAACACTACAATTGTTCACGGAATTCCGCTGATGTTTAAAAATGCTTCGGAACACTTCCATTGTTCTCGGAATTCCGCTGAAGTTTAAAAATGCTTCGGAACTCGTCCATTGTTCTCAGAATTCCGCTGAAGTTTAAAAATGTTTCGGAACTCTTCCATTGTTCTCGGAATTCCTCTGACATGTAAAAATGCTTCGGAACTCTACCATTGTTCTCGGAATTCCGCTGAAGTGTAAAAATGCTTCGGAACTCTTCCATTGTTCTCGGAAATCCACTGACATGTAAAAATGCTTCGGAACTCTACCATTGTTCTCGGAATTCCGCTGATGTGTAAAAATGCTTCAGAACTCTTCCATTGTTCTCGGAATTCCGTTGACATTCAAAAATGCTTTGGAACTCTTCCATTGTTCCTGGAATTCCTCTGACATTTAAAAATGCTTCGGAACACTCCCATTATTCTCGGAATTCCGCTGAAGTTTAAAAATGCTTCGGAACTCTTTCATTGTAATATGTATTCCGCTGAAGTTTAAAAATGCGTCGGACCTCTTCCATTGTTCTCGGGATTCTGCTGACGTTTATTAATGCTTTGGAACTCTTCCATTGTTCTCGGAATTCTGCTTAAGTTTAAAAATGCTTTGGACCTCTTCCATTGTTCTCAAAATTTTGCTGACGTTTAAAAATGCTTCGGAACTCTTCCATTGTTCTCGGAATTCCGCTGAAGTTTAAAAATGCTTTTGAACTTTCCATGGCTCTCGGAATTCTGCTGAAGTTTAAAAATGCTTTGGAACTCTTCCAATGTTCTCGGACATCTGCTGAAGTTTAAAAATGCTTCGTAACTCTTCCACTGTTCTCAGAATTCTGCTGACGTTTAAAAATGCTTCAGACCTCTTCCATTGTTCTTGGAATTCCGCTGAAGTTTAAAAATGCAACGAACTCTTCCATTGTTCTCGGAATTCCGCTGACATTTAAAAATGCTTCGGAACTTTTCCATTGTTCTCGGAATTCTGGTGACGTTTATAAATGCTTTGGAACTCTTCCATTGTTCTCGGAATTCTGCTGTAGTTTAAAAATGCTTCAGAACTCTTACATTGTTCTATGTATTCCGCTAAGTTTAAAAATGCTTCAGAACTCTTCCATTGTTTTCGGAATTCTGCTGAAGTTTAAAAATGCTTTATAACTCTTCCATTGTTCTTGGAATTCCGTTGACATTTAAAAATGCTTCGGAATATTTCCATTGTTCTCAGAATTCTGCTGACGTTTAAAAATGCTTTGGAACTCTTCCATTGTTCTCGGAATTCTGCTGATGTTTAACAATGTTTCGGAACTCTTCCATTGTTCTCGTAATTCCACTGACGTTTAAAAATGCTTCGGAACTATTCCATTGCTCTCGTAATTCTGCTGATGTTTGTAAATGCTTTGGAACTCTTCCATTGTTCTTGGAATTCTGCTGACGCTTAAAAATGGATTGGAACTCTTCCATTGTTCTCAGAATTCTGCTGTAGTTTAAAAATGCTTCGGAACTCTTCCATTGTTCTCGGAATTCTGCTGATGTTTAAAAATGCTTCAGAATTCTTCCATTGTTCTCGAAATTCCTTTGAAGTTGAAAAATGCTTCGGACCTCTTCCATTGTTCTCGGAATTTTGCTGACGTTTAAAAATGCTTCGGAACTCTTCCATTGTTCTCGGAATTCCGCTGAAGTTTAAAAATGCTTTTGAACTTTTCCATGGCTCTGGGAATTCTGCTAAAGTTTAAAAATGCTTTGGAACTCTTCCATTGTTCTCGGAATTCTGCTGAAGTTTAAAAATGCTTCAGAACTCTTCCATTGTTCTCGGAATTCTGCTGACATTTAAAAATGCTTCCGAACTCTTCCATTGTTCTCGGAATTCCTTTGAAGTTTAAAAATGCTTCGGAACTCTTCCATTGCTCTCGGAATTCCGCTGACGTTTAAAAATGCTTCGGAACACTACAATTGTTCACGGAATTCCGCTGATGTTTAAAAATGCTTTGGAACACTTCCATTGTTCTCGGAATTCCGCTGAAGTTTAAAAATGCTTCGGAACTCGTCCATTGTTCTCAGAATTCCGTTCAAGTTTAAAAATGTTTCGGAACTCTTCCATTGTTCTCGGAATTCCTCTGACATGTAAAAATGCTTCGGAACTCTACCATTGTTCTCGGAATTCCGCTGAAGTGTAAAAATGCTTCGGAACTCTTCCATTGTTCTCGGAAATCCGCTGACATGTAAAAATGCTTCGGAACTCTACCATTGTTCTCGGAATTCCGCTGATGTGTAAAAATGCTTCAGAACTCTTCCATTGTTCTCGGAATTCCGTTGACATTCAAAAATGCTTTGGAACTCTTCCATTGTTCCTGGAATTCCTCTGACATTTAAAAATGCTTCGGGACACTCCCATTATTCTCGGAATTCCGCTGAAGTTTAAAAATGCTTCGGAACTCTTCCATTGTAATATGTATTCCGCTGAAGTTTAAAAATGCGTCGGACCTCTTCCATTGTTCTTGGAATTCTGCTGACGTTTATTAATGCTTTGGAACTCTTCCATTGTTCTCGGAATTCTGCTTAAGTTTAAAAATGCTTTGCACCTCTTCCATTGTTCTCGAAATTTTGCTGACGTTTAAAAATGCTTCGGAACTCTTCCATTGTTCTCGGAATTCCGCTGAAGTTTAAAAATGCTTTTGAACTTTCCATGGCTCTCGGAATTCTGCTGAAGTTTAAAAATGCTTTGGAACTCTTCCATTGTTCTCGGACATCTGCTGAAGTTTAAAAATGCTTCGGAACTCTTCCACTGTTCTCAGAATTCTGCTGACGTTTAAAAATGCTTCAGACCTCTTCCATTGTTCTTGGAATTCCGCTGAAGTTTAAAAATGCAATGAACTCTTCCATTGTTCTCGGAATTCCGCTGATATTTAAAAATGCTTCGGAACTTTTCCATTGTTCTCGGAATTCTGGTGACGTTTATAAATGCTTTGGAACTCTTCCATTGTTCTCGGAATTCTGCTGTAGTTTAAAAATGCTTCAGAACTCTTACATTGTTCTTTGTATTCCGCTAAGTTTAAAAATGCTTTGGAACTCTTCCATTGTTCTCGGAATTCTGCTGATGTTTAACAATGGTTCGGAACTCTTCCATTGTTCTCGTAATTCCACTGACGTGTAAAAATGCTTCGGAACTCTTCCATTGTTCTCGGAATTCCGCTGACATTCAAAAATGCTTCGGAACTCTTCCATTGTTCTTGGAATTCCTCTGACATTTAAAAATGCTTCAGAATTCTTCCATTTTTCTCAAAATTCCTTTGAAGTTTAAAAATGCTTTGGAACTCTTCCATTGCTCTCGGAATTCCGTTGAAGTTTAAAATTGCTTCGGAACTCTTCCATTGTTCTCGGAATTCCGCTGACGTTTAAAAATGCTTCGGAACACTAAAATTGTTCACAGAATTCCGCTGAAGTTTAAAAATTCTTCGGAACACTTCCATTGTTCTTGGAATTCTGCTGGCATTTGAAAATGGTTCCGAACTCTTCCATTGTTCTCAGAATTCTGCTGACATTTATAAATGCCTTGGAACTCTTCCATTGTTCTCGGAATTCCGCTGACATTTAAAAATGCTTCGGAACATTTCCATTGTTCTCGGAATTCTGCTGACGTTTAAAAATGCTTTGGAACTCTTCCATTGTTCTAGGAATTCTGCTGACGTTTAAAAATGGTTCGGAATTCTTCCATTGTTCTCGTAATTCCTCTGATGTTTAAAAATGCTTTGGAACTATTCCATTGCTCTCATAATTCTGCTGACGTTTATAAATGCTTTGGAACTCTTCCATGGTTCTTGGAATTCTGCTGACGCTTAACAATGGTTCGGAACTCTACCATTGTTCTCGGAATTCTGCTGATATTTAAAAATGCTTCGGAACTCTTCCATTGTTCTCGGAATTCCGCTGAAGTTTAAAAATGCTTCAGAACTCTTCCATTGTTTTCGGAATTCTGCTGAAGTTTAAAAATGCTTTGGAACTCTTCCATTGTTCTCGGAATTCCGCTGACATTTAAAAATGCTTCGGAATATTTCCATTGTTCTCAGAATTCAGCTGACGTTTAAAAATGCTTTGGAACTCTTCCATTGTTCTCGGAATTCTGCTGATGTTTAACAATGTTTCGGAACTCTTCCATTGTTCTCGTAATTCCACTGACGTTTAAAAATGCTTTGGAACTATTCCATTGCTCTCGTAATTCTGCTGACGTTTATAAATGCTTTGGAACTCTTCCATTGTTCTTGGAATTCTGCTGACGCTTAAAAATGGATTGGAACTCTTCCATTGTTCTCAGAATTCTGCTGACGTTTAAAAATGCTTCGGAACTCTTCCATTGTTCTCAGAATTCCGCTGAAGTTTAAAAATGCTTCGGAACTCGTCCATTGTTCTCAGAATTCCGCTGAAGTTTAAAAATGTTTCGGAACTCTTCCATTGTTCTCGGAATTCCTCTGACATGTAAAAATGCTTCGGAACTCTACCATTGTTCTCGGAATTCCGCTGAAGTGTAAAAATGCTTCGGAACTCTTCCATTGTTCTCGGAATTCCGCTGACATGTAAAAATGCTTCGGAACTCTACCATTGTTCTCGGAATTCCGCTGATGTGTAAAAATGCTTCAGAACTCTTCCATTGTTCTCGGAATTCCGTTGACATTCAAAAATGCTTCGGAACTCTTCCATTGTTCCTGGAATTCCTCTGACATTTAAAAATGCTTCGGAACACTCCCATTATTCTCGGAATTCCGCTGAAGTTTAAAAATGCTTCGGAACTCTTCCATTGTAATATGTATTCCGCTGAAGTTTAAAAATGCGTCGGACCTCTTCCATTGTTCTCGGAATTCTGCTGACGTTTATTAATGCTTTGGAACTCTTCCATTGTTCTCGGAATTCTGCTTAAGTTTAAAAATGCTTTGGACCTCTTCCATTGTTCTCGAAATTTTGCTGACGTTTAAAAATGCTTCGGAACTCTTCCATTGTTCTCGGAATTCTGCTGATATTTAAAAATGCTTCAGAATTCTTCCATTGTTCAAGGAATTCTTCTGACGTTTAAAAATGCTTCGGAACTCTTCCATTGTTCTCGGATTTCCGCTGACGTGTGTAAATGCTTCGGAACTCTACCATTGTTCACGGAATTCTGCTGATGTGTAAAAATGCTTCGGAACTCTTCCATTGTTCTCGGAATTCCGCTGACATTCAAAAATGCTTCGGAACTCTTCCATTGTTCTTGGAATTCCTCTGACATTTAAAAATGCTTCGGAACTTTTCCATTGTTCTCGGAATTCCGCTGAAGTTTAAAAATGCTTCGGAACTCTTCCATTGTTTTCGGAATTCCGCTGAAGTTTAAATATGCTTCGGAACTCTTGCATTGTTCTTGGAATTCCTTTGACGTTTAAAAATGCTTCGGAATACTCCCATTATTCTCGGAATTTCGCTGAAGTTTAAAAATGCTTTGGAACTCTTCCATTGTACTATTTATTCCGCTGAAGTTTAAAAATGCGCCGGACCTCTTCCATTGTTCTCGGAATTCTGCTGACGTTTATTAATGCTTTGGAACTCTTCCATTGTCCTCGGAATTCTGCTGACATTTAAAAATGCTTCAGAACACTCCGATTGTTATTGGAATTCCACTGAAGTTTAAAAATGCTACGGAACTCTTCCATTGTTCTCGGTATTCCGCTGAAGTTTAAAAATGTTTTGGACCTGTTCCATTGTTCTCGGAATTTTGCTGACGTTTAAAAATGCTTCGGAACTCTTCCATTGTTCTCGGAATTCCGCTGAAGTTTAAAAATGGTTTTGAACTTTTCCATGGCTCTCGGAATTCTGCTGAAGTTTAAAAATGCTTTGCAACTCTTCCATTGTTCTGGGAATTCTGCTGAAGTTTAAAAATGCTTCGGAACTCTTCCATTGTTCTCGGAATTCTGATGACGTTTAAAAATGCTTCCGAACTCTTCCATTATTCTTGGAATTCCGCTGAAGTTTAAAAATGCTACGGAACGCTTCCATTGTTCTCGGAATTCTGCTGACTTTTAAAAATGCTTCAGAACACTCCGATTGTTCTTGGAATTTCGCTGAAGCTTAAAAATGCTTTGGAACTCTTCCATTGTTCTCGGAATTCCGCTGAAGTTTAAAAATGCTTTTGAACTTTTCCATTGCTCTCGGAATTCTGCTGATGTTTAAAAATGCTTTGGAACTCTTCCATTGTTCTCGGAATTCTTCTGAAGTTTAAAAATGCTTCGGAACTCTTCCATTGTTCTCGGAATTCCGCTGACATTTAAAAATGCTTCGGAACATTTCCATTGTTCTCGGAATTCTGCTGACGTTTAAAAATGGTTAGGAACTCTTCCATTGTTCTCGTAATTCCGCTGACGTTTAAAAATGCTGCGGAACTCTTCCATTGCTCTCGTAATTCTGCTGATGTTTATAAATGCTTTGGAACTCCTCCATTGTTCTTGGAATTCTGCTGACGCTTAAAAATGCTTCGGAACTCTTCAATTATTCTCAGAATTCTGCTGTAGTTTAAGAATGCTTTGTAACTCTTCCATTGTTCTCGGAATTCCGCTAAAGTTTAAAAATGCTTTTGAACTTTTCCATTGCTCTCGGAATTCTGCTGAAGTTTAAAAAGGCTTTGGAACTCTTTCATTGTTCTCGTAATTCTGCTGAAGTTTAAAAATGCTTCGGAACTCTTCCATTGTTCTCAGAATTCTGCTGACGTTTAAAAATGCTTCGGAACTCTTCCATTGTTCTCCGAATTCCGCTGACATTTAAAAATGCTTCGGAACTTTTCCATTGTTCTCGGAATTCTGCTGACGTTTATAAATGCTTTGGAACTCTTCGATTGTTCTCGGAATTCTGCTGACGTTTAAAAATGCTTCAGAACACTCCCATTCTTCTCTGAATTCCACTGAAGTTTAAAAATGATTCGGAACTTTTCCATTGTTCTCGGTATTCCGCTGAAGTTTAAAAATGCTTCGGACCTCTTCCCTTGTTCTCGGAATTTTTGCTGACGTTTAAAAATGCTTCGGAACTCTTCCATTGTTCTCGGAAATCTGCTGGCATATTAAAATGGTTCCGAACTCTTCCATTGTTCTCGGAATTCTGCTGATATTTAAAAATGGTTCGGAACTCTTCAATTATTCTCATAATTCTGCTGTAGTTTAAAAATGCTTTGGAACTCTTCCATTGTTCTCGGAATTCCGCTGAAGTTTAAAAATGCTTTTGAACTTTTCCATTGCTCTCGGAATTCTGTTGAAGTTTAAAAATGCTATGGAACTCTTCCATTGTTCTCGGAATTCTGCTAAAGTTTAAAAATGCTTCGGAACTCTTCCATTGTTCTCGGAATTCTGCTAAAGTTTAAAAATGCTACGGAACTCTTCCATTGTTCTGGAAATTCTGCTGACGTTTAAAAATGCTTCCTAACTCATCCATTGTTCTCTGAATTCCGATGAAGTTTAAAAATGCTTCGGAACTCTTCCATTGTTCTCGGAATTCCGCTGACATTTAAAAATGCTTTGGAACTTTTCCATTGTTCTCGGAATTCTGCTGACGTTTATAAATTCTTTGGAACTCTTCCATTGTTCTCGGAATTCTGCTGACTTTTAAAAATGGTTCGGAACTCTTCCATTGTTCTTGTAATTCCGCTGACGTTTAAAAATGCTTCGGAACTATTCCATTGTTCTCGGAATTCCGCTGAAGTTTAAAAATGCTTTGGAACTCTTCCATTGTTCTCAAAATTCCAGTGAAGTTTTAAAATTCTTCGGAACTGTTCCATTATTCTCGGAATTCCGCTGACGTTTAAAAATGCTTCGAAACTCCTCCATTGTTCTCAGAATTTGCTGAAGTTTAAAAATGCTTCAGAACTCTTCCATTGTTCTCGGAATTCCGCTGACATTTAAAAATGCTTTGGAACTTTTCCATTGTTCTCGGAATTCTGCTGACATTTATAAATGCTTTGGAACTCTTCCATTGTTCTCGGAAGTCTGCTGATGTTTAAAAATGCTTCAGAACACTCCCATTGTTCTCGGAATTCCGCTGAAGTTTAAAAATGCTTCGGAACTCTTCCATTGTTCTCAGAATTCTGCCGAAGTTAAAAATTATTTGGAACTCTTCCATTGTTCTATGTATTCCGCTGAAGTTTAAAAATGCTTCGGACCTCTTTCATTGTTCTTGGAATTTTGCTGACGTTTAAAAATGCTTCGGAACTCTTCCATTGTTCTCGGAATTCCGTTTGCGTTTAAAAATGGTTTCGAACTCTTCCATTGTTCTCAGAATTCTGCTGACGTTTAAAAATGGTTCGGAACTCTTCAATTGTTCTCAGAGTTCTGCTGACGTTTATAAATGCTTTGGAACTCTTCCATTGTTCTCGGAATTCTGCTGACTTTTAAAAATGCTTTGGAAATCTTCCATTGTTCTCGGAATTCTGCTGACGTTTAAAAATGCTTTGGAACTCTTCCATTGTTCTCGGAATTCCGCTGAAGTTTAAAAATGCTTTTGAACTTTTCCATTGCTCTCGGAATTCTGCTGAAGTTTAAAAATGCTTTGGAACTCTTCAATTGTTCATGGAATTCTGGTGACGTTTAAAAATGCTTCAGAACACTCCCATTGTTCTCATAGTTCCGCTGAAGTTTAAAAATGCTTCGGAAATCTTCCATTGTTCTCGGTATTCTGCTGAAGTTTAAAAATGCTTCGGTCCTCTTAAATTGTTTTCGGAATTTTGCTGACGTTTAAAAATGCTTCAGAACTTTTCCATTGTTCTCGGAATTCTGCTGAAGTTTATAAATGCTTTCGAACTCTTCCATTGTTCTCAGAATTCTGCTGAAGTTTAAAAATGCTTCGGACCTCTTCCATTGTTCTCGGAATTTTGCTGATGTTTAAAAATGCTTCGGAACTCTTCCATTGTTCTCGGAATTCTGCTGGCGTTTTAAAATGGTTCCGAACTCTTCCATTGTTTTCGGAATTCTGCCGACATTTAAAAATTCTTCGGAACTCTTCAATTATTCTCAGAATTCTGCTGTAGTTTAAAAATGATTTGGAACTCTTCCATTGTTCTCGGAATTCCGCTGAAGTTTAAAAATGCTTTTGAAATTTTCCATTGCTCTCGGAATTCTGCTGAAGTTTAAAAATGCTTTGGAACTCTTCCATTGTTCTCGGAATTCTGCTGACGTTTAAAAATGCTTCCGAACTCTTCCATTTTTCTCTGAATTCCGATGAAGTTTAAAAATGCTTCGGAACTCTTCCATTGTTCTCGGAATTCCGCTGACATAAAAAAATGCTTTGGAACTTTTCCATTGTTCTCGAAATTCCACTGAAGTTTTAAAATTCTTCTGAACTGTTCCATTTTTCTCGGAATTCCGCTGACATTTAAAAATTCTTCGGAACTCTTCCATTGTTCTCAGAATTCCGCTGAAGTTTAAAAATGCTTCAGAACTCTTCCATTGTTCTCAGAAATCTGCTGACGTTTAAAAATGGTTTGGAACTCTTCAATTGTTCTCAGAGTTCTGCTGACGTTTATAAATGCTTTGGAACTCTTCCATTGTTCTCGGAATTCTGCTGACTGTTAAAAATGCTTTGGAAATCTTCCATTGTTCTCGGAATTCTGCTGACGTTTAAAAATGCTTTGGAACTCTTCCATTGTTCTCGGAATTCCGCTGAAGTTTAAAAATGCTTTTGAACTTTTCCATTGCTCTCGGAATTCTGCTGAAGTTTAAAAATGCTTTGGAACTCTTCAATTGTTCATGGAATTCTGCTGACATTTAAAAATGCTTCAGAACACTCCCATTGTTCTCATAGTTCCGCTGAAGTTTAAAAATGCTTCGGAAATCTTCCATTGTTCTCGGTATTCTGCTGAAGTTTAAAAATGCTTCGGTCCTCTTAAATTGTTTTCGGAATTTTGCTGACGTTTAAAAATGCTTCAGAACTTTTCCATTGTTCTCGGAATTCTGCTGAAGTTTATAAATCCTTTCGAACTCTTCCATTGTTCTCAGAATTCTGCTGAAGTTTAAAAATGCTTCGGACCTCTTCCATTGTTCTCGGAATTTTGCTGATGTTTAAAAATGCTTCGGAACTCTTCCATTGTTCTCGGAATTCTGCTGGCGTTTTAAAATGGTTCCGAACTCTTCCATTGTTCTCGGAATTCTGCTGACGTTTATAAATGCTTTGGAACTCTTACATTGTTCTTGGAATTCTGCTGACGTTTAGAAATGCTTCAGAACCCTCCCATTGTTCTCGGAATTCCACTGAAGTTTAAAAATGCTTCGGAACTCTTCCATTGTTCTCAGAATTCCGCTGAAGTTTAAAAATGCTTCGGAACTCTTCCATTGTTCTATGTATTCCACTGAAGTTTAAAAATGCTTCGGACCTCTTCAATTGTTCGCGGAATTTTGCTGACATTTAAAAATGGTTCCGAACTCTTCCATTGTTCTCAGAATTATGCTGACGTTTAAAAATGGTTTGGAACTCTTCAATTGTTCTCAGAATTCTGCTGTAGTTTAAAAAGGCTTTGGAACTCTTCCATTGTTCTCGGAATTCCGCTGAAGTTTAAAAATGCTTTTGAACTTTTCCATTGCTCTCGGAATTTGGCTGAAGTTTAAAAATGGTTCGGAACTTTTCCATTTTTCTCGGAATTCTGCTGAAGTTTAAAAATGCTTCGGAACTCTTCCATCGTTCTCGGAATTCTGCTGACGTTTAAAAATGCTTCCGAACTCTTCCATTGTTCTCGGAATTCCGCTTAGGTTTAAAAATGCTTTTGAACTTTTCCATTGGTCTCGGAATTCTGACGAAGTTTAAAAATGCTTTGGAACTCTTCCATTGTTCTCGGAATTCTGCTGAAGTTTAAAAATGCTTCGGAACTCTTCCATTGTTCTCGGAATTCTGCTGACGTTTAAAAATGCTTCCGAACTCTTCCATTGTTCTGGGAATTCCGCTGAAGTTTAAAAATGTTTTTGAACTTTTCATTGCTCTCGGAATTCTGCTGAAGTTTAAAAATGGTTCGGAACTCTTCCATTTTTCTTAGAATTCTGCTGAAGTTTAAAAATGCTTCGGAACTCTTCCATTGTTCTCGGAATTCTGCTGACGTTTAAAAATGCTTCCAAACTCTTCCATTGTTCTCGGAATTCCGCTGAAGTTTAAAAATGCATTTGAACTTTTCCATTGTTTTCGGAATTCCTCTGACATTTAAAAATGCTTCGGAACTTTTCCATTGTTCTCGGAATTCTGCTGACGTTTATAAATGCTTTGGAACTCTTCCATTGTTCTCGTAATTCCGCTGACATTTAAAAATGGTTCGGAACTATTCCATTGTTCTCATAATTCTGCTGACGTTTATAAATGCTTTGGAAATCTTCCATTGCTTTCAGAATTCTGCTGAAGTTTGAAAATGCTTCGGAACTCTTCCATCATTCTCGGAATTCCGCTGACGTTTAAAAATGCTTTGGAACACTACAATTGTTCACGGAATTCCGCTGAAGTTTAAAATTGCTTCGGAACTCTTCCATTGTTCTCGGAATTCCACTGACGTTTACAAATGCTTCGGAACGCTTCCATTGTTATCGGAATTCCGCTGAAGTTTAAAAATGCTTCGGAACTCTTCCATTGTTCTCAAAATTCCATTGAAGTTTTAAAATTCTTCGGAACTGTTCCATTATTGTCGGAATTCCGCTGACATTTAAAAATGCTTCGGAACTATTCCTTTGTTCTCGGAATTCCATGGAAGTTTAAAAATGTTTTGGAACACTTGCATTTTTCTCGGAATTCCGCTGAAGTTTAAAAATGTTTCGGAACTCTTCCATTTTTCTTGGAATTCTACTGACGTTTAAAAATGCTTCTGAACTCTTCCATTGTTCTCGGAATTCTGCTGATGTTTAAAAATGCTTCGGAACACTTCCATTTTTCTCGGAATACCGCTGAAGTTTAAAAATGCTTCGGTCCTCTTCCATTGTTCTCAGAACTTTGCTGACGTTTAAAAATGCTTCGGAACTTTTCCATTGTTCTCGGAATTCTGCTGACATTTATAAATGCTTTGGAACTCTTCCATTGTTCTCGGAATTCTGCTGACGCTTAGAAATGCTTCAGAACCCTCCCATTGTTCTCGGAATTCCGCTAAAGTTTAAAAATGCTTCGGAACTCTTCCATTGTTCTCAGAATTCCGCTGAAGTTTAAAAATGCTTCGGAACTCTTCCATTGTTCTACGTATTCCGCTGCAGTTTAAAAATGCTTCGGACCTTTTCCATTGTTCGCGGAATTTTGAAGACGTTTAAAAATGCCTCAGAACTCTTCCATTTTTCTCGGAATTCTTCTGCCGTTTAAAAATGCTTCCGAACTCTTCCATTGTTCTCGGAATTCTGCTGAAGTTTAAAAATGCTTTGGAACTCTTCCATTGTTCTCGGAATTCGGCTGAAGTTTAAAAATGCTTCGGAACTTTTTCATTGTTCAAGGAATTCTGCTGACGTTTAAAAATGCTTCGGAACTCATCAATTGTTCTCGGAATTCCGCTGAAGTTTTAAAATCCTTCAGAACTCTTCCATTATTCTCAGAATTCCGCTGACGTTTAAAAATGGTTCGGAACTCTTCCATTGTTCTCGTAATTCCGCTGACATTTAAAAATGATTCGGAACTCTTCCATTGTTCTCGTAATTCTGCTGATGTTTATAAATGCTTTGGAAATCTTCCATTGTTCTCAGCATTCTGCTGTAGTTTAAAAATGCTTCGGAACTCTTCCATTGTTCTCGGAATTCTGCTGATGTTTAAAAATGCTTCAGAATTCTTCCATTGTTCTCGGAATTCTGCTGAAGTTTAAAAATGCTTCGGAACTTTTTCATTGTTCAAGGAATTCTGCTGACGTTTAAAAATGCTTCGGAACTCATCAATTGTTCTCGGAATTCCGCTGAAGTTTTAAAATCCTTCAGAACTCTTCCATTATTCTCGGAATTCTGCTGACGTTTAAAAATGCTTCGGAACTCTTCCATTGTTCTCAAAATTCCTTTGAAGTTTAAAAATGCTTCGGAACTCTTCCATTGTTCTCGGAATTCTGCTGAAGTTTAAAATTGCTTCGGAACTCTTCCATTGTTCTATGTATTCCGCTGAAGTTTAAAAATGCGTCAGACCACTTCCATTGTTCTCGGAAATCTGCTGAAGTTTCTTAATGCTTCGGAACTCTTCCATTGTACTCAGAATTCCGCTGAAGTTTAAAATTGCTTCGGAACTCTTCCATTGTTCTCAGAATTCCGCTGACGTTTAAAAATGCTTCGGAACGCTACAATTGTTCTCGGAATTCCGCTGAAGTTTAAAAATGCTTCGGAACTCTTCCATTGTTCTCGGAATTCCGCTAACGTTTAAAAATGCTTCGGAACGATTCCATTGTTCTCGGAATTCCGCTGAAGTTTAAAAATGCTTCGGAACTCTTCCATTGTTCTCGAAATTCCACTGAAGTTTTAAAATTATTCAGAACTGTTCCATTGATCTCGGAATTCCATGGAAGTTTAAAAATGATTCGGAACACCTCCATTTTTCTCGGAATTCCGCTGAAGTTTAAAAATGCTTCGGAACTCTTCCATTGTTCTCGGAATTCTGCTGATGTTTAAAAATGCTTCGGAACTCTTCCATTGTTCTCGGAATTCTGCTGAAGTTTAAAAACGCTTCGGAACTCTTCCATTGTTCTCGGAATTCTGCTGAAGTTTAAAAACGCTTCGGAACTCTTCCATTGTTCTCGGAATTCTGCTGAAGTTTAAAAATGCTTCGGTCCTCTTCCATTGTTCTCGGAATTCTGCTATAGTTTAAAAATGCTTTGGAACTCTTGCATTGTTCTCGGAATTCTGCTGGCGTTTAAAAATTGTTCCGAACAATTCCATTGTTCTCGGAATTCTGCTGATGTTTAAAAATGGTTCTGAACTCTTCAATTATTCTCAGAATTCTGCTGTAGTTTAAAAATGCTTCGGAACTCTTCCATTGTTCTCGGAATTCTGCTGAAGTTTAAAAATGCTTCGGAACACTTCCATTGTTTTCGGATTTCTGCTGACGTTTAAAAATGCTTCCGAACTCTTCCAATGTTCTCGGAATTCCGCTGAAGTTTAAAAAATGCTTCGGAACTCTTCCGTAGGTCTCGGAGTTCCGCTGACATTTAAAAATGCTTCAGAACCCTCCCATTGTTCTCGGAATTCCGCTTAAGTTTAAAAATGCTTCGGAACTCTTCCATTGTTCTCAGAATTCCGCTGAAGTTTAAAAATGCTTCAGAACTCTTCCACTGTTCTATGTATTCCGCTGAAGTTTAAAAATGCTTCGGACCTCTTCCATTGTTCGCGGAATTTTGCTGACGTTTAAAAATGCTTCGGAACTATTCCATTGTTCTCGGAATTCTGCTGCCATTTTAAAATGGTTCCGAACTCTTCCATTGTTCTCAGAATTCTGCTGATGTTTAAAAATGGTTCGGAACTCTTCAATTGTTCTCAGAATTCTGCTGTAGTTTAAAAATGCTTTGGAACTCTTCCATTGTTCTCGGAATTCCGCTGAGGTTTAAAAATGCTTTTAAACTTTTTCATTGCTCTCGGAATTCTGCTGAAGTTTAAAAATGCTTCGGAACTCTTCCGTTTTTCTCGGAATTCTGCTGAAGTTTAAAAATGCCTCGGAACTCTTCCATTATTCTCGGAATTCCACTGAAGTTTAAAAATGCTTTTGAACTTTTCCATTGCTCTCGGAATTCTGCTGAAGTTTAAAAATGCTTTGGAACTCTTCCATTGTTCACGCAATTCTGCTGAAGTTTAAAAAATGCTTCGGAACTCTTCCATTATTCTCGGAATTCTGCTGAAGTTTAAAAATGCTTCAGAACTCTTCCATTGTTCTCGGAATTCCACTGACATTTAAAAATGCTTCGGAGCTTTTCCATTGTTCTCGGAATTCTGCTGACGTTTATAAATGCTTTGGAACTCTTCCATTGTACTCAGAATTCAGCTGACGTTTAAAAATGCTACGGAACTATTTCATTGTTCTCGTAATTCTGCTGACGTTTATAAATGCTTCGGAACTCTTCCATTGTTCTCGGTATTCTGCTGAAGTTGAAAAATTCTTCGGAACTATTTCATTGTTCAAGGAATTCTGCTGACGTTTAAAAAATTCTTCGGAACTCTTCCATTGTTCTCGGTATTCCGCTGAACTTTAAAAATGCTTCCGAACTCATCAATTGTTCTCGGAATTCCGGTGAAGTTTTAAAATACTTCAGAACTCTTCCATTGTTCTGGGAATTCCGCTGACATTTAAAAATTCTTCGGAACTCTTCCTTTGTTCGCGAAATTCCTTTGAAGTTTAAAAATGCTTCGGAACTCTTCCATTGTTCTCGGAATTCCGCTGAAGTTGAAAATTGCTTCGGAACTCTTCCATTGTTCTCGGAATTCCGCTGACGTTTAAAAATGCTTCGGGACACTACAATTGTTCTCTTAATTCCGCTGAAGTTTAAAAATGCTTCGGAACTCTTCAATTGTTCTCGGAATTCCGCTTACATTTAAAAATGCTTCGGAACGCTTCCATTGTTCTCGGAATTCCGCTGAATTTTAAAAATACTTCGGAACTCTTCCATTGTTCTCGAAATTCCACTGAAGTTTTAAAATTCTTCGGAACTGTTCCATTATTCTCGGAATTCCGCTGACATTTAAAAATGCTTCGGAACTCTTCCATTGTTCTCGGAATTCCATGGAAGTTTAACAATGTTTTGGAACACATCCATTTTTCTCGGTATTCCGCTGAATTTTAAAAATGCTTCGGAACGCTTCCATTTTTCTCGGAATTCCGCTGACATTTAAAAATGCTTCTGAACTCTTCCATTGTTCTCGGAATTCCGCTGAAGTTTAAAAATGCTTTGGAACTCTTCCATTGTTCTCGGAATTCTGCTGAAGTTAAAAATGCTTCGGAACTCTTCCGTTGTACTTGGATTTCTGCTGACATTTAAAAATGCTTTGGAACTCTTCCATTGTTCTCGGAATTCTGCTGCCGTTTTAAAATGGTTCCGAACTCTTCCATTGTTCTCAGAATTCTGCTGACGTTTAAAAATGGTTCGGAACTCTTCAATTGTTCTCAGAATTCTGCTGTAGTTTAAAAATGCTTTGGAACTCTTCCATTGTTCTCAGAATTCTGCTGAAGTTTAAAAATGCTTTAAAACTTTTTCTTTGCTCTCGGAATGCTGCTGAAGTTTAAAAATGCTTCGGAACTCTTCCATTTTTCTCGGAATTCTGCTGAAGTTTAAAAATGCTTCGAAACTCTTCCATTGTTCTCGGAATTCTGCTGACTTTTATAAATGCTTTGGAACTCTTCCATTGTTCTCATAATTCCGCTGAAGTTTAAAAATGCTTTGGAACTCTTCCATTGTTCTCGGAATTCCGCTGACATTTAAAAATGCTTCGGAACGCTTCCATTGTTCTCGGAATTCCGCTGAAGTTTAAAAATGCTTCGGAACTCCTCCATTGTTCTCGAAATTCCACTGAAGTTTTAAAATTATTCAGAACTGTTCCATTGTTCTCGGAATTCCATGGAAGTTTAAAAATGCTTCGGAACACCTCCATTTTTCTCGGAATTCCGCTGAAGTTTAAAAATGCTTCGGAACTCTTCCATTTTTCTCGGAATTCTGCTGACGTTTAAAAATGCTTCGGAACTCTTCCATTGTTCTCAGAATTCTGCTGAAGTTTAAAAATGCTTTAAAACTTTTTCTTTGCTCTCGGAATGCTGCTGAAGTTTAAAAATGCTTCCTAACTCTTCCATTTTTCTCGGAATTATGCTGAAGTTTAAAAATGCTTCGAAACTCTTCCATTGTTCTCGGAATTCTGCTGACTTTTATAAATGCTTTGGAACTCTTCCATTGTTCTCATAATTCCGCTGAAGTTTAAAAATGCTTTGGAACTCTTCCATTGTTCTCGGAATTCCGCTGACGTTTAAAAATGCTTCGGAACGCTTCCATTGTTCTCGGAATTCCGCTGAAGTTTAAAAATGCTACGGAACTCTTCCATTGTTCTCGAAATTCCACTGAAGTTTTAAAATTATTCAGAACTGTTCCATTGTTCTCGGAATTCCATGGAAGTTTAAAAATGCTTCGGAACACCTCCATTTTTCTCGGAATTCCGCTGAAGTTTAAAAATGCTTCGGAACTCTTCCATTTTTCTCGGAATTCTGCTGACGTTTAAAAATGCTTCGGAACTCTTCCATTTTTCTCGGAATTCTGCTGATGTTTAAAAATGCTTCGGAACTCTTCCATTGTTCTCGGAATTCTGCTGAAGTTTAAAAACGCTTCGGAACTCTTCCATTGTTCTCGGAATTCTGCTGAAGATTAAAAATGCTTCGGAACTCTTCCATTGTTCTCGGAATTCCAATGACATTTAAAAATGCTTCGGAAATTTTCCATTGTTCTCGGAATTCTGAGGACGTTTATAAATGCTTTGTAACTCTTCCATTGTTCTTGGAATTCTGCTGACGTTTAAAAATGCTTCAGAACACTCCCTTTGTTCTAGGAATTCCGCTGAAGTTTAAAAATGCTTCGGAAATCTTGCATTGTTCTCGGTATTCCGCTGAAGTTTAAAAATGCTTCGGTCCTCTTCCATTGTTCTCGGAATTCTGCTGTAGTTTAAAAATGCTTTGGAACTCTTCCATTGTTCTCGGAATTCTGCTGCCGTTTAAAAGTTGTTCCGAACTCTTCCATTGTTCTCGGAATTCTGCTGATGTTTAAAAATGGTTCGGAACTCTTCAATTATTCTCAGAATTCTGCTGTAGTTTAAAAATGCTTCGGAATTCTTCCATTGTTTTCGGATTTCTGCTGACGTTTAAAAATGCTTCCGAACTCTTCCAATGTTCTCGGAATTCCGCTGAAGTTTAAAAATGCTAAGGAACTCTTCCATTGGTCTCGGAGTTCCGCTGACATTTAAAAATGCTTCGGAACTTTTCCATTGTTCTCGGAATTCTGCTGACGTTCATGAATGCTTTGGAACTATTCCATTGTTCTCGGAATTCTGCTGACGTTTAAAAATGCTTCAGAACGCTCCCATTGTTCTCGGAATTCCGCTTAAGTTTAAAAATGCTTCGGAACTTTTCCATTGTTCTCAGAATTCCGCTGAAGTTTAAAAATGCTTCAGAACTCTTCCATTGTTCTATGTATTCCTCTGAAGTTTAAAAATGCTTCGGACCTCTTCCATTGTTCGCGGAATTTTGCTGACGTTTAAAAATGCTTCGGAACTATTCCATTGTTCTCGGAATTCTGCTGCCGTTTTAAAATGGTTCTGAACTCTTCCATTGTTCTCAGAATACTGCTGATGTTTAAAAATGGTTCGGAACTCTTCAATTGTTCTCAGGATTCTGCTGTAGTTTAAAAATGCTTTGGAACTCTTCCATTGTTCTCGGAATTCCGCTGAAGTTTAAAAATGCTTTTAAACTTTTTCATTGCTCTCGGAATTCTGCTGAAGGTTAAAAATGCTTCGGAACTCTTCCATTGTTCTCGGTATTCCGCTGAACTTTAAAAATGCTTCCGAACTCATCAATTGTTCTCGGAATTCCGCTGAAGTTTTAAAATCCTTCAGAACTCTTCCATTATTCTCGGAATTCCGCTGACATTTAAAAATTCTTCGGAACTCTTCCATTGTTCTTGAAATTCCTTTGAAGTTTAAAAATGCTTCGGAACTCTTCCATTGTTCTCGGAATTCCGCTGAAGTTGAAAATTGCTTCGGAACTCTTCCATTGTTCTCGGAATTCCGCTGACTTTTAAAAATGTTTGGAACTCTTCAATTGTTCTCGGAATACCGCTGACGTTTAAAAATGCTTCGGAACGCTTCCATTGTTCTCGGAATTCCGCTGAAGTTTAAAAATACTTCGGAACTCTTCAATTGTTCTCGAAATTCCACTGAAGTTTTAAAATTCTTCGGAACTGTTCCATTATTCTCGGAATTCCGATGACATTTAAAAATGCTTCGGAACTCTTCCATTGTTCTCGTAATTCCATGGAAGTTTAACAATGTTTTGGAACACTTCCATTTTTCTCGGTATTCCGCTGAATTTTAAAAATGCTTCGGAACTCTTCCATTTTTCTCGGAATTCTGCTGACATTTAAAAATGCTTCGGAACTCTTCCATTGTTCTCGGAATTCTGCTGATGTTTAAAAATGCTTCGGAACACTTCCATTTTTCTCGGAATTCCACTGAAGTTTAAAAATGCTTCGGAACTCTTCCATTGTTCTCGGAATTCTGCTGACGTTTAAAAATGCTTCGGAACTCTTCCATTGTTCTCAGAATTCTGCTGAAGTTTAAAAATGCTTCGGTACTCTTCCATTGTACTCGGAATTCTGCTGACGTTTAAAAATGCTTCGGAGTTCTCGTAATTCTGCTGCCGTTTTAAAATGGTTCCGAACTCTTCCATTGTTCTCAGAATTCTGCTGACATTTAAAAATGGTTCGGAACTCTTCAATTGTTCTCAGAATTCTTCTGCAGTTTAAAAATGCTTTGGAACTTTTCCATTGTTCTCGGAATTCTGCTGAAGTTTAAAAATGCTTTAAAACTTTTTCTTTGCTCTCGGAATTCTGCTGAAGTTTAAAAATGCTTCGGAACTCTTCCATTTTTCTCGGAATTCTGCTGAAGTTTAATAAAGCTTCGGAACTCTTCCATTATTCTCGGAATTCCGCTGAAGTTTAAAATTGCTTCGGAACTCTTCCATTGTTCTCGGAATTCCGCTGACTTTTAAAAATGCTTCGGAACACTACAATTGTTCTCGGAATTCTGCTGAAGTTTAAAAATGCTTCGGAACTCTTCAATTGTTCTCGGAATTCCGCTGACGTTTAAAAATGCTTCGGAACGCTTCCATTGTTCTCGGAATTCCGCTGAAGTTTAAAAATACTTCGGAACTCTTCAATTGTTCTCGAAATTCCACTGAAGTTTTAAAATTCTTCGGAACTGTTCCATTATTCTCGGAATTCCGATGACATTTAAAAATGCTTCGGAACTCTTCCATTGTTCTCGGAATTCCATGGAAGTTTAACAATGGTTTGGAACACTTCCATTTTTCTCGGTATTCCGCTGAATTTTAAAAATGCTTCGGAACTCTTCCATTTTTCTCGGAATTCTGCTGACATTTAAAAATGCTTCTGAACTCTTCCATTGTTCTCGGAATTCTGCTGATGTTTAAAAATGCTTCGGAACACTTCCATTTTTCTCGGAATTCCACTGAAGTTTAAAAATGCTTCGGAACTCTTCCATTGTTCTCGGAATTCTGCTGACGTTTAAAAATGCTTCGGAACTCTTCCATTGTTCTCAGAATTCTGCTGAAGTTTAAAAATGCTTCGGAACTCTTCCATTGTTCTCACAATTCTGCTGACGTTTAAAAATGGTTCGGAACTCTTCAATTGTTCTCAGAATTCTGCTGTAGTTTAAAAATGCTTTGGAACTCTTCCATTGTTCTCGGAATTCTGCTGAAGTTTAAAAATGCTTTAAAACTTTTTCTTTGCTCTCGGAATTCTGCTGAAGTTTAAAAATGCTTCGGAACTCTTCCATTTTTCTCGGAATTCTGCTGAAGTTTAATAATGCTTCGGAACTCTTCCATTGTTCTCGGAATTCTGCTGACATTTATAAATGCTTTGGAACTCTTCCATTGTTCTCAGAATTCTGCTGTAGTTTAAAAATGCTTCGGAACTCTATCATTGTTCTCGGAATTCTGCTGATGTTTAAAAATGCTTCAGAATTCTTCCATTGTTCTCTTTATTCTGCTGAAGTTGAAAAATGCTTTGGAACTTTTTCATTATTCAAGGAATTCTGCTGACGTTAAAAATGCTTCGGAACTCTTACATTGTTCTCGGTATTCCGCTGAAGTTTAAAAATGCTTCAGAACTCATCAATTGTTCTTGGAATTCCGCTGAAGTTTTAAAATCCTTCAAAACTCTTCCATTATTCTCGGAATTCCGCTGACATTTAAAAATTCTTCGGAACTCTTCCATTGTTCTCGAAATTCCTTTGAAGTGTAATAATGCTTCGGAACTCTTGCATTGTTCTCGGAATTCCGCTGAAGTTTAAAATTGCTTCGGAACTCTTCCATTGTTCTCGGAATTCCGCTGACGTTTAAAAATGCTTCAGAACACTACAATTGTTCTTGGAATTCCGCTGACGTTTAAAAATGCTTCGGAACTCTTCCATTGTTCTCGGTATTCCGCTGAAGTTTAAAATTGCTTCGGAACTCTTCCATTATTCTCGGATTTCCGCTGAAGTTTAAAAATGCTTCGGAACTCTTCAATTGTTCTCGGAATTCCGCTGACGTTTAAAAATGCTTCGGAATGCTTCCATTGTTCTCGGAATTACGCTGAAGTTTAAAAATACTTCGCAACTCCGCCATTGTTCTCAAAATTCCACTGAAGTTTTAAAATTCCTTGGAACTGTTCCATTATTCTCGGAATTCCGCTGACATTTAAAAATGGTTCGGAACTCTTCCATTGTTCTCGGAATTCCATGGAAGTTTAACAATGTTTTGGAACACTTCCATTTTTCTCGGATATCCGCTGAAGTTTAAAAATGCTTCGGAACTCTTCCATTTTTCTCGGAATTCTGCTGACATTTAAAACTGCTTCTAAACTCTTCTATTGTTCTCGCAATTCTGCTGATGTTTAAAAATGCTTCGGAAGACTTCCATTTTTCTCGGAATTCCGCTGAAGTTTAAAAATGCTTCGGAACTCTTCCATTGTTCTCAGAACTCCGCTGACGTGTAAAAATGCTTCGGAACTCTACCATTGTTCTCGAAATTCCGCTGATGTGTAAAAATGCTTCGGAACTCTTCCATTGTTCTCGGAATTCCGCTGACGTTCAGAAATGCTTCGGAACTCTTCCATTGTTTTTCGAATTTTTCTGACGTTTAAAAATGATTCGGAACACTCCCATTATTCTCGGAATTCCGCTGAAGTTTAAAAATGCTTCGGAACTCTTCCATTGTTCTATGTATTCCGCTGAAGTTTAAAAATATGTCGGAGCTCTTCCATTGTTCTCGGAATTCTGCTGACGTTTATTAATGCTTTGGAACTCTTCCATTGTTATCGGAATTCTGTTGACGTTTAAAAATGCTTCAGAACACTCCCAATGTTCTTGGAATTCCGCTGAAGTTTAAAAATACTTCGGAACTCTTCCATTATTTTCGGTATTCCGCTGAAGTTTAAAAATGCTTTGGACCTCTTCCATTGTTCACGGAATTTTGCTGACGTTTAAAAATGCTTCGGAACACTTCCTTTGTTCTCAGAATTCTGCTGGCGTTAAGAAATCGTTCGAAACTCTTCAATTAATCTCAGAATTCTGCTGTAGTTTAAAAATGCTTTGGAACTCTTCCATTGTTCTCGGAATTCTGCTGAAGTTTTAAAATGCTTTTGAACTTTTCCCTTGCTCTCGCAATTCTGCTGAAGTTTAAAAATGCTTTGGAACTCTTCCATTGTTCTCGGAATTCTGCTGAAGTTTAAAAATGCTTCGGAACTCTTCCATTGTTCTCAGAATTCTTCTGTCGTTTAAAAATGCTTCCGAAATCTTCCATTGTCCTCGGAATTCTGCTGAAGCTTAAAAATGCTTCGGAACTCTTCCATTGTTCTCGGAATACCGCTGACATTTAAAAATGCTTCGGAACTTTTCCATTGTTCTCGGCATTCTGCTGACGTTTATAAATGCTTAAGAACTCTTCCATTGTTCTCGGAATTCTGTTGAAGTTAAAAATGCTTCGGAACTCTTCCATTGTTCTCGATATTCTGCTATAGTTTAAAAATGCTTCGGACCTCTTTCATTGTTCTCGGAATTTTGCTGATGTTTAAAAATGGTTCGGAGCTCTTCAATTATTCTCAGAATTCTGCTGTAGTTTAAAAATGCTTTGGAACTCTTCCATTGTTCTCGGAATTTCGCTGAAGTTTAAAATTGCTTTGGAACTCTTCCATTGTTCTCGGAATTCTGCTGAAGTTTAAAAATTCTTTGGAACTCTTCCATTGTTCTCGGAATTCTGCTGAAGTTTAAAAATTCTTCAGAATTCTTCCATTGTTCTCGGTATTCCGCTGAAGTTTAAAAATGCTTAAAAACTCATCAATTGTTCTCAGAATTCCGCTGAAGTTTTAAAATACTTCAGAACTCTTCCATTAATCTCGGTATTCCGCTGACGTTTAAAAATGCTTCGGAACTCTTCCATTGTTCTCGAAATTCCGTTGAAGTTTAAAAATGCCTCGGAACTCTTCCATTGTTCTCGGAATTCCGCTGAAGTTTAAAAATGCTTCGGAACTCTTCCATTGTTCTCGGAATTCTGCTGAAGTTTAAAATTGCTTCGGAACTCTTCCATTGTTCTCGGAATTCCGCTGACGTTTAAAAATGCTTCGGAACACTACAATTGTTCTCGGAATTCCGCTGAAGATTAAAAATGCTTCGGAACTCTTCCATTGTTCTCGGAATTCCGCTGACGTTTAAAAATGCTTCGGAACCCTTCCATTGTTCTCGGAATACCGCTGAAGTTTAAAAATGCTTCGGAACTGTTCCATTATTCTCGGAATTCCCATGACATTTAAAAATGCTTCGGAACTGTTCTATTGTTCTCGGAATTCTGCTGAAGTTTAAAAATGCTTCGGAACTCTTCCATTGTTCTCTGAATTCTGCTGACGTTTAAAAATGCTTCCGAACTCTTCCATTGTTCTCGGAATTCCGCTGAAGTTTAAAAATGCTTCGGAACTCTTCCATTGTTCTCTGAATTCTGCTGACGTTTAAAAATGCTTCAGAACACTCCCATTGTTCTTGGAATTCCGCTGAAGTTTAAAAATGGTTCGGAACTCTTCCATTATTTTCGGTATTCTGTTGAAGTTTACAAATGCTTCTGGCCTCTTCCATTGTTCTCGGAATTTTGCTGATGTTTAAAAATGCTTCGTAACTCTTCCATTGTTCTCGGAATTCTCCTTGCGTTTAAAAATGGTTCCGAACTCTTCCATTGTTCTCGGAATTCTGCTGACGTTTAAAAATCATTCGGTACTCGTCAATTATTCTCAGAATTCCTCTGTAGTTTAAAAATGCTTTGGAAGTCTTCCATTGTTCTCGGAATTCCGCTGAAGTTTAAAAATGCTTTCGAACTTTTCCATTGCTCTCAGAATTCTGCTGAAGTTTAAAAATGCTTTGGAACGCTTCCTTTGTTCTCAGAATTCTTCTGAAGTTTAAAAACGCTTCGGAACTTTTCCATTGTTCTCGGAATTCTGCTCACGTTTAAAAATGCTTCCGAAATCTTCCATTGTTCTCGGAATTCCGCTGAAGTTTAAAAATCCTTCGGAACTCTTCCATTGTTGTCGGAATTCCGCTGACATTTAAAAATGCTTCGGAACTTTTCCATTGTTCTCGGAATTCTGCTGACGTTTATAAATGCTTTGGAACTCTTCCATTATTCTCGGAATTCTGCTGACATTTAAAAATGCTTCAGAACACTCCCATTGTTCTCGGAATTCCGCTGAAGTTTAAAATTGCTTCGGAACTCTTCCATTGTTCTCGGTATTCCACTGAAGTTTAAAAATGCTTCGGACCTCTTCCATTGTTCTTGGAATTTTGCTGATGTTTAAAAATGCTTCGGAACCCTTCCATTGTTCTCGGAATGCTGCTGGCGTTTAAAAATGCTTCGGAACCCTTCTATTGTTCTCGGAATTCCGCTGACGTTTAAAAATGCTTCGGAACACTACAATTGTTCTCAGAATTCCGGTGAAGTTTAAAAATGCTTCGGAACTCTTCCATTGTTCTCGGATTTCCGCTGACATTTAAAAATGCTTCGGAACGCTTCCATTGTTCTCGGAATTCCTCTGAAGTTTAAAAATGCTTCGGAACTCTTCCATTGTTCTTGAAATTCCACTGAAGTTTTAAAAATATTCAGAACTGTTCCATTATTCTCGGAATTCCCTTGACATTTAAAAATGCTTCGGAACTCTTCCATTGTTCTCGGAATTCTGCTGAAGTTTAAGAATACAACGGAACTCTTCCATTATTCTCGGAATTCTGCTGAAGTTTAAAAATGCTTCCGAACTCTTCCATTGTTCTCGGAATTCCGCTGAAGTTTAAAAAAGCTTCGGAGCTCTTCCATTATTTTCGGTATTCCGCTGAAGTTCAAAAAATGCCTCGGAACTCTTCCATTGTTCGCGGAATTTTGCTGATGTTTAAAGATGCTTCGGAACTCTTCCATTGTTCTCGGTATTCCACTGAAGTTTAAAAATGCTTCGGACCTCTTCCATTGTTCTTGGAATTTTGCTGACGTTTAAAAATGCTTCGGAACCCTTCCTTTGTTCTCGGAATGCTGCAGGTGTTTAAAAATGCTTCGGAACCCTTCTATTGTTCTCGGAATTCTGCTGGCGTTTTAAAATGGTTCTGAACTCTTCCATTGTTCTCGGAATTCTGCTGATGTTTAAAAATGGTTCGAAACTCTTCAATTATTCTCAGAATTCTTCTGACATTTAAAAATGGTTCGGAACTCTTCCATTGTTCTCGGAATTCCGCTGACGTTTAAAAATGCTTCGGAACGCTACAATTGTTCTCGGAATTCCGCTGAAGATTAAAAATGCTTCGGAACTCTTCCATTGTTCTCGGAATTCCGCTGACGTTTAAAAATGCTTCGGAACCCTTCCATTGTTCTCGGAATACCGCTGAAGTTTAAAAATGCTTCGGAACTGTTCCATTATTCTCGGAATTCCCATGACATTTAAAAATGCTTCGGAACTGTTCTATTGTTCTCGGAATTCTGCTGAAGTTTAAAAATGCTTCGGAACTCTTCCATTGTTCTCTGAATTCTGCTGACGTTTAAAAATGCTTCCGAACTCTTCCATTGTTCTCGGAATTCCGCTGAAGTTTAAAAATGCTTCGGAACTCTTCCATTGTTCTCTGAATTCTGCTGACGTTTAAAAATGCTTCAGAACACTCCCATTGTTCTTGGAATTCCGCTGAAGTTTAAAAATGGTTCGGAACTCTTCCATTATTTTCGGTATTCCGTTGAAGTTTAAAAATGCTTCTGACCTCTTCCATTGTTCTCGGAATTTTGCTGATGTTTAAAAATGCTTCGGAACTCTTCCATTGTTCTCGGAATTCTCCTTGCGTTTAAAAATGGTTCCGAACTCTTCCATTGTTCTCGGAATTCTGCTGATGTTTAAAGATGCTTCGGAACTCTTCCATTGTTCTCGGTATTCCACTGAAGTTTAAAAATGCTTCGGACCTCTTCCATTGTTCTTGGAATTTTGCTGACGTTTAAAAATGCTTCGGAACCCTTCCTTTGTTCTCGGAATGCTGCAGGTGTTTAAAAATGCTTCGGAACCCTTCTATTGTTCTCGGAATTCTGCTGGCGTTTTAAAATGGTTCCGAACTCTTCCATTGTTCTCGGAATTCTGCTGATGTTTAAAAATGGTTCGAAACTCTTCAATTATTCTCAGAATTCTTCTGACGTTTAAAAATGGTTCGGAACTCTTCCATTGTTCTCGGAATTCCGCTGACGTTTAAAAATGCTTCGGAACTATTCCATTTTTCTCGTAATTCTGCTGATGTTTATAAGTGCTCTGGAACTCTTCCATTGTTCTCGGAATTCTGCTGACGTTTAAAAATGGTTCGGAACTCTTCCATTGTTCTCAGAATTCTGCTGTAGTTTAAAAATGCTTCGGAACTCTTCCATTGTTCTCGGAATTCTGCTGATGTTTAAAAATTCTTCAGAATTCTTCCATTGTTCTCGGAATTCTGCTGAAGTTTAAAAATGCTTCGGAACTTTTACATTGTTCAAGGAGTTCTGCTGACGTTTTAAAATGCTTCGGAACTCTTCCATTGTTCTCGTTATTCCGCTGAAGTTTAAAAATGCTTAGAAACTCATCAATTGTTTTCGGAATTCCGCTGAAGTTTTAAAATCCTTCAGAACTCTTCCATTATTCAGGGAATTCCGCTGACGTTTAAAAATGCTTCGGAACTCTTCCATTGTTCTCGGAATTCCGCTGAAGTTTAAAATTGATTCGGAACTCTTCCATTGTTCTCGGAATTCCGCTGACGTTTAAAAATGCTTCGGAACACTACAATTGTTCTCGGAATTCCGGTGAAGTTTAAAAATGCTTCGGAACTCTTCCATTGTTCTCGGATTTCCGTTGACATTTAAAAATGCTTCGGAACGCTTCCATTGTTCTTGGTATTCCGCTGAAGTTTAAAAATGCTTCGGAACTCTTCCATTGTTCTTGAAATTCCACTGAAGTTTTAAAATTATTCGGAACTGTTCCATTATTCTCGGAATTCCCCTGACATTTAAAAATGCTTCCGATCTCTTACATTGTTCTCGGAATTCTGCTGAAGTTTAAAAATGCTTCCGAACTCTTCCATTGTTCTCGGAATTCCGTTGAAGTTTAAAAATGCTTCGGAACTCTTCCATTGTTCTCGGAATTCTGCTGACGGTTAAAAATGCTTCAGAACACTCCCATTGTTCTTGGAATTCCGCTGAAGTTTAATAATGCTTCGGAGCTCTTCCATTAATTTCTGTATTCCACTGAAGTTTAAAAATGCCTCGGACCTCTTCCATTGTTCTCGGAATTTTGCGGACGTTTAAAAAAGCTTCGGAACTCTTCCATTGTTCTCGGAATCCTGCTGGCGTTTAAAAATGGTTTCGAACTCTTCCATTGTTCTCGGAATTCTGCTGAGGTTTAAAAATCGTTCGGAACTCTTCAATTATTCTCAGAATTCTGCTGTAGTTTCAAAATGCCTTGGAACTCTTCCATTGTTCTCGGAATTCCGCTGAAGTTTAAAAATGCTTTTGAACTTTTCCATTGCTCTCGGAATTCTGCTGAAGTTTAAAAATGCTTTGGAACTCTTCCATTGTTCTCGGAATTCTGCTGAAGTATAAAAATGCTTCGGAACTCTTCCATTATTCTCGGAATTCTGCTGACGTTTAAAAATGCTTCCGAAATCTTCCATTGTTCTCGGAATTCCGCTGAAGTTTAAAAATGCTTCGGAACTCTTCCATTGTTCTCGGAATTTTGCTGACGTTTAAAAATGCTTCAGAACCCTTCCATTGTTCTCGGAATTCTGCTGTCGTTTTAAAATGGTTCCGAACTCTTCCATTGTTCTCGGAATTCTGCTGACGTTTAAAAATGGTTCGAAACTCTTCAATAATTCTCAGAATTCTGCTGACGTTTAAAAATGGTTCGGAACTCTTCCATTGTTCTCGTAATTCCGCTGACGTTTAAAAATGCTTCGGAACTATTCCATTGTTCTCGTAATTCTGCTGATGTTTATAAATGCTTTGGAACTCTTCCATTGTTCTCGGAATTCTGCTGACGTTTAAAAATAGTTCGGAACTCTTCCATTGTTCTCAGAATTCTGCTGTAGTTTAAAAATGCTTCGGAACTCTTCCATTGTTCTCGGAATTCTGCTGATGTTTAAAAATTCTTTAGAATTCTTCCATTGTTCTCGGAATTCTGCTGAAGTTTAAAAATGCTTCGGAACTTTTTCATTGTTCAAGAAGTTCTGCTGACATTTTAAAATACTTCGGAACTCTTCCATTGTTCTCGGTATTGCGCTGAACTTTAAAAATGCTTAGAAACTCATCAATTGTTTTCGGAATTCCGCTGAAGTTTTAAAATCCTTCAGAACTCTTCTATTATTCTCGGAATTCCGCTGACAATTAGAAATGCTTCAGAACTCTTCCATTGATCTCGAAATTCCTTTGAAGTTTAAAAATGCTTCGGAACTCTTCCATTGTTCTCGGAATTCCGCTGAAGTTTAAAATTGCTTCGGAACTCTTCCATTGTTCTCGGAATTCCGCTGACGTTTAAAAATGCTTCGGAACACTACAATTGTTCTCGGAATTCCGGTGAAGTTTAAAAATGCTTCGGAACTCTTCCATTGTTCTCGGATTTCCGCTGACATTTAAAAATGCTTCGGAACGCTTCCATTGTTCTCGGAATTCCTCTGAAGTTTAAAAATGCTTCGGAACTCTTCCATTGTTCTTGAAATTCCACTGAAGTTTTAAAATTATTCAGAACTGTTCCATTATTCTCGGAATTCCACTGAAGTTTTAAAATTATTCGGAACTGTTCCATTATTCTTGGAATTCCCTTGACATTTAAAAATGCTTCGGAACTCTTCCATTGTTCTCGGAATTCTGCTGAAGTTTAAGAATACAACGGAACTCTTCCATTGTTCTCGGAATTCTGCTGAAGTTTAAAAATGCTTCCGAACTCTTCCATTGTTCTCGGAATTCCGCTGAAGTTTAAAAATGCTTCGGAACTCTTCCATTGTTCTCGGAATTCTGCTGACGTTTAAAAATGCTTCAGAACACTCCCATTGTTCCTGGAATTCCGCTGAAGTTTAAAAATGCTTCGGAGCTCTTCCATTATTTTCGGTATTCCGCTGAAGTTCAAAAAATGCCTCGGAACTCTTCCATTGTTCTCGGAATTTTGCTGATGTTTAAAGATGCTTCGGAAGCCTTCCATTGTTCTCGGAATTCTGCTGACGTTTAAAAATCGTTTGGAACTCTTCAATTATTCTCAGCATTCTGCTGTAGTTTAAAAATGCTTTGGAACTCTTCCATTGTTCTCGGAATTCCGCTGAAGTTTAAAAATGCTTCGGAACTCTTCCATTGTTCTCGGAATTTTGCTGACGTTTAAAAATGCTTCGGAACCCTTCCATTGTTCTCGGAATTCTGCTGGCGTTTTAAAATGGTTCCGAACTCTTCCATTGTTCTCGGAATTCTGCTGACGTTTAAAAATGGTTCGAAACTCTTCAATAATTCTCAGAATTCTGCTGACGTTTAAAAATGGTTCGGAACTCTTCCATTGTTCTCGTAATTCCGCTGACGTTTAAAAATGCTTCGGAACTATTCCATTGTTCTCGTAATTCTGCTGATGTTTATAAATGCTTTGGAACTCTTCCATTGTTCTCGGAATTCTGCTGACGTTTAAAAATGGTTCGGAACTCTTCCATTGTTCTCAGAATTCTGCTGTAGTTTAAAAATGCTTCGGAACTCTTCCATTGTTCTCGGAATTCTGCTGATGTTTAAAAATTCTTCAGAATTCTTCCATTGTTCTCGGAATTCTGCTGAAGTATAAAAATGCTTCGGAACTTTTTCATTGTTCAAGAAGTTCTGCTGACATTTTAAAATACTTCGGAACTCTTCCATTGTTCTCGGTATTCCGCTGAAGTTTAAAAATGCTTAGAAACTCATCAATTGTTTTCGGAATAACGCTGAAGTTTTAAAATCCTTCAGAACTCTTCTATTATTCTCGGAATTCCGCTGACAATTAGAAATGCTTCAGAACTCTTCCATTGTTCTCGAAATTCCTTTGAAGTTTAAAAATGCTTCGGAACTCTTCCATTGTTCTCGGAATTCCGCTGTAGTTTAAAATTGCTTCGGAACTCTTCCATTGTTCTCGGAATTCCGCTGACGTTTAAAAATGCTTCGGAACACTACAATTGTTCTCGGAATTCCGGTGAAGTTTAAAAATGCTTCGGAAGGCTTCCATTGTTCTCGGAATTTTGCTGATGTTTAAAGATGCTTCGGAACTCTTCCATTGTTCTCGGAATTCTGCTGGCGTTTAAAAATGGTTTTGAACTCTTCCATTGTTCTCGGAATTCTGCTGACGTTTAAAAATCGTTTGGAACTCTTCAATTATTCTCAGCATTCTGCTGTAGTTTAAAAATGCCTTGGAACTCTTCCATTGTTCTCGGAATTCCGCTGAAGTGTAAAAATGCTTTTGAACTTTTCCATTGCTCTCCGAATTCTGCTGAAGTTTAAAAATGCTTTGGAACTCTTCCATTGTTCTGGGAATTCTGCTGACATTTAAAAATGCTTCGGAACTCTTCCATTGTTCTCGGAATTTTGCTGACGTTTAAAAATGCTTCGGAACCCTTCCATTGTTCTCGGAATACTGCTGGCATTTTAAAATGTTTCCGAACTCTTCCATTGTTCTCGGAATTCTGCTGACGTTTAAATATGGTTCGAAACTCTTCAATTATTCCCAGAATTCTGCTGACGTTTAAAAATGGTTCGGAACTCTTCCATTGTTCTCGTAATTCTGCTGACGTTTAAAAATGCTTCAGAACTATTCCATTGTTCTCGTAATTCTGCTGATGTTTATAAATGCTTTGGAACTCTTCCATTGTTCTCGGAATTCTGCTGATGTTTAAAAATGGTTCGAAACTCTTCCATTGTTCTCAGAATTATGCTGTAGTTTAAAAATGCTTCGGAACTCTTCCATTGTTCTCGGAATTCTGCTGATGTTTAAAAATTCTTCAGAATTCTTCCATTGTTCTCGGAATTCTGCTGAAGTTTTAAAATGCTTCTGAACTCTTCCATTATTCTCGGAATTCTGCTGACGTTTAAAAATGCTTCGGAACTCTTCCATTGTTCTCGGAATTCCGCTGAAGTTTAAAATTGCTTCGGAACTCATCCATTGTTCTCGGAATTCCACTGACGTTTAAAAATCCTTCGGAACACTACAATTGTTCTCGGAATTCCGCTGAAGTTTAAAAATGCTTCGGAACTTTTCCATTGTTCTCGGATTTCCGCTGACATTTAAAAATGCTTCGGAACGCTTCCATTGTTCTCGGAATTTCGCTGAAGTTTAAAAATGCTTCGGAACTCTTCCATTGTTCTCGAAATTCCACTGAAGTTTTAAAATTATTCGGAACTGTTCCATTATTCTCGGAATTCCCCTGACATTTAAAAATGCTTCGGAACTCTTCCATTGTTCTTGGAATTCTGCTGAAGTTTAAAAATGCTTCCGAACTCTTCCATTGTTCTCGGAATTCCACTGAAGTTTAAAAATGCTTCGGAACTCTTCCATTGTTCTCGGAATTCTGCTGACATTTAAAAATGCTTCAGAACACTCCCATTGTTCTTGGAATTCCGCTGAAGTTTAAAAATGCTTCGGAGCTCTTCCATTATTTTCGGTATTCCGCTGAAGTTTAAAAATGCTTCGACCTCTTCCATTGTTCTCGGAATTTTGCTGACGTTTAAAAATGCTTCGGAACTCTTCCATTGTTCTCGGAATTCTGCTGGCGTTTAAAAATGGTTCCGAACTCTTCCATTGTTCTCGGAATTCTGCTGAGGTTTAAAAATCGTTCGGAACTCTTCAATTATTCTCAGAATTCTGCTGTAGTTTAAAAATGCCTTGGTACTCTTCCATTGTTCTCGGAATTCCGCTGAAGTTTAAAAATGCTTTTGAACTTTTCCATTGCTCTCGGAACTCTGCTGAAGTTTAGAAATGCTTTGGAACTCTTCCATTGTTCTCGGAATTCTGCTGAAGTTTAAAAATGCTTCGGAACTCTTCCATTGTTCTCGGAATTCCGCTGACATTTAAAAATGCTTTGGAACTTTTCCATTGTTCTCGGAATTCTGCTGACGTTTATAAATGCTTTGGAACTCTTCCACTGTTCTCGGAATTCTGCTGACATTTAAAAATGCTTCAGAACACTCCCATTGTTCTCGGTATTCCGCTGAAGTTTAAAAATGCTTCGGACCTCTTCCATTGTTCTCGGAATTTTGCTGACGTTTAAAAATGCTTCAGAACTCTTCCATTGTTTTCGGAATTCTGCTGGCATTTAAAAATGCTTCCGAACTCTTCCATTTTTCTCTGAATTCTGGTGAAGTTTTAAAAATGCTTCGGAACTCTACCATTGTTCTCTGAATTCCGCATACATTTAAAAATGCTTCGGAACTTTTCCATTGTTCTCAGAATTCTGCTGATGTTTATAAATGCTTTAGAACTATTCCCTTGTTCTCGGAATTCTGCTGACATTTAAAAATCGTTCGGAACTCTTCCATTGTTCTCGTAATTCCGCTGAAGTTTAAAAATGCTTCAGAACTATTCCATTGTTCTCGTAATTCTGCTGACGTTTATAAATGCTTTGGAACTCTTCCATTGTTCTCGGAATTCTGCTGATGTTTAAAAATGGTTCGGAACTCTTCCATTGTTCTCAGAATTCTGCTGTAGTTTAAAAATGCTTCGGAACTCTTCCATTGTACTCGGAATTCTGTTGATGTTTAAAAATTCTTCAGAATTCTTCCATTTTTCTCGGAATTCTGCTGGTTTAAAAATGCTTCGGAACTTTTTCATTGTTCAAGGAGTTCTGCTGACTTTTAAAAATGCTTCGGAACTCTTCCATTGTTCTCGGTATTCCGCTGAAGTTTAAAAATGCTTAGAAACTCATGAATTGTTCTCGGAATTCCGCTGAAGTTTTAAAATACATCAGAACTCTTCCATTATTCTCGGTATTCCGCTGACGTTTAAAAATGCTTCGGAACTCTTCCATTGTTCTCAGAATTCCGCTGAAGTTTAAAAATGCTTCGGAACACTACAATTGTTCTCGGAATTCCGCTGAAGTTTAAAAATGCTTCGGAACTCTTTCTTTGTTCTCGGAATTCCGCTGACGTTTAAAAATGCTTCGGAACACTACAATTATTCTCGGAATTCCCCTGACATTTAAAAATGTTTCGGAACTCTTCTATTGTTCTCGGAATTCTGCTGAAGTTTAAAAATGCTTCGTAACTCTTCCATTGTTCTCGGAATTCCGCAGAAGTTTAAAAATGCTTCGGAACTCTTCCATTATTTTCTGTATTCCGCTGAAGTTTAAAAATGCTTCTGACCTCTTCCATTGTTCTCAGAATTTTGCTGACGTTTAAAAATGCTTCGGAACTGTTCAATTGTTCTCGGAATTCTCCTTGCGTTTAAAAATGGTTCCGAACTCTTCCATTGTTCTTGGAATTACGCTGAAGTTTAAAAATACTTCGCAACTCTTCCATTGTTGTCGAAATTCCACTGAAGTTTTAAAATTCCTCGGAACTGTTCCATTATTCTCGGAATTCCGCTGACATTTAAAAATGGTTCGGAACTCTTCCATTGTTCTCGGAATTCCATGGAAGTTTAACAATGTTTTGGAACACTTCCATTTTTCTCGGATATCCGCTGAAGCTTAAAAATGCTTCGGAACTCTTCCATATTTCTCGGAATTCTGCTGACATTTAAAAATGCTTCTAAACTCTTCCATTGTTTTCGGAATTCTGCTGGCATTTAAAAATGCTTCCGAACTCTTCCATTTTTCTCTGAATTCCGGTGAAGTTTTAAAAATGCTTCGGAACTCTACCATTGTTCTCTGAATTCCGCTGACATTTAAAAATGCTTCGGAACTTTTCCACTGTGCTCGGAATTCTGCTGATGTTTATAAATGCTTTGGAACTATTCCATTGTTCTCGGAATTCTGCTGACATTTAAAAATGGTTCGGAACTCTTCCATTGTTCTCGTAATTCCGCTGAAGTTTAAAAATGCTTCAGAACTATTCCATTGTTCTCGTAATTCTGCTGACGTTTATAAATGCTTTGGAACTCTTCCATTGTTCTTGGAATTCTGCTGATGTTTAAAAATGGTTCGGAACTCTTCCATTGTTCTCAGAATTCTGCTGTAGTTTAAAAATGCTTCGGAACTCTTCCATTGTGCTCGGAATTCTGTTGATGTTTAAAAATTCTTCAGAATTCTTCCATTGTTCTCGGAATTCTGCTGGTTTAAAAATGCTTCGGAACTTTTTCATTGTTCAAGGAGTTCTGCTGACGTTTAAAAATGCTTCGGAACTCTTCCATTGTTCTCGGTATTCCGCTGAAGTTTAAAAATGCTTAGAAACTCATGAATTGTTCTCGGAATTCCGCTGAAGTTTTAAAATACATCAGAACTCTTCCATTATTCGCGGTATTCCGCTGACGTTTAAAAATGCTTCGGAACGCTACAATTATTCTCGGAATTCCCCTGACATTTAAAAATGTTTCGGAACTCTTCTATTGTTCTCGGAATTCTGCTGAAGTTTAAAAATGCTTCGGAACTCTTCCATTGTTCTCGGAATTCCGCAGAAGTTTAAAAATGCTTCGGAACTCTTCCATTATTTTCTGTATTCCGCTGAAGTTTAAAAATGCTTCTGACCTCTTCCATTGTTCTCAGAATTTTGCTGACGTTTAAAAATGCTTCGGAACTGTTCAATTGTTCTCGGAATTCTCCTTGCGTTTAAAAATGGTTCCGAACTCTTCCATTGTTCTTGGAATTACGCTGAAGTTTAAAAATACTTCGCAACTCTTCCATTGTTGTCGAAATTCCACTGAAGTTTTAAAATTCCTCGGAACTGTTCCATTATTCTCGGAATTCCGCTGACATTTAAAAATGGTTCGGAACTCTTCCATTGTTCTCGGAATTCCATGGAAGTTTAACAATGTTTTGGAACACTTCCATTTTTCTCGGATATCCGCTGAAGCTTAAAAATGCTTCGGAACTCTTCCATATTTCTCGGAATTCTGCTGACATTTAAAAATGCTTCTAAACTCTTCCATTGTTTTCGGAATTCTGCTGGCATTTAAAAATGCTTCCAAACTCTTCCATTTTTCTCTGAATTCCGGTGAAGTTTTAAAAATGCTTCGGAACTCTACCATTGTTCTCTGAATTCCGCTGACATTTAAAAATGCTTCGGAACTTTTCCACTGTGCTCGGAATTCTGCTGATGTTTATAAATGCTTTGGAACTATTCCATTGTTCTCGGAATTCTGCTGACATTTAAAAATGGTTCGGAACTCTTCCATTGTTCTCGTAATTCCGCTGAAGTTTAAAAATGCTTCAGAACTATTCCATTGTTCTCGTAATTCTGCTGACGTTTATAAATGCTTTGGAACTCTTCCATTGTTCTTGGAATTCTGCTGATGTTTAAAAATGGTTCGGAACTCTTCCATTGTTCTCAGAATTCTGCTGTAGTTTAAAAATGCTTCGGAACTCTTCCATTGTGCTCGGAATTCTGTTGATGTTTAAAAATTCTTCAGAATTCTTCCATTGTTCTCGGAATTCTGCTGGTTTAAAAATGCTTCGGAACTTTTTCATTGTTCAAGGAGTTCTGCTGACGTTTAAAAATGCTTCGGAACTCTTCCATTGTTCTCGGTATTCCGCTGAAGTTTAAAAATGCTTAGAAACTCATGAATTGTTCTCGGAATTCCGCTGAAGTTTTAAAATACATCAGAACTCTTCCATTATTCGCGGTATTCCGCTGACGTTTAAAAATGCTTCGGAACTCTTACATTGTTCTCGAAATTCCTTTGAAGTTTAAAAATGGTTCGGAACTCTTCCATTGTTCTCGGAATTCCGCTGACGTTTAAAAATGCTTCGGAACGCTACAATTATTCTCGGAATTCCCCTGACATTTAAAAATGTTTCGGAACTCGTCTATTGTTCTCGGAATTCTGCTGAAGTTTAAAAATGCTTCGGAACTCTTCCATTGTTCTCGGAATTCCGCAGAAGTTTAAAAATGCTTCGGAACTCTTCCATTATTTTCTGTATTCCGCTGAAGTTTAAAAATGGTTTTGACCTCTTCCATTGTTCTCAGAATTTTGCTGACGTTTAAAAATGCTTCGGAACTGTTCAATTGTTCTCGGAATTCTCCTTGCGTTTAAAAATGGTTCCGAACTCTTCCATTGTTCTTGGAAAAACGCTGAAGTTTAAAAATACTTCGCAACTCTTCCATTGTTCTCGAAATTCCACTGAAGTTTTAAAATTCCTCGGAACTGTTCCATTATTCTCAGAATTCCGCTGACGTGTAAAAATGCTTCGGAACTCTACCATTGTTCTTGGAATTCTGCTGATGTGTAAAAATGCTTCGGAACTCTTCCATTGTCCTCGAATTCCACTGACATTCAGAAATGCTTCGGAACTCTTCCATTGTTCTTCGAATCCTTCTGACGCTTAAAAATGCTTCGGAACACTCCCATTATTCTCCGAATTCCGCGGAAGTTTAAAAATGCTTCGGAACTCTTCCATTGTTCTATGTATTCCGCTGAAGTTTAAAAATGTGTCGGAGCTCTTCCATTGTTCTCGGAATTCTGCTGACGTTTAAAAATGCTTCGGAACACTTCCCTTGTTCTCGGAATTCTGCTGGCGTTTAAAAATGCTTCAGAACACTCCCATTGTTCTTGGAATTCCGCTGAAGTTTAAAAATGCTTCGGAACTCTTCCATTATTTTCGGTATTCCGCTGAAGTTTAAAAATGCTTCGGACCTCTTCCATTGTTCACGGAATTTTGCTGATGTTTAAAAATGCTTCGGAACACTTCCATTGTTCTCGGAATTCTGCTGGCGTTTAAAAATGGTTCCAAACTCTTCAAATAATCTCAGAATTCTGCTGTAGTTTAAAAATGCTCTGGAACTCTTCCATTGTTCTCGGAATTCTGCTGAAGTTTAAAAATGCTTTTGAACTTTTTCATTGCTCTCGGAATTCTGCTGAAGTTTAAAAATGCTTTTTAACTCTTCCATTGTTCTCAGAATTCCGCTGACATTTAAAAATGCTTCGGAACTTTTCCATTGTTCTCGGAATTCTGCTGACGTTTATAAATGCTTAAGAACTCTTCCATTGTTCTCGGAATTCTGCTGACATTTAAAAATGCTTCAGAACACTCCCATTGTTCTCGGAATTCTGCTGAAGTTAAAAATGCTTCGGAACTCTTCCATTGTTCTCGGTATTCTGCTGAAGTTTAAAAATGCTTCGGAACCCTTCCATTGTTCTCGGAATTCTGCTGGCGTTTTAAAATGGTTCTGAACCCTTCCATTGATCTCGGAATTCTGCTGACGTTTAAAAATGGTTCGGAGCTCTTCAATTATTCTCAGAATTCTGCTGTAGTTTAAAAATGCTTTGGAACTCTTCCATTGTTCTCGGAATTCTGCTGAAGTTTAGAATTGCTTTGGAACTCTTCCATTGTTCTCGGAATTCTGCTGAAGTTTAAAAATTCTTTGGAACTCTTCTATTGTTCTCGGAATTATGCTGACGTTTAAAAATGCTTCCGAACTCTTCCATTTTTCTCTGAATTCCGGTGAAGTTTAAAAATGCTTCGGAACTGTACCATTGTTCTCTGAATTCCGCTGACATTTAAAAATGCTTCAGAACTTTTCCATTGTTCTCGGAATTCTGCTGATGTTTATAAATGCTTTGGAAATATTCCATTGTTCTCGTAATTCCGCTGAAGTTTAAAAATGCTTCAGAACTATTCCATTGTTCTCGTAATTCTGCTGACATTTATAAATGCTTTGGAACTCTTCCATTGTTCTCGGAATTCTGCTGAAGTTTAAGAATACAACGGAACTCTTCCATTGTTCTCGGATTTATGCTGAAGCTTAAAAATGCTTCCGAACTCTTCCATTGTTCTTGGAATTCCGCTGAAGTTTAAAAATGCTTCGGAACTCTTCCATTGTTCTCGGAATTCTGCTGACATTTAAAAATGCTTCAGAACACTCCAATGGTTCTTGGAATTCCGCTGAAGTTTAAAAATGCTTCGGAGCTCTTCCATTATTTTCGGTATTCCGCTGAAGTTTAAAAATGCCTCGGACCTCTTCCATTGTTCTCGGAATTTTCCTGATGTTTAAAAATGCTTCGGAACTCTTCCATTGTTCTCGGAATTCTGCTGGCGTTTAAAAATGGTTTCGAACTCTTCCATTGTTCTCGGAATTCTGCTGAGGTTTAAAAATTGTTCGGAACTCTTCAATTATTCTCAGAATTCTGCTGTAGTTTAAAAATGCCTTGGAACTCTTCCATTGTTCTCGGAATTCTGCTGAAGTTTAAAACTGCTTTTGAACTTTTCCATTGTTCTCGGAATTCTGCTGAAGTTTAAAAATGCTTTGGAACTCTTCAATTGTTCTCGGAATTCTGCTGAAGTTTAAAAATGCTTCCGAAATCTTCCATTGTTCTCGGAATTCCGCTGAAGTTTAAAAATGCTTCGGAACTCTTCCATTGTTCTCGGAATTTTGCTGACATTTAAAAATGCTTCGGAACCCTTCCATTGTTCTCGGAATTCTGCTGGCGTTTTAAAATGGTTCCGAACTCTTCCATTGTTCTCTGAATTCTGCTGACATTTAAAAATGGTTCGAAACTCTTCAATTATTCCCAGAATTCTGCTGACGTTTAAAAATGGTTCGGAACTCTTCCATTGTTCTCGTAATTCCGCTGACGTTTAAAAATGCTTCAGAACTATTCCATTGTTCTCGTAATTCTGCTGATGTTTATAAATGCTTTGGAACTCTTCCATTGTTCTCGGAATTCTGCTGACGTTTAAAAATGGTTCGGAACTCTTCCATTGTTCTCAGAATTCTGCTGTAGTTTAAAAATGCTTCGGAACTCTTCCATTGTTCTCGGAATTCTGCTGATGTTTAAAAATTCTTCAGAATTCTTCCATTGTTCTCGGAATTCTGCTGAAGTTTAAAAATGCTTCAGAACTTTTTCATTGTTCAAGGAGTTCTGCTGACGTTTTAAAATACTTCGGAACTCTTCCATTGTTCTCGGTATTCCGCTGAAGTTTAAAAATGCTTAGAAACTCATCAATTGTTTTCGGAATTCCGCTGAAGTTTTAAAATCCTTCTGAACTCTTCCATTATTCTCGGAATTCTGCTGACTTTTAAAAATGCTTCGGAACTCTTCCACTGTTCTCGGAATTCCGCTGAAGTTTAAAATTGCTTCGGAACTCTTCCATTGTTCTCGGAAATCCGCTGACGTTTAAAAATCCTTCGGAAAACTACAATTGTTCTCGGAATTCCACTGAAGTTTAAAAATGCTTCGGAACTTTTCCATTGTTCTCGGATTTCCGATGACATTTAAAAATGCTTCAGAACACTTCCAATGTTATCGGAATTCCGCTGAAGTTTAAAAATGCTTCGGAACTCTTCCATTGTTCTCGAAATTCCACTGAAGTTTTAAAATTATTCGGAACTGTTAAATTATTCTCGGAATTCCCCGGATATTTAAAAATGCTTCGGAACTCTTCCATTGTTCTTGGAATGCTGCTGAAGTTTAAAAATGCTACGGAACTCTTCCATTGTTCTCGGAATTCTGCTGAAGTTTAAAAATGCTTCCGAACTCTTCCATTGTTCTCGGAATTCCACTGAAGATTAAAAATGCTTCGGACCTCTTCCATTGTTCTCGGAATTTTGTTGACGTTTAAAAATGGTTCCGAACTCTTCCATTGTTCTCGGAATTCTGCTGAGGTTTAAAAATCGTTCGGAACTCTTCAAATATTCTCAGAATTCTGCTGTAGTTTAAAAATGCCTTGGAACTCTTCCATTGTTCTCGGAATTCCGCTGAAGTTTAAAAATGCTTTTGAACTTTTCCATTGCTCTCGGAATTCTGCTGAAGTTTAAAAATGCTTTGGAATTCTTCCATTGTTCTTGGAATTTTGCTGAAGTTTAAAAATGCTTCGGAACTCTTCCATTTTTCTCGGAATTCCGCTGACACTTAAAAATGCTTTGGAACTTTTCCATTGTTCTCGGAATTCTGCTGACGTTTATAAATGCTTTGGAACTCTTCCATTGTTCTCGGTATTCTGCTGACATTTAAAAATGCTTCAGAACACTCCCATTGTTCTCGGTATTCCGCTGAAGTTTAAAAATGCTTCAGACCTCTTCCATTGTTCTCGGAATTTTGCTGACGTTTAAAAATGCTTCAGAACTCTTCCATTGTTTTCGGAATTCTGTTGGCATTTTAAAATGGTTCCGAACACTTCCATTGTTCTCGGAATTCTGCTGGCGTTTAAAACTGGTTCCGAACTCTTCCATTGTTCTCGGAATTCTGCTGATGTTTAAAAATCGTTCGGAACTCTTCAATTATTCTAAGAATTCTGCTGAAGTTTAAAAATGCTTTGGAACTCTTCCATTGTTCTCGGAATTCCGCTGTAGTTTAAAATTGCTTTGGAACTCTTCCATTGTTCTTGGTAATTCTGCTGAAGTTTAAAAATTCTTTGGAACTCTTCCATTGTTCTCGGAATTATGCTGACGTTTAAAAATGCTTCCGAACTCTTCCATTTTTCTCTGAATTCCGGTGAAGTTTAAAAATGCTACGGAACTCTACCATTGTTCTCTGAATTCCGCTGACATTTAAAAATGCTTCGGAACTTTTCCATTGTTCTCGGAATTCTGCTGATGTTTATAAATGCTTTGGAACTATTCCATTGTTCTCGTAATTCCACTGAAGTTTAAAAATGCTTCAGAACTATTCCATTGTTCTCGCAATTCTGCTGACGTTTCTAAATGCTTTGGAACTCTTCCATTGTTCTCGGAATTCTGCTGACGTTTTAAAATACTTCAGAACTCTTCCATTATTCTCGGTATTCCGCTGATGTTTAAAAATGCTTCGGAACTCTTCCATTGTTCTCGAAATTCCTTTGAAGTTTAAAAATGCTTCGGAACTCTTCCATTGTTCTCAGAATTCCGCTGAAGTTTAAAAATGCTTCGGAACACTACAATTGTTCTCGGAATTCTGCTGAAGTTTAAAAATGCTTTGGAACTCTTCCATTGTTCTCGGAATTCCGCAGAAGTTTAAAAATGCTTCGGAACTCTTGTATTATTTATTATTTTCTGTATTCCGCTGAAGTTTAAAAATGCTTCTGACCTCCTCCATTGTTCTCGGAATTTTGCTGACGTTTAAAAATGCTTCGGAACTCTTCCATTGTTCTCGGAATTCTCCTTGCGTTTAAAAATGGTTCCGAACTCTTCCATTGTTCTCGGAATTCCGCTGACGTTTAAAAATGCTTTGGAACGCTTCCATTGTTCTCGGAATTACGCTGAAGTTTAAAAATACTTCGCAACTCTTCCATTGTTCTCGAAATTCCACTGAAGTTTTAAAATTCCTCGGAACTGTTCCATTATTCTCGGAATTCCGCTGACATTTAAAAATGGTTCGGAACTCTTCCATTGTTCTCGGAATTCCATGGAAGTTTAACAATGTTTTGGAACACTTCCATTTTTCTCGGATATCCGCTGAAGTTTAAAAATGCTTCGGAACTCTTCCATATTTCTCGGAATTCTGCTGACATTTAAAAATGCTTCTAAACTCTTCCATTGTTCTCGGAATTCTGCTGATGTTTAAAAATGCTTCGGAACTCTTCCATTGTTCTCGGAATTCCGCTGAAGTTTAAAAATGCTTCGAAACTCTTCCATTGTTTTCGGAATTCCGCTGAAGTTTAAAAATTCTTCAGAATTCTTCCATTGTTCTCGGAATTCTGCTGAAGTTTTAAAATCCTTCTGAACTCTTCCATTATTCTCGGAATTCTGCTGACGTTTAAAAATGCTTCGGAACTCTTCCATTGTTCTCGGAATTCCGCTGAAGTTTAAAATTGCTTCGGAACTCATCCATTGTTCTCGGAATTCCACTGACGTTTAAAAATCCTTCGGAACACTACAATTGTTCTCGGAATTCCGCTGAAGTTTAAAAATGCTTCGGAACTTTTCCATTGTTCTCGGATTTCCGCTGACATTTAAAAATGCTTCGGAACGCTTCCATTGTTCTCGGAATTTCGCTGAAGTTTAAAAATGCTTCGGAACTCTTCCATTGTTCTCGAAATTCCACTGAAGTTTTAAAATTATTCGGAACTGTTCCATTATTCTCGGAATTCCCCTGACATTTAAAAATGCTTTGGAACTCTTCCATTGTTCTTGGAATTCTGCTGAAGTTTAAAAATGCTACGGACCTCTTCCATTGTTCTCGGAATTCTGCTGAAGTTTAAAAATGCTTCCGAACTCTTCCATTGTTCTCGGAATTCCACTGAAGTTTAAAAATGCTTCGGAACTCTTCCATTGTTCTCGGAATTCTGCTGACGTTTAAAAATGCTTCAGAACACTCCCATTGTTCTTGGAATTCCGCTGAAGTTTAAAAATGCTTCGGAGCTCTTCCATTATTTTCGGTATTCCGCTGAAGTTTAAAAATGCTTCGACCTCTTCCATTGTTCTCGGAATTTTGCTGACGTTTAAAAATGCTTCGGAACTCTTCCATTGTTCTCGGAATTCTGCTGGCGTTTAAAAATGGTTCCGAACTCTTCCATTGTTCTCGGAATTCTGCTGAGGTTTAAAAATCGTTCGGAACTCTTCAATTATTCTCAGAATTCTGCTGTAGTTTAAAAATGCCTTGGTACTCTTCCATTGTTCTCGGAATTCCGCTGAAGTTTAAAAATGCTTTTGAACTTTTCCATTGCTCTCGGAACTCTGCTGAAGTTTAGAAATGCTTTGGAACTCTTCCATTGTTCTCGGAATTCTGCTGAAGTTTAAAAATGCTTCGGAACTCTTCCATTGTTCTCGGAATTCCGCTGACATTTAAAAATGCTTTGGAACTTTTCCATTGTTCTCGGAATTCTGCTGACGTTTATAAATGCTTTGGAACTCTTCCACTGTTCTCGGAATTCTGCTGACATTTAAAAATGCTTCAGAACACTCCCATTGTTCTCGGTATTCCGCTGAAGCTTAAAAATGCTTCGGACCTCTTCCATTGTTCTCGGAATTTTGCTGACGTTTAAAAATGCTTCATAACTCTTCCATTGTTTTCGGAATTCTGCTGGCATTTAAAAATGCTTCCGAACTCTTCCATTTTTCTCTGAATTCCGGTGAAGTTTTAAAAATGCTTCGGAACTCTACCATTGTTCTCTGAATTCCGCATACATTTAAAAATGCTTCGGAACTTTTCCATTGTTCTCGGAATTCTGCTGATGTTTATAAATGCTTTAGAACTATTCCATTGTTCTCGGAATTCTGCTGACATTTAAAAATCGTTCGGAACTCTTCCATTGTTCTCGTAATTCCGCTGAAGTTTAAAAATGCTTCAGAACTATTCCATTGTTCTCGTAATTCTGCTGACGTTTATAAATGCTTTGGAACTCTTCCATTGTTCTCGGAATTCTGCTGATGTTTAAAAATGGTTCGGAACTCTTCCATTGTTCTCAGAATTCTGCTGTAGTTTAAAAATGCTTCGGAGCTCTTCCATTGTACTCGGAATTCTGTTGATGTTTAAAAATTCTTCAGAATTATTCCATTGTTCTCGGAATTCTGCTGGTTTAAAAATGCTTCGGAACTTTTTCATTGTTCAAGGAGTTCTGCTGACTTTTAAAAATGCTTCGGAACTCTTCCATTGTTCTCGGTATTCCGCTGAAGTTTAAAAATGCTTAGAAACTCATGAATTGTTCTGGGAATTCCGCTGAAGTTTTAAAATACATCAGAACTCTTCCATTATTCTCGGTATTCCGCTGACGTTTAAAAATGCTTCGGAACTCTTCCATTGTTCTCAGAATTCCGCTGAAGTTTAAAAATGCTTCGGAACTCTTTCATTGTTCTCGGAATTCCGCTGACGTTTAAAAATGCTTCGGAACTCTTACATTGTTCTCGAAATTCCTTTGAAGTTTAAAAATGCTTCGGAACTCTTCCATTGTTCTCAGAATTCCGCTGAAGTTTAAAAATGCTTCGGAACACTACAATTGTTCTCGGAATTCCGCTGAAGTTTAAAAATGCTTCGGAACTCTTCCATTGTTCTCGGAATTCCGCTGACGTTTAAAAATGCTTCGGAACGCTACAATTATTCTCGGAATTCCCCTGACATTTAAAAATGTTTCGGAACTCTTCTATTGTTCTCGGAATTCTGCTGAAGTTTAAAAATGCTTCGGAACTCTTCCATTGTTCTCGGAATTCCGCAGAAGTTTAAAAATGCTTCGGAACTCTTCCATTATTTTCTGTATTCCGCTGAAGTTTAAAAATGGTTCTGACCTCTTCCATTGTTCTCAGAATTTTGCTGACGTTTAAAAATGCTTCGGAACTGTTCAATTGTTCTCGGAATTCTCCTTGCGTTTAAAAATGGTTCCGAACTCTTCCATTGTTCTTGGAAAAACGCTGAAGTTTAAAAATACTTCGCAACTCTTCCATTGTTCTCGAAATTCCACTGAAGTTTTAAAATTCCTCGGAACTGTTCCATTATTCTCGGAATTCCGCTGACATTTAAAAATGGTTCGGAACTCTTCCATTGTTCTCGGAATTCCATGGAAGTTTAACAATGTTTTGGAACACTTCCATTTTTCTCGGATATCCGCTGAAGCTTAAAAATGCTTCGGTACTCTTCCATATTTCTCGGAATTCTGCTGACATTTAAAAATGCTTCTAAAGTCTTCCATTGTTCTCGGAATTCTGCTGATGTTTAAAAATGCTTCGGAACTCTTCCATTGTTCTCGGAATTCCGCTGAAGTTTAAAAATGCTTCGAAACGCTTCCATTGTTTTCGGAATTCCGCTGAAGTTTAAAAATGCTTCGGAACTCTTCTATTGTTCTCAGAATTCCGCTGAAGTTTAAAAATGCTTCGGAACTCTTCCATTGTTCTCAGAATTCCGCTGACGTGTAAAAATGCTTCGGAACTCTACCATTGTTCTTGGAATTCTGCTGATGTGTAAAAATGCTTCGGAACTCTTCCATTGTCCTCGGAATTCCACTGACATTCAGAAATGCTTCGGAACTCTTCCATTGTTCTTCGAATCCTTCTGACGCTTAAAAATGCTTCGGAACACTCCCATTATTCTCCGAATTCCGCGGAAGTTTAAAAATGCTTCGGAACTCTTCCATTGTTCTATGTATTCCGCTGAAGTTTAAAAATGTGTCGGAGCTCTTCCATTGTTCTCGGAATTCTGCTGACGTTTAAAAATGCTTCGGAACACTTCCCTTGTTCTCGGAATTCTGCTGGCGTTTAAAAATGCTTCAGAACACTCCCATTGTTCTTGGAATTCCGCTGAAGTTTAAAAATGCTTCGGAACTCTTCCATTATTTTCGGTATTCCGCTGAAGTTTAAAAATGCTTCGGACCTCTTCCATTGTTCACGGAATTTTGCTGACGTTTAAAAATGCTTCGGAACACTTCCATTGTTCTCGGAATTCTGCTGGCGTTTAAAAATGGTTCCAAACTCTTCAAATAATCTCAGAATTCTGTTGTAGTTTAAAAATGCTCTGGAACTCTTCCATTGTTCTCGGAATTCTGCTGAAGTTTAAAAATGCTTTTGAACTTTTTCATTGCTCTCGGAATTCTGCTGAAGTTTAAAAATGCTTTTTAACTCTTCCATTGTTCTCAGAATTCCGCTGACATTTAAAAATGCTTCGGAACTTTTCCATTGTTCTCGGAATTCTGCTGACGTTTATAAATGCTTAAGAACTCTTCCATTGTTCTCGGAATTCTGCTGACATTTAAAAATGCTTCAGAACACTCCCATTGTTCTCGGAATTCTGCTGAAGTTAAAAATTCTTCGGAACTCTTCCATTGTTCTCGGTATTCTGCTGAAGTTTAAAAATGCTTCGGAACTCTTCCATTGTTCTCGGAATTCCTCTGGCGTTTTAAAATGGTTCTGAACCCTTCCATTGATCTCGGAATTCTGCTGACGTTTAAAAATGGTTCGGAGCTCTTCAATTATTCTCAGAATTCTGCTGTAGTTTAAAAATGCTTTGGAACTCTTCCATTGTTCTCGGAATTCTGCTGAAGTTTAGAATTGCTTTGGAACTCTTCCATTGTTCTCGGAATTCTGCTGAAGTTTAAAAATTCTTTGGAACTCTTCTATTGTTCTCGGAATTATGCTGACGTTTAAAAATGCTTCCGAACTCTTCCATTTTTCTCTGAATTCCGGTGAAGTTTAAAAATGCTTCGGAACTGTACCATTGTTCTCTGAATTCCGCTGACATTTAAAAATGCTTCAGAACTTTTCCATTGTTCTCGGAATTCTGCTGATGTTTATAAATGCTTTGGAAATATTCCATTGTTCTCGTAATTCCGCTGAAGTTTAAAAATGCTTCAGAACTATTCCATTGTTCTCGTAATTCTGCTGACATTTATAAATGCTTTGGAACTCTTCCATTGTTCTCGGAATTCTGCTGAAGTTTAAGAATACAACGGAACTCTTCCATTGTTCTCGGATTTCTGCTGAAGCTTAAAAATGCTTCCGAACTCTTCCATTGCTCTCGGAATTCTGCTGAAGTTTAAAAATGCTTTGGAACTCTTCAATTGTTCTCGGAATTCTGCTGAAGTTTAAAAATGCTTCCGAAATCTTACATTGTTCTCGGAATTCCGCTGAAGTTTAAAAATGCTTCGGAACTCTTCCATTGTTCTCGGAATTCCGCAGAAGTTTAAAAATGCTTCGGAACTCTTCCATTATTTTCTGTATTCCGCTGAAGTTTAAAAATGGTTCTGACCTCTTCCATTGTTCTCAGAATTTTGCTGACGTTTAAAAATGCTTCGGAACTGTTCAATTGTTCTCGGAATTCTCCTTGCGTTTAAAAATGGTTCCGAACTCTTCCATTGTTCTTGGAAAAACGCTGAAGTTTAAAAATACTTCGCAACTCTTCCATTGTTCTCGAAATTCCACTGAAGTTTTAAAATTCCTCGGAACTGTTCCATTATTCTCGGAATTCCGCTGACATTTAAAAATGGTTCGGAACTCTTCCATTGTTCTCGGAATTCCATGGAAGTTTAACAATGTTTTGGAACACTTCCATTTTTCTCGGATATCCGCTGAAGCTTAAAAATGCTTCGGTACTCTTCCATATTTCTCGGAATTCTGCTGACATTTAAAAATGCTTCTAAAGTCTTCCATTGTTCTCGGAATTCTGCTGATGTTTAAAAATGCTTCGGAACTCTTCCATTGTTCTCGGAATTCCGCTGAAGTTTAAAAATGCTTCGAAACGCTTCCATTGTTTTCGGAATTCCGCTGAAGTTTAAAAATGCTTCGGAACTCTTCTATTGTTCTCAGAATTCCGCTGAAGTTTAAAAATGCTTCGGAACTCTTCCATTGTTCTCAGAATTCCGCTGACGTGTAAAAATGCTTCGGAATTCTACCATTGTTCTTGGAATTCTGCTGATGTGTAAAAATGCTTCGGAACTCTTCCATTGTCCTCGGAATTCCACTGACATTCAGAAATGCTTCGGAACTCTTCCATTGTTCTTCGAATCCTTCTGACGCTTAAAAATGCTTCGGAACACTCCCATTATTCTCCGAATTCCGCGGAAGTTTAAAAATGCTTCGGAACTCTTCCATTGTTCTATGTATTCCGCTGAAGTTTAAAAATGTGTCGGAGCTCTTCCATTGTTCTCGGAATTCTGCTGACGTTTAAAAATGCTTCGGAACACTTCCCTTGTTCTCGGAATTCTGCTGGCGTTTAAAAATGCTTCAGAACACTCCCATTGTTCTTGGAATTCCGCTGAAGTTTAAAAATGCTTCGGAACTCTTCCATTATTTTCGGTATTCCGCTGAAGTTTAAAAATGCTTCGGACCTCTTCCATTGTTCACGGAATTTTGCTGACGTTTAAAAATGCTTCGGAACACTTCCATTGTTCTCGGAATTCTGCTGGCGTTTAAAAATGGTTCCAAACTCTTCAAATAATCTCAGAATTCTGCTGTAGTTTAAAAATGCTCTGGAACTCTTCCATTGTTCTCGGAATTCTGCTGAAGTTTAAAAATGCTTTTGAACTTTTTCATTGCTCTCGGAATTCTGCTGAAGTTTAAAAATGCTTTTTAACTCTTCCATTGTTCTCAGAATTCCGCTGACATTTAAAAATGCTTCGGAACTTTTCCATTGTTCTCGGAATTCTGCTGACGTTTATAAATGCTTAAGAACTCTTCCATTGTTCTCGGAATTCTGCTGACATTTAAAAATGCTTCAGAACACTCCCATTGTTCTCGGAATTCTGCTGAAGTTAAAAATTCTTCGGAACTCTTCCATTGTTCTCGGTATTCTGCTGAAGTTTAAAAATGCTTCGGAACTCTTCCATTGTTCTCGGAATTCCTCTGGCGTTTTAAAATGGTTCTGAACCCTTCCATTGATCTCGGAATTCTGCTGACGTTTAAAAATGGTTCGGAGCTCTTCAATTATTCTCAGAATTCTGCTGTAGTTTAAAAATGCTTTGGAACTCTTCCATTGTTCTCGGAATTCTGCTGAAGTTTAGAATTGCTTTGGAACTCTTCCATTGTTCTCGGAATTCTGCTGAAGTTTAAAAATTCTTTGGAACTCTTCTATTGTTCTCGGAATTATGCTGACGTTTAAAAATGCTTCCGAACTCTTCCATTTTTCTCTGAATTCCGGTGAAGTTTAAAAATGCTTCGGAACTGTACCATTGTTCTCTGAATTCCGCTGACATTTAAAAATGCTTCAGAACTTTTCCATTGTTCTCGGAATTCTGCTGATGTTTATAAATGCTTTGGAAATATTCCATTGTTCTCGTAATTCCGCTGAAGTTTAAAAATGCTTCAGAACTATTCCATTGTTCTCGTAATTCTGCTGACATTTATAAATGCTTTGGAACTCTTCCATTGTTCTCGGAATTCTGCTGAAGTTTAAGAATACAACGGAACTCTTCCATTGTTCTCGGATTTCTGCTGAAGCTTAAAAATGCTTCCGAACTCTTCCATTGCTCTCGGAATTCTGCTGAAGTTTAAAAATGCTTTGGAACTCTTCAATTGTTCTCGGAATTCTGCTGAAGTTTAAAAATGCTTCCGAAATCTTCCATTGTTCTCGGAATTCCGCTGAAGTTTAAAAATGCTTCGGAACTCTTCCATTGTTCTCGGAATTTTGCTGACGTTTAAAAATGCTTCGGAACCCTTCCATTGTTCTCGGAATTCTGCTGGCGTTTTAAAATGGTTCCGAACTCTTCCATTGTTCTCTGAATTCTGCTGACATTTAAAAATGGTTCGAAGCTCTTCAATTATTCCCAGAATTCTGCTGACGTTTAAAAATGGTTCGGAACTCTTCCATTGTTCTCGTAATTCCGCTGACGTTTAAAAATGCTTCAGAACTATTCCATTGTTCTCGTAATTCTGCTGATGTTTATAAATGCTTTGGAACTCTTCCATTGTTCTCGGAATTCTGCTGACGTTTAAAAATGGTTCGGAACTCTTCCATTGTTCTCAGAATTCTGCTGTAGTTTAAAAATGCTTCGGAACTCTTCCATTGTTCTCGGAATTCTGCTGAAGTTTAAAAATGCTTCGGAACTCTTCCATTGTTCTCGGAATTCTGCTGACGTTTTAAAATACTTCGGAACTCTTCCATTGTTCTCGGTATTCCGCTGAAGTTTAAAAATGCTTAGAAACTCATCAATTGTTTTCTGAATTCCGCTGAAGTTTTAAAATCCTTCTGAACTCTTCCATTATTCTCGGAATTCTGCTGACTTTTAAAAATGCTTCGGAACTCTTCCACTGTTCTCGGAATTCCGCTGAAGTTTAATATTGCTTCGGAACTCTTCCATTGTTCTCGGAAATCCGCTGACGTTTAAAAATCCTTCGGAAAGCTACAATTGTTCTCGGAATTCCACTGAAGTTTAAAAATGCTTCGGAACTTTTCCATTGTTCTCGGATTTCCGATGACATTTAAAAATGCTTCAGAACACTTCCAATGTTATCGGAATTCCGCTGAAGTTTAAAAATGCTTCGGAACTCTTCCATTGTTCTCGAAATTCCACTGAAGTTTTAAAATTATTCGGAACTGTTAAATTATTCTCGGAATTCCCCTGATATTTAAAAATGCTTCGGAACTCTTCCATTGTTCTTGGAATGCTGCTGAAGTTTAAAAATGCTACGGAACTCTTCCATTGTTCTCGGAATTCTGCTGAAGTTTAAAAATGCTTTGAAACTCTTCCATTGTTCTCGGAATTCCACTGATGTTTAAAAATGCTTCGGACCTCTTCCATTGTTCTCGGAATTTTGTTGACGTTTAAAAATGGTTCCGAACTCTTCCATTGTTCTCGGAATTCTGCTGAGGTTTAAAAATCGTTCGGAACTCTTCAAATATTCTCAGAATTCTGCTGTAGTTTAAAAATGCCTTGGAACTCTTCCATTGTTCTCGGAATTCCGCTGAAGTTTAAAAATGCTTTTGAACTTTTCCATTGCTCTCGGAATTCTGCTGAAGTTTAAAAATGCTTTGGAACTCTTCCATTGTTCTTGGAATTTTGCTGAAGTTTAAAAATGCTTCGGAACTCTTCCATTTTTCTCGGAATTCCGCTGACACTTAAAAATGCTTTTGAACTTTTCCATTGCTCTCGGAATTCTGCTGAAGTTTAAAAATGCTTTGGAACTCTTCCATTGTTATTGGAATTTTGCTGAAGTTTAAAAATGCTTTGGAACTCTTCCATTGTTCTTGGAATTTTGCTGAAGTTTAAAAATGCTTCGGAACTCTTCCATTTTTCTCGGAATTCCGCTGACACTTAAAAATGCTTTGGAACTTTTCCATTGTTCTCGGAATTCTGCTGAAGTTTAAAAATGCTTCAGATCTCTTCCATTGTTCTCGGAATTTTGCTGACGTTTAAAAATGCTTCAGAACTCTTCCATTGTTTTCGGAATTCTGCTGGCATTTTAAAATGGTTCCGAACACTTCCATTGTTCTCGGAATTCTGCTGGCGTTTAAAACTGGTTCCGAACTCTTCCATTGTTCTCGGAATTCTGCTGATGTTTAAAAATCGTTCGGAACTCTTCAATTATTCTCAGAATTCTGCTGAAGTTTAAAAATGCTTTGGAACTCTTCCATTGTTCTCGGAATTCCGCTGAAGTTTAAAATTGCTTTGGAACTCTTCCATTGTTCTTGGTAATTCTGCTGAAGTTTAAAAATTCTTTGGAACTCTTCCATTGTTCTCGGAATTATGCTGACGTTTAAAAATGCTTCCGAACTCTTCCATTTTTCTCTGAATTCCGGTGAAGTTTAAAAATGCTACGGAACTCTACCATTGTTCTCTGAATTCCGCTGACATTTAAAAATGCTTCGGAACTTTTCCATTGTTCTCGGAATTCTGCTGATGTTTATAAATGCTTTGGAACTATTCCATTGTTCTCGTAATTCCACTGAAGTTTAAAAATGCTTCAGAACTATTCCATTGTTCTCGCAATTCTGCTGACGTTTCTAAATGCTTTGGAACTCTTCCATTGTTCTCGGAATTCTGCTGACGTTTTAAAATACTTCAGAACTCTTCCATTATTCTCGGTATTCCGCTGACGTTTAAAAATGCTTCGGAACTCTTCCATTGTTCTCGAAATTCCTTTGAAGTTTAAAAATGCTTCGGAACTCTTCCATTGTTCTCAGAATTCCGCTGAAGTTTAAAAATGCTTCGGAACACTACAATTGTTCTCGGAATTCTGCTGAAGTTTAAAAATGCTTTGGAACTCTTCCATTGTTCTCGGAATTCCGCAGAAGTTTAAAAATGCTTCGGAACTCTTCCATTATTTATTATTTTCTGTATTCCGCTGAAGTTTAAAAATGCTTCTGACCTCCTCCATTGTTCTCGGAATTTTGCTGACGTTTAAAAATGCTTCGGAACTCTTCCATTGTTCTCGGAATTCTCCTTGCGTATAAAAATGGTTCCGAACTCTTCCATTGTTCTCGGAATTCCGCTGACGTTTAAAAATGCTTTGGAACGCTTCCATTGTTCTCGGAATTACGCTGAAGTTTAAAAATACTTCGCAACTCTTCCATTGTTCTCGAAATTCCACTGAAGTTTTAAAATTCCTCGGAACTGTTCCATTATTCTCGGAATTCCGCTGACATTTAAAAATGGTTCGGAACTCTTCCATTGTTCTAGGAATTCCATGGAAGTTTAACAATGTTTTGGAACACTTCCATTTTTCTCGGATATCCGCTGAAGTTTAAAAATGCTTCGGAACTCTTCCATATTTCTCGGAATTCTGCTGACATTTAAAAATGCTTCTAAACTCTTCCATTGTTCTCAGAATTCTGCTGATGTTTAAAAATGCTTCGGAACTCTTCCATTGTTCTCGGAATTCCGCTGAAGTTTAAAAATGCTTCGAAACTCTTCCATTGTTTTCGGAATTCCGCTGAAGTTTAAAAATGCTTCGGAACTCTTCCATTGTTCTCAGAATTCCGCTGAAGTTTAAAAATGCTTCGGAACTCTTCCATTGTTCTCAGAATTCCGCTGACGTGTAAAAATGCTTCGGACCTCTACCATTGTTCTCGGAATTCCGCTGATGTGTAAAAATGCTTCGGAACTCTTCCATTTTTCATGGAATTCCACTGACATTCAGAAATGCTTCGTAACTCTTCCATTGTTCTTCGAATTCTTCTGACATTTAAAAATGCTTCGGAACACTCCCATTATTCTCCGAATTCTGCTGAAGTTTAAAAATGCTTCGGAACTTTTCCATTGTTCTATGTATTCCGCTGAAGTTTAAAAATGCATCGGAGCTCTTCCATTATTTTCGGTATTCCGCTGAAGTTTAAAAATGCTTCGGACCTCTTCCATTGTTCACGGAATTTTGCTGACGTTTAAAAATGCTTCGGAACACTTCCATTGTTCTCGGAATTCTGCTGGCGTTTAAAAATGGTTCCGTACTCTTCCATTGTTCTCGGAATTCTGCTGATGTTAAGAAATCGTTCGAAACTCTTCAATTAATCTCAGAATTCTGCTGTAGTTTAAAAATGCTCTGGAACTCTTCCATTGTTCTCGGAATTCTGCTGAAGTTTAAAAATGCTTTTGAACTTTTTCATTGCTCTCGGAATTCTGCTGAAATTTAAAAATGCTTTGGAACGCTTCCATTGTTCGTGGAATTCCGCTGACATTTAAAAATGCTTCGGAACTTTTCCATTGTTCTCGGAATTCTGCTGACGTTTATAAATGCTTAAGAACTCTTCCATTGTTCTCGGAATTCTGCTGACATTTAAAAATGCTTCAGAACACTCCCATTGTTCTCGGAATTCTGCTGAATTTAAAAATGCTTCGGAACTCTTCCATTGTTCTCGGTATTCTGCTGAAGTTTAAAAATGCTTCGGACCTCTTTCATTGTTCTCGGAATTTTGCTGACGTTTAAAAATGCTTCGGAACTCTTCCATTGTTCTCGGAATTCTGCTGGCGTTTTAAAATGGTTCCGAACCCTTCCATTGATCTCGGAATTCTGCTGACGTTTAAAAATGGTTCGGAGCTCTTCAATTCTTCTCAGAATTCTGCTGTAGTTTAAAAATGCTTTGGAACTCTTCCATTGCTCTCGGAATTCCGCTGAAGTTTAAAATTGCTTTGGAACTCTTCCATTGTTCTCGGAATTCTGCTGAAGTTTAAAAATTCTTAGGAACTCTTCCATTGTTCTCGGAATTATGCTGACGTTTAAAAATGCTTCCGAACTCTTCCATTTTTCTCTGAATTCCGGTGAAGTTTAAAAATGCTTCGGAACTCTACCATTGTTCTCTGAATTCCGCTGACATTTAAAAATGCTTCGGAACTTTTCCATTGTTCTCAGAATTCTGCTGATGTTTATAAATGCTTTGGAACTATACCATTGTTCTCGGAATTCTGCTGACGTTTAAAAATGGTTCGGAACCCTTCCATTGTTCTCGTAATTCCGATGAAGTTTAAAAATGCTTCAGAACTATTCCATTGTTCTCGTAATTCTGCTGACGTTTATAAATGCTTTGGAACTCTTTCATTGTTCTTGTAATTCTGCTGACGTTTAAAAATGGTTCGGAACTCTTCCATTGTACTCGGAATTCTGTTGATGTTTAAAAATTCTTCAGAATTCTTCCATTGTTCTCGGAATTCTGCTGAAGTTTAAAAATGCTTCGGAACTTTTTCATTGTTCAAGGAGTTCTGCTGACGTTTAAAAATGCTTCGGAACTCTTCCATTGTTCTCAGTATTCCGCTGGAGTTTAAAAATGCTTAGAAACTCATCAATTGTTCTCGGAATTCCGCTGAAGTTTTAAAATACTTCAGAACTCTTCAATTATTCTCGGTATTCCGCTGACGTTTAAAAATGCTTCAGAACTCTTCCATTGTTCTTGAAATTCCTTTGAAGTTAAAAAATTGCCTCGGAACTCTTCCATTGTTCTCGGAATTCCGCTGAAGTTTAAAAATGCTTCGGAACACTGCAATTGTTCTCGGAATTCCGCTGAAGTTTAAAAATGCTTCGGAAATCTTCCATTGTTCTCGGAATTCCGCTGACGTTTAAAAATGCTTCGGAACTCTTCCATTGTTCTCGAAATTCCTTTGAAGTTTAAAAATGCTTCGGAACTCTTCCATTGTTCTCGGAAATCTGCTGAAGTTCAAAATTGCTTCGGAACTCTTCCATTGTTCTCGGAATTCCGCTGACGTTTAAAAATGCTTCGGAACGCTACAATTGTTCTCGGAATTCCGCTGAAGTTTAAAAATCCTTCGGAACTCTTCCATTGTTCTCGGAATTCCGCTGACGTTTAAAAATGCTTCAGAACACTTCCATTGTTCTCGGAATACCGCTGAAGTTTAAAAATGCTTCGGAACTGTTCCATTATTCTCGGAATTCCCCTGACATTTAAAAATGCTATGGAACTCTTTCATTGTTCTTGGAATTCTGCTGACGTTTAAAAATGCTTCCATAATCTTCCATTGTTCTCGGATTTCCGGTGAAGTTTAAAAATGCTTCGAAACTCTTCCATTGTTCTTGGAATTCTGCTGGCATTTAAAAATGGTTCCGAACTCTTCCATTGTTCTCGGCATTCCGCTGAAGTTTAAAAATGCTTCGGACCTCTTCCATTGCTCACGGAATTTTGCTGATGTTTAAAAATGCTTCGGAACTCGTCCATTTTTCTCGGATTTCTGCTGGTGTTTAAAAATGGTTCTGAACTCTTCCATTGTTCTCGGAATTCAGCTGACATTTAAAAATGGTTCGGAACTCTTCCATTGTTCTCGGAATTCCGCTGACGTTTAAAAATGCTTCGGAATGCTACAATTGTTCTCGGAATTCCGCTGAAGTTTAAAAATCCTTCGGAACTCTTCCATTGTTCTCGGAATTCCTCTGACGTTTAAAAATGCTTCAGAACACTTCCATTGTTCTCGGAATACCGCTGAAGTTTAAAAATGCTTCGGAACTGTTCCATTATTCTCGGAATTCCCCTGACATTTAAAAATGCTATGGAACTCTTTCATTGTTCTTGGAATTCTGCTGACGTTTAAAAATGCTTCCATAATCTTCCATTGTTCTCGGAATTCCGGTGAAGTTTAAAAATGCTTCGAAACTCTTCCATTGTTCTCGGAATTCTGCTGGCATTTAAAAATGGTTCCGAACTCTTCCATTGTTCTCGGCATTCTGCTGAAGTTTAAAAATGCTTCGGACCTCTTCCATTGCTCACGGAATTTTGCTGATGTTTAAAAATGCTTCGGAACTATTCCATTGTTCTCGGATTTCTGCTGGTGTTTAAAAATGGTTCTGAACTCTTCCATTGTTCTCGGAATTCAGCTGACGTTTAAAAATGGTTCGGAACTCTTCCATTGTTCTCGGAATTCCGCTGACATTTAAAATTGCTTCGGAACTTTTCCATTGTACTCGGAATTCTGCTGACGTTTATAAATGCTTTGGAACTCTTCCATTGTTCTCGGATTTCTGCTGACGTTTAAAAATGCTTCAGAACACTCCCATTGTTCTCAGAATTCCACTGAAGTTTAAAAATGCTTCGGAACTCTTCCATTGTTCTCGGTATTCCGCTGAAGTTTAAAAATGCTTTTGAACTTTTCCATTGCTCTCGGAATTCTGGTGAAGTTTAAAAATGCTTTGGAACTTTTCCATTGTTCTCGGAATTCTGCCGAAGTTTAAAAATTCTTCGGAACTCTTCCATTCTTCTCGGAATTCTGCTGACGTTTAAAAATGCTTCCGAACTCTTCCATTGTTCTCAGAATTCTGCTGACGTTTAAAAATGGTTCGGAACTCTTCAATAATTCTCAGAATTCTGCTGTAGTTTAAAAATGCTTTGGAACTCTTCCATTGTTCTCGGAATTCTGCTGAAGTTTAAAAATGCTTCCGAACTCGTCCCTTGTTCTCGGAATTCCACTGTAGTTTAAAAATGCTTCGGAACTCTTCCATTGTTCTCGGAATTAAGCGGACATTTAAAAATGCTTTGGAACTTTCCCATTGTTCTCGGAATTCTGCTGACGTTTATAAATGCTTTGGAACTCTTCCATTGTTCTCGGAATTCTGCTGACGTTTAAAAATGCTTCACAACACTCCCATTGTTCTCGTAATTCCGCTGAAGTGTAAAAATGCTTCGGACCTCTTCCATTGTTCTTGGAATTTTGCTGATGTATAAAAATGCTTCGGAACTCTTCCATTGTTCTCGGAATTCTGCTGGCGTTTAAAAATGGTTCAGAACTCTTCCATTGTTCTCGGAATTCTGCTGACGTTTAAAAATGGTTCGGAACTCTTCCATTGTTCTCGGAATTCCGCTGACATTTAAAAATGCTTCGGAACTTTTCCAATGCTCTCGGAATTCTGCTGACATTTATAAATGCTTTGGAACTCTTCCATTGTTCTCTGAATTCTGCTGACGTTTAAAAATGCTTCAGAACACTCCCATTGTTCTCGGAATTCCACTGAAGTTTAAAAATGCTTCGGAACTCTTCCATTGTTCTCGGTATTCCGCTGAAGTTTAAAAATGCTTTTGAACTTTTCCGTTGCCCTCGGAATTCTGGTGAAGTTTAAAAATGCTTTGGAACTTTTCCATTGTACTCTGAATTCTGCTGAAATTTAAAAATGCTTCGTAACTCTTCCATTGTTCTCGGAATTCTGCTGACGTTTAAAAATGCTTCCAAACTCTTCCATTGTACTCGGAATTCCGGTTAAGTTTAAAAATGCTTCGGAACTCTTCCATTGTTCTCGGAATTCTGCTGACGTTTAAAAATGGTTCGGAACACTTCCATTGTTCTCGGAATTCCGCTGACATTTAAAAATGCTTCGGAACTTTTCCATTGCTCTCGGAATTCTACTGACGTTTATAAATGCTTTGGAACTCTTCAATTGTTCTCTGAATTCTGCTGACGTGTAAAAATGCTTCAGAACACTCCCATTGTTCTTGGAATTCCACTGAAGTTTAAAAATGGTTCGGAACTCTTCCATTGTTCTCGGTATTCCGCTGAAGTTTAAAAATGCTTTTGAACTTTTCCATTGCCTTCGGAATTCTGGTGAAGTTTAAAAATGCTTTGGAACTTTTCCATTGTACTCCGAATTCTGCTGAAGTTTAAAAATGCTTCGGAACTCTTCCATTGTTCTCGGAATTCTGCTGACGTTTAAAAATGCTTCCAAACTCTTCCATTGTTCTCGGAATTCCGGTGAAGTTTAAAAATGCTTCGGAACTCTTCCATTGTTCTCGGAATTCTGCTGGCATTTAAAAATGGTTCCGAACTTTTCCATTGTTCTCGGCATTCTGCTGATGTTTAAAAATGGTTCGGAACTCTTCAATAATTCTCAGAATTCTGCTGTAGTTTAAAAATGCTTTGGAACTCTTCCATTGTTCTCGGAATTCCGCTGAAGTTCAAAAATGCTTTGGAACTTTTCCATTGCTCTCGGAATTCTGGTGAAGTTTAAAAATGCTTTGGAAATTTTTCATTGTTCTCGGAATTCTGCTGAAGTTTAAAAATGCTTCGGAACTCTTCCATTGTTCTGGGAATTCTGCTGACGTTTAAAAATGCTTCCAAACTCTTCCATTGTTCTCGGAATTCCAGTGAAGTTTAAAAATGCTTCGGAACTCTTCCATTGTTCTCGGAATTAAGCTGACATTTAAAAATGCTTTGGAACTTTCCCATTGTTCTCGGAATTCTGCTGACGTTTATAAATGCTTTGGAACTCTTCCATTGTTCTCGGAATTCTGCTGACATTTAAAAATTCTTCAGAACACTCCCATTGTTCTCGGAATTCCGCTGAAGTTTAAAAATGCTTCGGATCTCTTCCATTGTTCTCGGATTTTTGCTGACATTTAAAAATGCTTCGGGACTCTTCCCTTGTTCTCGGAATTCTGCTGGCGTTTAAAAATGCTTTGGAAATTTTTCATTGTTCTCGGAATTCTGCTGAAGTTTAAAAATGCTTCGGAACTCTTTCATTGTTCTCGGAATTCTGCTGGCGTTTAAAAATGGTTCCGAACTCTTCCATTGTTCTCGGAATTCTGCTGACGTTTAAAAATGGTTCGGAACTCTTCAATAATTCTCAGAATTCTGCTGTAGTTTAAAAATGCTTTGGAACTCTTCCATTGTTCTCGAAATTCTGCTGACGTTTAAAAATGCTTCAGAACACTCCCATTGTTCTCAGAATTCCGCTGAAGTTTAAAAATGCTTCAGAACTTTTCCATTGCTCTCGGAATTCTGCGGACGTTTATAAATGCTTTGCAACTCTTCCATTGTTCTCTGAATTCTGCTGACGTGTAAAAATGCTTCAGAACACTCCCATTGTTCTTGGAATTCAACTGAAGTTTAAAAATGGTTCGGAACTCTTCCATTGTTCTCGGTATTCCGCTGAAGTTTAAAAATGCTTTTGAACTTTTCCATTGCACTCGGAATTCTGGTGAAGTTTAAAAATGCTTTGGAACTTTTCCATTGTACTCGGAATTCTGCTGAAGTTTAAAAATGCTTCGGAACTCTTCCATTGTTCTGGGAATTCTGCTGACGTTTAAAAATGCTTCCAAACTCTTCCATTGTTCTCGGAATTCCGGTGAAGTTTAAAAATGCTTCGGAACTCTTCCATTGTTCTCGAAATTCTGCTGGCGTTTAAAAATGGTTCCGAACTCTTCCATTGTTCTCGGCATTCTGCTGACGTTTAAAAATGGTTCGGAACTCTTCAATTTTTCTCAGAATTCTGCTGTAGTTTAAAAATGCTTTGGAACTCTTCCATTGTTCTTGGTATTCTGCTGACGTTTAAAAATGCTTCCGAACTCTTCCATTGTTCTCGGAATACCGCTGTTGTTTAAAAATGCTTCGGAACTCTTCCATTGTTCTCGGAATTCTGCTGGCGTTTAAAAATGGTTTCGAACTCTTCCATTGTTCTCGGAATTCTGCTGAGGTTTAAAAATCGTTCGGAACTCTTCAATTATTCTCAGAATTCTGCTGTAGTTTAAAAATGCCTTGGAACTCTTCCATTGTTCTCGGAATTCTGCTGAAGTTTAAAACTGCTTTTGAACTTTTCCATTGCTCTCGGAATTCTGCTGAAGTTTAAAAATGCTTTGGAACTCTTCAATTGTTCTCGGAATTCTGCTGAAGTTTAAAAATGCTTCCGAAATCTTCCATTGTTCTCGGAATTCCGCTGAAGTTTAAAAATGCTTCGGAACTCTTCCATTGTTCTCGGAATTTTGCTGACGTTTAAAAATGCTTCGGAACCCTTCCATTGTTCTCGGAATTCTGCTGGCGTTTTAAAATGGTTCCGAACTCTTCCATTGTTCTCTGAATTGTGCTGACATTTAAAAATGGTTCGAAGCTCTTCAATTATTCCCAGAATTCTGCTGATGTTTAAAAATGGTTCGGAACTCTTCCATTGTTCTCGTAATTCCGCTGACGTTTAAAAATGCTTCAGAACTATTCCATTGTTCTCGTAATTCTGCTGATGTTTATAAATGCTTTGGAATTCTTCCATTGTTCTCGGAATTCTGCTGACGTTTAAAAATGGTTCGGAACTCTTCCATTGTTCTCAGAATTCTGCTGTAGTTTAAAAATGCTTCGGAACTCTTCCATTGTTCTCGGAATTCTGCTGAAGTTTAAAAATGCTTCGGAACTCTTCCATTGTTCTCGGAATTCTGCTGACGTTTTAAAATACTTCGGAACTCTTCCATTGTTCTCGGTATTCCGCTGAAGTTTAAAAATGCTTAGAAACTCATCAATTGTTTTCTGAATTCCGCTGAAGTTTTAAAATCCTTCTGAAGTCTTCCATTATTCTCGGAATTCTGCTGACTTTTAAAAATGCTTCGGAACTCTTCCACTGTTCTCGGAATTCCGCTGAAGTTTAAAATTGCTTCGGAACTCTTCCATTGTTCTCGGAAATCCGCTGACGTTTAAAAATCCTTCGGAAAACTACAATTGTTCTCGGAATTCCACTGAAGTTTAAAAATGCTTCGGAACTTTTCCATTGTTCTCGGATTTCCGATGACATTTAAAAATGCTTCAGAACACTTCCAATGTTATCGGAATTCCGCTGAAGTTTAAAAATGCTTCGGAACTCTTCCATTGTTCTCGAAATTCCACTGAAGTTTTAAAATTATTCGGAACTGTTAAATTATTCTCGGAATTCCCCTGATATTTAAAAATGCTTCGGAACTCTTCCATTGTTCTTGGAATGCTGCTGAAGTTTAAAAATGCTACGGAACTCTTCCATTGTTCTCGGAATTCTGCTGAAGTTTAAAAATGCTTCCGAACTCTTCCATTGTTCTCGGAATTCCACTGAAGTTTAAAAATGCTTCGGACCTCTTCCATTGTTCTCGGAATTTTGTTGACGTTTAAAAATGGTTCCGAACTCTTCCATTGTTCTCAGAATTCTGCTGAGGTTTAAAAATCGTTCGGAACTCTTCAAATATTCTCAGAATTCTGCTGTAGTTTAAAAATGCCTTGGAACTCTTCCATTGTTCTCGGAATTCCGCTGAAGTTTAAAAATGCTTTTGAACTTTTCCATTGCTCTCGGAATTCTGCTGAAGTTTAAAAATGCTTTGGAACTCTTCCATTGTTCTCGGAATTCTGCTGACGTTTTAAAATACTTCAGAACTCTTCCATTATTCTCGGTATTCCGCTGACGTTTAAAAATGCTTCGGAACTCTTCCATTGTTCTCGAAATTCCTTTGAAGTTTAAAAATGCTTCGGAACTCTTCCATTGTTCTCAGAATTCCGCTGAAGTATAAAAATGCTTCGGAACACTACAATTGTTCTCGGAATTCTGCTGAAGTTTAAAAATGCTTTGGAACTCTTCCATTGTTCTCGGAATTCCGCAGAAGTTTAAAAATGCTTCGGAACTCTTCCATTATTTATTATTTTCTGTATTCCGCTGAAGTTTAAAAATGCTTCTGACCTCCTCCATTGTTCTCGGAATTTTGCTGACGTTTAAAAATGCTTCGGAACTCTTCCATTGTTCTCGGAATTCTCCTTGCGTTTAAAAATGGTTCCGAACTCTTCCATTGTTCTCGGAATTCCGCTGACGTTTAAAAATGCTTTGGAACGCTTCCATTGTTCTCGGAATTACGCTGAAGTTTAAAAATACTTCGCAACTCTTCCATTGTTCTCGAAATTCCACTGAAGTTTTAAAATTCCTCGGAACTGTTCCATTATTCTCGGAATTCTGCTGACATTTAAAAATGGTTCGGAACTCTTCCATTGTTCTCGGAATTCCATGGAAGTTTAACAATGTTTTGGAACACTTCCATTTTTCTCGGATATCCGCTGAAGTTTAAAAATGCTTCGGAACTCTTCCATATTTCTCGGAATTCTGCTGACATTTAAAAATGCTTCTAAACTCTTCCATTGTTCTCGGAATTCTGCTGATGTTTAAAAATGCTTCGGAACTCTTCCATTGTTCTCGGAATTCCGCTGAAGTTTAAAAATGCTTCGAAACTCTTCCATTGTTTTCGGAATTCCGCTGAAGTTTAAAAATGCTTCGGAACTCTTCCATTGTTCTCAGAATTCCGCTGAAGTTTAAAAATGCTTCGGAACTCTTCCATTGTTCTCAGAATTCCGCTGACGTGTAAAAATGCTTCGGACCTCTACCATTGTTCTCGGAATTCCGCTGATGTGTAAAAATGCTTCGGAACTCTTCCATTTTTCATGGAATTCCACTGACATTCAGAAATGCTTCGTAACTCTTCCATTGTTCTTCGAATTCTTCTGACATTTAAAAATGCTTCGGAACACTACCATTATTCTCCGAATTCTGCTGAAGTTTAAAAATGCTTCGGAACTTTTCCATTGTTCTATGTATTCCGCTGAAGTTTAAAAATGCATCGGAGCTCTTCCATTATTTTCGGTATTCCGCTGAAGTTTAAAAATGCTTCGGACCTCTTCCATTGTTCACGGAATTTTGCTGACGTTTAAAAATGCTTCGGAACACTTCCATTGTTCTCGGAATTCTGCTGGCGTTTAAAAATGGTTCCGTACTCTTCCATTGTTCTCGGAATTCTGCTGATGTTAAGAAATCGTTCGAAACTCTTCAATTAATCTCAGAATTCTGCTGTAGTTTAAAAATGCTCTGGAACTCTTCCATTGTTCTCGGAATTCTGCTGAAGTTTAAAAATGCTTTGGAACGCTTCCATTGTTCGTGGAATTCCGCTGACATTTAAAAATGCTTCGGAACTTTTCCATTGTTCTCGGAATTCTGCTGACGTTTATAAATGCTTAAGAACTCTTCCATTGTTCTCGGAATTCTGCTGACATTTAAAAATGCTTCAGAACACTCCCATTGTTCTCGGAATTCTGCTGAATTTAAAAATGCTTCGGAACTCTTCCATTGTTCTCGGTATTCTGCTGAAGTTTAAAAATGCTTCGGACCTCTTTCATTGTTCTCGGAATTTTGCTGACGTTTAAAAATGCTTCGGAACTCTTCCATTGTTCTCGGAATTCTGCTGGCGTTTTAAAATGGTTCCGAACCCTTCCATTGATCTCGGAATTCTGCTGACGTTTAAAAATGGTTCGGAGCTCTTCAATTCTTCTCAGAATTCTGCTGTAGTTTAAAAATGCTTTGGAACTCTTCCATTGCTCTCGGAATTCCGCTGAATTTTAAAATTGCTTTGGAACTCTTCCATTGTTCTCGGAATTCTGCTGAAGTTTAAAAATTCTTAGGAACTCTTCCATTGTTCTCGGAATTATGCTGACGTTTAAAAATGCTTCCGAACTCTTCCATTTTTCTCTGAATTCCGGTGAAGTTTAAAAATGCTTCGGAACTCTACCATTGTTCTCTGAATTCCGCTGACATTTAAAAATGCTTCGGAACTTTTCCATTGTTCTCAGAATTCTGCTGATGTTTATAAATGCTTTGGAACTATACCATTGTTCTCGGAATTCTGCTGACGTTTAAAAATGGTTCGGAACCCTTCCATTGTTCTCGTAATTCCGATGAAGTTTAAAAATGCTTCAGAACTATTCCATTGTTCTCGTAATTCTGCTGACGTTTATAAATGCTTTGGAACTCTTTCATTGTTCTTGTAATTCTGCTGACGTTTAAAAATGGTTCGGAACTCTTCCATTGTACTCGGAATTCTGTTGATGTTTAAAAATTCTTCAGAATTCTTCCATTGTTCTCGGAATTCTGCTGAAGTTTAAAAATGCTTCGGAACTTTTTCATTGTTCAAGGAGTTCTGCTGACGTTTAAAAATGCTTCGGAACTCTTCCATTGTTCTCAGTATTCCGCTGGAGTTTAAAAATGCTTAGAAACTCATCAATTGTTCTCGGAATTCCGCTGAAGTTTTAAAATACTTCAGAACTCTTCAATTATTCTCGGTATTCCGCTGACGTTTAAAAATGCTTCAGAACTCTTCCATTGTTCTTGAAATTCCTTTGAAGTTAAAAAATTGCCTCGGAACTCTTCCATTGTTCTCGGAATTCCGCTGAAGTTTAAAAATGCTTCGGAACACTGCAATTGTTCTCGGAATTCCGCTGAAGTTTAAAAATGCTTCGGAAATCTTCCATTGTTCTCGGAATTCCGCTGACGTTTAAAAATGCTTCGGAACTCTTCCATTGTTCTCGAAATTCCTTTGAAGTTTAAAAATGCTTCGGAACTCTTCCATTGTTCTCGGAAATCTGCTGAAGTTCAAAATTGCTTCGGAACTCTTCCATTGTTCTCGGAATTCCGCTGACGTTTAAAAATGCTTCGGAACGCTACAATTGTTCTCGGAATTCCGCTGAAGTTTAAAAATCCTTCGGAACTCTTCCATTGTTCTCGGAATTCCGCTGACGTTTAAAAATGCTTCAGAACACTTCCATTGTTCTCGGAATACCGCTGAAGTTTAAAAATGCTTCGGAACTGTTCCATTATTCTCGGAAATCCCCTGACATTTAAAAATGCTATGGAACTCTTTCATTGTTCTTGGAATTCTGCTGACGTTTAAAAATGCTTCCATAATCTTCCATTGTTCTCGGAATTCCGGTGAAGTTTAAAAATGCTTCGAACCTCTTCCATTGTTCTTGGAATTCTGCTGGCATTTAAAAATGGTTCCGAACTCTTCCATTGTTCTCGGCATTCCGCTGAAGTTTAAAAATGCTTCGGACCTCTTCCATTGCTCACGGAATTTTGCTGATGTTTAAAAATGCTTCGGAACTCTTCCATTTTTCTCGGATTTCTGCTGGTGTTTAAAAATGGTTCTGAACTCTTCCATTGTTCTCGGAATTCAGCTGACATTTAAAAATGGTTCGGAACTCTTCCATTGTTCTCGGAATTCCGCTGACGTTTAAAAATGCTTCGGAATGCTACAATTGTTCTCGGAATTCCGCTGAAGTTTAAAAATCCTTCGGAACTCTTCCATTGTTCTCGGAATTCCGCTGACGTTTAAAAATGCTTCAGAACACTTCCATTGTTCTCGGAATACCGCTGAAGTTTAAAAATGCTTCGGAACTGTTCCATTATTCTCGGAATTCCCCTGACATTTAAAAATGCTATGGAACTCTTTCATTGTTCTTGGAATTCTGCTGACGTTTATAAATGCTTTGGAACTCTTCCATTGTTCTCGGTATTCTGCTGACATTTAAAAATGCTTCAGAACACTCCCATTGTTCTCGGTATTCCGCTGAAGTTTAAAAATGCTTCAGATCTCTTCCATTGTTCTCGGAATTTTGCTGACGTTTAAAAATGCTTCAGAACTCTTCCATTGTTTTCGGAATTCTGCTGGCATTTTAAAATGGTTCCGAACACTTCCATTGTTCTCGGAATTCTGCTGGCGTTTAAAACTGGTTCCGAACTCTTCCATTGTTCTCGGAATTCTGCTGATGTTTAAAAATCGTTCGGAACTCTTCAATTATTCTCAGAATTCTGCTGAAGTTGAAAAATGCTTTGGAACTCTTCCATTGTTCTCGGAATTCCGCTGAAGTTTAAAATTGCTTTGGAACTCTTCCATTGTTCTTGGTAATTCTGCTGAAGTTTAAAAATTCTTTGGAACTCTTCCATTGTTCTCGGAATTATGCTGACGTTTAAAAATGCTTCCGAACTCTTCCATTTTTCTCTGAATTCCGGTGAAGTTTAAAAATGCTACGGAACTCTACCATTGTTCTCTGAATTCCGCTGACATTTAAAAATGCTTCGGAACTTTTCCATTGTTCTCGGAATTCTGCTGATGTTTATAAATGCTTTGGAACTATTCCATTGTTCTCGTAATTCCACTGAAGTTTAAAAATGCTTCAGAACTATTCCATTGTTCTCGCAATTCTGCTGACGTTTCTAAATGCTTTGGAACTCTTCCATTGTTCTCGGAATTCTGCTGACGTTTTAAAATACTTCAGAACTCTTCCATTATTCTCGGTATTCCGCTGACGTTTAAAAATGCTTCGGAACTCTTCCATTGTTCTCGAAATTCCTTTGAAGTTTAAAAATGCTTCGGAACTCTTCCATTGTTCTCAGAATTCCGCTGAAGTATAAAAATGCTTCGGAACACTACAATTGTTCTCGGAATTCTGCTGAAGTTTAAAAATGCTTTGGAACTCTTCCATTGTTCTCGGAATTCCGCAGAAGTTTAAAAATGCTTCGGAACTCTTCCATTATTTATTATTTTCTGTATTCCGCTGAAGTTTAAAAATGCTTCTGACCTCCTCCATTGTTCTCGGAATTTTGCTGACGTTTAAAAATGCTTCGGAACTCTTCCATTGTTCTCGGAATTCTCCTTGCGTTTAAAAATGGTTCCGAACTCTTCCATTGTTCTCGGAATTCCGCTGACGTTTAAAAATGCTTTGGAACGCTTCCATTGTTCTCGGAATTACGCTGAAGTTTAAAAATACTTCGCAACTCTTCCATTGTTCTCGAAATTCCACTGAAGTTTTAAAATTCCTCGGAACTGTTCCATTATTCTCGGAATTCCGCTGACATTTAAAAATGGTTCGGAACTCTTCCATTGTTCTCGGAATTCCATGGAAGTTTAACAATGTTTTGGAACACTTCCATTTTTCTCGGATATCCGCTGAAGTTTAAAAATGCTTCGGAACTCTTCCATATTTCTCGGAATTCTGCTGACATTTAAAAATGCTTCTAAACTCTTCCATTGTTCTCGGAATTCTGCTGATGTTTAAAAATGCTTCGGAACTCTTCCATTGTTCTCGGAATTCCGCTGAAGTTTAAAAATGCTTCAAAACTCTTCCATTGTTTTCGGAATTCCGCTGAAGTTTAAAAATGCTTCGGAACTCTTCCATTGTTCTCAGAATTCCGCTGAAGTTTAAAAATGCTTCGGAACTCTTCCATTGTTCTCAGAATTCCGCTGACGTGTAAAAATGCTTCGGACCTCTACCATTGTTCTCGGAATTCCGCTGATGTGTAAAAATGCTTCGGAACTCTTCCATTTTTCATGGAATTCCACTGACATTCAGAAATGCTTCGTAACTCTTCCATTGTTCTTCGAATTCTTCTGACATTTAAAAATGCTTCGGAACACTACCATTATTCTCCGAATTCTGCTGAAGTTTAAAAATGCTTCGGAACTTTTCCATTGTTCTATGTATTCCGCTGAAGTTTAAAAATGCATCGGAGCTCTTCCATTATTTTCGGTATTCCGCTGAAGTTTAAAAATGCTTCGGACCTCTTCCATTGTTCACGGAATTTTGCTGACGTTTAAAAATGCTTCGGAACACTTCCATTGTTCTCGGAATTCTGCTGGCATTTAAAAATGGTTCCGTACTCTTCCATTGTTCTCGGAATTCTGCTGATGTTAAGAAATCGTTCGAAACTCTTCAATTAATCTCAGAATTCTGCTGTAGTTTAAAAATGCTCTGGAACTCTTCCATTGTTCTCGGAATTCTGCTGAAGTTTAAAAATGCTTTGGAACGCTTCCATTGTTCGTGGAATTCCGCTGACATTTAAAAATGCTTCGGAACTTTTCCATTGTTCTCGGAATTCTGCTGACGTTTATAAATGCTTAAGAACTCTTCCATTGTTCTCGGAATTCTGCTGACATTTAAAAATGCTTCAGAACACTCCCATTGTTCTCGGAATTCTGCTGAATTTAAAAATGCTTCGGAACTCTTCCATTGTTCTCGGTATTCTGCTGAAGTTTAAAAATGCTTCGGACCTCTTTCATTGTTCTCGGAATTTTGCTGACGTTTAAAAATGCTTCGGAACTCTTCCATTGTTCTCGGAATTCTGCTGGCGTTTTAAAATGGTTCCGAACCCTTCCATTGATCTCGGAATTCTGCTGACGTTTAAAAATGGTTCGGAGCTCTTCAATTCTTCTCAGAATTCTGCTGTAGTTTAAAAATGCTTTGGAACTCTTCCATTGCTCTCGGAATTCCGCTGAATTTTAAAATTGCTTTGGAACTCTTCCATTGTTCTCGGAATTCTGCTGAAGTTTAAAAATTCTTAGGAACTCTTCCATTGTTCTCGGAATTATGCTGACGTTTAAAAATGCTTCCGAACTCTTCCATTTTTCTCTGAATTCCGGTGAAGTTTAAAAATGCTTCGGAACTCTACCATTGTTCTCTGAATTCCGCTGACATTTAAAAATGCTTCGGAACTTTTCCATTGTTCTCAGAATTCTGCTGATGTTTATAAATGCTTTGGAACTATACCATTGTTCTCGGAATTCTGCTGACGTTTAAAAATGGTTCGGAACCCTTCCATTGTTCTCGTAATTCCGATGAAGTTTAAAAATGCTTCAGAACTATTCCATTGTTCTCGTAATTCTGCTGACGTTTATAAATGCTTTGGAACTCTTTCATTGTTCTTGTAATTCTGCTGACGTTTAAAAATGGTTCGGAACTCTTCCATTGTACTCGGAATTCTGTTGATGTTTAAAAATTCTTCAGAATTCTTCCATTGTTCTCGGAATTCTGCTGAAGTTTAAAAATGCTTCGGAACTTTTTCATTGTTCAAGGAGTTCTGCTGACGTTTAAAAATGCTTCGGAACTCTTCCATTGTTCTCAGTATTCCGCTGGAGTTTAAAAATGCTTAGAAACTCATCAATTGTTCTCGGAATTCCGCTGAAGTTTTAAAATACTTCAGAACTCTTCAATTATTCTCGGCATTCCGCTGACGTTTAAAAATGCTTCAGAACTCTTCCATTGTTCTTGAAATTCCTTTGAAGTTAAAAAATTGCCTCGGAACTCTTCCATTGTTCTCGGAATTCCGCTGAAGTTTAAAAATGCTTCGGAACACTGCAATTGTTCTCGGAATTCCGCTGAAGTTTAAAAATGCTTCGGAAATCTTCCATTGTTCTCGGAATTCCGCTGACGTTTAAAAATGCTTCGGAACTCTTCCATTGTTCTCGAAATTCCTTTGAAGTTTAAAAATGCTTCGGAACTCTTCCATTGTTCTCGGAAATCTGCTGAAGTTCAAAATTGCTTCGGAACTCTTCCATTGTTCTCGGAATTCCGCTGACGTTTAAAAATGCTTCGGAACGCTACAATTGTTCTCGGAATTCCGCTGAAGTTTAAAAATCCTTCGGAACTCTTCCATTGTTCTCGGAATTCCGCTGACGTTTAAAAATGCTTCAGAACACTTCCATTGTTCTCGGAATACCGCTGAAGTTTAAAAATGCTTCGGAACTGTTCCATTATTCTCGGAAATCCCCTGACATTTAAAAATGCTATGGAACTCTTTCATTGTTCTTGGAATTCTGCTGACGTTTAAAAATGCTTCCATAATCTTCCATTGTTCTCGGAATTCCGGTGAAGTTTAAAAATGCTTCGAAACTCTTCCATTGTTCTTGGAATTCTGCTGGCATTTAAAAATGGTTCCGAACTCTTCCATTGTTCTCGGCATTCCGCTGAAGTTTAAAAATGCTTCGGACCTCTTCCATTGCTCACGGAATTTTGCTGATGTTTAAAAATGCTTCGGAACTCTTCCATTTTTCTCGGATTTCTGCTGGTGTTTAAAAATGGTTCTGAACTCTTCCATTGTTCTCGGAATTCAGCTGACATTTAAAAATGGTTCGGAACTCTTCCATTGTTCTCGGAATTCCGCTGACGTTTAAAAATGCTTCGGAATGCTACAATTGTTCTCGGAATTCCGCTGAAGTTTAAAAATCCTTCGGAACTCTTCCATTGTTCTCGGAATTCCGCTGACGTTTAAAAATGCTTCAGAACACTTCCATTGTTCTCGGAATACCGCTGAAGTTTAAAAATGCTTCGGAACTGTTCCATTATTCTCGGAATTCCCCTGACATTTAAAAATGCTATGGAACTCTTTCATTGTTCTTGGAATTCTGCTGACGTTTATAAATGCTTTGGAACTCTTCCATTGTTCTCGGTATTCTGCTGACATTTAAAAATGCTTCAGAACACTCCCATTGTTCTCGGTATTCCGCTGAAGTTTAAAAATGCTTCAGATCTCTTCCATTGTTCTCGGAATTTTGCTGACGTTTAAAAATGCTTCAGAACTCTTCCATTGTTTTCGGAATTCTGCTGGCATTTTAAAATGGTTCCGAACACTTCCAATGTTCTCGGAATTCTGCTGGCGTTTAAAACTGGTTCCGAACTCTTCCATTGTTCTCGGAATTCTGCTGATGTTTAAAAATCGTTCGGAACTCTTCAATTATTCTCAGAATTCTGCTGAAGTTGAAAAATGCTTTGGAACTCTTCCATTGTTCTCGGAATTCCGCTGAAGTTTAAAATTGCTTTGGAACTCTTCCATTGTTCTTGGTAATTCTGCTGAAGTTTAAAAATTCTTTGGAACTCTTCCATTGTTCTCGGAATTATGCTGACGTTTAAAAATGCTTCCGAACTCTTCCATTTTTCTCTGAATTCCGGTGAAGTTTAAAAATGCTACGGAACTCTACCATTGTTCTCTGAATTCCGCTGACATTTAAAAATGCTTCGGAACTTTTCCATTGTTCTCGGAATTCTGCTGATGTTTATAAATGCTTTGGAACTATTCCATTGTTCTCGTAATTCCACTGAAGTTTAAAAATGCTTCAGAACTATTCCATTGTTCTCGCAATTCTGCTGACGTTTCTAAATGCTTTGGAACTCTTCCATTGTTCTCGGAATTCTGCTGACGTTTTAAAATACTTCAGAACTCTTCCATTATTCTCGGTATTCCGCTGACGTTTAAAAATGCTTCGGAACTCTTCCATTGTTCTCGAAATTCCTTTGAAGTTTAAAAATGCTTCGGAACTCTTCCATTGTTCTCAGAATTCCGCTGAAGTATAAAAATGCTTCGGAACACTACAATTGTTCTCGGAATTCTGCTGAAGTTTAAAAATGCTTTGGAACTCTTCCATTGTTCTCGGAATTCCGCAGAAGTTTAAAAATGCTTCGGAACTCTTCCATTATTTATTATTTTCTGTATTCCGCTGAAGTTTAAAAATGCTTCTGACCTCCTCCATTGTTCTCGGAATTTTGCTGACGTTTAAAAATGCTTCGGAACTCTTCCATTGTTCTCGGAATTCTCCTTGCGTTTAAAAATGGTTCCGAACTCTTCCATTGTTCTCGGAATTCCGCTGACGTTTAAAAATGCTTTGGAACGCTTCCATTGTTCTCGGAATTACGCTGAAGTTTAAAAATACTTCGCAACTCTTCCATTGTTCTCGAAATTCCACTGAAGTTTTAAAATTCCTCGGAACTGTTCCATTATTCTCGGAATTCCGCTGACATTTAAAAATGGTTCGGAACTCTTCCATTGTTCTCGGAATTCCATGGAAGTTTAACAATGTTTTGGAACACTTCCATTTTTCTCGGATATCCGCTGAAGTTTAAAAATGCTTCGGAACTCTTCCATATTTCTCGGAATTCTGCTGACATTTAAAAATGCTTCTAAACTCTTCCATTGTTCTCGGAATTCTGCTGATGTTTAAAAATGCTTCGGAACTCTTCCATTGTTCTCGGAATTCCGCTGAAGTTTAAAAATGCTTCGAAACTCTTCCATTGTTTTCGGAATTCCGCTGAAGTTTAAAAATGCTTCGGAACTCTTCCATTGTTCTCAGAATTCCGCTGAAGTTTAAAAATGCTTCGGAACTCTTCCATTGTTCTCAGAATTCCGCTGACGTGTAAAAATGCTTCGGACCTCTACCATTGTTCTCGGAATTCCGCTGATGTGTAAAAATGCTTCGGAACTCTTCCATTTTTCATGGAATTCCACTGACATTCAGAAATGCTTCGTAACTCTTCCATTGTTCTTCGAATTCTTCTGACATTTAAAAATGCTTCGGAACACTACCATTATTCTCCGAATTCTGCTGAAGTTTAAAAATGCTTCGGAACTTTTCCATTGTTCTATGTATTCCGCTGAAGTTTAAAAATGCATCGGAGCTCTTCCATTATTTTCGGTATTCCGCTGAAGTTTAAAAATGCTTCGGACCTCTTCCATTGTTCACGGAATTTTGCTGACGTTTAAAAATGCTTCGGAACACTTCCATTGTTCTCGGAATTCTGCTGGCGTTTAAAAATGGTTCCGTACTCTTCCATTGTTCTCGAAATTCTGCTGATGTTAAGAAATCGTTCGAAACTCTTCAATTAATCTCAGAATTCTGCTGTAGTTTAAAAATGCTCTGGAACTCTTCCATTGTTCTCGGAATTCTGCTGAAGTTTAAAAATGCTTTGGAACGCTTCCATTGTTCGTGGAATTCCGCTGACATTTAAAAATGCTTCGGAACTTTTCCATTGTTCTCGGAATTCTGCTGACGTTTATAAATGCTTAAGAACTCTTCCATTGTTCTCGGAATTCTGCTGACATTTAAAAATGCTTCAGAACACTCCCATTGTTCTCGGAATTCTGCTGAATTTAAAAATGCTTCGGAACTCTTCCATTGTTCTCGGTATTCTGCTGAAGTTTAAAAATGCTTCGAACCTCTTTCATTGTTCTCGGAATTTTGCTGACGTTTAAAAATGCTTCGGAACTCTTCCATTGTTCTCGGAATTCTGCTGGCGTTTTAAAATGGTTCCGAACCCTTCCATTGATCTCGGAATTCTGCTGACGTTTAAAAATGGTTCGGAGCTCTTCAATTCTTCTCAGAATTCTGCTGTAGTTTAAAAATGCTTTGGAACTCTTCCATTGCTCTCGGAATTCCGCTGAAGTTTAAAATTGCTTTGGAACTCTTCCATTGTTCTCGGAATTCTGCTGAAGTTTAAAAATTCTTAGGAACTCTTCCATTGTTCTCGGAATTATGCTGACGTTTAAAAATGCTTCCGAACTCTTCCATTTTTCTCTGAATTCCGGTGAAGTTTAAAAATGCTTCGGAACTCTACCATTGTTCTCTGAATTCCGCTGACATTTAAAAATGCTTCGGAACTTTTCCATTGTTCTCAGAATTCTGCTGATGTTTATAAATGCTTTGGAACTATACCATTGTTCTCGGAATTCTGCTGACGTTTAAAAATGGTTCGGAACCCTTCCATTGTTCTCGTAATTCCGATGAAGTTTAAAAATGCTTCAGAACTATTCCATTGTTCTCGTAATTCTGCTGACGTTTATAAATGCTTTGGAACTCTTTCATTGTTCTTGTAATTCTGCTGACGTTTAAAAATGGTTCGGAACTCTTCCATTGTACTCGGAATTCTGTTGATGTTTAAAAATTCTTCAGAATTCTTCCATTGTTCTCGGAATTCTGCTGAAGTTTAAAAATGCTTCGGAACTTTTTCATTGTTCAAGGAGTTCTGCTGACGTTTAAAAATGCTTCGGAACTCTTCCATTGTTCTCGGAATTCTGCTGAAGTTTAAGAATACAACGGAACTCTTCCATTGTACTCGGAATTCTGTTGATGTTTAAAAATTCTTCAGAATTCTTCCATTGTTCTCAGTATTCCGCTGGAGTTTAAAAATGCTTAGAAACTCATCAATTGTTCTCGGAATTCCGCTGAAGTTTTAAAATACTTCAGAACTCTTCAATTATTCTCGGTATTCCGCTGACGTTTAAAAATGCTTCAGAACTCTTCCATTGTTCTTGAAATTCCTTTGAAGTTAAAAAATTGCCTCGGAACTCTTCCATTGTTCTCGGAATTCCGCTGAAGTTTAAAAATGCTTCGGAACACTGCAATTGTTCTCGGAATTCCGCTGAAGTTTAAAAATGCTTCGGAAATCTTCCATTGTTCTCGGAATTCCGCTGACGTTTAAAAATGCTTCGGAACTCTTCCATTGTTCTCGGAATTCCGCTGACGTTTAAAAATGCTTCGGAATGCTACAATTGTTCTCGGAATTCCGCTGAAGTTTAAAAATCCTTCGGAACTCTTCCATTGTTCTCGGAATTCCGCTGACGTTTAAAAATGCTTCAGAACACTTCCATTGTTCTCGGAATACCGCTGAAGTTTAAAAATGCTTCGGAACCGTTCCATTATTCTCGGAATTCCCCTGACATTTAAAAATGCTATGGAACTCTTTCATTGTTCTTGGAATTCTGCTGACGTTTAAAAATGCTTCCATAATCTTCCATTGTTCTCGGAATTCCGGTGAAGTTTAAAAATGCTTCGAAACTCTTCCATTGTTCTCGGAATTCTGCTGGCATTTAAAAATGGTTCCGAACTCTTCCATTGTTCTCGGCATTCTGCTGAAGTTTAAAAATGCTTCGGACCTCTTCCATTGCTCACGGAATTTTGCTGATGTTTAAAAATGCTTCGGAACTATTCCATTGTTCTCGGATTTCTGCTGGTGTTTAAAAATGGTTCTGAACTCTTCCATTGTTCTCGGAATTCAGCTGACGTTTAAAAATGGTTCGGAACTCTTCCATTGTTCTCGGAATTCCGCTGACATTTAAAATTGCTTCGGAACTTTTCCATTGTACTCGGAATTCTGCTGACGTTTATAAATGCTTTGGAACTCTTCCATTGTTCTCGGATTTCTGCTGACGTTTAAAAATGCTTCAGAACACTCCCATTGTTCTCAGAATTCCACTGAAGTTTAAAAATGCTTCGGAACTCTTCCATTGTTCTCGGTATTCCGCTGAAGTTTAAAAATGCTTTTGAACTTTTCCATTGCTCTCGGAATTCTGGTGAAGTTTAAAAATGCTTTGGAACTTTTCCATTGTTCTCGGAATTCTGCCGAAGTTTAAAAATTCTTCGGAACTCTTCCATTCTTCTCGGAATTCTGCTGACGTTTAAAAATGCTTCCGAACTCTTCCATTGTTCTCAGAATTCTGCTGACGTTTAAAAATGGTTCGGAACTCTTCAATAATTCTCAGAATTCTGCTGTAGTTTAAAAATGCTTTGGAACTCTTCCATTGTTCTCGGAATTCTGCTGAAGTTTAAAAATGCTTCCGAACTCGTCCCTTGTTCTCGGAATTCCACTGAAGTTTAAAAATGCTTCGGAACTCTTCCATTGTTCTCGGAATTAAGCGGACATTTAAAAATGCTTTGGAACTTTCCCATTGTTCTCGGAATTCTGCTGACGTTTATAAATGCTTTGGAACTCTTCCATTGTTCTCGGAATTCTGCTGACGTTTAAAAATGCTTCACAACACTCCCATTGTTCTCGTAATTCCGCTGAAGTGTAAAAATGCTTCGGACCTCTTCCATTGTTCTTGGAATTTTGCTGATGTATAAAAATGCTTCGGAACTCTTCCATTGTTCTCGGAATTCTGCTGGCGTTTAAAAATGGTTCAGAACTCTTCCATTGTTCTCGGAATTCTGCTGACGTTTAAAAATGGTTCGGAACTCTTCCATTGTTCTCGGAATTCCGCTGACATTTAAAAATGCTTCGGAACTTTTCCAATGCTCTCGGAATTCTGCTGACATTTATAAATGCTTTGGAACTCTTCCATTGTTCTCTGAATTCTGCTGACGTTTAAAAATGCTTCAGAACACTCCCATTGTTCTCGGAATTCCACTGAAGTTTAAAAATGCTTCGGAACTCTTCCATTGCTCTCGGTATTCCGCTGAAGTTTAAAAATGCTTTTGAACTTTTCCGTTGCCCTCGGAATTCTGGTGAAGTTTAAAAATGCTTTGGAACTTTTCCATTGTACTCTGAATTCTGCTGAAATTTAAAAATGCTTCGTAACTCTTCCATTGTTCTCGGAATTCTGCTGACGTTTAAAAATGCTTCCAAACTCTTCCATTGTACTCGGAATTCCGGTTAAGTTTAAAAATGCTTCGGAACTCTTCCATTGTTCTCGGAATTCTGCTGACGTTTAAAAATGGTTCGGAACACTTCCATTGTTCTCGGAATTCCGCTGACATTTAAAAATGCTTCGGAACTTTTCCATTGCTCTCGGAATTCTACTGACGTTTATAAATGCTTTGGAACTCTTCAATTGTTCTCTGAATTCTGCTGACGTGTAAAAATGCTTCAGAACACTCCCATTGTTCTTGGAATTCCACTGAAGTTTAAAAATGCTTCGGAACTCTTCCATTGTTCTCGGTATTCCGCTGAAGTTTAAAAATGCTTTTGAACTTTTTCATTGCCTTCGGAATTCTGGTGAAGTTTAAAAATGCTTTGGAACTTTTCCATTGTACTCCGAATTCTGCTGAAGTTTAAAAATGCTTCGGAACTCTTCCATTGTTCTCGGAATTCTGCTGACGTTTAAAAATGCTTCCAAACTCTTCCATTGTTCTCGGAATTCCGGTGAAGTTTAAAAATGCTTCGGAACTCTTCCATTGTTCTCGGAATTCTGCTGGCATTTAAAAATGGTTCCGAACTTTTCCATTGTTCTCGGCATTCTGCTGATGTTTAAAAATGGTTCGGAACTCTTCAATAATTCTCAGAATTCTGCTGTAGTTTAAAAATGCTTTGGAACTCTTCCATTGTTCTCGGAATTCCGCTGAAGTTCAAAAATGCTTTGGAACTTTTCCATTGCTCTCGGAATTCTGGTGAAGTTTAAAAATGCTTTGGAAATTTTTCATTGTTCTCGGAATTCTGCTGAAGTTTAAAAATGCTTCGGAACTCTTCCATTGTTTATGGAATCCTGCTCACGTTTAAAAATGCTTCCGAACTCTTCCATTGTTGTTGGAATACCGCTGAAGTTTAAAAATGCTTCGGAACTCTTCCATTGTTCTCGGAATTCTGCTGGCGTTTAAAAATTGTTCGGAACTCTTCCATTGTTCTCGGAATTCTGCTGACATTTAAAAATGGTTCGGAACTCTTCAATAATTCTCAGAATTCTGCTGTAGTTTAAAAATGCTTTTTAACTCATCCATTGTTCTCGGTATTCCGCTGAAGTTTAAAAATGCTTTTGAACTTTTCCTTTGTTCTCGGAATTCTGGTGAAGTTTAAAAATGCTTTGGAAATTTTCCATTGTACTCGGAATTCTGCTGAAGTTTAAAAATGCTTCGGAACTCTTCCATTGTTCTGGGAATTCTGCTGACGTTTAAAAATGCTTCCAAACTCTTCCATTGTTCTCGGAATTCCAGTGAAGTTTAAAAATGCTTCGGAACTCTTCCATTGTTCTCGGAATTAAGCTGACATTTAAAAATGCTTTGGAACTTTCCCATTGTTCTCGGAATTCTGCTGACGTTTATAAATGCTTTGGAACTCTTCCATTGTTCTCGGAATTCTGCTGATATTTAAAAATTCTTCAGAACACTCCCATTGTTCTCGGAATTCCGCTGAAGTTTAAAAATGCTTCGGATCTCTTCCATTGTTCTCGGATTTTTGCTGACATTTAAAAATGCTTCGGGACTCTTCCCTTGTTCTCGGAATTCTGCTGGCGTTTAAAAATGCTTTGGAAATTTTTCATTGTTCTCGGAATTCTGCTGAAGTTTAAAAATGCTTCGGAACTCTTTCATTGTTCTCGGAATTCTGCTGGCGTTTAAAAATGGTTCCGAACTCTTCCATTGTTCTCGGAATTCTGCTGACGTTTAAAAATGGTTCGGAACTCTTCAATAATTCTCAGAATTCTGCTGTAGTTTAAAAATGCTTTGGAACTCTTCCATTGTTCTTGAAATTCTGCTGACGTTTAAAAATGCTTCAGAACACTCCCATTGTTCTCAGAATTCCGCTGAAGTTTAAAAATGCTTCAGAACTTTTCCATTGCTCTCGGAATTCTGCGGACGTTTATAAATGCTTTGCAACTCTTCCATTGTTCTCTGAATTCTGCTGACGTGTAAAAATGCTTCAGAACACTCCCATTGTTCTTGGAATTCAACTGAAGTTTAAAAATGCTTCGGAACTCTTCCATTGTTCTCGGTATTCCGCTGAAGTTTAAAAATGCTTTTGAACTTTTCCATTGCACTCGGAATTCTGGTGAAGTTTAAAAATGCTTTGGAACTTTTCCATTGTACTCGGAATTCTGCTGAAGTTTAAAAATGCTTCGGAACTCTTCCATTGTTCTGGGAATTCTGCTGACGTTTAAAAATGCTTCCAAACTCTTCCATTGTTCTCGGAATTCCGGTGAAGTTTAAAAATGCTTCGGAACTCTTCCATTGTTCTCGGAATTCTGCTGGCGTTTAAAAATGGTTCCGAACTCTTCCATTGTTCTCGGCATTCTGCTGACGTTTAAAAATGGTTCGGAACTCTTCAATTTTTCTCAGAATTCTGCTGTAGTTTAAAAATGCTTTGGAACTCTTCCATTGTTCTTGGTATTCTGCTGACGTTTAAAAATGCTTCCGAACTCTTCCATTGTTCTCGGAATACCGCTGTTGTTTAAAAATGCTTCGGAACACTTCCATTGTTCTCGGAATTCTGCTGGCGTTTAAAAATGGTTTTGAACTCTACCATTGTTCTCGGAATTCTGCTGAGGTTTAGAAATCGTTCGGAAGTCTTCAATTATTCTCAGAATTCTGCTGTAGTTTAAAAATGACTTGGAACTCTTCCATTGTTTTCGGAATTCTGCTGAAGTTTAAAACTACTTTTGAACTTTTCCATTGCTCTCGGAATTCTGCTGAAGTTTAAAAATGCTTTGTAACTCTTCCATTGTTCTCGGAATTCTGCTGAAGTTTAAAAATGCTTCCGAAATCTTCCATTGTTCTCGGAATTCTGCTGAAGTTTAAAAATGCTTCGGAACTCTTCCATTATTCTCGGAATTTTGCTGACGTTTAAAAATGCTTCGGAACCCTTCCATTGTTCTCGGAATTCTGCTGGCGTTTTAAAATGGTTCCGAACTCTTCCATTGTTCTCGGAATTCTGCTGACGTTTAAAAATGGTTCGAAACTCTTCAATTATTCCCAGAATTCTGGTGACGTTTAAAAATGGTTCGGAACTCTTCCATTGTTCTCAGAATTCCGCTAACGTTTAAAAATGCTTCAGAACTATTCCATTGTTCTCGTAATTCTGCTGATGTTTATAAATGCTTTGGAACTCTTCCATTGTTCTCGGAATTCTGCTGACGTTTAAAAATGGTTCGGAACTCTTCCATTGTTCTCAGAATTGTGCTGTAGTTTTAAAATGCTTCGGAACTCTTCCATTGTTCTCGGAATTCTGCTGATGTTTAAAAATTCTTCAGAATTCTTCCATTGTTCTCGGAATTCTGCTGAAGTTTAAAAATGCTTCAGAACTTTTTCATTGTTCAAGGAGTTCTGCTGACGTTTTAAAATACTTCGGAACTCTTCCATTGTTCTTGGTATTCCGCTGAAGTTTAAAAATGCTTAGAAACTCATCAATTGTTTTCGGAATTCCGCTGAAGTTTTAAAATCCTTCTGAACTCTTACATTATTCTCGGAATTCTGCTGACATTTAAAAATGCTTCGGAACTCTTCCATTGTTCTCGAAATTCCTTTGAAGTTTAAAAATGCTTCGGAACTCTTCCATTGTTCTCGGAATTCCGCTGAAGTTTAAAATTGCTTCGGAACTCTTCCTTTGTTCTCGGAAATCCGCTGACGTTTAAAAATCCTTCGGAACACTACAATTGTTCTCGGAATTCCGCTGAAGTTTAAAAATGCTTTGGAACTTTTCCATTGTTCTCGGATTTCCGCTGACAGTTAAAAATGCTTCGGAACGCTTCCATTTTTCTCGGAATTCCACTGAAGTTTAAAAATGCTTCGGAACTCTTCCATTGTTCTCGAAATTCCATTGAAGTTTTAAAATTATTCGGAACTGTTCCATTATTCTCGGAACTCCCCTGACATTTAAAAATGCTTCGGAACTCTTCCATTGTTCTTGGAATGCTGCTGAAGTTTAAAAATGCTTCAAAGCTCTTCCATTATTTTCGGTATTCCGCTGAAGTTTAAAAATGCTTCGGACCTCTTCCATTGTTCTCGGAATTTTGTTGACGTTTAAAAATGCTTCGGAACTCTTCCATTGTTCTCGGAATTTTGCTGGCGTTTAAAAATGGTTCCGAACTCTTCCATTGTTCTCGGAATTCTGCTGAGGTTTAAAAATCGTTCGGAACTCTTCAATTATTCTCAGAATTCTGCTGTAGTTTAAAAATGCCTTGGAACTCTTCCATTGTTCTCGGAATTCCGCTGAAGTTTAAAAATGCTTTTCAACTTTTCCATTGCTCTCGGAATTCTGCTGAAGTTTAAAAATGCTTTGGAACTCTTCCATTGTTCTTGGAATTCTGCTGAAGTTTAAAAATGCTTCGGAACTCTTCCATTTTTCTCGGAATTCCGCTGACATTTAAAAATGCTTTGGAACTTTTCCATTGTTCTCGGAATTCTGCTGACGTTTATAAATGCTTTGGAACTCTTCCATTGTTCTCGGAATTCTGCTGACGTTTAAAAATGGTTCGGAACTCTTCAATAATTCTCAGAATTCTGCTGTAGTTTAAAAATGCTTTGGAACTCTTCCGTTGTTCCCGGAATTCTGCTGAAGTTTAAAAATGCTTCCGAACTCGTCCATTGTCCTCGGAATTCCGCTGAAGATTAAAAATGCTTTGGATCTCTTCCATTGTTCTCAGAATTAAGCTGACATTTAAAAATGCTTTGGAACTTTCCCATTGTTCTCGGAATTCCGCTGTAGTTTAAAAATGATTTAGAACTCTTCCATTGTTCTCGGAATTCTGCTGATGTTTAAAAATGCTTCAGAACACTCCCATTGTTCTCGGAATTCTGCTGAATTTAAAAATGCTTCGGAACTCTTCCATTGTTCTCGGTATTCTGCTGAAGTTTAAAAATGCTTCGGACCTCTTTCATTGTTCTCGGAATTTTGCTGACGTTTAAAAATGCTTCGGAACTCTTCCATTGTTCTCGGAATTCTGCTGGCATTTTAAAATGGTTCCGAACCCTTCCATTGATCTCAGAATTCTGCTGACGTTTAAAAATGGTTCGGAGCTCTTCAATTCTTCTCAGAATTCTGCTGTAGTTTAAAAATGCTTTGGAACTCTTCCATTGCTCTCGGAATTCCGCTGAAGTTTAAAATTGCTTTGGAACTCTTCCATTGTTCTCGGAATTCTGCTGAAGTTTAAAAATTCTTAGGAACTCTTCCATTGTTCTCGGAATTATGCTGACGTTTAAAAATGCTTCCGAACTCTTCCATTTTTCTCTGAATTCCGGTGAAGTTTAAAAATGCTTCGGAACTCTACCATTGTTCTCTGAATTCCGCTGACATTTAAAAATGCTTCGGAACTTTTCCATTGTTCTCAGAATTCTGCTGATGTTTATAAATGCTTTGGAACTATACCATTGTTCTCGGAATTCTGCTGACGTTTAAAAATGGTTCGGAACCCTTCCATTGTTCTCGTAATTCCGATGAAGTTTAAAAATGCTTCAGAACTATTCCATTGTTCTCGTAATTCTGCTGACGTTTATAAATGCTTTGGAACTCTTTCATTGTTCTTGTAATTCTGCTGACGTTTAAAAATGGTTCGGAACTCTTCCATTGTACTCGGAATTCTGTTGATGTTTAAAAATTCTTCAGAATTCTTCCATTGTTCTCGGAATTCTGCTGAAGTTTAAAAATGCTTCGGAACTTTTTCATTGTTCAAGGAGTTCTGCTGACGTTTAAAAATGCTTCGGAACTCTTCCATTGTTCTCAGTATTCCGCTGGAGTTTAAAAATGCTTAGAAACTCATCAATTGTTCTCGGAATTCCGCTGAAGTTTTAAAATACTTCAGAACTCTTCAATTATTCTCGGTATTCCGCTGACGTTTAAAAATGCTTCAGAACTCTTCCATTGTTCTTGAAATTCCTTTGAAGTTAAAAAATTGCCTCGGAACTCTTCCATTGTTCTCGGAATTCCGCTGAAGTTTAAAAATGCTTCGGAACACTGCAATTGTTCTCGGAATTCCGCTGAAGTTTAAAAATGCTTCGGAAATCTTCCATTGTTCTCGGAATTCTGCTGACGTTTAAAAATGCTTCGGAACTCTTCCATTGTTCTCGAAATTCCTTTGAAGTTTAAAAATGCTTCGGAACTCTTCCATTGTTCTCGGAAATCTGCTGAAGTTCAAAATTGCTTCGGAACTCTTCCATTGTTCTCGGAATTCCGCTGACGTTTAAAAATGCTTCGGAACGCTACAATTGTTCTCGGAATTCCGCTGAAGTTTAAAAATCCTTCGGAACTCTTCCATTGTTCTCGGCATTCCGCTGAAGTTTAAAAATGCTTCGGACCTCTTCCATTGCTCACGGAATTTTGCTGATGTTTAAAAATGGTTCTGAACTCTTCCATTGTTCTCGGAATTCAGCTGACATTTAAAAATGGTTCGGAACTCTTCCATTGTTCTCGGAATTCCGCTGACGTTTAAAAATGCTTCGGAATGCTACAATTGTTCTCGGAATTCCGCTGAAGTTTAAAAATCCTTCGGAACTCTTCCATTGTTCTCGGAATTCCGCTGACGTTTAAAAATGCTTCAGAACACTTCCATTGTTCTCGGAATACCGCTGAAGTTTAAAAATGCTTCGGAACTGTTCCATTATTCTCGGAATTCCCCTGACATTTAAAAATGCTATGGAACTCTTTCATTGTTCTTGGAATTCTGCTGACGTTTAAAAATGCTTCCATAATCTTCCATTGTTCTCGGAATTCCGGTGAAGTTTAAAAATGCTTCGAAACTCTTCCATTGTTCTCGGAATTCTGCTGGCATTTAAAAATGGTTCCGAACTCTTCCATTGTTCTCGGCATTCTGCTGAAGTTTAAAAATGCTTCGGACCTCTTCCATTGCTCACGGAATTTTGCTGATGTTTAAAAATGCTTCGGAACTATTCCATTGTTCTCGGATTTCTGCTGGTGTTTAAAAATGGTTCTGAACTCTTCCATTGTTCTCGGAATTCAGCTGACGTTTAAAAATGGTTCGGAACTCTTCCATTGTTCTCGGAATTCCGCTGACATTTAAAATTGCTTCGGAACTTTTCCATTGTACTCGGAATTCTGCTGACGTTTATAAATGCTTTGGAACTCTTCCATTGTTCTCGGATTTCTGCTGACGTTTAAAAATGCTTCAGAACACTCCCATTGTTCTCAGAATTCCACTGAAGTTTAAAAATGCTTCGGAACTCTTCCATTGTTCTCGGTATTCCGCTGAAGTTTAAAAATGCTTTGGAACTTTTCCATTGTTCTCGGAATTCTGCCGAAGTTTAAAAATTCTTCGGAACTCTTCCATTCTTCTCAGAATTCTGCTGACGTTTAAAAATGCTTCCGAACTCTTCCATTGTTCTCAGAATTCTGCTGACGTTTAAAAATGGTTCGGAACTCTTCAATAATTCTCAGAATTCTGCTGTAGTTTAAAAATGCTTTGGAACTCTTCCATTGTTCTCGGAATTCTGCTGAAGTTTAAAAATGCTTCCGAACTCGTCCCTTGTTCTCGGAATTCCACTGAAGTTTAAAAATGCTTCGGAACTCTTCCATTGTTCTCGGAATTAAGCGGACATTTAAAAATGCTTTGGAACTTTCCTATTGTTCTCGGAATTCTGCTGACGTTTATAAATGCTTTGGAACTCTTCCATTGTTCTCGGAATTCTGCTGACGTTTAAAAATGCTTCACAACACTCCCATTGTTCTCGTAATTCCGCTGAAGTGTAAAAATGCTTCGGACCTCTTCCATTGTTCTTGGAATTTTGCTGATGTATAAAAATGCTTCGGAACTCTTCCATTGTTCTCGGAATTCTGCTGGCGTTTAAAAATGGTTCAGAACTCTTCCATTGTTCTCGGAATTCTGCTGACATTTAAAAATGTTTCGGAACTCTTCCATTGTTCTCGGAATTCCGCTGACATTTAAAAATGCTTCGGATCTTTTCCAATGCTCTCGGAATTCTGCTGACATTTATAAATGCTTTGGAACTCTTCCATTGTTCTCTGAATTCTGCTGACGTTTAAAAATGCTTCAGAACACTCCCATTGTTCTCGGAATTCCACTGAAGTTTAAAAATGCTTCGGAACTCTTCCATTGCTCTCGGTATTCCGCTGAAGTTTAAAAATGCTTTTGAACTTTTCCGTTGCCCTCGGAATTCTGGTGAAGTTTAAAAATGCTTTGGAACTTTTCCATTGTACTCTGAATTCTGCTGAAATTTAAAAATGCTTCGTAACTCTTCCATTGTTCTCGGAATTCTGCTGACGTTTAAAAATGCTTCCAAACTCTTCCATTGTACTCGGAATTCCGGTTAAGTTTAAAAATGCTTCGGAACTCTTCCATTGTTCTCGGAATTCTGCTGACGTTTAAAAATGCTTCGGAACTTTTCCATTGCTCTCGGAATTCTACTGACGTTTATAAATGCTTTGGAACTCTCCAATTGTTCTCTGAATTCTGCTGACGTGTAAAAATGCTTCAGAACACTCCCATTGTTCTTGGAATTCCACTGAAGTTTAAAAATGCTTCGGAACTCTTCCATTGTTCTCGGTATTCCGCTGAAGTTTAAAAATGCTTTTGAACTTTTTCATTGCCTTCGGAATTCTGGTGAAGTTTAAAAATGCTTTGGAACTTTTCCATTGTACTCCGAATTCTGCTGAAGTTTAAAAATGCTTCGGAACTCTTCCATTGTTCTCGGAATTCTGCTGACGTTTAAAAATGCTTCCAAACTCTTCCATTGTTCTCGGAATTCCGGTGAAGTTTAAAAATGCTTCGGAACTCTTCCATTGTTCTCGGAATTCTGCTGGCATTTAAAAATGGTTCCGAACTTTTCCATTGTTCTCGGCATTCTGCTGATGTTTAAAAATGGTTCGGAACTCTTCAATAATTCTCAGAATTCTGCTGTAGTTTAAAAATGCTTTGGAACTCTTCCATTGTTCTCGGAATTCCGCTGAAGTTCAAAAATGCTTTGGAACTTTTCCATTGCTCTCGGAATTCTGGTGAAGTTTAAAAATGCTTTGGAAATTTTTCATTGTTCTCGGAATTCTGCTGAAGTTTAAAAATGCTTCGGAACTCTTCCATTGTTTTTGGAATTCTGCTCACGTTTAAAAATGCTTCCGAACTCTTCCATTGTTGTTGGAATACCGCTGAAGTTTAAAAATGCTTCGGAACTCTTCCATTGTTCTCGGAATTCTGCTGGCGTTTAAAAATTGTTCGGAACTCTTCCATTGTTCTCGGAATTCTGCTGACATTTAAAAATGGTTCGGAACTCTTCAATAATTCTCAGAATTCTGCTGTAGTTTAAAAATGCTTTTTAACTCATCCATTGTTCTCGGTATTCCGCTGAAGTTTAAAAATGCTTTTGAACTTTTCCTTTGTTCTCGGAATTCTGGTGAAGTTTAAAAATGCTTTGGAAATTTTCCATTGTACTCGGAATTCTGGTGAAGTTTAAAAATGCTTCGGAACTCTTCCATTGTTCTGGGAATTCTGCTGACGTTTAAAAATGCTTCCAAACTCTTCCATTGTTCTCGGAATTCCAGTGAAGTTTAAAAATGCTTCGGAACTCTTCCATTGTTCTCGGAATTAAGCTGACATTTAAAAATGCTTTGGAACTTTCCCATTGTTCTCGGAATTCTGCTGACGTTTATAAATGCTTTGGAACTCTTCCATTGTTCTCGGAATTCTGCTGACATTTAAAAATTCTTCAGAACACTCCCATTGTTCTCGGAATTCCGCTGAAGTTTAAAAATGCTTCGGATCTCTTCCATTGTTCTCGGATTTTTGCTGACATTTAAAAATGCTTCGGGACTCTTCCCTTGTTCTCGGAATTCTGCTGGCGTTTAAAAATGCTTTGGAAATTTTTCATTGTTCTCGGAATTCTGCTGAAGTTTAAAAATGCTTCGGAACTCTTTCATTGTTCTCGGAATTCTGCTGGCGTTTAAAAATGGTTCCGAACTCTTCCATTGTTCTCGGAATTCTGCTGACGTTTAAAAATGGTTCGGAACTCTTCAATAATTCTCAGAATTCTGCTGTAGTTTAAAAATGCTTTGGAACTCTTCCATTGTTCTCGAAATTCTGCTGACGTTTAAAAATGCTTCAGAACACTCCCATTGTTCTCAGAATTCCGCTGAAGTTTAAAAATGCTTCAGAACTTTTCCATTGCTCTCGGAATTCTGCGGACGTTTATAAATGCTTTGCAACTCTTCCATTGTTCTCTGAATTCTGCTGACGTGTAAAAATGCTTCAGAACACTCCCATTGTTCTTGGAATTCAACTGAAGTTTAAAAATGCTTCGGAACTCTTCCATTGTTCTCGGTATTCCGCTGAAGTTTAAAAATGCTTTTGAACTTTTCCATTGCACTCGGAATTCTGGTGAAGTTTTAAAATGCTTTGGAACTTTTCCATTGTACTCGGAATTCTGCTGAAGTTTAAAAATGCTTCGGAACTCTTCCATTGTTCTGGGAATTCTGCTGACGTTTAAAAATGCTTCCAAACTCTTCCATTGTTCTCGGAATTCCGGTGAAGTTTAAAAATGCTTCGGAACTCTTCCATTGTTCTCGGAATTCTGCTGGCGTTTAAAAATGGTTCCGAACTCTTCCATTGTTCTCGGCATTCTGCTGACGTTTAAAAATGGTTCGGAACTCATCAATTTTTCTCAGAATTCTGCTGTAGTTTAAAAATGCTTTGGAACTCTTCCATTGTTCTTGGTATTCTGCTGACGTTTAAAAATGCTTCCGAACTCTTCCATTGTTCTCGGAATACCGCTGTTGTTTAAAAATGCTTCGGAACACTTCCATTGTTCTCGGAATTCTGCTGGCGTTTAAAAATGGTTTTGAACTCTACCATTGTTCTCGGAATTCTGCTGAAGTTTAAAACTGCTTTTGAACTTTTCCATTGCTCTCGGAATTCTGCTGAAGTTTAAAAATGCTTTGTAACTCTTCCATTGTTCTCGGAATTCTGCTGAAGTTTAAAAATGCTTCCGAAATCTTCCATTGTTCTCGGAATTCTGCTGAAGTTTAAAAATGCTTCGGAACTCTTCCATTATTCTCGGAATTTTGCTGACGTTTAAAAATGCTTCGGAACCCTTCCATTGTTCTCGGAATTCTGCTGGCGTTTTAAAATGGTTCCGAACTCTTCCATTGTTCTCGGAATTCTGCTGACGTTTAAAAATGGTTCGAAACTCTTCAATTATTCCCAGAATTCTGGTGACGTTTAAAAATGGTTCGGAACTCTTCCATTGTTCTCGGAATTCCGCTAACGTTTAAAAATGCTTCAGAACTATTCCATTGTTCTCGTAATTCTGCTGATGTTTATAAATGCTTTGGAACTCTTCCATTGTTCTCGGAATTCTGCTGACGTTTAAAAATGGTTCGGAACTCTTCCATTGTTCTCAGAATTGTGCTGTAGTTTTAAAATGCTTCGGAACTCTTCCATTGTTCTCGGAATTCTGCTGATGTTTAAAAATTCTTCAGAATTCTTCCATTGTTCTCGGAATTCTGCTGAAGTTTAAAAATGCTTCAGAACTTTTTCATTGTTCAAGGAGTTCTGCTGACGTTTTAAAATACTTCGGAACTCTTCCATTGTTCTCGGTATTCCGCTGAAGTTTAAAAATGCTTAGAAACTCATCAATTGTTTTCGGAATTCCGCTGAAGTTTTAAAATCCTTCTGAACTCTTACATTATTCTCGGAATTCTGCTGACATTTAAAAATGCTTCGGAACTCTTCCATTGTTCTCGAAATTCCTTTGAAGTTTAAAAATGCTTCGGAACTCTTCCATTGTTCTCGGAATTCCGCTGAAGTTTAAAATTGCTTCGGAACTCTTCCTTTGTTCTCGGAAATCCGCTGACGTTTAAAAATCCTTCGGAACACTACAATTGTTCTCGGAATTCCGCTGAAGTTTAAAAATGCTTCGGAACTTTTCCATTGTTCTCGGATTTACGCTGACAGTTAAAAATGCTTCGTAATGCTTCCATTTTTCTCGGAATTCCACTGAAGTTTAAAAATGCTTCGGAACTCTTCCATTGTTCTCGAAATTCCATTGAAGTTTTAAAATTATTCGGAACTGTTCCATTATTCTCGGAATTCCCCTGACATTTAAAAATGCTTCGGAACTCTTCCATTGTTCTTGGAATGCTGCTGAAGTTTAAAAATGCTTCAAAGCTCTTCCATTATTTTCGGTATTCCGCTGAAGTTTAAAAATGCTTCGGACCTCTTCCATTGTTCTCGGAATTTTGTTGACGTTTAAAAATGCTTCGGAACTCTTCCATTGTTCTCGGAATTTTGCTGGCGTTTAAAAATGGTTCCGAACTCTTCCATTGTTCTCGGAAATCTGCTGAGGTTTAAAAATCGTTCGGAACTCTTCAATTATTCTCAGAATTCTGCTGTAGTTTAAAAATGCCTTGGAACTCTTCCATTGTTCTCGGAATTCCGCTGAAGTTTAAAAATGCTTTTCAACTTTTCCATTGCTCTCGGAATTCTGCTGAAGTTTAAAAATGCTTTGGAACTCTTCCATTGTTCTTGGAATTCTGCTGAAGTTTAAAAATGCTTCCGAACTCTTCCATTTTTCTCGGAATTCCGCTGACATTTAAAAATGCTTTGGAACTTTTCCATTGTTCTCGGAATTCTGCTGACGTTTATAAATGCTTTGGAACTCTTCCATTGTTCTCGGAATTCTGCTGACGTTTAAAAATGGTTCGGAACTCTTCAATAATTCTCAGAATTCTGCTGTAGTTTAAAAATGCTTTGGAACTCTTCCGTTGTTCCCGGAATTCTGCTGAAGTTTAAAAATGCTTCCGAACTCGTCCATTGTCCTCGGAATTCCGCTGAAGATTAAAAATGCTTTGGATCTCTTCCATTGTTCTCAGAATTAAGCTGACATTTAAAAATGCTTTGGAACTTTCCCATTGTTCTCGGAATTCCGCTGTAGTTTAAAAATGATTTAGAACTCTTCCATTGTTCTCGGAATTCTGCTGATGTTTAAAAATGCTTCAGAACACTCCCATTGTTCTCGGAATTCCGCTGAAGTTTAAAAATGCTTTTGAACTTTTCCATTGTTCTCGGAATTCTGCTGACGTTTAAAAATAGTTCAGAACTCTTCAATTGTTCTCAGAATTCTGCTGTAGTTTAAAAATGCTTTGGAGCTCTTCCATTGTTCTCGGAATTCCGCTGAAGTTTAAAAATGCTTTTGAACTTTTCCATTGTTCTCGGAATTCTGCTGAAGTTTAAAAATGCTTCGGACCTCTTCCATTGTTCTCGGAATTTTGCTGACATTTAAAAATGCTTCGGAACTTTCCCATTGTTCTCGGTATTCTGCTGACGTTTATAAATGCTTTGGAACTCTTCCATTGTTCTCGAAATTCTGCTGACGTTTAAAAATGCTTCAGAACACTCCCATTGTTCTCAGAATTCTGCTGAAGTTTAAAAATGCTTCAGAACTTTTTCATTGTTCAAGGAGTTCTGCTGACGTTTTAAAATACTTCGGAACTCTTCCATTGTTCTCGGTATTCCGCTGAAGTTTAAAAATGCTTAGAAACTCATCAATTGTTTTCGGAATTCGGCTGAAGTTTTAAAATCCTTCTGAACTCTTCCATTATTCTCGGAATTCTGCTGACATTTAAAAATGCTTCGGAACTCTTCCATTGTTCTCGAAATTCCTTTGAAGTTTAAAAATGCTTCGGAACTCTTCCATTGTTCTCGGAATTCCGCTGAAGTTTAAAATTGCTTCGGAACTCTTCCTTTGTTCTCGGAAATCCGCTGACGTTTAAAAATCCTTCGGAACACTACAATTGTTCTCGGAATTCCGCTGAAGTTTAAAAATGCTTCGGAACTTTTCCATTGTTCTCGGATTTCCGCTGACATTTAAAAATGCTTCGGAACGCTTCCATTGTTCTCGGAATTCCGCTGAAGTTTAAAAATGCTTCGGAACTCTTCCATTGTTCTCGAAATTCCACTGAAGTTTTAAAATTATTCGGAACTGTTCCATTATTCTCGGAATTCCCCTGACATTTAAAAATGCTTCGGAACTCTTCCATTGTTCTTGGAATGCTGCTGAAGTTTAAAAATGCTACGGAACTCTTCCATTGTTCTCGGAATTCTGCTGAAGTTTAAAAATGCTTCCGAACTCTTCCATTGTTCTCGGAATTCCACTGAAGTTTAAAAATGCTTCGGAACACTTCCATTGTTCTCGGAATTCTGCTGAAGTTTAAAAATGCTTCAGAACACTCCCATTGTTCTTGGAATTCCGCTGAAGTTTAAAAATGCTTCGGAACTCTTCCATTGTTCTCGAAATTCCACTGAAGTTTTAAAATTATTCGGAACTGTTCCATTATTCTCGGAATTCCCCTGACATTTAAAAATGCTTCGGAACTCTTCCTTTGTTCTTGGAATGCTGCTGAAGTTTAAAAATGCTACGGAACTCTTCCATTTTTCTCGGAATTCTGCTGAAGTTTAAAATTGCTTCTGAACTCTTCCATTGTTCTCGGAATTCCACTGAAGTTTAAAAATGCTTCGGAACTCTTCTATTGTTCTCGGAATTCTGCTGAAGTTTAAAAATGCTTCAGAACACTCCCATTGTTCTTGGAATTCCGCTGACGTTTAAAAATGCTTCGAAGCTCTTCCAACATTTTCGGTATTCCGCTGAAGTTTAAAAATGCTTCGGACCTCTTCCATTGTTCTCGGAATTTTGTTGACGTTTAAAAATGCTTCGGAACTCTTCCATTGTTCTCGGAATTTTGCTGGCGTTTAAAAATGGTTCCGAACTCTTCCATTGTTCTCGGAATTCTGCTGAGGTTTAAAAATGCCTTGCAACTCTTCCATTGTTCTCGGAATTCCGCTGAAGTTTAAAAATGCTTTTGAACTTTTCCATTGCTCTCGGAATTCTGCTGAAGTTTAAAAATCATTCGGAACTCTTCAATTATTCTCAGAATTCTGCTGTAGTTTAAAATTGCTTTGGAACTCTTCCATTGTTCTCGGAATTCTGGTGAAGTTTAAAAATTCTTTGGAACTCTTCCATTGTTCTAGATATTATGCTGACGTTTAAAAATGCTTCCGAACTCTTCCATTTTTCTCTGAATTCCGGTGAAGTTTAAAAATGCTTCGGAACTCTACCATTGTTCTCTGAATTCCGCTGACATTTAAAAATGCTTTGGAACTTTTCCATTGTTCTCGGAATTCTGCTGATGTTTATAAATGCTTTGGAACTATTCCATTGTTCTCGGAATTCTGCTGACGTTTAAAAATGGTTCGGAACCCTTCCATTGTTCTCGTAATTCCGCTGAAGTTTAAAAATGCTTCAGAACTATTCCATTGTTCTCGTAATTCTGCTGACGTTTATAAATGCTTTGGAACTCTTCCATTGTTCTCGTAATTCTGCTGACGTTTAAAAATGGTTCGGAACTCTTCCATTGTTCTCAGAATTCTGCTGTAGTTTAAAAATGCTTCGGAACTCTTCCATTGTACTCGGAATTCTGTTGATGTTTAAAAATTCTGCAGAATTCTTCCATTGTTCTCGGAATTCTGCTGAAGTTTAAAAATGCTTCGGAACTTTTTCATTGTTCAAGGAGTTCTGCTGACGTTTAACAATGCTTCGGAACTCTTCCATTGTTCTCAGTATTCCGCTGGAGTTTAAAAATGCTTAGAAACTCATCAATTGTTCTCGGAATTCCGCTGAAGTTTTAAAATACTTCAGAACTCTTCCATTATTCTCGGTATTTCACTGACGTTTAAAAATGCTTCAGAACTCTTCCATTGTTCTTGAAATTCCTTTGAAGTTAAAAAATGCCTCGGAACTCTTCCATTGTTCTTGGAATTCCGCTTAAGTTTAAAAATGCTTCGGAACACTGCAATTGTTCTCGGAATTCCGCTGAAGTTTAAAAATGCTTTGGAACTCTTCCATTGTTCTCGGAATTCCGCTGATGTTTAAAAATGCTTCGGAACTCTTCCATTGTTCTCGAAATTCCTTTGAAGTTTAAAAATGCTTCGGAACTCTTCCATTGTTCTCGGAAATCTGCTGAAGTTCAAAATTGCTTCGGAACTCTTCCATTGTTCTCGGAATTCCGCTGACATTTAAAAATGCTTCGGAACGCTACAATTGTTCTCAGAATTCCGCTGAAGTTTAAAAATCCTTCGGAACTCTTCCATTGTTCTCGGAATTCCGCTGACATTTAAAAATGCTTCGGAACGCTTCCATTGTTCTCGTAATACCGCTGAAGTTTAAAAATGCTTCGGAACTGTTCCATTATTCTCGGAATTCCCCTGACATTTAAAAATGCTTCGGAACTCTTCTATTGTTCTCGGAATTCTGCTGAAGTTTAAAAATGCTACGGAACTCTTCCATTGTTCTTGGCATTCTGCTGACGTTTAAAAATGCTTCCATAATCTTCCATTGTTCTCGGAATTCCGGTGAAGTTTAAAAATGCTTCGAAACTCTTCCATTGTTCTCGGAATTCTGCTGGCATTTACAAATGGTTCCGAACTCTTCCATTGTTCTCGGCATTCCGCTGAAGTTTAAAAATGCTTCGGACCTCTTCCATTGTTCACGGAATTTTCCTGATGTTTAAAACTGCTTCGGAACTCTTCCGTTGTTCTCGGATTTCTGCTGGTGTTTAAAAATCGTTCTAAACTCTTTCATTGTTCTCGGAATTCCGCTGACATTTAAAATTGCTTTGGAACTTTTCCATTGTACTCGGAATTCTGCTGACGTTTATAAATGCTTTGGAACTCTTCCATTGTTCTCGGATTTCTGCTGACGTTTAAAAATGCTTCAGAACACTCCCATTGTTCTCAGAATTCCACTGAAGTTTAAAAATGCTTCGGAACTCTTCCATTGTTCTCGGTATTCCGCTGAAGTTTAAAAATGCTTTTGAACTTTTCCATTGCCCTCGGAATTCTGGTGAAGTTTAAAAATGCTTTGGAACTTTTCCATTGTACTCGGAATTCTGCTGAAGTTTAAAAATGCTTCAGAACTCTTCCATTGTTCTCAGAATTCTGCTGACGTTTAAAAATGCTTCCAAACTCTTCCATTGTTCTCGGAACTCTGGTGAAGTTTAAAAATGCTTCGGAACTCTTCCATTGTTCTCGGAATTCTGCTGGCGTTTAAAAATGGTTCCGAACTCTTCCATTGTTCTCGGCATTCTGCTGACGTTTAAAAATGGTTCGGAACTCTTCAACTGTTCTCAGAATTCTGCTGTAGTTTAAAAATGCTTTGGAACTCTTCCTTTGTTCTTGGAATTCTGCTGACGTTTAAAAATGCTTCCGAACTCTTCCATTGTTCTTGGAATACCGCTGAAGTTTAAAAATTTTTCAGAACTCTTCCATTTTTCTCGGAATTCTGCTGGCGTTTAAAAATGGTTCGGAACTCTTAAATAATTCTCAGAATTCTGCTGTAGTTTAAAAATGCTTTGGAACTCTTCCATTGTTCCCGGAATTCTACTGAAGTTTAAAAATTCTTCCGAACTCGTCCATTGTCCTCGGAATTCCGCTGAAGATTAAAAATGCTTCGGAACTCTTCCATTGTTCTCGGAATTAAGCTGACATTTAAAAATGCTTTGGAACTTTCTCATTGTTCTCGGAATTCCGCTGTAGTTTAAAAATGATTTAGAACTCTTCCATTGCTCTCGGAATTTTGCTGACGTTTAAAAATGCTTCAGAACACTGCCATTGTTCTTGGAATTCCGCTGAAGTTTAAAAATGCTTCGGAACTCTTCCATTGTTCTCAGAATTAAGCTGACATTTAAAAATGCTTTGGAACTTTCCCATTGTTCTCGGAATTCTGCTGACGTTTATAAATGCTTTGGAACTCTTCCATTGTTCTCGGAATTCTGCTGACATTTAAAAATGCTTCAGAACACTCCCATTGTTCTCGGAATTCCGCTGAAGTTTAAAAATGCTTCGTACCTCTTACATTGTTCTCGGATTTTTGCTGACGTTTAAAAATGCATCGGGACTCTACCCTTGTTCTCGGAATTCTGCTGGCGCTTAAAAATGGTTTGGAACTCTTCAATAATTCTCAGAATTCTGCTGTAGTTTAAAAATGCTTTGGAACTCTTCCATTGTTCTCGGAATTCTGCTGAAGTTTAAACATGCTTTTGAGCTTTTCCATTGCTCTCTGAATTCTGCTGAAGTTTAAAAATGCTTCTGAACTCGCCATTGTTCTCGGAATTCCGCTGAAGTTTAAAACTGCTTCCGAACTCGCCATTGTTCTCGGAATTCCGCTGAAGTTTAAAAATGCTTTGGAACTCTTCCATTGTTCTTGGAATTCCGCTGACATTTAAAAATGCTTTGGAACTTTCCCATTGTTCTCGGAATTCTGCTGATGTTTAAAAATGCTTCAGAACACTCCCATTGTTCTAGGAATTCAGCTGAAGTGTAAAAATGCTTCGGAACTCTTCCATTTTTCTCGGTATTCCGCTGAAGTTTAAAAATGCTTTGGACCTCTTCCATTGTTCTTGGAATTTTGCTGACGTTTAAAAATGCTTCAGAACACTCCCAATGTTCTCGGAATTCCGCTGAAGTGTAAAAATGCTTCGTAACTCTTCCATTTTTCTCGGTATTCCGCTGAAGTTTAAAAATGCTTTGGACCTCTTCCATTGTTCTTGGAATTTTGTTGATGTATAAAAATGCTTCGGAACTCTTCCATTGTTCTCGGAATTCTGCTGGCGTTTAAAAATGTTTCTGAACTCTTTCATTGTTCTCGGAATTCTGCTGACGATTAAAAATGGTTCGGAACTCTTCCATTGTTCTCGAAATTCCGCTGACATTTAAAAATGCTTCGGAACTTTTCCATTGCTCTCGGAATTCTGGTGACGTTTATAAATGCTTTGAAACTCTTCCATTGTTCTCTGAATTCTGCTGACATTTAAAAATGCTTCCAAACTCTTCCATTGTTCTCGGAATTCTGGTGAAGTTTAAAAATGCTTCGGAACTCTTCCATTGTTCTCGGAATTCTGCTGGCGTTTAAAAATGGTTCCGAACTCTTCCATTGTTCTCGGCATTCTGCTGACGTTTAGAAATGGTTCGGAACTCTTCAATTGTTCTCAGAATTCTGCTGTAGTTTAAAAATGCTTTGGAACTCTTCCTTTGTTCTTGGAATTCTGCTGATGTTTAAAAATGCTTCCGAACTCTTCCATTGTTCTTGGAATACCGCTGAAGTTTAAAAATTTTTTGGAACTCTTCCATTGTTCTCGGAATTCTGCTGGCATTTAAAAATGGTTCGGAACTCTTAAATAATTCTCAGAATTCTGCTGTAGTTTAAAAATGCTTTGGAACTCTTCCATTGTTCCTGGAATTCTGCTGAAGTTTAAAAATGCTTCCGAACTCGTCCATTGTCCTCGGAATTCCGCTGAAGATTAAAAATGCTTCGGAACTCTTCCATTGTTCTCGGAATTAAGCTGACATTTAAAAATGCTTTGGAACTTTCCCATTGTTCTCGGAATTCTGCTGACGTTTATAAATGCTTTGGAACTCTTCCATTGTTCTCGGAATTCTGCTGACATTTAAAAATGCTTCAGAACACTCCCATTGTTCTCGGAATTCCGCTGAAGTTTAAAAATGCTTCGGACCTCTTACATTGTTCTCGGATTTTTGCTGACGTTTAAAAATGCATCGGGACTCTTTCCTTGTTCTCGGAATTCTGCTGGCGCTTAAAAATGGTTTGGAACTCTTCAATAATTCTCAGAATTCTGCTGTAGTTTAAAAATGCTTTGGAACTCTTCCATTGTTCTCGGAATTCCACTGAAGTTTAAAAATGCTTTTGAGCTTTTCCATTCCTCTCTGAATTCTGCTGAAGTTTAAAAATGCTTCTGAACTCTTCCATTGCTCTCTGAATTCTGCTGAAGTTTAAAAATGCTTTGGAACTCTTCCATTGTTCTCGGAATTCCGCTGACATTTAAAAATGCTTTGGAACTTTCCCATTGTTCTCGGAATTCTGCTGACGTTTATAAATGCTTTGGAACTCTTCCATTGTTCTCGAAATTCGGCTAACGTTTAAAAATGCTTCAGAACACTCCCATTGCTCTCAGAATTCCGCTGAAGTTTAAAAATGCTTCGGAACTCTTCCATTGTTCTCGGAATTAAGCGGACATTTAAAAATGCTTTGGAACTTTCCCATTGTTCTCGGAATTCTGCTGATGTTTATAAATGCTTTGGAACTCTTCCATTGTTCTCGGAATTCTGCTGACGTTTAAAAATGCTTCAGAACACTCCCATTGTTCTAGGAATTCAGCTGAAGTGTAAAAATGCTTCGGAACTCTTCCATTTTTCTTGGTATTCCGCTGAAGTTTAAAAATGCTTTGGACCTCTTCCATTGTTCTTGGAATTTTGCTGACGTTTAAAAATGCTTCAGAACACTCCCATTGTTCTCGGAATTCCGCTGAAGTGTAAAAATGCTTCGGAACTCTTCCATTTTTCTCGGTATTCCGCTGAAGTTTAAAAATGCTTTGGACCTCTTCCCTTGTTCTTGGAATTTTGTTGATGTATAAAAATGCTTCGGAACTCTTCCATTGTTCTCGGAATTCTGCTGGCGTTTAAAAATGTTTCTGAACTCTTTCATTGTTCTCGGAATTCTGCTGACGATTAAAAATGGTTCGGAACTCTTCCATTGTTCTCGGAATTCCGCTGACATTTAAAAATGCTTCGGAACTTTTCCATTGCTCTCGGAATTCTGGTGACGTTTATAAATGCTTTGAAACTCTTCCATTGTTCTCTGAATTCTGCTGACATTTAAAAATGCTTCAGAACACTCCCATTGTTCTCGGAATTCCACTAAAGTTTAAAAATGCTTCGGAACTCTTCTATTGTTCTCGGTATTCCGCTGAAGTTTAAAAATGCTTTTGAACTTTTCCATTGCCCTCGGAATTCTGGTGAAGTTTAAAAATGCTTTGGAACTTTTCCATTGTATTCGGAATTCTGCTGAAGTTTAAAAATGCTTCGGAACTCTTCCATTGTTCTCGGAATTCTACTGACGTTTAAAAATGCTTCCAAACTCTTCCATTGTTCTCGGAATTCCGGTAAAGTTTAAAAATGCTTCGGAACTCTTCCATTGTTCTCGGAATTCTTCTGGCGTTTAAAAATGGTTCCGAACTCTTCCATTGTTCTCGGAATTCTGCTGAAGTTTAAAAATGGTTCGGAACTCTTCCATTGTTCTCGGAATTCCGCTGACTTTTAAAAATGCTTCGGAACTTTTCCATTGCTCTCGGAATTCTGCTGACGTTTATAAATGCTTTGGAACTCTTCCATTGTTCTCTGAATTCTGCTGACGTGTAAAAATGCTTCAGAACACTCCCATTGTTCTTGGAATTCCACTGAAGTTTAAAAATGCTTGGAACTCTTCCATTGTTCTCGGTATTCCGCTGAAGTTTAAAAATGCTTTTGAACTTTTCCATTGCCCTCGGAATTCTGGTGCAGTTGAAAAATGCTTTGGAACTTTTCCATTGTTCTCGGAATTCCGGTGAAGTTTAAAAATGCTTCGGAACTCTTCCATTGTTCTCGGAATTCTGCTGGCGTTTAAAAATGGTTCCGAACTCTTCCATTGTTCTCGGCATTCTGCTGACGTTTAAAAATGGTTCGGATCTCTTCAATTTGTTCTCAGAATTCTGCTGTAGTTTAAAAATGCTTTGGAACTCTTCCATTGTTCTCGGAATTCCGCTGAAGTTTTAAAATGCTTTTGAACTTTTCCATTGCTCTCGTAATTCTGGTGAAGTTTAAAAATGCTTTGGAAATTTTTCATTGTTCTCGGAATTCTGCTGAAGTTTAAAAATGCTTCGGAACTCTTCCATTGTTCTTGGAATTCTGCTGAAGTTTAAAAATGCTTCCGAACTCTTCCATTGTTCTCGGAATACCGCTGAAGTTTAAAAATGCTTCGGAACTCTTCCATTGTTCTCCGAATTCTCCTGGCGTTTAAAAATGGTTCCGAACTCTTCCATTGTTCTCGGAATTCTGTTGACGTTTAAAAATGGTTTGGAACTCTTCAATAATTCTCAGAATTCTGCTGTAGTTTAAAAATGATTTGGAACTCTTTCATTGTTTCCGGAATTCTGCTGAAGTTTAAAAATGCTACCGAACTCGTCCATTGTCCTCGGAATTCCGCTGAAGATTAAAAATGCTTCGGAACTCTTCCATTGTTCTCGGAATTAAGCTGACATTTAAAAATGCTTTGGAATTTTCCCATTGTTCTCGGAATTCCGCTGTAGTTTAAAAATGATTTAGAACTCTTCCATTGTTCTCGGAATTCTGCTGACGTTTAAAAATGCTTCAGAACACTCCCATTGTTCTCGGAATTCCGCTGAAGTTTAAAAATGCTTCGGAACTCTTCCATTGTTCTCGGAATTAATCTGACATTTAAAAATGCTTCGGAACTCTTCCATTGTTCTCGGAATTCAGCTGGCGTTTAAAAATGGTTCCGAACTCTTCCATTGTTCTCGGAATTCTGCTGACGCTTAAAAATGGTTTGGAACTCTTCAATAATTCTCAGAATTCTGCTGTAGTTTAAAAATGCTTTGGAACTCTTCCATTGTTCTCGGAATTCTGCTAAAGTTTAAAAATGCTTTGGAACTCTTCCATTGTTCTCGGAATTCTGCTGACATTTAAAAATGCTTCAGAACACTCCCACTGTTCTCGGTATTCCGCTGAAGTTTTAAAATGCTTCAGACCTCTTCCATCGTTCTCGGAATTTTGCTGACGTTTAAAAATGCTTCAGAACTCTTCCATTGTTTTTGGAATTCTGCTGGCATTTTAAAATGGTTCCGAACACTTCTATTGTTCTCGGAATTCTGCTGGCGTTTAAAACTTGTTCCGAACTCTTCCATTGTTCTCGGAATTCTGCTGATGTTTAAAAATCATTCGGAACTCTTCAATTATTCTCAGAATTCTGCTGTAGTTTAAAATTGCTTTGGAACTCTTCCATTGTTCTCGGAATTCTGGTGAAGTTTAAAAATTCTTTGGAACTCTTCCATTGTTCTAGATATTATGCTGACGTTTAAAAATGCTTCCGAACTCTTCCATTTTTCTCTGAATTCCGGTGAAGTTTAAAAATGCTTCGGAACTCTACCATTGTTCTCTGAATTCCGCTGACATTTAAAAATGCTTTGCAACTTTTCCATTGTTCTCGGAATTCTGCTGATGTTTATAAATGCTTTGGAACTATTCCATTGTTCTCGGAATTCTGCTGACGTTTAAAAATGGTTCGGAACCCTTCCATTGTTCTCGTAATTCCGCTGAAGTTTAAAAATGCTTCAGAACTATTCCATTGTTCTCGTAATTCTGCTGACGTTTATAAATGCTTTGGAACTCTTCCATTGTTCTCGTAATTCTGCTGACGTTTAAAAATGGTTCGGAACTCTTCCATTGTTCTCAGAATTCTGCTGTAGTTTAAAAATGCTTCGGAACTCTTCCATTGTACTCGGAATTCTGTTGATGTTTAAAAATTCTGCAGAATTCTTCCATTGTTCTCGGAATTCTGCTGAAGTTTAAAAATGCTTCGGAACTTTTTCATTGTTCAAGGAGTTCTGCTGACGTTTAACAATGCTTCGGAACTCTTCCATTGTTCTCAGTATTCCGCTGGAGTTTAAAAATGCTTAGAAACTCATCAATTGTTCTCGGAATTCCGCTGAAGTTTTAAAATACTTCAGAACTCTTCCATTATTCTCGGTATTTCACTGACGTTTAAAAATGCTTCAGAACTCTTCCATTGTTCTTGAAATTCCTTTGAAGTTAAAAAATGCCTCGGAACTCTTCCATTGTTCTTGGAATTCCGCTTAAGTTTAAAAATGCTTCGGAACACTGCAATTGTTCTCGGAATTCCGCTGAAGTTTAAAAATGCTTTGGAACTCTTCCATTGTTCTCGGAATTCCGCTGATGTTTAAAAATGCTTCGGAACTCTTCCATTGTTCTCGAAATTCCTTTGAAGTTTAAAAATGCTTCGGAACTCTTCCATTGTTCTCGGAAATCTGCTGAAGTTCAAAATTGCTTCGGAACTCTTCCATTGTTCTCGGAATTCCGCTGACATTTAAAAATGCTTCGGAACGCTACAATTGTTCTCAGAATTCCGCTGAAGTTTAAAAATCCTTCGGAACTCTTCCATTGTTCTCGGAATTCCGCTGACATTTAAAAATGCTTCGGAACGCTTCCATTGTTCTCGTAATACCGCTGAAGTTTAAAAATGCTTCGGAACTGTTCCATTATTCTCGGAATTCCCCTGACATTTAAAAATGCTTCGGAACTCTTCTATTGTTCTCGGAATTCTGCTGAAGTTTAAAAATGCTACGGAACTCTTCCACTGTTCTTGGCATTCTGCTGACGTTTAAAAATGCTTCCATAATCTTCCATTGTTCTCGGAATTCCGGTGAAGTTTAAAAATGCTTCGAAACTCTTCCATTGTTCTCGGAATTCTGCTGGCATTTACAAATGGTTCCGAACTCTTCCATTGTTCTCGGCATTCCGCTGAAGTTTAAAAATGCTTCGGACCTCTTCCATTGTTCACGGAATTTTCCTGATGTTTAAAACTGCTTCGGAACTCTTCCGTTGTTCTCGGATTTCTGCTGGTGTTTAAAAATCGTTCTAAACTCTTTCATTGTTCTCGGAATTCCGCTGACATTTAAAATTGCTTTGGAACTTTTCCATTGTACTCGGAATTCTGCTGACGTTTATAAATGCTTTGGAACTCTTCCATTGTTCTCGGATTTCTGCTGACGTTTAAAAATGCTTCAGAACACTCCCATTGTTCTCAGAATTCCACTGAAGTTTAAAAATGCTTCGGAACTCTTCCATTGTTCTCGGTATTCCGCTGAAGTTTAAAAATGCTTTTGAACTTTTCCATTGCCCTCGGAATTCTGGTGAAGTTTAAAAATGCTTTGGAACTTTTCCATTGTACTCGGAATTCTGCTGAAGTTTAAAAATGCTTCAGAACTCTTCCATTGTTCTCAGAATTCTGCTGACGTTTAAAAATGCTTCCAAACTCTTCCATTGTTCTCGGAACTCTGGTGAAGTTTAAAAATGCTTCGGAACTCTTCCATTGTTCTCGGAATTCTGCTGGCGTTTAAAAATGGTTCCGAACTCTTCCATTGTTCTCGGCATTCTGCTGACGTTTAAAAATGGTTCGGAACTCTTCAACTGTTCTCAGAATTCTGCTGTAGTTTAAAAATGCTTTGGAACTCTTCCTTTGTTCTTGGAATTCTGCTGACGTTTAAAAATGCTTCCGAACTCTTCCATTGTTCTTGGAATACCGCTGAAGTTTAAAAATTTTTCGGAACTCTTCCATTTTTCTCGGAATTCTGCTGGCGTTTAAAAATGGTTCGGAACTCTTAAATAATTCTCAGAATTCTGCTGTAGTTTAAAAATGCTTTTGAACTCTTCCATTGTTCCCGGAATTCTACTGAAGTTTAAAAATGCTTCCGAACTCGTCCATTGTCCTCGGAATTCCGCTGAAGATTAAAAATGCTTCGGAACTCTTCCATTGTTCTCGGAATTAAGCTGACATTTAAAAATGCTTTGGAACTTTCTCATTGTTCTCGGAATTCCGCTGTAGTTTAAAAATGATTTAGAACTCTTCCATTGCTCTCGGAATTTTGCTGACGTTTAAAAATGCTTCAGAACACTGCCATTGTTCTCGGAATTCCGCTGAAGTTTAAAAATGCTTCGGAACTCTTCCATTGCTCTCGGAATTAAGCTGACATTTAAAAATGCTTTGGAACTTTCCCATTGTTCTCGGAATTCTGCTGACGTTTATAAATGCTTTGGAACTCTTCCATTGTTCTCGGAATTCTGCTGACATTTAAAAATGCTTCAGAACACTCCCATTGTTCTCGGAATTCCGCTGAAGTTTAAAAATGCTTCGTACCTCTTACATTGTTCTCGGATTTTTGCTGACGTTTAAAAATGCATCGGGACTCTACCCTTGTTCTCGGAATTCTGCTGGCGCTTAAAAATGGTTTGGAACTCTTCAATAATTCTCAGAATTCTGCTGTAGTTTAAAAATGCTTTGGAACTCTTCCATTGTTCTCGGAATTCCGCTGAAGTTTAAAAATTCTTTTGAGCTTTCCATTGCTCTCTGAATTCTGCTGAAGTTTAAAAATGCTTCTGAACTCTTCCATTGTTCTCTGAATTCTGCTGAAGTTTAAAAATGCTTCCGAACTGGCCATTGTTCTCGGAATTCCGCTTAAGTTTAAAAATGCATTGGAACTCTTCCATTGTTCTCGGAATTCCGCTGACATTTAAAAATGCTTTGGAACTTTCCCATTGTTCTCGGAATTCTGCTGACGTTTATAAATGCTTTGGAACTCTTCCATTGTTCTCGAAATTCTGATAACATTTAAAAATGCTTCAGAACACTCCGATTGCTCTCAGAATTCCGCTGAAGTTTAAAAATGCTTCGGAACTCTTCCATTGTTCTCGGAATTCTGCTGGCGTTTAAAAATGGTTCCGAACTCTTCCATTGTTGTCGGAATTCTGCTGATGTTTAAAAATGGTTTGGAACTCTTCAATAATTCTCAGAATTCAGCTGTAGTTTAAAAATGCTTTGGAACTCTTCCATTGTTCTCGGAATTCCGCTGATGTTTAGAAATGCTTTTGAACTTTTCCATTGCTCTCGGAATTCTGCTGAAGTTTAAAAATGCTTCCTAACCCTTCCATTGTTCTCAGAATTCCGCTGAAGTTTAAAAATGCTTCGGAACTCTTCCATTGTTCTTGGAATTCTGCTGACATTTAAAAATGCTTCGGAACTTTTCCTTTGTTCTCGGAATTCTGCTGACGTTTATTAATGCTTTGGAACTCTTCCATTGTTCTCGGAATTCTGCTGACATTTAAAAATGCTTCAGAACACTCCGATTGCTCTCGGAATTCGCTTTAGTGTAAAAATGCTTCGGAACTCTTCCATTTTTCTCGGTATTCTGCTGAAGTTTAAAAATGCTTCGGACCTCTTCCATTGTTCAAGGAATTTTGCTGATGTTTAAAAATGCTTCGGAACTCTTCCATTGTTCTCGGATTTCTGCTGGTTTTTAAAAATGGTTCTGAACTCTACCATTGTTCTCGGAATTCTGCTGACATTTAAAAATGGTTCGGAACTCTTCCATTGTTCTCGGAATTCTGCTGGCGTTTAAAAATGGTTCGGAACGCTTAAATAATTCTCAGAATTCTGCTGTAGTTTAAAAATGCTTTGGAACTCTTCCATTGTTCCCGGAATTCTGCTGAAGTTTAAAAATGCTTCCGAACTCGTCCATTGTCCTCGGAATTCCACTGAAGATTAAAAATGCTTCGGAAATCTTCCATTGTTCTCGGAATTAAGCTGACATTTAAAAATGCTTTGGAACTTTCTCATTGTTCTCGGAATTCCGCTGTAGTTTAAAAATGATTTAGAACTCTTCCATTGCTCTCGGAATTCTGCTGACGTTTAAAAATGCTTCAGAACACTGCCATTGTTCTCGGAATTCCGCTGAAGTTTAAAAATGCTTCGGAACTCTTCCATTGTTCTCGGAATTAAGCTGACATTTAAAAATGCTTTGGAACTTTCCCATTGTTCTCGGAATTCTGCTGACGTTTATAAATGCTTTGGAACTCTTCCATTGTTCTCGGAATTCTGCTGACATTTAAAAATGCTTCAGAACACTCCCATTGTTCTCGGAATTCCGCTGAAGTTTAAAAATGCTTCGGACCTCTTACATTGTTCTCGGATTTTTGCTGACGTTTAAAAATGCATCGGGACTCTTCCCTTGTTCTCGGAATTCTGCTGGCGCTTAAAAATGGTTTGGAACTCTTCAATAATTCTCAGAATTCTGCTGTAGTTTAAAAATGCTTTGGAACTCTTCCATTGTTCTCGGAATTCCGCTGAAGTTTAAACATGCTTTTGAGCTTTTCCATTGCTCTCTGAATTCTGCTGAAGTTTAAAAATGCTTCTGAACTCGCCATTGTTCTCGGAATTCCGCTGAAGTTTAAAACTGCTTCCGAACTCGCCATTGTTCTCGGAATTCCGCTAAAGTTTAAAAATGCTTTGGAACTCTTCCATTGTTCTTGGAATTCCGCTGACATTTAAAAATGCTTTGGAACTTTCCCATTGTTCTCGGAATTCTGCTGATGTTTAAAAATGCTTCAGAACACTCCCATTGTTCTAGGAATTCAGCTGAAGTGTAAAAATGCTTCGGAACTCTTCCATTTTTCTCGGTATTCCGCTGAAGTTTAAAAATGCTTTGGACCTCTTCCATTGTTCTTGGAATTTTGCTGACGTTTAAAAATGCTTCAGAACACTCCCAATGTTCTCGGAATTCCGCTGAAGTGTAAAAATGTTTCGTAACTCTTCCATTTTTCTCGGTATTCCGCTGAAGTTTAAAAATGCTTTGGACCTCTTCCATTGTTCTTGGAATTTTGTTGATGTATAAAAATGCTTCGGAACTCTTCCATTGTTCTCGGAATTCTGCTGGCGTTTAAAAATGTTTCTGAACTCTTTCATTGTTCTCGGAATTCTGCTGACGATTAAAAATGGTTCGGAACTCTTCCATTGTTCTCGAAATTCCGCTGACATTTAAAAATGCTTCGGAACTTTTCCATTGCTCTCGGAATTCTGGTGACGTTTATAAATGCTTTGAAACTCTTCCATTGTTCTCTGAATTCTGCTGACATTTAAAAATGCTTCCAAACTCTTCCATTGTTCTCGGAATTCTGGTGAAGTGTAAAAATGCTTCGGAACTCTTCCATTGTTCTCGGAATTCTGCTGGCGTTTAAAAATGGTTCCGAACTCTTCCATTGTTCTCGGCATTCTGCTGACGTTTAGAAATGGTTCGGAACTCTTCAATTGTTCTCAGAATTCTGCTGTAGTTTAAAAATGCTTTGGAACTCTTCCTTTGTTCTTGGAATTCTGCTGATGTTTAAAAATGCTTCCGAACTCTTCCATTGTTCTTGGAATACCGCTGAAGTTTAAAAATTTTTTGGAACTCTTCCATTGTTCTCGGAATTCTGCTGGCATTTAAAAATGGTTCGGAACTCTTAAATAATTCTCAGAATTCTGCTGTAGTTTAAAAATGCTTTGGAACTCTTCCATTGTTCCTGGAATTCTGCTGAAGTTTAAAAATGCTTCCGAACTCGTCCATTGTCCTCGGAATTCCGCTGAAGATTAAAAATGCTTCGGAACTCTTCCATTGTTCTCGGAATTAAGCTGACATTTAAAAATGCTTTGGAACTTTCCCATTGTTCTCGGAATTCTGCTGACGTTTATAAATGCTTTGGAACTCTTCCATTGTTCTCGGAATTCTGCTGACATTTAAAAATGCTTCAGAACACTCCCATTGTTCTCGGAATTCCGCTGAAGTTTAAAAATGCTTCGGACCTCTTACATTGTTCTCGGATTTTTGCTGACGTTTAAAAATGCATCGGGACTCTTTCCTTGTTCTCGGAATTCTGCTGGCGCTTAAAAATGGTTTGGAACTCTTCAATAATTCTCAGAATTCTGCTGTAGTTTAAAAATGCTTTGGAACTCTTCCATTGTTCTCAGAATTCCACTGAAGTTTAAAAATGCTTTTGAGCTTTTCCATTCCTCTCTGAATTCTGCTGAAGTTTAAAAATGCTTCTGAACTCTTCCATTGCTCTCTGAATTCTGCTGAAGTTTAAAAATGCTTTGGAACTCTTCCATTGTTCTCGGAATTCCGCTGACATTTAAAAATGCTTTGGAACTTTCCCATTGTTCTCGGAATTCTGCTGACGTTTATAAATGCTTTGGAACTCTTCCATTGTTCTCGAAATTCGGCTAACGTTTAAAAATGATTCAGAACACTCCCATTGCTCTCAGAATTCCGCTGAAGTTTAAAAATGCTTCGGAACTCTTCCATTGTTCTCGGAATTAAGCGGACATTTAAAAATGCTTTGGAACTTTCCCATTGTTCTCGGAATTCTGCTGATGTTTATAAATGCTTTGGAACTCTTCCATTGTTCTCGGAATTCTGCTGACGTTTAAAAATGCTTCAGAACACTCCCATTGTTCTAGGAATTCAGCTGAAGTGTAAAAATGCTTCGGAACTCTTCCATTTTTCTTGGTATTCCGCTGAAGTTTAAAAATGCTTTGGACCTCTTCCATTGTTCTTTTGAATTTTGCTGACGTTTAAAAATGCTTCAGAACACTCCCATTGTTCTCGGAATTCCGCTGAAGTGTAAAAATGCTTCGGAACTCTTCCATTTTTCTCGGTATTCCGCTGAAGTTTAAAAATGCTTTGGACCTCTTCCCTTGTTCTTGGAATTTTGTTGATGTATAAAAATGCTTCGGAACTCTTCCATTGTTCTCGGAATTCTGCTGGCGTTTAAAAATGTTTCTGAACTCTTTCATTGTTCTCGGAATTCTGCTGACGATTAAAAATGGTTCGGAACTCTTCCATTGTTCTCGGAATTCCGCTGACATTTAAAAATGCTTCGGAACTTTTCCATTGCTCTCGGAATTCTGGTGACGTTTATAAATGCTTTGAAACTCTTCCATTGTTCTCTGAATTCTGCTGACATTTAAAAATGCTTCAGAACACTCCCATTGTTCTCGGAATTCCACTAAAGTTTAAAAATGCTTCGGAACTCTTCTATTGTTCTCGGTATTCCGCTGAAGTTTAAAAATGCTTTTGAACTTTTCCATTGCCCTCGGAATTCTGGTGCAGTTGAAAAATGCTTTGGAACTTTTCCATTGTTCTCGGAATTCCGGTGAAGTTTAAAAATGCTTCGGAACTCTTCCATTGTTCTCGGAATTCTGCTGGCGTTTAAAAATGGTTCCGAACTATTCCATTGTTCTCGGCATTCTGCTGACGTTTAAAAATGGTTCGGATCTCTTCAATTTGTTCTCAGAATTCTGCTGTAGTTTAAAAATGCTTTGGAACTCTTCCATTGTTCTCGGAATTCCGCTGAAGTTTTAAAATGCTTTTGAACTTTTCCATTGCTCTCGTAATTCTGGTGAAGTTTAAAAATGCTTTGGAAATTTTTCATTGTTCTCGGAATTCTGCTGAAGTTTAAAAATGCTTCGGAACTCTTCCATTGTTCTTGGAATTCTGCTGAAGTTTAAAAATGCTTCCGAACTCTTCCATTGTTCTCGGAATACCGCTGAAGTTTAAAAATGCTTCGGAACTCTTCCATTGTTCTCCGAATTCTCCTGGCGTTTAAAAATGGTTCCGAACTCTTCCATTGTTCTCGGAATTCTGTTGACGTTTAAAAATGGTTTGGAACTCTTCAATAATTCTCAGAATTCTGCTGTAGTTTAAAAATGATTTGGAACTCTTTCATTGTTTCCGGAATTCTGCTGAAGTTTAAAAATGCTACCGAACTCGTCCATTGTCCTCGGAATTCCGCTGAAGATTAAAAATGCTTCGGAACTCTTCCATTGTTCTCGGAATTAAGCTGACATTTAAAAATGCTTTGGAATTTTCCCATTGTTCCCGGAATTCCGCTGTAGTTTAAAAATGATTTAGAACTCTTCCATTGTTCTCGGAATTCTGCTGACGTTTAAAAATGCTTCAGAACACTCCCATTGTTCTCGGAATTCCGCTGAAGTTTAAAAATGCTTCGGAACTCTTCCATTGTTCTCGGAATTAATCTGACATTTAAAAATGCTTCGGAACTCTTCCATTGTTCTCGGAATTCAGCTGGCGTTTAAAAATGGTTCCGAACTCTTCCATTGTTCTCGGAATTCTGCTGACGCTTAAAAATGGTTTGGAACTCTTCAATAATTCTCAGAATTCTGCTGTAGTTTAAAAATGCTTTGGAACTCTTCCATTGTTCTCGGAATTCCGCTGAAGTTTAAAAATGCTTTTGAACTTTTCCATTGCTCTCTGAATTCTACTGAAGTTTAAAAATGCTTCTGAACTCTTCCATTGTTCTCGGAATTCTGCTAAAGTTTAAAAATGCTTCCGAACTCGCCATTGTTCTCGGAATTCTGCTGAAGTTTAAAAATTCTTTGGAACTCTTCCATTGTTCTCAGAATTCCACTGACATTTAAAAATGCTTTGGAACTTTCCCATTGTTCTCGGAATTCTGCTGACGTTTATAAATGCTTTGGAACTCTTCCATTGTTCTCGAAATTCTGCTGACGTTTAAAAATGCTTCAGAACACTCCCATTGTTCTCAGAATTACGCTGAAGTTTAAAAATGCTTCGGAACTCTCCCATTGTTCTCGGTATTCCGATGAAGTTTAAAAATGCTTCGGACCTCTTCCATTGTTCTCGGAATTTTGCTGACTTTAAAAATGCTTTGGAACTCATCCATTGTTCTCGGAATACTGCTGGCGTTTAAAAATGGTTCCAAACTCTTCCATTGTTCTCGGAATTCTCCTGACATTTAAAAATGGTTCGGAACTCTTCCATTATACTCGGAATTCCGCTGACATTTAAAAATGCTTCGGAACTTTTCCATTGCTCTCGGAATTCTGCTGACGTTTATAAATGCTTTGGAACTCTTCCATTGTTCTCTGAATTCTGCTGACGTTTATAAATGCTTTGGAACTCTTCCATTGTTCTCGGAATTCTGCTGAAGTTTAAAAATGCTTCGGACCTCTTCCAATGTTCTCGGAATTTTGCTGACTTTAAAAATGCTTCGGAACTCTTCCATTGTTCTCGGAATACTGCTGGCGTTTAAAAATGGTTCTGAACTTTTCCATTGTTCTTGGAATTCTGCTGACGTTTAAAAATGGTTCGGAACTCTTCAATAATTCTCAGAATTCTGCTGTAGTTTAAAAATGCTTTGGAACTCTTCCATTGTTTTCGGAATTCCACTGAAGTTTAAAAATGCTTTTGAACTTTTCCATTGCTCTCTGAATTCTGCTGAAGTTTAAAAATGCTTTGGAACTCTTGTATTGTTCTCGGAATTCTGCTGAAGTTTAAAAGTGATTCCGAATTTGCCATTGTTCTCGGAATTCCGCTGAAGTTTATAAATGCTTCCGAACTCTTCCATTGTTCTCGGAATTCCGCTGAAGTTTAAAAATGGTTCGGAACTCTTCCATTGTTCTCAGAATTCTGCTGGCATTTAAAAATGGTTTTGAACTCTTCCATTGTTCTCGGAATTCTGCTGACGTTTAAAAATGGCTCGGAGCTCTTCAATAATTCTCAGAATTCTGCTGTAGTTTAAAAATGCTTTGGAACTCTTCCATTGTTCTCTGAATTCTGCTGAAGTTTAAAAATGCTTCTGAACTCGTCCCTTGTTCTCGGAATTCCGCTGAAGTTTAAAAATGCTTCGGAACTCTTCCATTGTTCTCGGAATTAAGCGGACATTTAAAAATGCTTTGGAATTTTCCCATTGTTCTCGGAATTCTGCTGACGTTTATAAATGCTTTGGAACTCTTCCATTGCTCTCGGAACTCTGCTGACGTTTAAAAATACTTCAGAACACTCCCATTGTTCTCGGAATTCCGCTGAAGTGTAAAAATGCTTCGGAACTCTTCCATTTTTCTCGGTATTCCGCTGAAGTTTAAAAATGCTTTGGACCTCTTCCATTGTTCTTGGAATTTTGCTGATGTATAAAAATGGTTCCGAACTCTTCCATTGTTCTCGGCATTCTGCTGACGTTTAAAAATGGTTCGGAACTGTTGAATAATTCTCAGAATTCTGCTGTAGTTTAAAAATGCTTTGGAACTCTTCCATTGTTCTCGGAATTCCGCTGAAGTTTAAAAATGCTTTTCAGCTTTTCCATTGCTCTCTGAATTCTGCTGAAGTTTAAAAATGCTTCTGAACTCTTCCATTATTCTCAGAATTCTGCTGAAGTTTAAAAATGCTTCCGAACTCGCCATTGTTCTCAGAATTCCGCTGAAGTTTAAAAATGCTTTGGAACTCTTCCATTGTTCTCGGAAATCCGCTGACATTTAAAAATGCTTTGGAACTTTCCCATTGTTCTCGGAATTCTGCTGATGTTTATAAATGCTTTGGAACTCTTCCATTGTTCTCGAAATTCTGCTGACATTTAAAAATGCTTCAGAACACTCCCATTGTTCTCAGAATTCCGCTGAAATTTAAAAATGCTTCCAAACTCTTCCATTGTTCTCGGAATTCCGGTAAAGTTTAAAAATGCTTCGGAACTCTTCCATTGTTCTCGGAATTCCGCTGACATTTAAAAATGCTTCGGAACTCTTCCATTGTTCTCGGAATTCCGCTATCGTTTAAAAATGCTTCGTAACGCTTCCATTGTTCTCGGAATTTCGCTGAAGTTTAAAAATGCTTCGGAACTCTTCCATTGCTCTCGAAATTCCACTGAAATTTTAAAATTCTTCGGAACTGTTCCATTATTCTCAGAATTCCGCTGACATTTAAAAATGCTTTGGAACTCTTCCATTGTTTTCGGAATTCCGCTGACATTTAAAAATGCTTTGTAACTTTAGCATTGTTCTCGGAATTCTGCTGACGTTTATAAATGCTTTGGAACTCTTCCATTGTTCTCGGAATTCTGCTGACGTTTAAAAATGCTTCAGAACACTCCCATTGTTCTCGGAATTCCGCTTTAGTTTAAAAATGCTTCGGAACTCTTCCATTGTTTTCGGTATTCTGCTGAAGTTTAAAAATGCTTCGGACCTCTTCCATTGTTCTCGGAATTATGCTGACGTTTAAAAATGCTTCGGGACCCTTCCATTGTTCTCGGAATTCTGCTCGCATTTAAAAATGCTTCCGAACTATTCCATTGTTCTCGGCATTCTGCTGACGTTTAAAAATGGTTTGGAACTTTTCCATTGCTCTCGGAATTCTGCTGAAGTTTAAAAATGCTTCTGAACCCTTCCACTGTTCTCAGAATTCAGCTGTAGTTTAAAAAAGCTTTGGAACTCTTCCATTGTTCTGGGAATTCCGCTGAAGTTTAAAAATGCTTTTGAACTTTTGCATTGCTCTCGGAATTCTGCTGAACTTTAAAAATGCTTCCGAACCCTTCCACTGTTCTCAGAATTCCGCTGAAGTTTAAAAATGCTTCGGAACTCTTCCATTGTTCTCGGAATTAAGCGGACATTTAAAAATGCTTTGGAACTTTCCCATTGTTCTCGGAATTCTGCTGACGTTTATAAATGCTTTGGGGAACTCTTCCATTGTTCTCGGAACTCTGCTGACGTTTAAAAATACTTCAGAACACTCCCGTTGTTCGCGGAATTCCGCTGAAGTGTAAAAATGCTTCGGAACTCTTATATTTTTCTCGGTATTCCGCTGAAGTTTAAAAATGCTTTGGACCTCTTCCATTGTTCTCGGAATTCCACTGACTTTTAAAAATGCTTCGGAACTTTTCCATTGCTCTCGGAATTCTGCTGACGTTTATAAATGCTTTGGAACTCTTCCATTGTTCTCTGAATTCTGCTGACGTGTAAAAATGCTTCAGAACACTCCCATTGTTCTTGGAATTCCACTGAAGTTTAAAAATGCTTGGAACTCTTCCATTGTTCTCAGTATCCCGCTGAAGTTTAAAAATGCTTTTGAACTTTTCCATTGCCCTCGGAATTCTGGTGCAGTTGAAAAATGCTTTGGAACTTTTCCATTGTTCTCGGAATTCCGGTGAAGTTTAAAAATGCTTCGGAACTCTTCCATTGTTCTCGGAATTCTGCTGGCGTTTAAAAATGGTTCCGAACTCTTCCATTGTTCTCGGCATTCTGCTGACGTTTAAAAATGGTTCGGAACTCTTCAATTGTTCTCAGAATTCTGCTGTAGTTTAAAAATGCTTTGGAACTCTTCCATTGTTCTCGGAATTCCGCTGAAGTTTTAAAATGCTTTTGAACTTTTCCATTGCTCTCGTAATTCTGGTGAAGTTTAAAAATGCTTTGGAAATTTTTCATTGTTCTCGGAATTCTGCTGAAGTTTAGAAATGCTTCGGAACTCTTCCATTGTTCTTGGAATTCTTCTGAAGTTTAAAAATGCTTCCGAACTCTTCCATTGTTCTCGGAATACCGCTGAAGTTTAAAAATGCTTCGGAACTCTTCCATTGTTCTCCGAATTCTCCTGGCGTTTAAAAATGGTTCCGAACTCTTCCATTGTTCTCGGAATTCTGTTGACGTTTAAAAATGGTTCGGAACTCTTCAATAATTCTCAGAATTCTGCTGTAGTTTAAAAATGATTTGGAACTCTTTCATTGTTTCCGGAATTCTGCTGAAGTTTAAAAATGCTACCGAACTCGTCCATTGTCCTCGGAATTCCGCTGAAGATTAAAAATGCTTCGGAACTCTTCCATTGTTCTCGGAATTAAGCTGACATTTAAAAATGCTTTGGAATTTTCCCATTGTTCTCGGAATTCCGCTGTAGTTTAAAAATGATTTAGAACTCTTCCATTGTTCTCGGAATTCTGCTGACGTTTAAAAATGCTTCAGAACACTCCCATTGTTCTCGGAATTCCGCTGAAGTTTAAAAATGCTTCGGAACTCTTCCATTGTTCTCGGAATTAATCTGACATTTAAAAATGCTTCGGAACTCTTCCATTGTTCTCGGAATTCAGCTGGCGTTTAAAAATGGTTCCGAACTCTTCCATTGTTCTCGGAATTCTGCTGACGCTTAAAAATGGTTTGGAACTCTTCAATAATTCTCAGAATTCTGCTGTAGTTTAAAAATGCTTTGGAACTCTTCCATTGTTCTCGGAATTCCGCTGAAGTTTAAAAATGCTTTTGAACTTTTCCATTGCTCTCTGAATTCTACTGAAGTTTAAAAATGCTTCTGAACTCTTCCATTGTTCTCGGAATTCTGCTGAAGTTTAAAAATGCTTCCGAACTCGCCATTGTTCTCGGAATTCCGCTGAAGTTTAAAAATTCTTTGGAACTCTTCCATTGTTCTCAGAATTCCGCTGACATTTAAAAATGCTTTGGAACTTTCCCATTGTTCTCGGAATTCTGCTGACGTTTATAAATGCTTTGGAACTCTTCCATTGTTCTCGAAATTCTGCTGACGTTTAAAAATGCTTCAGAACACTCCCATTGTTCTCAGAATTACGCTGAAGTTTAAAAATGCTTCGGAACTCTCCCATTGTTCTCGGTATTCCGATGAAGTTTAAAAATGCTTCGGACCTCTTCCATTGTTCTCGGAATTTTGCTGACTTTAAAAATGCTTTGGAACTCATCCATTGTTCTCGGAATACTGCTGGCGTTTAAAAATGGTTCCAAACTCTTCCACTGTTCTCGGAATTCTGTTGACGTTTAAAAATGGTTCGGAACTCTTCCATTGTTCTCAGAATTCCGCTGACATTTAAAAATGCTTCGGAACTTTTCCATTGTTCTCGGAATTCTGCTGACGTTTATAAATGCTTTGGAACTCTTCCATTGTTCTCGGATTTCTGCTGACGTTTAAAAATGCTTCAGAACACTCCCATTGTTCTCAGAATTCCACTGAAGTTTAAAAATGCTTCGGAACTCTTACATTGTTCTCGGTATTCCGCTGAAGTTTAAAAATGCTTTTGAACTTTTTCATTGCTCTCGGAATTCTGGTGAAGTTTAAAAATGCTTTGGAACTTTTCCATTGTACTCGGAATTCTGCTGAAGTTTAAAAATGCTTCGGAACTCCTCCATTGTTCTCAGAATTCTGCTGGCATTTAAAAATGGTTTTGAACTCTTCCATTGTTCTCGGAATTCTGCTGACGTTTAAAAATGGCTCGGAGCTCTTCAATAATTCTCAGAATTCTGCTGTAGTTTAAAAATGCTTTGGAACTCTTCCATTGTTCTCGGAATTCTGCTGAAGTTTAAAAATGCTTCTGAACTCGTCCCTTGTTCTCGGAATTCCGCTGAAGTTTAAAAATGCTTCGGAACTCTTCCATTGTTCTCGGAATTAAGCGGACATTTAAAAATGCTTTGGAATTTTCCCATTGTTCTCGGAATTCTGCTGACGTTTATAAATGCTTTGGAACTCTTCCATTGCTCTCGGAACTCTGCTGACGTTTAAAAATACTTCAGAACACTCCCATTGTTCTCGGAATTCCGCTGAAGTGTAAAAATGCTTCGGAACTCTTCCATTTTTCTCGGTATTCCGCTGAAGTTTAAAAATGCTTTGGACCTCTTCCATTGTTCTTGGAATTTTGCTGATGTATAAAAATGCTTCGGAACTCTTCCATTGTTCTCGGAATTCTGCTGGCGTTTAAAAATGGTTCCGAACTCTTCCATTGTTCTCGGCATTCTGCTGACGTTTAAAAATGGTTCGGAACTCTTCAATAATTCTCAGAATTCTGCTGTAGTTTAAAAATGCTTTGGAACTCTTCCATTGTTCTCGGAATTCCGCTGAAGTTTAAAAATGCTTTTCAGCTTTTCCATTGCTCTCTGAATTCTGCTGAAGTTTAAAAATGCTTCTGAACTCTTCCATTGTTCTCAGAATTCTGCTGAAGTTTAAAAATGCTTCCGAACTCGCCATTGTTCTCAGAATTCCGCTGAAGTTTAAAAATGCTTTGGAACTCTTCCATTGTTCTCGGAAATCCGCTGACATTTAAAAATGCTTTGGAACTTTCCCATTGTTCTCGGAATTCTGCTGACGTTTATAAATGCTTTGGAACTCTTCCATTGTTCTCGAAATTCTGCTGACATTTAAAAATGCTTCAGAACACTCCCATTGTTCTCAGAATTCCGCTGAAATTTAAAAATGCTTCCAAACTCTTCCATTGTTCTCGGAATTCCGGTAAAGTTTAAAAATGCTTCGGAACTCTTCCATTGTTCTCGGAATTCTGCTGGCATTTAAAAATGGTTCCGAACTCTTCCATTGTTCTCGGAATTCTGCTGACGTTTAAAAATGGTTCGGAACTCTTCCATTGTTCTCGGAATTCCGCTGACATTTAAAAATGCTTCGGAACTCTTCCATTGTTCTCGGAATTCCGCTGTCGTTTAAAAATGCTTCGTAACGCTTCCATTGTTCTCGGAATTTCGCTGAAGTTTAAAAATGCTTCGGAACTCTTCCATTGCTCTCGAAATTCCACTGAAATTTTAAAATTCTTCGGAACTGTTCCATTATTCTCAGAATTCCGCTGACATTTAAAAATGCTTTGGAACTCTTCCATTGTTCTCGGAATTCCGCTGACATTTAAAAATGCTTTGTAACTTTCGCATTGTTCTCGGAATTCTGCTGACGTTTATAAGTGCTTTGGAACACTTCCATTGTTCTCGGAATTCTGCTGACGTTTAAAAATGCTTCAGAACACTCCCATTGTTCTCGGAATTCCGCTTTAGTTTAAAAATGCTTCGGAACTCTTCCATTGTTTTCGGTATTCTGCTGAAGTTTAAAAATGCTTCGGACCTCTTCCATTGTTCTCGGAATTATGCTGACGTTTAAAAATGCTTCGGGACCCTTCCATTGTTCTCGGAATTCTGCTCGCATTTAAAAATGCTTTCGAACTATTCCATTGTTCTCGGCATTCTGCTGACGTTTAAAAATGGTTTGGAACTTTTCCATTGCTCTCGGAATTCTGCTGAAGTTTAAAAATGCTTCCGACCCCTTCCACTGTTCTCAGAATTCAGCTGTAGTTTAAAAAAGCTTTGGAACTCTTCCATTATTCTGGGAATTCCGCTGAAGTTTAAAAATGCTTTTGAACTTTTCCATTGCTCTCGGAATTCTGCTGAACTTTAAAAATGCTTCCGAACCCTTCCACTGTTCTCAGAATTCCGCTGAAGTTTAAAAATGCTTCGGAACTCTTCCATTGTTCTCGGAATTCTGCAGACGTTTAAAAATGCTTCCGAACTCTTCCCTTGTTCTCGGAATTCCGCTGAAGTTTAAAAATGCTTCAGAACACTCCCATTGTTCTCGGAATTCCCCTGAAGTGTAAAAATGTTTCCGAACTCTTCCATTGTTCTCGGAATTCTGCTGATGTTTAAAAATGGTTCGGAACTCTTCCATTGTTCTCGGAATTCCGCTGACATTTAAAAATGCTTCGGAACTTTTCCATTGCTCTCGGAATTCTGCTGACGTTTAAAAATGCTTTGGAACTCTTCCATTGTTCTCTGAATTCTGCTGACGTTTAAAAATGCTTCAGAACACTCCCATTGTTCTCGGAATTCCACTGAAGTTTAAAAATGCTTCGGAACTCTTCCATTGTTCTTGGTATTCCGCTGAAGTTTAAAAATGCTTTTGAACTTTTCCATTGTCTTCGGAATTCTGTTGAACTTTAAAAATGCTTTGGAACTTTTCCATTGCTCTCGGAATTCTGCTGACGTTTATAAATGCTTTGGAACTCTTCCATTGTTCTCTGAATTCTGCTGACGTGTAAAAATGCTTCAGAACACTCCCATTGTTCTTGGAATTCCACTGAAGTTTAAAAATGCTTTGGAACTCTTCCATTGTTCTTGGTGTTCCGCTGAAGTTTAAAAATGCTTTTGAACATTTCCATTGCCCTCGGATTTCTGGTGCAGTTTAAAAATGCTTTGGAACTTTTCCATTGTACTCGGAATTCTGCTGAAGTTTAAAAATGCTTCGGAACTCTTCCATTGTTCTCGGAATTCTGCTGACGTTTAAAAATGCTTCCAAACTCTTCCATTGTTCTCGGAATTCCGGTGAAGTTTAAAAGTGCTTCGGAACTCTTCCATTGTTCTCGGCATTCTGCTGACGTTTAAAAATGGTTCGGAACTCTTCAATTGTTCTCAGAATTCTGCTGTAGTTTAAAAATGCTTTGGAACTCTTCCATTCTTCTCGGAATTAAGCTGACATTTAAAAATGCTTTGGAACTTTCCCATTGTTCTCGGAATTCCGCTGAAGTTTAAAAATGCTTCGGACCTCTTCCATTGTTCTCGGATTTTTGCTGACGTTTAAAAATGCTTCGGGACACTTCCATTGTTCTCGGAATTCTGCTGGCGTTTAAAAATGGTTGCGAACTCTTCCATTGTTCTCGGCATTCTGCTGACGTTTAAAAATGGTTCGGAACTCTTCAATTGTTCTCAAAATTCTTCTGGAGTTTAAAAATGCTTTGGAACTCTTCCATTGTTCTCGGAATTCCGGTAAAGTTTAAAAATGCTTCGGAACTCTACCATTGTTCTCGAAATTCTGCTGGCGTTTTAAAATGGTTCCGAACTCTTCCATTGTTCTCGGTATTCCGCTGAAGTTTAAAAATGCTTCGGACCTCTTCCAATGTTCTCGGAATTTTGCTGACTTTAAAAATGCTTCGGAACTCTTCCATTGTTCTCGGAATACTGCTGGCGTTTAAAAATGGTTCTGAACTTTTCCATTGTTCTTGGAATTCTGCTGACGTTTAAAAATGGTTCGGAACTCTTCAATAATTCTCAGAATTCTGCTGTAGTTTAAAAATGCTTTGGAACTCTTCCATTGTTTTCGCTATTCCACTGAAGTTTAAAAATGCTTTTGAACTTTTCCATTGTTCTCGGAATTCCGCTGAAGTTTATCAATGCTTCCGAACTCTTCCATTGTTCTCGGAATTCCGCTGAAGTTTAAAAATGGTTCGGAACTCTTCCATTGTTCTCAGAATTCTGCTGGCATTTAAAAATGATTTCGAACTCTTCCATTGTTCTCGGAATTCTGCTGACGTTTAAAAATGGCTCGGAGCTCTTCAATAATTCTCAGAATTCTGCTGTAGTTTAAAAATGCTTTGGAACTCTTCCATTGTTCTCGGAATTCTGCTGAAGTTTAAAAATGCTTCTGAACTCGTCCCTTGTTCTCGGAATTCCGCTGAAGTTTAAAAATGCTTCGGAACTCTTCCATTGTTCTCGGAATTAAGCGGACATTTAAAAATGCTTTGGAATTTTCCCATTGTTCTCGGAATTCTGCTGACGTTTATAAATGCTTTGGAACTCTTCCATTGTTCTCGGAACTCTGCTGACGTTTAAAAATACTTCAGAACACTCCCATTTTTCTCGGTATTCCGCTGAAGTTTAAAAATGCTTCGGACCTCTTCCATTGTTCTTGGAATTTTGCTGATGTATAAAAATGCTTCGGAACTCTTCCATTGTTCTCGGAATTCTGCTGGTGTTTAAAAATGGTTCCGAACTCTTCCATTGTTCTCGGCATTCTGCTGACGTTTAAAAATGGTTCGGAACTCTTCAATAATTCTCAGAATTCTGCTGTAGTTTAAAAATGCTTTGGAACTCTTCCATTGTTCTCGGAATTCCGCTGAAGTTTAAAAATGCTTTTCAGCTTTTCCATTGCTCTCTGAATTCTGCTGAAGTTTAAAAATGCTTCTGAACTCTTCCATTGTTCTCAGAATTCTGCTGAAGTTTAAAAATGCTTCCGAACTCGCCATTGTTCTCAGAATTCCGCTGAAGTTTAAAAATGCTTTGGAACTCTTCCATTGTTCTCGGAAATCCGCTGACATTTAAAAATGCTTTGGAACTTTCCCATTGTTCTCGGAATTCTGCTGACGTTTATAAATGCTTTGGAACTCTTCCATTGTTCTCGAAATTCTGCTGACATTTAAAAATGCTTCAGAACACTCCCATTGTTCTCAGAATTCCGCTGAAATTTAAAAATGCTTCCAAACTCTTCCATTGTTCTCGGAATTCCGGTAAAGTTTAAAAATGGTTCGGAACTCTTCCATTGTTCTCGGAATTCCGCTGACATTTAAAAATGCTTCGGAACTCTTCCATTGTTCTCGGAATTCCGCTGTCGTTTAAAAATGCTTCGTAACGCTTCCATTGTTCTCGGAATTTCGCTGAAGTTTAAAAATGCTTCGGAACTCTTCCATTGCTCTCGAAATTCCACTGAAATTTTAAAATTCTTCGGAACTGTTCCATTATTCTCAGAATTCCGCTGACATTTAAAAATGCTTTGGAACTCTTCCATTGTTCTCGGAATTCCGCTGACATTTAAAAATGCTTTGTAACTTTCGCATTGTTCTCGGAATTCTGCTGACGTTTATAAGTGCTTTGGAACTCTTCCATTGTTCTCGGAATTCTGCTGACGTTTAAAAATGCTTCAGAACACTCCCATTGTTCTCGGAATTCCGCTTTAGTTTAAAAATGCTTCGGAACTCTTCCATTGTTTTCGGTATTCTGCTGAAGTTTAAAAATGCTTCGGACCTCTTCCATTGTTCTCGGAATTATGCTGACGTTTAAAAATGCTTCGGGACCCTTCCATTGTTCTCGGAATTCTGCTCGCATTTAAAAATGCTTTCGAACTATTCCATTGTTCTCGGCATTCTGCTGACGTTTAAAAATGGTTTGGAACTTTTCCATTGCTCTCGGAATTCTGCTGAAGTTTAAAAATGCTTCCGACCCCTTCCACTGTTCTCAGAATTCAGCTGTAGTTTAAAAAAGCTTTGGAACTCTTCCATTATTCTGGGAATTCCGCTGAAGTTTAAAAATGCTTTTGAACTTTTCCATTGCTCTCGGAATTCTGCTGAACTTTAAAAATGCTTCCGAACCCTTCCACTGTTCTCAGAATTCCGCTGAAGTTTAAAAATGCTTCGGAACTCTTCCATTGTTCTCGGAATTCTGCTGACGTTTAAAAATGCTTCCGAACTCTTCCCTTGTTCTCGGAATTCCGCTGAAGTTTAAAAATGCTTCAGAACACTCCCATTGTTCTCGGAATTCCCCTGAAGTGTAAAAATGTTTCCGAACTCTTCCATTGTTCTCGGAATTCTGCTGACGTTTAAAAATGGTTCGGAACTCTTCCATTGTTCTCGGAATTCCGCTGACATTTAAAAATGCTTCGGAACTTTTCCATTGCTCTCGGAATTCTGCTGACGTTTAAAAATGCTTTGGAACTCTTCCATTGTTCTCTGAATTCTGCTGACGTTTAAAAATGCTTCAGAACACTCCCATTGTTCTCGGAATTCCACTGAAGTTTAAAAATGCTTCGGAACTCTTCCATTGTTCTTGGTATTCCGCTGAAGTTTAAAAATGCTTTTGAACTTTTCCATTGTCTTCGGAATTCTGTTGAACTTTAAAAATGCTTTGGAACTTTTCCATTGCTCTCGGAATTCTGCTGACGTTTATAAATGCTTTGGAACTCTTCCATTGTTCTCTGAATTCTGCTGACGTGTAAAAATGCTTCAGAACACTCCCATTGTTCTTGGAATTCCACTGAAGTTTAAAAATGCTTTGGAACTCTTCCATTGTTCTTGGTGTTCCGCTGAAGTTTAAAAATGCTTTTGAACATTTCCATTGCCCTCGGATTTCTGGTGCAGTTTAAAAATGCTTTGGAACTTTTCCATTGTACTCGGAATTCTGCTGAAGTTTAAAAATGCTTCGGAACTCTTCCATTGTTCTCGGAATTCTGCTGACGTTTAAAAATGCTTCCAAACTCTTCCATTGTTCTCGGAATTCCGGTGAAGTTTAAAAGTGCTTCGGAACTCTTCCATTGTTCTCGGAATTCTGCTGGCGTTTAAAAATGGTTCCGAACTCTTCCATTGTTCTCGGCATTCTGCTGACGTTTAAAAATGGTTCGGAACTCTTCAATTGTTCTCAGAATTCTGCTGTAGTTTAAAAATGCTTTGGAACTCTTCCATTCTTCTCGGAATTAAGCTGACATTTAAAAATGCTTTGGAACTTTCCCATTGTTCTCGGAATTCCGCTGAAGTTTAAAAATGCTTCGGACCTCTTCCATTGTTCTCGGATTTTTGCTGACGTTTAAAAATGCTTCGGGACACTTCCATTGTTCTCGGAATTCTGCTGGCGTTTAAAAATGGTTGCGAACTCTTCCATTGTTCTCGGCATTCTTCTGACGTTTAAAAATGGTTCGGAACTCTTCAATTGTTCTCAAAATTCTTCTGGAGTTTAAAAATGCTTTGGAACTCTTCCATTGTTCTCGGAATTCCGGTAAAGTTTAAAAATGCTTCGGAACTCTACCATTGTTCTCGAAATTCTGCTGGCGTTTTAAAATGGTTCCGAACTCTTCCATTGTTCTCGGTATTCCGCTGAAGTTTAAAAATGCTTCGGACCTCTTCCAATGTTCTCGGAATTTTGCTGACTTTAAAAATGCTTCGGAACTCTTCCATTGTTCTCGGAATACTGCTGGCGTTTAAAAATGGTTCTGAACTTTTCCATTGTTCTTGGAATTCTGCTGACGTTTAAAAATGGTTCGGAACTCTTCAATAATTCTCAGAATTCTGCTGTAGTTTAAAAATGCTTTGGAACTCTTCCATTGTTTTCGCTATTCCACTGAAGTTTAAAAATGCTTTTGAACTTTTCCATTGTTCTCGGAATTCCGCTGAAGTTTATCAATGCTTCCGAACTCTTCCATTGTTCTCGGAATTCCGCTGAAGTTTAAAAATGGTTCGGAACTCTTCCATTGTTCTCAGAATTCTGCTGGCATTTAAAAATGATTTCGAACTCTTCCATTGTTCTCGGAATTCTGCTGACGTTTAAAAATGGCTCGGAGCTCTTCAATAATTCTCAGAATTCTGCTGTAGTTTAAAAATGCTTTGGAACTCTTCCATTGTTCTCGGAATTCTGCTGAAGTTTAAAAATGCTTCTGAACTCGTCCCTTGTTCTCGGAATTCCGCTGAAGTTTAAAAATGCTTCGGAACTCTTCCATTGTTCTCGGAATTAAGCGGACATTTAAAAATGCTTTGGAATTTTCCCATTGTTCTCGGAATTCTGCTGACGTTTATAAATGCTTTGGAACTCTTCCATTGTTCTCGGAACTCTGCTGACGTTTAAAAATACTTCAGAACACTCCCATTGTTCTCGGAATTCCGCTGAAGTGTAAAAATGCTTCGGAACTCTTCCATTTTTCTCGGTATTCCGCTGAAGTTTAAAAATGCTTCGGACCTCTTCCATTGTTCTTGGAATTTTGCTGATGTATAAAAATGCTTCGGAACTCTTCCATTGTTCTCGGAATTCTGCTGGTGTTTAAAAATGGTTCCGAACTCTTCCATTGTTCTCGGCATTCTGCTGACGTTTAAAAATGGTTCGGAACTCTTCAATAATTCTCAGAATTCTGCTGTAGTTTAAAAATGCTTTGGAACTCTTCCATTGTTCTCGGAATTCCGCTGAAGTTTAAAAATGCTTTTGAGCTTTTCCATTGCTCTCTGAATTCTGCTGAAGTTTAAAAATGCTTCTGAACTCTTCCATTGTTCTCAGAATTCTGCTGAAGTTTAAAAATGCTTCCGAACTCGCCATTGTTCTCAGAATTCCGCTGAAGTTTAAAAATGCTTTGGAACTCTTCCATTGTTCTCGGAAATCCGCTGACATTTAAAAATGCTTTGGAACTTTCCCATTGTTCTCGGAATTCTGCTGACGTTTATAAATGCTTTGGAACACTTCCATTGTTCTCGAAATTCTGCTGACGTTTAAAAATGCTTCAGAACACTCCCATTGTTCTCAGAATTCCGCTTAAATTTAAAAATGCTTCGGAACTCTTCCATTGTTCTCGGTATTCCGCTGAAGTTTCAAAATGCTACGGACCTCTTCCATTGTTCTCGGAATTTTGCTGACTTTAAAAATGCTTCGGAAATCTTCCATTGTTCTCGGAATACTGCTAGCGTTTAAAAATGGTTCTGAACTCTTCCATTGTTCTCGGAATTCCGCTGAAGTTTAAAAATGGTTCGGAACACTTCCATTGTTCTCGGAATTCTGCTGGCATTTAAAAATGGTTTCAAACTCTTCCATTGTTCTCGGAATTCTGCTGACATTTAAAAATGGTTCGGAACTCTTCAATAATTCTCAGAATTCTGCTGTAGTTTAAAAATGCTTTGGAACTCTTCCATTGTTCTCGGAATTCTGCTGAAGTTTAAAAATGCTTCTGAACTCGTCCTTTGTTCTCGGAATTCCGCTGAAGTTTAAAAATGCTTCGGAACTCTTCCATTGTTCTCGGAATTAAGCGGACATTTAAAAATGCTTTGGAACTTTCCCATTGTTCTTGGAATTCTGCTGACGTTTATAAATGCTTTGGAACTCTTCCATTGTTCTCGGAATTCTGCTGACGTTTAAAAATGCTTCAGAATACTCCCATTGTTCTCCGAATTCCGCTGAAGTGTAAAAATGCTTCGGAACTCTTCCATTTTTCTCGGTGTTCCGCTGAAGTTTAAAAATGCTTTGGACCTCTTCCATTGTTCTTGGAATTTTGCTGATGTATAAAAATGCTTCGGAACTCTTCCATTGTTCTCGGAATTCTGCTGGCGTTTAAAAATGGTTCCGAACTCTTCCATTGTTCTCGGAATTCTGCTGACGTTTAAAAATGCTTCCAAACTCTTCCATTGTTCTCGGAATTCCGGTAAAGTTTAAAAATGCTTCGGAACTCTTCCATTGTTCTCGGAATTCTGCTGGCATTTAAAAATGGTTCCGAACTCTTCCATTGTTCTCGGAATTCCGCTGAAGTTTAAAAATGGTTCGGAACTCTTCCATTGTTCTCGGAATTCTGCTGGCATTTAAAAATGGTTTCAAACTCTTCCATTGTTCTCGGAATTCTGCTGACGTTTAAAAATGGTTCGGAACTCTTCAATAATTCTCAGAATTCTGCTGTAGTTTAAAAATGCTTTGGAACTCTTTCATTGTTCTCGGAATTCTGCTGAAGTTTAAAAATGCTTCTGAACTCGTCCCTTGTTCTCGGAATTCCGCTGAAGTTTAAAAATGCTTCGGAACTCTTCCATTGTTCTCGGAATTAAGCGGACATTTAAAAATGCTTTGGAACTTTCCCATTGTTCTTGGAATTCTGCTGACATTTATAAATGCTTTGGAACTCTTCCATTGTTCTCGGAATTCTGCTGACGTTTAAAAATGCTTCAGAACACTCCCATTGTTCTCGGAATTCCGCTGAAGTGTAAAAATGCTTCGGAACTCTTCCATTTTTCTCGGTGTTCCGCTGAAGTTTAAAAATGCTTTGGACCTCTTCCATTGTTCTTGGAATTTTGCTGATGTATAAAAATGCTTCGGAACTCTTCCATTGTTCTCCGAATTCTGCTGGCGTTTAAAAATGGTTCCGAACTCTTCCATTGTTCTCGGAATTCTGCTGACGTTTAAAAATGCTTCCAAACTCTTCCATTGTTCTCGGAATTCCGGTAAAGTTTAAAAATGCTTCGGAACTCTTCCATTGTTCTCGGAATTCTGCTGGCATTTAAAAATGTTTCCGAACTCTTCCATTGTTCTCGGAATTCTGCTGACGTTTAAAAATGGTTCGGAACTCTTCCATTGTTCTCGGAATTCTGCTGACATTTAAAAATGCTTCGGAACTCTTCCATTGTTCTCGGAATTCCGCTGACGTTTAAAAATGCTTCGTAACGCTTCCATTGTTCTCGGAATTTCGCTGAAGTTTAAAAATGCTTCGGAACTCTTCCATTGTTCTCGAAATTCCACTGAAATTTTAAAATTCTTCGGAACTGTTCCATTATTCTCAGAATTTCGCTGACATTTAAAAATGCTTTGGAACTCTTCCATTGTTCTCGGAATTCCGCTGACATTTAAAAATGCTTTGGAACTTTCGCATTGTTCTCGGAATTCTGCTGACGTTTATAAATGCTTTGGAACTCTTCCATTGTTCTCGGAATTCTGCTGACGTTTAAAAATGCTTCAGAACACTCCCATTGTTCTCGGAATTCCGCTGAAGTGTAAAAATGCTTCGGAACTCTTCCATTTTTCTCGGTGTTCCGCTGAAGTTTAAAAATGCTTTGGACCTCTTCCATTGTTCTCGGAATTTTGCTGATGTATAAAAATGCTTCGGAACTCTTCCATTGTTCTCGGAATTCTGTTGGCGTTTAAAAATGGTTCCGAACTCTTCCATTGTTCTCGGCATTCTGCTGACGTTTAAAAATGGTTCGGAACTCTTCAATAATTCTCAGAATTCTGCTGTAGTTTAAAAATGCTTTGGAACTCTTCCATTGTTCTCGGAATTCCGCTGAAGTTTAAAAATGCTTTTGAGCTTTTCCATTGCTCTCTGAATTCTGCTGAAGTTTAAAAATTCTTCTGAACTCTTCCATTGTTCTCAGAATTCTGCTGAAGTTTAAAAATGCTTCCGAACTCGCCATTGTTCTCGGAATTCCGCTGAAGTTTAAAAATGCTTTTGAGCTTTTCCATTGTTCTCTGAATTCTGCTGAAGTTTAAAAATGCTTCTGAACTCTTCCATTGTTCTCGGAATTCTGCTGAAGTTTAAAAATGCTTCCGAACTCGCCATTGTTCTCGGAATTCCGCTGAAGTTTAAAAATGCTTTGGAACTCTCCCATTGTTCTCGGAATTCCGCTGACATTTAAAAATGGTTTGGAACTTTCCCATTGTTCTCGGAAATCTGCTGACGTTTATAAATGCTTTGGAACTCTTCCATTGTTCTCGGTATTCCGCTGAAGTTTAAAAATGCTTCGGACCTCTTCCAATGTTCTCGGAATTTTGCTGACTTTAAAAATGCTTTGGAACTCTTCCATTGTTCTCGGAATACTGCTGGCGTTTAAAAATGGTTCTGAACTTTTCCATTGTTCTTGGAATTCTGCTGACGTTTAAAAATGGTTCGGAACTCTTCAATAATTCTCAGAATTCTGCTGTAGTTTAAAAATGCTTTGGAACTCTTCCATTGTTTTCGCTATTCCACTGAAGTTTAAAAATGCTTTTGAACTTTTCCATTGCTCTCTGAATTCTGCTGAAGTTTAAAAATGCTTTGGAACTCTTGCATTGTTCTCAGAATTCTGCTGAAGTTTAAAAGTGATTCCGAATTCGCCCTTGTTCTCGGAATTCCGCTGAAGTTTATCAATGCTTCCGAACTCTTCCATTGTTCTCGGAATTCCGCTGAAGTTTAAAAATGGTTCGGAACTCTTCCATTGTTCTCAGAATTCTGCTGGCATTTAAAAATGGTTTCGAACTCTTCCATTGTTCTCGGAATTCTGCTGACGTTTAAAAATGGCTCGGAGCTCTTCAATAATTCTCAGAATTCTGCTGTAGTTTAAAAATGCTTTGGAACTCTTCCATTGTTCTCGGAATTCTGCTGAAGTTTAAAAATGCTTCTGAACTCGTCCCTTGTTCTCGGAATTCCGCTGAAGTTTAAAAATGCTTCGGAACTCTTCCATTGTTCTCGGAATTAAGCGGACATTTAAAAATGCTTTGGAACTTTCCCATTGTTCTTGGAATTCTGCTGACGTTTATAAATGCTTTGGAACTCTTCCATTGTTCTCGGAATTCTGCTGACGTTTAAAAATGCTTCAGAACACTCCCATTGTTCTCGGAATTCCGCTGAAGTGTAAAAATGCTTCGGAACTCTTATATTTTTCTCGGTATTCCGCTGAAGTTTAAAAATGCTTTGGACCTCTTCTATTGTTCTTGGAATTTTGCTGATGTATAAAAATGCTTCGGAACTCTTCCATTGTTCTCGGAATTCTGTTGGTGTTTAAAAATGGTTCCGAACTCTTCCATTGTTCTCGGCATTCTGCTGACGTTTAAAAATGGTTCGGAACTCTTCAATAATTCTCAGAATTCTGCTGTAGTTTAAAAATGCTTTGGAACTCTTCCATTGTTCTCGGAATTCCGCTGAAGTTTAAAAATGCTTTTGAGCTTTTCCATTGCTCTCTGAATTCTGCTGAAGTTTAAAAATTCTTCTGAACTCTTCCATTGTTCTCAGAATTCTGCTGAAGTTTAAAAATACTTCCGAACTCGCCATTGTTCTCGGAATTCCGCTGAAGTTTAAAAATGCTTTGGAACTCTTCCATTGTTCTCGGAATTCCGCTGACATTTAAAAATGCTTTGGAACTTTCCCATTGTTCTCGGAATTCTGCTGACGTTTAAAAATGCTTTGGAACTCTTCCATTGTTCACGGAATTTTGCTGATGTTTAAAAATGCTTCAGAACACTTCCATTGCTCTCGAATTACGCTGTAGTGTAAAAATGCTTTGGAACTCTTCCATTTTTCTCGGTATTCCGCTGAAGTTTAAAAATGCTTCGGACCTGTTCCATTGTTCTCGGAATTTTGCTGATGTTTAAAAATGCTTTGGAACTCTTCCATTGTTCTCGGATTTCTGCTGGTGTTTAAAAATGGTTCCAAACTCTTCCATTGTTCTCGGAATTCTGCTGACGTTTAAAAATGGTTCGGAACTCTTCCATTGTTCTCAGAATTCCGCTGACATTTAAAAATGCTTCGGAACTTTTCCATTGTTCTCGGAATTCTGCTGACGTTTATAAATGCTTTGGAACTCTTCCATTGTTCTCGGATTTCTGCTGACATTTAAAAATGCTTCAGAACACTCCCATTGTTCTCAGAATTCCACTGAAGTATAAAAATGCTTTGGAACTCTTACATTGTTCTCGGTATTCCGCTGAAGTTTAAAAATGCTTTTGAACTTTTCCATTGCTCTCGGAATTCTGGTGAAGTTTAAAAATGCTTTGGAACTTTTCCATTGTACTCGGAATTCTGCTGAAGTTTAAAAATGCTTCGGAACTCTTCCATTGTTCTCGGAATTCTGCTGACGTTTAAAAATGCTTCCGAACTCTTCCCTTGTTCTCGGAATTCTGCTGACGTTTAAAAATGGTTCGGAACTCTTCCATTGTTCTCGGAATTCCGCTGACATTTTAAAATGCTTCGGAACTTTTCCATTGCTCTCGGAATTCTGCTGACGTTTAAAAATGCTTTGGAACTCTTCCATTGTTCTCTGAATTCTGCTGACGTTTAAAAATGCTTCAGAACACTCCCATTGTTCTCGGAATTCCACTGAAGTTTAAAAATGCTTCGGAACTCTTCCATTGTTCTCGGAATTCTGCTGACGTTTAAAAATGCTTCCAAACTCTTCCATTGTTCTCGGAATTCCGGTGAAGTTTAAAAATGCTTCGGAACTCTTCCATTGTTCTCGGAATTCTGCTGGCGTTTAAAAATGGTTCCGAACTCTTCCATTGTTCTCGGCATTCTGCTGACGTTTAAAAATGGTTCGGAACTCTTCAATTGTTCTCAGAATTCTGCTGTAGTTTAAAAATGCTTTGGAACTCTTCCATTCTTCTCGGAATTAAGCTGACATTTAAAAATGCTTTGGAACTTTCCCATTGTTCTCGGAATTCCGCTGAAGTTTAAAAATGCTTCGGACCTCTTCCATTGTTCTCGGATTTTTGCTGACGTTTAAAAATGCTTCGGGACTCTTCCATTGTTCTCGGAATTCTGCTGACGTTTAAAAATGCTTCCGAACTCTTCCCTTGTTCTCGGAATTCTGCTGACGTTTAAAAATGGTTCGGAACTCTTCCATTGTTCTCGGAATTCCGCTGACATTTAAAAATGCTTCGGAACTTTTCCATTGCTCTCGGAATTCTGCTGACGTTTAAAAATGCTTTGGAACTCTTCCATTGTTCTCTGAATTCTGCTGACGTTTAAAAATGCTTCAGAACACTCCCATTGTTCTCGGAATTCCACTGAAGTTTAAAAATGCTTCGGAACTCTTCCATTGTTCTCGGAATTCTGCTGACGTTTAAAAATGCTTCCAAACTCTTCCATTGTTCTCGGAATTCCGGTGAAGTTTAAAAATGCTTCGGAACTCTTCCATTGTTCTCGAAATTCCACTGAAGTTTTAAAATTCTTCGGAACTGTTCCATTATTCTCAGAATTCCGCTGACATTTAAAAATGCTTCGGAATTCTTCCATTGTTCTCGGAATTCCGCTGACATTTAAAAATGCTTTGGAACTTTCACATTGGTTTCAGAATTCTGCTGATGTTTATAAATGCTTTGGAACTCTTCCATTGTTCTTGGAATTCTGCTGACGTTTAAAAATGCTTCAGAACACTCCCATTGTTCTCGGAATTCCGCTGAAGTTTGAAAATGCTTCGGAACTCTTCCATTGTTCTCGGTATTCTGCTGAAGTTTAAAAATGCTTCGGAACTCTTCCATTGTTCTCTGTATTCCGCTGAAGTTTAAAAATGTTTTTGAATTTTACCATTGCCTTCGGAATTCTGCTGAAGTTTAAAAATGCTTCGGAACTCTTCCATTGTTCTCGGAATTCTGCTGACGTTTAAAAATGCTTCCAAATTCTTCCATTGTTCTCGGAATTCTGCTGGCGTTTAAAAATGTTTCCGAACACTTCCATTGTTCTCGGAATTCTGCTGGCATTTAAAAATGGTTCCGAACTCTTCCATTGTTCTCGGAATTCCGCTGACGTTTAAAAATGCTTCGTAACGCTTCCATTGTTCTCGGAATTTCGCTGAAGTTTTAAAATGCTTCGGAACTCTTCCATTGTTCTCGAAATTCCACTGAAATTTTAAAATTCTTCGGAACTGTTCCATTATTCTCAGAATTTCGCTGACATTTAAAAATGCTTTGGAACATTTCCATTGTTCTCGAAATTCCGCTGACATTTAAAAATGCTTTGGAACTTTCGCATTGTTCTCGGAATTCTGCTGACGTTTATAAATGCTTTGGAACTCTTCCATTGTTCTCGGAATTCTGCTGAAGTTTAAAAATGCTTCCGAACCCTTCCACTGTTCTCAGAATGCAGCTGTAGTTTAAAATATCTTTGGAACTCTTCCATTGTTCTGGGAATTCCGCTGAAGTTTAAAAATGCTTCGGAACTCTTCCATTGTTCTCGGAATTAAGCGGACATTTAAAAATGCTTTGGAACTTTCCCATTGTTCTCGGAATTCTGCTGACGTTTATAAATGCTTTGGGGAACTCTTCCATTGTTCTCGGAACTTTGCTGACGTTTAAAAATACTTCAGAACACTCCCGTTGTTCTCGGAATTCCGCTGAAGTGTAAAAATGCTTCGGAACTCTTATATTTTTCTCGGTATTCCGCTGAAGTTTAAAAATGCTTTGGACCTCTTCCATTGTTCTCGGAATTTTGCTGATGTATAAAAATGCTTCGGAACTCTTCCATTGTTCTCGGAATTCTGTTGGCGTTTAAAAATGGTTCCGAACTCTTCCATTGTTCTCGGCATTCTGCTGACGTTTAAAAATGGTTCGGAACTCTTCAATAATTCTCAGAATTCTGCTGTAGTTTAAAAATGCTTTGGAACTCTTCCATTGTTCTCGGAATTCCGCTGAAGTTTAAAAATGCTTTTGAGCTTTTCCATTGCTCTCTGAATTCTGCTGAAGTTTAAAAATTCTTCTGAACTCTTCCATTGTTCTCAGAATTCTGCTGAAGTTTAAAAATGCTTCCGAACTCGCCATTGTTCTCGGAATTCCGCTGAAGTTTAAAAATGCTTTTGAGCTTTTCCATTGTTCTCTGAATTCTGCTGAAGTTTAAAAATGCTTCTGAACTCTTCCATTGTTCTCGGAATTCTGCTGAAGTTTAAAAATGCTTCCGAACTCGCCATTGTTCTCGGAATTCCGCTGAAGTTTAAAAATGCTTTGGAACTCTCCCATTGTTCTCGGAATTCCGCTGAAGTTTAAAAATGGTTTGGAACTTTCCCATTGTTCTCGGAAATCTGCTGACGTTTATAAATGCTTTGGAACTCTTCCATTGTTCTCGGTATTCCGCTGAAGTTTAAAAATGCTTCGGACCTCTTCCAATGTTCTCGGAATTTTGCTGACTTTAAAAATGCTTTGGAACTCTTCCATTGTTCTCGGAATACTGCTGGCGTTTAAAAATGGTTCTGAACTTTTCCATTGTTCTTGGAATTCTGCTGACGTTTAAAAATGGTTCGGAACTCTTCAATAATTCTCAGAATTCTGCTGTAGTTTAAAAATGCTTTGGAACTCTTCCATTGTTTTCGCTATTCCACTGAAGTTTAAAAATGCTTTTGAACTTTTCCATTGCTCTCTGAATTCTGCTGAAGTTTAAAAATGCTTTGGAACTCTTGCATTGTTCTCAGAATTCTGCTGAAGTTTAAAAGTGATTCCGAATTCGCCCTTGTTCTCGGAATTCCGCTGAAGTTTATCAATGCTTCCGAACTCTTCCATTGTTCTCGGAATTCCGCTGAAGTTTAAAAATGGTTCGGAACTCTTCCATTGTTCTCAGAATTCTGCTGGCATTTAAAAATGGTTTCGAACTCTTCCATTGTTCTCGGAATTCTGCTGACGTTTAAAAATGGCTCGGAGCTCTTCAATAATTCTCAGAATTCTGCTGTAGTTTAAAAATGCTTTGGAACTCTTCCATTGTTCTCGGAATTCTGCTGAAGTTTAAAAATGCTTCTGAACTCGTCCCTTTTTCTCGGAATTCCGCTGAAGTTTAAAAATGCTTCGGAACTCTTCCATTGTTCTCGGAATTAAGCGGACATTTAAAAATGCTTTGGAACTTTCCCATTGTTCTTGGAATTCTGCTGACGTTTATAAATGCTTTGGAACTCTTCCATTGTTCTCGGAATTCTGCTGACGTTTAAAAATGCTTCAGAACACTCCCATTGTTCTCGGAATTCCGCTGAAGTGTAAAAATGCTTCGGAACTCTTATATTTTTCTCGGTATTCCGCTGAAGTTTAAAAATGCTTTGGACCTCTTCTATTGTTCTTGGAATTTTGCTGATGTATAAAAATGCTTCGGAACTCTTCCATTGTTCTCGGAATTCTGTTGGTGTTTAAAAATGGTTCCGAACTCTTCCATTGTTCTCGGCATTCTGCTGACGTTTAAAAATGGTTCGGAACTCTTCAATAATTCTCAGAATTCTGCTGTAGTTTAAAAATGCTTTGGAACTCTTCCATTGTTCTCGGAATTCCGCTGAAGTTTAAAAATGCTTTTGAGCTTTTCCATTGCTCTCTGAATTCTGCTGAAGTTTAAAAATTCTTCTGAACTCTTCCATTGTTCTCAGAATTCTGCTGAAGTTTAAAAATACTTCCGAACTCGCCATTGTTCTCGGAATTCCGCTGAAGTTTAAAAATGCTTTGGAACTCTTCCATTGTTCTCGGAATTCCGCTGACATTTAAAAATGCTTTGGAACTTTCCCATTGTTCTCGGAATTCTGCTGACGTTTAAAAATGCTTTGGAACTCTTCCATTGTTCACGGAATTTTGCTGATGTTTAAAAATGCTTCAGAACACTTCCATTGCTCTCGAATTACGCTGTAGTGTAAAAATGCTTTGGAACTCTTCCATTTTTCTCGGTATTCCGCTGAAGTTTAAAAATGCTTCGGACCTGTTCCATTGTTCTCGGAATTTTGCTGATGTTTAAAAATGCTTTGGAACTCTTCCATTGTTCTCGGATTTCTGCTGGTGTTTAAAAATGGTTCCAAACTCTTCCATTGTTCTCGGAATTCTGCTGACGTTTAAAAATGGTTCGGAACTCTTCCATTGTTCTCAGAATTCCGCTGACATTTAAAAATGCTTCGGAACTTTTCCATTGTTCTCGGAATTCTGCTGACGTTTATAAATGCTTTGGAACTCTTCCATTGTTCTCGGATTTCTGCTGACATTTAAAAATGCTTCAGAACACTCCCATTGTTCTCAGAATTCCACTGAAGTATAAAAATGCTTTGGAACTCTTACATTGTTCTCGGTATTCCGCTGAAGTTTAAAAATGCTTTTGAACTTTTCCATTGCTCTCGGAATTCTGGTGAAGTTTAAAAATGCTTTGGAACTTTTCCATTGTACTCGGAATTCTGCTGAAGTTTAAAAATGCTTCGGAACTCTTCCATTGTTCTCGGAATTCTGCTGACGTTTAAAAATGCTTCCGAACTCTTCCCTTGTTCTCGGAATTCTGCTGACGTTTAAAAATGGTTCGGAACTCTTCCATTGTTCTCGGAATTCCCTGACATTTTAAAATGCTTCGGAACTTTTCCATTGCTCTCGGAATTCTGCTGACGTTTAAAAATGCTTTGGAACTCTTCCATTGTTCTCTGAATTCTGCTGACGTTTAAAAATGCTTCAGAACACTCCCATTGTTCTCGGAATTCCACTGAAGTTTAAAAATGCTTCGGAACTCTTCCATTGTTCTCGGAATTCTGCTGACGTTTAAAAATGCTTCCAAACTCTTCCATTGTTCTCGGAATTCCGGTGAAGTTTAAAAATGCTTCGGAACTCTTCCATTGTTCTCGGAATTCTGCTGGCGTTTAAAAATGGTTCCGAACTCTTCCATTGTTCTCGGCATTCTGCTGACGTTTAAAAATGGTTCGGAACTCTTCAATTGTTCTCAGAATTCTGCTGTAGTTTAAAAATGCTTTGGAACTCTTCCATTCTTCTCGGAATTAAGCTGACATTTAAAAATGCTTTGGAACTTTCCCATTGTTCTCGGAATTCCGCTGAAGTTTAAAAATGCTTCGGACCTCTTCCATTGTTCTCGGATTTTTGCTGACGTTTAAAAATGCTTCGGGACTCTTCCATTGTTCTCGGAATTCTGCTGACGTTTAAAAATGCTTCCGAACTCATCCCTTGTTCTCGGAATTCTGCTGACGTTTAAAAATGGTTCGGAACTCTTCCATTGTTCTCGGAATTCCGCTGACATTTAAAAATGCTTCGGAACTTTTCCATTGCTCTCGGAATTCTGCTGACGTTTAAAAATGCTTTGGAACTCTTCCATTGTTCTCTGAATTCTGCTGACGTTTAAAAATGCTTCAGAACACTCCCATTGTTCTCGGAATTCCACTGAAGTTTAAAAATGCTTCGGAACTCTTCCATTGTTCTCGGAATTCTGCTGACGTTTAAAAATGCTTCCAAACTCTTCCATTGTTCTCGGAATTCCGGTGAAGTTTAAAAATGCTTCGGAACTCTTCCATTGTTCTCGAAATTCCACTGAAGTTTTAAAATTCTTCGGAACTGTTCCATTATTCTCAGAATTCCGCTGACATTTAAAAATGCTTCGGAATTCTTCCATTGTTCTCGGAATTCCGCTGACATTTAAAAATGCTTTGGAACTTTCACATTGGTTTCAGAATTCTGCTGATGTTTATAAATGCTTTGGAACTCTTCCATTGTTCTTGGAATTCTGCTGACGTTTAAAAATGCTTCAGAACACTCCCATTGTTCTCGGAATTCCGCTGAAGTTTGAAAATGCTTCGGAACTCTTCCATTGTTCTCGGTATTCTGCTGAAGTTTAAAAATGCTTCGGAACTCTTCCATTGTTCTCGGTATTCCGCTGAAGTTTAAAAATGTTTTTGAATTTTACCATTGCCTTCGGAATTCTGCTGAAGTTTAAAAATGCTTCGGAACTCTTCCATTGTTCTCGGAATTCTGCTGACGTTTAAAAATGCTTCCAAATTCTTCCATTGTTCTCGGAATTCTGCTGGCGTTTAAAAATGTTTCCGAACACTTCCATTGTTCTCGGAATTCTGCTGGCATTTAAAAATGGTTCCGAACTCTTCCATTGTTCTCGGAATTCTGCTGACGTTTAAAAATGGTTCGGAACTCTTCAATAATTCTCAGAATTCTGCTGTAGCTTAAAACTGCTTTGGAACTCTTCCATTGTTCTCGGAATTCTGCTGAAGTTTAAAAATGCTTCCGAACTCGTCCAATGTTCTCGGAATTCCGCTGAAGTTTAAAAATGCTTCGGAAGTCTTCCATTGTTCTCGGAATTAAGCTGACATTTAAAAATGCTTTGGAACTTTCCCATTGTTCTCGGAATTTTGCTGACGTTCATAAATGCTTTGGAACTCTTCCATTGTTCTCGGAATTCTGCTGACGTTTAAAAATGGTTCGGAACTCTTCAATAATTCTCAGAATTCTGCTGTAGCTTAAAACTGCTTTGGAACTCTTCCATTGTTCTCGGAATTCTGCTGAAGTTTAAAAATGCTTCCAAACTCGTCCAATGTTCTCGGAATTCCGCTGAAGTTTAAAAATGCTTCGGAACTCTTCCATTGTTCTCGGAATTAAGCTGACATTTAAAAATGCTTTGGAACTTTCCCATTGTTCTCGGAATTTTGCTGACATTCATAAATGCTTTGGAACTCTTCCATTGTTCTCAGAATTCTGCTGACGTTTAAAAATGCTTCAGAACACTCCCATTGTTCTCGGAATTCCGCTGAAGTTTAAAAATGCTTCGGAACTATTCCATTGTTCTCGGTATTCCGCTGAAGTTTAAAAATGCTTCGGTCCTCTTCCATTGTTCTCGGAATTTTGCTGATGTTTAAAAATGCTTCGGCACTCTTCCATTGTTCTCGGAATTCTGCTGGCGTTTAAAAATGGTTCCGAACTCTTCCATTGTTCTCGGCATTCTGCTGTAGTTTAAAAATGCTTTGGAACTCTTCCATTGTTCTCGGAATTCCGCTGAAGTTTAAAAATGCTTTTGAAATTTTCCATTGCTCTCGGAATTCTGGTGAAGTTTAAAAATGCTTTGGAAATTTTTCATTGTTCTTGGAATTCTGCTGATGTTTAAAAATGCTTCCGAACTCTTCCATTGTTCTCGGATTACCGCTGAAGTTTAAAAATGCTTCGGAACTCTTCCATTGTTCTCGGAATTCTGCTGGCGTTTAAAAATGGTTCCGAACTCTTCCATTGTTCTCGGAATTCTGCTGACGTTTAAAAATGGTTCGGAACTCTTCAATAATTCTCAGAATTCTGCTGTAGTTTAAAAATGCTTTGGAACTCTTCCATTGTTCCCGCAATTTTGCTGAAGTTTAAAAATGATTCCGAACTCATCCATTGTCCTCGGAATTCCGCTGAAGTTTAAAAATGCTTCGGAACTCTTCCATTATTCTCGGAATTAAGCTGACATTTAAAAATGCTTTGGAACTTTCCCATTGTTCTCGGAAGTCTGCTGACATTTATAAATGCTTTGGAACTCTTCCATTGTTCTCGGAATTCTGCTGACGTTTAAAAATGCTTCAGAACACTCCCATTGTTCTCGGCATTCTGCTGACGATTAAAAATGGTTCGGAACTCTTCAATTGTTCTCAGAATTCCGCTGAAGTTTAAAAATGCTTTTGAACTTTTCCATTGTTCTCGGAATTCTGCTGAAGTTTAAAAATGCTTCGGAACTCTTCCATTGTTCTTGGAATTCTGCTGACGTTTAAAAATGCTTCCGAACTCTTCCATTGTTCTCGGAATACCGCTGAAGTTTAAAAATGCTTCGGAACTCTTCCATTTTTCTCGGAATTCTGCTGGCGTTTAAAAATGGTTCCGAACTCTTCCATTGTTCTCGGCATTCTGCTGACGTTTAAAAATGGTTCGGAACTCTTCAATTGTTCTCAGAATTCTGCTGTAGTTTAAAAATGCTTTGGAACTCTTCCATTGTTCTCGGAATTCCGCTGAAGTTTAAAAATGCTTTTGAACTTTTCCATTGTTCTCGGAATTCTGCTGAAGTTTAAAAATGCTTCGGAACTCTTCCATTGTTCTTTGAATTCTGCTGACGTTTAAAAATGCTTCCGAACTCTTCCATTGTTCTCGGAATACCGCTGAAGTTTAAAAATGCTTCGGAACTCTTCCATTTTTCTCGGAATTCTGCTGGCGTTTAAAAATGGTTCCGAACTCTTCCATTGTTCTCGAAATTCTGTTGAAGTTTAAAAATGGTTCGGAACTCTTCAATAATTCTCTGAATTCTGCTGTAGTTTAAAAATGCTTTGGAACTCTTCCATTGTTCCCGGAATTCTGCTGAAGTTTAAAAATGCTTCCGAACTTGTCCATTGTCCTCGGAATTCCGTTGAAGATTAAAAATGCTTCGGACCTCTTCCATTGTTCTCGGATTTTTGCTGACGTTTAAAAATGCTTCGGGACTCTTCCATTGTTCTCGGAATTCTGCTGGCGTTTAAAAATGGTTCCGAACGCTTCCATTGTTCTCGACATTCTGCTGACGTTTAAAAATGGTTCGGAACTCTTCAATAATTCTCAGAATTCTTCTGTAGTTTAAAAATGCTTTGGAACTCTTCTATTGTTCTCGGAATTCCGCTGAAGTTTAAAAATGCTTTGGAACTTTCCCATTGTTCTCGGAATTCTGCTGACGTTTATAAATGATTTGGAACTCTTCCATTGTTCGCGAAATTCTGCTGACGTTTAAAAATGCATCAGAACACTCCCATTGTTCTCAGAATTCCGCTGAAGTTTAAAAATGCTTCGGAACTCTTCCATTGTTCTCAGTATTCCGCTGAAGTTTAAAAATGCTTCGGACCTCTTCCATTGTTCTCGAAATTTTGCTGACTTTAAAAATGCTTCGGAACTCTTCCACTGTTCTCGGAATTCTGCTGGCGTTTAAAAATGGTTCCGAACTCTTCCATTGTTCTCGGAATTCTGCTGACGTTTAAAAATGGTTCGGAACTCTTCAATAATTCGCAGAATTCTGCTGTAGTTTAAAAATGCTTTGGAACTCTTCCATTGTTCTCGGAATTCCATTAAAGTTTAAAAATGCTTTTGAACTTTTCCATTGCTCTCTGAATTCTGCTGAAGTTTAAAAATGCTTCGGAACTCTTCCATTGTTCACGGTATTCCGCTGACATTTAAAAATGCTTCGGAACTCTTCCATTGTTCTCGAAATTCCTTTAAAGTTTAAAAATGCTTCCGAACTCTTCCATTGTTTAAGGAATTCCGCAGAAGTTTAAAATTGCTTCGGAACTCTTCCATTGTTCTCGGTATTCCGCTGACGTTTAAAAATGCTTCGGAACACTACAATTGTTCTCGGAATTCCGCTGAAGTTTAAAAATGCTTCGGAACTCTTCCATTGTTCTTGGAATTCTGCTGACGTTTAAAAATGCTTCCGAACTCTTCCATTGTTCTCGGATTACCGCTGAAGTTTAAAAATGCTTCGGAACTCTTCCATTGTTCTCGGAATTCTGCTGGCGTTTAAAAATGGTTCCGAACTCTTCCATTGTTCTCGGAATTCTGCTGACGTTTAAAAATGGTTCGGAACTCTTCAATAATTCTCAGAATTCTGCTGTAGTTTAAAAATGCTTTGGAACTCTTCCATTGTTCCCGCAATTTTGCTGAAGTTTAAAAATGATTCCGAACTCATCCATTGTCCTCGGAATTCCGCTGAAGTTTAAAAATGCTTCGGAACTCTTCCATTGTTCTCGGAATTAAGCTGACATTTAAAAATGCTTTGGAACTTTCCCATTGTTCTCGGAAGTCTGCTGACATTTATAAATGCTTTGGAACTCTTCCATTGTTCTCGGAATTCTGCTGACGTTTAAAAATGCTTCAGAACACTCCCATTGTTCTCGGCATTCTGCTGACGATTAAAAATGGTTCGGAACTCTTCAATTGTTCTCAGAATTCCGCTGAAGTTTAAAAATGCTTTTGAACTTTTCCATTGTTCTCGGAATTCTGCTGAAGTTTAAAAATGCTTCGGAACTCTTCCATTGTTCTTGGAATTCTGCTGACGTTTAAAAATGCTTCCGAACTCTTCCATTGTTCTCGGAATACCGCTGAAGTTTAAAAATGCTTCGGAACTCTTCCATTTTTCTCGGAATTCTGCTGGCGTTTAAAAATGGTTCCGAACTCTTCCATTGTTCTCGGCATTCTGCTGACGTTTAAAAATGGTTCGGAACTCTTCAATTGTTCTCAGAATTCTGCTGTAGTTTAAAAATGCTTTGGAACTCTTCCATTGTTCTCGGAATTCCGCTGAAGTTTAAAAATGCTTTTGAACTTTTCCATTGTTCTCGGAATTCTGCTGAAGTTTAAAAATGCTTCGGAACTCTTCCATTGTTCTTTGAATTCTGCTGACGTTTAAAAATGCTTCCGAACTCTTCCATTGTTCTCGGAATACCGCTGAAGTTTAAAAATGCTTCGGAACTCTTCCATTTTTCTCGGAATTCTGCTGGCGTTTAAAAATGGTTCCGAACTCTTCCATTGTTCTCGAAATTCTGTTGAAGTTTAAAAATGGTTCGGAACTCTTCAATAATTCTCTGAATTCTGCTGTAGTTTAAAAATGCTTTGGAACTCTTCCATTGTTCCCGGAATTCTGCTGAAGTTTAAAAATGCTTCCGAACTTGTTCATTGTCCTCGGAATTCCGTTGAAGATTAAAAATGCTTCGGACCTCTTCCATTGTTCTCGGATTTTTGCTGACGTTTAAAAATGCTTCGGGACTCTTCCATTGTTCTCGGAATTCTGCTGGCGTTTAAAAATGGTTCCGAACGCTTCCATTGTTCTCGACATTCTGCTGACGTTTAAAAATGGTTCGGAACTCTTCAATAATTCTCAGAATTCTTCTGTAGTTTAAAAATGCTTTGGAACTCTTCTATTGTTCTCGGAATTCCGCTGAAGTTTAAAAATGCTTTGGAACTTTCCCATTGTTCTCGGAATTCTGCTGACGTTTATAAATGATTTGGAACTCTTCCATTGTTCTTGAAATTCTGCTGACGTTTAAAAATGCATCAGAACACTCCCATTGTTCTCAGAATTCCGCTGAAGTTTAAAAATGCTTCGGAACTCTTCCATTGTTCTCAGTATTCCGCTGAAGTTTAAAAATGCTTCGGACCTCTTCCATTGTTCTCGAAATTTTGCTGACTTTAAAAATGCTTCGGAACTCTTCCACTGTTCTCGGAATTCTGCTGGCGTTTAAAAATGGTTCCGAACTCTTCCATTGTTCTCGGAATTCTGCTGACGTTTAAAAATGGTTCGGAACTCTTCAATAATTCGCAGAATTCTGCTGTAGTTTAAAAATGCTTTGGAACTCTTCCATTGTTCTCGGAATTCCATTAAAGTTTAAAAATGCTTTTGAACTTTTCCATTGCTCTCTGAATTCTGCTGAAGTTTAAAAATGCTTCGGAACTCTTCCATTGTTCACGGTATTCCGCTGACATTTAAAAATGCTTCGGAACTCTTCCATTGTTCTCGAAATTCCTTTAAAGTTTAAAAATGCTTCCGAACTCTTCCATTGTTTAAGGAATTCCGCAGAAGTTTAAAATTGCTTCGGAACTCTTCCATTGTTCTCGGTATTCCGCTGACGTTTAAAAATGCTTCGGAACACTACAATTGTTCTCGGAATTCCGCTGAAGTTTAAAAATGCTTCGGAACTCTTCCATTGTTCTCGGAATTCCGCTGACGTTTAAAAATGCTTCGTAACGCTTCCATTGTTCTCGGAATTGCGCTGAAGTTTAAAAATGCTTCGGAACTCTTCCATTGTTCTCGAAATTCCACTGAAGTTTTAAAATTCTTCGGAACTGTTCCATTATTCTCAGAATTCCACTGACATTTAAAAATGCTTCGGAATTCTTCCATTGTTCTCGGAATTCCGCTGACATTTAAAAATGCTTTGGAACTTTCGCATTGTTTTCAGAATTCTGCTGATGTTTATAAATGCTTTGGAACTCTTCCATTGTTCTCGGAATTCTGCTGATGTTTAAAAATGCTTCAGAACACTCCCATTGTTCTCGGAATTCCGCTGAAGTTTGAAAATGCTTCGGAACTCTTCCATTGTTCTCGGTATTCTGCTGAAGTTTAAAAATCCTTCGGAACTCTTCCATTGTTCTCGGTATTCCGCTGAAGTTTAAAAATGCTTTTGAACTTTACCATTGCCTTCGGAATTCAGGTGAAGTTTAAAAATGCTTTGGAACTTTTCCATTGTACTCGGAATTCTGCTGAAGTTTAAAAATGCTTCCAAACTCTTCCATTGTTCTCGGAATTCTGCTGGCGTTTAAAAATGGTTCCGAACTCTTCCATTGTTCTCGGAATTCTGCTGGCGTTTAAAAATCGTTCAGAACTCTTCCATTGTTCTCGGAATTCTGCTGACGTTTAAAAATGGTTCGGAACTCTTCAATAATTCTCAGAATTCTGCTGAAGTTTAAAACTGCTTTGGAACTCTTCCATTGTTCTCGGAATTCTGCTGAAGTTTAAAAATGCTTCCGAACTCGTCCAATGTTCTCGGAATTCCGCTGAAGTTTAAAAATGCTTCGGAACTCTTCCATTGTTCTCGGAATTAAGCTGACATTTAAAAATGCTTTGGAACTTTCCCATTGTTCTCGTAATTTTGCTAACGTTCATAAATGCTTTGGAACTCTTCCATTGTTCTCGGAATTCTGCTGAAGTTTAAAAATGCTTCCAAACTCGTCCAATGTTCTCGGAATTCCGCTGAAGTTTAAAAATGCTTCGGAACTCTTCCATTGTTCTCGGAATTAAGCTGACATTTAAAAATGCTTTGGAACTTTCCCATTGTTCTCGGAATTTTGCTGACATTCATAAATGCTTTGGAACTCTTCCATTGTTCTCAGAATTCTGCTGACGTTTAAAAATGCTTCAGAACACTCCCATTGTTCTCGGAATTCCGCTGAAGTTTAAAAATGCTTCGGAACTATTCCATTGTTCTCGGTATTCCGCTGAAGTTTAAAAATGCTTCGGTCCTCTTCCATTGTTCTCGGAATTTTGCTGATGTTTAAAAATGCTTCGGCACTCTTCCATTGTTCTCGGAATTCTGCTGGCGTTTAAAAATGGTTCCGAACTCTTCCATTGTTCTCGGCATTCTGCTGACGTTTAAAAATGGTTCGGAACTCTTCAATTGTTCTCAGAATTCTGCTGTAGTTTAAAAATGCTTTGGAACTCTTCCATTGTTCTCGGAATTCCGCTGAAGTTTAAAAATGCTTTTGAAATTTTCCATTGCTCTCGGAATTCTGGTGAAGTTTAAAAATGCTTTGGAAATTTTTCATTGTTCTTGGAATTCTGCTGATGTTTAAAAATGCTTCGGAACTCTTCCATTGTTCTTGGAATTCTGCTGACGTTTAAAAATGCTTCCGAACTCTTCCATTGTTCTCGGATTACCGCTGAAGTTTAAAAATGCTTCGGAACTCTTCCATTGTTCTCGGAATTCTGCTGGCGTTTAAAAATGGTTCCGAACTCTTCCATTGTTCTTGGAATTCTGCTGACGTTTAAAAATGGTTCGGAACTCTTCAATAATTCTCAGAATTCTGCTGTAGTTTAAAAATGCTTTGGAACTCTTCCATTGTTCCCGCAATTTTGCTGAAGTTTAAAAATGATTCCGAACTCATCCATTGTCCTCGGAATTCCGCTGAAGTTTAAAAATGCTTCGGAACTCTTCCATTGTTCTCGGAATTCTGCTGACATTTATAAATGCTTTGGAACTCTTCCATTGTTCTCGAAATTCTGTTGAAGTTTAAAAATGGTTCGGAACTCTTCAATAATTCTCTGAATTCTGCTGTAGTTTAAAAATGCTTTGGAACTCTTCCATTGTTCCCGGAATTCTGCTGAAGTTTAAAAATGCTTCCGAACTTGTTCATTGTCCTCGGAATTCCGTTGAAGATTAAAAATGCTTCGGACCTCTTCCATTGTTCTCGGATTTTTGCTGACGTTTAAAAATGCTATGGGACTCTTCCATTGTTCTCGGAATTCTGCTGGCGTTTAAAAATGGTTCCGAACGCTTCCATTGTTCTCGACATTCTGCTGACGTTTAAAAATGGTTCGGAACTCTTCAATAATTCTCAGAATTCTTCTGTAGTTTAAAAATGCTTTGGAACTCTTCTATTGTTCTCGGAATTCCGCTGAAGTTTAAAAATGCTTTGGAACTTTCCCATTGTTCTCGGAATTCTGCTGACGTTTATAAATGATTTGGAACTCTTCCATTGTTCGCGAAATTCTGCTGACGTTTAAAAATGCATCAGAACACTCCCATTGTTCTCAGAATTCCGCTGAAGTTTAAAAATGCTTCGGAACTCTTCCATTGTTCTCAGTATTCCGCTGAAGTTTAAAAATGCTTCGGACCTCTTCCATTGTTCTCGAAATTTTGCTGACTTTAAAAATGCTTCGGAACTCTTCCACTGTTCTCGGAATTCTGCTGGCGTTTAAAAATGGTTCCGAACTCTTCCATTGTTCTCGGAATTCTGCTGACGTTTAAAAATGGTTCGGAACTCTTCAATAATTCGCAGAATTCTGCTGTAGTTTAAAAATGCTTTGGAACTCTTCCATTGTTCTCGGAATTCCATTAAAGTTTAAAAATGCTTTTGAACTTTTCCATTGCTCTCTGAATTCTGCTGAAGTTTAAAAATGCTTCGGAACTCTTCCATTGTTCACGGTATTCCGCTGACATTTAAAAATGCTTCGGAACTCTTCCATTGTTCTCGAAATTCCTTTAAAGTTTAAAAATGCTTCCGAACTCTTCCATTGTTTAAGGAATTCCGCAGAAGTTTAAAATTGCTTCGGAACTCTTCCATTGTTCTCGGTGTTCCGCTGACGTTTAAAAATGCTTCGGAACACTACAATTGTTCCGGAATTCCGCTGAAGTTTAAAAATGCTTCGGAACTCTTCCATTGTTCTCGGAATTCCGCTGACGTTTAAAAATGCTTCGTAACGCTTCCATTGTTCTCGGAATTCCGCTGAAGTTTAAAAATGCTTCGGAACTCTTCCATTGTTCTCGAAATTCCACTGAAGTTTTAAAATTCTTCGGAACTGTTCCATTATTCTCAGAATTCCACTGACATTTAAAAATGCTTCGGAATTCTTCCATTGTTCTCGGAATTCCGCTGACATTTAAAAATGCTTTGGAACTTTCGCATTGTTTTCAGAATTCTGCTGATGTTTATAAATGCTTTGGAACTCTTCCATTGTTCTCGGAATTCTGCTGATGTTTAAAAATGCTTCAGAACACTCCCATTGTTCTCGGAATTCCGCTGAAGTTTGAAAATGCTTCGGAACTCTTCCATTGTTCTCGGTATTCTGCTGAAGTTTAAAAATGCTTCGGAACTCTTCCACTGTTCTCGGTATTCCGCTGAAGTTTAAAAATGCTTTTGAACTTTACCATTGCCTTCGGAATTCAGGTGAAGTTTAAAAATGCTTTGGAACTTTTCCATTGTACTCGGAATTCTGCTGAAGTTTAAAAATGCTTCCAAACTCTTCCATTGTTCTCGGAATTCTGCTGGCGTTTAAAAATGGTTCCGAACTCTTCCATTGTTCTCGGCATTCTGCTGACGTTTAAAAATGGTTCGGAACTCTTCAATTGTTCTCAGAATTCTGCTGTAGTTTAAAAATGCTTTGGAACTCTTCCATTCTTCTCGGAAATAAGCTGACATTTAAAAATGCTTTGGAACTTTCCCATTGTTCTCGGAATTCCGCTGAAGTTTAAAAATGCTTCGGACCTCTTCCATTGTTCTCGGATTTTTGCTGACGTTTAAAAATGCTTCGGGACTCTTCCATTGTTCTCGGAATTCTGCTGACGTTTAAAAATGCTTCCGAACTCTTCCCTTGTTCTCGGAATTCTGCTGACGTTTAAAAATGGTTCGGAACTCTTCCATTGTTCTCGGAATTCCGCTGACATTTAAAAATGCTTCGGAACTTTTCCATTGCTCTCGGAATTCTGCTGACGTTTAAAAATGCTTTGGAACTCTTCCATTGTTCTCTGAATTCTGCTGACGTTTAAAAATGCTTCAGAACACTCCCATTGTTCTCGGAATTCCACTGAAGTTTAAAAATGCTTCGGAACTCTTCCATTGTTCTCGGAATTCTGCTGACGTTTAAAAATGCTTCCAAACTCTTCCATTGTTCTCGGAATTCCGGTGAAGTTTAAAAATGCTTCGGAACTCTTCCATTGTTCTCGAAATTCCACTGAAGTTTTAAAATTCTTCGGAACTGTTCCATTATTCTCAGAATTCCGCTGACATTTAAAAATGCTTCGGAATTCTTCCATTGTTCTCGGAATTCCGCTGACATTTAAAAATGCTTTGGAACTTTCACATTGGTTTCAGAATTCTGCTGATGTTTATAAATGCTTTGGAACTCTTCCATTGTTCTTGGAATTCTGCTGACGTTTAAAAATGCTTCAGAACACTCCCATTGTTCTCGGAATTCCGCTGAAGTTTGAAAATGCTTCGGAACTCTTCCATTGTTCTCGGTATTCTGCTGAAGTTTAAAAATGCTTCGGAACTCTTCCATTGTTCTCGGTATTCCGCTGAAGTTTAAAAATGTTTTTGAATTTTACCATTGCCTTCGGAATTCTGCTGAAGTTTAAAAATGCTTCGGAACTCTTCCATTGTTCTCGGAATTCTGCTGACGTTTAAAAATGCTTCCAAATTCTTCCATTGTTCTCGGAATTCTGCTGGCGTTTAAAAATGTTTCCGAACACTTCCATTGTTCTCGGAATTCTGCTGGCATTTAAAAATGGTTCCGAACTCTTCCATTGTTCTCGGAATTCTGCTGACGTTTAAAAATGGTTCGGAACTCCTCAATAATTCTCAGAATTCTGCTGTAGCTTAAAACTGCTTTGGAACTCTTCCATTGTTCTCGGAATTCTGCTGAAGTTTAAAAATGCTTCCGAACTCGTCCAATGTTCTCGGAATTCCGCTGAAGTTTAAAAATGCTTCGGAAGTCTTCCATTGTTCTCGGAATTAAGCTGACATTTAAAAATGCTTTGGAACTTTCCCATTGTTCTCGGAATTTTGCTGACGTTCATAAATGCTTTGGAACTCTTCCATTGTTCTCGGAATTCTGCTGACGTTTAAAAATGGTTCGGAACTCTTCAATAATTCTCAGAATTCTGCTGTAGCTTAAAACTGCTTTGGAACTCTTCCATTGTTCTCGGAATTCTGCTGAAGTTTAAAAATGCTTCCAAACTCGTCCAATGTTCTCGGAATTCCGCTGAAGTTTAAAAATGCTTCGGAACTCTTCCATTGTTCTCGGAATTAAGCTGACATTTAAAAATGCTTTGGAACTTTCCCATTGTTCTCGGAATTTTGCTTACATTCATAAATGCTTTGGAACTCTTCCATTGTTCTCAGAATTCTGCTGACGTTTAAAAATGCTTCAGAACACTCCCATTGTTCTCGGAATTCCGCTGAAGTTTAAAAATGCTTCGGAACTATTCCATTGTTCTCGGTATTCCGCTGAAGTTTAAAAATGCTTCGGTCCTCTTCCATTGTTCTCGGAATTTTGCTGATGTTTAAAAATGCTTCGGCACTCTTCCATTGTTCTCGGAATTCTGCTGGCGTTTAAAAATGGTTCCGAACTCTTCCATTGTTCTCGGCATTCTGCTGTAGTTTAAAAATGCTTTGGAACTCTTCCATTGTTCTCGGAATTCCGCTGAAGTTTAAAAATGCTTTTGAAATTTTCCATTGCTCTCGGAATTCTGGTGAAGTTTAAAAATGCTTTGGAAATTTTTCATTGTTCTTGGAATTCTGCTGATGTTTAAAAATGCTTCGGAACTCTTCCATTGTTCTTGGAATTCTGCTGACGTTTAAAAATGCTTCCGAACTCTTCCATTGTTCTCGGATTACCGCTGAAGTTTAAAAATGCTTCGGAACTCTTCCATTGTTCTCGGAATTCTGCTGGCGTTTAAAAATGGTTCCGAACTCTTCCATTGTTCTCGGAATTCTGCTGACGTTTAAAAATGGTTCGGAACTCTTCAATAATTCTCAGAATTCTGCTGTAGTTTAAAAATGCTTTGGAACTCTTCCATTGTTCCCGCAATTTTGCTGAAATTTAAAAATGATTCCGAACTCATCCATTGTCCTCGGAATTCCGCTGAAGTTTAAAAATGCTTCGGAACTCTTCCATTGTTCTCGGAATTAAGCTGACATTTAAAAATGCTTTGGAACTTTCCCATTGTTCTCGGAAGTCTGCTGACATTTATAAATGCTTTGGAACTCTTCCATTGTTCTCGGAATTCTGCTGACGTTTAAAAATGCTTCAGAACACTCCCATTGTTCTCGGCATTCTGCTGACGATTAAAAATGGTTCGGAACTCTTCAATTGTTCTCAGAATTCCGCTGAAGTTTAAAAATGCTTTTGAACTTTTCCATTGTTCTCGGAATTCTGCTGAAGTTTAAAAATGCTTCGGAACTCTTCCATTGTTCTTGGAATTCTGCTGACGTTTAAAAATGCTTCCGAACTCTTCCATTGTTCTCGGAATACCGCTGAAGTTTAAAAATGCTTCGGAACTCTTCCATTTTTCTCGGAATTCTGCTGGCGTTTAAAAATGGTTCCGAACTCTTCCATTGTTCTCGGCATTCTGCTGACGTTTAAAAATGGTTCGGAACTCTTCAATTGTTCTCAGAATTCTGCTGTAGTTTAAAAATGCTTTGGAACTCTTCCATTGTTCTCGGAATTCCGCTGAAGTTTAAAAATGCTTTTGAACTTTTCCATTGTTCTCGGAATTCTGCTTAAGTTTAAAAATGCTTCGGAACTCTTCCATTGTTCTTTGAATTCTGCTGACGTTTAAAAATGCTTCCGAACTCTTCCATTGTTCTCGGAATACCGCTGAAGTTTAAAAATGCTTCGGAACTCTTCCATTTTTCTCGGAATTCTGCTGGCGTTTAAAAATGGTTCCGAACTCTTCCATTGTTCTCGAAATTCTGTTGAAGTTTAAAAATGGTTCGGAACTCTTCAATAATTCTCTGAATTCTGCTGTAGTTTAAAAATGCTTTGGAACTCTTCCATTGTTCCCGGAATTCTGCTGAAGTTTAAAAATGCTTCCGAACTTGTCCATTGTCCTCGGAATTCCGTTGAAGATTAAAAATGCTTCGGACCTCTTCCATTGTTCTCGGATTTTTGCTGACGTTTAAAAATGCTTCGGGACTCTTCCATTGTTCTCGGAATTCTGCTGGCGTTTAAAAATGGTTCCGAACGCTTCCATTGTTCTCGACATTCTGCTGACGTTTAAAAATGGTTCGGAACTCTTCAATAATTCTCAGAATTCTTCTGTAGTTTAAAAATGCTTTGGAACTCTTCTATTGTTCTCGGAATTCCGCTGAAGTTTAAAAATGCTTTGGAACTTTCCCATTGTTCTCGGAATTCTGCTGACGTTTATAAATGATTTGGAACTCTTCCATTGTTCGCGAAATTCTGCTGACGTTTAAAAATGCATCAGAACACTCCCATTGTTCTCAGAATTCCGCTGAAGTTTAAAAATGCTTCGGAACTCTTCCATTGTTCTCAGTATTCCGCTGAAGTTTAAAAATGCTTCGGACCTTTTCCATTGTTCTCGAAATTTTGCTGACTTTAAAAATGCTTCGGAACTCTTCCACTGTTCTCGGAATTCTGCTGGCGTTTAAAAATGGTTCCGAACTCTTCCATTGTTCTCGGAATTCTGCTGACGTTTAAAAATGGTTCGGAACTCTTCAATAATTCGCAGAATTCTGCTGTAGTTTAAAAATGCTTTGGAACTCTTCCATTGTTCTCGGAATTCCATTAAAGTTTAAAAATGCTTTTGAACTTTTCCATTGCTCTCTGAATTCTGCTGAAGTTTAAAAATGCTTCGGAACTCTTCCATTGTTCACGGTATTCCGCTGACATTTAAAAATGCTTCGGAACTCTTCCATTGTTCTCGAAATTCCTTTAAAGTTTAAAAATGCTTCCGAACTCTTCCATTGTTTAAGGAATTCCGCAGAAGTTTAAAATTGCTTCGGAACTCTTCCATTGTTCTCGGTATTCCGCTGACGTTTAAAAATGCTTCGGAACACTACAATTGTTCTCGGAATTCCGCTGAAGTTTAAAAATGCTTCGGAACTCTTCCATTGTTCTCGGAATTCCGCTGACGTTTAAAAATGCTTCGTAACGCTTCCATTGTTCTCGGAATTGCGCTGAAGTTTAAAAATGCTTCGGAACTCTTCCATTGTTCTCGAAATTCCACTGAAGTTTTAAAATTCTTCGGAACTGTTCCATTATTCTCAGAATTCCACTGACATTTAAAAATGCTTCGGAATTCTTCCATTGTTCTCGGAATTCCGCTGACATTTAAAAATGCTTTGGAACTTTCGCATTGTTTTCAGAATTCTGCTGATGTTTATAAATGCTTTGGAACTCTTCCATTGTTCTCGGAATTCTGCTGATGTTTAAAAATGCTTCAGAACACTCCCATTGTTCTCGGAATTCCGCTGAAGTTTGAAAATGCTTCGGAACTCTTCCATTGTTCTCGGTATTCTGCTGAAGTTTAAAAATCCTTCGGAACTCTTCCATTGTTCTCGGTATTCCGCTGAAGTTTAAAAATGCTTTTGAACTTTACCATTGCCTTCGGAATTCAGGTGAAGTTTAAAAATGCTTTGGAACTTTTCCATTGTACTCGGAATTCTGCTGAAGTTTAAAAATGCTTCCAAACTCTTCCATTGTTCTCGGAATTCTGCTGGCGTTTAAAAATGGTTCCGAACTCTTCCATTGTTCTCGGAATTCTGCTGGCGTTTAAAAATCGTTCAGAACTCTTCCATTGTTCTCGGAATTCTGCTGACGTTTAAAAATGGTTCGGAACTCTTCAATAATTCTCAGAATTCTGCTGAAGTTTAAAACTGCTTTGGAACTCTTCCATTGTTCTCGGAATTCTGCTGAAGTTTAAAAATGCTTCCGAACTCGTCCAATGTTCTCGGAATTCCGCTGAAGTTTAAAAATGCTTCGGAACTCTTCCATTGTTCTCGGAATTAAGCTGACATTTAAAAATGCTTTGGAACTTTCCCATTGTTCTCGTAATTTTGCTAACGTTCATAAATGCTTTGGAACTCTTCCATTGTTCTCGGAATTCTGCTGAAGTTTAAAAATGCTTCCAAACTCGTCCAATGTTCTCGGAATTCCGCTGAAGTTTAAAAATGCTTCGGAACTCTTCCATTGTTCTCGGAATTAAGCTGACATTTAAAAATGCTTTGGAACTTTCCCATTGTTCTCGGAATTTTGCTGACATTCATAAATGCTTTGGAACTCTTCCATTGTTCTCAGAATTCTGCTGACGTTTAAAAATGCTTCAGAACACTCCCATTGTTCTCGGAATTCCGCTGAAGTTTAAAAATGCTTCGGAACTATTCCATTGTTCTCGGTATTCCGCTGAAGTTTAAAAATGCTTCGGTCCTCTTCCATTGTTCTCGGAATTTTGCTGATGTTTAAAAATGCTTCGGCACTCTTCCATTGTTCTCGGAATTCTGCTGGCGTTTAAAAATGGTTCCGAACTCTTCCATTGTTCTCGGCATTCTGCTGACGTTTAAAAATGGTTCGGAACTCTTCAATTGTTCTCAGAATTCTGCTGTAGTTTAAAAATGCTTTGGAACTCTTCCATTGTTCTCGGAATTCCGCTGAAGTTTAAAAATGCTTTTGAAATTTTCCATTGCTCTCGGAATTCTGGTGAAGTTTAAAAATGCTTTGGAAATTTTTCATTGTTCTTGGAATTCTGCTGATGTTTAAAAATGCTTCGGAACTCTTCCATTGTTCTTGGAATTCTGCTGACGTTTAAAAATGCTTCCGAACTCTTCCATTGTTCTCGGATTACCGCTGAAGTTTAAAAATGCTTCGGAACTCTTCCATTGTTCTCGGAATTCTGCTGGCGTTTAAAAATGGTTCCGAACTCTTCCATTGTTCTTGGAATTCTGCTGACGTTTAAAAATGGTTCGGAACTCTTCAATAATTCTCAGAATTCTGCTGTAGTTTAAAAATGCTTTGGAACTCTTCCATTGTTCCCGCAATTTTGCTGAAGTTTAAAAATGATTCCGAACTCATCCATTGTCCTCGGAATTCCGCTGAAGTTTAAAAATGCTTCGGAACTCTTCCATTGTTCTCGGAATTCTGCTGACATTTATAAATGCTTTGGAACTCTTCCATTGTTCTCGGAATTCTGCTGACGTTTAAAAATGCTTCAGAACACTCCCATTGTTCTCGGCATTCTGCTGACGATTAAAAATGGTTCGGAACTCTTCAATTGTTCTCAGAATTCCGCTGAAGTTTAAAAATGCTTTTGAACTTTTCCATTGTTCTCGGAATTCTGCTGAAGTTTAAAAATGCTTCGGAACTCTTCCATTGTTCTTGGAATTCTGCTGACGTTTAAAAATGCTTCCGAACTCTTCCATTGTTCTCGGAATACCGCTGAAGTTTAAAAATGCTTCGGAACTCTTCCATTTTTCTCGGAATTCTGCTGGCGTTTAAAAATGGTTCCGAACTCTTCCATTGTTCTCGGCATTCTGCTGACGTTTAAAAATGGTTCGGAACTCTTCAATTGTTCTCAGAATTCTGCTGTAGTTTAAAAATGCTTTGGAACTCTTCCATTGTTCTCGGAATTCCGCTGAAGTTTAAAAATGCTTTTGAACTTTTCCATTGTTCTCGGAATTCTGCTGAAGTTTAAAAATGCTTCGGAACTCTTCCATTCTTCTTGGAATTCTGCTGACGTTTAAAAATGCTTCCGAACTCTTCCATTGTTCTCGGAATACCGCTGAAGTTTAAAAATGCTTCGGAACTCTTCCATTTTTCTCGGAATTCTGCTGGCGTTTAAAAATGGTTCCGAACTCTTCCATTGTTCTCGAAATTCTGTTGAAGTTTAAAAATGGTTCGGAACTCTTCAATAATTCTCTGAATTCTGCTGTAGTTTAAAAATGCTTTGGAACTCTTCCATTGTTCCCGGAATTCTGCTGAAGTTTAAAAATGCTTCCGAACTTGTCCATTGTCCTCCTAATTCCGTTGAATATTAAAAATGCTTCGGACCTCTTCCATTGTTCTCGGATTTTTGCTGACGTTTAAAAATGCTTCGGGACTCTTCCATTGTTCTCGGAATTCTGCTGGCGTTTAAAAATGGTTCCGAACGCTTCCATTGTTCTCGACATTCTGCTGACGTTTAAAAATGGTTCGGAACTCTTCAATAATTCTCAGAATTCTTCTGTAGTTTAAAAATGCTTTGGAACTCTTCTATTGTTCTCGGAATTCCGCTGAAGTTTAAAAATGCTTTGGAACTTTCCCATTGTTCTCGGAATTCTGCTGACGTTTATAAATGATTTGGAACTCTTCCATTGTTCGCGAAATTCTGCTGACGTTTAAAAATGCATCAGAACATTCCCATTGTTCTCAGAATTCCGCTGAAGTTTAAAAATGCTTCGGAAATCTTCCATTGTTCTCAGTATTCCGCTGAAGTTTAAAAATGCTTCGGACCTCTTCCATTGTTCTCGAAATTTTGCTGACTTTAAAAATGCTTCGGAACTCTTCCACTGTTCTCGGAATTCTGCTGGCGTTTAAAAATGGTTCCGAACTCTTCCATTGTTCTCGGAATTCTGCTGACGTTTAAAAATGGTTCGGAACTCTTCAATAATTCGCAGAATTCTGCTGTAGTTTAAAAATGCTTTGGAACTCTTCCATTGTTCTCGAAATTCCTTTAAAGTTTAAAAATGCTTCCGAACTCTTCCATTGTTTAAGGAATTCCGCAGAAGTTTAAAATTGCTTCGGAACTCGTCCATTGTTCTCGGTATTCCGCTGACGTTTAAAAATGCTTCGGAACACTACAATTGTTCCGGAATTCCGCTGAAGTTTAAAAATGCTTCGGAACTCTTCCATTGTTCTCGGAATTCCGCTGACGTTTAAAAATGCTTCGTAACGCTTCCATTGTTCTCGGAATTCCGCTGAAGTTTAAAAATGCTTCGGAACTCTTCCATTGTTCTCGAAATTCCACTGAAGTTTTAAAATTCTTCGGAACTGTTCCATTATTCTCAGAATTCCACTGACATTTAAAAATGCTTCGGAATTCTTCCATTGTTCTCGGAATTCCGCTGACATTTAAAAATGCTTTGGAACTTTCGCATTGTTTTCAGAATTCTGCTGATGTTTATAAATGCTTTGGAACTCTTCCATTGTTCTCGGAATTCTGCTGATGTTTAAAAATGCTTCAGAACACTCCCATTGTTCTCGGAATTCCGCTGAAGTTTGAAAATGCTTCGGAACTCTTCCATTGTTCTCGGTATTCTGCTGAAGTTTAAAAATGCTTCGGAACTCTTCCATTGTTCTCGGTATTCCGCTGAAGTTTAAAAATGCTTTTGAACTTTACCATTGCCTTCGGAATTCAGGTGAAGTTTAAAAATGCTTTGGAACTTTTCCATTGTACTCGGAATTCTGCTGAAGTTTAAAAATGCTTCCAAACTCTTCCATTGTTCTCGGAATTCTGCTGGCGTTTAAAAATGGTTCCGAACTCTTCCATTGTTCTCGGAATTCTGCTGGCGTTTAAAAATCGTTCAGAACTCTTCCATTGTTCTCGGAATTCTGCTGACGTTTAAAAATGGTTCGGAACTCTTCAATAATTCTCAGAATTCTGCTGAAGTTTAAAACTGCTTTGGAACTCTTCCATTGTTCTCGGAATTCTGCTGAAGTTTAAAAATGCTTCCGAACTCGTCCAATGTTCTCGGAATTCCGCTGAAGTTTAAAAATGCTTCGGAACTCTTCCATTGTTCTCGGAATTAAGCTGACATTTAAAAATGCTTTGGAACTTTCCCATTGTTCTCGGAATTTTGCTAACGTTCATAAATGCTTTGGAACTCTTCCATTGTTCTCGGAATTCTGCTGAAGTTTAAAAATGCTTCCAAACTCGTCCAATGTTCTCGGAATTCCGCTGAAGTTTAAAAATGCTTCGGAACTCTTCCATTGTTCTCGGAATTAAGCTGACATTTAAAAATGCTTTGGAACTTTCCCATTGTTCTCGGAATTTTGCTGACATTCATAAATGCTTTGGAACTCTTCCATTGTTCTCAGAATTCTGCTGACGTTTAAAAATGCTTCAGAACACTCCCATTGTTCTCGGAATTCCGCTGAAGTTTAAAAATGCTTCGGAACTATTCCATTGTTCTCGGTATTCCGCTGAAGTTTAAAAATGCTTCGGTCCTCTTCCATTGTTCTCGGAATTTTGCTGATGTTTAAAAATGCTTCGGCACTCTTCCATTGTTCTCGGAATTCTGCTGGCGTTTAAAAATGGTTCCGAACTCTTCCATTGTTCTCGGCATTCTGCTGACGTTTAAAAATGGTTCGGAACTCTTCAATTGTTCTCAGAATTCTGCTGAAGTTTAAAACTGCTTTGGAACTCTTCCATTGTTCTCGGAATTCTGCTGAAGTTTAAAAATGCTTCCGAACTCGTCCAATGTTCTCGGAATTCCGCTGAAGTTTAAAAATGCTTCGGAACTCTTCCATTGTTCTCGGAATTAAGCTGACATTTAAAAATGCTTTGGAACTTTCCCATTGTTCTCGGAATTTTGCTAACGTTCATAAATGCTTTGGAACTCTTCCATTGTTCTCGGAATTCTGCTGAAGTTTAAAAATGCTTCCAAACTCGTCCAATGTTCTCGGAATTCCGCTGAAGTTTAAAAATGCTTCGGAACTCTTCCATTGTTCTCGGAATTAAGCTGACATTTAAAAATGCTTTGGAACTTTCCCATTGTTCTCGGAATTTTGCTGACATTCATAAATGCTTTGGAACTCTTCCATTGTTCTCAGAATTCTGCTGACGTTTAAAAATGCTTCAGAACACTCCCATTGTTCTCGGAATTCCGCTGAAGTTTAAAAATGCTTCGGAACTATTCCATTGTTCTCGGTATTCCGCTGAAGTTTAAAAATGCTTCGGTCCTCTTCCATTGTTCTCGGAATTTTGCTGATGTTTAAAAATGCTTCGGCACTCTTCCATTGTTCTCGGAATTCTGCTGGCGTTTAAAAATGGTTCCGAACTCTTCCATTGTTCTCGGCATTCTGCTGACGTTTAAAAATGGTTCGGAACTCTTCAATTGTTCTCAGAATTCTGCTGTAGTTTAAAAATGCTTTGGAACTCTTCCATTGTTCTCGGAATTCCGCTGAAGTTTAAAAATGCTTTTGAAATTTTCCATTGCTCTCGGAATTCTGGTGAAGTTTAAAAATGCTTTGGAAATTTTACATTGTTCTTGGAATTCTGCTGATGTTTAAAAATGCTTCGGAACTCTTCCATTGTTCTTGGAATTCTGCTGACGTTTAAAAATGCTTCCGAACTCTTCCATTGTTCTCGGATTACCGCTGAAGTTTAAAAATGCTTCGGAACTCTTCTATTGTTCTCGGAATTCTGCTGGCGTTTAAAAATGGTTCCGAACTCTTCCATTGTTCTTGGAATTCTGCTGACGTTTAAAAATGGTTCGGAACTCTTCAATAATTCTCAGAATTCTGCTGTAGTTTAAAAATGCTTTGGAACTCTTCCATTGTTCCCGCAATTTTGCTGAAGTTTAAAAATGATTCCGAACTCATCCATTGTCCTCGAAATTCCGCTGAAGTTTAAAAATGCTTCGGAACTCTTCCATTGTTCTCGGAATTCTGCTGACATTTATAAATGCTTTGGAACTCTTCCATTGTTCTCGGAATTCTGCTGACGTTTAAAAATGCTTCAGAACACTCCCATTGTTCTCGGCATTCTGCTGACGATTAAAAATGGTTCGGAACTCTTCAATTGTTCTCAGAATTCCGCTGAAGTTTAAAAATGCTTTTGAACTTTTCCATTGTTCTCGGAATTCTGCTGAAGTTTAAAAATGCTTCGGAACTCTTCCATTGTTCTTGGAATTCTGCTGACGTTTAAAAATGCTTCCGAACTCTTCCATTGTTCTCGGAATACCGCTGAAGTTTAAAAATGCTTCGGAACTCTTCCTTTTTTCTCGGAATTCTGCTGGCGTTTAAAAATGGTTCCGAACTCTTCCATTGTTCTCGGCATTCTGCTGACGTTTAAAAATGGTTCGGAACTCTTCAATTGTTCTCAGAATTCTGCTGTAGTTTAAAAATGCTTTGGAACTCTTCCATTGTTCTCGGAATTCCGCTGAAGTTTAAAAATGCTTTTGAACTTTTCCATTGTTCTCGGAATTCTGCTGAAGTTTAAAAATGCTTCGGAACTCTTCCATTGTTCTTGGAATTCTGCTGACGTTTAAAAATGCTTCGGAACTCTTCCATTTTTCTCGGAATTCTGCTGGCGTTTAAAAATGGTTCCGAACTCTTCCATTGTTCTCGAAATTCTGTTGAAGTTTAAAAATGGTTCGGAACTCTTCAATAATTCTCTGAATTCTGCTGTAGTTTAAAAATGCTTTGGAACTCTTCCATTGTTCCCGGAATTCTGCTGAAGTTTAAAAATGCTTCCGAACTTGTCCATTGTCCTCGGAATTCCGTTGAAGATTAAAAATGCTTCGGACCTCTTCCATTGTTCTCGGATTTTTGCTGACGTTTAAAAATGCTTCGGGACTCTTCCATTGTTCTCGGAATTCTGCTGGCGTTTAAAAATGGTTCCGAACGCTTCCATTGTTCTCGACATTCTGCTGACGTTTAAAAATGGTTCGGAACTCTTCAATAATTCTCAGAATTCTTCTGTAGTTTAAAAATGCTTTGGAACTCTTCTATTGTTCTCGGAATTCCGCTGAAGTTTAAAAATGCTTTGGAACTTTCCCATTGTTCTCGGAATTCTGCTGACGTTTATAAATGATTTGGAACTCTTCCATTGTTCGCGAAATTCTGCTGACGTTTAAAAATGCATCAGAACATTCCCATTGTTCTCAGAATTCCGCTGAAGTTTAAAAATGCTTCGGAACTCTTCCATTGTTCTCAGTGTTCCGCTGAAGTTTAAAAATGCTTCGGACCTCTTCCATTGTTCTCGAAATTTTGCTGACTTTAAAAATGCTTCGGAACTCTTCCACTGTTCTCGGAATTCTGCTGGCGTTTAAAAATGGTTCCGAACTCTTCCATTGTTCTCGGAATTCTGCTGACGTTTAAAAATGGTTCGGAACTCTTCAATAATTCGCAGAATTCTGCTGTAGTTTAAAAATGCTTTGGAACTCTTCCATTGTTCTCGGAATTCCATTAAAGTTTAAAAATGCTTTTGAACTTTTCCATTGCTCTCTGAATTCTGCTGAAGTTTAAAAATGCTTCGGAACTCTTCCATTGTTCACGGTATTCCGCTGACATTTAAAAATGCTTCGGAACTCTTCCATTGTTCTCGAAATTCCTTTAAAGTTTAAAAATGCTTCCGAACTCTTCCATTGTTTAAGGAATTCCGCAGAAGTTTAAAATTGCTTCGGAACTCTTCCATTGTTCTCGGTATTCCGCTGATGTTTAAAAATGCTTCGGAACACTACAATTGTTCTCGGAATTCCGCTGAAGTTTAAAAATGCTTCGGAACTCTTCCATTGTTCTCGGAATTCCGCTGACGTTTAAAAATGCTTCGTAACGCTTCCATTGTTCTCGGAATTGCGCTGAAGTTAAAAATGCTTCGGAACTCTTCCATTGTTCTCGAAATTCCACTGACATTTAAAAATGCTTCGGAATTCTTCCATTGTTCTCGGAATTCCGCTGACATTTAAAAATGCTTTGGAACTTTCGCATTGTTTTCAGAATTCTGCTGATGTTTAAAAATGGTTCCGAACTCTTCCATTGTTCTCGGAATTCTGCTGGCGTTTAAAAATGGTTCGGAACTCTTCAATAATTCTCAGAATTCTGCTGAAGTTTAAAACTGCTTTGGAACTCTTCCATTGTTCTCGGAATTCTGCTGAAGTTTAAAAATGCTTCCGAACTCGTCCAATGTTCTCGGAATTCCGCTGAAGTTTAAAAATGCTTCGGAACTCTTCCATTGTTCTCGGAATTAAGCTGACATTTAAAAATGCTTTGGAACTTTCCCATTGTTCTCGTAATTTTGCTAACGTTCATAAATGCTTTGGAACTCTTCCATTGTTCTCGGAATTCTGCTGACGTTTAAGAATGCTTCAGAACACTCCCATTGTTCTCGGAATTCCGCTGAAGTTTAAAAATGCTTCGGAACTATTCCATTGTTCTCGGTATTCCGCTGAAGTTTAAAAATGCTTCGGTCCTCTTCCATTGTTCTCGGAATTTTGCTGATGTTTAAAAATGCTTCGGCACTCTTCCATTGTTCTCGGAATTCTGCTGACGTTTAAAAATGGTTCCGAACTCTTCCATTGTTCTCGGAATTCTGCTGACGTTTAAAAATGGTTCGGAACTCTTCAATAATTCGCAGAATTCTGCTGTAATTTAAAAATGCTTTGGAACTCTTCCATTGTTCTCGGAATTCCACTAAAGTTTAAAAATGCTTTTGAACTTTTCCATTGCTCTCTGAATTCTGCTGAAGTTTAAAAATGCTTTGGAACTCTTCCATTGTTCTCGGAATTCTGCTGACATTTAAAAGTGCTTCCAAACTCGCCATTGTTCTCAGCATTCCGCTGAAGTTTAAAAATGCTTCGGAACTCTTCCATTGTTCACCGTATTCCGCTGACATTTAAAAATGCTTCGGAACTCTTCCATTGTTCTCGAAATTCCTTTAAAGTTTAAAAATGCTTCCGAACTCTTCCATTGTTTAAGGAATTCCGCAGAAGTTTAAAATTGCTTCGGAACTCTTCCATTGTTCTCGGTATTCCGCTGACGTTTAAAAATGCTTCGGAACACTACAATTGTTCTCGGAATTCCGCTGAAGTTTAAAAATGCTTCGGAACTCGTCCATTGTTCTCGGAATTCCGCTGACGTTTAAAAATGCTTCGTAACGCTTCCATTGTTCTCGGAATTGCGCTGAAGTTTAAAAATGCTTCGGAACTCTTCCATTGTTCTCGAAATTCCACTGAAGTTTTAAAATTCTTCGGAACTGTTCCATTATTCTCAGAATTCCGCTGACATTTAAAAATGCTTTGGAATTCTTCCATTGTTCTCGGAATTCCGCTGACATTTAAAAATGCTTTGGAACTTTCGCATTGTTTTCAGAATTCTGCTGATGTTTATAAATGCTTTGGAACTCTTCCATTGTTCTCGGAATTCTGCTGACGTTTAAAAATGCTTCAGAACACTCCCATTGTTCTCTGAATTCCGCTGAAGTTTGAAAATGTTTCGGAACTCTTCCATTGTTCTCGGTATTCTGCTGAAGTTTAAAAATGCTTCGGAACTCTTCCATTGTTCTCGGTATTCCGCTGAAGTTTAAAAATGCTTTTGAACTTTACCATTGCCTTCGGAATTCAGGTGAAGTTTAAAAATGCTTTGGAACTTTTCCATTGTACTCGGAATTCTGCTGAAGTTTAAAAATGCTTCCAAACTCTTCCATTGTTCTCGGAATTCTGCTGGCGTTTAAAAATGGTTCCGAACTCTTCCATTGTTCTCGGAATTCTGCTGGCGTTTAAAAATCGTTCCGAACTCTTCCATTGTTCTCGGAATTCTGCTGACGTTTAAAAATGGTTCGGAACTCTTCAATAATTCTCAGAATTCTGCTGTAGTTTAAAAATGCTTTGGAACTCTTCCATTGTTCCCGGAATTCTGCTGAAGTTTAAAAATGATTCCGAACTCATCCATTGTCCTCGGAATTCCGCTGAAGTTTAAAAATGCTTCGGACCTCTTCCATTGTTCTCGGAATTTTGCTGACTTTAAAAATGCTTCGGAACTCTTCCACTGTTCTCGGAATTCTGCTGGCGTTTAAAAATGGTTCCGAACTCTTCCATTGTTCTCGGAATTCTGCTGACGTTTAAAAATGGTTCGGAACTCTTCAATAACTCGCAGAATTCTGCTGTAATTTAAAAATGCTTTGGAACTCTTCCATTGTTCTCGGAATTCCACTAAAGTTTAAAAATGCTTTTGAACTTTTCCATTGCTCTCTGAATTCTGCTGAAATTTAAAAATGCTTTGGAACTCTTCCATTGTTCTCGGAATTCTGCTGACATTTAAAAGTGCTTCCAAACTCGCCATTGTTCTCAGCATTCCGCTGAAGTTTAAAAATGCTTCGGAACTCTTCCATTGTTCACCGTATTCCGCTGACGTTTAAAAATGCTTCGGAACACTACAATTGTTCTCGGAATTCCGCTGAAGTTTAAAATTCTTCGGAACTCTTCCATTGTTCTCGGAATTCCGCTGACGTTTAAAAATGCTTCGTAACGCTTCCATTGTTCTCGGAATTGCGCTGAAGTTTAAAAATGCTTCGGAACTCTTCCATTGTTCTCGAAATTCCACTGAAGTTTTAAAATTCTTCGGAACTGTTCCATTATTCTCAGAATTCCGCTGACATTTAAAAATGCTTCGGAATTCTTCCCTTGTTCTCGGAATTCCGCTGACATTTAAAAATGCTTTGGAACTTTCGCATTGTTTTCAGAATTCTGCTGATGTTTATACATGCTTTGGAACTCTTCCATTGTTCTCGGAATTCTGCTGACGTTTAAAAATGCTTCAGAACACTCCCATTGTTCTCTGAATTCCGCTGAAGTTTGAAAATGCTTCGGAACTCTTCCATTGTTCTCGGTATTCTGCTGAAGTTTAAAAATGCTTCGGAACTCTTCCATTGTTCTCGGTATTCCGCTGAAGTTTAAAAATGCTTTTGAACTTTACCATTGCCTTCGGAATTCAGGTGAAGTTTAAAAATGCTTTGGAACTTTTCCATTGTACTCGGAATTCTGCTGAAGTTTAAAAATGCTTCCAAATTCTTCCATTGTTCTCGGAATTCTGCTGGCGTTTAAAAATGGTTCCGAACTCTTCCATTGTTCTCGGAATTCTGCTGGCGTTTAAAAATCGTTCCGAACTCTTCCATTGTTCTCGGAATTCTGCTGACGTTTAAAAATGGTTCGGAACTCTTCAATAATTCTCAGAATTCTGCTGTAGTTTAAAACTGCTTTGGAATTCTTCCATTGTTCTCGGAATTCTGCTGAAGTTTAAAAATGCTTCCGAACTCGTCCAATGATATCGGAATTCCGCTGAAGTTTAAAAATGCTTCGGAACTCTTCCATTGTTCTCGGAATTAAGCTGACATTTAAAAATGCTTTGGAACTTTCCCATTGTTCTCGTAATTTTGCTAACGTTCATAAATGCTTTGGAACTCTTCCATTGTTCTCGGAATTCTGCTGACGTTTAAGAATGCTTCAGAACACTCCCATTGTTCTCGGAATTCCGCTGAAGTTTAAAAATGCTTCGGAACTATTCCATTGTTCTCGGTATTCCGCTGAAGTTTAAAAATGCTTCGGTCCTCTTCCATTGTTCTCGGAATTTTGCTGATGTTTAAAAATGCTTCGGCACTCTTCCATTGTTCTCGGAATTCTGCTGGCGTTTAAAAATGGTTCCGAACTCTTCCATTGTTCTCGGCATTCTGCTGACGTTTAAAAATATTTCGGAACTCTTCAATTGTTCTCAGAATTCTGCTGTAGTTTAAAAATGCTTTGGAACTCTTCCATTGTTCTCGGAATTCCGCTGAAGTTTAAAAATGCTTTTGAACTTTTCCATTGCTCTCGGAATTCTGCTGAAGTTTAAAAATGCTTTGGAACTCTTCCATTGTTCTCGGAATTACGCTGACATTTAAAAATGCTTTGGAACTTTACCATTGTTCTCGGAATTCTGCTGACGCTTATAAATGCTTTGAAACTCTTCCATTGTTCTCGAAATTCTGCTGACGTTTAAAAATGCTTCAGAACACTCCCATTGTTCTCAGAATTCTGCTGAAGTTTAAAAATGCTTCGGAACTCTTCCATTGTTCTCGGTATTCCGCTGACGTTTAAAAATGCTTCGGGACTCTTCCTTTGTTCTCGGAATTCTGCTGGCGTTTAAGAATGGTTCCAAACTCTTCCATTGTTCTCGATATTCTGCTGACGTTTAAAAATGCTTCAGAACACTCCCATTGTTCTCAGAATTCCGCTGAAGTTTAAAAATGCTTCGGAACTCTTCCATTGTTCTCGGTATTCCGCTGAAGTTTAAAAATGCTTCGGACCTCTTCCATTGTTCTCGGAATTTTGCTGACTTTAAAAATGCTTCGGAACTCTTCCACTGTTCTCGGAATTCTGCTGGCGTTTAAAAATGGTTCCGAACTCTTCCATTGTTCTCGGAATTCTGCTGACGTTTAAAAATGGTTCGGAACTCTTCAATAATTTGCAGAATTCTGCTGTAGTTTAAAAATGCTTTGGAACTCTTCCATTGTTCTCGGAATTCCACTAAAGTTTAAAAATGCTTTTGAACTTTTCCATTGCTCTCTGAATTCTGCTGAAGTTTAAAAATGCTTTGGAACTCTTCCATTGTTCTCGGAATTCTGCTGAAGTTTAAAAGTGCTTCCGAACTCGCCATTGTTCTCAGCATTCCGCTGAAGTTTAAAAATGCTTCGGAACTCTTCCATTGTTCTCGGAATTCCGCTGACGTTTAAAAATGCTTCGGAACACTACAATTGTTCTCCGAATTTCGCTGAAGTTTAAAAATGCTTCGGAACTCTTCTATTGTTCTCGGAATTCCGCTGACGTTTAAAAATGCTTCGTAGCGCTTCCATTGTTCTCGGAATTCCGCTGAAGTTTAAAAATGCTTCGGAACTCTTCCATTGTTCTCGAAATTCCACTGAAGTTTTAAAATTCTTCGGAACTGTTCCATTATTCTCAGAATTCCGCTGACATTTAAAAATGCTTCGGAATTATTCCATTGTTCTCGGAATTCCGCTGACATTTAAAAATGCTTTGGAACTTTCGCATTGTTCTCGGAATTCTGCTGATGTTTATAAATGCTTTGGAACTCTTCCATTGTTCTCGGAATTCTGCTGACATTTAAAAATGCTTCAGAACACTCCCATTGTTCTCGGAATTCCGCTGAAGTTTGAAAATGCTTCGGAACTCTTCCATTGTTCTCGGTATTCTGCTGAAGTTTAAAAATGCTTCGGAACTCTTCCATTGTTCTCGGTATTCCGCTGAAGTTTAAAAATGCTTCAGAACTCTTCCATTGTTCTCGGAATTCTGCTGGCATTTAAAAATGGTTCCGAACTCTTCCATTGTTCTCGGAATTCTGCTGGCGTTTAAAAATCGTTCCGAACTCTTCCATTGTTCTCGGAATTCTGCTGACGTTTAAAAATGGTTCGGAACTTTTCAATAATTCTCAGAATTCTGCTGTAGTTTAAAACTGCTTTGGAACTCTTCCATTGTTCTCGGAATTCTGCTGAAGTTTAAAAATGCTTCCGAACTCGTCCAATGTTCTCGGAATTCCGCTGAAGTTTAAAAATGCTTCGGAACTCTTCCATTGTTCTCGGAATTAAGCTGACATTTAAAAATGCTTTGGAACTTTCCCATTGTTCTCGGAATTTTGATAACGTTCATAAATGCTTTGGAACTCTTCCATTGTTCTCGGAATTCTGCTGACGTTTAAAAATGCTTCAGAACACTCCCATTGTTCTCGGAATTCCGCTGAAGTTTAAAAATGCTTCGGAACTATTCCATTGTTCTCAGTATTCCGCTGAAGTTAAAAAATGCTTCGGTCCTCTTCCATTGTTCTCGGAATTTTGCTGATGTTTAAAAATGCTTCGGCACTCTTACATTGTTCTCGGAATTCTGCTGGCGTTTAAAAATGGTTCCGAACTCTTCCATTGTTCTCGGCATTCTGCTGACGTTTAAAAATGGTTCGGAACTCTTCAATTGTTCTCAGAATTCTGCTGTAGTTTAAAAATGCTTTGGAACTCTTCCATTGTTCTCGGATTTCCGCTGAAGTTTAAAAATGCTTTTGAACTTTTCCATTGCTCTCGGAATTCTGGTGAAGTTTAAAAATGCTTTGGAAATTTTTCATTGTTCTCGGAATTCTGCTGATGTTTAAAAATGCTTCGGAACTCTTCCATTGTTCTGGGAATTCTGCTGACGTTTAAAAATGCTTCCGAACTCTTCCATTGTTCTCGGATTACCGCTGAAGTTTAAAAATGCTTCGGAACTCTTCCATTGTTCTCGGAATTCTGCTGGCGTTTAAAAATGGTTCTGAACTCTTCCATTGTTCTCGGAATTCTGCTGACGTTTAAAAATGGTTCGGAACTCTTCAATAATTCTCAGAATTCTGCTGTAGTTTAAAAATGCTTTGCAACTCTTCCATTGTTCTCGGAATTAAGCTGACATTTCAAAATGCTTTGGAACTTTCCCATTGTTCTCGGAATTCTGCTGACATTTATAAATGCTTTGGAACTCTTCCATTGTTCTCGGAATTCTGCTGACGTTTAAAAATGCTTCAGAACACTCCCATTGTTCTCGGAATTCTGCTGAAGTTTAAAAATGCTTTGGAACTCTTCCATTGTTCTAGAAATTAAGCTGACATTTAAAAATGCTTTGGAACTTTCCCATTGTATTCGGAATTCTGCTGACGTTTTTAAATGCTTTGGAACTCTTCCATTGTTCTCGAAATTCTGCTGACATTTAAAAATTCTTCAGAACACTCCCATTGTTCTCGGAATTCCGCTGAAGTTTAAAAATGCTTCGGACCTCTTCCATTGTTCTCGGATTTTTGCAGACGTTTAAAAATGCTTTGGGACTCTTCCATTGTTCTCGGAATTCTGCTGGCGTTTAAAAATGGTTCCGAACTCTTCCATTGTTCTCGGCATTCTGCTGACGTTTAAAAATGTTTCGGAACTTTTTAATTGTTCTCAGAATTCTGCTGTGGTTTAAAAATGCTTTGGAAATCTTCCATTGTTCTCGGAATTCCGCTGAAGTTTAAAAATGCTTTTGAACTTTTCCATTGCTCTCGGAATTCCGCTGAAGTTTAAAAATGCTTTGGAACTCTTCCATTGTTCTCGGAATTACGCTGACATTTAAAAATGCTTTGGAACTTTCCCGTTGTTCTCGGAATTCTGCTGACGCTTATAAATGCTTTGAAACTCTTCCATTGTTCTCGAAATTCTGCTGACGTTTAAAAATGCTTCAGAACACTCCCATTGTTCTCAGAATTCTGCTGAAGTTTAAAAATGCTTCGGAACTCTTCCATTGTTCTTGGTATTCCGCTGACGTTTAAAAATGCTTCGGGACTCTTCCTTTGTTCTCGGAATTCTGCTGGCGTTTAAGAATGCTTCCAAACTCTTCCATTGTTCTCGATATTCTGCTGATGTTTAAAAATGCTTCAGAACACTCCCATTGTTCTCAGAATTCCGCTGAAGTTTAAAAATGCTTCGGAACTCTTCCATTGTTCTCGGTATTCCGCTGAAGTTTAAAAATGCTTCGGACCTCTTCCATTGTTCTCGGAATTCCGCGGAAGTTTAAAAATGCTTCGGAACTCTTCCATTGTTCTCGAAATTCCACTGAAGTTTTAAAATTCTTCGGAACTGTTCCATTATTCTCAGAATTCCGCTGACATTTAAAAATGCTTCGGAATTCTTCCATTGTTCTCGGAATTCCGCTGACATTTAAAAATGCTTTGGAACTTTCGCATTGTTCTCGGAATTCTGCTGATGTTTATAAATGCTTTGGAACTCTTCCATTGTTCTCGGAATTCTGCTGACATTTAAAAATGCTTCAGAACACTCCCATTGTTCTCGGAATTCCGCTGAAGTTTGAAAATGCTTCGGAACTCTTCCATTGTTCTCGGTATTCTGCTGAAGTTTAAAAATGCTTCGGAACTATTCCATTGTTCTCGGTATTCCGCTGAAGTTTAAAATTGCTTTTGAACTTTTCCATTGCCTTCGGAATTCTGGTGAAGTTTAAAAATGCTTTGGAACTTTTCCATTGTACTCGGAATTCTGCTGAAGTTTAAAAATGCTTCAGAACTCTTCCATTGTTCTCGGAATTCTGCTGGCATTTAAAAATGGTTCCGAACTCTTCCATTGTTCTCGGAATTCTGCTGGCGTTTAAAAATCGTTCCGAACTCTTCCATTGTTCTCGGAATTCTGCTGACGTTTAAAAATGGTTCGGAACTTTTCAATAATTCTCAGAATTCTGCTGTAGTTTAAAACTGCTTTGGAACTCTTCCATTGTTCTCGGAATTCTGCTGAAGTTTAAAAATGCTTCCGAACTCGTCCAATGTTCTCGGAATTCCGCTGAAGTTTAAAAATGCTTCGGAACTCTTCCATTGTTCTCGGAATTAAGCTGACATTTAAAAATGCTTTGGAACTTTCCCATTGTTCTCAGAATTTTGCTAACGTTCATAAATGCTTTGGAACTCTTCCATTGTTCTCGGAATTCTGCTGACGTTTAAAAATGCTTCAGAACACTCCCATTGTTCTCGGAATTCCGCTGAAGTTTAAAAATGCTTCGGAACTATTCCATTGTTCTCAGTATTCCGCTGAAGTTAAAAAATGCTTCGGTCCTCTTCCATTGTTCTCGGAATTTTGCTGATGTTTAAAAATGCTTCGGCACTCTTACATTGTTCTCGGAATTCTGCTGGCGTTTAAAAATGGTTCCGAACTCTTCCATTGTTCTCGGCATTCTGCTGACGTTTAAAAATGGTTCGGAACTCTTCAATTGTTCTCAGAATTCTGCTGTAGTTTAAAAATGCTTTGGAACTCTTCCATTGTTCTCGGATTTCCGCTGAAGTTTAAAAATGCTTTTGAACTTTTCCATTGCTCTCGGAATTCTGGTGAAGTTTAAAAATGCTTTGGAAATTTTTCATTGTTCTCGGAATTCTGCAGATGTTTAAAAATGCTTCGGAACACTTCCATTGTTCTGGGAATTCTGCTGACGTTTAAAAATGCTTCCGAACTCTTCCATTGTTCTCGGATTACCGCTGAAGTTTAAAAATGCTTCGGAACTCTTCCATTGTTTTCGGAATTCTGCTGGCGTTTAAAAATGGTTCTGAACTCTTCCATTGTTCTCGGAATTCTGCTGACGTTTAAAAATGGTTCGGAACTCTTCAATAATTCTCAGAATTCTGCTGTAGTTTAAAAATGCTTTGCAACTCTTCCATTGTTCTTGGAATTCTGCTGACGTTTAAAAATGCTTCAGAACACTCCCATTGTTCTCGGAATTCTGCTGAAGTTTAAAAATGCTTTGGAACTCTTCCATTGTTCTAGAAATTAAGCTGACATTTAAAAATGCTTTGGAACTTTCCCATTGTATTCGGAATTCTGCTGACGTTTTTAAATGCTTTGGAATTCTTCCATTGTTCTCGAAATTCTGCTGACATTTAAAAATTCTTCAGAACACTCCCATTGTTCTCGGAATTCCGCTGAAGTTTAAAAATGCTTCGGACCTCTTCCATTGTTCTCGGATTTTTGCAGACGTTTAAAAATGCTTTGGGACTCTTCCATTGTTCTCGGAATTCTGCTGGCGTTTAAAAATGGTTCCGAACTCTTCCATTGTTCTCGGCATTCTGCTGACGTTTAAAAATGTTTCGGAACTTTTTAATTGTTCTCAGAATTCTGCTGTGGTTTAAAAATGCTTTGGAACTCTTCCATTGTTCTCGGTATTCCGCTGACATTTAAAAATGCTTTGGAACTTTCCCATTGTTCTCGAAATTCTGCTGACGTTTAAAAATGCTTCAGAACACTCCCATTGTTCTCAGAATTCTGCTGAAGTTTAAAAATGCTTCGGAACTCTTCCATTGTTCTTGGTATTCCGCTGACGTTTAAAAATGCTTCGGGACTCTTCCTTTGTTCTCGGAATTCTGCTGGCGTTTAAGAATGCTTCCAAACTCTTCCATTGTTCTCGATATTCTGCTGATGTTTAAAAATGCTTCAGAACACTCCCATTGTTCTCAGAATTCCGCTGAAGTTTAAAAATGCTTCGGAACTCTTCCATTGTTCTCGGTATTCCGCTGAAGTTTAAAAATGCTTCGGACCTCTTCCATTGTTCTCGGAATTTTGCTGACTTTAAAAATGCTTCGGAACTCTTCCACTGTTCTCGGAATTCTGCTGGCGTTTAAAAATGGTTCCGAACTCTTCCATTGTTCTCGGAATTCTGCTGACGTTTAAAAATGGTTCGGAACTCTTCAATAATTCTCAGAATTCTGCTGTAGTTTAAAAATGCTTTGGAACTCTTCCATTGTTCTCGGAATTCCACTAAAGTTTAAAAATGCTTTTGAACTTTTCCATTGCTCTCTGAATTCTGCTGAAGTTTAAAAATGCTTTGGAACTCTTCCATTGTTCTCGGAATTCTGCTGAAGTTTAAAAGTGCTTCCGAACTCGCCATTGTTCTCAGCATTCCGTTGAAGTTTAAAAATGCTTCGGAACTCTTCCATTGTTCATGGTATTCCGCTGACATTTAAAAATGCTTCGGAACTCTTCCATTGTTCTCGAAATTCCTTTGAAGTTTAAAAATGCTTCCGAACTCTTCCATTGTTTTCGGAATTCCGCAGAAGTTTAAAATTGCTTCGGAACTCTTCCATTGTTCTCGGAATTCCGCTGACGTTTAAAAATGCTTCGGAACACTACAATTGTTCTCGGAATATCGCTGAAGTTTAAAAATGCTTCGGAACTCTTCCATTGTTCTCGGAATTCCGCTGACGTTTAAAAATGCTTCGTAACGCTTCCATTGTTCTCGGAATTCCGCTGAAGTTTAAAAATGCTTCGGAACTCTTCCATTGTTCTCGAAATTCCACTGAAGTTTTAAAATTCTTCGGAACTGTTCCATTATTCTCAGAATTCCGCTGACATTTAAAAATGCTTCGGAATTCTTCCATTGTTCTCAGAATTCCGCTGACATTTAAAAATGCTTTGGAACTTTCGCATTGTTCTCGGAATTCTGCTGATGTTTATAAATGCTTTGGAACTCTTCCATTGTTCTCGGAATTCTGCTGACATTTAAAAATGCTTCAGAACTCTTCCATTTTTCTCGGATTACCGCTGAAGTTTAAAAATGCTTCGGAACTCTTCCATTGTTCTCGGAATTCTGCTGGCGGTTAAAAATGGTTCTGAACTCTTCCATTGTTCTCGGAATTCTGCTGACGTTTAAAAATGGTTCGGAACTCTTCAATAATTCTCAGAATTCTGCTGTAGTTTAAAAATGCTTTGGTACTCTTCCATTGTTCTCGGAATTAAGCTGACATTTAAAAATGCTTTGGAACTTTCCCATTGTTCTCGGAATTCTGCTGACATTTAAAAATGCTTCAGAACACTCCCATTGTTCTCGGAATTCCGCTGAAGTTTAAAAATGCTTCGGAACTCTTCCATTGTTCTAGAAATTAAGCTGACATTTAAAAATGCTTTGGAACTTTCCCATTGTATTCGGAATTCTGCTGACGTTTTTAAATGCTTTGGAACTCTTCCATTGTTCTCGAAATTCTGCTGACATTTAAAAATGCTTCAGAACACTCCCATTGTTCTCGGAATTCCGCTGAAGTTTAAAAATGCTTCGGACCTCTTCCATTGTTCTCGGATTTTTGCAGACGTTTAAAAATCCTTTGGGACTCTTCCATTGTTCTCGGAATTCTGCTGGCGTTTAAAAATCGTTCCGAACTCTTCCATTGTTCTCGGCATTCTGCTGACGTTTAAAAATGTTTCGGAACTCTTTAATTGTTCTCAGAATTCTGCTGTAGATTAAAAATGCTTTGGAACTCTTCCATTGTTCTCGGTATTCCGCTGAAGTTTAAAAATGCTTTTGAACTTTTCCATTGCCTTCGGAATTCTGGTGAAGTTTAAAAATGCTTTGGAACTCTTCCATTGTTCTCGGAATTCTGCTGACGTTTAAAAATGCTTCCAAACGCTTCCATTGTTCTCGGAATTCCGGTGAAGATTAAAAATGCTTCGGAACTCTTCCATTGTTCTCGGAATTGTTCTGGTGTTTAAAAATGGTTCCGAACTCTTCCATTGTTCTCGGAATTCTGTTGACGTTTAAAAATGGTTCGGAACTCTTCAATAATTCTCAGAATTCTGCTGTAGTTTAAAACTGCTTTGGAACTCTTCCATTGTTCTCGGAATTCTGCTGAAGTTTAAAAATGCTTCCGTACTCGTCCAATGTTCTCGGAATTCCGCTGAAGTTTAAAAATGCTTCGGAACTCTTCCATTGTTCTCGGAATTAAGCTGACATTTAAAAATGCTTTGGAACTTTCCCATTGTTCTCGGAATTTTGCTGACGTTCATAAATGCTTTGGAACTCTTCCAATGTTCTCGGAATTCTGCTGACGTTTAAAAATGCTTCAGAACACTCCCATTGTTCTCGGAATTCCGCTTAAGTTTAAAAATGCTTTGGAACTCTTCCATTGTTCTCTGTATTCCGCTGACGTTTAAAAATGCTTCGGGACTCTTCCATTGTTCTCGGAATTCTGCTGGCATTTAAAAATGGTTCCGAACTCTTCCATTGTTCTCGGCATTCTGCTGACGTTTAAAAATGGTTCGGAACTCTTCAATTGTTCTCAGAATTCTTCTGTAGTTTAAAAATGCTTTGGAACTCTTCCATTGTTCTCGGAATTCCGCTGAAGTTTAAAAATGCTTTGGAACTTTCCCATTGTTCTCGGAATTCTGCTGACGTTTATAAATGCTTTGGAACTCTTCCATTGTTCTCGATATTCTGCTGACATTTAAAAATGCTTCAGAACACTCCCATTGTTCTCAGAATTCCGCTGAAGTTTAAAAATGCTTCGGAACTCTTCCATTGTTCTCGGTATTCCGCTGAAGTCTAAAAATGCTTCGGACCTCTTCCATTGTTCTCGGAATTTTGCTGACTTTAAGAATGCTTCGGAACTCTTCCACTGTTCTCGGAATTTTGCTGGCGTTTAAAAATGGTTCCGAACTCTTCCACTGTTCTCGGAATTCTGCTGACGTTTAAAAATGGTTCGGAACTCTTCAATAATTCTCAGAATTCTGCTGTAGTTTAAAAATGCTTTGGAACTCTTCCATTGTTCTCGGAATTCCACTAAAGTTTAAAAATGCTTTTGAACTTTTCCATTGCTCTCTGAATTCTGCTGAAGTTTAAAAATGCTTTGGAACTCTTCCATTGTTCTCGGAATTCTGCTGAAGTTTAAAAGTGCTTCCGAACTCGCCATTGTTCTCAGCATTCCGCTGAAGTTTAAAAATGCTTCCGAACTCTTCCATTGTTTTCGTAATTCCGCAGAAGTTTAAAAATGCTTCCGAACTCTTCCATTGTTTTCGAAATTCCGCAGAAGTTTAAAATTGCTTCGGAACTCTTCCATTGTTCTCGGAATTCCGCTGACGTTTAAAAATGCTTCGGAACACTACAATTGTTCTCGGAATTCCGCTGAAGTTTAAAAATGCTTCGTAACTCTTCCATTGTTCTCGGAATTCCGCTGACGTTTAAAAATGCTTCGTAACGCTTCCATTGTTCTCGGAATTCCGCTGAAGTTTTAAAATTCTTCGGAACTGTTCCATTATTCTCAGAATTCAGCTGACAATTAAAAATGCTTCGGAATTCTTCCATTGTTCTCGGAATTCTGCTGATGTTTATAAATGCTTTGGAACTCTTCCATTGTTCTCGGAATTGCTGACGTTTAAAAATGCTTCAGAACACTCCCATTGTTCTCGGAATTCCGCTGAAGTTTGAAAATGCTTCGGAACTCTTCCATTGTTCTCGGTATTCTGCTGAAGTTTAAAAATGCTTCGGAACTCTTCCATTGTTCTCGGTATTCCGCTGAAGTTTAAAAATGCTTTTGAACTTTTCCATTGCCTTCGGAATTCTGGTGAAGTTTAAAAATGCTTTGGAACTTTTCCATTGTACTCGGAATTCTGCTGAAGTTTAAAAATGCTTCGGAACTCTTCCATTGTTCTCGGAATTCTGCTGACGTTTAAAAATGCTTCCAAACTCTTCCATTGTTCTCGGAATTCCGGTGAAGTTTAAAAATGCTTCGGAACTCTTCCATTGTTCTCAGAATTCTGCTGGCGTTTAAAGATGGTTCCGAACTCTTCCATTTTTCTCGGAATTCTGCTGACGTTTAAAAATGGTTCGGAACTCTTCAATAATTCTCGGAATTCTGCTGTAGTTTAAAACTGCTTTGGAACTCTTCCATTGTTCTCGGAATTCTGCTGAAGTTTAAAAATGCTTCCGAACTCGTCCAATGTTCTCGGAATTCCGCTGAAGTTTAAAAATGCTTCGGAACTCTTCCATTGTTCTCGGAATTAAGCTGACATTTAAAAATGCTTTGGAACTTTCCCATTGTTCTCGGAATTTTGCTGACGTTCATAAATGCTTTGGAACTCTTCCAATGTTCTCGGAATTCTGCTGACGTTTAAAAATGCTTCAGAACACTCCCATTGTTCTCGGAATTCCGCTTAAGTTTAAAAATGCTTCAGAACTATTCCATTGTTCTCGGTATTCTGCTGAAGTATAAAAATGCTTCGGACCTCTTCCATTGTTCTCGGAATTTTGCTGACGTTTAAAAATGCTTCGGCACTCTTCCATTGTTCTCGGAATTCTGCTGGCATTTAAAAATGGTTCCGAACTCTTCCCTTGTTCTTGGCATTCTGCTGACGTTTAAAAATGGTTCGGATCTCTTCAATTGTTCTCAGAATTCTGCTGTAGTTTAAAAATGCTTCGGAACTCTTCCATTGTTCTGGGAATTCTGCTGAAGTTTAAAAATTCTTTTGAACTTTTCCATTGCTCTCGGAATTCTGGTGAAGTTTAAAAATGCTTTGGAAATTTTTCATTGTTCTCGGAATTCTGCTGATGTTTAAAAATGCTTCGGAACTCTTCCATTGTTCTTGGAATTCTGCTGACGTTTAAAAATGCTTCCGAACTCTTCCATTGTTCTCGGAATTCCGCTGAAGTTTAAAAATGCTTCGGAACTCTTCCATTGTTCTCAGAATTCTGCTGTAGTTTAAAAATGCTTTGGAACTCTTCCATTGTTCCCGGAATTCTGTTGAAGTTTAAAATTGCTTCCGAACTCGTCCATTGTCCTCGGAATTCCGCTGAAGTTTAAAAATGCTTCGGAACTCTTCCATTGTTCTCGGAATTAAGCTGACATTTAAAAATGCTTTGGAACTTTCCCATTGTTCTCGGAATTCTGCTGACGTTTATAAATGCTTTGGAACTCTTCCATTGTTCTCGGAATTCTGCTGACGTTTAAAAATGCTTCAGAACACTCCCATTGTTCTCGGAATTCCGATGAAGTTTAAAAATGCTTCGGAACTCTTCCATTGTTCTCGAAATTAAGCTGACATTTAAAAATGCTTTGGAACTTTCCCATTGTACTCGGAATTCTGCTGACGTTTTTAAATGCTTTGGAACTCTTCCATTGTTCTCGGAATTCCGCTGAAGTTTAAAAATGCTTCGGACCTCTTCCATTCTTCTCGGATTCTTGCTGACGTTTAAAAATGCTTCGGGACTCTTCCATTATTCTCGGAATTCTGCTGGTGTTTAAAAATGGTTCCGAACTCTTCCATTGTTCTCGGCATTCTGCTGACATTTAAAAATGTTTCGGAACTCTTCAATTGTTCTCAGAATTCTGCTGTAGATTAAAAATGCTTTGGAACTCTTCGATTGTTCTCGGAATTCCGCTGAAGTTTAAAAATGCTTTTGAACTTTTCCATTGCTCTCGGAATTCCGCTGAAGTTTAAAAATGCTTTGGAACTCTTCCATTGTTCTCGGAATTACGCTGACATTTAAAAATGCTTTGGAACTTTCCCATTGTTCTCGGAATTCTGCTGACGCTTATAAATGCTTTGGAACTCTTCCATTGTTCTCGGAATTCTGCTGACGTTTAAAAATGCTTCAGAACACTCCCATTGCTCTCGAATTCAACTGTAGGGTAAAAATGCTTCGGAACTCTTCCATTTTTCTCGGTATTCCGCTGAAGTTTAAAAATGCTTCGGACCTCTTCCATTGTTCACGGAATTTTGCTGATGTTTAAAAATGCTTCGGAACTCTTCCATTGTTCTCGGATTTCTGCTGGTGTTTACAAATGGTTCCGAACTCTTCCATTGTTCTAAGAATACTGCTGACGTTTAAAAATGGTTCGGAACTCTTCCAATGTTCTCGGAATTCCGCTGACATTTAAAAATGCTTCGGAAATTTTCCATTGTTCTCGGAATTCTGCTGACGTTTATAAATGCTTTGGAACTCTTCCATTGGTCTCAGATTTCTGCTGACGTTTAAAAATGCTTCAGAAAACTCCCATTGTTCTCAGAATTCCACTGAAGTTTAAAAATGCTTCGGAACTCTTACATTGTTCTCAGTATTCCGCTGAAGTTTAAAAATGCTTTTGAACTTTTCCATTGCTCTCGGAATTCTGGTGAAGTTTAAAAATGCTTTGGAACTTTTCCATTGTACTCGGAATTCTGCTGACGTTTAAAAATGCTTCCGAACTCTTCCATTGTTCTCGGAATTCCGCTGAAGTTTAAAAATGCTTCAGAACTCTTCCATTGTTCTCGGAATTCTGCTGGCATTTAAAAATGCTTTGGAACTCTTCCATTGTTCTCGGAATTCTGCTGAAGTTTAAAAATGCTTCCGAACTCATCCCTTGTTCTCGGAATTCCGCTGAAGTTTAAAAATGCTTCGGATCTCTTACATTGTTCTCGGAATTAAGCGGACATTTAAAAATGCTTGGGAACTTTCCCATTGTTCTCGGAATTTTGCTGACGTTCATAAATGCTTTGGAACTCTTCCATTGTTCTCGGAATTCTGCTGAGGTTTAAAAATGCTTCAGAACACTCCCATTGTTCTCGGAATTCCGCTGAAGTTTAAAAATGCTTCGGAACTATTCCATTGTTCTCGGTATTCCGCTGAAGTTTAAAAATGCTTTTGAACTTTTCCATTGCCTTCGGAATTCTGGTGAAGTTTAAAAATGCTTTGGAACTTTTCCATTGTACTCGGAATTCTGCTGAAGTTTAAAAATGCTTCGGAACTCTTCCATTGTTCTCGGAATTCTGCTGACGTTTAAAAATGCTTCCAAACTCTTCCATTGTTCTCGGAATTCCGGTGAAGTTTAAAAATGCTTCGGAACTCTTCCATTGTTCTCAGAATTCTGCTGGCGTTTAAAGATGGTTCCGAACTCTTCCATTTTTCTCGGAATTCTGCTGACGTTTAAAAATGGTTCGGAACTCTTCAATAATTCTCGGAATTCTGCTGTAGTTTAAAACTGCTTTTCTAACTCTTCCATTGTTCTCGGAATTCTGCTGAAGTTTAAAAATGCTTCCGAACTCGTCCAATGTTCTCGGAATTCCGCTGAAGTTTAAAAATGCTTCGGAACTCTTCCATTGTTCTCGGAATTAAGCTGACATTTAAAAATGCTTTGGAACTTTCCCATTGTTCTCGGAATTTTGCTGACGTTCATAAATGCTTTGGAACTCTTCCAATGTTCTCGGAATTCTGCTGACGTTTAAAAATGCTTCAGAACACTCCCATTGTTCTCGGAATTCCGCTTAAGTTTAAAAATGCTTCAGAACTATTCCATTGTTCTCGGTATTCTGCTGAAGTATAAAAATGCTTCGGACCTCTTCCATTGTTCTCGGAATTTTGCTGACGTTTAAAAATGCTTCGTAACGCTTCCATTGTTCTCGGAATTCCGCTGAAGTTTTAAAATTCTTCGGAACTGTACCATTATTCTCAGAATTCAGCTGACAATTAAAAATGCTTCGGAATTCTTCCATTGTTCTCGGAATTCTGCTGATGTTTATAAATGCTTTGGAACTCTTCCATTGTTCTCGGAATTCTGCTGACATTTAAAAATGCTTCAGAACACTCCCATTGTTCTCGGAATTCCGCTGAAGTTTGAAAATGCTTCGGAACTCTTCCATTGTTCTCGGTATTCTGCTGAAGTTTAAAAATGCTTCGGAACTCTTCCATTGTTCTTGGTATTCCGCTGAAGTTTAAAAATGCTTTTGAACTTTTCCATTGCCTTCGGAATTCTGGTGAAGTTTAAAAATGCTTTGGAACTTTTCCATTGTACTCGGAATTCTGCTGAAGTTTAAAAATGCTTCGGAACTCTTCCATTGTTCTCGGAATTCTGCTGACGTTTAAAAATGCTTCCAAACTCTTCCATTGTTCTCGGAATTCCGGTGAAGTTTAAAAATGCTTCGGAACTCTTCCATTGTTCTCAGAATTCTGCGGGCGTTTAAAGATGGTTCCGAACTCTTCCATTTTTCTCGGAATTCTGCTGAAGTTTAAAAATGCTTCCGAACTCGTCCAATGTTCTCGGAATTCCGCTGAAGTTTAAAAATGCTTCGGAACTCTTCCATTGTTCTCGGAATTAAGCTGACATTTAAAAATGCTTTGCAACTTTCCCATTGTTCTCGGAATTTTGCTGACGTTCATAAATGCTTTGGAACTCTTCCAATGTTCTCGGAATTCTGCTGACGTTTAAAAATGCTTCAGAACACTCCCATTGTTCTCGGAATTCCGCTTAAGTTTAAAAATGCTTCAGAACTATTCCATTGTTCTCGGTATTCTGCTGAAGTATAAAAATGCTTCGGACCTCTTCCATTGTTCTCGGAATTTTGCTGACGTTCATAAATGCTTTGGAACTCTTCCATTGTTCTCGGCATTCTGCTGATGTTTAAAAATGGTTCAGAACTCTTCAATTGTTCTCAAAATTCTGCTGTAGTTTAAAAATGCTTTGGAACTCTTCCATTGTTCTCGGAATTACGCTGAAGTTTAAAAATGCTTTTGAACTTTTCCATTGCTCTCGGAATTCTGGTGAAGTTTAAAAATGCTTTGGAAATTTTTCATTGTTCTCGGAATTCTGCTGATGTTTAAAAATGCTTCGGAACTCTTCCATTGTTCTTGGAATTCTGCTGATGTTTAAAAATGCTTCCGAACTCTTCCATTGTTCTCGGAATACCGCTGAAGTTTAAAAATGCTTCGGAACTCTTCCATTGTTCTCGGAATTCTGATGGCGTTTAAAAATGGTTCCGAACTCTTCCATTGTTCTCGGAATTCTGCTGACGTTTTCAAATACTTTGGAACTCTTCCATTGTTCCCGGAATTCTGCTGAAGTTTAAAAATGCTTCCGAACTCGTCCATTGTCTTCGGAATTCCGCTGAAGTTTAAAAATGCTTCAGAACTCTTCCATTGTTCTCGGAATTAAGCTGACATTTAAAAATGCTTTGGAACTTTCCCATTGTTCTCGGAATTCTGCTGACGTTTATAAATGCTTTGGAACTCTTCCATTGTTCTCGGAATTCTGCTGACGTTTAAAAATGCTTCAGAACACTCCCATTGTTCTCGGAATTCCGCTAAAGTTTAAAAATGCTTCGGAACTCTTCCATTGTTCTCGAAATTAAGCTGACATTTAAAAATGCTTTGGAACTTTCCCATTGTTCTCGGAATTCTGCTGACGTTTAGAAATGCTTTGGAACTCTTCCATTGTTCTCAAAATTCTGCTGACATTTAAAAATGCTTCAGAACACTCCCATTGTTCTCGGAATTCCGCTGAAGTTTAAAAATGCTTTTGAACTTTTCCATTGTTCTCAGAATTCTGCTGAAGTTTAAAAATGCTTCGGAACTCTTCCATTGTTCTCGAAATTCCACTGAAGTTTTAAAATTCTCCGGAACTATTCCATTATTCTCAGAATTCCGCTGACATTTAAAAATGCTTCGGAACTCTTCCATTGTTCTCGGAATTCTGCTGGCGTTTAAAAATGGTTCTGAACACTTCCATTGTTCTCGGAATTCTGATGACGTTTAAACATGGTTTGGAACTGTTCAATAATGCTCAGAATTCTGCTGTAGTTTAAAAATGTTTGGAACTCTTCCATTGATCTCGGAATTCTGCTGAAGTTTAAAAATGCTTCCGAACTCGTCCAATGTCCTCGGAATTCCGCTGAAGTTTAAAAATGCTTCGTAACTCTTCCATTGTTCTCGGATTTTTGCTGACATTTAAAAATGCTTCGGGACTCTTCCATTGTTCTCGGAATTCTGCTGGCGTTTAAAAATGTTTCGGAACTCTTCCATTGTTCTCGGAATTCTGCTCACATTTAAAAATGGTTCGGAACTCTTCAATAATTCTCAGAATTCTGCTGTAGTTTAAAAATGCTTCAGAACATTCCCATTGTTCTCGGAATTCCGCTGAAGTTTAAAAATGCTTCGGAACTCTTCCATTGTTCTCGGTATTCTGCTGAAGTTTAAAAATGCTTCGGACCTCTTCCATTGTTCTCGGAATTTTGCTGACATTTAAAAATGCTTCGGAACTCTTCCATTGTTCTCAGAATTCTGCTGGCGTTTAAAAATGTTCCGAACTCTTCCATTGTTCTCGGCATTCTGCTGATGTTTAAAAATGGTTTGGAACTCTTCAATTGTTCTCAGAATTCAGCTGTAGTTTAAAAATGCTTTGGAACTGTTCCATTGTTCTCGGAATTCTGCTGAAGTTTAAAAATGCTTTTGAACTTTTCCATTGCTCTCGGAATTCTGCTGAAGTTTAAAAATGCATCCGAACTCTTCCATTGTTCTCAGAATTCCGCTGAAGTTTAAAAATGCTTCGGAACTTTTCCATTGTTCTCGTAATTCCGCTGACATTTAAAAATGCTTCGGAAATTTTCCATTGTTCTCGGAATTCTGCTGACGTTTATTAATGTTTTGGAACTCTTCCATTGTTCTCGGAATTCTGCTGACATTTAAAAATGCTTCAGAACACTCCCATTGCTCTCAGAATTCCGCTGAAGTTTAAAAATGCTTCGGAACTCTTCCATTGTTCTCGGTATTCCACTGAATTTAAAAATGCTTGGTACATCTTCCATTGTTCTCAGAATTTTGCTGACGTTTAAAAATGCTTCGGAACTCTTCCATTGTTCTCAGAATTCTGCTGGCTTTTAAAAATGGTTTCGAACTCTTCCATTGTTCTCGGAATTCTTCTGACGTTTAAAAATGGTTCGGAATACTTCAATAATTCTCAGAATTCTGCTGTAGTTTAAAAATGCTTTGGAACTCTTCCATTGTTCTCGGAATTCCGCTGAAATTTAAAAATGCTTTAGAACTTTTCCATTGCTCTCTGAATTCTGCTGAAGTTTAAAAATGCTTTGGAACTCTTTCATTGTTCTCGGAATTCTGCTGAAGTTTAAAAATGCTTCCGAACTCGCCATTGTTGTCGGAATTCCGCTGAAGTTTAAAAATGCTTCGGAACTCTTCCATTGTTCTCGGTATTCCGCTGACGTTTAAAAATGCTTCGGAACTCTTCCATTGTTCTCGAAATTCCTTTGAAGTTTCAAAATGCTTCCGAACTCTTCCATTGTTCTCGGAATTTCGCAGAAGTTTAAAATTGCTTCGGAACTCTTCCATTGTTCTCGGAATTCCGTTGACGTTTAAAAATGCTTCGTAACGCTTCTATTGTTCTCGGAATTCCCCTGAAGTTTAAAAATGCTTCGGAACTCTTCCATTGTTCTCGAAATTCCACTGAACTTTTAAAATTCTCCGGAACTGTTCCATTATTCTCAGAATTCCGCTGACATTTAAAAATGCTTTGGAACTTTCCCATTGTCCTTGGAATTCTGCTGACGTTTATAAATGCTTTGGAACTCTTCCATTGTTCTTGGAATTCTGCTGATGTTTAAAAATGCTTCAGAACACTCCCATTGTTCTCGGAATTCCGCTGAAGTTTAAAAATGCTTCGGAACTCTTCCATTGTTCTCGGTATTCTGCTGAAGTTTAAAAATGCTTCGGACCTCTTCCATTGTTCTCGGAATTTTGCTGACATTTAAAAATGCTTCGGAACTCTTCCATTGTTCTCAGAATTCTGCTGGCGTTTAAAAATGTTCCGAACTCTTCCATTGTTCTCGGCATTCTTCTGACGTTTAAAAATGGTTCGGAACTCTTCAATAATTCTCAGAATTCTGCTGTAGTTTAAAAATGCTTTGGAACTGTACCATTGTTCTCGGAATTCCGCTGAAGTTTAAAAATGCTTTTGAACTTTTCCATTGCTCTCTGAATTCTGCTGAAGTTTAAAAATGCTTTGGAACTCTTCCATTGTTCTCGGAATTCCGCTGAAGTTTAAAAATGCTTCGGACCTCTTCCATTGTTCTCGGAATTTTGCTGACATTTAAAAATGCTTCGGACCTCTTCCATTGTTCTCGGCATTCTGCTGACGTTTAAAAATGGTTCCGAACACTTCCATTGTTCTCGGAATTCTGCTGACGTTTAAAAATGGTTCGGAACTCTTCAATTGTTCTCAGAATTCTGCTGTAGTTTAAAAATGCTTTGGAACTGTTGCATTGTTCTCGGAATTCCGCTGAAGTTTAAAAATGCTTTTGAACGTTTCCATTGCTCTCGGAATTCTACTGAAGTTTAAAATGCATCCCAACTCTTCCATTGTTCTCAGAATTCCACTGAAGTTTAAAAATGCTTCGGAACTCTTCAATTGTTCTCGGAATTCCGCTGAAGTTTAAAAATGCTTTGGAACTCTTCCATTGTTCTCGGAATTAAGCTGACATTTAAAAATGCTTTGGAACTTTCCCATTGTCCTTGTAATTCTGCTGACATTTATAAATGCTTTGGAACTCTTCCATTGTTCTCAGAATTCTGCTGGCGTTTAAAAATGTTCCGAACTCTTCCATTGTTCTCGGCATTCTTCTGACGTTTAAAATGGTTCGGAACTCTTCAATAATTCTCAGAATTCTGCTGTAGTTTAAAAATGCTTTGGAACTGTTCCACTGTTCTCGGAATTCCGTTGAAGTTTAAAAATGCTTTTGAACTTTTCCATTGCTCTCTGAATTCTGCTGAAGTTTAAAAATGCTTTGGAACTCTTCCATTGTTCTCGGAATTAAGCTGACATTTAAAAATGCTTTGGAACTTTCCCATTGTCCTTGGAATTCTGCTGACGTTTATAAATGCTTTGGAACTCTTCCATTGTTCTCGGAATTCTGCTGATGTTTAAAAATGCTTCAGAACACTCCCATTGTTCTCGGAATTCCGCTGAAGTTTAAAAATGCTTCGGAACTCTTCCATTGTTCTCGTTATTCTGCTGAAGTTTAAAAATGCTTCGGACCTCTTCCATTGTTCTCGGAATTTTGCTGACATTTAAAAATGCTTCGGACCTCTTCCATTGTTCTCGGCATTCTGCTGACGTTTAAAAATAGTTTGGAACTCTTCAATTGTTCTCGGAATTCTGCTGTAGTTTAAAAATGCTTTGGAACTGTTCCATTGTTCTCGGAATTCCGCTGAAGTTTAAAAATGCTTTTGAACTTTTCCATTGCTCTCGGAATTCTACTGAAGTTTAAAATGCATCCCAACTCTTCCATTGTTCTCAGAATTCCGCTGAAGTTTAAAAATGCTTCGGAACTCTTCCATTGTTCTCGGAATTCCGCTGATATTTAAAAATGCTTCGGAACTTTTCCTTTGTTCTCGGAATTCTGCTGACATTTATTAATGCTTCGGAACTCTTCCATTTTTCTCAGAATTCCGCTGAAGTTTAAAAATGCTTCTGACCTCTTCCATTGTTCTCGGAATTTTAATGATGTTTAAAAATGCTTCGGAACTCTTCCATTGTTCTCGGAATTCTGCTGGCGTTTAAAAATGGTTCTGAACTCTTCCATTGTTCTCGGAATTCTGCTGACGTTTAAAAATGGTTCGTAACTCTTCCATTGTTCTCGGAATTCCGCTGAAATTTAAAAATGGTTCGGAATACTTCAATAATTCTCAGAATTCTGCTGTAGTTTAAAAATGCTTTGGAACTCTTCCATTGTTCTGGGAATTCCGCTGAAGTTTAAAAATGCTTTTGAACTTTTCCATTGCTCTCTGAATTCTGCTGAAGTTTAAAAATGCATTGGAACTCTTCATTGTTCTCGGAATTCTGCTAAAGTTTAAAAATGCTTCCGAACTCGCCATTGTTCTCGGAATTCCGCTGAAGTTTAAAAATGCTTCGGAACTCTTCCATTGCTCTCTGAATTCTGCTGAAGTTTAAAAATGCTTTGGAACTCTTTCATTGTTCTAGGAATTCTGCTGAAGTTTAAAAATGCTTCCGAACTCTTCCATTGTTCTCAGAATTTCACAGAAGTTTAAAATTGCTTCGGAACTCTTCCATTGTTCTCTGAATTCCGTTGACGCTTAAAAATGCTTCGGAACACTACAATTGTTCTCGGAATTCCGCTGAAGTTTAAAAATGCTTCGGAACTCTTCCATTGTTCTCGGAATTCCGCTGACGTTTAAAAATGCTTCGTAACGCTTCCATTGTTCTCGGAATTCCGCTGAAGTTTAAAAATGCTTCGGAACTCTTCCATTGTTCTTTTAATTCCGCTGACATTTAAAAATGCTTCGGAACTTTTCCATTGTTCTTGGAATTTTGCTGACGTTTAAAAATGCTTGGGAACTCTTCCATTCTTCTCGAAATCCAGCTGGCGTTTAAAAATGGTTCCGAACTCTTCCATTGTTCTCGAAATTCTGCTGACGTTTAAAAATGGTTCGGAACTCTTCAATAATTCTCAGAATTCTGCTGTAGTTTAAAAATGCTTTGGAACTCTTCCATTGTTCTCGGAATTCCGCTGAAGTTTAAAAATGCTTTTCAAATTTTCCATTGCTCTCTGAATTCTGCTGAAGTTTAAAAATGCTTTGGAACTCTTCCATTGTTCTCGGAATTCTGCTGAAGTTTAAAAATGCTTCCGAACTCGCCATTGTTCTCGGAATTCCGCTGAAGTTTAAAAATGTTTCGGAACTCTTCCATTGTTTTCGGTATTCCGCTGACGTTTAAAAATGCATCGGAACGCTTCCATTGTTCTCGAAATTCCTTTGTAGTTTAAAAATGCTTCCGAACTCTTCCATTGTTCTCGGAATTTCGCAGAAGTTTAAAATTGCTTCGGAACTCTTCCATTGTTCTCGGAATTCTGCTGACGTTTAAAAATGCTTCGGAACGCTTCCATTGTTCTCGGAATTCCGCTGAAGTTTAAAAATGCTTCGGAACTGTTCCATTGTTCTCGAAATTCGACTGAAGTTTTAAAATTCTCCGGAACTATTACATTATTCTCAGAATTCCGCTGACATTTAAAAATGCTTCGGAACTCTTCCATTGTTCTCGGAATTCTGCTGGCGTTTAAAAATGGTTCTGAACACTTCCATTGTTCTCGGAATTCTGATGACGTTTAAACATGGTTTGGAACTGTTCAATAATGCTCAGAATTCTGCTGTAGTTTAAAAATGTTTGGAACTCTTCCATTGATCTCGGAATTCTGCTGAAGTTTAAAAATGCTTCCGAACTCGTCCAATGTCCTCGGAATTCCGCTGAAGTTTAAAAATGCTTCGGAACTCTTCCATTGTTCTCGGATTTTTGCTGACATTTAAAAATGCTTCGGGACTCTTCCATTGTTCTCGGAATTCTGCTGGCGTTTAAAAATGTTTCGGAACTCTTCCATTGTTCTCGGAATTCTGCTCACATTTAAAAATGGTTCGGAACTCTTCAATAATTCTCAGAATTCTGCTGTAGTTTAAAAATGCTTCAGAACATTCCCATTGTTCTCGGAATTCCGCTGAAGTTTAAAAATGCTTCGGAACTCTTCCATTGTTCTCGGTATTCTGCTGAAGTTTAAAAATGCTTCGGACCTCTTCCATTGTTCTCGGAATTTTGCTGACATTTAAAAATGCTTCGGAACTCTTCCATTGTTCTCAGAATTCTGCTGGCGTTTAAAAATGTTCCGAACTCTTCCATTGTTCTCGGCATTCTGCTGATGTTTAAAAATGGTTTGGAACTCTTCAATTGTTCTCAGAATTCAGCTGTAGTTTAAAAATGCTTTGGAACTGTTCCATTGTTCTCGGAATTCTGCTGAAGTTTAAAAATGCTTTTGAACTTTTCCATTGCTCTCGGAATTCTGCTGAAGTTTAAAAATGCATCCGAACTCTTCCATTGTTCTCAGAATTCCGCTGAAGTTTAAAAATGCTTCGGAACTTTTCCATTGTTCTCGTAATTCCGCTGACATTTAAAAATGCTTCGGAACTTTTCCATTGTTCTCGGAATTCTGCTGACGTTTATTAATGTTTTGGAACTCTTCCATTGTTCTCGGAATTCTGCTGACATTTAAAAATGCTTCAGAACACTCCCATTGCTCTCAGAATTCCGCTGAAGTTTAAAAATGCTTCGGAACTCTTCCATTGTTCTCGGTATTCCACTGAATTTAAAAATGCTTGGTACATCTTCCATTGTTCTCAGAATTTTGCTGACGTTTAAAAATGCTTCGGAACTCTTCCATTGTTCTCAGAATTCTGCTGGCTTTTAAAAATGGTTTCGAACTCTTCCATTGTTCTCGGAATTCTTCTGACGTTTAAAAATGGTTCGGAATACTTCAATAATTCTCAGAATTCTGCTGTAGTTTAAAAATGCTTTGGAACTCTTCCATTGTTCTCGGAATTCCGCTGAAATTTAAAAATGCTTTAGAACTTTTCCATTGCTCTCTGAATTCTGCTGAAGTTTAAAAATGCTTTGGAACTCTTTCATTGTTCTCGGAATTCTGCTGAAGTTTAAAAATGCTTCCGAACTCGCCATTGTTGTCGGAATTCCGCTGAAGTTTAAAAATGCTTCGGAACTCTTCCATTGTTCTCGGTATTCCGCTGACGTTTAAAAATGCTTCGGAACTCTTCCATTGTTCTCGAAATTCCTTTGAAGTTTCAAAATGCTTCCGAACTCTTCCATTGTTCTCGGAATTTCGCAGAAGTTTAAAATTGCTTCGGAACTCTTCCATTGTTCTCGGAATTCCGTTGACGTTTAAAAATGCTTCGTAACGCTTCTATTGTTCTCGGAATTCCCCTGAAGTTTAAAAATGCTTCGGAACTCTTCCATTGTTCTCGAAATTCCACTGAACTTCTAAAATTCTCCGGAACTGTTCCATTATTCTCAGAATTCCGCTGACATTTAAAAATGCTTTGGAACTTTCCCATTGTCCTTGGAATTCTGCTGACGTTTATAAATGCTTTGGAACTCTTCCATTGTTCTTGGAATTCTGCTGATGTTTAAAAATGCTTCAGAACACTCCCATTGTTCTCGGAATTCCGCTGAAGTTTAAAAATGCTTCGGAACTCTTCCATTGTTCTCGGTATTCTGCTGAAGTTTAAAAATGCTTCGGACCTCTTCCATTGTTCTCGGAATTTTGCTGACATTTAAAAATGCTTCGGAACTCTTCCATTGTTCTCAGAATTCTGCTGGCGTTTAAAAATGTTCCGAACTCTTCCATTGTTCTCGGCATTCTTCTGACGTTTAAAAATGGTTCGGAACTCTTCAATAATTCTCAGAATTCTGCTGTAGTTTAAAAATGCTTTGGAACTGTACCATTGTTCTCGGAATTCCGCTGAAGTTTAAAAATGCTTTTGAACTTTTCCATTGCTCTCTGAATTCTGCTGAAGTTTAAAAATGCTTTGGAACTCTTCCATTGTTCTCGGAATTCCGCTGAAGTTTAAAAATGCTTCGGACCTCTTCCATTGTTCTCGGAATTTTGCTGACATTTAAAAATGCTTCGGACCTCTTCCATTGTTCTCGGCATTCTGCTGACGTTTAAAAATGGTTCCGAACACTTCCATTGTTCTCGGAATTCTGCTGACGTTTAAAAATGGTTCGGAACTCTTCAATTGTTCTCAGAATTCTGCTGTAGTTTAAAAATGCTTTGGAACTGTTGCATTGTTCTCGGAATTCCGCTGAAGTTTAAAAATGCTTTTGAACGTTTCCATTGCTCTCGGAATTCTACTGAAGTTTAAAATGCATCCCAACTCTTCCATTGTTCTCAGAATTCCACTGAAGTTTAAAAATGCTTCGGAACTCTTCAATTGTTCTCGGAATTCCGCTGAAGTTTAAAAATGCTTTGGAACTCTTCCATTGTTCTCGGAATTAAGCTGACATTTAAAAATGCTTTGGAACTTTCCCATTGTCCTTGTAATTCTGCTGACATTTATAAATGCTTTGGAACTCTTCCATTGTTCTCAGAATTCTGCTGGCGTTTAAAAATGTTCCGAACTCTTCCATTGTTCTCGGCATTCTTCTGACGTTTAAAATGGTTCGGAACTCTTCAATAATTCTCAGAATTCTGCTGTAGTTTAAAAATGCTTTGGAACTGTTCCACTGTTCTCGGAATTCCGTTGAAGTTTAAAAATGCTTTTGAACTTTTCCATTGCTCTCTGAATTCTGCTGAAGTTTAAAAATGCTTTGGAACTCTTCCATTGTTCTCGGAATTAAGCTGACATTTAAAAATGCTTTGGAACTTTCCCATTGTCCTTGGAATTCTGCTGACGTTTATAAATGCTTTGGAACTCTTCCATTGTTCTCGGAATTCTGCTGATGTTTAAAAATGCTTCAGAACACTCCCATTGTTCTCGGAATTCCGCTGAAGTTTAAAAATGCTTCGGAACTCTTCCATTGTTCTCGTTATTCTGCTGAAGTTTAAAAATGCTTCGGACCTCTTCCATTGTTCTCGGAATTTTGCTGACATTTAAAAATGCTTCGGACCTCTTCCATTGTTCTCGGCATTCTGCTGACGTTTAAAAATAGTTTGGAACTCTTCAATTGTTCTCGGAATTCTGCTGTAGTTTAAAAATGCTTTGGAACTGTTCCATTGTTCTCGGAATTCCGCTGAAGTTTAAAAATGCTTTTGAACTTTTCCATTGCTCTCGGAATTCTACTGAAGTTTAAAATGCATCCCAACTCTTCCATTGTTCTCAGAATTCCGCTGAAGTTTAAAAATGCTTCGGAACTCTTCCATTGTTCTCGGAATTCCGCTGATATTTAAAAATGCTTCGGAACTTTTCCTTTCTTCTCGGAATTCTGCTGACATTTATTAATGCTTCGGAACTCTTCCATTTTTCTCAGAATTCCGCTGAAGTTTAAAAATGCTTCTGACCTCTTCCATTGTTCTCGGAATTTTAATAATGTTTAAAAATGCTTCGGAACTCTTCCATTGTTCTCGGAATTCTGCTGGCGTTTAAAAATGGTTCTGAACTCTTCCATTGTTCTCGGAATTCTGCTGACGTTTAAAAATGGTTCGTAACTCTTCCATTGTTCTCGGAATTCCGCTGAAATTTAAAAATGGTTCGGAATACTTCAATAATTCTCAGAATTCTGCTGTAGTTTAAAAATGCTTTGGAACTCTTCCATTGTTCTGGGAATTCCGCTGAAGTTTAAAAATGCTTTTGAACTTTTCCATTGCTCTCTGAATTCTGCTGAAGTTTAAAAATGCATTGGAACTCTTCATTGTTCTCGGAATTCTGCTAAAGTTTAAAAATGCTTCCGAACTCGCCATTGTTCTCGGAATTCCGCTGAAGTTTAAAAATGCTTCGGAACTCTTCCATTGCTCTCTGAATTCTGCTGAAGTTTAAAAATGCTTTGGAACTCTTTCATTGTTCTAGGAATTCTGCTGAAGTTTAAAAATGCTTCCGAACTCTTCCATTGTTCTCAGAATTTCACAGAAGTTTAAAATTGCTTCGGAACTCTTCCATTGTTCTCTGAATTCCGTTGACGCTTAAAAATGCTTCGGAACACTACAATTGTTCTCGGAATTCCGCTGAAGTTTAAAAATGCTTCGGAACTCTTCCATTGTTCTCGGAATTCCGCTGACGTTTAAAAATGCTTCGTAACGCTTCCATTGTTCTCGGAATTCCGCTGAAGTTTAAAAATGCTTCGGAACTCTTCCATTGTTCTTTTAATTCCGCTGACATTTAAAAATGCTTCGGAACTTTTCCATTGTTCTTGGAATTTTGCTGACGTTTAAAAATGCTTGGGAACTCTTCCATTGTTCTCGAAATCCAGCTGGCGTTTAAAAATGGTTCCGAACTCTTCCATTGTTCTCGAAATTCTGCTGACGTTTAAAAATGGTTCGGAACTCTTCAATAATTCTCAGAATTCTGCTGTAGTTTAAAAATGCTTTGGAACTCTTCCATTGTTCTCGGAATTCCGCTGAAGTTTAAAAATGCTTTTCAAATTTTCCATTGCTCTCTGAATTCTGCTGAAGTTTAAAAATGCTTTGGAACTCTTCCATTGTTCTCGGAATTCTGCTGAAGTTTAAAAATGCTTCCGAACTCGCCATTGTTCTCGGAATTCCGCTGAAGTTTAAAAATGTTTCGGAACTCTTCCATTGTTTTCGGTATTCCGCTGACGTTTAAAAATGCATCGGAACGCTTCCATTGTTCTCGAAATTCCTTTGTAGTTTAAAAATGCTTCCGAACTCTTCCATTGTTCTCGGAATTTCGCAGAAGTTTAAAATTGCTTCGGAACTCTTCCATTGTTCTCGGAATTCTGCTGACGTTTAAAAATGCTTCGGAACGCTTCCATTGTTCTCGGAATTCCGCTGAAGTTTAAAAATGCTTCGGAACTGTTCCATTGTTCTCGAAATTCGACTGAAGTTTTAAAATTCTCCGGAACTATTACATTATTCTCAGAATTCCGCTGACATTTAAAAATGCTTCGGAACTCTTCCATTGTTCTCGGAATTCTGCTGGCGTTTAAAAATGTTTCTGAACACTTCCATTGTTCTCGGAATTCTGATGACGTTTAAACATGGTTCGGAACTCTTCAATAATGCTCAGAATTCTGCTGTAGTTTAAAAATGTTTGGAACTCTTCCATTGTTCTCGGAATTCTGCTGAAGTTTAAAAATGCTTCCAAACTCGTCCATTGTCCTCGGAATTCCGCTGAAGTTTAAAAATGCTTCGGAACTCTTCCATTGTTCTCGGAATTCTGCTGGCGTTTAAAAATGTTTCTGAACACTTCCATTGTTCTCGGAATTCTGATGACGTTTAAACATGGTTCGGAACTCTTCAATAATGCTCAGAATTCTGCTGTAGTTTAAAAATGTTTGGAACTCTTCCATTGTTCTCGGAATTCTGCTGAAGTTTAAAAATGCTTCAGAACACTCCCATTGTTCTCGTAATTCCGCTGAAGTTTAAAAATGCTTCAGAACTCTTCCATTGTTCTCGGTATTCTGCTGAAGTTTAAAAATGCTTCGGACCTCTTCCATTGTTCTCGGAATTTTGCTGACATTTAAAAATGCTTCGGAACTCTTCCATTGTTCTCAGAATTCTGCTGGCGTTTAAAAATGTTCCGAACTCTTCCATTGTTCTCGGCATTCTGCTGACGTTTAAAAATGGTTTGGAACTCTTCAATTGTTCTCAGAATTCTGCTGTAGTTTGAAAATGCTTTGGAACTGTTCCATTGTTCTCGGAATTCCGCTGAAGTTTAAAAATGCTTTTGAACTTTTCCATTGCTCTCGGAATTCTGCTGAAGTTTAAAAATGCATCCGAACTCTTCCATTGTTCTCGGAATACCGCTGACATTTAAAAATGCTTCGGAACTTTTCCTTTGTTCTCGGAATTCTGCTGACGTTTATTAATGCTTCGGAACTCTTCCATTGTTCTCGGAATTTTAATGATGTTTAAAAATGCTTCGGAACTCTTCCATTGATCTCGGAATTCTGCTGGCGTTTAAAAATGGTTCTGAACTCTTCCATTGTTCTCGGAATTCTGCTGACGTTTAAAAATGGTTCGGAACTCTTCCATTGTTCTCGGAATTCCGCTGACATTTAAAAATGCTTCGGAACTTTTCCTTTGTTCTCAGAAATCTGCTGACGTTTATAAATGCTTTGGAACTCTTCCATTGTTCTCAGAATTCTGCTGACATTTAAAAATGCTTCAGAACACTCCCATTGTTCTCGGAATTCCACTGAAGTTTAAAAATGCTTCGGAACTCTTCCACTGTTCTCGGTATTCCGCTGAAGTTTAAAAATTCTTCGGACCTCTTCCATTGTTCTCGTAATTCCGCTGACATTTAAAAATGCTTCGGAACTTTTCCATTGTTCTCGGAATTCTGCTGACGTTTATTAATGTTTTGGAACTCTTCCATTGTTCTCGGAATTCTGCTGACATTTAAAAATGCTTCAGAACACTCCCATTGTTCTCGGAATTCCACTGAAGTTTAAAAATGCTTCGGAACTCTTCCACTGTTCTCGGTATTCCGCTGAAGTTTAAAAATTCTTCGGACCTCTTCCATTGTTCTCGTAATTCCGCTGACATTTAAAAATGCTTCGGACCTCTTCCATTGTTCTCGGAATTTTGCTGACGTTTAAAAATGCTTCGGAACTCTTCCATTGTTCTCAGAATTCTGCTGGCTTTTAAAAATGGTTTCAAACTCTTCCATTGTTCTCGGAATTCTGCTGACGTTTAAAAATGGTTCGGAATACTTCAATAATTCTCAGAATTCTGCTGTAGTTTAAAAATGCTTTGGAACTCTTCCATTGTTCTCGGAATTCCGCTGAAGTTTAAAAATGCTTTGGAACTCTTCCATTGCTCTCTGAATTCTGCTGAAGTTTAAAAATGCTTTGGAACTCTTTCATTGTTCTCGGAATTCTGCTGAAGTTTAAAAATGCTTCCGAACTCCCCATTGTTCTCGGAATTCCGCTGAAGTTTAAAAATGCTTCGAAACTCTTCCATTGTTCTCGGTATTCCGCTGACGTTTAAAAATGCTTCGGAACTCTTCCATTGTTCTCGAAATTCCTTTGAAGTTTAAAAATGCTTCCGAACTCTTCCATTGTTCTCGGAATTTCGCAGAAGTTTAAAATTGCTTCGGAACTCTTCCATTGTTCTCGGAATTCCGTTGACGTTTAAAAATGCTTCAGAACACTACAATTGTTCTCAGAATTCCCCTGAAGTTTAAAAATGCTTCGGAACTCTTCCATTGTTCTCGAAATTCCACTGAACTTTTAAAATTCTCCGGAACTGTTCCATTATTCTCAGAATTCCGCTGACATTTAAAAATGCTTTGGAACTCTTCCATTGTTCTCGGAATTCTGCTGGCATTTAAAAATGGTTCCAAACACTTCCATTGTTCTCGGAATTCTGCTGACGTTTAAAAATGGTTCGGAACTCTTCAATAATTCTCAGAATTCTGCTGTAGTTTAAAAATGCTTTGGAACTGTTCCATTGTTCTTGGAATTCCGCTGAAGTTTAAACATGCTTCGGAACTCTTCCATTGATCTCGGAATTAAGCTGACATTTAAAAATGCTTTGGAACTTTCCCATTGTCCTTGGAATTCTGCTGACGTTTATAAATGCTTTGGAACTCTTCCATTGTTCTCGGAATTCTGCTGATGTTTAAAAATGCTTCAGAACACTCCCATTGTTCTCGGAATTCCGCTGAAGTTTAAAAATGCTTCGGAACTCTTCCATTGTTCTCGGTGTTCTGCTGAAGTTTAAAAATGCTTCGGACCTCTTCCATTGTTCTCGGAATTTTGCTGACATTTAAAAATGCTTCGGACCTCTTCCATTGTTCTCGGCATTCTGCTGACGTTTAAAAATGGTTTGGAACTCTTCAATTGTTCTCAGAATTCTACTGTAGTTTAAAAATGCTTTGGAACTGTTCCATTGTTCTCGGAATTCCGCTGAAGTTTAAAAATGCTTTTGAACTTTTCCATTGCTCTCGGAATTCTACTGAAGTTTAAAAATGCATCCGAACTCTTCCATTGTTCTCAGAATTCCACTGAAGTTTAAAAATGCTTCGGACCTCTTCCATTGTTCTCGGCATTCTGCTGACGTTTAAAAATGGTTTGGAACTCTTCAATTGTTCTCAGAATTCTACTGTAGTTTAAAAATGCTTTGGAACTGTTCCATTGTTCTCGGAATTCCGCTGAAGTTTAAAAATGCTTTTGAACTTTTCCATTGCTCTCGGAATTCTGCTGAAGTTTAAAAATGCTTCGGACCTCTTCCATTGTTCTCGGAATTTTAATGATGTTTAAAAATGCTTCGGAACTCTTCCATTGTTCTCAGAATTCTGCTTGCGTTTAAAAATGGTTCTGAACTCTTCCATTGTTCTCGGAATTCCGCTGACATTTAAAAATGCTTCGGAACTTTTCCTTTGTTCTCATAAATCTGCTGACGTTTATAAATGCTTTGGAACTCTTCCATTGTTCTCGCAATTCTGCTGACGTTTAAAAATGCTTCAGAACTCTCCCATTGTTCTCGGAATTCCGCAGAAGTTTAAAAATGCTTCGGAACTCTTCCATTGTTCTCGTAATTCCGCTGACATTTAAAAATGCTTCGGAACTTTTACATTGTTCTCGGAATTCTGCTGACATTTAAAAATGCTTCAGAACACTCCCATTGCTCTCAGAATTCCGCTGAAGTTTAAAAATGCTTCGTAACTCTTCCATTGTTCTCGGTATTCCACTGAATTTAAAAATGCTTCGGACCTCTTCCATTGTTCTCGGAATTTTGCTGACGTTTAAAAATGCTTCGGAACTCTTCCATTGTTCTCAGAATTCTGCTGGCGTTTAAAAATGGTTCCGAACTCTTCCATTGTTCTCGGAATTCTGCTGACGTTTAAAAATGGTTCGGAATACTTCAATAATTCTCAGAATTCTGCTGTAGCTTAAAAATGCTTTGGAACTCTTCCATTGTTCTCGGAATTCCGCTGAAGTTTAAAAATGCTTTTGAACTTTTCCATTGCTCTCTGAATTCCGCTGAAGTTTAAAAATTCTTCGGAACTCTTTCATTGTTCTCGGAATTCTGCTGAAGTTTAAAAATGCTTCAGAACACTACAATTGTTCTCGGAATTCCGGTGACGTTTAAAAATGCTTCGTAACGCTTCCATTGTTCTCGGAATTCCGCTGAAGTTTAAAAATGCTTCGGAACTCTTCCATTGTTCTCAAAATTCCACTGAAGTTTTAAAATTCTCCGGAACTGTTCCATTATTCTCAGAATTCCGCTGACATTTAAAAATGCTTCGGAACTCTTCCATTGTTCTCGGAATTCTGCTGGCGTTTAAAAATGTTTCCGAACACTTCCACTGTTCTCGGAATTCTGCTGACGTTTAAAAATGGTTCGGAACTCTTCAATAATTCTCAGAATTCTGCTGTAGTTTAAAAATGCTTTGGGACTCTTCCATTGTTCTCGGAATTCTGCTGACATTTAAAAATGCTTCAGAACACTCCCATTGTTCTCGGAATTCCGCTGAAGTTTAAAAATGCTTCAGAACTCTTCCATTGTTCTCGGTATTCCGCTGAAGTTAAAAAATGCTTCGGGACTCTTCCATTGTTCTCGGAATTCTGCTGGCGTTTAAAAATGGTTCCGAACTCTTACATTGTTCTCGGCATTCTGCTGACGTTTAAAAATGCTTCGGAACTCTTCCATTGTTCTCGGAATTCTGCTGGCGTTTAAAAATGGTTCGGAACTCTTCCATTGTTCTCGGAATTCTGCTCACTTTAAAAATGGTTCGAAACTCTTCAATAATTCTCAGAATTCTGCTGTAGTTTAAAAATGCTTTGGAACTCTTCCATTGTTCTCGGAATTCTGCTGAAGTTTAAAAATGCTTCCGAACTCGTCCATTGTTCTTGGAATTCCGCTGAAGTTTAAAAATGCTTTGGAACTCTTCCATTGTTCTCGGAATTAAGCTGACATTTAAAAATGCTTCGGAACTCTCCCATTGTTCTCGGAATTAAGCTGACATTTAAAAATGCTTTGGAACTTTTCCATTGCTCTCAGAATTCTGGTGAAGTTTAAAAATGCTTTGGAACTTTTCCATTGTACTCAGAATTCTGCTGAAGTTTAAAAATGCTTCAGAACTTTTCCATTGTTCTCGGAATTTTGCTGGCGTTTAAAAATCGTTCCGAACTCTACCATTGTTCTCGGAATTCTGCTGACGTTTAAAAATGGTTCGGAACTTTTCAATAATTCTCAGAATTCTGCTGTAGTTTAAAAATGCTTTGGAACTCTTCCATTGTTCTCGGAATTCTGGTGAAGTTTAAAAATACTTCCGAACTCGTCCACTGTTCTCGGAATTCCGCTGAAGTTTAAAAATGCTTCGGAACTCTTCCATTGTTCTCAGAATTAAGTTGACATTTAAAAATGCTTTGTAACTTTGACATTGTCCTTGGAATTCTGCTGACGTTTATAAATGCTGTGGAACTCTTCCATTGTTCTCGGAATTCTGCTGATGTTTAAAAATGCTTCAGAACACTCCCATTGTTCTCGGAATTCCGCTGAAGTTTAAAAATGCTTCGGAACTCTTCCATTGTTCTCGGTATTCCGCTGAAGTTTAAAAATGCTTCGGACCTCTTCCATTTTTCTCAGAATTTTGCTGACATTTAAAAATGCTTTGGAACTCTTCCATTGTTCTCGGAATTCCGCTGAAGTTTAAAAATGCTTTTGAACTTTTCCATTGCTCTCGGAATTCTGCTGAAGTTTAAAAATGCATCCAAACTCTTCCATTGTTCTCAGAATTCCGCTGAAGTTTAAAAATGCTTCGGAACTCTTCCATTGTTCTCAGAATTCTGCTGGCGTTTAAAAATGGTTCCGAACTCTTCCATTGTTCTCGGAATTCTGCTGACGTTTAAAAATGGTTCGGAATACTTCAATAATTCTCAGAATTCTGCTGTAGCTTAAAAATGCTTTGGAACTCTTCCATTGTTCTCGGAATTCCGCTGAAGTTTAAAAATGCTTTTGAACTTTTCCATTGCTCTCTGAATTCCGCTGAAGTTTAAAAATGCTTTGGAACTCTTTCATTGTTCTCGGAATTCTGCTGAAGTTTAAAAATGCTTCGGAACTCTTCCATTGTTCTCAGAATTTCACAGAAGTTTAAAATTGCTTAGGAACTCTTCCATTGTTCTCTGAATTCCGTTGACGTTTAAAAATGCTTCGGAACACTACAATTGTTCTCGGAATTCCGCTGACGTTTAAAAATGCTTCGTAACGCTTCCATTGTTCTCGGAATTCCGCTGAAGTTTAACAATGCTTCAGAACTCTTCCATTGTTCTCGAAATTCCACTGAAGTTTTAAAATTCTCCGGAACTGTTCCATTATTCTCAGAATTCCGCTGACATTTAAAAATGCTTCGGAACTCTTCCATTGTTCTCGGAATTCTGCTGGCGTTTAAAAATGTTTCCGAACACTTCCACTGTTCTCGGAATTCTGCTGACGTTTAAAACTGGTTCGGAACTCTTCAATAATTCTCAGAATTCTGCTGTAGTTTAAAAATGCTTTGGGACTCTTCCATTGTTCTCGGAATTCTGCTGACATTTAAAAATGCTTCAGAACACTCCCATTGTTCTCGGAATTCCGCTGAAGTTTAAAAATGCTTCAGAACTCTTCCATTGTTCTCGGTATTCCGCTGAAGTTAAAAAATGCTTCGGAACTCTTCCATTGTTCTCGGATTTTTGCTGACATTTAAAAATGCTTCGGGACTCTTCCATTGTTCTCGGAATTCTGCTGGCGTTTAAAAATGGTTCCGAACTCTTACATTGTTGTCGTCATTCTGCTGACATTTAAAAATGCTTCGGAACTCTTCCATTGTTCTCGGAATTCTGCTGGCGTTTAAAAATGGTTCGGAACTCTTCCATTGTTCTCGGAATTCTGCTCACATTTAAAAATGGTTCGAAACTCTTCAATAATTCTCAGAATTCTGCTGTAGTTTAAAAATGCTTTGGAACTCTTCCATTGTTCTCGGAATTCTGCTGAAGTTTAAAAATGCTTCCGAACTCGTCCATTGTTCTCGGAATTCCGCTGAAGTTTAAAAATGCTTTGGAACTCTTCCATTGTTCTCGGAATTAAGCTGACATTTAAAAATGCTTCGGAACTCTCCCATTGTTCTCGGAATTAAGCTGACATTTAAAAATGCTTTGGAACTTTTCCATTGCTCTCGGAATTCTGGTGAAGTTTAAAAATGCTTTGGAACTTTTCCATTGTACTCAGAATTCTGCTGAAGTTTAAAAATGCTTCGGAACTTTTCCATTGTTCTCGGAATTTTGCTGGCGTTTAAAAATCGTTCCGAACTCTACCATTGTTCTCGGAATTCTGCTGACGTTTAAAAATGGTTTGGAACTTTTCAATAATTCTCAGAATTCTGCTGTAGTTTAAAAATGCTTTGGAACTCTTCCATTGTTCTCGGAATTCTGGTGAAGTTTAAAAATACTTCCGAACTCGTCAACTGTTCTCGGAATTCCGCTGAAGTTTAAAAATGCTTCGGAACTCTTCCATTGTTCTCAGAATTAAGTTGACATTTAAAAATGCTTTGTAACTTTGACATTGTCCTTGGAATTCTGCTGACGTTTATAAATGCTGTGGAACTCTTCCATTGTTCTCGGAATTCTGCTGATGTTTAAAAATGCTTCAGAACACTCCTATTGTTCTCGGAATTCCGCTGAAGTTTAAAAATGCTTCGGAACTCTTCCATTGTTCTCGGTATTCCGCTGAAGTTTAAAAATGCTTCGGACCTCTTCCATTGTTCTCAGAATTTTGCTGACATTTAAAAATGCTTTGGAACTCTTCCATTGTTCTCGGAATTAAGCTGACATTTAAAAATGCTTCGGAAATCTCCCATTGTTCTCGGAATTAAGCTGACATTTAAAAATGCTTTGGAACTTTTCCATTGCTCTCGGAATTCTGGTGAAGTTTAAAAATGCTTTGGAACTTTTCCATTGTACTCAGAATTCTGCTGAAGTTTAAAAATGCTTCGGAACTTTTCCATTGTTCTCGGAATTCTGCTGACGTTTAAAAATGTTTCGGAACTTTTCAATAATTCTCAGAATTCTGCTGTAGTTTAAATATGCTTTGGAACTCTTCCATTGTTCTCGGAATTCTGCTGAAGTTTAAAAATACTTCCGAACTCGTCCACTGTTCTCGGAATTCCGCTGAAGTTTAAAAATGCTTTGGAACTCTTCCATTGTTCTCAGAATTAAGTTGACATTTAAAAATGCTTTGTAACTTTGACATTGTCCTTGGAATTCTGCTGACGTTTATAAATGCTGTGGAACTCTTCCATTGTTCTCGGAATTCTGCTGATGTTTAAAAATGCTTCAGAACACTCCCATTGTTCTCGGAATTCCGCTGAAGTTTAAAAATGCTTCGGAACTCTTCCATTGTTCTCGGTATTCCGCTGAAGTTTAAAATTGCTTCGGACCTCTTCCATTGTTCTCAGAATTTTGCTGACATTTAAAAATGCTTTGGAACTCTTCCATTGTTCTCGGAATTCCGCTGAAGTTCAAAAATGCTTTTGAACTTTTCCATTGCTCTCGGAATTCTGCTGAAGTTTAAAAATGCATCCGAACTCTTCCATTGTTCTCAGAATTCCGCTGAAGTTTAAAAATGCTTCGGAACTCTTCCATTGTTCTCGAAATTCCGCTGACATTTAAAAATGCTTCGGAACTTTTCCTTTGTTCTCGGAATTCTGCTGACGTTTATTAATGCCTTGGAACTCTTCCATTGTTCTCGTAATCCTGCTGATGTTTAAAAATTCTTCAGAACACTCCCATTGCTCTCGTAATTCCGCTGTAGTGTAAAAATGCTTCGGAACTCTTCCATTTTTCTCGGTATTCCGCTGAAGTTTAAAAATTCTCCGGAACTGTTCCGTTATTTTCAAAATTCCGCTGACATTTAAAAATGCTTCGGAACTCTTCCATTGTTCTCGGATTTCTGCTGGCATTTAAAAATGGTTCCGAACACTTCCATTGTTCTCGGAATTCTGCTGACGTTTAAAAATGGTTCGGAACACTTCAATAATTCTCAGAATTCTGCTGACGTTTAAAAATGCTTTGGAACTCTTCCATTGTTCTCGGAATTCCGCTGAAGTTTAAAAATGCTTTTGAACTTTTCCATTGCTCTCTGAATTCTGCTGAAGTTTAAAAATGCTTCCGAACTCGCCATTGTTCTCGGAATTCCGCTGAAGTTTAAAAATGCTTTGGAACTCTTCCATTGTTCTCGGTATTCTGCTGACTTTTAAAATTGCTTCGGAACTCTTCCATTGTTCTCGAAATTCCTTTGAAGTTTAAAAATGCTTCCGAACTTTTCCATTGTTCTCGGAATTTCGCAGAAGTTTAAAATTGCTTCGGAACTCTTCCATTGTTCTCGGAATTCCGCTGACATTTAAAAATGCTTCGGAACACCACAATTGTTCTCGGAATTCCGCTGAAGTTTAAAAATGCTTCGGAACTCTTCCATTGTTCTCGGAATTCCGCTGACGTTTAAAAATGCTTCGTAACGCTCCCATTGTTCTCGGTATTAAGCTGACATTTAAAAATGCTTTGGAATTTTCCATTGCTCTCGGAATTCCGCTGAAGTTTAAAAATGCTTTGGAACTCTTCCATTGTTCTCGGAATTAAGCTGACATTTAAAAATGCTTCGGAAATCTCCCATTGTTCTCGGAATTAAGCTGACAATTAAAAATGCTTTGGAACTTTTCCATTGCTCTCGGAATTCTGGTGAAGTTTAAAAATGCTTTGGAACTTTTCCATTGTACTCAGAATTCTGCTGAAGTTTAAAAATGCTTCGGAACTTTTCCATTGTTCTCGGAATTTTGGTGGCGTTTAAAAATGGTTCCGAACTCTACCATTGTTCTCGGAATTCTGCTGACGTTTAAAAATGGTTCGGAACTTTTCAATAATTCTCAGAATTCTGCTGTAGTTTAAAAATGCTTAGGAACTCTTCCATTGTTCTCGGAATTCTGCTGAAGTTTAAAAATACTTCCGAACTCGTCCACTGTTCTCGGAATTCCGCTGAAGTTTAAAAATGCTTCGGAACTCTTCCATTGTTCTCAGAATTAAGTTGACATTTAAAAATGCTTTGTAACTTTGACATTGTCCTTGGAATTCTGCTGAGGTTTATAAATGCTGTGGAACTCTTCCATTGTTCTCGGAATTCTGCTGATGTTTAAAAATCATTCAGAACACTCCCATTGTTCTCAGAATTCCGCTGAAGTTTAAAAATGCTTCGGAACTCTTCCATTGTTCTCGGTATTCCGCTGAAGTTTAAAAATGCTTCGGACCTCTTCCATTGTTCTCAGAATTCTGCTGACGTTTAAAAATGCTTTGGAACTCTTCCATTGTTCTCGGAATTCTGCTGAAGTTTAAAAATGCTTCCGAACTCGCCATTGTTGTCGGAATTCTGCTGAAGTTTAAAAATGCTTTGGAACTCTTCCATTGTTCTCGGTATTCCGCTGACTTTTAAAATTGCTTCGGAACTCTTCCATTGTTCTCGAAATTCCTTTGAAGTTTAAAAATGCTTTGGAACTCTTCCATTGTTCTCGGAATTTCGCAGAAGTTTAAAATTGCTTCGGAACTCTTCCATTGTTCTCGGAATTCCGCTGACATTTAAAAATGCTTCGGAACACTACAATTGTTCTCGGAATTCCGCTGAAGTTTAAAAATGCTTCGGAACTCTTCCATTGTTCTCGGAATTCCGCTGACGTTTAAAAATGCTTCGGAACTCTTCCATTGTTCTCGAAATTCCACTGAAGTTTAAAAATGCTTCGGAACTCTTCCATTGTTCTCGAAATTCCACTGAAGTTTTAAAATTCTTTGGAACTGTTCCATTATTCTCAGAATTCCGCTGACATTTAAAAATGCTTCGGAACTCTTGCAATGTTCTCGGAATTCTGCTGGCGTTTAAAAATGTTTCCGAACACTTCCACTGTTCTCGGAATTCTGCTGATTTTTAAAAATGGTTCGGAACTCTTCAATAATTCTCAGAATTCTGCTGTAGTTTAAAAATGCTTTGGGACTCTTCCATTGTTCTCAGAATTCTGCTGACATTTAAAAATGCTTCAGAACACTCCCATTGTTCTCGGAATTCCGCTGAAGTTTAAAAATGCTTCGGAACTCTTCCATTGTTCTCGGTATTCCGCTGAAGTTAAAAAATGCTTCGGAACTCTTCCATAGTTCTCAGATTTTTGCTGACATTTAAAAATGCTTCGGGACTCTTCCATTGTTCTCGGAATTCTGCTGGCGTTTAAAAATGGTTCCGAACTCTTACATTGTTCTCGGCATTCTGCTGACGTTTAAAAATGCTTCGGAACTCTTCCATTGTTCTCGGAATTTTGCTGGCGTTTAAAAATGGTTCCGAACTCTTCCATTGTTCTCGGAATTCTGCTGACGTTTAAAAATGGTTCGGAACTCTTCAATAATTCTCAGAATTCTGCTGTAGTTTAAAAATGCTTTGGAACTCTTCCATTGTTCTCGGAATTCTGCTGAAGTTTAAAAATACTTCCGAACTCGTCCACTGTTCTCGGAATTCCGCTGAAATTTAAAAATGCTTCGGAACTCTTCCATTGTTCTCAGAATTAAGTTGACATTTAAAAATGCTTTGAAACTTTGACATTGTCCTTGGAATTCTGCTGACGTTTATAAATGCTTTGGAAACTCTTCCATTGTTCTCGGAATTCTGCTGATGTTTAAAAATGCATCCGAACTCTTCCATTGTTCTCAGAATTCCGCTGAAGTTTAAAAATGCTTCGGAACTCTTCCATTGTTCTCGGAATTCCGCTGACATTTAAAAATGCTTCGGAACTTTTCCTTTGTTCTCGGAATTCTGCTGACGTTTATTAATGCCTTGGAACTCTTCCATTGTTCTCGTAATTCTGCTGATGTTTAAAAATGCTTCAGAACACTCCCATTGCTCTCGTAATTCCGCTGTAGTGTAAAAATGCTTCGGAACTCTTCCATTTTTCTCGGTATTCCGCTGAAGTTTAAAAATGCTTCGGACCTCTTCCATTGTTCTCGGAATTTTACTTATGTTTAAAAATGCTTCGGAACTCTTCCATTGTTCTCGGAAGTCTGCTAGCGTTTAAAAATGCTTTGGAACTCTTCCATTGTTCTCGGAAGTCTGCTAGCGTTTAAAAATGGTTCTGAACTCTTCCATTGTTCTCGGAATTCTGCTGACGTTTAAAAATGGTTCGGAACTCTTCCATTGTTCTCGGAATTCTGCTGACGTTTAAAACTGCTTCAGAACACTCCCATTGTTCTCGGAATTCCACAGAAGTTTAAAAATGCTTCGGAACTCTTCCATTGTTCTCGGTAATCCACTGAAGTTTAAAAATGCTTTGGAACTCTTCCATTGTTCTCGTAATTCCGCTGACATTTAAAAATGCTTCGGAACTTTTCCATTGTTCTCGGAATTCTGCTGACGTTTAAAAATGCTTCAGAACACTCCCATTGTTCTCAGAATTCCGCTGAAGTTTAAAAATGCTTCAGAACTCTTCCATTGTTCTCGGTATTCCGCTGAAGTTTAAAAATGCTTCGGACCTCTTCCATTGTTCTCGGAATTTTGCTGACGTTTAAAAATGCTTCGGAACTCTTCCATTGTTCTCGAAATTCCTTTGAAGTTTAAAAATGCTTCCGAACTCTTCCATTGTTCTCGGAATTTCGCAGAAGTTTAAAATTGCTTTGGAACTCTTCCATTGTTCTCGGAATTCCGCTGACGTTTAGAAATGCTTCAGAACTCTTCCATTGTTCTCGAAATTCCACTGAAGTTTTAAAATTCTCCGGAACTGTTCCATTATTCTCAGAATTCCGCTGACATTTAAAAATGCTTCGGAACTCTTCCATTGTTCTCGGAATTCTGCTGCCGTTTAAAAATGGTTCCGAACACTTCCACTGTTCTCGGAATTCTGCTGACGTTTAAAAATGGTTCGGAACTCTTCAATAATTCTCAGAATTCTGCTGTGGTTTAAAAATGCTTCAGAACACTCCCATTGCTCTTGGAATTCTGCTGTAATTTAAAATTGCTTCAGAACTCTTCCATTTTTCTCAGTATTCCGCTGAAGTTTAAAAATTCTTCGGACCTCTTCCATTGTTCTCGGAATTTTGCTGATGTTTAAAAATGCTTCGGAACTCTTCCATTGTTCTCAGAATTCTGCTGGCGTTTAAAAATGGTTCCGAACTCTTCCATTGTTCTCGGAATTCTGCTGACGTTTAAAAATGGTTCGGAACTCTTCCATTGGTCTCGGAATTCCGCTGACATTTAAAAATGCTTCGGTACTTTTCCATTGTTCTCGGAATTCTGCTGACGTTTAAAAATGCTTCAGAACAATCCCATTGTTCTCGCAATTCCACTGAAGTTTAAAAATGCTTCGGAACTCTTCCATTGTTCTTGGTATTCCGCTGAAGTTTAAAAATGCTTTTGAACTTTTCCATTGCTCTCGGAATTCAGCTGAAGTTTAAAAATGCTTTGGAACTCTTCCATTGTTCTCGGAATTCTGCTGAAGTTTAAAAATGCTTTGGAACTCTTCCATTGTTCTCGGAATTCTGCTGAAGTTTAAAAATGCTTCGGAACTCTCCCATTGTTCTCGGAATTCCGCTGAAGTTTAAAAATGCTTCGGAACTCTTCCATTGTTCTCATTATTCCGCTGAAGTTTAAAAATACTTCGGAACTCTCCCATTGTTCTCGGAATTCTACTGGCGTTTTAAAATGGTTCCGAACTCTTCCATTGTTCTCGGAATTCTGCTGACATTTAAAAATGGTTCGGAACTCTTCAATAATTCTCAGAATTCTGCTGTAGTTTAAAAATGCTTTGGAACTCTTCCATTGTTCTCGGAATTCTGCTGAAGTTTAAAAATGCTTCCAAACTCGTCCATTGTTCTCGGAATTCCGCTGAAGTTTAAAAATGCTTCGGAACTCTCCCATTGTTCTCGGAATTAAGCTGACATTTAAAAATGCTTTGGAACTTTTCCTTTGCTCTCGGAATTCTGGTGAAGTTTAAAAATGCTTTGGAACTTTTCCATTGTACTCAGAAATCTGCTGAAGTTTAAAAATGCTTCGGAACTTTTCCATTGTTCTCGGAATTTTGCTGGCGCTTAAAAATGGTTCCGAACTCTTCCATTGTTCTTGGAATTAAGCTGACATTTAAAAATGCTTTGGAACTTTCCCATTGTCCATGGAATTCTGCTGACGTTTATAAATGCTTTGGAACTCTTCCATTGTTCTCGGAATTGTGCTGACGTTTAAAAATGCTTCAGAACACTCCCATTGTTCTCGGAATTCCGTGGAAGTTTAAAAATGCTTTGGAACTCTTCCATTGTTTTCGGAATTCTGCTGAAGTTTAAAAATGCTTCCGAACTCGTCCATTGTTCTCGGAATTCCGCTGAAGTTCAAAAATGCTTTTGAACTTTTCCATTGCTCTCGGAATTCTGCTGAAGTTTAAAAATGCATCCGAACTCTTCCATTGTTCTCAGAATTCCGCTGAAGTTTAAAAATGCTTCGGAACTCTTCCATTGTTCTCGAAATTCCGCTGACATTTAAAAATGCTTCGGAACTTTTCCTTTGTTCTCGGAATTCTGCTGACGTTTATTAATGCCTTGGAACTCTTCCATTGTTCTCGTAATCCTGCTGATGTTTAAAAATTCTTCAGAACACTCCCATTGCTCTCGTAATTCCGCTGTAGTGTAAAAATGCTTCGGAACTCTTCCATTTTTCTCGGTATTCCGCTGAAGTTTAAAAATTCTCCGGAACTGTTCCGTTATTCTCAAAATTCCGCTGACATTTAAAAATGCTTCGGAACTCTTCCATTGTTCTCGGATTTCTGCTGGCATTTAAAAATGGTTCCGAACACTTCCATTGTTCTCGGAATTCTGCTGACGTTTAAAAATGGTTCGGAACACTTCAATAATTCTCAGAATTCTGCTGACGTTTAAAAATGCTTTGGAACTCTTCCATTGTTCTCGGAATTCCGCTGAAGTTTAAAAATGCTTTTGAACTTTTCCATTGCTCTCTGAATTCTGCTGAAGTTTAAAAATGCTTCCGAACTCGCCATTGTTCTCGGAATTCCGCTGAAGTTTAAAAATGCTTTGGAACTCTTCCATTGTTCTCGGTATTCTGCTGACTTTTAAAATTGCTTCGGAACTCTTCCATTGTTCTCGAAATTCCTTTGAAGTTTAAAAATGCTTCCGAACTTTTCCATTGTTCTCGGAATTTCGCAGAAGTTTAAAATTGCTTCGGAACTCTTCCATTGTTCTCGGAATTCCGCTGACATTTAAAAATGCTTCGGAACACCACAATTGTTCTCGGAATTCCGCTGAAGTTTAAAAATGCTTCGGAACTCTTCCATTGTTCTCGGAATTCCGCTGACGTTTAAAAATGCTTCGTAACGCTCCCATTGTTCTCGGTATTAAGCTGACATTTAAAAATGCTTTGGAATTTTCCATTGCTCTCGGAATTCCGCTGAAGTTTAAAAATGCTTTGGAACTCTTCCATTGTTCTCGGAATTAAGCTGACATTTAAAAATGCTTCGGAAATCTCCCATTGTTCTCGGAATTAAGCTGACAATTAAAAATGCTTTGGAACTTTTCCATTGCTCTCGGAATTCTGGTGAAGTTTAAAAATGCTTTGGAACTTTTCCATTGTACTCAGAATTCTGCTGAAGTTTAAAAATGCTTCGGAACTTTTCCATTGTTCTCGGAATTTTGGTGGCGTTTAAAAATGGTTCCGAACTCTACCATTGTTCTCGGAATTCTGCTGACGTTTAAAAATGGTTCGGAACTTTTCAATAATTCTCAGAATTCTGCTGTAGTTTAAAAATGCTTAGGAACTCTTCCATTGTTCTCGGAATTCTGCTGAAGTTTAAAAATACTTCCGAACTCGTCCACTGTTCTCGGAATTCCGCTGAAGTTTAAAAATGCTTCGGAACTCTTCCATTGTTCTCAGAATTAAGTTGACATTTAAAAATGCTTTGTAACTTTGACATTGTCCTTGGAATTCTGCTGAGGTTTATAAATGCTGTGGAACTCTTCCATTGTTCTCGGAATTCTGCTGATGTTTAAAAATCATTCAGAACACTCCCATTGTTCTCAGAATTCCGCTGAAGTTTAAAAATGCTTCGGAACTCTTCCATTGTTCTCGGTATTCCGCTGAAGTTTAAAAATGCTTCGGACCTCTTCCATTGTTCTCAGAATTCTGCTGACGTTTAAAAATGCTTTGGAACTCTTCCATTGTTCTCGGAATTCTGCTGAAGTTTAAAAATGCTTTTGAACTTTTCCATTGCTCTCTGAATTCTGCTGAAGTTTAAAAATGCTTTGGTACTCTTCCATTGTTCTCGGAATTCTGCTGAATTTTAAAAATGCTTCCGAACTCGCCATTGTTGTCGGAATTCTGCTGAAGTTTAAAAATGCTTTGGAACTCTTCCATTGTTCTCGGTATTCCGCTGACTTTTAAAATTGCTTCGGAACTCTTCCATTGTTCTCGAAATTCCTTTGAAGTTTAAAAATGCTTTGGAACTCTTCCATTGTTCTCGGAATTTCGCAGAAGTTTAAAATTGCTTCGGAACTCTTCCATTGTTCTCGGAATTCCGCTGACATTTAAAAATGCTTCGGAACACTACAATTGTTCTCGGAATTCCGCTGAAGTTTAAAAATGCTTCGGAACTCTTCCATTGTTCTCGGAATTCCGCTGACGTTTAAAAATGCTTCGGAACTCTTCCATTGTTCTCGAAATTCCACTGAAGTTTAAAAATGCTTCGGAACTCTTCCATTGTTCTCGAAATTCCACTGAAGTTTTAAAATTCTTTGGAACTGTTCCATTATTCTCAGAATTCCGCTGACATTTAAAAATGCTTCGGAACTCTTGCAATGTTCTCGGAATTCTGCTGGCGTTTAAAAATGTTTCCGAACACTTCCACTGTTCTCGGAATTCTGCTGATTTTTAAAAATGGTTCGGAACTCTTCAATAATTCTCAGAATTCTGCTGTAGTTTAAAAATGCTTTGGGACTCTTCCATTGTTCTCAGAATTCTGCTGACATTTAAAAATGCTTCAGAACACTCCCATTGTTCTCGGAATTCCGCTGAAGTTTAAAAATGCTTCGGAACTCTTCCATTGTTCTCGGTATTCCGCTGAAGTTAAAAAATGCTTCGGAACTCTTCCATAGTTCTCAGATTTTTGCTGACATTTAAAAATGCTTCGGGACTCTTCCATTGTTCTCGGAATTCTGCTGGCGTTTAAAAATGGTTCCGAACTCTTACATTGTTCTCGGCATTCTGCTGACGTTTAAAAATGCTTCGGAACTCTTCCATTGTTCTCGGAATTTTGCTGGCGTTTAAAAATGGTTCCGAACTCTTCCATTGTTCTCGGAATTCTGCTGACGTTTAAAAATGGTTCGGAACTCTTCAATAATTCTCAGAATTCTGCTGTAGTTTAAAAATGCTTTGGAACTCTTCCATTGTTCTCGGAATTCTGCTGAAGTTTAAAAATACTTCCGAACTCGTCCACTGTTCTCGGAATTCCGCTGAAATTTAAAAATGCTTCGGAACTCTTCCATTGTTCTCAGAATTAAGTTGACATTTAAAAATGCTTTGAAACTTTGACATTGTCCTTGGAATTCTGCTGACGTTTATAAATGCTTTGGAAACTCTTCCATTGTTCTCGGAATTCTGCTGATGTTTAAAAATGCATCCGAACTCTTCCATTGTTCTCAGAATTCCGCTGAAGTTTAAAAATGCTTCGGAACTCTTCCATTGTTCTCGGAATTCCGCTGACATTTAAAAATGCTTCGGAACTTTTCCTTTGTTCTCGGAATTCTGCTGACGTTTATTAATGCCTTGGAACTCTTCCATTGTTCTCGTAATTCTGCTGATGTTTAAAAATGCTTCAGAACACTCCCATTGCTCTCGTAATTCCGCTGTAGTGTAAAAATGCTTCGGAACTCTTCCATTTTTCTCGGTATTCCGCTGAAGTTTAAAAATGCTTCGGACCTCTTCCATTGTTCTCGGAATTTTACTGATGTTTAAAAATGCTTCGGAACTCTTCCATTGTTCTCGGAAGTCTGCTAGCGTTTAAAAATGCTTTGGAACTCTTCCATTGTTCTCGGAAGTCTGCTAGCGTTTAAAAATGGTTCTGAACTCTTCCATTGTTCTCGGAATTCTGCTGACGTTTAAAAATGGTTCGGAACTCTTCCATTGTTCTCGGAATTCTGCTGACGTTTAAAACTGCTTCAGAACACTCCCATTGTTCTCGGAATTCCACAGAAGTTTAAAAATGCTTCGGAACTCTTCCATTGTTCTCGGTAATCCACTGAAGTTTAAAAATGCTTTGGAACTCTTCCATTGTTCTCGTAATTCCGCTGACATTTAAAAATGCTTCGGAACTTTTCCATTGTTCTCGGAATTCTGCTGACGTTTAAAAATGCTTCAGAACACTCCCATTGTTCTCAGAATTCCGCTGAAGTTTAAAAATGCTTCAGAACTCTTCCATTGTTCTCGGTATTCCGCTGAAGTTTAAAAATGCTTCGGACCTCTTCCATTGTTCTCGGAATTTTGCTGACGTTTAAAAATGCTTCGGAACTCTTCCATTGTTCTCGAAATTCCTTTGAAGTTTAAAAATGCTTCCGAACTCTTCCATTGTTCTCGGAATTTCGCAGAAGTTTAAAATTGCTTTGGAACTCTTCCATTGTTCTCGGAATTCCGCTGACGTTTAGAAATGCTTCAGAACTCTTCCATTGTTCTCGAAATTCCACTGAAGTTTTAAAATTCTCCGGAACTGTTCCATTATTCTCAGAATTCCGCTGACATTTAAAAATGCTTCGGAACTCTTCCATTGTTCTCGGAATTCTGCTGGCGTTTAAAAATGGTTCCGAACACTTCCACTGTTCTCGGAATTCTGCTGACGTTTAAAAATGGTTCGGAACTCTTCAATAATTCTCAGAATTCTGCTGTGGTTTAAAAATGCTTCAGAACACTCCCATTGCTCTTGGAATTCTGCTGTAATTTAAAATTGCTTCAGAACTCTTCCATTTTTCTCAGTATTCCGCTGAAGTTTAAAAATTCTTCGGACCTCTTCCATTGTTCTCGGAATTTTGCTGATGTTTAAAAATGCTTCGGAACTCTTCCATTGTTCTCAGAATTCTGCTGGCGTTTAAAAATGGTTCCGAACTCTTCCATTGTTCTCGGAATTCTGCTGACGTTTAAAAATGGTTCGGAACTCTTCCATTGTTCTCGGAATTCCGCTGACATTTAAAAATGCTTCGGTACTTTTCCATTGTTCTCGGAATTCTGCTGACGTTTAAAAATGCTTCAGAACAATCCCATTGTTCTCGCAATTCCACTGAAGTTTAAAAATGCTTCGGAACTCTTCCATTGTTCTTGGTATTCCGCTGAAGTTTAAAAATGCTTTTGAACTTTTCCATTGCTCTCGGAATTCAGCTGAAGTTTAAAAATGCTTTGGAACTCTTCCATTGTTCTCGGAATTCTGCTGAAGTTTAAAAATGCTTTGGAACTCTTCCATTGTTCTCGGAATTCTGCTGAAGTTTAAAAATGCTTCGGAACTCTCCCAATGTTCTCGGAATTCCGCTGAAGTTTAAAAATGCTTCGGAACTCTTCCATTGTTCTCATTATTCCGCTGAAGTTTAAAAATACTTCGGAACTCTCCCATTGTTCTCGGAATTCTACTGGCGTTTTAAAATGGTTCCGAACTCTTCCATTGTTCTCGGAATTCTGCTGACATTTAAAAATGGTTCGGAACTCTTCAATAATTCTCAGAATTCTGCTGTAGTTTAAAAATGCTTTGGAACTCTTCCATTGTTCTCGGAATTCTGCTGAAGTTTAAAAATGCTTCCAAACTCGTCCATTGTTCTCGGAATTCCGCTGAAGTTTAAAAATGCTTCGGAACTCTCCCATTGTTCTCGGAATTAAGCTGACATTTAAAAATGCTTTGGAACTTTTCCTTTGCTCTCGGAATTCTGGTGAAGTTTAAAAATGCTTTGGAACTTTTCCATTGTACTCAGAAATCTGCTGAAGTTTAAAAATGCTTCGGAACTTTTCCATTGTTCTCGGAATTTTGCTGGCGCTTAAAAATGGTTCCGAACTCTTCCATTGTTCTTGGAATTAAGCTGACATTTAAAAATGCTTTGGAACTTTCCCATTGTCCATGGAATTCTGCTGACGTTTATAAATGCTTTGGAACTCTTCCATTGTTCTCGGAATTGTGCTGACGTTTAAAAATGCTTCAGAACACTCCCATTGTTCTCGGAATTCCGTGGAAGTTTAAAAATGCTTTGGAACTCTTCCATTGTTTTCGGAATTCTGCTGAAGTTTAAAAATGCTTCCGAACTCGTCCACTGTTCTCGGAATTCCGCTGAAGTTTAAAAATGCTTCGGAACTCTTCCATTGTTCTCGGTATTCCGCTGAAGTTTAAAAATGCTTTTGAACTTTTCCATTGCTCTCGGAATTCTGCTGAAGTTTAAAAATGCATCCGAACTCTTCCATTGTTCTCAGAATTCCGCTGACGTTTAAAAATGCTTTGGAACTCTTCCATTGTTCTCGGAATTCTGCTGAAGTTTAAAAATGCTTCGGACCTCTTCCATTGCTCTCGGAATTCTGGTAAAGTTTAAAAATGCTTTGGAACTTTTCCATTGTACTCGGAATTCTGCTGATATTCAAAAATGCTTCAAAACTCTTCCATTGTTCTCAGAATTCCGCTGAAGGTTAAAAATGCTTTTGACTTTTCCATTGCTCTCGGAATTCTGCTGAAGTTTAAAAATGCTTCCGAACCCTTCCATTGTTACCAGAATTCCGCTGAAGTTTAAAAATGCTTCGGAACTCTTCCATTGTTCTCGGAATTCCGCTGACATTTAAAAATGCTTCGGAACTTTTCCTTTGTTCTCGGAATTCTGCTGACGTTTATTTATGCTTTGGAACTCTTCCATTGTTCTCGGAAATCTGCTGACGTTTAAAAATGCTTCAGAACACTCCCATTACCCTCGGAATTCCGCTGAAGTGTAAAAATGCTTCGGAACTCTTCCATTTTTCTCGGTATTCCGCTGAAGTTTAAAAATGCTTTGGACCTCTTCCATTGTTCTCGGAATTTTGCTGATGTTTAAAAATGCTTCGGAACCCTTCCATTGTTCTCAGAATTCCGCTGAAGTTTAAAAATACTTCGGAACTTTTCCATTGTTCTCGAAATTCCGCTGACATTTAATAATGCTTCGGAACTTTTCCTTTGTTCTCGGAATTCTGCTGACGTTTATTAATGCTTTGGAACTCTTCCATTGTTCTCGGAATTCTGCTGACGTTTAAAAATGCTTCAGAACACTCCCATTGCTCTTGGAATTCTGCTGTAATTTAAAAATGCTTCAGAACTCTTCCATTTTTCTCAGTATTCCGCTGAAGTTTAAAAATTCTTCGGACCTCTTCCATTGTTCTCGGAATTTTGCTGATGTTTAAAAATGCTTCGGAACTCTTCCATTGTTCTCAGAATTCTGCTGGCGTTTAAAAATGGTTCCGAACTCTTCCATTGTTCTCGGAATTCTGCTGACGTTTAAAAATGGTTCGGAACTCTTCCATTGTTCTCGGAATTCCGCTGACATTTAAAAATGCTTCGGTACTTTTCCATTGTTCTCGGAAATCTGCTGACGTTTAAAAATGCTTCAGAACAATCCCATTGTTCTCGCAATTCCACTGAAGTTTAAAAATGCTTCGGAACTCTTCCATTGTTCTTGGTATTCCGCTGAAGTTTAAAAATGCTTTTGAACTTTTCCATTGCTCTCGGAATTCAGCTGAAGTTTAAAAATGCTTTGGAACTCTTCCATTGTTCTCGGAATTCTGCTGAAGTTTAAAAATGCTTCCGATCTCTCCCATTGTTCTCGGAATTCCGCTGAAGTTTAAAAATGCTTTGGAACTCTTCCATTGTTCTCGGTATTCCGCTGAAGTTTAAAAATACTGCGGAACTCTCCCATTGTTCTCGGAATTCTACTGGCGTTTAAAAATGGTTCCGAACTCTTATATTGTTCTCGGAATTCTGCTGACATTTAAAAATGGTTCGGAACTCTTCAATAATTCTCAGAATTCTGCTGTAGTTTAAAAATGCTTTGGAACTCTTCCATTGTTCTCGGAATTCTGCTGAAGTTTAAAAATGCTTCCAAACTCGTCCATTGTTCTCAGAATTCCGCTGAAGTTTAAAAATGCTTCGGAACTCTTCCATTGTTCTCGGAATTAAGCTGACATTTAAAAACGCTTTGGAACTTTTCCTTTGCTCTCGGAATTCTGGTGAAGTTTAAAAATGCTTTGGAACTTTTCCATTGTACTCAGAAATCTGCTGAAGTTTAAAAATGCTTCGGAACTTTTCCATTGTTCTCGGAATTTTGCTGGCGCTTAAAAATGGTTCCGAACTCTTCCATTGTTCTCGGAATTAAGCTGACACTTAAAAATGCTTTGGAACTTTCCCATTGTCCATGGAATTCTGCTGACGTTTATAAATGCTTTGGAACTCTTCCATTGTTCTCGGAATTCTGCTGACGTTTAAAAATGCTTCAGAACACTCCCATTGTTCTCGGAATTCCGTTGAAGTTTAAAAATGCTTCGGAACCCTTCCATTGTTCTTGGTATTCCGCTGAAGTTTAAAAATGCTTTTGAACTTTTCCATTGCTCTCGGAATTCAGCTGAAGTTTAAAAATGCTTTTTAACTCTTCCATTGTTCTCGGAATTCTGCTGAAGTTTAAAAATGCTTTGGAGCTCTCCCATTGTTCTCGGAATTCCGCTGAAGTTTAAAAATGCTTCGGAACTCTTCCATTGTTCTCGGTATTCCACTGAAGTTTAAAAATACTGCGGAACTCTCCCATTGTTCTCGGAATTCTACTGGCGTTTAAAAATGGTTCCGAACTCTTCCATTGTTCTCGGAATTCTGCTGACATTTAAAAATGGTTCGGAACTCTTCAATAATTCTCAGAATTCTGCTGTAGTTGAAAAATGCTTTGGAACTCTTCCATTGTTCTCGGAATTCTGCTGAAGTTTAAAAATGCTTCCAAACTCGTCCATTGTTCTCGGAATTCCGCTGAAGTTTAAAAATGCTTCGGAACTCTCGCATTGTTCTCGGAATTAAGCTGACATTTAAAAATGCTTTGGAACTTTTCCTTTGCTCTCGGAATTCTGGTGAAGTTTAAAAATGCTTTGGAACTTTTCCATTGTACTCAGAAATCTGCTGAAGTTTAAAAATGCTTCGGAACTTTTCCATTGTTCTCGGAATTTTGCTGGCGCTTAAAAATGGTTCCGAACTCTTCCATTGTTCTCGGAATTAAGCTGACATTTAAAAATGCTTTGGAACTTTCCCATTGTCCATGGAATTCTGCTGACGTTTATAAATGCTTTGGAACTCTTCCATTGTTCTCGGAATTCTGCTGACGTTTAAAAATGCTTCAGAACACTCCCATTGTTCTCGGAATTCCGTTGAAGTTTAAAAATGCTTCGGAACTCTTCCATTGTTCTCGGTATTCCACTGAAGTTTAAAAATGCTTTGGACCTCTTCCATTTTTCTCGGAATTTTGCTGATATTTAAAATTGTTTCGGAACTCTTCCATTGTTCTCAGAATTCTGCTGGCGTTTAAAAATGGTTCCGAACTCTTCCATTGTTCTCGGCATTCTGCTGACGTTTAAAAATGGTTTGGAACTCTTCAATTGTTCTCAGAATTCTGCTGTAGTTTAAAAATGATTTGGAACTCTTCCATTGTTCTCGGAATTCCGCTAAAGTTTAAAAATGCTTTTGAACTTTTCCTGTGCTCTCGGAATTCTGCTGAAGTTTAAAAATGCATCCGAACTCTTCCATTGTTCTCAGAATTCTGCTGAAGTTTAAAAATGCTTCTGACCTCTTCCATTGTTCTCGGAATTCTGCTGGCGTTTAAAAATGGTTCGGAACTCTTCCATTGTTCTCGGAATTCTGCTCACATTTAAAAATGGTTCGGAACTCTTCAATAATCTCAGAATTCTGCTGTAGTTTAAAAATGCTTTGGAACTCTTCCATTGTTATCGGAATTCTGCTGAAGTTTAAAAATGCTTCCGAACTCGTCCATTGTTCTCGGAATTCCGCTGAAGTTTAAAAATGCTTTGGAACTCTTCCATTGTTCTCGGAATTAAGCTGACAATTAAAAATGCTTCGGAACTCTCCCATTGTTCTCGGAATTAAGCTGACATTTAAAAATGCTTTGGAACTTTTCCATTGCTCTCGGAATTCTGGTGAAGTTTAAAAATGCTTTGGAACTTTTACATTGTACTCAGAATTCTGCTGAAGTTTAAAAATGCTTCGGAACTTTTCCATTGTTCTCGGAATTTTGCTGGCGTTTAAAAATGGTTCCGAACTCTTCCATTGTTCTCGGAATTCTGCTGACGTTTAAAAATGGTTCGGAACTCTTCAATAATTCTCAGAATTCTGCTGTAGTTTAAAAATGCTTTGGAACTCTTCCATTGTTCTCGGAATTCTGCTGAAGTTTAAAAATGCTTCCGAACTCGTCCACTGTTCTCGGAATTCCGCTGAAGTTTAAAAATGCTTCGGAACTCTTCCATTGTTCTCAGAATTAAGTTGACATTTAAAAATGCTTTGGAACTTTGACATTGTCCTTGGAATTCTGCTGACGTTTATAAATGCTTTGGAACACTTCCATTGTTCTCGGAATTCTGCTGATGTTTAAAAATGCTTCAGAACACTCCCATTGTTCTCGGAATTCCGCTGAAGTTTAAAAATGCTTCGGAACACTTCCATTGTTCTCGGTATTCCGCTGAAGTTTAAAAATGCTTCGGACCTCTTCCATTGTTCTCAGAATTTTGCTGACATTTAAAAATGCTTTGGAACTCTTCCATTGTTCTCGGAATTCCGCTGAAGTTTAAAAATGCTTTTGAACTTTTCCATTGCTCTCGGAATTCTGCTGAAGTTTAAAAATGCATCCGAACTCTTCCATTGTTCTCAGAATTCCGCTGAAGTTTAAAAATGCTTCGGAACTCTTCCATTGTTCTCGGAATTCCGCTGACATTTAAAAATGCTTCGGAACTTTTCCTTTGTTCTCGGAATTCTGCTGACGTTTATTAATGCTTTGGAACTCTTCCATTGTTCTCGGAATTCTGCTGATGTTTAAAAATGCTTCAGAACACTCCCATTGCTCTCGTAATTCCGCTGTAGTGTAAAAATGCTTCGGAACTCTTCCATTTTTCTCGGTATTCCGCTGAAGTTTAAAAATGCTTCGGACCTCTTCCATTGTTCTCGGAATTTTACTGATGTTTAAAAATGCTTCGGAACTCTTCCATTGTTCTCAGAAGTCTGCTAGCGTTTAAAAATGGTTCTGAACTCTTCCATTGTTCTCGGAATTCTGCTGACATTTAAAAATGGTTCGGAACTCTTTCATTGTTCTCGGAATTCTGCTGACATTTAAAAATGCTTCAGAACACTCCCATTGTTCTCGGAATTCCACAGAAGTTTAAAAATGCTTCGGAACTCTTCCATTGTTATCGGTATTCCGCTGAAGTTTAAAAATGCTTTGGAACTCTTCCATTGTTCTCGTAATTCCGCTGACATTTAAAAATGCTTCGGAACTTTTCCATTGTTCTCGGAATTCTGCTGACGTTTATTAATGTTTTGGAACTCTTCCATTGTTCTCGGAATTCTGCTGACATTTAAAAATGCTTCAGATCACTCCCATTGTTCTCAGAATTCCGCTGAAGTTTAAAAATTCTTCGGAACTCTTCCCTTGTTCTCAGAATTCCGCTGAAGTTTAAAAATGCTTCGGATCTCTTCCATTGTTCTCGGTATTCCGCTGAAGTTTAAAAATGCTTTGGAACTCTTCCATTGTTCTCGGAATTCTGCTGAAGTTTAAAAATGCTTCCAAACTCGTCCATTGTTCTCGGAATTCCGCTGAAGTTTAAAAATGCTTCGGAACTCTCCCATTGTTCTCGGAATTAAGCTGACATTTAAAAATGCTTTGGAACTTTTCCTTTGCTCTCGGAATTCTGGTGAAGTTTAAAAATGCTTTGGAACTTTTCCATTGTACTCAGAAATCTGCTGAGGTTTAAAAATGCTTCGGAACTTTTCCATTGTTCTCGGAATTTTGCTGGCGCTTAAAAATGGTTCCGAACTCTTCCATTGTTCTTGGAATTAAGCTGACATTTAAAAATGCTTTGGAACTTTCCCATTGTCCATGGAATTCTGCTGACGTTTATAAATGCTTTGGAACTCTTCCATTGTTCTCGGAATTGTGCTGACGTTTAAAAATGCTTCAGAACACTCCCATTGTTCTCGGAATTCCGTGGAAGTTTAAAAATGCTTTGGAACTCTTCCATTGTTTTCGGAATTCTGCTGAAGTTTAAAAATGCTTCCGAACTCGTCCACTGTTCTCGGAATTCCGCTGAAGTTTAAAAATGCTTCGGAACTCTTCCATTGTTCTCGGTATTCCGCTGAAGTTTAAAAATGCTTTTGAACTTTTCCATTGCTCTCGGAATTCTGCTGAAGTTTAAAAATGCATCCGAACTCTTCCATTGTTCTCAGAATTCCGCTGACGTTTAAAAATGCTTTGGAACTCTTCCATTGTTCTCGGAATTCTGCTGAAGTTTAAAAATGCTTCGGACCTCTTCCATTGCTCTCGGAATTCTGGTAAAGTTTAAAAATGCTTTGGAACTTTTCCATTGTACTCGGAATTCTGCTGATATTCAAAAATGCTTCAAAACTCTTCCATTGTTCTCAGAATTCCGCTGAAGGTTAAAAATGCTTTTGACTTTTCCATTGCTCTCGGAATTCTGCTGAAGTTTAAAAATGCTTCCGAACCCTTCCATTGTTACCAGAATTCCGCTGAAGTTTAAAAATGCTTCGGAACTCTTCCATTGTTCTCGGAATTACGCTGACATTTAAAAATGCTTCGGAACTTTTCCTTTGTTCTCGGAATTCTGCTGACGTTTATTTATGCTTTGGAACTCTTCCATTGTTCTCGGAAATCTGCTGACGTTTAAAAATGCTTCAGAACACTCCCATTACCCTCGGAATTCCGCTGAAGTGTAAAAATGCTTCGGAACTCTTCCATTTTTCTCGGTATTCCGCTGAAGTTTAAAAATGCTTTGGACCTCTTCCATTGTTCTCGGAATTTTGCTGATGTTTAAAAATGCTTCGGAACCCTTCCATTGTTCTCAGAATTCCGCTGAAGTTTAAAAATACTTCGGAACTTTTCCATTGTTCTCGAAATTCCGCTGACATTTAATAATGCTTCGGAACTTTTCCTTTGTTCTCGGAATTCTGCTGACGTTTATTAATGCTTTGGAACTCTTCCATTGTTCTCGGAATTCTGCTGACGTTTAAAAATGCTTCAGAACACTCCCATTGCTCTTGGAATTCTGCTGTAATTTAAAAATGCTTCAGAACTCTTCCATTTTTCTCAGTATTCCGCTGAAGTTTAAAAATTCTTCGGACCTCTTCCATTGTTCTCGGAATTTTGCTGATGTTTAAAAATGCTTCGGAACTCTTCCATTGTTCTCAGAATTCTGCTGGCGTTTAAAAATGGTTCCGAACTCTTCCATTGTTCTCGGAATTCTGCTGACGTTTAAAAATGGTTCGGAACTCTTCCATTGTTCTCGGAATTCCGCTGACATTTAAAAATGCTTCGGTACTTTTCCATTGTTCTCGGAAATCTGCTGACGTTTAAAAATGCTTCAGAACAATCCCATTGTTCTCGCAATTCCACTGAAGTTTAAAAATGCTTCGGAACTCTTCCATTGTTCTTGGTATTCCGCTGAAGTTTAAAAATGCTTTTGAACTTTTCCATTGCTCTCGGAATTCAGCTGAAGTTTAAAAATGCTTTGGAACTCTTCCATTGTTCTCGGAATTCTGCTGAAGTTTAAAAATGCTTCCGATCTCTCCCATTGTTCTCGGAATTCCGCTGAAGTTTAAAAATGCTTTGGAACTCTTCCATTGTTCTCGGTATTCCGCTGAAGTTTAAAAATACTGCGGAACTCTCCCATTGTTCTCGGAATTCTACTGGCGTTTAAAAATGGTTCCGAACTCTTATATTGTTCTCGGAATTCTGCTGACATTTAAAAATGGTTCGGAACTCTTCAATAATTCTCAGAATTCTGCTGTAGTTTAAAAATGCTTTGGAACTCTTCCATTGTTCTCGGAATTCTGCTGAAGTTTAATAATGCTTCCAAACTCGTCCATTGTTCTCAGAATTCCGCTGAAGTTTAAAAATGCTTCGGAACTCTTCCATTGTTCTCGGAATTAAGCTGACATTTAAAAACGCTTTGGAACTTTTCCTTTGCTCTCGGAATTCTGGTGAAGTTTAAAAATGCTTTGGAACTTTTCCATTGTACTCAGAAATCTGCTGAAGTTTAAAAATGCTTCGGAACTTTTCCATTGTTCTCGGAATTTTGCTGGCGCTTAAAAATGGTTCCGAACTCTTCCATTGTTCTCGGAATTAAGCTGACACTTAAAAATGCTTTGGAACTTTCCCATTGTCCATGGAATTCTGCTGACGTTTATAAATGCTTTGGAACTCTTCCATTGTTCTCGGAATTCTGCTGACGTTTAAAAATGCTTCAGAACACTCCCATTGTTCTCGGAATTCCGTTGAAGTTTAAAAATGCTTCGGAACCCTTCCATTGTTCTTGGTATTCCGCTGAAGTTTAAAAATGCTTTTGAACTTTTCCATTGCTCTCGGAATTAAGCTGAAGTTTAAAAATGCTTTTTAACTCTTCCATTGTTCTCGGAATTCTGCTGAAGTTTAAAAATGCTTTGGAGCTCTCCCATTGTTCTCGGAATTCCGCTGAAGTTTAAAAATGCTTCGGAACTCTTCCATTGTTCTCGGTATTCCACTGAAGTTTTAAAAATACTGCGGAACTCTCCCATTGTTCTCGGAATTCTACTGGCGTTTAAAAATGGTTCCGAACTCTTCCATTGTTCTCGGAATTCTGCTGACATTTAAAAATGGTTCGGAACTCTTCAATAATTCTCAGAATTCTGCTGTAGTTGAAAAATGCTTTGGAACTCTTCCATTGTTCTCGGAATTCTGCTGAAGTTTAAAAATGCTTCCAAACTCGTCCATTGTTCTCGGAATTCCGCTGAAGTTTAAAAATGCTTCGGAACTCTCGCATTGTTCTCGGAATTAAGCTGACATTTAAAAATGCTTTGGAACTTTTCCTTTGCTCTCGGAATTCTGGTGAAGTTTAAAAATGCTTTGGAACTTTTCCATTGTACTCAGAAATCTGCTGAAGTTTAAAAATGCTTCGGAACTTTTCCATTGTTCTCGGAATTTTGCTGGCGCTTAAAAATGGTTCCGAACTCTTCCATTGTTCTCGGAATTAAGCTGACATTTAAAAATGCTTTGGAACTTTCCCATTGTCCATGGAATTCTGCTGACGTTTATAAATGCTTTGGAACTCTTCCATTGTTCTCGGAATTCTGCTGACGTTTAAAAATGCTTCAGAACACTCCCATTGTTCTCGGAATTCCGTTGAAGTTTAAAAATGCTTCGGAACTCTTCCATTGTTCTCGGTATTCCACTGAAGTTTAAAAATGCTTTGGACCTCTTCCATTTATCTCGGAATTTTGCTGATATTTAAAATTGTTTCGGAACTCTTCCATTGTTCTCAGAATTCTGCTGGCGTTTAAAAATGGTTCCGAACTCTTCCATTGTTCTCGGCATTCTGCTGACGTTTAAAAATGGTTTGGAACTCTTCAATTGTTCTCAGAATTCTGCTGTAGTTTAAAAATGATTTGGAACTCTTCCATTGTTCTCGGAATTCCGCTAAAGTTTAAAAATGCTTTTGAACTTTTCCTGTGCTCTCGGAATTCTGCTGAAGTTTAAAAATGCATCCGAACTCTTCCATTGTTCTCAGAATTCTGCTGAAGTTTAAAAATGCTTCTGACCTCTTCCATTGTTCTCGGAATTCTGCTGGCGTTTAAAAATGGTTCGGAACTCTTCCATTGTTCTCGGAATTCTGCTCACATTTAAAAATGGTTCGGAACTCTTCAATAATCTCAGAATTCTGCTGTAGTTTAAAAATGCTTTGGAACTCTTCCATTGTTATCGGAATTCTGCTGAAGTTTAAAAATGCTTCCGAACTCGTCCATTGTTCTCAGAATTCCGCTGAAGTTTAAAAATGCTTTGGAACTCTTCCATTGTTCTCGGAATTAAGCTGACAATTAAAAATGCTTCGGAACTCTCCCATTGTTCTCGGAATTAAGCTGACATTTAAAAATGCTTTGGAACTTTTCCATTGCTCTCGGAATTCTGGTGAAGTTTAAAAATGCTTTGGAACTTTTACATTGTACTCAGAATTCTGCTGAAGTTTAAAAATGCTTCGGAACTTTTCCATTGTTCTCGGAATTTTGCTGGCGTTTAAAAATGGTTCCGAACTCTTCCATTGTTCTCGGAATTCTGCTGACGTTTAAAAATGGTTCGGAACTCTTCAATAATTCTCAGAATTCTGCTGTAGTTTAAAAATGCTTTGGAACTCTTCCATTGTTCTCGGAATTCTGCTGAAGTTTAAAAATGCTTCCGAACTCGTCCACTGTTCTCGGAATTCCGCTGAAGTTTAAAAATGCTTCGGAACTCTTCCATTGTTCTCAGAATTAAGTTGACATTTAAAAATGCTTTGGAACTTTGACATTGTCCTTGGAATTCTGCTGACGTTTATAAATGCTTTGGAACACTTCCATTGTTCTCGGAATTCTGCTGATGTTTAAAAATGCTTCAGAACACTCCCATTGTTCTCGGAATTCCGCTGAAGTTTAAAAATGCTTCGGAACACTTCCATTGTTCTCGGTATTCCGCTGAAGTTTAAAAATGCTTCGGACCTCTTCCATTGTTCTCAGAATTTTGCTGACATTTAAAAATGCTTTGGAACTCTTCCATTGTTCTCGGAATTCCGCTGAAGTTTAAAAATGCTTTTGAACTTTTCCATTGCTCTCGGAATTCTGCTGAAGTTTAAAAATGCATCCGAACTCTTCCATTGTTCTCAGAATTCCGCTGAAGTTTAAAAATGCTTCGGAACTCTTCCATTGTTCTCGGAATTCCGCTGACATTTAAAAATGCTTCGGAACTTTTCCTTTGTTCTCGGAATTCTGCTGACGTTTATTAATGCTTTGGAACTCTTCCATTGTTCTCGGAATTCTGCTGATGTTTAAAAATGCTTCAGAACACTCCCATTGCTCTCGTAATTCCGCTGTAGTGTAAAAATGCTTCGGAACTCTTCCATTTTTCTCGGTATTCCGCTGAAGTTTAAAAATGCTTCGGACCTCTTCCATTGTTCTCGGAATTTTACTGATGTTTAAAAATGCTTCGGAACTCTTCCATTGTTCTCAGAAGTCTGCTAGCGTTTAAAAATGGTTCTGAACTCTTCCATTGTTCTCGGAATTCTGCTGACGTTTAAAAATGGTTCGGAACTCTTTCATTGTTCTCGGAATTCTGCTGACATTTAAAAATGCTTCAGAACACTCCCATTGTTCTCGGAATTCCACAGAAGTTTAAAAATGCTTCGGAACTCTTCCATTGTTATCGGTATTCCGCTGAAGTTTAAAAATGCTTTGGAACTCTTCCATTGTTCTCGTAATTCCGCTGACATTTAAAAATGCTTCGGAACTTTTCCATTGTTCTCGGAATTCTGCTGACGTTTATTAATGTTTTGGAACTCTTCCATTGTTCTCGGAATTCTGCTGACATTTAAAAATGCTTCAGATCACTCCCATTGTTCTCAGAATTCCGCTGAAGTTTAAAAATTCTTCGGAACTCTTCCCTTGTTCTCAGAATTCCGCTGAAGTTTAAAAATGCTTCGGAACTCTTCCATTGTTCTCGGTATTCCGCTGAAGTTTAAAATTGCTTTGGAACTCTTCCATTGTTCTCGGAATTCTGCTGGAGTTTAAAAATGCTTCGGAACTCTTCCATTGTTCCCGGAATTCTGCTCACATTTAAAAATGGTTCGGAACTCTTCAATAATTCTCAGAATTCTGCTGTAGTTTAAAAATGCTTTGGAACTCTTCCATTGTTCTCGGAATTCTGCTGAAGTTTAAAAATGCTTCGGACCTCTTCCATTGCTCTCGGAATTCTGGTGAAGTTTAAAAATGCTTTGGAACTTTTCCATTGTACTCAGAATTCTGCTGATATTCAAAAATGCTTCAAAACTCTTCCATTGTTCTCAGAATTCCGCTGAAGGTTAAAAATTCTTCTGAACTTTTCCATTGCTCTCGGAATTCTGCTGATGTTTAGAAATGCTTCCGAACCCTTCCATTGTTCTCAGAATTCCGCTGAAGTTTAAAAATGCTTCGGAACTCTTCCATTGTTCTCGGAAATCTGCTGATGTTTAAAAATGCTTCAGAACACTCCCATTGCTCTCGGAATTCCGCTGAAGTGTAAAAATGCTTCGGAACTCTTCCATTTTTCTCGGTATTCCGCTGAAGTTTAAAAATGCTTCGGACCTCTTCCATTGTTCTCGGAATTTTGCTGATGTTTAAAAATGCTCCGGAACCCTTCCATTGTTCTCAGAATTCCGCTGAAGTTTAAAAATGCTTCGGAACTCTTCCATTGTTCTCGAAATTCCGCTGACATTTAATAATGCTTCGGAACTTTTCCTTTGTTCTCGTAATTCTGCTGACGTTTATTAATGCTTTGGAACTCTTCCATTGTTCTCAGAATTCTGCTGACGTTTAAAAATGCTTCAGAACACTCCCATTGCTCTTGGAATTCTGCTGTAATTTAAAAATGCTTCAGAACTCTTCCATTTTTCTCAGTATTCCGCTGAAGTTTAAAAAATTCTTCGGACCTCTTCCATTGTTCTCGGAATTTTGCTGATGTTTAAAAATGCTTCGGAACTCTTCCATTGTTCTCGGAATTCTGCTGGCGTTTAAAAATGGTTCCGAACTCTTCCATTGTTCTCGGAATTCTGCTGACGTTTAAAAATGGTTTGGAACTTTTCCATTGCTCTCGGAATTCTGCTGAAGTTTAAAAATGCATCCGAACTCTTCCATTGTTCTCAGAATTCCGCTGAAGTTTAAAAATGCTTCGGAACTCTTAAATTGTTCTCGGAATTCCGCTGACATTTAAAAATGCTTCGGAACTTTTACTTTGTTCTCGGAATTCTGCTGACGTTTATTAATGCTTTGGAACTCTTCCATTGTTCTCGGAATTCTGCTGATGTTTAAAAATGCTTCAGAACACTCCCATTGCTCTCGTAATTCCGCTGTAGTGTAAAAATGCTTCGGAACTCTTCCATTTTTCTCGGTATTCCGCTGAAGTTTAAAAATGCTTCGGACCTCTTGCATTGTTCTCGGAAGTCTGCTAGCGTTTAAAAATGGTTCTGAACTCTTCCATTGTTCTCGGAATTCTGCTGACGTTTAAAAATGCTTCAGAACACTCCCATTGTTCTCGGAATTCACAGAAGTTTAAAAATGCTTCGGAACTCTTCCATTGTTCTCGGTATTCCGCTGTAGTTTAAAAATGCTTTGGAACTCTTCCATTGATCTCGTAATTCCGCTGACATTTAAAAATGCTTCGGAACTTTTCCATTGTTCTCGGAATTCTGCTGACGTTTATTAATGTTTTGGAACTCTTCCATTGTTCTCGGAATTCTGCTGACATTTAAAAATGCTTCAGAACACTCCCATTGTTCTCAGAATTCCGCTGAAGTTTAAAAATGCTTCGGAACTCTTCCATTGTTCTCGGTATTCCGCTGAAGTTTAAAAATGCTTCGGACCTCTTGCATTGTTCTCGGAATTTTGCTGACGTTTAAAAATGCTTCGGAACTCTTCCATTGTTCTCGAAATTCCTTTGAAGTTTAAAAATGCTTCCGAAGTCTTCCATTGTTCTCGGAATTTTGCAGAAGTTTAAAATTGCTTTGGAACTCTTCCATTGTTCTCGGAATTCTGCTGGAGTTTAAAAATGCTTTGGAACTCTTCCATTGTTCTCGGAATTCTGCTGAAGTTTAAAAATGCTTCGGACCTCTTCCATTGCTCTCGGAATTCTGGTGAAGTTTAAAAATGCTTTGGAACTTTTCCATTGTACTCGGAATTCTGCTGATATTCAAAAATGCTTCAAAACTCTTCCATTGTTCTCAGAATTCCGCTGAAGGTTAAAAATTCTTCTGAACTTTTCCATTGCTCTCGGAATTCTGCTGAAGTTTAAAAATGCTTCCGAACCCTTCCATTGTTCGCAGAATTCCGCTGAAGTTTAAAAATGCTTCGGAACTCTTCCATTGTTCTCGGAATTCCGCTGACATTTAAAAATGCTTCGGAACTTTTCCTTTGTTCTCGGAATTCTGCTGACGTTTATTTATGCTTTGGAACTCTTCCATTGTTCTCGGAAATCTGCTGACGTTTAAAAATGCTTCAGAACACTCCCATTGCTCTCGGAATTCCGCTGAAGTGTAAAAATGCTTCGGAACTCTTCCATTTTTCTCGGTATTCCGCTGAAGTTTAGAAATGCTTCGGACCTCTTCCATTGTTCTCGGAATTTTGCTGATGTTTAAAAATGCTTCGGAACCCTTCCATTGTTCTCAGAATTCCGCTGAAGTTTAAAAATGCATCGGAAATCTTCCATTGTTCTCGAAATTCCGCTGACATTTAATAATGCTTTGGAACTTTTCCTTTGTTCTCGGAATTCTGCTGACGTTTATTAATGCTTTGGAACTCTTCCATTGTTCTCGGAATTCTGCTGACGTTTAAAAATGCTTCAGAACACTCCCATTGCTCTTGGAATTCTGCTGTAATTTAAAAATGCTTCAGAACTCTTCCATTTTTCTCAGTATTCCGCTGAAGTTTAAAAATTCTTCGGACCTCTTCCATTGTTCTCGGAATTTTGCTGATGTTTAAAAATGCTTCGGAACTCTTCCATTGTTCTCGGAATTCTGCTGGCGTTTAAAAATGGTTCCGAACTCTTCCATTGTTCTCGGAATTCTGCTGACGTTTAAAAATGGTTTGGAACTCTTCCATTGTTCTCGGAGTTCCGCTGACATTTAAAAATGCTTTGGAACTTTGAAATTGTCCTTGGAATTCTGCTGACGTCTATAAATGCTTTGGAACTCTTCCATTGTTCTCGGAATTCTGCTGATGTTTAAAAATGCTTCAGAACACTCCCATTGTTCTCAGAATTCCGCTGAAGTTTAAAAATGCTTTGGAACTCTTCCATTGTTCTCGGTATTCCGCTGAAGTTTAAAAATGCTTCGGACCTCTTCCATTGTTCTCAGAATTTTGCTGACATTTAAAAATGCTTTGGAACTCTTCCATTGTTCTCGGAATTCCGCTGAAGTTTAAAAATGCTTTTGAACTTTTCCATTGCTCTCGGAATACTGCTGAAGTTTAAAAATGCATCCGAACTCTTCCATTGTTCTCAGAATTCCGCTGAAGTTTAAAAATGCTTCGGAACTCTTCCATTGTTCTCGGAATTCCGCTGACATTTAAAAATGCTTCGGAACTTTTACTTTGTTCTCGGAATTCTGCTGACGTTTATTAATGCTTTGGAACTCTTCCATTGTTCTCGGAATTCTGCTGATGTTTAAAAATGCTTCAGAACACTCCCATTGCTCTCGTAATTCCGCTGTAGTGTAAAAATGCTTCGGAACTCTTCCATTTTTCTCGGTATTCCGCTGAAGTTTAAAAATGCTTCGGACCTCTTCCATTGTTCTCGGAATTTTACTGATGTTTAAAAATGCTTCGGAACTCTTCCATTGTTCTCGGAAGTCTGCTAGCGTTTAAAAATGGTTCTGAACTCTTCCATTGTTCTCGGAATTCTGCTGACGTTTAAAAATGCTTCAGAACACTCCCATTGTTCTCGGAATTCCACAGAAGTTTAAAAATGCTTCGGAACACTTCCATTGTTCTCGGTATTCCGCTGAAGTTTAAAAATGCTTTGGAACTCTTCCATTGATCTCGTAATTCCGCTGACATTTAAAAATGCTTCGGAACTTTTCCATTGTTCTCGGAATTCTGCTGACGTTTATTAATGTTTTGGAACTCTTCCATTGTTCTCGGAATTCCGCTGACATTTAAAAATGCTTCAGAACACTCCCATTGTTCTCAGAATTCCGCTGAAGTTTAAAAATGCTTCGGAACTCTTCCATTGTTCTCGGTATTCCGCTGAAGTTTAAAAATGCTTCGGACCTCTTGCATTGTTCTCGGAATTTTGCTGACGTTTAAAAATGCTTCGGAACTCTTCCATTGTTCTCGAAATTCCTTTGAAGTTTAAAAATGCTTCCGAAGTCTTCCATTGTTCTCGGAATTTCGCAGAAGTTTAAAATTGCTTTGGAACTCTTCCATTGTTCTCGGAATTCTGCTGGAGTTTAAAAATGCTTTGGAACTTTTCCATTGCTCTCGGAATTCTGCTGATATTCAAAAATGCTTCAAAACTCTTCCATTGTTCTCAGAATTCCGCTGAAGGTTAAAAATTCTTCTGAACTTTTCCATTGCTCTCGGAATTCTGCTGAAGTTTAAAAATGCTTCCGAACCCTTTCATTGTTCGCAGAATTCTGCTGAAGTTTAAAAATGCTTCGGAACTTTTCCTTTGTTCTCGGAATTCTGCTGACGTTTATTTATGCTTTGGAACTCTTCCATTGTTCTCAGAAATCTGCTGACGTTTAAAAATGCTTCCGAACTCGTCCATTGTTCTCGGAATTCCACTGAAGTTTAAAAATGCTTTGGAACTCTTCCATTGCTCTCGGAATTAAGCTGACATTTAAAAATGCTTCAGAACTCTCCCATTGTTCTCGGAATTAAGCTGACATTTAAAAATGCTTTGGAACTTTTCCATTGCTCTCGGAAATCTGGTGAAGTTTAAAAATGCTTTGGAACTTTTACATTGTACTCAGAATTCTGCTGAAGTTTAAAAATGCTTCGGAACTTTTCCATTGTTCTCGGAATTTTGCTGGCGTTTAAAAATGGTTCCGAACTCTTCCATTGTTCTCGGAATTCTGCTGACGTTTAAAAATGGTTCGGAACTCTTCAATAATTCTCAGAATTCTGCTGTAGTTTAAAAATGCTTTGGAACTCTTCCATTGTTCTCGGAATTCTGCTGAAGTTTAAAAATGCTTCCGAACTCGTCCACTGTTTTCGGAATTCCGCTGAAGTTTAAAAATGCTTTGGAACTCTTCCATTGTTCTCAGAATTAAGTTGACATTTAAAAATGCTTTGGAACTTTGACATTGTCCTTTTAATTCTGCTGACGTTTATAAATGCTTTGGAACTCTTCCATTGTTCTCTGAATTCTGCTGATGTTTAAAAAATGCTTCAGAACACTCCCATTGTTCTCGGAATTCCGCTGAAGTTTAAAAATGCTTCGGAACTCTTCCATTGTTCTTGGTATTCCGCTGAAGTTTAAAAATGCTTCGGACCTCTTCCATTGTTCTCAGAATTTTGCTGACATTTAAAAATGCTTTGGAACTCTTCCATTGCTCTCGGAATTCTGCTGAAGTTTAAAAATGCATCCGAACTCTTCCATTGTTCTCAGAATTCCGCTGAAGTTTAAAAATGCTTCGGAACTCTTCCATTGTTCACGGAATTCCGCTGACGTTTATTAATGCTTTGGAACTCTTCCATTGTTCTCGGAATTTTACTGATGTTTAAAAATGCTTCGGAACTCTTCCATTGTTCTCGGAATTCTGCTGGCGTTTAAAAATGTTTCCGAACTCTTCCATTGCTCTCGGAATTCTGCTGACGTTTAAAAATGGTTTGGAACTCTTCCATTGTTCTCGGAATTCCGCTGACATTTAAAAATGCTTTGGAACTTTGACATTGTCCTTGGAATTCTGCTGACGTCTATAAATGCTTTGGAACTCTTCCCTTGTTCTCGTAATTCTGCTGATGTTTAAAAATGCTTCAGAACACTCCCATTGTTCTCGGAATTCCGCTGAAGTTTAAAAATGCTTTGGAACTCTTCCATTGTTCTCGGTATTCCGCTGAAGTTTAAAAATGCTTCGGACCTCTTCCATTGTTCTCAGAATTTTGCTGACATTTAAAAATGCTTTGGAACTCTTCCATTGTTCTCGGAATTCCGCTGAAGTTTAAAAATGCTTTTGAACTTTTCCATTGCTCTCGGAATTCTGCTGAAGTTTAAAAATGCATCCGAACTCTTCCATTGTTCTCAGAATTCCGCTGAAGTTTAAAAATGCTTCGGAACTCTTCCATTGTTCTCGGAATTCTGCTGATGTTTAAAAATGCTTCAGAACACTCCCATTGCTCTCGTAATTCCGCTGTAGTGTAAAAATGCTTCGGAACTCTTCCATTTTTCTCGGTATTCCGCTGAAGTTTAAAAATGCTTCGGACCTCTTCCATTGTTCTCGGAATTTTACTGATGTTTAAAAATGCTTCGGAACTCTTCCATTGTTCTCGGAAGTCTGCTAGCGTTTAAAAATGGTTCTGAACTCTTCCATTGTTCTCGGAATTCTGCTGACGTTTAAAAATGCTTCAGAACACTCCCATTGTTCTCGGAATTCCACAGAAGTTTAAAAATGCTTCGGAACTCTTCCATTGTTCTCGGTATTCCGCTGAAGTTTAAAAATGCTTTGGAACTCTTCCATTGATCTCGTAATTCCGCTGACATTTAAAAATGCTTCGGAACTTTTCCATTGTTCTCGGAATTCTGCTGACGTTTATTAATGTTTTGGAACTCTTCCATTGTTCTCGGAATTCCGCTGACATTTAAAAATGCTTCAGAACACTCCCATTGTTCTCAGAATTCCGCTGAAGTTTAAAAATGCTTCGGAACTCTTCCATTGTTCTCGGTATTCCGCTGAAGTCTAAAAATGCTTCGGACCTCTTCCATTGTTCTCGGAATTTTGCTGACGTTTAAAAATGCTTCGGAACTCTTCCATTGTTCTCGAAATTCCTTTGAAGTTTAAAAATGCTTCCGAAGTCTTCCATTGTTCTCGGAATTTCGCAGAAGTTTAAAATTGCTTTGGAACTCTTCCATTGTTCTCGGAATTCTGCTGGAGTTTAAAAATGCTTTGGAACTCTTCCATTGTTCTCGGAATTCTGCTGAAGTTTAAAAATGCTTCGGACCTCTTCCATTGCTCTCGGAATTCTGGTGAAGTTTAAAAATGCTTTGGAACTTTTCCATTGCTCTCGGAATTCTGCTGATATTCAAAAATGCTTCAAAACTCTTCCATTGTTCTCAGAATTCCGCTGAAGGTTAAAAATTCTTCTGAACTTTTCCATTGCTCTCGGAATTCTGCTCAAGTTTAAAAATGCTTCCGAACCCTTCCATTGTTCGCAGAATTCTGCTGAAGTTTAAAAATGCTTCGGAACTCTTCCATTGTTCTCGGAATTCCGCTGACATTTAAAAATGCTTCGGAACTTTTCCTTTGTTCTCGGAATTCTGCTGACGTTTATTTATGCTTTGGAACTCTTCCATTGTTCTCGGAAATCTGCTGACGTTTAAAAATGCTTCCGAACTCGTCCATTGTTCTCGGAATTTCACTGAAGTTTAAAAATGCTTTGGAACTCTTCCATTGCTCTCGGAATTAAGCTGACATTTAAAAATGCTTCAGAACTCTCCCATTGTTCTCGGAATTAAGCTGACATTTAAAAATGCTTTGGAACTTTTCCATTGCTCTCGGAAATCTGGTGAAGTTTAAAAATGCTTTGGAACTTTTACATTGTACTCAGAATTCTGCTGAAGTTTAAAAATGCTTCGGAACTTTTCCATTGTTCTCGGAATTTTGCTGGCGTTTAAAAATGGTTCCGAACTCTTCCATTGTTCTCGGAATTCTGCTGACGTTTAAAAATGGTTCGTAACTCTTCAATAATACTCAGAATTCTGCTGTAGTTTAAAAATGCTTTGGAACTCTTCCATTGTTCTCGGAATTCTGCTGAAGTTTAAAAATGCTTCCGAACTCGTCCACTGTTCTCGGAATTCCGCTGAAGTTTAAAAATGCTTTGGAACTCTTCCATTGTTCTCAGAATTAAGTTGACATTTAAAAATGCTTTGGAACTTTGACATTGTCCTTTTAATTCTGCTGACGTTTATAAATGCTTTGGAACTCTTCCATTGTTCTCTGAATTCTGCTGATGTTTAAAAAATGCTTCAGAACACTCCCATTGTTCTCGGAATTCCGCTGAAGTTTAAAAATGCTTCGGAACTCTTCCATTGTTCTTGGTATTCCGCTGAAGTTTAAAAATGCTTCGGACCTCTTCCATTGTTCTCAGAATTTTGCTGACATTTAAAAATGCTTTGGAACTCTTCCATTGTTCTCGGAATTCCGCTGAAGTTTAAAAATGCTTTTGAACTTTTCCATTGCTCTCGGAATTCTGCTGAAGTTCAAAAATGCATCCGAACTCTTCCATTGTTCTCAGAATTCCGCTGAAGTTTAAAAATGCTTCGGAACTCTTCCATTGTTCACGGAATTCCGCTGACGTTTATTAATGCTTTGGAACTCTTCCATTGTTCTCGGAATTTTACTGATGTTTAAAAATGCTTCGGAACTCTTCCATTGTTCTCGGAAGTCTGCTAGCGTTTAAAAATGGTTCTGAACTCTTTCATTGTTCTCGGAATTCTGCTGACGTTTAAAAATGGTTCGGAACTCTTCCATTGTTCTCGGAATTCTGCTGACGTTTAAAAATGCTTCAGAACACTCCCATTGTTCTCGGAATTCCACAGAAGTTTAAAAATGCTTCGGAACTCTTCCATTGTTCTCGGTATTCCGCTGAAGTTTAAAAATGCTTCGGACCTCTTCCATTGTTCTCGGAATTTTGCTGACATTTAAAAATGCTTCGGAACTCTTCCATTGTTCTCAGAATTCTGCTGCCGTTTAAAAATGGTTCCGAACTCTTCCATTGTTCTCGGCATTCTGCTGACGTTTAAAAATGGTTTGGAACTCTTCAATTGTTCTCAGAATTCTGCTGTAGTTTAAAAATGCTTTGGAACTCTTCCATTGTTCTCGGAATTCCGCTAAAGTTTAAAAATGCTTTTGAACTTTTCCAGTGCTCTCGGAATTCTGCTGAAGTTTAAAAATACATCCGAACTCTTCCATTGTTCTCAGAATTCCGCTGAAGTTTAAAAATGCTTCGGACCTCTTCCATTGTTCTCGGAATTCTGCTGGCGTTTAAAAATGGTTCCGAACTCTTCCATTGTTCTCGTAATTCTGCTGGCGTTTAAAAATGGTTCGGAACTCTTCCATTGTTCTCAGAATTCTGCTCACATTTAAAAATGGTTCGGAACTCTTCAATAATTCTCAGAATTCTGCTGTAGTTTAAAAATGCTTTGGAACTCTTCCATTGTTATCGGAATTCTGCTGAAGTTTAAAAATGCTTCCGAACTCGTCCATTGTTCTCGGAATTCCGCTGAAGTTTAAAAATGCTTTGGTTCTCTTCCATTGCTCTCGGAATTAAGCTGACATTTAAAAATGCTTCAGAACTCTCCCATTGTTCTCGGAATTAAGCTGACATTTAAAAATGCTTTGGAACTTTTCCTTTGCTCTCGGAATTCTGGTGAAGTTTAAAAATGCTTTGGAACTTTTACTGTGTACTTAGAATTCTGCTGAAGTTTAAAAATGCTTCGGAACTTTTCCATTGTTCTCGGAATTTTGCTGGCGTTTAAAAATGGTTCCGAACTCTTCCATTGTTCTCGGAATTCTGCTGACGTTTAAAAATGGTTCGGAACTCTTCAATAATTCTCAGAATTCTGCTGTAGTTTAAAAATGCTTTGGAACTCTTCCATTGTTCTCGGAATTCTGCTGAAGTTTAAAAATGCTTCCGAACTCGTCCACTGTTCTCGGAATTCCGCTGAAGTTTAAAAATGCTTTGGAACTCTTCCATTGTTCTCAGAATTAAGTTGATATTTAAAAATGCTTTGGAACTTTGACATTGTCCTTTTAATTCTGCTGACGTTTATAAATGCTTTGGAACATTTTTTCATTGTTCTCTGAATTCTGCTGATGTTTAAAAAATGCTTCAGAACACTCCCATTGTTCTCGGAATTCCGCTGAAGTTTAAAAATGCTTCGGAACTCTTCCATTGTTCTTGGTATTCCGCTGAAGTTTAAAAATTCTTCGGACCTCTTCCATTGTTCTCAGAATTTTGCTGACATTTAAAAATGCTTTGGAACTCTTCCATTGTTCTCGGAATTAAGCTGACATTTAAAAATGCTTTGGAACTTTTCCATTGCTCTCGGAAATCTGGTGAAGTTTAAAAATGCTTTGGAACTTTTACATTGTACTCAGAATTCTGCTGAAGTTTAAAAATGCTTCGGAACTTTTCCATTGTTCTCGGAATTTTGCTGGCGTTTAAAAATGGTTCCGAACTCTTCCATTGTTCTCGGAATTCTGCTGACGTTTAAAAATGGTTCGGAACTCTTCAATAATTCTCAGAATTCTGCTGTAGTTTAAAAATGCTTTGGAACTCTTCCATTGTTCTCGGAATTCTGCTGAAGTTTAAAAATGCTTCCGAACTCGTCCACTGTTCTCGGAATTCCGCTGAAGTTTAAAAATGCTTTGGAACTCTTCCATTGTTCTCAGAATTAAGTTGACATTTAAAAATGCTTTGGAACTTTGACATTGTCCTTTTAATTCTGCTGACGTTTATAAATGCTTTGGAACTCTTCCATTGTTCTCTGAATTCTGCTGATGTTTAAAAAATGCTTCAGAACACTCCCATTGTTCTCGGAATTCCGCTGAAGTTTAAAAATGCTTCGGAACTCTTCCATTGTTCTTGGTATTCCGCTGAAGTTTAAAAATGCTTCGGACCTCTTCCATTGTTCTCAGAATTTTGCTGACATTTAAAAATGCTTTGGAACTCTTCCATTGCTCTCGGAATTCTGCTGAAGTTTAAAAATGCATCCGAACTCTTCCATTGTTCTCAGAATTCCGCTGAAGTTTAAAAATGCTTCGGAACTCTTCCATTGTTCACGGAATTCCGCTGACGTTTATTAATGCTTTGGAACTCTTCCATTGTTCTCGGAATTTTACTGATGTTTAAAAATGCTTCGGAACTCTTCCATTGTTCTCGGAATTCTGCTGGCGTTTAAAAATGGTTCCGAACTCTTCCATTGCTCTCGGAATTCTGCTGACGTTTAAAAATGGTTTGGAACTCTTCCATTGTTCTCGGAATTCCGCTGACATTTAAAAATGCTTTGGAACTTTGACATTGTCCTTGGAATTCTGCTGACGTCTATAAATGCTTTCGAACTCTTCCCTTGTTCTCGTAATTCTGCTGATGTTTAAAAATGCTTCAGAACACTCCCATTGTTCTCGGAATTCCGCTGAAGTTTAAAAATGCTTTGGAACTCTTCCATTGTTCTCGGTATTCCGCTGAAGTTTAAAAATGCTTCGGACCTCTTCCATTGTTCTCAGAATTTTGCTGACATTTAAAAATGCTTTGGAACTCTTCCATTGTTCTCGGAATTCCGCTGAAGTTTAAAAATGCTTTTGAACTTTTCCATTGCTCTCGGAATTCTGCTGAAGTTTAAAAATGCATCCGAACTCTTCCATTGTTCTCAGAATTCCGCTGAAGTTTAAAAATGCTTCGGAACTCTTCCATTGTTCACGGAATTCCGCTGACGTTTATTAATGCTTTGGAACTCTTCCATTGTTCTCGGAATTTTACTGATGTTTAAAAATGCTTCGGAACTCTTCCATTGTTCTCGGAAGTCTGCTAGCGTTTAAAAATGGTTCTGAACTCTTTCATTGTTCTCGGAATTCTGCTGACGTTTAAAAATGGTTCGGAACTCTTCCATTGTTCTCGGAATTCTGCTGACGTTTAAAAATGCTTCAGAACACTCCCATTGTTCTCGGAATTCCACAGAAGTTTAAAAATGCTTCGGAACTCTTCCATTGTTCTCGGTATTCCGCTGAAGTTTAAAAATGCTTCGGACCTCTTCCATTGTTCTCGGAATTTTGCTGACATTTAAAAATGCTTCGGAACTCTTCCATTGTTCTCAGAATTCTGCTGCCGTTTAAAAATGGTTCCGAACTCTTCCATTGTTCTCGGCATTCTGCTGACGTTTAAAAATGGTTTGGAACTCTTCAATTGTTCTCAGAATTCTGCTGTAGTTTAAAAATGCTTTGGAACTCTTCCATTGTTCTCGGAATTCCGCTAAAGTTTAAAAATGCTTTTGAACTTTTCCAGTGCTCTCGGAATTCTGCTGAAGTTTAAAAATACATCCGAACTCTTCCATTGTTCTCAGAATTCCGCTGAAGTTTAAAAATGCTTCGGACCTCTTCCATTGTTCTCGGAATTCTGCTGGCGTTTAAAAATGGTTCCGAACTCTTCCATTGTTCTCGTAATTCTGCTGGCGTTTAAAAATGGTTCGGAACTCTTCCATTGTTCTCAGAATTCTGCTCACATTTAAAAATGGTTCGGAACTCTTCAATAATTCTCAGAATTCTGCTGTAGTTTAAAAATGCTTTGGAACTCTTCCATTGTTATCGGAATTCTGCTGAAGTTTAAAAATGCTTCCGAACTCGTCCATTGTTCTCGGAATTCCGCTGAAGTTTAAAAATGCTTTGGTTCTCTTCCATTGCTCTCGGAATTAAGCTGACATTTAAAAATGCTTCAGAACTCTCCCATTGTTCTCGGAATTAAGCTGACATTTAAAAATGCTTTGGAACTTTTCCTTTGCTCTCGGAATTCTGGTGAAGTTTAAAAATGCTTTGGAACTTTTACTGTGTACTTAGAATTCTGCTGAAGTTTAAAAATGCTTCGGAACTTTTCCATTGTTCTCGGAATTTTGCTGGCGTTTAAAAATGGTTCCGAACTCTTCCATTGTTCTCGGAATTCTGCTGACGTTTAAAAATGGTTCGGAACTCTTCAATAATTCTCAGAATTCTGCTGTAGTTTAAAAATGCTTTGGAACTCTTCCATTGTTCTCGGAATTCTGCTGAAGTTTAAAAATGCTTCCGAACTCGTCCACTGTTCTCGGAATTCCGCTGAAGTTTAAAAATGCTTTGGAACTCTTCCATTGTTCTCAGAATTAAGTTGATATTTAAAAATGCTTTGGAACTTTGACATTGTCCTTTTAATTCTGCTGACGTTTATAAATGCTTTGGAACATTTTTTCATTGTTCTCTGAATTCTGCTGATGTTTAAAAAATGCTTCAGAACACTCCCATTGTTCTCGGAATTCCGCTGAAGTTTAAAAATGCTTCGGAACTCTTCCATTGTTCTTGGTATTCCGCTGAAGTTTAAAAATGCTTCGGACCTCTTCCATTGTTCTCAGAATTTTGCTGACATTTAAAAATGCTTTGGAACTCTTCCATTGCTCTCGGAATTCTGCTGAAGTTTAAAAATGCATCCGAACTCTTCCATTGTTCTCAGAATTCCGCTGAAGTTTAAAAATGCTTCGGAACTCTTCCATTGTTCACGGAATTCCGCTGACGTTTATTAATGCTTTGGAACTCTTCCATTGTTCTCGGAATTTTACTGATGTTTAAAAATGCTTCGGAACTCTTCCATTGTTCTCGGAATTCTGCTGGCGTTTAAAAATGGTTCCGAACTCTTCCATTGCTCTCGGAATTCTGCTGACGTTTAAAAATGGTTTGGAACTCTTCCATTGTTCTCGGAATTCCGCTGACATTTAAAAATGCTTTGGAACTTTGACATTGTCCTTGGAATTCTGCTGACGTCTATAAATGCTTTCGAACTCTTCCCTTGTTCTCGTAATTCTGCTGATGTTTAAAAATGCTTCAGAACACTCCCATTGTTCTCGGAATTCCGCTGAAGTTTAAAAATGCTTTGGAACTCTTCCATTGTTCTCGGTATTCCGCTGAAGTTTAAAAATGCTTCGGACCTCTTCCATTGTTCTCAGAATTTTGCTGACATTTAAAAATGCTTTGGAACTCTTCCATTGTTCTCGGAATTCCGCTGAAGTTTAAAAATGCTTTTGAACTTTTCCATTGCTCTCGGAATTCTGCTGAAGTTTAAAAATGCATCCGAACTCTTCCATTGTTCTCAGAATTCCGCTGAAGTTTAAAAATGCTTCGGAACTCTTCCATTGTTCACGGAATTCCGCTGACGTTTATTAATGCTTTGGAACTCTTCCATTGTTCTCGGAATTTTACTGATGTTTAAAAATGCTTCGGAACTCTTCCATTGTTCTCGGAAGTCTGCTAGCGTTTAAAAATGGTTCTGAACTCTTTCATTGTTCTCGGAATTCTGCTGACGTTTAAAAATGGTTCGGAACTCTTCCATTGTTCTCGGAATTCTGCTGACGTTTAAAAATGCTTCAGAACACTCCCATTGTTCTCGGAATTCCACAGAAGTTTAAAAATGCTTCGGAACTCTTCCATTGTTCTCGGTATTCCGCTGAAGTTTAAAAATGCTTCGGACCTCTTCCATTGTTCTCGGAATTTTGCTGACATTTAAAAATGCTTCGGAACTCTTCCATTGTTCTCAGAATTCTGCTGCCGTTTAAAAATGGTTCCGAACTCTTCCATTGTTCTCGGCATTCTGCTGACGTTTAAAAATGGTTTGGAACTCTTCAATTGTTCTCAGAATTCTGCTGTAGTTTAAAAATGCTTTGGAACTCTTCCATTGTTCTCGGAATTCCGCTAAAGTTTAAAAATGCTTTTGAACTTTTCCAGTGCTCTCGGAATTCTGCTGAAGTTTAAAAATACATCCGAACTCTTCCATTGTTCTCAGAATTCCGCTGAAGTTTAAAAATGCTTCGGACCTCTTCCATTGTTCTCGGAATTCTGCTGGCGTTTAAAAATGGTTCCGAACTCTTCCATTGTTCTCGTAATTCTGCTGGCGTTTAAAAATGGTTCGGAACTCTTCCATTGTTCTCAGAATTCTGCTCACATTTAAAAATGGTTCGGAACTCTTCAATAATTCTCAGAATTCTGCTGTAGTTTAAAAATGCTTTGGAACTCTTCCATTGTTATCGGAATTCTGCTGAAGTTTAAAAATGCTTCCGAACTCGTCCATTGTTCTCGGAATTCCGCTGAAGTTTAAAAATGCTTTGGTTCTCTTCCATTGCTCTCGGAATTAAGCTGACATTTAAAAATGCTTCAGAACTCTCCCATTGTTCTCGGAATTAAGCTGACATTTAAAAATGCTTTGGAACTTTTCCTTTGCTCTCGGAATTCTGGTGAAGTTTAAAAATGCTTTGGAACTTTTACTGTGTACTTAGAATTCTGCTGAAGTTTAAAAATGCTTCGGAACTTTTCCATTGTTCTCGGAATTTTGCTGGCGTTTAAAAATGGTTCCGAACTCTTCCATTGTTCTCGGAATTCTGCTGACGTTTAAAAATGGTTCGGAACTCTTCAATAATTCTCAGAATTCTGCTGTAGTTTAAAAATGCTTTGGAACTCTTCCATTGTTCTCGGAATTCTGCTGAAGTTTAAAAATGCTTCCGAACTCGTCCACTGTTCTCGGAATTCCGCTGAAGTTTAAAAATGCTTTGGAACTCTTCCATTGTTCTCAGAATTAAGTTGATATTTAAAAATGCTTTGGAACTTTGACATTGTCCTTTTAATTCTGCTGACGTTTATAAATGCTTTGGAACATTTTTTCATTGTTCTCTGAATTCTGCTGATGTTTAAAAAATGCTTCAGAACACTCCCATTGTTCTCGGAATTCCGCTGAAGTTTAAAAATGCTTCGGAACTCTTCCATTGTTCTTGGTATTCCGCTGAAGTTTAAAAATTCTTCGGACCTCTTCCATTGTTCTCAGAATTTTGCTGACATTTAAAAATGCTTTGGAACTCTTCCATTGTTCTCGGAATTTTACTGATGTTTAAAAATGCTTCGGAACTCTTCCATTGTTCTCGGAATTCTGCTGGCGTTTAAAAATGGTTCCGAACTCTTCCATTGCTCTCGGAATTCTGCTGACGTTTAAAAATGGTTTGGAACTCTTCCATTGTTCTCGGAATTCCGCTGACATTTAAAAATGCTTTGGAACTTTGACATTGTCCTTGGAATTCTGCTGACGTCTATAAATGCTTTCGAACTCTTCCCTTGTTCTCGTAATTCTGCTGATGTTTAAAAATGCTTCAGAACACTCCCATTGTTCTCGGAATTCCGCTGAAGTTTAAAAATGCTTTGGAACTCTTCCATTGTTCTCGGTATTCCGCTGAAGTTTAAAAATGCTTCGGACCTCTTCCATTGTTCTCAGAATTTTGCTGACATTTAAAAATGCTTTGGAACTCTTCCATTGTTCTCGGAATTCCGCTGAAGTTTAAAAATGCTTTTGAACTTTTCCATTGCTCTCGGAATTCTGCTGAAGTTTAAAAATGCATCCGAACTCTTCCATTGTTCTCAGAATTCCGCTGAAGTTTAAAAATGCTTCGGAACTCTTCCATTGTTCACGGAATTCCGCTGACGTTTATTAATGCTTTGGAACTCTTCCATTGTTCTCGGAATTTTACTGATGTTTAAAAATGCTTCGGAACTCTTCCATTGTTCTCGGAAGTCTGCTAGCGTTTAAAAATGGTTCTGAACTCTTTCATTGTTCTCGGAATTCTGCTGACGTTTAAAAATGGTTCGGAACTCTTCCATTGTTCTCGGAATTCTGCTGACGTTTAAAAATGCTTCAGAACACTCCCATTGTTCTCGGAATTCCACAGAAGTTTAAAAATGCTTCGGAACTCTTCCATTGTTCTCGGTATTCCGCTGAAGTTTAAAAATGCTTCGGACCTCTTCCATTGTTCTCGGAATTTTGCTGACATTTAAAAATGCTTCGGAACTCTTCCATTGTTCTCAGAATTCTGCTGCCGTTTAAAAATGGTTCCGAACTCTTCCATTGTTCTCGGCATTCTGCTGACGTTTAAAAATGGTTTGGAACTCTTCAATTGTTCTCAGAATTCTGCTGTAGTTTAAAAATGCTTTGGAACTCTTCCATTGTTCTCGGAATTCCGCTAAAGTTTAAAAATGCTTTTGAACTTTTCCAGTGCTCTCGGAATTCTGCTGAAGTTTAAAAATACATCCGAACTCTTCCATTGTTCTCAGAATTCCGCTGAAGTTTAAAAATGCTTCGGACCTCTTCCATTGTTCTCGGAATTCTGCTGGCGTTTAAAAATGGTTCCGAACTCTTCCATTGTTCTCGTAATTCTGCTGGCGTTTAAAAATGGTTCGGAACTCTTCCATTGTTCTCAGAATTCTGCTCACATTTAAAAATGGTTCGGAACTCTTCAATAATTCTCAGAATTCTGCTGTAGTTTAAAAATGCTTTGGAACTCTTCCATTGTTATCGGAATTCTGCTGAAGTTTAAAAATGCTTCCGAACTCGTCCATTGTTCTCGGAATTCCGCTGAAGTTTAAAAATGCTTTGGTTCTCTTCCATTGCTCTCGGAATTAAGCTGACATTTAAAAATGCTTCAGAACTCTCCCATTGTTCTCGGAATTAAGCTGACATTTAAAAATGCTTTGGAACTTTTCCTTTGCTCTCGGAATTCTGGTGAAGTTTAAAAATGCTTTGGAACTTTTACTGTGTACTTAGAATTCTGCTGAAGTTTAAAAATGCTTCGGAACTTTTCCATTGTTCTCGGAATTTTGCTGGCGTTTAAAAATGGTTCCGAACTCTTCCATTGTTCTCGGAATTCTGCTGACGTTTAAAAATGGTTCGGAACTCTTCAATAATTCTCAGAATTCTGCTGTAGTTTAAAAATGCTTTGGAACTCTTCCATTGTTCTCGGAATTCTGCTGAAGTTTAAAAATGCTTCCGAACTCGTCCACTGTTCTCGGAATTCCGCTGAAGTTTAAAAATGCTTTGGAACTCTTCCATTGTTCTCAGAATTAAGTTGATATTTAAAAATGCTTTGGAACTTTGACATTGTCCTTTTAATTCTGCTGACGTTTATAAATGCTTTGGAACATTTTTTCATTGTTCTCTGAATTCTGCTGATGTTTAAAAAATGCTTCAGAACACTCCCATTGTTCTCGGAATTCCGCTGAAGTTTAAAAATGCTTCGGAACTCTTCCATTGTTCTTGGTATTCCGCTGAAGTTTAAAAATTCTTCGGACCTCTTCCATTGTTCTCAGAATTTTGCTGACATTTAAAAATGCTTTGGAACTCTTCCATTGTTCTCGGAATTAAGCTGACATTTAAAAATGCTTTGGAACTTTTCCATTGCTCTCGGAAATCTGGTGAAGTTTAAAAATGCTTTGGAACTTTTACATTGTACTCAGAATTCTGCTGAAGTTTAAAAATGCTTCGGAACTTTTCCATTGTTCTCGGAATTTTGCTGGCGTTTAAAAATGGTTCCGAACTCTTCCATTGTTCTCGGAATTCTGCTGACGTTTAAAAATGGTTCGGAACTCTTCAATAATTCTCAGAATTCTGCTGTAGTTTAAAAATGCTTTGGAACTCTTCCATTGTTCTCGGAATTCTGCTGAAGTTTAAAAATGCTTCCGAACTCGTCCACTGTTCTCGGAATTCCGCTGAAGTTTAAAAATGCTTTGGAACTCTTCCATTGTTCTCAGAATTAAGTTGACATTTAAAAATGCTTTGGAACTTTGACATTGTCCTTTTAATTCTGCTGACGTTTATAAATGCTTTGGAACTCTTCCATTGTTCTCTGAATTCTGCTGATGTTTAAAAAATGCTTCAGAACACTCCCATTGTTCTCGGAATTCCGCTGAAGTTTAAAAATGCTTCGGAACTCTTCCATTGTTCTTGGTATTCCGCTGAAGTTTAAAAATGCTTCGGACCTCTTCCATTGTTCTCAGAATTTTGCTGACATTTAAAAATGCTTTGGAACTCTTCCATTGCTCTCGGAATTCTGCTGAAGTTTAAAAATGCATCCGAACTCTTCCATTGTTCTCAGAATTCCGCTGAAGTTTAAAAATGCTTCGGAACTCTTCCATTGTTCACGGAATTCCGCTGACGTTTATTAATGCTTTGGAACTCTTCCATTGTTCTCGGAATTTTACTGATGTTTAAAAATGCTTCGGAACTCTTCCATTGTTCTCGGAATTCTGCTGGCGTTTAAAAATGGTTCCGAACTCTTCCATTGCTCTCGGAATTCTGCTGACGTTTAAAAATGGTTTGGAACTCTTCCATTGTTCTCGGAATTCCGCTGACATTTAAAAATGCTTTGGAACTTTGACATTGTCCTTGGAATTCTGCTGACGTCTATAAATGCTTTGGAACTCTTCCCTTGTTCTCGTAATTCTGCTGATGTTTAAAAATGCTTCAGAACACTCCCATTGTTCTCGGAATTCCGCTGAAGTTTAAAAATGCTTTGGAACTCTTCCATTGTTCTCGGTATTCCGCTGAAGTTTAAAAATGCTTCGGACCTCTTCCATTGTTCTCAGAATTTTGCTGACATTTAAAAATGCTTTGGAACTCTTCCATTGTTCTCGGAATTCCGCTGAAGTTTAAAAATGCTTTTGAACTTTTCCATTGCTCTCGGAATTCTGCTGAAGTTTAAAAATGCATCCGAACTCTTCCATTGTTCTCAGAATTCCGCTGAAGTTTAAAAATGCTTCGGAACTCTTCCATTGTTCTCGGAATTCCGCTGACATTTAAAAATGCTTCGGAACTTTTACTTTGTTCTCGGAATTCTGCTGACGTTTATTAATGCTTTGGAACTCTTCCATTGTTCTCGGAATTCTGCTGATGTTTAAAAATGCTTCAGAACACTCCCATTGCTCTCGTAATTCCTCTGTAGTGTAAAAATGCTTCGGAACTCTTCCATTTTTCTCGGTATTCCGCTGAAGTTTAAAAATGCTTCGGACCTCTTCCATTGTTCTCGGAATTTTACTGATGTTTAAAAATGCTTCGGAACTCTTCCATTGTTCTCGGAAGTCTGCTAGCGTTTAAAAATGGTTCTGAACTCTTCCATTGTTCTCGGAATTCTGCTGACGTTTAAAAATGCTTCAGAACACTCCCATTGTTCTCGGAATTCCACAGAAGTTTAAAAATGCTTCGGAACTCTTCCATTGTTCTCGGTATTCCGCTGAAGTTTAAAAATGCATTGGAACTCTTCCATTGATCTCGTAATTCCGCTGACATTTAAAAATGCTTCGGAACTTTTCCATTGTTCTCGGAATTCTGCTGTCGTTTATTAATGTTTTGGAACTCTTCCATTGTTCTCGGAATTCCGCTGACATTTAAAAATGCTTCAGAACACTCCCATTGTTCTCAGAATTCCGCTGAAGTTTAAAAATGCTTCGGAACTCTTCCATTGTTCTCGGTATTCCGCTGAAGTCTAAAAATGCTTCGGACCTCTTCCATTGTTCTCGGAATTTTGCTGACGTTTAAAAATGCTTCGGAACTCTTCCATTGTTCTCGAAATTCCTTTGAAGTTTAAAAATGCTTCCGAAGTCTTCCATTGTTCTCGGAATTTCGCAGAAGTTTAAAATTGCTTTGGAACTCTTCCATTGTTCTCGGAATTCTGCTGGAGTTTAAAAATGCTTTGGAACTCTTCCATTGTTCTCGGAATTCTGCTGAAGTTTAAAAATGCTTCGGACCTCTTCCATTGCTCTCGGAATTCTGGTGAAGTTTAAAAATGCTTTGGAACTTTTCCATTGCTCTCGGAATTATGCTGATATTCAAAAATGCTTCAAAACTCTTCCATTGTTCTCAGAATTCCGCTGAAGGTTAAAAATTCTTCTGAACTTTTCCATTGCTCTCGGAATTCTGCTCAAGTTTAAAAATGCTTCCGAACCCTTCCATTGTTCGCAGAATTCTGCTGAAGTTTAAAAATGCTTCGGAACTCTTCCATTGTTCTCGGAATTCCGCTGACATTTAAAAATGCTTCGGAACTTTTCCTTTGTTCTCGGAATTCTGCTGACGTTTATTTATGCTTTGGAACTCTTCCATTGTTCTCGGAAATCTGCTGACGTTTAAAAATGCTTCCGAACTCGTACATTGTTCTCGGAATTCCACTGAAGTTTAAAAATGCTTTGGAACTCTTCCATTGCTCTCGGAATTAAGCTGACATTTAAAAATGCTTCAGAACTCTCCCATTGTTCTCGGAATTAAGCTGACATTTAAAAATGCTTTGGAACTTTTCCATTGCTCTCGGAAATCTGGTGAAGTTTAAAAATGCTTTGGAACTTTTACATTGTACTCAGAATTCTGCTGAAGTTTAAAAATGCTTCGGAACTTTTCCATTGTTCTCGGAATTTTGCTGGCGTTTAAAAATGGTTCCGAACTCTTCCATTGTTCTCGGAATTCTGCTGACGTTTAAAAATGGTTCGTAACTCTTCAATAATTCTCAGAATTCTGCTGTAGTTTAAAAATGCTTTGGAACTCTTCCATTGTTCTCGGAATTCTGCTGAAGTTTAAAAATGCTTCCGAACTCGTCCACTGTTCTCGGAATTCCGCTGAAGTTTAAAAATGCTTTGGAACTCTTCCATTGTTCTCAGAATTAAGTTGACATTTAAAAATGCTTTGGAACTTTGACATTGTCCTTTTAATTCTGCTGACGTTTATAAATGCTTTGGAACTCTTCCATTGTTCTCTGAATTCTGCTGATGTTTAAAAAATGCTTCAGAACACTCCCATTGTTCTCGGAATTCCGCTGAAGTTTAAAAATGCTTCGGAACTCTTCCATTGTTCTTGGTATTCCGCTGAAGTTTAAAAATGCTTCGGACCTCTTCCATTGTTCTCAGAATTTTGCTGACATTTAAAAATGCTTTGGAACTCTTCCATTGTTCTCGGAATTCCGCTGAAGTTTAAAAATGCTTTTGAACTTTTCCATTGCTCTCGGAATTCTGCTGAAGTTTAAAAATGCATCCGAACTCTTCCATTGTTCTCAGAATTCCGCTGAAGTTTAAAAATGCTTCGGAACTCTTCCATTGTTCACGGAATTCCGCTGACGTTTATTAATGCTTTGGAACTCTTCCATTGTTCTCGGAATTTTACTGATGTTTAAAAATGCTTCGGAACTCTTCCATTGTTCTCGGAAGTCTGCTAGCGTTTAAAAATGGTTCTGAACTCTTTCATTGTTCTCGGAATTCTGCTGACGTTTAAAAATGGTTCGGAACTCTTCCATTGTTCTCGGAATTCTGCTGACGTTTAAAAATGCTTCAGAACACTCACATTGTTCTCGGAATTCCACAGAAGTTTAAAAATGCTTCGGAACTCTTCCATTGTTCTCGGTATTCCGCTGAAGTTTAAAAATGCTTCGGACCTCTTCCATTGTTCTCGGAATTTTGCTGACATTTAAAAATGCTTCGGAACTCTTCCATTGTTCTCAGAATTCTGCTGCCGTTTAAAAATGGTTCCGAACTCTTCCATTGTTCTCGGCATTCTGCTGACGTTTAAAAATGGTTTGGAACTCTTCAATTGTTCTCAGAATTCTGCTGTAGTTTAAAAATGCTTTGGAACTCTTCCATTGTTCTCGGAATTCCGCTAAAGTTTAAAAATGCTTTTGAACTTTTCCAGTGCTCTCGGAATTCTGCTGAAGTTTAAAAATACATCCGAACTCTTCCATTGTTCTCAGAATTCCGCTGAAGTTTAAAAATGCTTCAGACCTCTTCCATTGTTCTCGGAGTTCTGCTGGCGTTTAAAAATGGTTCGGAACTCTTCCATTGTTCTCAGAATTCTGCTCACATTTAAAAATGGTTCGGAACTCTTCAATAATTCTCAGAATTCTGCTGTAGTTTAAAAATGCTTTGGAACTCTTCCATTGTTATCGGAATTCTGCTGAAGTTTAAAAATGCTTCCGAACTCGTCCATTGTTCTCAGAATTCCGCTGAAGTTTAAAAATGCTTTGGTTCTCTTCCATTGCTCTCGGAATTAAGCTGACATTTAAAAATGCTTCAGAACTCTCCCATTGTTCTCGGAATTAAGCTGACATTTAAAAATGCTTTGGAACTTTTCCTTTGCTCTCGGAATTCTGGTGAAGTTTAAAAATGCTTTGGAACTTTTACATTGTACTTAGAATTCTGCTGAAGTTTAAAAATGCTTCGGAACTTTTCCATTGTTCTCGGAATTTTGCTGGCGTTTAAAAATGGTTCCGAACTCTTCCATTGTTCTCGGAATTCTGCTGACGTTTAAAAATGGTTCGGAACTCTTCAATAATTCTCAGAATTCTGCTGTAGTTTAAAAATGCTTTGGAACTCTTCCATTGTTCTCGGAATTCTGCTGAAGTTTAAAAATGCTTCCGAACTCGTCCACTGTTCTCGGAATTCCGCTGAAGTTTAAAAATGCTTTGGAACTCTTCCATTGTTCTCAGAATTAAGTTGATATTTAAAAATGCTTTGGAACTTTGACATTGTCCTTTTAATTCTGCTGACGTTTATAAATGCTTTGGAACATTTTTTCATTGTTCTCTGAATTCTGCTGATGTTTAAAAAATGCTTCAGAACACTCCCATTGTTCTCGGAATTCCGCTGAAGTTTAAAAATGCTTCGGAACTCTTCCATTGTTCTTGGTATTCCGCTGAAGTTTAAAAATTCTTCGGACCTCTTCCATTGTTCTCAGAATTTTGCTGACATTTAAAAATGCTTTGGAACTCTTCCATTGTTCTCGGAATTAAGCTGACATTTAAAAATGCTTTGGAACTTTTCCATTGCTCTCGGAAATCTGGTGAAGTTTAAAAATGCTTTGGAACTTTTACATTGTACTCAGAATTCTGCTGAAGTTTAAAAATGCTTCGGAACTTTTCCATTGTTCTCGGAATTTTGCTGGCGTTTAAAAATGGTTCCGAACTCTTCCATTGTTCTCGGAATTCTGCTGACGTTTAAAAATGGTTCGGAACTCTTCAATAATTCTCAGAATTCTGCTGTAGTTTAAAAATGCTTTGGAACTCTTCCATTGTTCTCGGAATTCTGCTGAAGTTTAAAAATGCTTCCGAACTCGTCCACTGTTTTCGGAATTCCGCTGAAGTTTAAAAATGCTTTGGAACTCTTCCATTGTTCTCAGAATTAAGTTGACATTTAAAAATGCTTTGGAACTTTGACATTGTCCTTTTAATTCTGCTGACGTTTATAAATGCTTTGGAACTCTTCCATTGTTCTCTGAATTCTGCTGATGTTTAAAAAATGCTTCAGAACACTCCCATTGTTCTCGGAATTCCGCTGAAGTTTAAAAATGCTTCGGAACTCTTCCATTGTTCTTGGTATTCCGCTGAAGTTTAAAAATGCTTCGGACCTCTTCCATTGTTCTCAGAATTTTGCTGACATTTAAAAATGCTTTGGAACTCTTCCATTGTTCTCGGAATTCCGCTGAAGTTTAAAAATGCTTTTGAACTTTTCCATTGCTCTCGGAATTCTGCTGAAGTTGAAAAATGCATCCGAACTCTTCCATTGTTCTCAGAATTCCGCTGAAGTTTAAAAATGCTTCGGAACTCTTCCATTGTTCACGGAATTCCGCTGACGTTTATTAATGCTTTGGAACTCTTCCATTGTTCTCGGAATTTTACTGATGTTTAAAAATGCTTCGGAACTCTTCCATTGTTCTCGGAAGTCTGCTAGCGTTTAAAAATGGTTCTGAACTCTTTCATTGTTCTCGGAATTCTGCTGACGTTTAAAAATGGTTCGGAACTCTTCCATTGTTCTCGGAATTCTGCTGACGTTTAAAAATGCTTCAGAACACTCCCATTGTTCTCGGAATTCCACAGAAGTTTAAAAATGCTTCGGAACTCTTCCATTGTTCTCGGTATTCCGCTGAAGTTTAAAAATGCTTCGGACCTCTTCCATTGTTCTCGGAATTTTGCTGACATTTAAAAATGCTTCGGAACTCTTCCATTGTTCTCAGAATTCTGCTGCCGTTTAAAAATGGTTCCGAACTCTTCCATTGTTCTCGGCATTCTGCTGACGTTTAAAAATGGTTTGGAACTCTTCAATTGTTCTCAGAATTCTGCTGTAGTTTAAAAATGCTTTGGAACTCTTCCATTGTTCTCGGAATTCCGCTAAAGTTTAAAAATGCTTTTGAACTTTTCCAGTGCTCTCGGAATTCTGCTGAAGTTTAAAAATACATCCGAACTCTTCCATTGTTCTCAGAATTCCGCTGAAGTTTAAAAATGCTTCGGACCTCTTCCATTGTTCTCGGAATTCTGCTGGCGTTTAAAAATGGTTCCGAACTCTTCCATTGTTCTCGGAATTCTGCTGGCGTTTAAAAATGGTTCGGAACTCTTCCATTGTTCTCAGAATTCTGCTCACATTTAAAATGGTTCGGAACTCTTCAATAATTCTCAGAATTCTGCTGTAGTTTAAAAATGCTTTGGAACTCTTCCATTGTTATCGGAATTCTGCTGAAGTTTAAAAATGCTTCCGAACTCGTCCATTGTTCTCGGAATTCCGCTGAAGTTTAAAAATGCTTTGGTTCTCTTCCATTGCTCTCGGAATTAAGCTGACATTTAAAAATGCTTCAGAACTCTCCCATTGTTCTCGGAATTAAGCTGACATTTAAAAATACTTTGGAACTTTTCCTTTGCTCTCGGAATTCTGGTGAAGTTTAAAAATGCTTTGGAACTTTTACATTGTACTTAGAATTCTGCTGAAGTTTAAAAATGCTTCAGAACTTTTCCATTGTTCTCGGAATTTTGCTGGCGTTTAAAAATGGTTCCGAACTCTTCCATTGTTCTCGGAATTCTGCTGACGTTTAAAAATGGTTCGGAACTCTTCAATAATTCTCAGAATTCTGCTGTAGTTTAAAAATGCTTTGGAACTCTTCCATTGTTCTCGGAATTCTGCTGAAGTTTAAAAATGCTTCCGAACTCGTCCACTGTTCTCGGAATTCCGCTGAAGTTTAAAAATGCTTTGGAACTCTTCCATTGTTCTCAGAATTAAGTTGATATTTAAAAATGCTTTGGAACTTTGACATTGTCCTTTTAATTCTGCTGACGTTTATAAATGCTTTGGAACATTTTTTCATTGTTCTCTGAATTCTGCTGATGTTTAAAAAATGCTTCAGAACACTCCCATTGTTCTCGGAATTCCGCTGAAGTTTAAAAATGCTTTGGAACTCTTCCATTGTTCTCGGAATTCCGCTGAAGTTTAAAAATGCTTTTGAACTTTTCCATTGCTCTCGGAATTCTGCTGAAGTTTAAAAATGCATCCGAACTCTTCCATTGTTCTCGGAATTCCGCTGAAGTTTAAAAATGCTTCGGAACTCTTCCATTGTTCTCAGAATTCCGCTGAAGGTTAAAAATTCTTCTGAACTTTTCCATTGCTCTCGGAATTCTGCTGAAGTTTAAAAATGCTTCCGAACCCTTCCATTGTTCGCAGAATTCCGCTGAAGTTTAAAAATGCTTCGGAACTCTTCCATTGTTCTCGGAATTCCGCTGACATTTAAAAATGCTTCTGAACTTTTCCTTTGTTCTCGGAATTCTGCTGACGTTTATTTATGCTTTGGAACTCTTCCATTGTTCTCGGAAATCTGCTGACGTTTAAAAATGCTTCCGAACTCGTCCATTGTTCTCGGAATTCCGCTGAAGTTTAAAAATGCTTTGGAACACTTCCATTGCTCTCGGAATTAAGCTGACATTTAAAAATGCTTCAGAACTCTCCCATTGTTCTCGGAATTAAGCTGACATTTAAAAATGCTTTGGAACTTTTACATTGTACTCAGAATTCTGCTGAAGTTTAAAAATGCTTCGGAACTTTTCCATTGTTCTCGGAATTTTGCTGGCGTTTAAAAATGGTTCCGAACTCTTCCATTGTTCTCGGAATTCTGCTGACGTTTAAAAATGGTTCGGAACTCTTCAATAATTCTCAGAATTCTGCTGTAGTTTAAAAATGCTTTGGAACTCTTCCATTGTTCTCGGAATTCTGCTGAAGTTTAAAAATGCTTCCGAACTCGTCCACTGTTCTCGGAATTCCGCTGAAGTTTAAAAATGCTTTGGAACTCTTCCATTGTTCTCAGAATTAAGTTGACATTTAAAAATGCTTTGGAACTTTGACATTGTCCTTTTAATTCTGCTGACGTTTATAAATGCTTTGGAACTCTTCCATTGTTCTCTGAATTCTGCTGATGTTTAAAAAATGCTTCAGAACACTCCCATTGTTCTCGGAATTCCGCTGAAGTTTAAAAATGCTTCGGAACTCTTCCATTGTTCTTGGTATTCCGCTGAAGTTTAAAAATGCTTCGGACCTCTTCCATTGTTCTCAGAATTTTGCTGACATTTAAAAATGCTTTGGAACTCTTCCATTGTTCTCGGAATTCCGCTGAAGTTTAAAAATGCTTTTGAACTTTTCCATTGCTCTCGGAATTCTGCTGAAGTTTAAAAATGCATCCGAACTCTTCCATTGTTCTCAGAATTCCGCTGAAGTTTAAAAATGCTTCGGAACTCTTCCATTGTTCACGGAATTCCGCTGACGTTTATTAATGCTTTGGAACTCTTCCATTGTTCTCGGAATTTTACTGATGTTTAAAAATGCTTCGGAACTCTTCCATTGTTCTCGGAAGTCTGCTAGCGTTTAAAAATGGTTCTGAACTCTTTCATTGTTCTCGGAATTCTGCTGACGTTTAAAAATGGTTCGGACCTCTTCCATTGTTCTCGGAATTCTGCTGACGTTTAAAAATGCTTCAGAACACTCCCATTGTTCTCGGAATTCCACAGAAGTTTAAAAATGCTTCGGAACTCTTCCATTGTTCTCGGAATTTTGCTGACATTTAAAAATGCTTCGGAACTCTTCCATTGTTCTCAAAATTCTGCTGCCGTTTAAAAATGGTTCCGAACTCTTCCATTGTTCTCGGCATTCTGCTGACGTTTAAAAATGGTTTGGAACTCTTCAATTGTTCTCAGAATTCTGCTGTAGTTTAAAAATGCTTTGGAACTCTTCCATTGTTCTCAGAATTAAGTTGACATTTAAAAATGCTTTGGAACTTTGACATTGTCCTTTTAATTCTGCTGACATTTATAAATGCTTTGGAACTCTTCCATTGTTCTCTGAATTCTGCTGATGTTTAAAAAATGCTTCAGAACACTCCCATTGTTCTCGGAATTCCGCTGAAGTTTAAAAATGCTTCGGAACTCTTCCATTGTTCTTGGTATTCCGCTGAAGTTTAAAAATTCTTCGGACCTCTTCCATTGTTCTCAGAATTTTGCTGACATTTAAAAATGCTTTGGAACTCTTCCATTGTTCTCGGAATTCCGCTGAAGTTTAAAAATGCTTTTGAACTTTTCCATTGCTCTCGGAATTCTGCTGAAGTTTAAAAATGCATCCGAACTCTTCCATTGTTCTCAGAATTCCGCTGAAGTTTAAAAATGCTTCGGAACTCTTCCATTGTTCTCAGAATTCCGCTGAAGGTTAAAAATTCTTCTGAACTTTTCCATTGCTCTCGGAATTCTGCTGAAGTTTAAAAATGCTTCGGAACTCTTCCATTGTTCACGGAATTCCGCTGACGTTTATTAATGCTTTGGAACTCTTCCATTGTTCTCGGAATTTTACTGATGTTTAAAAATGCTTCGGAACTCTTCCATTGTTCTCGGAAGTCTGCTAGCGTTTAAAAATGGTTCTGAACTCTTTCATTGTTCTCGGAATTCTGCTGACGTTTAAAAATGGTTCGGATCTCTTCCATTGTTCTCGGAATTCTGCTGACGTTTAAAAATGCTTCAGAACACTCCCATTGTTCTCGGAATTCCACAGAAGTTTAAAAATGCTTCGGAACTCTTCCATTGTTCTCGGTATTCCGCTGAAGTTTAAAAATGCTTCGGACCTCTTCCATTGTTCTCGGAATTTTGCTGACATTTAAAAATGCTTCGGAACTCTTCCATTGTTCTCAGAATTCTGCTGCCGTTTAAAAATGGTTCCGAACTCTTCCATTGTTCTCGGCATTCTGCTGACGTTTAAAAATGGTTTGGAACTCTTCAATTGTTCTCAGAATTCTGCTGTAGTTTAAAAATGCTTTGGAACTCTTCCATTGTTCTCAGAATTAAGTTGACATTTAAAAATGCTTTGGAACTTTGACATTGTCCTTTTAATTCTGCTGACGTTTATAAATGCTTTGGAACTCTTCCATTGTTCTCTGAATTCTGCTGATGTTTAAAAAATGCTTCAGAACACTCCCATTGTTCTCGGAATTCCGCTGAAGTTTAAAAATGCTTCGGAACTCTTCCATTGTTCTTGGTATTCCGCTGAAGTTTAAAAATTCTTCGGACCTCTTCCATTGTTCTCAGAATTTTGCTGACATTTAAAAATGCTTTGGAACTCTTCCATTGTTCTCGGAATTCCGCTGAAGTTTAAAAATGCTTTTGAACTTTTCCATTGCTCTCGGAATTCTGCTGAAGTTTAAAAATGCATCCGAACTCTTCCATTGTTCTCAGAATTCCGCTGAAGGTTAAAAATTCTTCTGAACTTTTCCATTGCTCTCGGAATTCTGCTGAAGTTTAAAAATGCTTCCGAACCCTAACATTGTTCGCAGAATTCCGCTGAAGTTTAAAAATGCTTCGGAACTCTTCCATTGTTCTCAGAATTCCGCTGACATTTAAAAATGCTTCGGAACTTTTCCTTTGTTCTCGGAATTCTGCTGACGTTTATTTATGCTTTGGAACTCTTCCATTGTTCTCGGAAATCTGCTGACGTTTAAAAATGCTTCCGAACTCGTCCATTGTTCTCGGAATTCCGCTGAAGTTTAAAAATGCTTTGGAACTCTTCCATTGCTCTCGGAATTAAGCTGACATTTAAAAATGCTTCAGAACTCTCCCATTGTTCTCGGAATTAAGCTGACATTTAAAAATGCTTTGGAACTTTTCCATTGCTCTCGGAAATCTGGTGAAGTTTAAAAATTCTTTGGAACTTTTACATTGTACTCAGAATTCTGCTGAAGTTTAAAAATGCTTCGGAACTTTTCCATTGTTCTTGCAATTTTGCTGGCGTTTAAAAATGGTTCCGAACTCTTCCATTGTTCTCGGAATTCTGCTGACGTTTAAAAATGGTTCGGAACTCTTCAATAATTCTCAGAATTCTGCTGTAGTTTAAAAATGCTTTGGAACTCTTCCATTGTTCTCGGAATTCTGCTGAAGTTTAAAAATGCTTCCGAACTCGTCCACTGTTCTCGGAATTCCGCTGAAGTTTAAAAATGCTTCGGAACTCTTCCATTGTTCACGGAATTCCGCTGACGTTTATTAATGCTTTGGAACTCTTCCATTGTTCTCGGAATTTTACTGATGTTTAAAAATGCTTCGGAACTCTTCCATTGTTCTCGGAAGTCTGCTAGCGTTTAAAAATGGTTCTGAACTCTTTCATTGTTCTCGGAATTCTGCTGACGTTTAAAAATGGTTCGGAACTCTTCCATTGTTCTCGGAATTCTGCTGACATTTAAAAATGCTTCAGAACACTCCCATTGTTCTCGGAATTCCACAGAAGTTTAAAAATGCTTCGGAACTCTTCCATTGTTCTCGGTATTCCGCTGAAGTTTAAAAATGCTTCGGACCTCTTCCATTGTTCTCGGAATTTTGCTGACATTTAAAAATGCTTCGGAACTCTTCCATTGTTCTCAGAATTCTGCTGCCGTTTAAAAATGGTTCCGAACTCTTCCATTGTTCTCGGCATTCTGCTGACGTTTAAAAATGGTTTGGAACTCTTCAATTGTTCTCAGAATTCTGCTGTAGTTTAAAAATGGTTTGGAACTCTTCCATTGTTCTCGGAATTCCGCTAAAGTTTAAAAATGCTTTTGAACTTTTCCAGTGCTCTCGGAATTCTGCTGAAGTTTAAAAATACATCCGAACTCTTCCATTGTTCTCAGAATTCCGCTGAAGTTTAAAAATGCTTCGGACCTCTTCCATTGTTCTCGGAATTCTGCTGGCGTTTAAAAATGGTTCCGAAGTTTTCCATTGTTCTCGGAATTCTGCTGGCATTTAAAAATGGTTCGGAACTCTTCCATTGTTCTCAGAATTCTGCTCACATTTAAAAATGGTTCGGAACTCTTCAATAATTCTCAGAATTCTGCTGTAGTTTAAAAATGCTTTGGAACTCTTCCATTGTTATCGGAATTCTGCTGAAGTTTAAAAATGCTTCCGAACTCGTCCATTGTTCTCGGAATTCCGCTGAAGTTTAAAAATGCTTTGGAACTCTTCCATTGCTCTTGGAATTAAGCTGACATTTAAAAATGCTTCAGAACTCTCCCATTGTTCTCGGAATTAAGCTGACATTTAAAAATGCTTTGGAACTTTTCCATTGCTCTCGGAATTCTGGTGAAGTTTAAAAATGCTTTGGAACTTTTACATTGTACTCAGAATTCTGCTGAAGTTTAAAAATGCTTCGGAACTTTTCCATTGTTCTCGGAATTTTGCTGGCATTTAAAAATGGTTCCGAACTCTTCCATTGTTCTCGGAATTCTGCTGACGTTTAAAAATGGTTCGGAACTCTTCAATAATTCTCAGAATTCTGCTGTAGTTTAAAAATGCTTTGGAACTCTTCCATTGTTCTCGGAATTCTGCTGAAGTTTAAAAATGCTTCCGAACTCGTCCACTGTTCTCGGAATTCCGCTGAAGTTTAAAAATGCTTTGGAACTCTACCATTGTTCTCAGAATTAAGTTGACATTTAAAAATGCTTTGGAACTTTGACATTGTCCTTTTAATTCTGCTGACGTTTATAAATGCTTTGGAACTCTTCCATTGTTCTCTGAATTCTGCTGATGTTTAAAAAATGCTTCAGAACACTCCCATTGTTCTCGGAATTCAGCTGAAGTTTAAAAATGCTTCGGAACTCTTCCATTGTTCTTGGTATTCCGCTGAAGTTTAAAAATTCTTCGGACCTCTTCCATTGTTCTCAGAATTTTGCTGACATTTAAAAATGCTTTGGAACTCTTCCATTGTTCTCGGAATTCCGCTGAAGTTTAAAAATGCTTTTGAACTTTTCCATTGCTCTCGGAATTCTGCTGAAGTTTAAAAATGCATCCGAACTCTTCCATTGTTCTCAGAATTCCGCTGAAGTTTAAAAATGCTTCGGAACTCTTCCATTGTTCACGGAATTCCGCTGACGTTTATTAATGCTTTGGAACTCTTCCATTGTTCTCGGAATTTTACTGATGTTTAAAAATGCTTCGGAACTCTTCCATTGTTCTCGGAAGTCTGCTAGCGTTTAAAAATGGTTCTGAACTCTTCCATTGTACTCGGAATTCTGCTGACGTTTAAAAATGGTTCGGAACTCTTCCATTGTTCTCGGAATTCTGCTGACGTTTAAAAATGCTTCAGAACACTCCCATTGTTCTCGGAATTCCACAGAAGTTTAAAAATGCTTCGGAACTCTTCCATTGTTCTCGGAATTTTGCTGACATTTAAAAATGCTTCGGAACTCTTCCATTGTTCTCAGAATTCTGCTGCCGTTTAAAAATGGTTCCGAACTCTTCCATTGTTCTCGGCATTCTGCTGACGTTTAAAAATGGTTTGGAACTCTTCAATTGTTCTCAGAATTCTGCTGTAGTTTAAAAATGCTTTGGAACTCTTCCATTGTTCTCAGAATTAAGTTGACATTTAAAAATGCTTTGGAACTTTGACATTGTCCTTTTAATTCTGCTGACATTTATAAATGCTTTGGAACTCTTCCATTGTTCTCTGAATTCTGCTGATGTTTAAAAAATGCTTCAGAACACTCCCATTGTTCTCGGAATTCCGCTGAAATTTAAAAATGCTTCGGAACTCTTCCATTGTTCTTGGTATTCCGCTGAAGTTTAAAAATTCTTCGGACCTCTTCCATTGTTCTCAGAATTTTGCTGACATTTAAAAATGCTTTGGAACTCTTCCATTGTTCTCGGAATTCCGCTGAAGTTTAAAAATGCTTTTGAACTTTTCCATTGCTCTCGGAATTCTGCTGAAGTTTAAAAATGCATCCGAACTCTTCCATTGTTCTCAGAATTCCGCTGAAGTTTAAAAATGCTTCGGAACTCTTCCATTGTTCTCAGAATTCCGCTGAAGGTTAAAAATTCTTCTGAACTTTTCCATTGCTCTCGGAATTCTGCTGAAGTTTAAAAATGCTTCGGAACTCTTCCATTGTTCACGGAATTCCGCTGACGTTTATTAATGCTTTGGAACTCTTCCATTGTTCTCGGAATTTTACTGATGTTTAAAAATGCTTCGGAACTCTTCCATTGTTCTCGGAAGTCTGCTAGCGTTTAAAAATGGTTCTGAACTCTTTCATTGTTCTCGGAATTCTGCTGATGTTTAAAAATGGTTCGGAACTCTTCCATTGTTCTCGGAATTCTGCTGACGTTTAAAAATGCTTCAGAACACTCCCATTGTTCTCGGAATTCCACAGAAGTTTAAAAATGCTTCGGAACTCTTCCATTGTTCTCGGTATTCCGCTGAAGTTTAAAAATGCTTCGGACCTCTTCCATTGTTCTCGGAATTTTGCTGACATTTAAAAATGCTTCGGAACTCTTCCATTGTTCTCAGAATTCTGCTGCCGTTTAAAAATGGTTCCGAACTCTTCCATTGTTCTCGGCATTCTGCTGACGTTTAAAAATGGTTTGGAACTCTTCAATTGTTCTCAGAATTCTGCTGTAGTTTAAAAATGCTTTGGAACTCTTCCATTGTTCTCAGAATTAAGTTGACATTTAAAAATGCTTTGGAACTTTGACATTGTCCTTTTAATTCTGCTGACGTTTATAAATGCTTTGGAACTCTTCCATTGTTCTCTGAATTCTGCTGATGTTTAAAAAATGCTTCAGAACACTCCCATTGTTCTCGGAATTCCGCTGAAGTTTAAAAATGCTTCGGAACTCTTCCATTGTTCTTGGTATTCCGCTGAAGTTTAAAAATTCTTCGGACCTCTTCCATTGTTCTCAGAATTTTGCTGACATTTAAAAATGCTTTGGAACTCTTCCATTGTTCTCGGAATTCCGCTGAAGTTTAAAAATGCTTTTGAACTTTTCCATTGCTCTCGGAATTCTGCTGAAGTTTAAAAATGCATCCGAACTCTTCCATTGTTCTCAGAATTCCGCTGAAGGTTAAAAATTCTTCTGAACTTTTCCATTGCTCTCGGAATTCTGCTGAAGTTTAAAAATTCTTCCGAACCCTTCCATTGTTCGAAGAATTCCGCTGAAGTTTAAAAATGCTTCGGAACTCTTCCATTGTTCTCAGAATTCCGCTGACATTTAAAAATGCTTCGGAACTTTTCCTTTGTTCTCGGAATTCTGCTGACGTTTATTTATGCTTTGGAACTCTTCCATTGTTCTCGGAAATCTGCTGACGTTTAAAAATGCTTCCGAACTCGTCCATTGTTCTCGGAATTCCGCTGAAGTTTAAAAATGCTTTGGAACTCTTCCATTGCTCTCGGAATTAAGCTGACATTTAAAAATGCTTCAGAACTCTCCCATTGTTCTCGGAATTAAGCTGACATTTAAAAATGCTTTGGAACTTTTCCATTGCTCTCGGAAATCTGGTGAAGTTTAAAAATTCTTTGGAACTTTTACATTGTACTCAGAATTCTGCTGAAGTTTAAAAATGCTTCGGAACTTTTCCATTGTTCTTGCAATTTTGCTGGCGTTTAAAAATGGTTCCGAACTCTTCCATTGTTCTCGGAATTCTGCTGACGTTTAAAAATGGTTCGGAACTCTTCAATAATTCTCAGAATTCTGCTGTAGTTTAAAAATGCTTTGGAACTCTTCCATTGTTCTCGGAATTCTGCTGAAGTTTAAAATTGCTTCCGAACTCGTCCACTGTTCTCGGAATTCCGCTGAAGTTTAAAAATGCTTCGGAACTCTTCCATTGTTCACGGAATTCCGCTGACGTTTATTAATGCTTTGGAACTCTTCCATTGTTCTCGGAATTTTACTGATGTTTAAAAATGCTTCGGAACTCTTCCATTGTTCTCGGAAGTCTGCTAGCGTTTAAAAATGGTTCTGAACTCTTTCATTGTTCTCGGAATTCTGCTGACGTTTAAAAATGGTTCGGAACTCTTCCATTGTTCTCGGAATTCTGCTGACATTTAAAAATGCTTCATAACACCCCCATTGTTCTCGGAATTCCACAGAAGTTTAAAAATGCTTCGGAACTCTTCCATTGTTCTCGGTATTCCGCTGAAGTTTAAAAATGCTTCGGACCTCTTCCATTGTTCTCGGAATTTTGCTGACATTTAAAAATGCTTCGGAACTCTTCCATTGTTCTCAGAATTCTGCTGCCGTTTAAAAATGGTTCCGAACTCTTCCATTGTTCTCGGCATTCTGCTGACGTTTAAAAATGGTTTGGAACTCTTCAATTGTTCTCAGAATTCTGCTGTAGTTTAAAAATGGTTTGGAACTCTTCCATTGTTCTCGGAATTCCGCTAAAGTTTAAAAATGCTTTTGAACTTTTCCAGTGCTCTCGGAATTCTGCTGAAGTTTAAAAATACATCCGAACTCTTCCATTGTTCTCAGAATTCCGCTGAAGTTTAAAAATGCTTCGGACCTCTTCCATTGTTCTCGGAATTCTGCTGGCGTTTAAAAATGGTTCCGAAGTTTTCCATTGTTCTCGGAATTCTGCTGGCGTTTAAAAATGGTTCGGAACTCTTCCATTGTTCTCAGAATTCTGCTCACATTTAAAAATGGTTCGGAACTCTTCAATAATTCTCAGAATTCTGCTGTAGTTTAAAAATGCTTTGGAACTCTTCCATTGTTATCGGAATTCTGCTGAAGTTTAAAAATGCTTCCGAACTCGTCCATTGTTCTCGGAATTCCGCTGAAGTTTAAAAATGCTTTGGAACTCTTCCATTGCTCTCGGAATTAAGCTGACATTTAAAAATGCTTCAGAACTCTCCCATTGTTCTCGGAATTAAGCTGACATTTAAAAATGCTTTGGAACTTTTCCATTGCTCTCGGAATTCTGGTGAAGTTTAAAAATGCTTTGGAACTTTTACATTGTACTCAGAATTCTGCTGAAGTTTAAAAATGCTTCGGAACTTTTCCATTGTTCTCGGAATTTTGCTGGCATTTAAAAATGGTTCCGAACTCTTCCATTGTTCTCGGAATTCTGCTGACGTTTAAAAATGGTTCGGAACTCTTCAATAATTCTCAGAATTCTGCTGTAGTTTAAAAATGCTTTGGAACTCTTCCATTGTTCTCGGAATTCTGCTGAAGTTTAAAAATGCTTCCGAAGTCGTCCACTGTTCTCGGAATTCCGCTGAAGTTTAAAAATGCTTTGGAACTCTACCATTGTTCTCAGAATTAAGTTGACATTTAAAAATGCTTTGGAACTTTGACATTGTCCTTTTAATTCTGCTGACGTTTATAAATGCTTTGGAACTCTTCCATTGTTCTCTGAATTCTGCTGATGTTTAAAAAATGCTTCAGAACACTCCCATTGTTCTCGGAATTCAGCTGAAGTTTAAAAATGCTTCGGAACTCTTCCATTTTTCTTGGTATTCCGCTGAAGTTTAAAAATTCTTCGGACCTCTTCCATTGTTCTCAGAATTTTGCTGACATTTAAAAATGCTTTGGAACTCTTCCATTGTTCTCGGAATTCCGCTGAAGTTTAAAAATGCTTTTGAACTTTTCCATTGCTCTCGGAATTCTGCTGAAGTTTAAAAATGCATCCGAACTCTTCCATTGTTCTCAGAATTCCGCTGAAGTTTAAAAATGCTTCGGAACTCTTCCATTGTTCACGGAATTCCGCTGACGTTTATTAATGCTTTGGAACTCTTCCATTGTTCTCGGAATTTTACTGATGTTTAAAAATGCTTCGGAACTCTTCCATTGTTCTCGGAAGTCTGCTAGCGTTTAAAAATGGTTCTGAACTCTTCCATTGTACTCGGAATTCTGCTGACGTTTAAAAATGGTTCGGAACTCTTCCATTGTTCTCGGAATTCTGCTGACGTTTAAAAATGCTTCAGAACACTCCCATTGTTCTCGGAATTCCACAGAAGTTTAAAAATGCTTCGGAACTCTTCCATTGTTCTCGGTATTCCGCTGAAGTTTAAAAATGCTTCGGACCTCTTCCATTGTTCTCGGAATTTTGCGGACATTTAAAAATGCTTCGGAACTCTTCAATTGTTCTCAGAATTCTGCTGCCGTTTAAAAATGGTTCCGAACTCTTCCATTGTTCTCGGAATTCTGCTGACGTTTAAAAATGGTTTGGAACTATTCAATTGTTCTCAGAATTCTGCTGTAGTTTAAAAATGCTTTGGAACTCTTCCATTGTTCTCGGAATTCCGCTAAAGTTTAAAAATGCTTTTGAACTTTTCCAGTGCTCTCGGAATTCTGCTGAAGTTTAAAAATACATCCGAACTCTTCCATTGTTCTCAGAATTCCGCTGAAGTTTAAAAATGCTTCGGACCTCTTCCATTGTTCTCGGAATTCTGCTGGCGTTTAAAAATGGTTCCGAACTCTTCCATTGTTCTCGGAATTCTGCTGGCGTTTAAAAATGGTTCGGAACTCTTCCATTGTTCTCAGAATTCTGCTCACATTTAAAAATGGTTCGGAACGCTTCAATAATTCTCAGAATTCTGCTGTAGTTTAAAAATGCTTTGGAACTCTTCCATTGTTATCGGAATTCTGCTGAAGTTTAAAAATGCTTCCGAACTCGTCCATTGTTCTCGGAATTCCGCTGAAGTTTAAAAATGCTTCGGAACTCTCCCATTGTTCTCGGAATTAAGCTGACATTTAAAAATGCTTTGGAACTTTTCCATTGCTCTCGGAATTCTGGTGAAGTTTAAAAATGCTTTGGAACTTTTACATTGTACTCAGAATTCTGCTGAAGTTTAAAAATGCTTCGGAACTTTTCCATTGTTCTCGGAATTTTGCTGGCGTTTAAAAATGGTTCCGAACTCTTCCATTGTTCTCGGAATTCTGCTGACGTTTAAAAATGGTTGGGAACTCTTCCATTGTTCTCGGAATTCCGCTGACATTTAAAAATGGTTCGGAACTCTTCAATAATTCTCAGAATTCTGCTGTAGTTTAAAAATGCTTTGGAACTCTTCCATTGTTCTCGGAATTCTGCTGACGTTTAAAAATGCTTCATAACACTCCCATTGTTCTCGGAATTCAGCTGAAGTTTAAAAATGCTTCGGAACTCTTCCATTGTTCTCGGTATTCCGCTGAAGTTAAAAAATGCTTCGGAACTCTTCCATTGTTCTCGGATTTTTGCTGACATTTAAAAATGCTTCGGGACTCTTCCATTGTTCTCGGAATTCTGCTGGCGTTTAAAAATGGTTCCGAACTCTTCCATTGTTCTCGGCATTCTGCTGACGTTAAAAAATGCTTCGGAACTCTTCCAATGTTCTCGGAATTCTGCTGGAGTTTAAAAATGCTTCGGAACCCTTCCATTGATCCCGGAATTATGCTCACATTTAAAAATGGTTCGGAACTCTTCAATAATTCTCAGAATTCTGCTGTAGTTTAAAAATGCTTTGGAACTCTTCCATTGTTCTCGGAATTCCGCTGAAGTTTAAAAATGCTTCGGAACTCTTCCATTGTTCTCGGTATTCCGCTGAAGTTTAAAAATACTTCGGAACTCTCCCATTGTTCTCGGAATTCTGCTAGCGTTTAAAAATGGTTCTGAACTCTTCCATTGTTCTCGGAATTCTGCTGACGTTTAAAAATGGTTCGGAACTCTTCAATAATTCTCAGAATTCTGCTGTAGTTTAAAAATGCTTTGGAACTCATCCATTGTTCTCGGAATTCTGCTGAAGTTTAAAAATGCTTCCGAACTCGTCCACTGTTCTCGGAATTCCGCTGAAGTTTAAAAATGCTTCGGAACTCTTCCATTGTTCACGGAATTCCGCTGACGTTTATTAATGCTTTGGAACTCTTCCATTGTTCTCGGAATTTTACTGATGTTTAAAAATGCTTCGGAACTCTTCCATTGTTCTCGGAAGTCTGCTAGCGTTTAAAAATGGTTCTGAACTCTTTCATTGTTCTCGGAATTCTGCTGACGTTTAAAAATGGTTCGGAACTCTTCCATTGTTCTCGGAATTCTGCTGACATTTAAAAATGCTTCAGAACACTCCCATTGTTCTCGGAATTCCACAGAAGTTTAAAAATGCTTCGGAACTCTTCCATTGTTCTCGGTATTCCGCTGAAGTTTAAAAATGCTTCGGACCTCTTCCATTGTTCTCGGAATTTTGCTGACATTTAAAAATGCTTCGGAACTCTTCCATTGTTCTCAGAATTCTGCTGCCGTTTAAAAATGGTTCCGAACTCTTCCATTGTTCTCGGCATTCTGCTGACGTTTAAAAATGGTTTGGAACTCTTCAATTGTTCTCAGAATTCTGCTGTAGTTTAAAAATGGTTTGGAACTCTTCCATTGTTCTCGGAATTCCGCTAAAGTTTAAAAATGCTTTTGAACTTTTCCAGTGCTCTCGGAATTCTGCTGAAGTTTAAAAATACATCCGAACTCTTCCATTGTTCTCAGAATTCCGCTGAAGTTTAAAAATGCTTCGGACCTCTTCCATTGTTCTCGGAATTCTGCTGGCGTTTAAAAATGGTTCGGAACTCTTCCATTGTTCTCAGAATTCTGCTCACATTTAAAAATGGTTCGGAACTCTTCAATAATTCTCAGAATTCTGCTGTAGTTTAAAAATGCTTTGGAACTCTTCCATTGTTATCGGAATTCTGCTGAAGTTTAAAAATGCTTCCGAACTCGTCCATTGTTCTCGGAATTCCGCTGAAGTTTAAAAATGCTTTGGAACTCTTCCATTGCTCTCGGAATTAAGCTGACATTTAAAAATGCTTCAGAACTCTCCCATTGTTCTCGGAATTAAGCTGACATTTAAAAATGCTTTGGAACTTTTCCATTGCTCTCGGAATTCTGGTGAAGTTTAAAAATGCTTTGGAACTTTTACATTGTACTCAGAATTCTGCTGAAGTTTAAAAATGCTTCGGAACTTTTCCATTGTTCTCGGAATTCTGCTGACATTTAAAAATGGTTGGGAACTCTTCCATTGTTCTCGGAATTCCGCTGACATTTAAAAATGCTTCGGTACTTTTCCATTGTTCTCGGAATTCTGCTGACGTTTATAAATGCTTTGGAACTCTTCCATTGTTCTCGGAATTCTGCTGACGTTTAAAAATGCTTCAGAACAATCCCATTGTTCTTGCAATTCCACTGAAGTTTAAAAATGCTTTTGAACTTTTCCATTGCTCTCGGAATTCAGCTGAAGTTTAAAAATGCTTTGGAACTCTTCCATTGTTCTCGGAATTCTGCTGAAGTTTAAAAATGCTTCGGAACTCTCACATTGTTCTCGGAATTCCGCTGAAGTTTAAAAATGCTTCGGAACTCTTCCATTGTTCTCGGTATTCTGCTGAAGTTTAAAAATACTTCGGAACTCTCCCATTGTTCTCGGAATTCTGCTTTCGTTTAAAAATGGTTCCGAACTCTTCCATTGTTCTCGGAACTCTGCTGACGTTTAAAAATGGTTCGGAACTCTTCAATAATTCTCAGAATTCTGCTGTAGTTTAAAAATGCTTTGGAACTCTTCCATTGTTCTCGGAATCCTGCTGAAGTTTAAAAATGCTTCCAAACTCGTCCATTGTTCTCGGAATTCCGCTGAAGTTTAAAAATGCTTCGGAACTCTCCCATTGTTCTCGGAATTGAGCTGACATTTAAAAATGCTTTGGAACTTTTCCTTTGCTCTCGGAATTCTGGTGAAGTTTAAAAATGCTTTGGAACTTTTCCATTGTACTCAGAAATCTGCTGAACTTTAAAAATGCTTCGGAACTTTTCCATTGTTCTCGGAATTTTGCTGGCGCTTAAAAATGGTTCCGAACTCTTCCATTGTTCTCGGAATTAAGCTGACATTTAAAAATGCTTTGGAACTTTCCCATTGTCCATGGAATTCTGCTGACGTTTATAAATGCTATGGAACTCTTCCATTGTTCTCGGAATTCTGCTGACGTTTAAAAATGCTTCAGAACACTCCCATTGTTCTCGGAATTCCGCTGAAGTTTAAAAATGCTTCGGAACTCTTCCATTGTTCTTGGTATTCCGCTGAAGTTTAAAAATTCTTCGGACCTCTACCATTGTTCTCAGAATTTTGCTGACATTTAAAAATGCTTTGGAACTCTTCCATTGTTCTCGGAATTCCGCTGAAGTTTAAAAATGCTTTTGAACTTTTCCATTGCTCTCGGAATTCTGCTGAAGTTTAAAAATGCATCCGAACTCTTCCATTGTTCTCAGAATTCCGCTGAAGTTTAAAAATGCTTCGGAACTCTTCCATTGTTCACGGAATTCCGCTGACGTTTATTAATGCTTTGGAACTCTTCCATTGTTCTCGGAATTTTACTGATGTTTAAAAATGCTTCGGAACTCTTCCATTGTTCTCGGAAGTCTGCTAGCGTTTAAAAATGGTTCTGAACTCTTCCATTGTACTCGGAATTCTGCTGACGTTTAAAAATGGTTCGGAACTCTTCCATTGTTCTCGGAATTCTGCTGACGTTTAAAAATGCTTCAGAACACTCCCATTGTTCTCGGAATTCCACAGAAGTTTAAAAATGCTTCGGAACTCTTCCATTGTTCTCGGTATTCCGCTGAAGTTTAAAAATGCTTCGGACCTCTTCCATTGTTCTCGGAATTTTGCGGACATTTAAAAATGCTTCGGAACTCTTCCATTGTTCTCAGAATTCTGCTGCCGTTTAAAAATGGTTCCGAACTCTTCCATTGTTCTCGGAATTCTGCTGACGTTTAAAAATGGTTTGGAACTATTCAATTGTTCTCAGAATTCTGCTGTAGTTTAAAAATGCTTTGGAACACTTCCATTGTTCTCGGAATTCCGCTAAAGTTTAAAAATGCTTTTGAACTTTTCCAGTGCTCTCGGAATTCTGCTGAAGTTTAAAAATACATCCGAACTCTTCCATTGTTCTCAGAATTCCGCTGAAGTTTAAAAATGCTTCGGACCTCTTCCATTGTTCTCGGAATTCTGCTGGCGTTTAAAAATGGTTCCGAACTCTTCCATTGTTCTCGGAATTCTGCTGGCGTTTAAAAATGGTTCGGAACTCTTCCATTGTTCTCAGAATTCTGCTCACATTTAAAAATGGTTCGGAACTCTTCAATAATTCTCAGAATTCTGCTGTAGTTTAAAAATGCTTTGGAACTCTTCCATTGTTATCGGAATTCTGCTGAAGTTTAAAAATGCTTCCGAACTCGTCCATTGTTCTCGGAATTCCGCTGAAGTTTAAAAATGCTTCGGAACTCTCCCATTGTTCTCGGAATTAAGCTGACATTTAAAAATGCTTTGGAACTTTTCCATTGCTCTCGGAATTCTGGTGAAGTTTAAAAATGCTTTGGAACTTTTACATTCTACTCAGAATTCTGCTGAAGTTTAAAAATGCTTCGGAACTTTTCCATTGTTCTCGGAATTTTGCTGGCGTTTAAAAATGGTTCCGAACTCTTCCATTGTTCTCGGAATTCTGCTGACGTTTAAAAATGGTTGGGAACTCTTCCATTGTTCTCGGAATTCCGCTGACATTTAAAAATGCTTCGGTACTTTTCCATTGTTCTCGGAATTCTGCTGACGTTTATAAATGCTTTGGAACTCTTCCATTGTTCTCGGAATTCTGCTGACGTTTAAAAATGCTTCAGAACAATCCCATTGTTCTTGCAATTCCACTGAAGTTTAAAAATGCTTTTGAACTTTTCCATTGCTCTCGGAATTCAGCTGAAGATTAAAAATGCTTTGGAACTCTTCCATTGTTCTCGGAATTCTGCTGAAGTTTAAAAATGCTTCGGAACTCTCACATTGTTCTCGGAATTCCGCTGAAGTTTAAAAATGCTTCGGAACTCTTCCATTGTTCTCGGTATTCTGCTGAAGTTTAAAAATACTTCGGAACTCTCCCATTTTTCTCGGAATTCTGCTTTCGTTTAAAAATGGTTCCGAACTCTTTCATTGTTCTCGGAACTCTGCTGACGTTTAAAAATGGTTCGGAACTCTTCAATAATTCTCAGAATTCTGCTGTAGTTTAAAAATGCTTTGGAACTCTTCCATTGTTCTTGGAATCCTGCTGAAGTTTAAAAATGCTTCCAAACTCGTCCATTGTTCTCGGAATTCCGCTGAAGTTTAAAAATGCTTCGGAACTCTCCCATTGTTCTCGGAATTGAGCTGACATTTAAAAATGCTTTGGAACTTTTCCTTTGCTCTCGGAATTCTGGTGAAGTTTAAAAATGCTTTGGAACTTTTCCATTGTACTCAGAAATCTGCTGAAGTTTAAAAATGCTTCGGAACTTTTCCATTGTTCTCGGAATTTTGCTGGCGCTTAAAAATGGTTCCGAACTCTTCCATTGTTCTCGGAATTAAGCTGACATTTAAAAATGCTTTGGAACTTTCCCATTGTCCATGGAATTCTGCTGACGTTTATAAATGCTATGGAACTCTTCCATTGTTCTCGGAATTCTGCTAACGTTTAAAAATGCTTCAGAACACTCCCATTGTTCTCGGAATTCCGCTGAAGTTTAAAAATGCTTCGGAACTCTTCCATTATTCTCGGTATTCCGCTGAAGTTTAAAAATGCTTCGGACCTCTTCTATTGTTCTCGGAATTTTGCTGACATTTAAAAATGCTTCGGAACTCTTCCATTGTTCTCAGAATTCTGCTGCCGTTTAAAAATGGTTTCCGAACTCTTCCATTGTTCTCGGCTTTCTGCTGACGTTTAAAAATGGTTTGGAACTCTTCAATTTTTCTCAGAATTCTGCTGTAGTTTAAAAATGCTTTGGAACTCTTCCATTGTTCTCGGAATTCCGCTAAAGTTTAAAAATGCTTTTGAACTTTTCCAGTGCTCTCGGAATTCTGCTGAAGTTTAAAAATACATCCGAACTCTTCCATTGTTCTCAGAATTCCGCTGAAGTTTAAAAATGCTTCGGAACTCTTCCATTGTTCACGGAATTCCGCTGATGTTTATTAATGCTTTGGAACTCTTCCATTGTTCTCGGAATTTTACTGATGTTTAAAAATGCTTCGGAACTCTTCCATTGTTCTCGGAAGTCTGCTAGCGTTTAAAAATTGTTCTGAACTCTTCCATTGTTCTCGGAATTCTGCTGACGTTTAAAAATGGTTCAGAACTCTTCCATTGTTCTCGGAATTCCACAGAAGTTTAAAAACTCTTTGGAACTCTTCCATTGTTCTCGTAATTCTGCTGACATTTAAAAATGCTTCGGAACTTTTCCATTGTTCTCTGAATTCTGCTGACGTTTATTAATGTTTTGGAACTCTTCCATTGTTCTCGGAATTCTGCTGACATTTAAAAATGCTTCAGAACACTCCCATTGTTCTCAGAATTCCGCTGAAGTTTAAAAATGCTTCGGAACTCTTCCATTATTCTCGGTATTCCGCTGAAGTTTAAAAATGTTTCGGACCTCTTCCATTGTTCTCGGAATTTTGCTGACGTTTAAAAATGCTTCGGAACTCTTCCATTGTTCTCGAAATTCCTTTGAAGTTTAAAAATGCTTCCGAACTCTTCCATTGTTCTCGGAATTTCGCAGAAGTTTAAAATTGCTTTGGAACTCTTCCATTGTTCTCGGAATTCCGCTGACGTTTAAAAATGCTTCAGAACTCTTCCATTGTTCTCGAAATTCCACTGAAGTTTTAAAATTCTCCGGAACTGTTCCATTATTCTCAGAATTCCGCTGACATTTAAAAATGCTTTGGAACTCTTCCATTGTTCTCGGAATTCTGCTGGCGTTTAAAAATACTTCGTAACTTTTCCATTGTTCTCGGAATTCTGCTGACGTTTATTAATGTTTTGGAACTCTTCCATTGTTCTCGGAATTCTGCTGACATTTAAAAATGCTTCAGAACACTCCCATTGTTCTCAGAATTCCGCTGAAGTTTAAAAATGCTTCGGAACTCTTCCATTGTTCTCGTTATTCCGCTGAAGTTTAAAAATGCTTCGGACCTCTTCCATTGTTCTCGGAATTTTGCTGACGTTTAAAAATGCTTCGGAACTCTTCCATTGTTCTCGAAATTCCTTTGAAGTTTAAAAATGCTTCCGAACTCTTCCATTGTTCTCGGATTTTCGCAGAAGTTTAAAATTGCTTTGGAACTCTTCCATTGTTCTCGGAATTCCGCTGATGTTTAAAAATGCTTCAGAACTCTTCCATTGTTCTCGGTATTCCGCTGAAGTTAAAAAATGCTTCGTACCTCTTCCATTGTTCTCGGAATTTTACTGATGTTTAAAAATGCTTCGGAACTCTTCCATTGTTCTCGGAAGTCTGCTAGCGTTTAAAAATGGTTCTGAACTCTTCCATTGTTCTCGGAATTCTGCTGACGTTTAAAAATGGTTCGGAACTCTTCCATTGTTCTCGGAATTCTGCTGACGTTTAAAATTGCTTCAGAACACTCCCATTGTTCTCGGAATTCCACAGAAGTTTAAAAATGCTTCGGAACTCTTCCATTGTTCTCGGTATTCCGCTGAAGTTTAAAAATTCTTTGGAACTCTTCCATTGTTCTCGTAATTCCGCTGACATTTAAAAATGCTTCGAAACTTTTCCATTGTTCTCGGAATTCTGCTGACGTTTATTAATGTTTTGGAACTCTTCCATTGTTCTCGGAATTCTGCTGACATTTAAAAATGCTTCAGAACACTCCCATTGTTCTCAGAATTCCGCTGAAGTTTAAAGATGCTTCGGAACTCTTCCATTATTCTCGGTATTCCGCTGAAGTTTAAAAATGCTTCGGACCTCTTCCATTGTTCTCGGAATTTTGCTGACGTTTAAAAATGCTTCGGAACTCTTCCATTGTTTTCGAAATTCCCTTGAAGTTTAAAAATGCTTCGGAACTCTTCCATTGTTCTCGGAATTTCGCTGAAGTTTTAAAATTCTCCGGAACTGTTCCATTATTCTCAGAATTCCGCTGACATTTAAAAATGCTTCGGAACTCTTCCATTGTTCTCGGAATTCTGCTGGCGTTTAAAAATGGTTCCGAACACTTCCACTGTTCTCACAATTCTGCTGACGTTTAAAAATGGTTCGGAACTCTTCAATAATTCTCAGAATTCTGCTGTAGTTTAAAAATGCTTTGGAACTCTTCCATTGTTCTCGGAATTCTGCTGACGTTTAAAAATGCTTCATAACACTCCCATTGTTCTCGGAATTCCGCTGAAGTTTAAAAATGCTTCGGAACTCTTCCATTGTTCTTGGTATTCCGCTGAAGTTAAAAAATGCTTCGGAACTCTTCCATTGTTCTCGGATTTTTGCTGACATTTAAAAATGCTTCGGGACTCTTCCATTGTTCTCGGAATTCTGCTGGCGTTTAAAAATGGTTCCGAACTCTTCCATTGTTCTCGGCATTCTGCTGACGTTAAAAAATGCTTCGGAACTCTTCCAATGTTCTCGGAATTCTGCTGGAGTTTAAAAATGCTTCGGAACCCTTCCATTGATCCCGGAATTATGCTCACATTTAAAAATGGTTCGGAACTCTTTAATAATTCTCAGAATTCTGCTGTAGTTTAAAAATGCTTTGGAACTCTTCCATTGTTCTCGGAATTCTGCTGAAGTTTAAAAATGCTTTTGAACTTTTCCAGTGCTCTCGGAATTCTGCTGAAGTTTAAAAATACATCCGAACTCTTCCATTGTTCTCAGAATTCCGCTGAAGTTTAAAAATGCTTCGGACCTCTTCCATTGTTCTCGGAATTCTGCTGGCGTTTAAAAATGGTTCCGAACTCTTCCATTGTTCTCGGAATTCTGCTGGCGTTTAAAAATGGTTCGGAACTCTTCCATTGTTCTCAGAATTCTGCTCACATTTAAAAATGGTTCGGAACTCTTCAATAATTCTCAGAATTCTGCTGTAGTTTAAAAATGCTTTGGAACTCTTCCATTGTTATCGGAATTCTGCTGAAGTTTAAAAATGCTTCCGAACTCGTCCATTGTTCTCGGAATTCCGCTGAAGTTTAAAAATGCTTCGGAACTCTCCCATTGTTCTCGGAATTAAGCTGACATTTAAAAATGCTTTGGAACTTTTCCATTGCTCTCGGAATTCTGGTGAAGTTTAAAAATGCTTTGGAACTTTTACATTGTACTCAGAATTCTGCTGAAGTTTAAAAATGCTTCGGAACTTTTCCATTGTTCTCGGAATTTTGCTGGCGTTTAAAAATGGTTCCGAACTCTTCCATTGTTCTCGGAATTCTGCTGACATTTAAAAATGGTTGGGAACTCTTCCATTGTTCTCGGAATTCCGCTGACATTTAAAAATGCTTCGGTACTTTTCCATTGTTCTCGGAATTCTGCTGACATTTATAAATGCTTTGGAACTCTTCCATTGTTCTCGGAATTCTGCTGACGTTTAAAAATGCTTCAGAACAATCCCATTGTTCTTGCAATTCCACTGAAGTTTAAAAATGCTTTTGAACTTTTCCATTGCTCTCGGAATTCAGCTGAAGTTTAAAAATGCTTTGGAACTCTTCCATTGTTCTCGGAATTCTGCTGAAGTTTAAAAATGCTTCGGAACTCTCACATTGTTCTCGGAATTCCGCTGAAGTTTAAAAATGCTTCGGAACTCTTCCATTGTTCTCGGTATTCTGCTGAAGTTTAAAAATACTTCGGAACTCTCCCACTGTTCTCGGAATTCTGCTTTCGTTTAAAAATGGTTCCGAACTCTTCCATTGTTCTCGGAACTCTGCTGACGTTTAAAAATGGTTCGGAACTCTTCAATAATTCTCAGAATTCTGCTGTAGTTTAAAAATGCTTTGGAACTCTTCCATTGTTCTCGGAATCCTGCTGAAGTTTAAAAATGCTTCCAAACTCGTCCATTGTTCTCGGAATTCCGCTGAAGTTTAAAAATGCTTCGGAACTCTCCCATTGTTCTCGGAATTGAGCTGACATTTAAAAATGCTTTGGAACTTTTCCTTTGCTCTCGGAATTCTGGTGAAGTTTAAAAATGCTTTGGAACTTTTCCATTGTACTCAGAAATCTGCTGAACTTTAAAAATGCTTCGGAACTTTTCCATTGTTCTCGGAATTTTGCTGGCGCTTAAAAATGGTTCCGAACTCTTCCATTGTTCTCGGAATTAAGCTGACATTTAAAAATGCTTTGGAACTTTCCCATTGTCCATGGAATTCTGCTGACGTTTATAAATGCTATGGAACTCTTCCATTGTTCTCGGAATTCTGCTGACGTTTAAAAATGCTTCAGAACACTCCCATTGTTCTCGGAATTCCGCTGAAGTTTAAAAATGCTTCGGAACTCTTCCATTGTTCTTGGTATTCCGCTGAAGTTTAAAAATTCTTCGGACCTCTTCCATTGTTCTCAGAATTTTGCTGACATTTAAAAATGCTTTGGAACTCTTCCATTGTTCTCGGAATTCCGCTGAAGTTTAAAAATGCTTTTGAACTTTTCCATTGCTCTCGGAATTCTGCTGAAGTTTAAAAATGCATCCGAACTCTTCCATTGTTCTCAGAATTCCGCTGAAGTTTAAAAATGCTTCGGAACTCTTCCATTGTTCACGGAATTCCGCTGACGTTTATTAATGCTTTGGAACTCTTCCATTGTTCTCGGAATTTTACTGATGTTTAAAAATGCTTCGGAACTCTTCCATTGTTCTCGGAAGTCTGCTAGCGTTTAAAAATGGTTCTGAACTCTTCCATTGTACTCGGAATTCTGCTGACGTTTAAAAATGGTTCGGAACTCTTCCATTGTTCTCGGAATTCTGCTGACGTTTAAAAATGCTTCAGAACACTCCCATTGTTCTCGGAATTCCACAGAAGTTTAAAAATGCTTCGGAACTCTTCCATTGTTCTCGGTATTCCGCTGAAGTTTAAAAATGCTTCGGACCTCTTCCATTGTTCTCGGAATTTTGCGGACATTTAAAAATGCTTCGGAACTCTTCCATTGTTCTCAGAATTCTGCTGCCGTTTAAAAATGGTTCCGAACTCTTCCATTGTTCTCGGAATTCTGCTGACGTTTAAAAATGGTTTGGAACTATTCAATTGTTCTCAGAATTCTGCTGTAGTTTAAAAATGCTTTGGAACTCTTCCATTGTTCTCGGAATTCCGCTAAAGTTTAAAAATGATTTTGAACTTTTCCAGTGCTCTCGGAATTCTGCTGAAGTTTAAAAATACATCCGAACTCTTCCATTGTTCTCAGAATTCCGCTGAAGTTTAAAAATGCTTCGGACCTCTTCCATTGTTCTCGGAATTCTGCTGGCGTTTAAAAATGGTTCCGAACTCTTCCATTGTTCTCGGAATTCTGCTGGCGTTTAAAAATGGTTCGGAACTCTTCCATTGTTCTCAGAATTCTGCTCACATTTAAAAATGGTTCGGAACTCTTCAATAATTCTCAGAATTCTGCTGTAGTTTAAAAATGCTTTGGAACTCTTCCATTGTTATCGGAATTCTGCTGAAGTTTAAAAATGCTTCCGAACTCGTCCATTGTTCTCGGAATTCCGCTGAAGTTTAAAAATGCTTCGGAACTCTCCCATTGTTCTCGGAATTAAGCTGACATTTAAAAATGCTTTGGAACTTTTCCATTGCTCTCGGAATTCTGGTGAAGTTTAAAAATGCTTTGGAACTTTTACATTGTACTCAGAATTCTGCTGAAGTTTAAAAATGCTTCGGAACTTTTCCATTGTTCTCGGAATTTTGCTGGCGTTTAAAAATGGTTCCGAACTCTTCCATTGTTCTCGGAATTCTGCTGACATTTAAAAATGGTTGGGAACTCTTCCATTGTTCTCGGAATTCCGCTGACATTTAAAAATGCTTCGGTACTTTTCCATTGTTCTCGGAATTCTGCTGACGTTTATAAATGCTTTGGAACTCTTCCATTGTTCTCGGAATTCTGCTGACGTTTAAAAATGCTTCAGAACAATCCCATTGTTCTTGCAATTCAACTGAAGTTTAAAAATGCTTTTGAACTTTTCCATTGCTCTCGGAATTCAGCTGAAGTTTAAAAATGCTTTGGAACTCTTCCATTGTTCTCGGAATTCTGCTGAAGTTTAAAAATGCTTCGGAACTCTCACATTGTTCTCGGAATTCCGCTGAAGTTTAAAAATGCTTCGGAACTCTTCCATTGTTCTCGGTATTCTGCTGAAGTTTAAAAATACTTCGGAACTCTCCCATTGTTCTCGGAATTCTGCTTTCGTTTAAAAATGGTTCCGAACTCTTCCATTGTTCTCGGAACTCTGCTGACGTTTAAAAATGGTTCGGAACTCTTCAATAATTCTCAGAATTCTGCTGTAGTTTAAAAATGCTTTGGAACTCTTCCATTGTTCTCGGAATCCTGCTGAAGTTTAAAAATGCTTCCAAACTCGTCCATTGTTCTCGGAATTCCGCTGAAGTTTAAAAATGCTTCGGAACTCTCCCATTGTTCTCGGAATTGAGCTGACATTTAAAAATGCTTTGGAACTTTTCCTTTGCTCTCGGAATTCTGGTGAAGTTTAAAAATGCTTTGGAACTTTTCCATTGTACTCAGAAATCTGCTGAACTTTAAAAATGCTTCGGAACTTTTCCATTGTTCTCGGAATTTTGCTGGCGCTTAAAAATGGTTCCGAACTCTTCCATTGTTCTCGGAATTAAGCTGACATTTAAAAATGCTTTGGAACTTTCCCATTGTCCATGGAATTCTGCTGACGTTTATAAATGCTATGGAACTCTTCCATTGTTCTCGGAATTCTGCTGACGTTTAAAAATGCTTCAGAACACTCCCATTGTTCTCGGAATTCCGCTGAAGTTTAAAAATGCTTCGGAACTCTTCCATTGTTCTTGGTATTCCGCTGAAGTTTAAAAATTCTTCGGACCTCTTCCATTGTTCTCAGAATTTTGCTGACATTTAAAAATGCTTTGGAACTCTTCCATTGTTCTCGGAATTCCGCTGAAGTTTAAAAATGCTTTTGAACTTTTCCATTGCTCTCGGAATTCTGCTGAAGTTTAAAAATGCATCCGAACTCTTCCATTGTTCTCAGAATTCCGCTGAAGTTTAAAAATGCTTCGGAACTCTTCCATTGTTCACGGAATTCCGCTGACGTTTATTAATGCTTTGGAACTCTTCCATTGTTCTCGGAATTTTACTGATGTTTAAAAATGCTTCGGAACTCTTCCATTGTTCTCGGAAGTCTGCTAGCGTTTAAAAATGGTTCTGAACTCTTCCATTGTACTCGGAATTCTGCTGACGTTTAAAAATGGTTCGGAACTCTTCCATTGTTCTCGGAATTCTGCTGACGTTTAAAAATGCTTCAGAACACTCCCATTGTTCTCGGAATTCCACAGAAGTTTAAAAATGCTTCGGAACTCTTCCATTGTTCTCGGTATTCCGCTGAAGTTTAAAAATGCTTCGGACCTCTTCCATTGTTCTCGGAATTTTGCGGACATTTAAAAATGCTTCGGAACTCTTCCATTGTTCTCAGAATTCTGCTGCCGTTTAAAAATGGTTCCGAACTCTTCCATTGTTCTCGGAATTCTGCTGACGTTTAAAAATGGTTTGGAACTATTCAATTGTTCTCAGAATTCTGCTGTAGTTTAAAAATGCTTTGGAACTCTTCCATTGTTCTCGGAATTCCGCTAAAGTTTAAAAATGCTTTTGAACTTTTCCAGTGCTCTCGGAATTCTGCTGAAGTTTAAAAATACATCCGAACTCTTCCATTGTTCTCAGAATTCCGCTAAAGTTTAAAAATGCTTCGGACCTCTTCCATTGTTCTCGGAATTCTGCTGGCGTTTAAAAATGGTTCCGAACTCTTCCATTGTTCTCGGAATTCTGCTGGCGTTTAAAAATGGTTCGGAACTCTTCCATTGTTCTCAGAATTCTGCTCACATTTAAAAATGGTTCGGAACTCTTCAATAATTCTCAGAATTCTGCTGTAGTTTAAAAATGCTTTGGAACTCTTCCATTGTTATCGGAATTCTGCTGAAGTTTAAAAATGCTTCCGAACTCGTCCATTGTTCTCGGAATTCCGCTGAAGTTTAAAAATGCTTCGGAACTCTCCCATTGTTCTCGGAATTAAGCTGACATTTAAAAATGCTTTGGAACTTTTCCATTGCTCTCGGAATTCTGGTGAAGTTTAAAAATGCTTTGGAACTTTTACATTGTACTCAGAATTCTGCTGAAGTTTAAAAATGCTTCGGAACTTTTCCATTGTTCTCGGAATTTTGCTGGCGTTTAAAAATGGTTCCGAACTCTTCCATTGTTCGCGGAATTCTGCTGACGTTTAAAAATGGTTGGGAACTCTTCCATTGTTCTCGGAATTCCGCTGACATTTAAAAATGCTTCGGTACTTTTCCATTGTTCTCGGAATTCTGCTGACGTTTATAAATGCTTTGGAACTCTTCCATTGTTCTCGGAATTCTGCTGACGTTTAAAAATGCTTCAGAACAATCCCATTGTTCTTGCAATTCCACTGAAGTTTAAAAATGCTTTTGAACTTTTCCATTGCTCTCGGAATTCAGCTGAAGATTAAAAATGCTTTGGAACTCTTCCATTGTTCTCGGAATTCTGCTGAAGTTTAAAAATGCTTCGGAACTCTCACATTGTTCTCGGAATTCCGCTGAAGTTTAAAAATGCTTCGGAACTCTTCCATTGTTCTCGGTATTCTGCTGAAGTTTAAAAATACTTCGGAACTCTCCCATTGTTCTCGGAATTCTGCTTTCGTTTAAAAATGGTTCCGAACTCTTTCATTGTTCTCGGAACTCTGCTGACGTTTAAAAATGGTTCGGAACTCTTCAATAATTCTCAGAATTCTGCTGTAGTTTAAAAATGCTTTGGAACTCTTCCATTGTTCTTGGAATCCTGCTGAAGTTTAAAAATGCTTCCAAACTCGTCCATTGTTCTCGGAATTCCGCTGAAGTTTAAAAATGCTTCGGAACTCTCCCATTGTTCTCGGAATTGAGCTGACATTTAAAAATGCTTTGGAACTTTTCCTTTGCTCTCGGAATTCTGGTGAAGTTTAAAAATGCTTTGGAACTTTTCCATTGTACTCAGAAATCTGCTGAAGTTTAAAAATGCTTCGGAACTTTTCCATTGTTCTCGGAATTTTGCTGGCGCTTAAAAATGGTTCCGAACTCTTCCATTGTTCTCGGAATTAAGCTGACATTTAAAAATGCTTTGGAACTTTCCCATTGTCCATGGAATTCTGCTGACGTTTATAAATGCTATGGAACTCTTCCATTGTTCTCGGAATTCTGCTAACGTTTAAAAATGCTTCAGAACACTCCCATTGTTCTCGGAATTCCGCTGAAGTTTAAAAATGCTTCGGAACTCTTTCATTATTCTCGGTATTCCGCTGAAGTTTAAAAATGCTTCGGACCTCTTCTATTGTTCTCGGAATTTTGATGACATTTAAAAATGCTTCGGAACTCTTCCATTGTTCTCAGAATTCTGCTGCCGTTTAAAAATGGTTTCCGAACTCTTCCATTGTTCTCGGCTTTCTGCTGACGTTTAAAAATGGTTTGGAACTCTTCAATTTTTCTCAGAATTCTGCTGTAGTTTAAAAATGCTTTGGAACTCTTCCATTGTTCTCGGAATTCCGCTAAAGTTTAAAAATGCTTTTGAACTTTTCCAGTGCTCTCGGAATTCTGCTGAAGTTTAAAAATACATCCGAACTCTTCCATTGTTCTCAGAATTCCGCTGAAGTTTAAAAATGCTTCGGAACTCTTCCATTGTTCACGGAATTCCGCTGATGTTTATTAATGCTTTGGAACTCTTCCATTGTTCTCGGAATTTTACTGATGTTTAAAAATGCTTCGGAACTCTTCCATTGTTCTCGGAAGTCTGCTAGCGTTTAAAAATGGTTCTGAACTCTTCCATTGTTCTCGGAATTCTGCTGACGTTTAAAAATGGTTCAGAACTCTTCCATTGTTCTCGGAATTCTGCTGACGTTTAAAAATGCTTCAGAACACTCCCATTGTTCTCGGAATTCCACAGAAGTTTAAAAATGCTTCGGAACTCTTCCATTGTTCTCGGTATTCCGCTGAAGTTTAAAAACTCTTTGGAACTCTTCCATTGTTCTCGTAATTCTGCTGACATTTAAAAATGCTTCGGAACTTTTCCATTGTTCTCGGAATTCTGCTGACGTTTATTAATGTTTTGGAACTCTTCCATTGTTCTCGGAATTCTGCTGACATTTAAAAATGCTTCAGAACACTCCCATTGTTCTCAGAATTCCGCTGAAGTTTAAAAATGCTTCGGAACTCTTCCATTATTCTCGGTATTCCGCTGAAGTTTAAAAATGTTTCGGACCTCTTCCATTGTTCTCGGAATTTTGCTGACGTTTAAAAATGCTTCGGAACTCTTCCATTGTTCTCGAAATTCCTTTGAAGTTTAAAAATGCTTCCGAACTCTTCCATTGTTCTCGGAATTTCGCAGAAGTTTAAAATTGCTTTGGAACTCTTCCATTGTTCTCGGAATTCCGCTGACGTTTAAAAATGCTTCAGAACTCTTCCATTGTTCTCGAAATTCCACTGAAGTTTTAAAATTCTCCGGAACTGTTCCATTATTCTCAGAATTCCGCTGACATTTAAAAATGCTTTGGAACTCTTCCATTGTTCTCGGAATTCTGCTGGCATTTAAAAATACTTCGTAACTTTTCCATTGTTCTCGGAATTCTGCTGACGTTTATTAATGTTTTGGAACTCTTCCATTGTTCTCGGAATTCTGCTGACATTTAAAAATGCTTCAGAACACTCCCATTGTTCTCAGAATTCCGCTGAAGTTTAAAAATGCTTCGGAACTCTTCCATTGTTCTCGTTATTCCGCTGAAGTTTAAAAATGCTTCGGACCTCTTCCATTGTTCTCGGAATTTTGCTGACGTTTAAAAATGCTTCGGAACTCTTCCATTGTTCTCGAAATTCCTTTGAAGTTTAAAAATGCTTCCGAACTCTTCCATTGTTCTCGGATTTTCGCAGAAGTTTAAAATTGCTTTGGAACTCTTCCATTGTTCTCGGAATTCCGCTGATGTTTAAAAATGCTTCAGAACTCTTCCATTGTTCTCGGTATTCCGCTGAAGTTAAAAAATGCTTCGTACCTCTTCCATTGTTCTCGGAATTTTACTGATGTTTAAAAATGCTTCGGAACTCTTCCATTGTTCTCGGAAGTCTGCTAGCGTTTAAAAATGGTTCTGAACTCTTCCATTGTTCTCGGAATTCTGCTGACGTTTAAAAATGGTTCGGAACTCTTCCATTGTTCTCGGAATTCTGCTGACGTTTAAAATTGCTTCAGAACACTCCCATTGTTCTCGGAATTCCACAGAAGTTTAAAAATGCTTCGGAACTCTTCCATTGTTCTCGGTATTCCGCTGAAGTTTAAAAATTCTTTGGAACTCTTCCATTGTTCTCGTAATTCCGCTGACATTTAAAAATGCTTCGAAACTTTTCCATTGTTCTCGGAATTCTGCTGACGTTTATTAATGTTTTGGAACTCTTCCATTGTTCTCGGAATTCTGCTGACATTTAAAAATGCTTCAGAACACTCCCATTGTTCTCAGAATTCCGCTGAAGTTTAAAGATGCTTCGGAACTCTTCCATTATTCTCGGTATTCCGCTGAAGTTTAAAAATGCTTCGGACCTCTTCCATTGTTCTCGGAATTTTGCTGACGTTTAAAAATGCTTCGGAACTTTTCCATTGTTTTCGAAATTCCCTTGAAGTTTAAAAATGCTTCCGAACTCTTCCATTGTTCTCGGAATTTCGCTGAAGTTTTAAAATTCTCCGGAACTGTTCCATTATTCTCAGAATTCCGCTGACATTTAAAAATGCTTCGGAACTCTTCCATTGTTCTCGGAATTCTGCTGGCGTTTAAAAATGGTTCCGAACACTTCCACTGTTCTCACAATTCTGCTGACGTTTAAAAATGGTTCGGAACTCTTCAATAATTCTCAGAATTCTGCTGTAGTTTAAAAATGCTTTGGAACTCTTCCATTGTTCTCGGAATTCTGCTGACGTTTAAAAATGCTTCATAACACTCCCATTGTTCTCGGAATTCCGCTGAAGTTTAAAAATGCTTCGGAACTCTTCCATTGTTCTCGGTATTCCGCTGAAGTTAAAAAATGCTTCGGAACTCTTCCATTGTTCTCGGATTTTTGCTGACATTTAAAAATGCTTCGGGACTCTTCCATTGTTCTCGGAATTCTGCTGGCGTTTAAAAATGGTTCCGAACTCTTCCATTGTTCTCGGCATTCTGCTGACGTTAAAAAATGCTTCGGAACTCTTCCAATGTTCTCGGAATTCTGCTGGAGTTTAAAAATGCTTCGGAACCCTTCCATTGTTCCCGGAATTCTGCTCACATTTAAAAATGGTTCGGAACTCTTCAATAATTCTCAGAATTCTGCTGTAGTTTAAAAATGCTTTGGAACTCTTCCATTGTTCTCGGAATTCCGCTGAAGTTTAAAAATGCTTCGGAACTCTTCCATTGTTCTCGGTATTCCGCTGAAGTTTAAAAATACTTCGGAACTCTCCCATTGTTCTCGGAATTCTGCTAGCGTTTAAAAATGGTTCTGAACTCTTCCATTGTTCTCGGAATTCTGCTGACATTTAAAAATGGTTCGGAACTCTTCAATAATTCTCAGAATTCTGCTGTAGTTTAAAAATGCTTTGGAACACTTCCATTGTTCTCGGAATTCTGCTGAAGTTTAAAAATGCTTCCAAAGTCGTCCATTGTTGTCGGAATTCCGCTGAAGTTTAAAAATGCTTCGGAACTCTCCCATTGTTATCGGAATTAAGCTGACATTTAAAAATGCTTTGGAACTTTTCCTTTGCTCTCGGAATTCTGGTGAAGTTTAAAAATGCTTTGGAACTTTTCCATTGTACTCAGAAATCTGCTGAAGTTTAAAAATGCTTCGGAACTTTTCCATTGTTCTCGGAATTTTGCTGGCGTTTAAAAATGGTTCCGAACTCTTCCATTGTTCTCGGAATTAAGCTGACATTTAAAAATGCTTTGGAACTTTCCCATTGTCCATGGAATTCTGCTGACGTTTATAAATGCTTTGGAACTCTTCCATTGTTCTCGGAATTCTGCTGACGTTTAAAAATGCTTCAGAACACTCCCATTGTTCTCGGAATTCCGCTGAAGTTTAAAAATGCTTTTGAACTTTTCCAGTGCTCTCGGAATTCTGCTGAAGTTTAAAAATGCATCCGAACTCTTCCATTGTTCTCAGAATTCCGCTGAAGTTTAAAAATGCTTCGGACCTCTTCCATTGTTCTCGGAATTCTGCTGGCGTTTAAAAATGGTTCCGAACTCTTCCATTGTTCTCGGAATTCTGCTGAAGTTTAAAAATAGTTCGGAACTCTTCCATTGTCCTCGGAATTCCGCTGACATTTAAAAATGCTTCGGAACTTTTCCTTTGTTCTCGGAATTCTGCTGACGTTTATAATTTCTTCGGACCTCTTCCATTGTTCTCGGATTTTTGCTGACATTTAAAAATGCTTCGGGACTCTTCCATTGTTCTCGGATTTTTGCTGACATTTAAAAATGCTTCGGGACTCTTCCATTGTTCTTGGAATTCTGCTGGCGTTTAAAAATGGTTCCGAACTCTTCCATTGTTATCGGCATTCTGCTGACATTTAAAAATGCTTCGGAACTCTTCCATTGTTATCGGCATTCTGCTGACATTTAAAAATGCTTCGGAACTCTTCCATTGTTCTCGGAATTCTGCTGGAGTTTAAAAAATTTTCGGAACTGTTCCATTGTTCTCAGAATTCTGCTCACATTTAAAAATGGTTCGGAACTCTTCAATAATTCTCAGAATTCTGCTGTAGTTTAAAAATGCTTCGGAACTCTTCCATTGTTCTCAGAATTAAGCTGACATTTAAAAATGCTTTGGAACTTTCCCATTGTTCTCTGAATTCTGCTGACATTTATAAATGCTTTGGAACTCTTCCATTGTTCTCGGAATTCTGCTGACGTTTAAAAATGGTTCGGAACTCTTCCATTGTTCTCGGAATTCTGCTGACGTTTAAAAATGCTTCAGAACACTCCCATTGTTCTCGGAATTCCACAGAAGTTTAAAAATGCTTCGGAACTCTTCCATTGTTCTCGGTATTCCGCTGAAGTTTAAAAATGCTTTGGAACTCTTCCATTGTTCTCGGAAATCTGCTGACATTTAAAAATGCTTCAGAACACTCCCATTGTTCTCAGAATTCCGCTGAAGTTTAAAAATGCTTCGGTACTCTTCCATTGTTCTCGTTATTCCGCTGAAGTTTAAAAATGCTTCGGACCTCTTCCATTGTTCTCGGAATTTTGCTGACGTTTAAAAATGCTTCGGAACTCTTCCATTGTTCTCGAAATTCCTTTGAAGTTTAAAAATGCTTCCGAACTCTTCCATTGTTCTCTGAATTTCGCAGAAGTTTAAAATTGCTTTGGAACTCTTCCATTGTTCTCGGAATTCCGCTGACGTTTAAAAATACTTCAGAACTCTTCCATTGTTCTCGAAATTCCACTGAAGTTTTAAAATTCTCCGGAACTGTTCCATTATTCTCAGAATTCCGCTGACATTTAAAAATGCTTCGGAACTCTTCCATTGTTCTCGGAATTCTGCTGGCCTTTAAAAATGTTTCCGAACACTTCCACTGTTCTCGGAATTCTGCTGACGTTTAAAAATGGTTCGGAACTCTTCAATAATTCTCAGAATTCTGCTGTAGTTTAAAAATGCTTTGGAACTCTTCCATTGTTCTCGGAATTCTGCTGACGTTTAAAAATGCTTCAGAACACTCCCATTGTTCTCGGAATTCCGCTGAAGTTTAAAAATGCTTCGGAACTCTTCCATTGTTCTCGGTATTCCGCTGAAGTTAAAAAATGCTTCGGATTTCTTCCATTGTTCTCGGATTTTTGCTGACATTTAAAATTGCTTCGGGACACTTCCATTGTTCTCGGAATTCTGCTGGCGTTTAAAAATGGTTCCGAACTCTTCCATTGTTCTCGGCATTCTGCTGACGTTAAAAAATGCTTCGGAACTCTTCCAATGTTCTCGGAATTCTGCTGGAGTTTAAAAATGCTTCGGAACTCTTCCATTGTTCCCGGAATTCTGCTCACATTTAAAAATGGTTCGGAACTCTTCAATAATTCTCAGAATTCTGCTGTAGTTTAAAAATGCTTTGGAACAATTCCATTGTTCTCGGAATTCTGCTGAAGTTTAAAAATGCTTCCAAACTCGTCCATTGTTGTCGGAATTCCGCTGAAGTTTAAAAATGCTTCGGAACTCTCCCATTGTTCTCGGAATTAAGCTGACATTTAAAAATGCTTTGGAACTTTTCCTTTGCTCTCGGAATTCTGGTGAAGTTTAAAAATGCTTTGGAATTTTTCCATTGTACTCAGAAATCTGCTGAAGTTTAAAAATGCTTCGGAACTTTTCCATTGTTCTCGGAATTTTGCTGGCGTTTAAAAATGGTTCCGAACTCTTCCATTGTTCTCGGAATTAAGCTGACATTTAAAAATGCTTTGGAACTTTCCCATTGTCCATGGAATTCCGCTGACGTTTATAAATGCTTTGGAACTCTTCCATTGTTCTCGGAATTCTGCTGACGTTTAAAAATGCTTCAGAACACTCCCATTGTTCTCGGAATTCCGCTGAAGTTTAAAAATGCTTCGGAACTTTTCCATTGTTCTCGGAATTCTGCTGACGTTTATTAATGTTTTGGAACTCTTCCATTGTTCTCGGAATTCTGCTGACATTTAAAAATGCTTCAGAACACTCCCATTGTTCTCAGAATTCCGCTGAAGTTTAAAGATGCTTCGGAACTCTTCCATTATTCTCGGTATTCCGCTGAAGTTTAAAAATGCTTCGGACCTCTTCCATTGTTCTCGGAATTTTGCTGACGTTTAAAAATGCTTCGGAACTCTTCCATTGTTTTCGAAATTCCCTTGAAGTTTAAAAATGCTTCCGAACTCTTCCATTGTTCTCGGAATTTCGCTGAAGTTTTAAAATTCTCCGGAACTGTTCCATTATTCTCAGAATTCCGCTGACATTTAAAAATGCTTCGGAACTCTTCCATTGTTCTCGGAATTCTGCTGGCGTTTAAAAATGGTTCCGAACACTTCCACTGTTCTCACAATTCTGCTGACGTTTAAAAATGGTTCGGAACTCTTCAATAATTCTCAGAATTCTGCTGTAGTTTAAAAATGCTTTGGAACTCTTCCATTGTTCTCGGAATTCTGCTGACGTTTAAAAATGCTTCATAACACTCCCATTGTTCTCGGAATTCCGCTGAAGTTTAAAAATGCTTCGGAACTCTTCCATTGTTCTCGGTATTCCGCTGAAGTTAAAAAATGCTTCGGAACTCTTCCATTGTTCTCGGATTTTTGCTGACATTTAAAAATGCTTCGGGACTCTTCCATTGTTCTCGGAATTCTGCTGGCGTTTAAAAATGGTTCCGAACTCTTCCATTGTTCTCGGCATTCTGCTGACGTTAAAAAATGCTTCGGAACTCTTCCAATGTTCTCGGAATTCTGCTGGAGTTTAAAAATGCTTCGGAACCCTTCCATTGTTCCCGGAATTCTGCTCACATTTAAAAATGGTTCGGAACTCTTCAATAATTCTCAGAATTCTGCTGTAGTTTAAAAATGCTTTGGAACTCTTCCATTGTTCTCGGAATTCCGCTGAAGTTTAAAAATGCTTCGGAACTCTTCCATTGTTCTCGGTATTCCGCTGAAGTTTAAAAATACTTCGGAACTCTCCCATTGTTCTCGGAATTCTGCTAGCGTTTAAAAATGGTTCTGAACTCTTCCATTGTTCTCGGAATTCTGCTGACATTTAAAAATGGTTCGGAACTCTTCAATAATTCTCAGAATTCTGCTGTAGTTTAAAAATGCTTTGGAACACTTCCATTGTTCTCGGAATTCTGCTGAAGTTTAAAAATGCTTCCAAAGTCGTCCATTGTTGTCGGAATTCCGCTGAAGTTTAAAAATGCTTCGGAACTCTCCCATTGTTCTCGGAATTAAGCTGACATTTAAAAATGCTTTGGAACTTTTCCTTTGCTCTCGGAATTCTGGTGAAGTTTAAAAATGCTTTGGAACTTTTCCATTGTACTCAGAAATCTGCTGAAGTTTAAAAATGCTTCGGAACTTTTCCATTGTTCTCGGAATTTTGCTGGCGTTTAAAAATGGTTCCGAACTCTTCCATTGTTCTCGGAATTAAGCTGACATTTAAAAATGCTTTGGAACTTTCCCATTGTCCATGGAATTCTGCTGACGTTTATAAATGCTTTGGAACTCTTCCATTGTTCTCGGAATTCTGCTGACGTTTAAAAATGCTTCAGAACACTCCCATTGTTCTCGGAATTCCGCTGAAGTTTAAAAATGCTTTTGAACTTTTCCAGTGCTCTCGGAATTCTGCTGAAGTTTAAAAATGCATCCGAACTCTTCCATTGTTCTCAGAATTCCGCTGAAGTTTAAAAATGCTTCGGACCTCTTCCATTGTTCTCGGAATTCTGCTGGCGTTTAAAAATGGTTCCGAACTCTTCCATTGTTCTCGGAATTCTGCTGAAGTTTAAAAATAGTTCGGAACTCTTCCATTGTCCTCGGAATTCCGCTGACATTTAAAAATGCTTCGGAACTTTTCCTTTGTTCTCGGAATTCTGCTGACGTTTATAATTTCTTCGGACCTCTTCCATTGTTCTCGGATTTTTGCTGACATTTAAAAATGCTTCGGGACTCTTCCATTGTTCTCGGATTTTTGCTGACATTTAAAAATGCTTCGGGACTCTTCCATTGTTCTTGGAATTCTGCTGGCGTTTAAAAATGGTTCCGAACTCTTCCATTGTTATCGGTATTCTGCTGACATTTAAAAATGCTTCGGAACTCTTCCATTGTTATCGGCATTCTGCTGACATTTAAAAATGCTTCGGAACTCTTCCATTGTTCTCGGAATTCTGCTGGAGTTTAAAAAATTTTCGGAACTGTTCCATTGTTCTCAGAATTCTGCTCACATTTAAAAATGGTTCGGAACTCTTCAATAATTCTCAGAATTCTGCTGTAGTTTAAAAATGCTTCGGAACTCTTCCATTGTTCTCAGAATTAAGCTGACATTTAAAAATGCTTTGGAACTTTCCCATTGTTCTCTGAATTCTGCTGACATTTATAAATGCTTTGGAACTCTTCCATTGTTCTCGGAATTCTGCTGACGTTTAAAAATGGTTCGGAACTCTTCCATTGTTCTCGGAATTCTGCTGACGTTTAAAAATGCTTCAGAACACTCCCATTGTTCTCGGAATTCCACAGAAGTTTAAAAATGCTTCGGAACTCTTCCATTGTTCTCGGTATTCCGCTGAAGTTTAAAAATGCTTTGGAACTCTTCCATTGTTCTCGGAAATCTGCTGACATTTAAAAATGCTTCAGAACACTCCCATTGTTCTCAGAATTCCGCTGAAGTTTAAAAATGCTTCGGTACTCTTCCATTGTTCTCGTTATTCCGCTGAAGTTTAAAAATGCTTCGGACCTCTTCCATTGTTCTCGGAATTTTGCTGACGTTTAAAAATGCTTCGGAACTCTTCCATTGTTCTCGAAATTCCTTTGAAGTTTAAAAATGCTTCCGAACTCTTCCATTGTTCTCTGAATTTCGCAGAAGTTTAAAATTGCTTTGGAACTCTTCCATTGTTCTCGGAATTCCGCTGACGTTTAAAAATACTTCAGAACTCTTCCATTGTTCTCGAAATTCCACTGAAGTTTTAAAATTCTCCGGAACTGTTCCATTATTCTCAGAATTCCGCTGACATTTAAAAATGCTTCGGAACTCTTCCATTGTTCTCGGAATTCTGCTGGCGTTTAAAAATGTTTCCGAACACTTCCACTGTTCTCGGAATTCTGCTGACGTTTAAAAATGGTTCGGAACTCTTCAATAATTCTCAGAATTCTGCTGTAGTTTAAAAATGCTTTGGAACTCTTCCATTGTTCTCGGAATTCTGCTGACGTTTAAAAATGCTTCAGAACACTCCCATTGTTCTCGGAATTCCGCTGAAGTTTAAAAATGCTTCGGAACTCTTCCATTGTTCTCGGTATTCCGCTGAAGTTAAAAAATGCTTCGGATTTCTTCCATTGTTCTCGGATTTTTGCTGACATTTAAAATTGCTTCGGGACTCTTCCATTGTTCTCGGAATTCTGCTGGCGTTTAAAAATGGTTCCGAACTCTTCCATTGTTCTCGGCATTCTGCTGACGTTAAAAAATGCTTCGGAACTCTTCCAAAGTTCTCGGAATTCTGCTGGAGTTTAAAAATGCTTCGGAACTCTTCCATTGTTCCCGGAATTCTGCTCACATTTAAAAATGGTTCGGAACTCTTCAATAATTCTCAGAATTCTGCTGTAGTTTAAAAATGCTTTGGAACAATTCCATTGTTCTCGGAATTCTGCTGAAGTTTAAAAATGCTTCCAAACTCGTCCATTGTTGTCGGAATTCCGCTGAAGTTTAAAAATGCTTCGGAACTCTCCCATTGTTCTCGGAATTAAGCTGACATTTAAAAATGCTTTGGAACTTTTCCTTTGCTCTCGGAATTCTGGTGAAGTTTAAAAATGCTTTGGAACTTTTCCATTGTACTCAGAAATCTGCTGAAGTTTAAAAATGCTTCGGAACTTTTCCATTGTTCTCGGAATTTTGCTGGCGTTTAAAAATGGTTCCGAACTCTTCCATTGTTCTCGGAATTAAGCTGACATTTAAAAATGCTTTGGAACTTTCCCATTGTCCATGGAATTCCGCTGACGTTTATAAATGCTTTGGAACTCTTCCATTGTTCTCGGAATTCTGCTGACGTTTAAAAATGCTTCAGAACACTCCCATTGTTCTCGGAATTCCGCTGAAGTTTAAAAATGCTTCGGAACTCTTCCATTGTTCTTGGTATTCCGCTGAAGTTTAAAAATGCTTCGGACCTCTTCCATTGTTCTCGGAATTTTGCTGACATTTAAAAATGCTTCGGAACACTTCCATTGTTCTCAGAATTCTGCTGGCGTTTAAAAATGGTTCTGAATTCTTCCATTGTTCTCGGCATTCTGCTGACGTTTAAAAATCGTTGGAACTCTTCAATTGTTCTCAGAATTCTGCTATAGTTTAAAAATGCTTTGGAACTCTTCGATTGTTCTCGGAATTCCGCTAAAGTTTAAAAATGCTTTTGAACTTTTCCAGTGCTCTCGGAATTCTGCTGAAGTTTAAAAATGCATCCGAACTCTTCCATTGTTCTCAGAATTCCGCTGAAGTTTAAAAATGCTTCGGACCTCTTCCATTGTTCTCGGAATTCTGCTGGCGTTTAAAAATGGTTCCGAACTCTTCCATTGTTCTCGGAATTCTGCTGAAGTTTAAAAATAGTTCGGAACTCTTCCATTGTCCTCGGAATTCCGCTGACATTTAAAAATGCTTCGGAACTTTTCCTTTGTTCTCGGAATTCTGCTGACGTTTTTAATTTCTTCGGACCTCTTCCATTGTTCTCGGATTTTTGCTGACATTTAAAAATGCTTCGGGACTCTTCCATTGTTCTCGGATTTTTGCTGACTTTTAAAAATGCTTCGGGACTCTTCCATTGTTCTCGGAATTCTGCTGGCGTTTAAAAATGGTTCCGAACTCTTCCATTGTTATCGGCATTCTGCTGACATTTAAAAATGCTTCGGAACTCTTCCATTGTTATCGGCATTCTGCTGACATTTAAAAATGCTTCGGAACTCTTCCATTGTTCTCGGAATTCTGCTGGAGTTTAAAAAATTTTCGGAACTCTTCCATTGTTCTCAGAATTCTGCTCACATTTAAAAATGGTTCGGAACTCTTCAATAATTCTCAGAATTCTGCTGTAGTTTAAAAATGCTTTGGAACTCTTCCATTGTTCTCGGAATTCTGCTGAAGTTTAAAAATGCTTCCGAATTCGTCCATTGTTCTCGGAATTCCGCTGAAGTTTAAAAATGCTTCGGAACTCTTCCATTGTTCTCAGAATTAAGCTGACATTTAAAAATGCTTTGGAACTTTCCCATTGTTCTCTGAATTCTGCTGACATTTATAAATGCTTTGGAACTCTTCCATTGTTCTCGGAATTCTGCTGACGTTTAAAAATGGTTCGGAACTCTTCCATTGTTCTCGGAATTCTGCTGACGTTTAAAAATGCTTCAGAACACTCCCATTGTTCTTGGAATTCCACAGAAGTTTAAAAATGCTTCGGAACTCTTCCATTGTTCTCGGTATTCCGCTGAAGTTTAAAAATGCTTTGGAACTCTTCCATTGTTCTCGGAATTCTGCTGACATTTAAAAATGCTTCAGAACACTCCCATTGTTCTCAGAATTCCGCTGAAGTTTAAAAATGCTTCGGTAGTCTTCCATTGTTCTCGTTATTCCGCTGAAGTTTAAAAATGCTTCGGACCTCTTCCATTGTTCTCGGAATTTTGCTGACGCTTAAAAATGCTTCGGAACTCTTCCATTGTTCTCGAAATTCCTTTGAAGTTTAAAAATGCTTCCGAACTCTTCCATTGTTCTCTGAATTTCGCAGAAGTTTAAAATTGCTTTGGAACTCTTCCATTGTTCTCGGAATTCCGCTGACGTTTAAAAATACTTCAGAACTCTTCCATTGTTCTCGAAATTCCACTGAAGTTTTAAAATTCTCCGGAACTGTTCCATTATTCTCAGAATTCCGCTGAGATTTAAAAATGCTTCGGAACTCTTCCATTGTTCTCGGAATTCTGCTGGCGTTTAAAAATGTTTCCGAACACTTCCACTGTTCTCGGAATTCTGCTGACGTTTAAAAATGGTTCGGAACTCTTCAATAATTCTCAGAATTCTGCTGTAGTTTAAAAATGCTTTGGAACTCTTCCATTGTTCTCGGAATTCTGCTGACGTTTAAAAATGCTTCAGAGCACTCCCATTGTTCTCGGAATTCCGCTGAAGTTTAAAAATGCTTCGGAACTCTTCCATTGTTCTCGGTATTCCGCTGAAGTTAAAAAATGCTTCGGAACTCTTCCATTGTTCTCGGATTTTTGCTGACATTTAAAATTGCTTCGGGACTCTTCCATTGTTCTCAGAATTCTGCTGGCGTTTAAAAATGGTTCCGAACTCTTCCATTGTTCTCGGCATTCTGCTGACGTTAAAAAATGCTTCGGAACTCTTCCAATGTTCTCGGAATTCTGCTGGAGTTTAAAAATGCTTCGGAACTCTTCCATTGTTCCCGGAATTCTGCTCACATTTAAAAATGGTTCGGAACTCTTCAATAATTCTCAGAATTCTGCTGTAGTTTAAAAATGCTTCGGAACTCTTCCAATGTTCTCGGAATTCTGCTGGAGTTTAAAAATGCTTCGGAACTCTTCCATTGTTCCCGGAATTCTGCTCACATTTAAAAATGGTTCGGAACTCTTCAATAATTCTCAGAATTCTGCTGTAGTTTAAAAATGCTTCGGAACTCTCCCATTGTTCTCGGAATTAAGCTGACATTTAAAAATGCTTTGGAACTTTTCCTTTGCTCTTGGAATTCTGATGAAGTTTAAAAATGCTTTGGAACTTTTCCATTGTACTCAGAAATCTGCTGAAGTTTAAAAATGCTTCGGAACTTTTCCATTGTTCTCGGAATTTTGCTGGCGTTTAAAAATGGTTCCGAACTCTTCCATTGTTCTCGGAATTAAGCTGACATTTAAAAATGCTTTGGAACTTTCCCATTGTCCATGGAATTCCGCTGACGTTTATAAATGCTTTGGAACTCTTCCATTGTTCTCAGAATTCTGCTGACGTTTAAAAATGCTTCAGAACACTCCCATTGTTCTCGGAATTCCGCTGAAGTTTAAAAATGCTTCGGAACTCTTCCATTGTTCTTGGTATTCCGCTGAAGTTTAAAAATGCTTCGGACCTCTTCCATTGTTCTCGGAATTTTGCTGACATTTAAAAATGCTTCGGAACTCTTCCATTGTTCTCAGAATTCTGCTGGCGTTTAAAAATGGTTCTGAATTCTTCCATTGTTCTCGGCATTCTGCTGACGTTTAAAAATCATTTGGAACTCTTCAATTGTTCTCAGAATTCTGCTGTAGTTTAAAAATGCTTTGGAACTCTTCGATTGTTCTCGGAATTCCGCTAAAGTTTAAAAATGCTTTTGAACTTTTCCAGTGCTCTCGGAATTCTGCTGAAGTTTAAAAATGCATCCGAACTGTTCCATTGTTCTCAGAATTCCGCTGAAGTTTAAAAATGCTTCGGACCTCTTCCATTGTTCTCGGAATTCTGCTGGCATTTAAAAATGGTTCCGAACTCTTCCATTGTTCTCGGAATTCTGCTGAAGTTTAAAAATAGTTCGGAACTCTTCCATTGTCCTCGGAATTCCGCTGACATTTAAAAATGCTTCGGAACTTTTCCTTTGTTCTCGGAATTCTGCTGACGTTTATAATTTCTTCGGACCTCTTCCATTGTTCTCGGATTTTTGCTGACATTTAAAAATGCTTCGGGACTCTTCCATTGTTCTCGGATTTTTGCTGACTTTTAAAAATGCTTCGGGACTCTTCCATTGTTCTCGGAATTCTGCTGGCGTTTAAAAATGGTTCCGAACTCTTCCATTGTTATCGGAATTCTGCTGACATTTAAAAATGCTTCGGAACTCTTCCATTGTTATCGGCATTCTGCTGACATTTAAAAATGCTTCGGAACTCTTCCATTGTTCTCGGAATTCTGCTGGAGTTTAAAAAATTTTCGGAACTCTTCCATTGTTCTCAGAATTCTGCTCACATTTAAAAATGGTTCGGAACTCTTCAATAATTCTCAGAATTCTGCTGTAGTTTAAAAATGCTTTGGAACTCTTCCATTGTTCTCGGAATTCTGCTGAAGTTTAAAAATGCTTCCGAATTCGTCCATTGTTCTCGGAATTCCGCTGAAGTTTAAAAATGCTTCGGAACTCTTCCATTGTTCTCAGAATTAAGCTGACATTTAAAAATGCTTTGGAACTTTCCCATTGTTCTCTGAATTCTGCTGACATTTATAAATGCTTTGGAAATCTTCCATTGTTCTCGGAATTCTGCTGACGTTTAAAAATGGTTCGGAACTCTTCCATTGTTCTCGGAATTCTGCTGACGTTTAAAAATGCTTCAGAACACTCCCATTGTTCTCGGAATTCCACAGAAGTTTAAAAATGCTTCGGAACTCTTCCATTGTTCTCGGTATTCCGCTGAAGTTTAAAAATGCTTTGGAACTCTTCCATTGTTCTCGGAATTCTGCTGACATTTAAAAATGCTTCAGAACACTCCCATTGTTCTCAGAATTCCGCTGAAGTTTAAAAATGCTTCGGTAGTCTTCCATTGTTCTCGTTATTCCGCTGAAGTTTAAAAATGCTTCGGACCTCTTCCATTGTTCTCGGAATTTTGCTGACGTTTAAAAATGCTTCGGAACTCTTCCATTGTTCTCGAAATTCCTTTGAAGTTTAAAAATGCTTCCGAACTCTTCCATTGTTCTCTGAATTTCGCAGAAGTTTAAAATTGCTTTGGAACTCTTCCATTGTTATCGGAATTCCGCTGACGTTTAAAAATACTTCAGAACTCTTCCATTGTTCTCGAAATTCCACTGAAGTTTTAAAATTCTCCGGAACTGTTCCATTATTCTCAGAATTCCGCTGAGATTTAAAAATGCTTCGGAACTCTTCCATTGTTCTCGGAATTCTGCTGGCGTTTAAAAATGTTTCCGAACACTTCCACTGTTCTCGGAATTCTGCTGACGTTTAAAAATGGTTCGGAACTCTTCAATAATTCTCAGAATTCTGCTGTAGTTTAAAAATGCTTTGGAACTCTTCCATTGTTCTCGGAATTCTGCTGACGTTTAAAAATGCTTCAGAGCACTCCCATTGTTCTCGGAATTCCGCTGAAGTTTAAAAATGCTTCGGAACTCTTCCATTGTTCTCGGTATTCCGCTGAAGTTAAAAAATGCTTCGGAACTCTTCCATTGTTCTCGGATTTTTGCTGACATTTAAAATTGCTTCGGGACTCTTCCATTGTTCTCGGAATTCTGCTGGCGTTTAAAAATGGTTCCGAACTCTTCCATTGTTCTCGGCATTCTGCTGACGTTAAAAAATGCTTCGGAACTCTTCCAATGTTCTCGGAATTCTGCTGGAGTTTAAAAATGCTTCGGAACTCTTCCATTGTTCCCGGAATTCTGCTCACATTTAAAAATGGTTCGGAACTCTTCAATAATTCTCAGAATTCTGCTGTAGTTTAAAAATGCTTTGGAACACTTCCATTGTTCTCGGAATTCTGCTGAAGTTTAAAAATGCTTCCAAACTCATCCATTGTTGTCGGAATTCCGCTGAAGTTTAAAAATGCTTCGGAACTCTCCCATTGTTCTCGGAATTAAGCTGACATTTAAAAATGCTTTGGAACTTTTCCTTTGCTCTCGGAATTCTGATGAAGTTTAAAAATGCTTTGGAACTTTTCCATTGTACTCAGAAATCTGCTGAAGTTTAAAAATGCTTCGGAACTTTTCCATTGTTCTCGGAATTTTGCTGGCGTTTAAAAATGGATCCGAACTCTTCCATTGTTCTCGGAATTAAGCTGACATTTAAAAATGCTTTGGAACTTTCCCATTGTCCATGGAATTCCGCTGACGTTTATAAATGCTTTGGAACTCTTCCATTGTTCTCAGAATTCTGCTGACGTTTAAAAATGCTTCAGAACACTCCCATTGTTCTCGGAATTCCGCTGAAGTTTAAAAATGCTTCGGAACTCTTCCATTGTTCTTGGTATTCCGCTGAAGTTTAAAAATGCTTCGGACCTCTTCCATTGTTCTCGGAATTTTGCTGACATTTAAAAATGCTTCGGAACTCTTCCATTGTTCTCAGAATTCTGCTGGCGTTTAAAAATGGTTCTGAATTCTTCCATTGTTCTCGGCATTCTGCTGACGTTTAAAAATCATTTGGAACTCTTCAATTGTTCTCAGAATTCTGCTGTAGTTTAAAAATGCTTTGGAACTCTTCGATTGTTCTCGGAATTCCGCTAAAGTTTAAAAATGCTTTTGAACTTTTCCAGTGCTCTCGGAATTCTGCTGAAGTTTAAAAATGCATCCGAACTGTTCCATTGTTCTCAGAATTCCGCTGAAGTTTAAAAATGCTTCGGACCTCTTCCATTGTTCTCGGAATTCTGCTGGCATTTAAAAATGGTTCCGAACTCTTCCATTGTTCTCGGAATTCTGCTGAAGTTTAAAAATAGTTCGGAACTCTTCCATTGTCCTCGGAATTCCGCTGACATTTAAAAATGCTTCGGAACTTTTCCTTTGTTCTCGGAATTCTGCTGACGTTTATAATTTCTTCGGACCTCTTCCATTGTTCTCGGATTTTTGCTGACATTTAAAAATGCTTCGGGACTCTTCCATTGTTCTCGGATTTTTGCTGACTTTTAAAAATGCTTCGGGACTCTTCCATTGTTCTCGGAATTCTGCTGGCGTTTAAAAATGGTTCCGAACTCTTCCATTGTTATCGGAATTCTGCTGACATTTAAAAATGCTTCGGAACTCTTCCATTGTTATCGGCATTCTGCTGACATTTAAAAATGCTTCGGAACTCTTCCATTGTTCTCGGAATTCTGCTGGAGTTTAAAAAATTTTCGGAACTCTTCCATTGTTCTCAGAATTCTGCTCACATTTAAAAATGGTTCGGAACTCTTCAATAATTCTCAGAATTCTGCTGTAGTTTAAAAATGCTTTGGAACTCTTCCATTGTTCTCGGAATTCTGCTGAAGTTTAAAAATGCTTCCGAATTCGTCCATTGTTCTCGGAATTCCGCTGAAGTTTAAAAATGCTTCGGAACTCTTCCATTGTTCTCAGAATTAAGCTGACATTTAAAAATGCTTTGGAACTTTCCCATTGTTCTCTGAATTCTGCTGACATTTATAAATGCTTTGGAACTCTTCCATTGTTCTCGGAATTCTGCTGACGTTTAAAAATGGTTCGGAACTCTTCCATTGTTCTCGGAATTCTGCTGACGTTTAAAAATGCTTCAGAACACTCCCATTGTTCTCGGAATTCCACAGAAGTTTAAAAATGCTTCGGAACTCTTCCATTGTTCTCGGTATTCCGCTGAAGTTTAAAAATGCTTTGGAACTCTTCCATTGTTCTCGGAATTCTGCTGACATTTAAAAATGCTTCAGAACACTCCCATTGTTCTCAGAATTCCGCTGAAGTTTAAAAATGCTTCGGTAGTCTTCCATTGTTCTCGTTATTCCGCTGAAGTTTAAAAATGCTTCGGACCTCTTCCATTGTTCTCGGAATTTTGCTGACGTTTAAAAATGCTTCGGAACTCTTCCATTGTTCTCGAAATTCCTTTGAAGTTTAAAAATGCTTCCGAACTCTTCCATTGTTCTCTGAATTTCGCAGAAGTTTAAAATTGCTTTGGAACTCTTCCATTGTTATCGGAATTCCGCTGACGTTTAAAAATACTTCAGAACTCTTCCATTGTTCTCGAAATTCCACTGAAGTTTTAAAATTCTCCGGAACTGTTCCATTATTCTCAGAATTCCGCTGAGATTTAAAAATGCTTCGGAACTCTTCCATTGTTCTCGGAATTCTGCTGGCGTTTAAAAATGTTTCCGAACACTTCCACTGTTCTTCGAATTCTGCTGACGTTTAAAAATGGTTCGGAACTCTTCAATAATTCTCAGAATTCTGCTGTAGTTTAAAAATGCTTTGGAACTCTTCCATTGTTCTCGGAATTCTGCTGACGTTTAAAAATGCTTCAGAGCACTCCCATTGTTCTCGGAATTCCGCTGAAGTTTAAAAATGCTTCGGAACTCTTCCATTGTTCTCGGTATTCCGATGAAGTTAAAAAATGCTTCGGAACTCTTCCATTGTTCTCGGATTTTTGCTGACATTTAAAATTGCTTCGGGACTCTTCCATTGTTCTCGGAATTCTGCTGGCGTTTAAAAATGGTTCCGAACTCTTCCATTGTTCTCGGCATTCTGCTGACGTTAAAAAATGCTTCGGAACTCTTCCAATGTTCTCGGAATTCTGCTGGAGTTTAAAAATGCTTCGGAACTCTTCCATTGTTCCCGGAATTCTGCTCACATTTAAAAATGGTTCGGAACTCTTCAATAATTCTCAGAATTCTGCTGTAGTTTAAAAATGCTTTGGAACACTTCCATTGTTCTCGGAATTCTGCTGAAGTTTAAAAATGCTTCCAAACTCGTCCATTGTTGTCGGAATAACGCTGAAGTTTAAAAATGCTTCGGAACTCTCCCATTGTTCTCGGAATTAAGCTGACATTTAAAAATGCTTTGGAACTTTTCCTTTGCTCTCGGAATTCTGATGAAGTTTAAAAATGCTTTGGAACTTTTCCATTGTACTCAGAAATCTGCTGAAGTTTAAAAATGCTTCGGAACTTTTCCATTGTTCTCGGAATTTTGCTGGCGTTTAAAAATGGTTCCGAACTCTTCCATTGTTCTCGGAATTAAGCTGACATTTAAAAATGCTTTGGAACTTTCCCATTGTCCATGGAATTCCGCTGACGTTTATAAATGCTTTGGAACTCTTCCATTGTTCTCAGAATTCTGCTGACGTTTAAAAATGCTTCAGAACACTCCCATTGTTCTCGGAATTCCGCTGAAGTTTAAAAATGCTTCGGAACTCTTCCATTGTTCTTGGTATTCCGCTGAAGTTTAAAAATGCTTCGGACCTCTTCCATTGTTCTCGGAATTTTGCTGACATTTAAAAATGCTTCGGAACTCTTCCATTGTTCTCAGAATTCTGCTGGCGTTTAAAAATGGTTCTGAATTCTTCCATTGTTCTCGGCATTCTGCTGACGTTTAAAAATCATTTGGAACTCTTCAATTGTTCTCAGAATTCTGCTGTAGTTTAAAAATGCTTTGGAACTCTTCGATTGTTCTCGGAATTCCGCTAAAGTTTAAAAATGCTTTTGAACTTTTCCAGTGCTCTCGGAATTCTGCTGAAGTTTAAAAATGCATCCGAACTGTTCCATTGTTCTCAGAATTCCGCTGAAGTTTAAAAATGATTCGGACCTCTTCCATTGTTCTCGGAATTCTGCTGGCATTTAAAAATGGTTCCGAACTCTTCCATTGTTCTCGGAATTCTGCTGAAGTTTAAAAATAGTTCGGAACTCTTCCATTGTCCTCGGAATTCCGCTGACATTTAAAAATGCTTCGGAACTTTTCCTTTGTTCTCGGAATTCTGCTGACGTTTATAATTTCTTCGGACCTCTTCCATTGTTCTCGGATTTTTGCTGACATTTAAAAATGCTTCGGGACTCTTCCATTGTTCTCGGATTTTTGCTGACTTTTAAAAATGCTTCGGGACTCTTCCATTGTTCTCGGAATTCTGCTGGCGTTTAAAAATGGTTCCGAACTCTTCCATTGTTATCGGCATTCTGCTGACATTTAAAAATGCTTCGGAACTCTTCCATTGTTATCGGCATTCTGCTGACATTTAAAAATGCTTCGGAACTCTTCCATTGTTCTCGGAATTCTGCTGGAGTTTAAAAAATTTTCGGAACTCTTCCATTGTTCTCAGAATTCTGCTCACATTTAAAAATGGTTCGGAACTCTTCAATAATTCTCAGAATTCTGCTGTAGTTTAAAAATGCTTTGGAACTCTTCCATTGTTCTCGGAATTCTGCTGAAGTTTAAAAATGCTTCCGAATTCGTCCACTGTTCTCGGAATTCCGCTGAAGTTTAAAAATGCTTCGGAACTCTTCCATTGTTCTCAGAATTAAGCTGACATTTAAAAATGCTTTGGAACTTTCCCATTGTTCTCTGAATTCTGCTGACATTTATAAATGCTTTGGAACTCTTCCATTGTTCTCGGAATTCTGCTGACGTTTAAAAATGGTTCGGAACTCTTCCATTGTTCTCGGAATTCTGCTGACGTTTAAAAATGCTTCAGAACACTCCCATTGTTCTCGGAATTCCACAGAAGTTTAAAAATGCTTCGGAACTCTTCCATTGTTCTCGGTATTCCGCTGAAGTTTAAAAATGCTTTGGAACTCTTCCATTGTTCTCGGAATTCTGCTGACATTTAAAAATGCTTCAGAACACTCCCATTGTTCTCAGAATTCCGCTGAAGTTTAAAAATGCTTCGGTAGTCTTCCATTGTTCTCGTTATTCCGCTGAAGTTTAAAAATGCTTCGGACCTCTTCCATTGTTCTCGGAATTTTGCTGACGTTTAAAAATGCTTCGGAACTCTTCCATTGTTCTCGAAATTCCTTTGAAGTTTAAAAATGCTTCCGAACTCTTCCATTGTTCTCTGAATTTCGCAGAAGTTTAAAATTGCTTTGGAACTCTTCCATTGTTATCGGAATTCCGCTGACGTTTAAAAATACTTCAGAACTCTTCCATTGTTCTCGAAATTCCACTGAAGTTTTAAAATTCTCCGGAACTGTTCCATTATTCTCAGAATTCCGCTGAGATTTAAAAATGCTTCGGAACTCTTCCATTGTTCTCGGAATTCTGCTGGCGTTTAAAAATGTTTCCGAACACTTCCACTGTTCTTCGAATTCTGCTGACGTTTAAAAATGGTTCGGAACTCTTCAATAATTCTCAGAATTCTGCTGTAGTTTAAAAATGCTTTGGAACTCTTCCATTGTTCTCGGAATTCTGCTGACGTTTAAAAATGCTTCAGAGCACTCCCATTGTTCTCGGAATTCCGCTGAAGTTTAAAAATGCTTCGGAACTCTTCCATTGTTCTCGGTATTCCGATGAAGTTAAAAAATGCTTCGGAACTCTTCCATTGTTCTCGGATTTTTGCTGACATTTAAAATTGCTTCGGGACTCTTCCATTGTTCTCGGAATTCTGCTGGCGTTTAAAAATGGTTCCGAACTCTTCCATTGTTCTCGGCATTCTGCTGACGTTAAAAAATGCTTCGGAACTCTTCCAATGTTCTCGGAATTCTGCTGGAGTTTAAAAATGCTTCGGAACTCTTCCATTGTTCCCGGAATTCTGCTCACATTTAAAAATGGTTCGGAACTCTTCAATAATTCTCAGAATTCTGCTGTAGTTTAAAAATGCTTTGGAACACTTCCATTGTTCTCGGAATTCTGCTGAAGTTTAAAAATGCTTCCAAACTCGTCCATTGTTGTCGGAATAACGCTGAAGTTTAAAAATGCTTCGGAACTCTCCCATTGTTCTCGGAATTAAGCTGACATTTAAAAATGCTTTGGAACTTTTCCTTTGCTCTCGGAATTCTGATGAAGTTTAAAAATGCTTTGGAACTTTTCCATTGTACTCAGAAATCTGCTGAAGTTTAAAAATGCTTCGGAACTTTTCCATTGTTCTCGGAATTTTGCTGGCGTTTAAAAATGGTTCCGAACTCTTCCATTGTTCTCGGAATTAAGCTGACATTTAAAAATGCTTTGGAACTTTCCCATTGTCCATGGAATTCCGCTGACGTTTATAAATGCTTTGGAACTCTTCCATTGTTCTCAGAATTCTGCTGACGTTTAAAAATGCTTCAGAACACTCCCATTGTTCTCGGAATTCCGCTGAAGTTTAAAAATGCTTCGGAACTCTTCCATTGTTCTTGGTATTCCGCTGAAGTTTAAAAATGCTTCGGACCTCTTCCATTGTTCTCGGAATTTTGCTGACATTTAAAAATGCTTCGGAACTCTTCCATTGTTCTCAGAATTCTGCTGGCGTTTAAAAATGGTTCTGAATTCTTCCATTGTTCTCGGCATTCTGCTGACGTTTAAAAATCATTTGGAACTCTTCAATTGTTCTCAGAATTCTGCTGTAGTTTAAAAATGCTTTGGAACTCTTCGATTGTTCTCGGAATTCCGCTAAAGTTTAAAAATGCTTTTGAACTTTTCCAGTGCTCTCGGAATTCTGCTGAAGTTTAAAAATGCATCCGAACTGTTCCATTGTTCTCAGAATTCCGCTGAAGTTTAAAAATGATTCGGACCTCTTCCATTGTTCTCGGAATTCTGCTGGCATTTAAAAATGGTTCCGAACTCTTCCATTGTTCTCGGAATTCTGCTGAAGTTTAAAAATAGTTCGGAACTCTTCCATTGTCCTCGGAATTCCGCTGACATTTAAAAATGCTTCGGAACTTTTCCTTTGTTCTCGGAATTCTGCTGACGTTTATAATTTCTTCGGACCTCTTCCATTGTTCTCGGATTTTTGCTGACATTTAAAAATGCTTCGGGACTCTTCCATTGTTCTCGGATTTTTGCTGACTTTTAAAAATGCTTCGGGACTCTTCCATTGTTCTCGGAATTCTGCTGGCGTTTAAAAATGGTTCCGAACTCTTCCATTGTTATCGGCATTCTGCTGACATTTAAAAATGCTTCGGAACTCTTCCATTGTTATCGGCATTCTGCTGACATTTAAAAATGCTTCGGAACTCTTCCATTGTTCTCGGAATTCTGCTGGAGTTTAAAAAATTTTCGGAACTCTTCCATTGTTCTCAGAATTCTGCTCACATTTAAAAATGGTTCGGAACTCTTCAATAATTCTCAGAATTCTGCTGTAGTTTAAAAATGCTTTGGAACTCTTCCATTGTTCTCGGAATTCTGCTGAAGTTTAAAAATGCTTCCGAATTCGTCCACTGTTCTCGGAATTCCGCTGAAGTTTAAAAATGCTTCGGAACTCTTCCATTGTTCTCAGAATTAAGCTGACATTTAAAAATGCTTTGGAACTTTCCCATTGTTCTCTGAATTCTGCTGACATTTATAAATGCTTTGGAACTCTTCCATTGTTCTCGGAATTCTGCTGACGTTTAAAAATGGTTCGGAACTCTTCCATTGTTCTCGGAATTCTGCTGACGTTTAAAAATGCTTCAGAACACTCCCATTGTTCTCGGAATTCCACAGAAGTTTAAAAATGCTTCGGAACTCTTCCATTGTTCTCGGTATTCCGCTGAAGTTTAAAAATGCTTTGGAACTCTTCCATTGTTCTCGGAATTCTGCTGACATTTAAAAATGCTTCAGAACACTCCCATTGTTCTCAGAATTCCGCTGAAGTTTAAAAATGCTTCGGTAGTCTTCCATTGTTCTCGTTATTCCGCTGAAGTTTAAAAATGCTTCGGACCTCTTCCATTGTTCTCGGAATTTTGCTGACGTTTAAAAATGCTTCGGAACTCTTCCATTGTTCTCGAAATTCCTTTGAAGTTTAAAAATGCTTCCGAACTCTTCCATTGTTCTCTGAATTTCGCAGAAGTTTAAAATTGCTTTGGAACTCTTCCATTGTTCTCGGAATTCCGCTGACGTTTAAAAATACTTCAGAACTCTTCCATTGTTCTCGAAATTCCACTGAAGTTTTAAAATTCTCCGGAACTGTTCCATTATTCTCAGAATTCCGCTGAGATTTAAAAATGCTTCGGAACTCTTCCATTGTTCTCGGAATTCTGCTGGCGTTGAAAAATGTTTCCGAACACTTCCACTGTTCTCGGAATTCTGCTGACGTTTAAAAATGGTTCGGAACTCTTCAATAATTCTCAGAATTCTGCTGTAGTTTAAAAATGCTTTGGAACTCTTCCATTGTTCTCGGAATTCTGCTGACGTTTAAAAATGCTTCAGAGCACTCCCATTGTTCTCGGAATTCCGCTGAAGTTTAAAAATGCTTCGGAACTCTTCCATTGTTCTCGGTATTCCGCTGAAGTTAAAAAATGCTTCGGAACTCTTCCATTGTTCTCGGATTTTTGCTGACATTTAAAATTGCTTCGGGACTCTTCCATTGTTCTCGGAATTCTGCTGGCGTTTAAAAATGGTTCCGAACTCTTCCATTGTTCTCGGCATTCTGCTGACGTTAAAAAATGCTTCGGAACTCTTCCAATGTTCTCGGAATTCTGCTGGAGTTTAAAATTGCTTCGGAACTCTTCCATTGTTCCCGGAATTCTGCTCACATTTAAAAATGGTTCGGAACTCTTCAATAATTCTCAGAATTCTGCTGTAGTTTAAAAATGCTTTGGAACACTTCCATTGTTCTCGGAATTCTGCTGAAGTTTAAAAATGCTTCCAAACTCGTCCATTGTTGTCGGAATAACGCTGAAGTTTAAAAATGCTTCGGAACTCTCCCATTGTTCTCGGAATTAAGCTGACATTTAAAAATGCTTTGGAACTTTTCCTTTGCTCTCGGAATTCTGATGAAGTTTAAAAATGCTTTGGAACTTTTCCATTGTACTCAGAAATCTGCTGAAGTTTAAAAATGCTTCGGAACTTTTCCATTATTCTCGGAATTTTGCTGGCGTTTAAAAATGGTTCCGAACTCTTCCATTGTTCTCGGAATTAAGCTGACATTTAAAAATGCTTTGGAACTTTCCCATTGTCCATGGAATTCCGCTGACGTTTATAAATGCTTTGGAACTCTTCCATTGTTCTCAGAATTCTGCTGACGTTTAAAAATGCTTCAGAACACTCCCATTGTTCTCGGAATTCCGCTGAAGTTTAAAAATGGTTCGGAACTCTTCCATTGTTCTCGGAATTCTGCTGACGTTTAAAAATGCTTCAGAACACTCCCATTGTTCTCGGAATTCCACAGAAGTTTAAAAATGCTTCGGAACTCTTCCATTGTTCTCGGTATTCCGCTGAAGTTTAAAAATGCTTTGGAACTCTTCCATTGTTCTCGGAATTCTGCTGACATTTAAAAATGCTTCAGAACACTCCCATTGTTCTCAGAATTCCGCTGAAGTTTAAAAATGCTTCGGTAGTCTTCCAATGTTCTCGTTATTCCGCTGAAGTTTAAAAATGCTTCGGACCTCTTCCATTGTTGTCGGAATTTTGCTGACGTTTAAAAATGCTTCGGAACTCTTCCATTGTTCTCGAAATTCCTTTGAAGTTTAAAAATGCTTCCGAACTCTTCCATTGTTCTCTGAATTTCGCAGAAGTTTAAAATTGCTTTGGAACTCTTCCATTGTTCTCGGAATTCCGCTGACGTTTAAAAATACTTCAGAACTCTTCCATTGTTCTCGAAATTCCACTGAAGTTTTAAAATTCTCCGGAACTGTTCCATTATTCTCAGAATTCCGCTGAGATTTAAAAATGCTTCGGAACTCTTCCATTGTTCTCGGAATTCTGCTGGCGTTTAAAAATGTTTCCGAACACTTCCACTGTTCTCGGAATTCTGCTGACATTTAAAAATGGTTCGGAACTCTTCAATAATTCTCAGAATTCTGCTGTAGTTTAAAAATGCTTTGGAACTCTTCCATTGTTCTCGGAATTCTGCTGACGTTTAAAAATGCTTCAGAGCACTCCCATTGTTCTCGGAATTCCGCTGAAGTTTAAAAATGCTTCGGAACTCTTCCATTGTTCTCGGTATTCCGCTGAAGTTAAAAAATGCTTCGGAACTCTTCCATTGTTCTCGGATTTTTGCTGACATTTAAAATTGCTTCGGGACTCTTCCATTGTTCTCGGAATTCTGCTGGCGTTTAAAAATGGTTCCGAACTCTTCCATTGTTCTCGGCATTCTGCTGACGTTAAAAAATGCTTCGGAACTCTTCCAATGTTCTCGGAATTCTGCTGGAGTTTAAAAATGCTTCGGAACTCTTCCATTGTTCCCGGAATTCTGCTCACATTTAAAAATGGTTCGGAACTCTTCAATAATTCTCAGAATTCTGCTGTAGTTTAAAAATGCTTTGGAACACTTCCATTGTTCTCGGAATTCTGCTGAAGTTTAAAAATGCTTCCAAACTCGTCCATTGTTGTCGGAATAACGCTGAAGTTTAAAAATGCTTCGGAGCTCTCCCATTGTTCTCGGAATTAAGCTGACATTTAAAAATGCTTTGGAACTTTTCCTTTGCTCTCGGAATTCTGATGAAGTTTAAAAATGCTTTGGAACTTTTCCATTGTACTCAGAAATCTGCTGAAGTTTAAAAATGCTTCGGAACTTTTCCATTGTTCTTGGAATTTTGCTGGCGTTTAAAAATGGTTCCGAACTCTTCCATTGTTCTCGGAATTAAGCTGACATTTAAAAATGCTTTGGAACTTTCCCATTGTCCATGGAATTCCGCTGACGTTTATAAATGCTTTGGAACTCTTCCATTGTTCTCAGAATTCTGCTGACGTTTAAAAATGCTTCAGAACACTCCCATTGTTCTCGGAATTCCGCTGAAGTTTAAAAATGCTTCGGAACTCTTCCATTGTTGTTGGTATTCCGCTGAATTTTAAAAATGCTTCGGACCTCTTCCATTGTTCTCGGAATTTTGCTGACATTTAAAAATGCTTCGGAACTCTTCCATTGTTCTCAGAATTCTGCTGGCGTTTAAAAATGGTTCTGAATTCTTCCATTGTTCTCGGCATTCTGCTGACGTTTAAAAATCATTTGGAACTCTTCAATTGTTCTCAGAATTCTGCTGTAGTTTAAAAATGCTTTTGAACTCTTCGATTGTTCTCGGAATTCCGCTAAAGTTTAAAAATGCTTTTGAACTTTTCCAGTGCTCTCGGAATTCTGCTGAAGTTTAAAAATGCATCCGAACTGTTCCATTGTTCTCAGAATTCCGCTGAAGTTTAAAAATGCTTCGGACCTCTTCCATTGTTCTCGGAATTCTGCTGGCATTTAAAAATGGTTCCGAACTCTTCCATTGTTCTCGGAATTCTGCTGAAGTTTAAAAATAGTTCGGAACTCTTCCATTGTCCTCGGAATTCCGCTGACATTTAAAAATGCTTCGGAACTTTTCCTTTGTTCTCGGAATTCTGCTGACGTTTATAATTTCTTCGGACCTCTTCCATTGTTCTCGGATTTTTGCTGACATTTAAAAATGCTTCGGGACTCTTCCATTGTTCTCGGATTTTTGCTGACTTTTAAAAATGCTTCGGGACTCTTCCATTGTTCTCGGAATTCTGCTGGCGTTTAAAAATGGTTCCGAACTCTTCCATTGTTATCGGCATTCTGCTGACATTTAAAAATGCTTCGGAACTCTTCCATTGTTATCGGCATTCTGCTGACATTTAAAAATGCTTCGGAACTCTTCCATTGTTCTCGGAATTCTGCTGGAGTTTAAAAAATTTTCGGAACTCTTCCATTGTTCTCAGAATTCTGCTCACATTTAAAAATGGTTCGGAACTCTTCAATAATTCTCAGAATTCTGCTGTAGTTTAAAAATGCTTTGGAACTCTTCCATTGTTCTCGGAATTCTGCTGAAGTTTAAAAATGCTTCCGAATTCGTCCATTGTTCTCGGAATTCCGCTGAAGTTTAAAAATGCTTCGGAACTCTTCCATTGTTCTCAGAATTAAGCTGACATTTAAAAATGCTTTGGAACTTTCCCATTGTTCTCTGAATTCTGCTGACATTTATAAATGCTTTGGAACTCTTCCATTGTTCTCGGAATTCTGCTGACGTTTAAAAATGGTTCGGAACTCTTCCATTGTTCTCGGAATTCTGCTGACGTTTAAAAATGCTTCAGAACACTCCCATTGTTCTCGGAATTCCACAGAAGTTTAAAAATGCTTCGGAACTCTTCCATTGTTCTCGGTATTCCGCTGAAGTTTAAAAATGCTTTGGAACTCTTCCATTGTTCTCGGAATTCTGCTGACATTTAAAAATGCTTCAGAACACTCCCATTGTTCTCAGAATTCCGCTGAAGTTTAAAAATGCTTCGGTAGTCTTCCATTGTTCTCGTTATTCCGCTGAAGTTTAAAAATGCTTCGGACCTCTTCCATTGTTCTCGGAATTTTGCTGACGTTTAAAAATGCTTCGGAACTCTTCCATTGTTCTCGAAATTCCTTTGAAGTTTAAAAATGCTTCCGAACTCTTCCATTGTTCTCTGAATTTCGCAGAAGTTTAAAATTGCTTTGGAACTCTTCCATTGTTATCGGAATTCCGCTGACGTTTAAAAATACTTCAGAACTCTTCCATTGTTCTCGAAATTCCACTGAAGTTTTAAAATTCTCCGGAACTGTTCCATTATTCTCAGAATTCCGCTGAGATTTAAAAATGCTTCGGAACTCTTCCATTGTTCTCGGAATTCTGCTGGCGTTTAAAAATGTTTCCGAACACTTCCACTGTTCTTCGAATTCTGCTGACGTTTAAAAATGGTTCGGAACTCTTCAATAATTCTCAGAATTCTGCTGTAGTTTAAAAATGCTTTGGAACTCTTCCATTGTTCTCGGAATTCTGCTGACGTTTAAAAATGCTTCAGAGCACTCCCATTGTTCTCGGAATTCCGCTGAAGTTTAAAAATGCTTCGGAACTCTTCCATTGTTCTCGGTATTCCGATGAAGTTAAAAAATGCTTCGGAACTCTTCCATTGTTCTCGGATTTTTGCTGACATTTAAAATTGCTTCGGGACTCTTCCATTGTTCTCGGAATTCTGCTGGCGTTTAAAAATGGTTCCGAACTCTTCCATTGTTCTCGGCATTCTGCTGACGTTAAAAAATGCTTCGGAACTCTTCCAATGTTCTCGGAATTCTGCTGGAGTTTAAAAATGCTTCGGAACTCTTCCATTGTTCCCGGAATTCTGCTCACATTTAAAAATGGTTCGGAACTCTTCAATAATTCTCAGAATTCTGCTGTAGTTTAAAAATGCTTTGGAACACTTCCATTGTTCTCGGAATTCTGCTGAAGTTTAAAAATGCTTCCAAACTCGTCCATTGTTGTCGGAATAACGCTGAAGTTTAAAAATGCTTCGGAACTCTCCCATTGTTATCGGAATTAAGCTGACATTTAAAAATGCTTTGGAACTTTTCCTTTGCTCTCGGAATTCTGATGAAGTTTAAAAATGCTTTGGAACTTTTCCATTGTACTCAGAAATCTGCTGAAGTTTAAAAATGCTTCGGAACTTTTCCATTGTTCTCGGAATTTTGCTGGCGTTTAAAAATGGTTCCGAACTCTTCCATTGTTCTCGGAATTAAGCTGACATTTAAAAATGCTTTGGAACTTTCCCATTGTCCATGGAATTCCGCTGACGTTTATAAATGCTTTGGAACTCTTCCATTGTTCTCAGAATTCTGCTGACGTTTAAAAATGCTTCAGAACACTCCCATTGTTCTCGGAATTCCGCTGAAGTTTAAAAATGCTTCGGAACTCTTCCATTGTTCTTGGTATTCCGCTGAAGTTTAAAAATGCTTCGGACCTCTTCCATTGTTCTCGGAATTTTGCTGACATTTAAAAATGCTTCGGAACTCTTCCATTGTTCTCAGAATTCTGCTGGCGTTTAAAAATGGTTCTGAATTCTTCCATTGTTCTCGGCATTCTGCTGACGTTTAAAAATCATTTGGAACTCTTCAATTGTTCTCAGAATTCTGCTGTAGTTTAAAAATGCTTTGGAACTCTTCGATTGTTCTCGGATTTCCGCTAAAGTTTAAAAATGCTTTTGAACTTTTCCAGTGCTCTCGGAATTCTGCTGAAGTTTAAAAATGCATCCGAACTGTTCCATTGTTCTCAGAATTCCGCTGAAGTTTAAAAATGATTCGGACCTCTTCCATTGTTCTCGGAATTCTGCTGGCATTTAAAAATGGTTCCGAACTCTTCCATTGTTCTCGGAATTCTGCTGAAGTTTAAAAATAGTTCGGAACTCTTCCATTGTCCTCGGAATTCCGCTGACATTTAAAAATGCTTCGGAACTTTTCCTTTGTTCTCGGAATTCTGCTGACGTTTATAATTTCTTCGGACCTCTTCCATTGTTCTCGGATTTTTGCTGACATTTAAAAATGCTTCGGGACTCTTCCATTGTTCTCGGATTTTTGCTGACTTTTAAAAATGCTTCGGGACTCTTCCATTGTTCTCGGAATTCTGCTGGCGTTTAAAAATGGTTCCGAACTCTTCCATTGTTATCGGCATTCTGCTGACATTTAAAAATGCTTCGGAACTCTTCCATTGTTATCGGCATTCTGCTGACATTTAAAAATGCTTCGGAACTCTTCCATTGTTCTCGGAATTCTGCTGGAGTTTAAAAAATTTTCGGAACTCTTCCATTGTTCTCAGAATTCTGCTCACATTTAAAAATGGTTCGGAACTCTTCAATAATTCTCAGAATTCTGCTGTAGTTTAAAAATGCTTTGGAACTCTTCCATTGTTCTCGGAATTCTGCTGAAGTTTAAAAATGCTTCCGAATTCGTCCACTGTTCTCGGAATTCCGCTGAAGTTTAAAAATGCTTCGGAACTCTTCCATTGTTCTCAGAATTAAGCTGACATTTAAAAATGCTTTGGAACTTTCCCATTGTTCTCTGAATTCTGCTGACATTTATAAATGCTTTGGAACTCTTCCATTGTTCTCGGAATTCTGCTGACGTTTAAAAATGGTTCGGAACTCTTCCATTGTTCTCGGAATTCTGCTGACGTTTAAAAATGCTTCAGAACACTCCCATTGTTCTCGGAATTCCACAGAAGTTTAAAAATGCTTCGGAACTCTTCCATTGTTCTCGGTATTCCGCTGAAGTTTAAAAATGCTTTGGAACTCTTCCATTGTTCTCGGAATTCTGCTGACATTTAAAAATGCTTCAGAACACTCCCATTGTTCTCAGAATTCCGCTGAAGTTTAAAAATGCTTCGGTAGTCTTCCATTGTTCTCGTTATTCCGCTGAAGTTTAAAAATGCTTCGGACCTCTTCCATTGTTCTCGGAATTTTGCTGACGTTTAAAAATGCTTCGGAACTCTTCCATTGTTCTCGAAATTCCTTTGAAGTTTAAAAATGCTTCCGAACTCTTCCATTGTTCTCTGAATTTCGCAGAAGTTTAAAATTGCTTTGGAACTCTTCCATTGTTCTCGGAATTCCGCTGACGTTTAAAAATACTTCAGAACTCTTCCATTGTTCTCGAAATTCCACTGAAGTTTTAAAATTCTCCGGAACTGTTCCATTTTTCTCAGAATTCCGCTGAGATTTAAAAATGCTTCGGAACTCTTCCATTGTTCTCGGAATTCTGCTGGCGTTGAAAAATGTTTCCGAACACTTCCACTGTTTTCGGAATTCTGCTGACGTTTAAAAATGGTTCGGAACTCTTCAATAATTCTCAGAATTCTGCTGTAGTTTAAAAATGCTTTGGAACTCTTCCATTGTTCTCGGAATTCTGCTGACGTTTAAAAATGCTTCAGAGCACTCCCATTGTTCTCGGAATTCCGCTGAAGTTTAAAAATGCTTCGGAACTCTTCCATTGTTCTCGGTATTCCGCTGAAGTTAAAAAATGCTTCGGAACTCTTCCATTGTTCTCGGATTTTTGCTGACATTTAAAATTGCTTCGGGACTCTTCCATTGTTCTCGGAATTCTGCTGGCGTTTAAAAATGGTTCCGAACTCTTCCATTGTTCTCGGCATTCTGCTGACGTTAAAAAATGCTTCGGAACTCTTCCAATGTTCTCGGAATTCTGCTGGAGTTTAAAATTGCTTCGGAACTCTTCCATTGTTCCCGGAATTCTGCTCACATTTAAAAATGGTTCGGAACTCTTCAATAATTCTCAGAATTCTGCTGTAGTTTAAAAATGCTTTGGAACACTTCCATTGTTCTCGGAATTCTGCTGAAGTTTAAAAATGCTTCCAAACTCGTCCATTGTTGTCGGAATAACGCTGAAGTTTAAAAATGCTTCGGAACTCTCCCATTGTTCTCGGAATTAAGCTGACATTTAAAAATGCTTTGGAACTTTTCCTTTGCTCTCGGAATTCTGATGAAGTTTAAAAATGCTTTGGAACTTTTCCATTGTACTCAGAAATCTGCTGAAGTTTAAAAATGCTTCGGAACTTTTCCATTATTCTCGGAATTTTGCTGGCGTTTAAAAATGGTTCCGAACTCTTCCATTGTTCTCGGAATTAAGCTGACATTTAAAAATGCTTTGGAACTTTCCCATTGTCCATGGAATTCCGCTGACGTTTATAAATGCTTTGGAACTCTTCCATTGTTCTCAGAATTCTGCTGACGTTTAAAAATGCTTCAGAACACTCCCATTGTTCTCGGAATTCCGCTGAAGTTTAAAAATGGTTCGGAACTCTTCCATTGTTCTCGGAATTCTGCTGACGTTTAAAAATGCTTCAGAACACTCCCATTGTTCTCGGAATTCCACAGAAGTTTAAAAATGCTTCGGAACTCTTCCATTGTTCTCGGTATTCCGCTGAAGTTTAAAAATGCTTTGGAACTCTTCCATTGTTCTCGGAATTCTGCTGACATTTAAAAATGCTTCAGAACACTCCCATTGTTCTCAGAATTCCGCTGAAGTTTAAAAATGCTTCGGTAGTCTTCCAATGTTCTCGTTATTCCGCTGAAGTTTAAAAATGCTTCGGACCTCTTCCATTGTTCTCGGAATTTTGCTGACGTTTAAAAATGCTTCGGAACTCTTCCATTGTTCTCGAAATTCCTTTGAAGTTTAAAAATGCTTCCGAACTCTTCCATTGTTCTCTGAATTTCGCAGAAGTTTAAAATTGCTTTGGAACTCTTCCATTGTTCTCGGAATTCCGCTGACGTTTAAAAATACTTCAGAACTCTTCCATTGTTCTCGAAATTCCACTGAAGTTTTAAAATTCTCCGGAACTGTTCCATTATTCTCAGAATTCCGCTGAGATTTAAAAATGCTTCGGAACTCTTCCATTGTTCTCGGAATTCTGCTGGCGTTTAAAAATGTTTCCGAACACTTCCACTGTTCTCGGAATTCTGCTGACATTTAAAAATGGTTCGGAACTCTTCAATAATTCTCAGAATTCTGCTGTAGTTTAAAAATGCTTTGGAACTCTTCCATTGTTCTCGGAATTCTGCTGACGTTTAAAAATGCTTCAGAGCACTCCCATTGTTCTCGGAATTCCGCTGAAGTTTAAAAATGCTTCGGAACTCTTCCATTGTTCTCGGTATTCCGCTGAAGTTAAAAAATGCTTCGGAACTCTTCCATTGTTCTCGGATTTTTGCTGACATTTAAAATTACTTCGGGACTCTTCCATTGTTCTCGGAATTCTGCTGGCGTTTAAAAATGGTTCCGAACTCTTCCATTGTTCTCGGCATTCTGCTGACGTTAAAAAATGCTTCGGAACTCTTCCAATGTTCTCGGAATTCTGCTGGAGTTTAAAAATGCTTCGGAACTCTTCCATTGTTCCCGGAATTCTGCTCACATTTAAAAATGGTTCGGAACTCTTCAATAATTCTCAGAATTCTGCTGTAGTTTAAAAATGCTTTGGAACACTTCCATTGTTCTCGGAATTCTGCTGAAGTTTAAAAATGCTTCCAAACTCGTCCATTGTTGTCGGAATAACGCTGAAGTTTAAAAATGCTTCGGAACTCTCCCATTGTTCTCGGAATTAAGCTGACATTTAAAAATGCTTTGGAACTTTTCCTTTGCTCTCGGAATTCTGATGAAGTTTAAAAATGCTTTGGAACTTTTCCATTGTACTCAGAAATCTGCTGAAGTTTAAAAATGCTTCGGAACTTTTCCATTGTTCTTGGAATTTTGCTGGCGTTTAAAAATGGTTCCGAACTCTTCCATTGTTCTCGGAATTAAGCTGACATTTAAAAATGCTTTGGAACTTTCCCATTGTCCATGGAATTCCGCTGACGTTTATAAATGCTTTGGAACTCTTCCATTGTTCTCAGAATTCTGCTGACGTTTAAAAATGCTTCAGAACACTCCCATTGTTCTCGGAATTCCGCTGAAGTTTAAAAATGCTTCGGAACTCTTCCATTGTTGTTGGTATTCCGCTGAATTTTAAAAATGCTTCGGACCTCTTCCATTGTTCTCGGAATTTTGCTGACATTTAAAAATGCTTCGGAACTCTTCCACTGTTCTCAGAATTCTGCTGGCGTTTAAAAATGGTTCTGAATTCTTCCATTGTTCTCGGCATTCTGCTGACGTTTAAAAATCATTTGGAACTCTTCAATTGTTCTCAGAATTCTGCTGTAGTTTAAAAATGCTTTGGAACTCTTCGATTGTTCTCGGAATTCCGCTAAAGTTTAAAAATGCTTTTGAACTTTTCCAGTGCTCTCGGAATTCTGCTGAAGTTTAAAAATGCATCCGAACTGTTCCATTGTTCTCAGAATTCCGCTGAAGTTTAAAAATGCTTCGGACCTCTTCCATTGTTCTCGGAATTCTGCTGGCATTTAAAAATGGTTCCGAACTCTTCCATTGTTCTCGGAATTCTGCTGAAGTTTAAAAATAGTTCGGAACTCTTCCACTGTCCTCGGAATTCCGCTGACATTTAAAAATGCTTCGGAACTTTTCCTTTGTTCTCGGAATTCTGCTGACGTTTATAATTTCTTCGGACCTCTTCCATTGTTCTCGGATTTTTGCTGACATTTAAAAATGCTTCGGGACTCTTCCATTGTTCTCGGATTTTTGCTGACTTTTAAAAATGCTTCGTTACTCTTCCATTGTTCTCGGATTTTTGCTGACATTTAAAATTGCTTCGGGACTCTTCCATTGTTCTCGGAATTCTGCTGGCGTTTAAAAATGGTTCCGAACTCTTCCATTGTTCTCGGCATTCTGCTGACGTTAAAAAATGCTTCGGAACTCTTCCAATGTTCTCGGAATTCTGCTGGAGTTTAAAAATGCTTCGGAACTCTTCCATTGTTCCCGGAATTCTGCTCACATTTAAAAATGGTTCGGAACTCTTCAATAATTCTCAGAATTCTGCTGTAGTTTAAAAATGCTTTGGAACACTTCCATTGTTCTCGGAATTCTGCTGAAGTTTAAAAATGCTTCCAAACTCGTCCATTGTTGTCGGAATAACGCTGAAGTTTAAAAATGCTTCGGAACTCTCCCATTGTTCTCGGAATTAAGCTGACATTTAAAAATGCTTTGGAACTTTTCCTTTGCTCTCGGAATTCTGATGAAGTTTAAAAATGCTTTGGAACTTTTCCATTGTACTCAGAAATCTGCTGAAGTTTAAAAATGCTTCGGAACTTTTCCATTGTTCTCGGAATTTTGCTGGCGTTTAAAAATGGTTCCGAACTCTTCCATTGTTCTCGGAATTAAGCTGACATTTAAAAATGCTTTGGAACTTTCCCATTGTCCATGGAATTCCGCTGACGTTTATAAATGCTTTGGAACTCTTCCATTGTTCTCAGAATTCTGCTGACCTTTAAAAATGCTTCAGAACACTCCCATTGTTCTCGGAATTCCGCTGAAGTTTAAAAATGCTTCGGAACTCTTCCATTGTTCTTGGTATTCCGCTGAATTTTAAAAATGCTTCGGACCTCTTCCATTGTTCTCGGAATTTTGCTGACATTTAAAAATGCTTCGGAACTCTTCCATTGTTCTCGGAATTCTGCTGGCGTTTAAAAATGTTTCTGAATTCTTCCATTGTTCTCGGCATTATGCTGACGTTTAAAAATCATTTGGAACTCTTCAATTGTTCTCAGAATTCTGATGTAGTTTAAAAATGCTTTGGAACTCTTCGATTGTTCTCGGTATTCCGCTGAAGTTTAAAAATGCTTCGGACCTCTTCCATTGTTCTCGGAATTTTACTGATGTTTAAAAATGCTTCGGACCTCTACCTTTGTTCTCAGAATTCTGCTGTAGTTTAAAAATGTTTTGGAACTCTTCAATTGTTCTCGGAATACCGCTAAAGTTTAAAAATGCTTTTGAACTTTTCCAGTGCTCTCGGAATTCTGTTGAAGTTTAAAAATGCTTTGGAACTCTTCCATTTTTCTAGGAATTCTGCTGAAGTTTAAAAATGCTTTTGAACTTTTCCATTGCTCTCTGAATTCTGCTGAAGTTTAAAAATGCTTTGGAACTCTTCCATTGTTCTCGGAATTCTGTTGAAGTTTAAAAATGCTTCCGAACTCGCCATTGTATTCGGAATTCCGCTGAAGTTTAAAAATGCTTCGGAACTCTTCCATTGTTCTCGGTATTCCGCTGACGTTTAAAAATGCTTCGGAACTCTTCAATTGTTCTCGAAATTCCTTGGAAGTTTAAAAATGCTTCCGAACTCTTCCATTGTTCTCGGAATTCCGCTGAAGTTTAAAAAAGCTTCGGAACACAACAATTGTTCTCGTAATTCCGCTGAAGTTTAAAAATGCTTCGGAACTCTTCCATTGTTCTCGGAATTCCGCTGACGTTTAAAAATGCTTCGGAACTCTTCCATTGTTCTCGGAATTCCGCTGACATTTAAAAATGCTTCGGAACTTTTCCTTTGTTCTCGGAATTCTGCTGACGTTTATTTATGCTTTGGAACTCTTCCATTGTTCTCGGAAATCTGCTGACGTTTAAAAATGCTTTAGAACACTCCCATTGCTCTCGGAATTCCGCTGAAGTGTAAAAATGCTTCGGAACTGTCCCATTTTTCTCGGTATTCCGCTGAAGTTTAAAAATGCTTCAGACCTCTTCCATTGTTCTCGGAATTTTGCTGATGTTTAAAAATGCTTCGGACCTCTTCCATTGTTCTCAGAATTCTGCTGGTGTTTAAAAATGGTTCCGAACTCTTCCATTGTTCTCGGCATTCTGCTGACGTTTAAAAATGGTTTGGAACTCTTCATTTGTTCTCAGAATTCTGCTGTAGTTTAAAAATGCTTTGGAACTCTTCCATTGTTCTCGGAATTCCGCTGAAGTTTAAAAATGCTTTGGAACTTTTCCATTGCTCTCGGAATTCTGCTGAAGTTTAAAAATGCTTCGGAACTCTTCCATTGTTCTCGGTATTCCGCTGACGTTTAAAAATGCTTCGGAACTCTTCCATTGTTCCCGAAATTCCTTGGAAGTTTAAAAATGCTTCCGAACTCTTCCATTGTTGTCGGAATTTTGCAGAAGTTTAAAATTGCTTCGGAACTCTTCCATTGTTCTCGGAATTCCGCTGAAGTTTAAAAATGCTTCGGAACACAACAATTGTTCTCGTAATTCCGCTGAAGTTTAAAAATGCTTCGGAACTCTTCCATTGTTCTCGGAATTCCGCTGACGTTTAAAAATGCTTCGGAACACTTCCATTGTTCTCGGAATACTGCTGGCGTTTAAAAATGGTTCCGAACACTTCCATTGTTCTCGGAATTCTGCTGACGTTTAAAAATGGTTCGGAACTCTTCAATAATTCTCAGAATTCTGCTGTAGTTTATAAATGCTGTGGAACTCTTCCATTGTTCTCGGAATTCTGCTGAAGTATAAAAATGCTTCCGATCTCGTCCATTGTCCTCGGAATTCCGCTGAAGTTTAAAAATGCTTCAGAACACTCCCATTGTTCTCGGAATTCCGCTGCAGTTTAAAAATGCTTTGGAACTCTTCCCTTGTTCTCGGTATTCCGCTGAAGTTTAAAAATGATTCGGAACTCTTCCATTGTTCTCGGAATTCCGCTGACGTTTAAAAATGCTTCGGAACTCTTCCATTGTTCTCGGAATTCTGCTGGCGTTTAAAAATGGTTCCGAACACTTCCATTGCTCTCGGAATTCTGCTGACGTTTAAAAATGGTTCGGAACTCTTCAATAATTCTCAGAATTCTGCTGTAGTTTAAAAATGCTGTGGAACTCTTAAATTGTTCTCGGAATTCTGCTGAAGTTTAGAAATGCTTCCGAACTCGTCCATTGTCCTCGGAATTCCGCTGAAGTTTAAAAATGCTTCAGAACACTCCCATTGTTCTCGGAATTCCGCTGAAGTTTAAAAATGCTTCGGAACTCTTCCATTGTTCTCGGATTTTTGCTGACATTTAAAAATGCTTCGGGACTCTTCCATTGTTCTCGGAATTCTGCTGGCGTTTAAAAATGGTTCCGAACTCTTAAATTGTTATCGGCATTCTGCTGACGTTTAAAAATGCTTCGGAACTCTTCCATTGTTCTCTGAATTCTGCTCACATTTAAAAATGGTTCGGAACTCTTCAATAATTCTCAGAATTCTGCTGTAGTTTAAAAATGCTTTGGAACTCTTCCATTGTTCTCGGAATTCTGCTGAAGTTTAAAAATGCTTCCGAACTCGTCCATTGTTCTCGGAATTCCGCTGAAGTTTAAAAATGCTTCGGAACTCTTCCATTTTTCTCAGAATTAAGCTGATATTTAAAAATGCTTTGGAACTTTCCCATTGTTCTCTGAATTCTGCTGACATTTATAAATGCTTTGGAACTCTTCCATTGTTCTCGGAATTCTGTTGAAGTTTAAAAATGCTTCCGAACTCGCCATTGTATTTGGAATTCCGCTGAAGTTTAAAAATGCTTCGGAACTCTTCCATTGTTCTCGGTATTCTGCTGACGTTTAAAAATGCTTCGGAACTCTTCCATAGTTCACGAAATTCCTTGGAAGTTTAAAAATGCTTCCGAACTCTTCCATTGTTCTCGGAATTTCGCAGAAGTTTAAAATTGCTTCGGAACTCTTCCATTGTTCTCGGAATTCCGCTGAAGTTTAAAAATGCTTCGGAACACTACAATTGTTCTCATAATTCCGCTGAAGTTTAAAAATGCTTCGGAACTCTTCCATTGTTCTCGGAATTCTGCTGGCGTTTAAAAATGGTTCCGAACACTTCCATTGTTCTCGGAATTCTGCTGACGTTTAAAAATGGTTCGGAACTCTTTAATAATTCTCAGAATTCTGCTGTAGTTTATAAATGCTGTGGAACTCTTCCATTGTTCTCGGAATTCTGCTGAAGTTTAAAAATGCTTCCGATCTCGTCCATTGTCCTCGGAATTCCGCTGACGTTTAAAAATGGTTCGGAACTCTTCAATAATTCTCAGAATTCTGCTGTAGTTTATAAATACTGTGGAACTCTTCCATTGTTCTCGGAATTCTGCTGAAGTTTAAAAATGCTTCCGATCTCGTCCATTGTCCTCGGAATTCCGCTGAAGTTTAAAAATGCTTCAGAACACTCCCATTGTTCTCGGAATTCCGCTGAAGTTTAAAAATGCTTCTGAACTCTTCCATTGTTCTCGGAATTCCGCTGACATTTAAAAATGCTTCGGACCTCTTCCATTGTTCTCAGAATTCTGCTGGTGTTTAAAAATGGTTCCGAACTCTTCCATTGTTCTCGGCATTCTGCTGACGTTTAAAAATGGTTTGGAACTCTTCAATTGTTCTCAGAATTATGCTGTAGTTTAAAAATGCTTTGGAACTCTTCCATTGTTCTCGGAATTCCGCTGAAGTTTAAAAATGCTTTGGAACTTTTCCATTGCTCTCGGAATTCTGCTGAAGTTTAAAAATGCATCCGAACTCTTCCATTGTTCTCAGATTTCCGCTGAAGTTTAAAAATGCTTCGGAACTCTTCCATTGATCTCGGAATTCCGCTGACATTTAAAAATGCTTCGGAACTTTTCCTTTGTTCTCGGAATTCTGCTGACGTTTATTAAAGCTTTGAAACTCTTCCATTGTTCTCGGAATTCTGCTGATGTTTAAAAATGCTTCAGAACACTCCCATTGCTCTCGGAATTCCACTGTACTGTAAAAATGCTTTGGAACTCTTCCATTTTTCTCGGTATTCCGCTGAAGTTTAAAAATGCTTCGGACCTCTTCCATTGTTCTCGGAATTTTACTGATGTTTAAAAATGCTTCGGACCTCTACCTTTGTTCTCAGAATTCTGCTGTAGTTTAAAAATGTTTTGGAACTCTTCAATTGTTCTCGGAATACCGCTAAAGTTTAAAAATGCTTTTCAACTTTTCCAGTGCTCTCGGAATTCTGTTGAAGTTTAAAAATGCTTTGGAACTCTTCCATTTTTCTAGGAATTCTGCTGAAGTTTAAAAATGCTTTTGAACTTTTCCATTGCTCTCTGAATTCTGCTGAAGTTTAAAAATGCTTTGGAACTCTTCCATTGTTCTCGGAATTCTGTTGAAGTTTAAAAATGCTTCCGAACTCGCCATTGTATTCGGAATTCCGCTGAAGTTTAAAAATGCTTCGGAACTCTTCCATTGTTCTCGGTATTCCGCTGACGTTTAAAAATGCTTCGGAACTCTTCCATTGTTCTCGAAATTCCTTGGAAGTTTAAAAATGCTTCCGAACTCTTCCATTGTTCTCGGAATTTTGCAGAAGTTTAAAATTGCTTCGGAACTCTCCCATTGTTCTCGGAATTAAGCTGACATTTAAAAATGCTTTGGAACTTTTCCTTTGCTCTCGGAATTCTGGTGAAGTTTAAAAATGCTTTGGAACTTTTCCATTGTACTCAGAAATCTGCTGAAGTTTAAAAATGCTTCGGAACTTTTCCATTGTTCTCGGAATTTCGCTGGTGTTTAAAAATGGTTCCGAACTCTTCCATTGTTCTCGGAATTAGGCTGACATTTAAAAATGCTTTGGAACTTTCCCATTGTCCATGGAATTCTGCTGACATTTATAAATGCTTTGGAACTCTTCCATTGTTCTCGGAATTCTGCTGACGTTTAAAAATGCTTCAGAACACTCCCATTGTTCTCGGAATTCCGCTGATGTTTAAAAATGCTTCGGAACTCTTCCATTGTTCTTGGTATTCCTCTGAAGTTTAAAAATGCTTCGGACCTCTTCCATTGTTCTCGGAATTTTGCTGACATTTAAAAATGTTTCGGAACTCTTCCATTGTTCTCTGAATTCTGCTGACATTTATAAATGCTTTAGAACTCTTCCATTGTTCTCGGAATTCTGCTGACGTTTAAAAATGTTTAAGAACACTCCCATTGTTCTCGGAATTCCGCTGAAGTGTAGAAATTGTTCGGAACTCTTCCATTTTTGTCGGTATTGCACTGAAGTTTAAAAATGCTTCGGACCTCTTCCATTGTTCTCAGAATTTTGCTGATGTATAAAAATGCTTCGGAACTCTTCCATTGTTCTCGGAATTTTGCTGGCATTTAAAAATGCTTCGGAACTTTTCCATTTTTCTCGGTATTCCGCTGAAGTTTAAAAATGCTTTGGAACTTTCCATTGCTCTCGGAATTCTGGTGAAGTTTAAAAATGCTTTTGAACTTTTCCATTGTACTCGGAATTCTGCTGAAGTTTAAAAATGCTTCGGTACTCTTCCATTGTTCTCGGAATTCTGCTGACGTTTAAAAATGCTTCCGAACTCTTCCATTCTTCTTAGAATTCCGCTGACATTCAAAAATGCTTCAAAACTCTTCCATTGTTCTCAGAATTCCGCTGAAGTTTAAAAATGCTTTTGAACTTTTCCATTGCTCTCGGAATTCTGCTGAAGTTTAAAAATGCTTCCGAACCCTTCCATTGTTCTCAGAATTCCGCTGAAGTTTAAAAATGCTTCGGAACTCTTCCATTGTTCTCGGAATTCCGCTGACATTTAAAAATGCTTCGGAACTTTTCCTTTGTTCTCGGAATTCTGCTGACGTTTATTTATGCTTTGGAACTCTTCCATTGTTCTCGGAAATCTGCTGACGTTTAAAAATGCTTCAGAACACTCCCATTGCTCTCGGAATTCCGCTGAAGTGTAAAAATGCTTCGGAACTGTCCCATTTTTCTCGGTATTCCGCTGAAGTTTGAAAATGCTTCGGACCTCTTCCATTGTTCTCGGAATTTTACTGATGTTTAAAAATGCTTCGGACCTCTACCTTTGTTCTCAGAATTCTGCTGTAGTTTAAAAATGTTTTGGAACTCTTGAATTGTTCTCGGAATACCGCTAAAGTTTAAAATGCTTTTGAACTTTTCCAGTGCTCTCGGAATTCTGTTGAAGTTTAAAAATGCTTTGGAACTCTTCCATTTTTCTAGGAATTCTGCTGAAGTTTAAAAATGCTTTTGAACTTTTCCATTGCTCTCTGAATTCTGCTGAAGTTTAAAAATGCTTTGGAACTCTTCCATTGTTCTCGGAATTCTGTTGAAGTTTAAAAATGCTTCCGAACTCGCCATTGTATTCGGAATTCCGCTGAAGTTTAAAAATGCTTCGGAACTCTTCCATTGTTCTCGGTATTCCGCTGACGTTTAAAAATGCTTCGGAACTCTTCCATTGTTCTCGAAATTCCTTGGAAGTTTAAAAATGCTTCCGAACTCTTCCATTGTTGTCGGAATTTTGCAGAAGTTTAAAATTGCTTCGGAACTCTTCCATTGTTCTCGGAATTCCGCTGAAGTTTAAAAATGCTTCGGAACACAACAATTGTTCTCGTAATTCCGCTGAAGTTTAAAAATGCTTCGGAACTCTTCCATTGTTCTCGGAATTCCGCTGACGTTTAAAAATGCTTCGGAACTCTTCCATTGTTCTCGGAATTCCGCTGACATTTAAAAATGCTTCGGAACTTTTCCTTTGTTCTCGGAATTCTGCTGACGTTTATTTATGCTTTGGAACTCTTCCATTGTTCTCGGAAATCTGCTGACGTTTAAAAATGCTTCAGAACACTCCCATTGCTCTCGGAATTCCGCTGAAGTGTAAAAATGCTTCGGAACTGTCCCATTTTTCTCGGTATTCCGCTGAAGTTTAAAAATGCTTCAGACCTCTTCCATTGTTCTCGGAATTTTGCTGATGTTTAAAAATGCTTCGGACCTCTTCCATTGTTCTCAGAATTCTGCTGGTGTTTAAAAATGGTTCCGAACTCTTCCATTGTTCTCGGCATTCTGCTGACGCTTAAAAATGGTTTGGAACTCTTCATTTGTTCTCAGAATTCTGCTGTAGTTTAAAAATGCTTTGGAACTCTTCCATTGTTCTCGGAATTCCGCTGAAGTTTAAAAATGCTTTGGAACTTTTCCATTGCTCTCGGAATTCTGCTGAAGTTTAAAAATGCATCCGAACTCTTCCATTGTTCTCAGATTTCCGCTGAAGTTTAAAAATGCTTCGGAACTCTTCCATTGTTCTCGGAATTCCGCTGACATTTAAAAATGCTTCGGAACTTTTCCTTTGTTCTCGGAATTCTGCTGACGTTTATTAAAGCTTTGAAACTCTTCCATTGTTCTCGGAATTCTGCTGATGTTTAAAAATGCTTCAGAACACTCCCATTGCTCTCGGAATTCCACTGTAGTGTAAAAATGCTTTGGAACTCTTCAATTTTTCTCGGTATTCCGCTGAAGTTTAAAAATGCTTCGGACCTCTTCCATTGTTCTCGGAATTTTACTGATGTTTAAAAATGCTTCGGACCTCTACCATTGTTCTCAGAATTCTGCTGTAGTTTAAAAATGTTTTGGAACTCTTGAATTGTTCTCGGAATACCGCCAAAGTTTAAAAATGCTTTTGAACTTTTCCAGTGCTCTCGGAATTCTGTTGAAGTTTAAAAATGCTTTGGAACTCTTCCATTTTTCTAGGAATTCTGCTGAAGTTTAAAAATGCTTTTGAACTTTTCCATTGCTCTCTGAATTCTGCTGAAGTTTAAAAATGCTTTGGAACTCTTCCATTGTTCTCGGAATTCTGTTGAAGTTTAAAAATGCTTCCGAACTCGCCATTGTATTCGGAATTCCGCTGAAGTTTAAAAATGCTTCGGAACTCTTCCATTGTTCTCGGTATTCCGCTGACGTTTAAAAATGCTTCGGAACTCTTCCATTGTTCTCGAAATTCCTTGGAAGTTTAAAAATGCTTCCGAACTCTTCCATTGTTGTCGGAATTTTGCAGAAGTTTAAAATTGCTTGGGAACTCTTCCATTGTTCTCGGAATTCCACTGAAGTTTAAAAATGCTTCGGAACACAACAATTGTTCTCGTAATTCCGCTGAAGTTTAAAAATGCTTCGGAACTCTTCCATTGTTCTCGGAATTCCGCTGACGTTTAAAAATGCTTCGGAACACTTCCATTGTTCTCGGAATACTGCTGGCGTTTAAAAATGGTTCCGAACACTTCCATTGTTCTCGGAATTCTGCTGACGTTTAAAAATGGTTCGGAACTCTTCAATAATTCTCAGAATTCTGCTGTAGTTTATAAATGCTGTGGAACTCTTCCATTGTTCTCGGAATTCTGCTGAAGTTTAAAAATGCTTCCGATCTCGTCCATTGTCCTCGGAATTCCGCTGAAGTTTAAAAATGCTTCAGAACACTCCCATTGTTCTCGGAATTCCGCTGCAGTTTAAAAATGCTTTGGAACTCTTCCCTTGTTCTCGGTATTCCGCTGAAGTTTAAAAATGCTTCGGAACTCTTCCATTGTTCTCGGAATTCCGCTGACGTTTAAAAATGCTTCGGAACTCTTCCATTGTTCTCGGAATTCTGCTGGCGTTTAAAAATGGTTCCGAACACTTCCATTGCTCTCGGAATTCTGCTGACGTTTAAAAATGGTTCGGAACTCTTCAATAATTCTCAGAATTCTGCTGTAGTTTAAAAATGCTGTGGAACTCTTCCATTGTTCTCGGAATTCTGCTGAAGTTTAGAAATGCTTCCGAACTCGTCCATTGTCCTCGGAATTCCGCTGAAGTTTAAAAATGCTTCAGAACACTCCCATTGTTCTCGGAATTCCGCTGAAGTTTAAAAATGCTTTGGAACTCTTCCATTGTTCTCGGTATTCCGCTGAAGTTTAAAAATGCTTCGGAACTCTTCCATTGTTCTCGGATTTTTGCTGACATTTAAAAATGCTTCGGGACTCTTCCATTGTTCTCGGAATTCTGCTGGCGTTTAAAAATGGTTCCGAACTCTTAAATTGTTATCGGCATTCTGCTGACGTTTAAAAATGCTTCGGAACTCTTCCATTGTTCTCTGAATTCTGCTCACATTTAAAAATGGTTCGGAACTCTTCAATAATTCTCAGAATACTGCTGTAGTTTAAAAATGCTTTGGAACTCTTCCATTGTTCTCGGAATTCTGCTGAAGTTTAAAAATGCTTCCGAACTCGTCCATTGTTCTTGGAATTCCGCTGAAGTTTAAAAATGCTTCGGAACTCTTCCATTTTTCTCAGAATTAAGCTGATATTTAAAAATGCTTTGGAACTTTCCCATTGTTCTCTGAATTCTGCTGACATTTATAAATGCTTTGGAACTCTTCCATTGTTCTCGGAATTCTGTTGAAGTTTAAAAATGCTTCCGAACTCGCCATTGTATTCGGAATTCCGCTGAAGTTTAAAAATGCTTCGGAACTCTTCCATTGTTCTCGGTATTCTGCTGACGTTTATAAATGCTTCGGAACTCTTCCATTGTTCACGAAATTCCTTGGAAGTTTAAAAATGCTTCCGAACTCTTCCATTGTTCTCGGAATTTCGCAGAAGTTTAAAATTGCTTCGGAACTCTTCCATTGTTCTCGGAATTCCGCTGAAGTTTAAAAATGCTTCGGAACACTACAATTGTTCTCATAATTCCGCTGAAGTTTAAAAATGCTTCGGAACTCTTCCATTGTTCTCGGAATTCTGCTGGCGTTTAAAAATGGTTCCGAACACTTCCATTGTTCTCGGAATTCTGCTGACGTTTAAAAATGGTTCGGAACTCTTTAATAATTCTCAGAATTCTGCTGTAGTTTATAAATGCTGTGGAACTCTTCCATTGTTCTCGGAATTCTGCTGAAGTTTAAAAATGCTTCCGATCTCGTCCATTGTCCTCGGAATTCCGCTGACGTTTAAAAATGGTTCGGAACTCTTCAATAATTCTCAGAATTCTGCTGTTGTTTATAAATGCTGTGGAACTCTTCCATTGTTCTCGGAATTCTGCTGAAGTTTAAAAATGCTTCCGATCTCGTCCATTGTCCTCGGAATTCCGCTGAAGTTTAAAAATGCTTCAGAACACTCCCATTGTTCTCGGAATTCCGCTGAAGTTTAAAAATGCTTCGGAACTCTTCCATTGTTCTCGGAATTCCGCTGACATTTAAAAATGCTTCGGACCTCTTCCATTGTTCTCAGAATTCTGCTGGTGTTTAAAAATGGTTCCGAACTCTTCCATTGTTCTCGGTATTCTGCTGACGTTTAAAAATGGTTTGGAACTCTTCAATTGTTCTCAGAATTATGCTGTAGTTTAAAAATGCTTTGGAACTCTTCCATTGTTCTCGGAATTCCGCTGAAGTTTAAAAATGCTTTGGAACTTTTCCATTGCTCTCGGAATTCTGCTGAAGTTTAAAAATGCATCCGAACTCTTCCATTGTTCTCAGATTTCCGCTGAAGTTTAAAAATGCTTCGGAACTCTTCCATTGATCTCGGAATTCCGCTGACATTTAAAAATGCTTCGGAACTTTTCCTTTGTTCTCGGAATTCTGCTGACGTTTATTAAAGCTTTGAAACTCTTCCATTGTTCTCGGAATTCTGCTGATGTTTAAAAATGCTTCAGAACACTCCCATTGCTCTCGGAATTCCACTGTAGTGTAAAAATGCTTTGGAACTCTTCCATTTTTCTCGGTATTCCGCTGAAGTTTAAAAATGCTTCGGACCTCTTCCATTGTTCTCGGAATTTTACTGATGTTTAAAAATGCTTCGGACCTCTACCTTTGTTCTCAGAATTCTGCTGTAGTTTAAAAATGTTTTGGAACTCTTCAATTGTTCTCGGAATACCGCTAAAGTTTAAAAATGCTTTTCAACTTTTCCAGTGCTCTCGGAATTCTGTTGAAGTTTAAAAATGCTTTGGAACTCTTCCATTTTTCTAGGAATTCTGCTGAAGTTTAAAAATGCTTTTGAACTTTTCCATTGCTCTCTGAATTCTGCTGAAGTTTAAAAATGCTTTGGAACTCTTCCATTGTTCTCGGAATTCTGTTGAAGTTTAAAAATGCTTCCGAACTCGCCATTGTATTCGGAATTCCGCTGAAGTTTAAAAATGCTTCGGAACTCTTCCATTGTTCTCGGTATTCCGCTGACGTTTAAAAATGCTTCAGAACTCTTCCATTGTTCTCGAAATTCCTTGGAAGTTTAAAAATGCTTCCGAACTCTTCCATTGTTCTCGGAATTTTGCAGAAGTTTAAAATTGCTTCGGAACTCTTCCATTGTTCTCGGAATTCCGCTGAAGTTTAAAAATGCTTCGGAACACTACAATTGTTCTCGTAATTCCGCTGAAGTTTAAAAATGCTTCGGAACTCTTCCATTGTTCTCGGAATTCCGCTGACGTTTAAAAATGCTTCGGAACTCTTCCATTGTTCTCAGAATACTGCTGGCGTTTAAAAATGGTTCCGAACACTTCCATTGTTCTCGGAATTCTGCTGACGTTTAAAAATGGTTCGGAACTCTTCAATAATTCTCAGAATTCTGCTGTAGTTTATAAATGCTGTGAAACTCTTCCATTGTTCTCGGAATTCTGCTGAAGTTTAGAAATGCTTCCGAACTCGTCCATTGTCCTCGGAATTCCGCTGAAGTTTAAAAATGCTTCAGAACACTCCCATTGTTCTCGGAATTCCGCTGAAGTTTAAAAATGCTTTGGAACTCTTCCATTGTTCTCGGTATTCCGCTGAAGTTTAAAAATGCTTCGGAACTCTTCCATTGTTCTCGGATTTTTGCTGACATTTAAAAATGCTTCGGGACTCTTCCATTGTTCTCGGAATTCTGCTGGCGTTTAAAAATGGTTCCGAACTCTTAAATTGTTATCGGCATTCTGCTGACGTTTAAAAATGCTTCGGAACTCTTCCATTGTTCTCGGAATTCTGCTGGCGTTTAAAAAATTTTCGGAACTCTTCCATTGTTCTCTGAATTCTGCTCACATTTAAAAATGGTTCGGAACTCTTCAATAATTCTCAGAATTCTGCTGTAGTTTAAAAATGCTTTGGAACTCTTCCATTGTTTTCGGAATTCTGCTGAAGTTTAAAAATGCTTCCGAACTCGTCCATTGTTCTCGGAATTCCGCTGAAGTTTAAAAATGCTTCGGAACTCTTCCATTTTTCTCAGAATTAAGCTGATATTTAAAAATGCTTTGGAACTTTCCCATTGTTCTCTGAATTCTGCTGACATTTATAAATGCTTTGGAACTCTTCCATTGTTCTCGGAATTCTGTTGAAGTTTAAAAATGCTTCCGAACTCGCCATTGTATTCGGAATTCCGCTGAAGTTTAAAAATGCTTCGGAACTCTTCCATTGTTCTCGGTATTCTGCTGACGTTTAAAAATGCTTCGGAACTCTTCCATTGTTCACGAAATTCCTTGGAAGTTTAAAAATGCTTCCGAACTCTTCCATTGTTCTCGGAATTTCGCAGAAGTTTAAAATTGCTTCGGAACTCTTCCATTGTTCTCGGAATTCCGCTGAAGTTTAAAAATGCTTCGGAACACTACAATTGTTCTCATAATTCCGCTGAAGTTTAAAAATGCTTCGGAACTCTTCCATTGTTCTCGGAATTCTGCTGGCGTTTAAAAATGGTTCCGAACACTTCCATTGTTCTCGGAATTCTGCTGACGTTTAAAAATGGTTCCGAACTCTTCAATAATTCTCAGAATTCTGCTGTAGTTTATAAATGCTGTGGAACTCTTCCATTGTTCTCGGAATTCTGCTGAAGTTTAAAAATGCTTCCGATCTCGTCCATTGTCCTCGGAATTCCGCTGACGTTTAAAAATGGTTCGGAACTCTTCAATAATTCTCAGAATTCTGCTGTAGTTTATAAATGCTGTGGAACTCTTCCATTGTTCTCGGAATTCTGCTGAAGTTTAAAAATGCTTCCGATCTCGTCCATTGTCCTCGGAATTCCGCTGAAGTTTAAAAATGCTTCAGAACACTCCCATTGTTCTCGGAATTCCGCTGAAGTTTAAAAATGCTTCGGAACTCTTCCATTGTTCTCGGAATTCCGCTGACGTTTAAAAATGCTTCGGACCTCTTCCATTGTTCTCAGAATTCTGCTGGTGTTTAAAAATGGTTCCGAACTCTTCCATTGTTCTCGGCATTCTGCTGACGTTTAAAAATGGTTTGGAACTCTTCAATTGTTCTCAGAATTATGCTGTAGTTTAAAAATGCTTTGGAACTCTTCCATTGTTCTCGGAATTCCGCTGAAGTTTAAAAATGCTTTGGAACTTTTCCATTGCTCTCAGATTTCCGCTGAAGTTTAAAAATGCTTCGGAACTCTTCCATTGTTCTCAGATTTCCGCTGAAGTTTAAAAATGCTTCGGAACTCTTCCATTGATCTCGGAATTCCGCTGACATTTAAAAATGCTTCGGAACTTTTCCTTTGTTCTCGGAATTCTGCTGACGTTTATTAAAGCTTTGAAACTCTTCCATTGTTCTCGGAATTCTGCTGATGTTTAAAAATGCTTCAGAACACTCCCATTGCTCTCGGAATTCCACTGTAGTGTAAAAATGCTTTGGAACTCTTCCATTTTTCTCGGTATTCCGCTGAAGTTTAAAAATGCTTCGGACCTCTTCCATTGTTCTCGGAATTTTACTGATGTTTAAAAATGCTTCGGACCTCTACCTTTGTTCTCAGAATTCTGCTGTAGTTTAAAAATGTTTTGGAACTCTTCAATTGTTCTCGGAATACCGCTAAAGTTTAAAAATGCTTTTGAACTTTTCCAGTGCTCTCGGAATTCTGTTGAAGTTTAAAAATGCTTCCGAACTCGCCATTGTATTCGGAATTCCGCTCAAGTTTAAAAATGCTTCGGAACTTTTCCATTGTTCTCGGTATTCCGCTGACGTTTAAAAATGCTTCGGAACTCTTCCATTGTTCTCGGAATTTTGCAGAAGTTTAAAATTGCTTCGGAACTCTTCCATTGTTCTCGGAATTCCGCTGAAGTTTAAAAATGCTGCGGAACACTACAATTGTTCTCGTAATTCCGCTGAAGTTTAAAAATGCTTCGGAACTCTTCCATTGTTCTCGGAATTCCGCTGACGTTTAAAAATGCTTCGGAACTCTTCCATTGTTCTCGGAATACTGCTGGCGTTTAAAAATGGTTCCGAACACTTCCATTGTTCTCGGAATTCTGCTGAAGTTTAAAAATGCTTCCGAACTCGTCCATTGTTCTCGGAATTCCGCTGAAGTTTAAAAATGCTTCGGAACTCTTCCATTTTTCTCAGAATTAAGCTGATATTTAAAAATGCTTTGGAACTTTCCCATTGTTCTCTGAATTCTGCTGACATTTATAAATGCTTTGGAACTCTTCCATTGTTCTCGGAATTCTGTTGAAGTTTAAAAATGCTTCCGAACTCGCCATTGTATTCGGAATTCCGCTGAAGTTTAAAAATGCTTCGGAACTCTTCCATTGTTCTCGGTATTCTGCTGACGTTTAAAAATGCTTCGGAACTCTTCCATTGTTCACGAAATTCCTTGGAAGTTTAAAAATGCTTCCGAACTCTTCCATTGTTCTCGGAATTTCGCAGAAGTTTAAAATTGCTTCGGAACTCTTCCATTGTTCTCGGAATTCAGCTGAAGTTTAAAAATGCTTCGGAACACTACAATTGTTCTCGTAATTCCGCTGAAGTTTAAAAATGCTTCGGAACTCTTCCATTGTTCTCGGAATTCCGCTGACGTTTAAAAATGCTTCGGAACTCTTCCATTGTTCTCGGAATTCTGCTGGCGTTTAAAAATGGTTCCGAACACTTCCATTGTTCTCGGAATTCTGCTGATGTTTAAAAATGGTTCAGAACTCTTCAATAATTCTCAGAATTCTGATGTAGTTTATAAATGCTGTGGAACTCTTTCATTGTTCTCGGAATTCTGCTGAAGTTTAAAAATGCTTCCGATCTCGTCCATTGTCCTCGGAATTCCGCTGAAGTTTAAAAATGCTTCAGAACACTCCCATTGTTCTCGGAATTCCGCTGAAGTTTAAAAATGCTTCGGAACTCTTCCATTGTTCTCGGTATTCCGCTGAAGTTTAAAAATGCTTCGGAACTCTTCCATTGTTCTCGGAATTCCGCTGACGTTTAAAAATGCTTCGGAACTCTTCCATTGTTCTCGGAATTCTGCTGGCGTTTAAAAATGGTTCCGAACACTTCCATTGCTCTCGGAATTCTGCTGACGTTTAAAAATGGTTCGGAACTCTTCAATAATTCTCAGAATTCTGCTGTAGTTTAAAAATGCTGTGGAACTCTTCCATTGTTCTCGGAATTCTGCTGAAGTTTAAAAATGCTTCCGAACTCGTCCATTGTCCTCGGAATTCCGCTGAAGTTTAAAAATGCTTCAGAACACTCCCATTGTTCTCGGAATTCCGCTGAAGTTTAAAAATGCTTCGGAACTCTTCCATTGTTCTCGGTTTTCCGCTGAAGTTTAAAAATGCTTCGGAACTCTTCCATTGTTCTCGAATTTTTGCTGACATTTAAAAATGCTTCGGAACTCTTCCATTGTTCTCGGAATACTGCTGGCGTTTAAAAATGGTTCCGAACACTTCCATTGTTCTCGGAATTCTGCTGACGTTTAAAAATGGTTCGGAACTCTTCAATAATTCTCAGAATTCTGCTGTAGTTTAAAAATGCTGTGGAACTCTTCCATTGTTCTCGGAATTCTGCTGAAGTTTAAAAATGCTTCCGAACTCGTCTATTGTCCTCGGAATTCCGCTGAAGTTTAAAAATGCTTCAGAACACTCCCATTGTTCTCGGAATTCCGCTGAAGTTTAAAAATGCTTCGGAACTCTACCATTGTTCTCGGATTTTTGCTGACATTTAAAAATGCTTCGGGACTCTTCCATTGTTCTCGGAATTCTGCTGGCGTTTAAAAATGGTTCCGAACTCTTAAATTGTTATCGGCATTCTGCTGACGTTTAAAAATGCTTCGGAACTCTTCCATTGATCTCGGAATTCTGCTGGCGTTTAGAAAATTTTCGGAACTCTTCCATTGTTCTCGGAATTCTGCTCACATTTAAAAATGGTTCGGAACTCTTCAATAATTCTCAGAATTCTGCTGTAGTTTAAAAATGCTTTGGAACTCTTCCATTGTTCTCGGAATTCTGCTGAAGTTTAAAAATGCTTCCGAACTCGTCCATTGTTCTCGGAATTCCGCTGAAGTTTAAAAATGCTTCGGAACTCTTCCATTTTTCTCAGAATTAAGCTGATATTTAAAAATGCTTTGGAACTTTCCCATTGTTCTCTGAATTCTGCTGACATTTATAAATGCTTTGGAACTCTTCCATTGTTCTCGGAATTCTGTTGAAGTTTAAAAATGCTTCCGAACTCGCCATTGTATTCGGAATTCCGCTGAAGTTTAAAAATGCTTCGGAACTCTTCCATTGTTCTCGGAATTCTGCTGACGTTTAAAAATGGTTCCGAACTCTTCAATAATTCTCAGAATTCTGCTGTAGTTTATAAATGCTGTGGAACTCTTCCATTGTTCTCGGAATTCTGCTGAAGTTTAAAAATGCTTCCGATCTCGTCCATTGTCCTCGGAATTCCGCTGACATTTAAAAATGGTTCGTAACTCTTCAATAATTCTCAGAATTCTGCTGTAGTTTATAAATGCTGTGGAACTCTTCCATTGTTCTCGGAATTCTGCTGAAGTTTAAAAATGCTTCCGATCTCGTCCATTGTCCTCGGAATTCCGCTGAAGTTTAAAAATGCTTCAGAACACTCCCATTGTTCTCGGAATTCCGCTGAAGTTTAAAAATGCTTCGGAACTCTTCCATTGTTCTCGGAATTCCGCTGGTGTTTAAAAATGGTTCCGAACTCTTCCATTGTTCTCGGCATTCTGCTGACGTTTAAAAATGGTTTGGAACTCTTCAATTGTTCTCAGAATTATGCTGTAGTTTAAAAATGCTTTGGAACTCTTCCATTGTTCTCGGAATTCCGCTGAAGTTTAAAAATGCTTTGGAACTTTTCCATTGCTCTCAGATTTCCGCTGAAGTTTAAAAATGCTTCGGAACTCTTCCATTGTTCTCAGATTTCCGCTGAAGTTTAAAAATGCTTCGGAACTCTTCCATTGATCTCGGAATTCCGCTGACATTTAAAAATGCTTCGGAACTTTTCCTTTGTTCTCGGAATTCTGCTGACGTTTATTAAAGCTTTGAAACTCTTCCATTGTTCTCGGAATTCTGCTGATGTTTAAAAATGCTTCAGAACACTCCCATTGCTCTCGGAATTCCACTGTAGTGTAAAAATGCTTTGGAACTCTTCCATTTTTCTCGGTATTCCGCTGAAGTTTAAAAATGCTTCCGAACTCGCCATTGTATTCGGAATTCCGCTGAAGTTTAAAAATGCTTCGGAACTCGCCATTGTATTCGGAATTCCGCTGAAGTTTAAAAATGCTTCGGAACTCTTCCATTGTTCTCGGTATTCTGCTGACGTTTAAAAATGCTTCGGAACTCTTCCATTGTTCACGAAATTCCTTGGAAGTTTAAAAATGCTTCCGAACTCTTCCATTGTTCTCGGAATTTCGCAGAAGTTTAAAATTGCTTCGGAACTCTTCCATTGTTCTCGGAATTCAGCTGAAGTTTAAAAATGCTTCGGAACACTACAATTGTTCTCGTAATTCCGCTGAAGTTTAAAAATGCTTCGGAACTCTTCCATTGTTCTCGGAATTCCGCTGACGTTTAAAAATGCTTCGGAACTCTTCCATTGTTCTCGGAATTCTGCTGGCGTTTAAAAATGGTTCCGAACACTTCCATTGTTCTCGGAATTCTGCTGATGTTTAAAAATGGTTCAGAACTCTTCAATAATTCTCAGAATTCTGATGTAGTTTATAAATGCTGTGGAACTCTTTCATTGTTCTCGGAATTCTGCTGAAGTTTAAAAATGCTTCCGATCTCGTCCATTGTCCTCGGAATTCCGCTGAAGTTTAAAAATGCTTCAGAACACTCCCATTGTTCTCGGAATTCCGCTGAAGTTTAAAAATGCTTCGGAACTCTTCCATTGTTCTCGGTATTCCGCTGAAGTTTAAAAATGCTTCGGAACTCTTCCATTGTTCTCGGAATTCCGCTGACGTTTAAAAATGCTTCGGAACTCTTCCATTGTTCTCGGAATTCTGCTGGCGTTTAAAAATGGTTCCGAACACTTCCATTGCTCTCGGAATTCTGCTGACGTTTAAAAATGGTTCGGAACTCTTCAATAATTCTCAGAATTCTGCTGTAGTTTAAAAATGCTGTGGAACTCTTCCATTGTTCTCGGAATTCTGCTGAAGTTTAAAAATGCTTCCGAACTCGTCCATTGTCCTCGGAATTCCGCTGAAGTTTAAAAATGCTTCAGAACACTCCCATTGTTCTCGGAATTCCGCTGAAGTTTAAAAATGCTTCGGAACTCTTCCATTGTTCTCGGTTTTCCGCTGAAGTTTAAAAATGCTTCGGAACTCTTCCATTGTTCTCGAATTTTTGCTGACATTTAAAAATGCTTCGGAACTCTTCCATTGTTCTCGGAATACTGCTGGCGTTTAAAAATGGTTCCGAACACTTCCATTGTTCTCGGAATTCTGCTGACGTTTAAAAATGGTTCGGAACTCTTCAATAATTCTCAGAATTCTGCTGTAGTTTAAAAATGCTGTGGAACTCTTCCATTGTTCTCGGAATTCTGCTGAAGTTTAAAAATGCTTCCGAACTCGTCTATTGTCCTCGGAATTCCGCTGAAGTTTAAAAATGCTTCAGAACACTCCCATTGTTCTCGGAATTCCGCTGAAGTTTAAAAATGCTTCGGAACTCTACCATTGTTCTCGGATTTTTGCTGACATTTAAAAATGCTTCGGGACTCTTCCATTGTTCTCGGAATTCTGCTGGCGTTTAAAAATGGTTCCGAACTCTTAAATTGTTATCGGCATTCTGCTGACGTTTAAAAATGCTTCGGAACTCTTCCATTGATCTCGGAATTCTGCTGGCGTTTAGAAAATTTTCGGAACTCTTCCATTGTTCTCGGAATTCTGCTCACATTTAAAAATGGTTCGGAACTCTTCAATAATTCTCAGAATTCTGCTGTAGTTTAAAAATGCTTTGGAACTCTTCCATTGTTCTCGGAATTCTGCTGAAGTTTAAAAATGCTTCCGAACTCGTCCATTGTTCTCGGAATTCCGCTGAAGTTTAAAAATGCTTCGGAACTCTTCCATTTTTCTCAGAATTAAGCTGATATTTAAAAATGCTTTGGAACTTTCCCATTGTTCTCTGAATTCTGCTGACATTTATAAATGCTTTGGAACTCTTCCATTGTTCTCGGAATTCTGTTGAAGTTTAAAAATGCTTCCGAACTCGCCATTGTATTCGGAATTCCGCTGAAGTTTAAAAATGCTTCGGAACTCTTCCATTGTTCTCGGAATTCTGCTGACGTTTAAAAATGGTTCCGAACTCTTCAATAATTCTCAGAATTCTGCTGTAGTTTATAAATGCTGTGGAACTCTTCCATTGTTCTCGGAATTCTGCTGAAGTTTAAAAATGCTTCCGATCTCGTCCATTGTCCTCGGAATTCCGCTGACATTTAAAAATGGTTCGTAACTCTTCAATAATTCTCAGAATTCTGCTGTAGTTTATAAATGCTGTGGAACTCTTCCATTGTTCTCGGAATTCTGCTGAAGTTTAAAAATGCTTCCGATCTCGTCCATTGTCCTCGGAATTCCGCTGAAGTTTAAAAATGCTTCAGAACACTCCCATTGTTCTCGGAATTCCGCTGAAGTTTAAAAATGCTTCGGAACTCTTCCATTGTTCTCGGAATTCCGCTGGTGTTTAAAAATGGTTCCGAACTCTTCCATTGTTCTCGGCATTCTGCTGACGTTTAAAAATGGTTTGGAACTCTTCAATTGTTCTCAGAATTATGCTGTAGTTTAAAAATGCTTTGGAACTCTTCCATTGTTCTCGGAATTCCGCTGAAGTTTAAAAATGCTTTGGAACTTTTCCATTGCTCTCAGATTTCCGCTGAAGTTTAAAAATGCTTCGGAACTCTTCCATTGTTCTCAGATTTCCGCTGAAGTTTAAAAATGCTTCGGAACTCTTCCATTGATCTCGGAATTCCGCTGACATTTAAAAATGCTTCGGAACTTTTCCTTTGTTCTCGGAATTCTGCTGACGTTTATTAAAGCTTTGAAACTCTTCCATTGTTCTCGGAATTCTGCTGATGTTTAAAAATGCTTCAGAACACTCCCATTGCTCTCGGAATTCCACTGTAGTGTAAAAATGCTTTGGAACTCTTCCATTTTTCTCGGTATTCCGCTGAAGTTTAAAAATGCTTCGGACCTCTTCCATTGTTCTCGGAATTTTACTGATGTTTAAAAATGCTTCGGACCTCTACCTTTGTTCTCAGAATTCTGCTGTAGTTTAAAAATGTTTTGGAACTCTTCAATTGTTCTCGGAATACCGCTAAAGTTTAAAAATGCTTTTGAACTTTTCCAGTGCTCTCGGAATTCTGTTGAAGTTTAAAAATGCTTTGGAACTCTTCCATTTTTCTAGGAATTCTGCTGAAGTTTAAAAATGCTTTTGAACTTTTCCATTGCTCTCTGAATTCTGCTGAAGTTTAAAAATGCTTTGGAACTCTTCCATTGTTCTCGGAATTCTGTTGAAGTTTAAAAATGCTTCCGAACTCGCCATTGTATTCGGAATTCCGCTGAAGTTTAAAAATGCTTCGGAACTTTTCCATTGTTCTCGGTATTCCGCTGACGTTTAAAAATGCTTCGGAACTCTTCCATTGTTCTCGGAATTTTGCAGAAGTTTAAAATTGCTTCGGAACTCTTCCATTGTTCTCGGAATTCCGCTGAAGTTTAAAAATGCTTCGGAACACTACAATTGTTCTCGTAATTCCGCTGAAGTTTAAAAATGCTTCGGAACTCTTCCATTGTTCTCGGAATTCCGCTGACGTTTAAAAATGCTTCGGAACTCTTCCATTGTTCTCGGAATACTGCTGGCGTTTAAAAATGGTTCCGAACACTTCCATTGTTCTCGGAATTCTGCTGAAGTTTAAAAATGCTTCCGAACTCGTCCATTGTTCTCGGAATTCCGCTGAAGTTTAAAAATGCTTCGGAACTCTTCCATTTTTCTCAGAATTAAGCTGATATTTAAAAATGCTTTGGAACTTTCCCATTGTTCTCTGAATTCTGCTGACATTTATAAATGCTTTGGAACTCTTCCATTGTTCTCGGAATTCTGTTGAAGTTTAAAAATGCTTCCGAACTCGCCATTGTATTCGGAATTCCGCTGAAGTTTAAAAATGCTTCGGAACTCTTCCATTGTTCTCGGTATTCTGCTGACGTTTAAAAATGCTTCGGAACTCTTCCAATGTTCACGAAATTCCTTGGAAGTTTAAAAATGCTTCCGAACTCTTCCATTGTTCTCGTAATTCCGCTGAAGTTTAAAAATGCTTCGGAACTCTTCCATTGTTCTCGGAATTCCGCTGACGTTTAAAAATGCTTCGGAACTCTTCCATTGTTCTCGGAATTCTGCTGGCGTTTAAAAATGGTTCCGAACACTTCCATTGTTCTCGGAATTCTGCTGATGTTTAAAAATGGTTCAGAACTCTTCAATAATTCTCAGAATTCTGATGTAGTTTATAAATGCTGTGGAACTCTTTCATTGTTCTCGGAATTCTGCTGAAGTTTAAAAATGCTTCCGATCTCGTCCATTGTCCTCGGAATTCCGCTGAAGTTAAAAAATGCTTCAGAACACTCCCATTGTTCTCGGAATTCCGCTGAAGTTTAAAAATGCTTCGGAACTCTTCCATTGTTCTCGGTATTCCGCTGAAGTTTAAAAATGCTTCGGAACTCTTCCATTGTTCTCGGAATTCCGCTGACGTTTAAAAATGCTTCGGAACTCTTCCATTGTTCTCGGAATTCTGCTGGCGTTTAAAAATGGTTCCGAACACTTCCATTGCTCTCGGAATTCTGCTGACGTTTAAAAATGGTTCGGAACTCTTCAATAATTCTCAGAATTCTGCTGTAGTTTAAAAATGCTGTGGAACTCTTCCATTGTTCTCGGAATTCTGCTGAAGTTTAAAAATGCTTCCGAACTCGTCCATTGTCCTCGGAATTCCGCTGAAGTTTAAAAATGCTTCAGAACACTCCCATTGTTCTCGGAATTCCGCTGAAGTTTAAAAATGCTTCGGAACTCTTCCATTGTTCTCGGTTTTCCGCTGAAGTTTAAAAATGCTTCGGAACTCTTCCATTGTTCTCGAATTTTTGCTGACATTTAAAAATGCTTCGGAACTCTTCCATTGTTCTCGGAATACTGCTGGCGTTTAAAAATGGTTCCGAACACTTCCATTGTTCTCGGAATTCTGCTGACGTTTAAAAATGGTTCAGAACTCTTCAATAATTCTCAGAATTCTGCTGTAGTTTAAAAATGCTGTGGAACTCTTCCATTGTTCTCGGAATTCTGCTGAAGTTTAAAAATGCTTCCGAACTCGTCTATTGTCCTCGGAATTCCGCTGAAGTTTAAAAATGCTTAAGAACACTCCCATTGTTCTCGGAATTCCGCTGAAGTTTAAAAATGCTTCGGAACTCTACCATTGTTCTCGGATTTTTGCTGACATTTAAAAATGCTTCGGGACTCTTCCATTGTTCTCGGAATTCTGCTGGCGTTTAAAAATGGTTCCGAACTCTTAAATTGTTATCGGCATTCTGCTGACGTTTAAAAATGCTTCGGAACTCTTCCATTGATCTCGGAATTCTGCTGGCGTTTAGAAAATTTTCGGAACTCTTCCATTGTTCTCGGAATTCTGCTCACATTTAAAAATGGTTCGGAACTCTTCAATAATTCTCAGAATTCTGCTGTAGTTTAAAAATGCTTTGGAACTCTTCCATTGTTCTCGGAATTCTGCTGAAGTTTAAAAATGCTTCCGAACTCGTCCATTGTTCTCGGAATTCCGCTGAAGTTTAAAAATGCTTCGGAACTCTTCCATTTTTCTCAGAATTAAGCTGATATTTAAAAATGCTTTGGAACTTTCCCATTGTTCTCTGAATTCTGCTGACATTTATAAATGCTTTGGAACTCTTCCATTGTTCTCGGAATTCTGTTGAAGTTTAAAAATGCTTCCGAACTCGCCATTGTATTCGGAATTCCGCTGAAGTTTAAAAATGCTTCGGAACTCTTCCATTGTTCTCGGTATTCTGCTGACGTTTAAAAATGCTTCGGAACTCTTCCATTGTTCACGAAATTCCTTGGAAGTTTAAAAATGCTTCCGAACTCTTCCATTGTTCTCGGAATTTCGCAGAAGTTTAAAATTGCTTCGGAACTCTTCCATTGTTCTCGGAATTCCGCTGAAGTTTAAAAATGCTTCGGAACACTACAATTGTTCTCATAATTCCGCTGAAGTTTAAAAATGCTTCGGAACTCTTCCATTGTTCTCGGAATTCTGCTGACGTTTAAAAATGGTTCCGAACTCTTCAATAATTCTCAGAATTCTGCTGTAGTTTATAAATGCTGTGGAACTCTTCCATTGTTCTCGGAATTCTGCTGAAGTTTAAAAATGCTTCCGATCTCGTCCATTGTCCTCGGAATTCCGCTGACATTTATAAATGGTTCGTAACTCTTCAATAATTCTCAGAATTCTGCTGTAGTTTATAAATGCTGTGGAACTCTTCCATTGTTCTCGGAATTCTGCTGAAGTTTAAAAATGCTTCCGATCTCGTCCATTGTCCTCGGAATTCCGCTGAAGTTTAAAAATGCTTCAGAACACTCCCATTGTTCTCGGAATTCCGCTGAAGTTTAAAAATGCTTCGGAACTCTTCCATTGTTCTCGGAATTCCGCTGACGTTTAAAAATGCTTCGGACCTCTTCCATTGTTCTCAGAATTCTGCTGGTGTTTAAAAATGGTTCCGAACTCTTCCATTGTTCTCGGCATTCTGCTGACGTTTAAAAATGGTTTGGAACTCTTCAATTGTTCTCAGAATTATGCTGTAGTTTAAAAATGCTTTGGAACTCTTCCATTGTTCTCGGAATTCCGCTGAAGTTTAAAAATGCTTTGGAACTTTTCCATTGCTCTCAGATTTCCGCTGAAGTTTAAAAATGCTTCGGAACTCTTCCATTGTTCTCAGATTTCCGCTGAAGTTTAAAAATGCTTCGGAACTCTTCCATTGATCTCGGAATTCCGCTGACATTTAAAAATGCTTCGGAACTTTTCCTTTGTTCTCGGAATTCTGCTGACGTTTATTAAAGCTTTGAAACTCTTCCATTGTTCTCGGAATTCTGCTGATGTTTAAAAATGCTTCAGAACACTCCCATTGCTCTCGGAATTCCACTGTAGTGTAAAAATGCTTTGGAACTCTTCCATTTTTCTCGGTATTCCGCTGAAGTTTAAAAATGCTTCGGACCTCTTCCATTGTTCTCGGAATTTTACTGATGTTTAAAAATGCTTCGGACCTCTACCTTTGTTCTCAGAATTCTGCTGTAGTTTAAAAATGTTTTGGAACTCTTCAATTGTTCTCGGAATACCGCTAAAGTTTAAAAATGCTTTTGAACTTTTCCAGTGCTCTCGGAATTCTGTTGAAGTTTAAAAATGCTTTGGAACTCTTCCATTTTTCTAGGAATTCTGCTGAAGTTTAAAAATGCTTTTGAACTTTTCCATTGCTCTCTGAATTCTGCTGAAGTTTAAAAATGCTTTGGAACTCTTCCATTGTTCTCGGAATTCTGTTGAAGTTTAAAAATGCTTCCGAACTCGCCATTGTATTCGGAATTCCGCTGAAGTTTAAAAATGCTTCGGAACTTTTCCATTGTTCTCGGTATTCCGCTGACGTTTAAAAATGCTTCGGAACTCTTCCATTGTTCTCGGAATTTTGCAGAAGTTTAAAATTGCTTCGGAACTCTTCCATTGTTCTCGGAATTCCGCTGAAGTTTAAAAATGCTTCGGAACACTACAATTGTTCTCGTAATTCCGCTGAAGTTTAAAAATGCTTCGGAACTCTTCCATTGTTCTCGGAATTCCGCTGACGTTTAAAAATGCTTCGGAACTCTTCCATTGTTCTCGGAATACTGCTGGCGTTTAAAAATGCTTCCGAACACTTCCATTGTTCTCGGAATTCTGCTGAAGTTTAAAAATGCTTCCGAACTCGTCCATTGTTCTCGGAATTCCGCTGAAGTTTAAAAATGCTTCGGAACTCTTCCATTTTTCTCAGAATTAAGCTGATATTTAAAAATGCTTTGGAACTTTCCCATTGTTCTCTGAATTCTGCTGACATTTATAAATGCTTTGGAACTCTTCCATTGTTCTCGGAATTCTGTTGAAGTTTAAAAATGCTTCCGAACTCGCCATTGTATTCGGAATTCCGCTGAAGTTTAAAAATGCTTCGGAACTCTTCCATTGTTCTCGGTATTCTGCTGACGTTTAAAAATGCTTCGGAACTCTTCCATTGTTCACGAAATTCCTTGGAAGTTTAAAAATGCTTCCGAACTCTTCCATTGTTCTCGGAATTTCGCAGAGGTTTAAAATTGCTTCGGAACTCTTCCATTGTTCTCGGAATTCCGCTGAAGTTTAAAAATGCTTCGGAACACTACAATTGTTCTCGTAATTCCGCTGAAGTTTAAAAATGCTTCGGAACTCTTCCATTGTTCTCGGAATTCCGCTGACGTTTAAAAATGCTTCGGAACTCTTCCATTGTTCTCGGAATTCTGCTGGCGTTTAAAAATGGTTCCGAACACTTCCATTGTTCTCGGAATTCTGCTGATGTTTAAAAATGGTTCAGAACTCTTCAATAATTCTCAGAATTCTGCTGTAGTTTATAAATGCTGTGGAACTCTTTCATTGTTCTCGGAATTCTGCTGAAGTTTAAAAATGCTTCCGATCTCGTCCATTGTCCTCGGAATTCCGCTGAAGTTTAAAAATGCTTCAGAACACTCCCATTGTTCTCGGAATTCCGCTGAAGTTTAAAAATGCTTCGGAACTCTTCCATTGTTCTCGGTATTCCGCTGAAGTTTAAAAATGCTTCGGAACTCTTCCATTGTTCTCGGAATTCCGCTGACGTTTAAAAATGCTTCGGAACTCTTCCATTGTTCTCGGAATTCTGCTGGCGTTTAAAAATGGTTCCGAACACTTCCATTGCTCTCGGAATTCTGCTGACGTTTAAAAATGGTTCGGAACTCTTCAATAATTCTCAGAATTCTGCTGTAGTTTAAAAATGCTGTGGAACTCTTCCATTGTTCTCGGAATTCTGCTGAAGTTTAAAAATGCTTCCGAACTCGTCCGTTGTCCTCGGAATTCCGCTGAAGTTTAAAAATGCTTCGGAACTCTTCCATTGTTCTCGGTTTTCCGCTGAAGTTTAAAAATGCTTCGGAACTCTTCCATTGTTCTCGAATTTTTGCTGACATTTAAAAATGCTTCGGAACTCTTCCATTGTTCTCGGAATACTGCTGGCGTTTAAAAATGGTTCCGAACACTTCCATTGTTCTCGGAATTCTGCTGACGTTTAAAAATGGTTCGGAACTCTTCAATAATTCTCAGAATTCTGCTGTAGTTTAAAAATGCTGTGGAACTCTTCCATTGTTCTCGGAATTCTGCTGAAGTTTAAAAATGCTTCCGATCTCGTCCATTGTCCTCGGAATTCCGCTGAAGTTTAAAAATGCTTCAGAACACTCCCATTGTTCTCGGAATTCCGCTGAAGTTTAAAAATGCTTCGGAACTCTTCCATTGTTCTCGGATTTTTGCTGACATTTAAAAATGCTTCGGGACTCTTCCATTGTTCTCGGAATTCTGCTGGCGTTTAAAAATGGTTCCGAACTCTTAAATTGTTATCGGCATTCTGCTGACGTTTAAAAATGCTTCGGAACTCTTCCATTGATCTCGGAATTCTGCTGGCGTTTAGAAAATTTTCGGAACTCTTCCATTGTTCTCGGAATTCTGCTCACATTTAAAAATGGTTCGGAACTCTTCAATAATTCTCAGAATTCTGCTGTAGTTTAAAAATGCTTTGGAACTCTTCCATTGTTCTCGGAATTCTGCTGAAGTTTAAAATAGCTTCCGAACTCGTCCATTGTTCTCGGAATTCCGCTGAAGTTTAAAAATGTTTCGGAACTCTTCCATTTTTCTCAGAATTAAGCTGATATTTAAAAATGCTTTGGAACTTTCCCATTGTTCTCTGAATTCTGCTGACATTTATAAATGCTTTGGAACTCTTCCATTGTTCTCGGAATTCTGTTGAAGTTTAAAAATGCTTCCGAACTCGCCATTGTATTTGGAATTCCGCTGAAGTTTAAAAATGCTTCGGAACTCTTCCATTGTTATCGGCATTCTGCTGACGTTTAAAAATGCTTCGGAACTATTCCATTGTTCTCGGAATTCTGCTGACGTTTAAAAATGCTTCAGAACACTCCCATTGCTCTCGGAATTCTACTGTAGTGTAAAAATGCTTTGGAACTCTTCCATTTTTCTCGGTATTCCGCTGAAGTTTAAAAATGCTTCGGACCTCTTCCATTGTTCTCGGAATTTTACTGATGTTTAAAAATGCTTCGGACCTCTACCTTTGTTCTCAGAATTCTGCTGTAGTTTAAAAATGTTTTGGAACTCTTCAATTGTTCTCGGAATACCGCTAAAGTTTAAAAATGCTTTTGAACTTTTGCAGTGCTCTCGGAATTCTGTTGAAGTTTAAAAATGCTTAGGAACTCTTCCATTTTTCTAGGAATTCTGCTGAAGTTTAAAAATGCTTTTGAACTTTTCCATTGCTCTCTGAATTCTGCTGAAGTTTAAAAATGCTTTGGAATTCTTCCATTGTTCTCGGAATTCTGTTGAAGTTTAAAAATGCTTTCGAACTCGCCATTGTATTCGGAATTCCGCTGAAGTTTAAAAATGCTTCGGAACTCTTCCATTGTTCTCGGTATTCCGCTGACGTTTAAAAATGCTTCGGAACTCTTCCATTATTCTCGAAATTCCTTGGAAGTTTAAAAATGCTTCCGAACTCTTCCATTGTTCTCGGAATTTTGCAGAAGTTTAAAATTGCTTCGGAACTCTTCCATTGTTCTCGGAATTCCGCTGAAGTTTAAAAATGCTTCGGAACACTACAATTGTTCTCGTAATTCCGCTGAAGTTTAAAAATGCTTCGTAACTCTTCCATTGTTCTCGGAATTCCGCTGACGTTTAAAAATGCTTCGGAACTCTTCCTTTGTACTCGGAATACTGCTGGCGTTTAAAAATGGTTCCGAACACTTCCATTGTTCTCGGAATTCTGCTGACGTTTAAAAATGGTTTGGAACTCTTCAATAATTCTCAGGATTCTGCTGTAGTTTATAAATGCTGTGGAACTCTTCCATTGTTCTCGGAATTCTGCTGAAGTTTAAAAATGCTTCCGATCTCGTCCATTGTCCTCGGAATTCCGCTGAAGTTTAAAAATGCTTCAGAACACTCCCATTGTTCTCGGAATTCCGCTGAAGTTTAAAAATGCTTCGGAACTCTTCCATTGTTCTCGGTATTCCGCTGAAGTTTAAAAATGCTTCGGAACTCTTCCATTGTTCTCGGAATTCCGCTGACGTTTAAAAATGCTTCGGAACTCTTCCATTGTTCTCGGAATTCTGCTGGCGTTTAAAAATGTTTCAGAACACTTCCATTGCTCTCGGAATTCTGCTGACGTTTAAAAATGGTTCGGAACTCTTCAATAATTCTCAGAATTCTGCTGTAGTTTAAAAATGCTGTGGAACTCTTCCATTGTTCTCGGAATTCTGCTGAAGTTTAAAAATGCTTCCGAACTCGTCTATTGTCCTCGGAATTCCGCTGAAGTTTAAAAATGCTTCAGAACACTCCCATTGTTCTCGGAATTCCGCTGAAGTTTAAAAATGCTTCGGAACTCTTCCATTGTTCTCGGTATTCCGCTGAAGTTTAAAAATGCTTCGGAACTCTTCCATTGTTCTCGGATTTTTGCTGACATTTAAAAATGCTTCGGGACTCTTCCATTGTTCTCGGAATTCTGCTGGCGTTTAAAAATGGTTCCGAACTCTTAAATTGTTATCGGCATTCTGCTGACATTTAAAAATGCTTCGGAACTCTTCCATTGATCTCGGAATTCTGCTGGCGTTTAAAAAATTTTCAGAACTCTTCCATTGTTCTCGGAATTCTGCTCACATTTAAAAATGGTTCGGAACTCTTCAATAATTCTCAGAATTCTGCTGTAGTTTAAAAATGCTGTGGAACTCTTCCATTGTTCTCGGAATTCTGCTGAAGTTTAAAAATGCTTCCGAACTCGTCCATTGTCCTCGGAATTCCGCTGAAGTTTAAAAATGCTTCAGAACACTCCCATTGTTCTCGGAATTCCGCTGAAGTTTAAAAATGCTTCGGAACTCTTCCATTAATCTCGGTTTTCCGCTGAAGTTTAAAAATGCTTCGGAACTCTTCCATTGTTCTCGAATTTTTGCTGACATTTAAAAATGCTTCGGAACTCTTCCATTGTTCTCGGAATACTGCTGGCGTTTAAAAATGGTTCCGAACACTTCCATTGTTCTCGGAATTCTGCTGACGTTTAAAAATGGTTCGGAACTCTTCAATAATTCTCAGAATTCTGCTGTAGTTTAAAAATGCTGTGGAACTCTTCCATTGTTCTCGGAATTCTGCTGAAGTTTAAAAATGCTTCCGAACTCGTCTATTGTCCTCGGAATTCCGCTGAAGTTTAAAAATGCTTAAGAACACTCCCATTGTTCTCGGAATTCCGCTGAAGTTTAAAAATGCTTCGGAACTCTACCATTGTTCTCGGATTTTTGCTGACATTTAAAAATGCTTCGGGACTCTTCCATTGTTCTCGGAATTCTGCTGGCGTTTAAAAATGGTTCCGAACTCTTAAATTGTTATCGGCATTCTGCTGACGTTTAAAAATGCTTCGGAACTCTTCCATTGATCTCGGAATTCTGCTGGCGTTTAGAAAATTTTCGGAACTCTTCCATTGTTCTCGGAATTCTGCTCACATTTAAAAATGGTTCGGAACTCTTCAATAATTCTCAGAATTCTGCTGTAGTTTAAAAATGCTTTGGAACTCTTCCATTGTTCTCGGAATTCTGCTGAAGTTTAAAAATGCTTCCGAACTCGTCCATTGTTCTCGGAATTCCGCTGAAGTTTAAAAATGCTTCGGAACTCTTCCATTTTTCTCAGAATTAAGCTGATATTTAAAAATGCTTTGGAACTTTCCCATTGTTCTCTGAATTCTGCTGACATTTATAAATGCTTTGGAACTCTTCCATTGTTCTCGGAATTCTGTTGAAGTTTAAAAATGCTTCCGAACTCGCCATTGTATTCGGAATTCCGCTGAAGTTTAAAAATGCTTCGGAACTCTTCCATTGTTCTCGGTATTCTGCTGACGTTTAAAAATGCTTCGGAACTCTTCCATTGTTCACGAAATTCCTTGAAAGTTTAAAAATGCTTCCGAACTCTTCCATTGTTCTCGGAATTTCGCAGAAGTTTAAAATTGCTTCGGAACTCTTCCATTGTTCTCGGAATTCCGCTGAAGTTTAAAAATGCTTCGGAACACTACAATTGTTCTCATAATTCTGCTGAAGTTTAAAAATGCTTCGGAACTCTTCCATTGTTCTCGGAATTCTGCTGACGTTTAAAAATGGTTCCGAACTCTTCAATAATTCTCAGAATTCTGCTGTAGTTTATAAATGCTGTGGAACTCTTCCATTGTTCTCGGAATTCTGCTGAAGTTTAAAAATGCTTCCGATCTCGTCCATTGTCCTCGGAATTCCGCTGACATTTATAAATGGTTCGTAACTCTTCAATAATTCTCAGAATTCTGCTGTAGTTTATAAATGCTGTGGAACTCTTCCATTGTTCTCGGAATTCTGCTGAAGTTTAAAAATGCTTCCGATCTCGTCCATTGTCCTCGGAATTCCGCTGAAGTTTAAAAATGCTTCAGAACACTCCCATTGTTCTCGGAATTCCGCTGAAGTTTAAAAATGCTTCGGAACTCTTCCATTGTTCTCGGAATTCCGCTGACGTTTAAAAATGCTTCGGACCTCTTCCATTGTTCTCAGAATTCTGCTGGTGTTTAAAAATGGTTCCGAACTCTTCCATTGTTCTCGGCATTCTGCTGACGTTTAAAAATGGTTTGGAACTCTTCAATTGTTCTCAGAATTATGCTGTAGTTTAAAAATGCTTTGGAACTCTTCCATTGTTCTCGGAATTCCGCTGAAGTTTAAAAATGCTTTGGAACTTTTCCATTGCTCTCAGATTTCCGCTGAAGTTTAAAAATGCTTCGGAACTCTTCCATTGTTCTCAGATTTCCGCTGAAGTTTAAAAATGCTTCGGAACTCTTCCATTGATCTCGGAATTCCGCTGACATTTAAAAATGCTTCGGAACTTTTCCTTTGTTCTCGGAATTCTGCTGACGTTTATTAAAGCTTTGAAACTCTTCCATTGTTCTCGGAATTCTGCTGATGTTTAAAAATGCTTCAGAACACTCCCATTGCTCTCGGAATTCCACTGTAGTGTAAAAATGCTTTGGAACTCTTCCATTTTTCTCGGTATTCCGCTGAAGTTTAAAAATGCTTCGGACCTCTTCCATTGTTCTCGGAATTTTACTGATGTTTAAAAATGCTTCGGACCTCTACCTTTGTTCTCAGAATTCTGCTGTAGTTTAAAAATGTTTTGGAACTCTTCAATTGTTCTCGGAATACCGCTAAAGTTTAAAAATGCTTTTGAACTTTTCCAGTGCTCTCGGAATTCTGTTGAAGTTTAAAAATGCTTTGGAACTCTTCCATTTTTCTAGGAATTCTGCTGAAGTTTAAAAATGCTTTTGAACTTTTCCATTGCTCTCTGAATTCTGCTGAAGTTTAAAAATGCTTTGGAACTCTTCCATTGTTCTCGGAATTCTGTTGAAGTTTAAAAATGCTTCCGAACTCGCCATTGTATTCGGAATTCCGCTGAAGTTTAAAAATGCTTCGGAACTTTTCCATTGTTCTCGGTATTCCGCTGACGTTTAAAAATGCTTCGGAACTCTTCCATTGTTCTCGGAATTTTGCAGAAGTTTAAAATTGCTTCGGAACTCTTCCATTGTTCTCGGAATTCCGCTGAAGTTTAAAAATGCTTCGGAACACTACAATTGTTCTCGTAATTCCGCTGAAGTTTAAAAATGCTTCGGAACTCTTCCATTGTTCTCGGAATTCCGCTGACGTTTAAAAATGCTTCGGAACTCTTCCATTGTTCTCGGAATACTGCTGGCGTTTAAAAATGCTTCCGAACACTTCCATTGTTCTCGGAATTCTGCTGAAGTTTAAAAATGCTTCCGAACTCGTCCATTGTTCTCGGAATTCCGCTGAAGTTTAAAAATGCTTCGGAACTCTTCCATTTTTCTCAGAATTAAGCTGATATTTAAAAATGCTTTGGAACTTTCCCATTGTTCTCTGAATTCTGCTGACATTTATAAATGCTTTGGAACTCTTCCATTGTTCTCGGAATTCTGTTGAAGTTTAAAAATGCTTCCGAACTCGCCATTGTATTCGGAATTCCGCTGAAGTTTAAAAATGCTTCGGAACTCTTCCATTGTTCTCGGTATTCTGCTGACGTTTAAAAATGCTTCGGAACTCTTCCATTGTTCACGAAATTCCTTGGAAGTTTAAAAATGCTTCCGAACTCTTCCATTGTTCTCGGAATTTCGCAGAGGTTTAAAATTGCTTCGGAACTCTTCCATTGTTCTCGGAATTCCGCTGAAGTTTAAAAATGCTTCGGAACACTACAATTGTTCTCGTAATTCCGCTGAAGTTTAAAAATGCTTCGGAACTCTTCCATTGTTCTCGGAATTCCGCTGACGTTTAAAAATGCTTCGGAACTCTTCCATTGTTCTCGGAATTCTGCTGGCGTTTAAAAATGGTTCCGAACACTTCCATTGTTCTCGGAATTCTGCTGATGTTTAAAAATGGTTCAGAACTCTTCAATAATTCTCAGAATTCTGCTGTAGTTTATAAATGCTGTGGAACTCTTTCATTGTTCTCGGAATTCTGCTGAAGTTTAAAAATGCTTCCGATCTCGTCCATTGTCCTCGGAATTCCGCTGAAGTTTAAAAATGCTTCAGAACACTCCCATTGTTCTCGGAATTCCGCTGAAGTTTAAAAATGCTTCGGAACTCTTCCATTGTTCTCGGTATTCCGCTGAAGTTTAAAAATGCTTCGGAACTCTTCCATTGTTCTCGGAATTCCGCTGACGTTTAAAAATGCTTCGGAACTCTTCCATTGTTCTCGGAATTCTGCTGGCGTTTAAAAATGGTTCCGAACACTTCCATTGCTCTCGGAATTCTGCTGACGTTTAAAAATGGTTCGGAACTCTTCAATAATTCTCAGAATTCTGCTGTAGTTTAAAAATGCTGTGGAACTCTTCCATTGTTCTCGGAATTCTGCTGAAGTTTAAAAATGCTTCCGAACTCGTCCGTTGTCCTCGGAATTCCGCTGAAGTTTAAAAATGCTTCGGAACTCTTCCATTGTTCTCGGTTTTCCGCTGAAGTTTAAAAATGCTTCGGAACTCTTCCATTGTTCTCGAATTTTTGCTGACATTTAAAAATGCTTCGGAACTCTTCCATTGTTCTCGGAATACTGCTGGCGTTTAAAAATGGTTCCGAACACTTCCATTGTTCTCGGAATTCTGCTGACGTTTAAAAATGGTTCGGAACTCTTCAATAATTCTCAGAATTCTGCTGTAGTTTAAAAATGCTGTGGAACTCTTCCATTGTTCTCGGAATTCTGCTGAAGTTTAAAAATGCTTCCGATCTCGTCCATTGTCCTCGGAATTCCGCTGAAGTTTAAAAATGCTTCAGAACACTCCCATTGTTCTCGGAATTCCGCTGAAGTTTAAAAATGCTTCGGAACTCTTCCATTGTTCTCGGATTTTTGCTGACATTTAAAAATGCTTCGGGACTCTTCCATTGTTCTCGGAATTCTGCTGGCGTTTAAAAATGGTTCCGAACTCTTAAATTGTTATCGGCATTCTGCTGACGTTTAAAAATGCTTCGGAACTCTTCCATTGATCTCGGAATTCTGCTGGCGTTTAGAAAATTTTCGGAACTCTTCCATTGTTCTCGGAATTCTGCTCACATTTAAAAATGGTTCGGAACTCTTCAATAATTCTCAGAATTCTGCTGTAGTTTAAAAATGCTTTGGAACTCTTCCATTGTTCTCGGAATTCTGCTGAAGTTTAAAATAGCTTCCGAACTCGTCCATTGTTCTCGGAATTCCGCTGAAGTTTAAAAATGTTTCGGAACTCTTCCATTTTTCTCAGAATTAAGCTGATATTTAAAAATGCTTTGGAACTTTCCCATTGTTCTCTGAATTCTGCTGACATTTATAAATGCTTTGGAACTCTTCCATTGTTCTCGGAATTCTGTTGAAGTTTAAAAATGCTTCCGAACTCGCCATTGTATTTGGAATTCCGCTGAAGTTTAAAAATGCTTCGGAACTCTTCCATTGTTATCGGCATTCTGCTGACGTTTAAAAATGCTTCGGAACTATTCCATTGTTCTCGGAATTCTGCTGACGTTTAAAAATGCTTCAGAACACTCCCATTGCTCTCGGAATTCTACTGTAGTGTAAAAATGCTTTGGAACTCTTCCATTTTTCTCGGTATTCCGCTGAAGTTTAAAAATGCTTCGGACCTCTTCCATTGTTCTCGGAATTTTACTGATGTTTAAAAATGCTTCGGACCTCTACCTTTGTTCTCAGAATTCTGCTGTAGTTTAAAAATGTTTTGGAACTCTTCAATTGTTCTCGGAATACCGCTAAAGTTTAAAAATGCTTTTGAACTTTTGCAGTGCTCTCGGAATTCTGTTGAAGTTTAAAAATGCTTAGGAACTCTTCCATTTTTCTAGGAATTCTGCTGAAGTTTAAAAATGCTTTTGAACTTTTCCATTGCTCTCTGAATTCTGCTGAAGTTTAAAAATGCTTTGGAATTCTTCCATTGTTCTCGGAATTCTGTTGAAGTTTAAAAATGCTTTCGAACTCGCCATTGTATTCGGAATTCCGCTGAAGTTTAAAAATGCTTCGGAACTCTTCCATTGTTCTCGGTATTCCGCTGACGTTTAAAAATGCTTCGGAACTCTTCCATTATTCTCGAAATTCCTTGGAAGTTTAAAAATGCTTCCGAACTCTTCCATTGTTCTCGGAATTTTGCAGAAGTTTAAAATTGCTTCGGAACTCTTCCATTGTTCTCGGAATTCCGCTGAAGTTTAAAAATGCTTCGGAACACTACAATTGTTCTCGTAATTCCGCTGAAGTTTAAAAATGCTTCGTAACTCTTCCATTGTTCTCGGAATTCCGCTGACGTTTAAAAATGCTTCGGAACTCTTCCTTTGTACTCGGAATACTGCTGGCGTTTAAAAATGGTTCCGAACACTTCCATTGTTCTCGGAATTCTGCTGACGTTTAAAAATGGTTTGGAACTCTTCAATAATTCTCAGGATTCTGCTGTAGTTTATAAATGCTGTGGAACTCTTCCATTGTTCTCGGAATTCTGCTGAAGTTTAAAAATGCTTCCGATCTCGTCCATTGTCCTCGGAATTCCGCTGAAGTTTAAAAATGCTTCAGAACACTCCCATTGTTCTCGGAATTCCGCTGAAGTTTAAAAATGCTTCGGAACTCTTCCATTGTTCTCGGTATTCCGCTGAAGTTTAAAAATGCTTCGGAACTCTTCCATTGTTCTCGGAATTCCGCTGACGTTTAAAAATGCTTCGGAACTCTTCCATTGTTCTCGGAATTCTGCTGGCGTTTAAAAATGTTTCAGAACACTTCCATTGCTCTCGGAATTCTGCTGACGTTTAAAAATGGTTCGGAACTCTTCAATAATTCTCAGAATTCTGCTGTAGTTTAAAAATGCTGTGGAACTCTTCCATTGTTCTCGGAATTCTGCTGAAGTTTAAAAATGCTTCCGAACTCGTCTATTGTCCTCGGAATTCCGCTGAAGTTTAAAAATGCTTCAGAACACTCCCATTGTTCTCGGAATTCCGCTGAAGTTTAAAAATGCTTCGGAACTCTTCCATTGTTCTCGGTATTCCGCTGAAGTTTAAAAATGCTTCGGAACTCTTCCATTGTTCTCGGATTTTTGCTGACATTTAAAAATGCTTCGGGACTCTTCCATTGTTCTCGGAATTCTGCTGGCGTTTAAAAATGGTTCCGAACTCTTAAATTGTTATCGGCATTCTGCTGACATTTAAAAATGCTTCGGAACTCTTCCATTGATCTCGGAATTCTGCTGGCGTTTAAAAAATTTTCAGAACTCTTCCATTGTTCTCGGAATTCTGCTCACATTTAAAAATGGTTCGGAACTCTTCAATAATTCTCAGAATTCTGCTGTAGTTTAAAAATGCTGTGGAACTCTTCCATTGTTCTCGGAATTCTGCTGAAGTTTAAAAATGCTTCCGAACTCGTCCATTGTCCTCGGAATTCCGCTGAAGTTTAAAAATGCTTCAGAACACTCCCATTGTTCTCGGAATTCCGCTGAAGTTTAAAAATGCTTCGGAACTCTTCCATTAATCTCGGTTTTCCGCTGAAGTTTAAAAATGCTTCGGAACTCTTCCATTGTTCTCGAATTTTTGCTGACATTTAAAAATGCTTCGGAACTCTTCCATTGTTCTCGGAATACTGCTGGCGTTTAAAAATGGTTCCGAACACTTCCATTGTTCTCGGAATTCTGCTGACGTTTAAAAATGGTTCGGAACTCTTCAATAATTCTCAGAATTCTGCTGTAGTTTAAAAATGCTGTGGAACTCTTCCATTGTTCTCGGAATTCTGCTGAAGTTTAAAAATGCTTCCGAACTCGTCTATTGTCCTCGGAATTCCGCTGAAGTTTAAAAATGCTTAAGAACACTCCCATTGTTCTCGGAATTCCGCTGAAGTTTAAAAATGCTTCGGAACTCTACCATTGTTCTCGGATTTTTGCTGACATTTAAAAATGCTTCGGGACTCTTCCATTGTTCTCGGAATTCTGCTGGCGTTTAAAAATGGTTCCGAACTCTTAAATTGTTATCGGCATTCTGCTGACGTTTAAAAATGCTTCGGAACTCTTCCATTGATCTCGGAATTCTGCTGGCGTTTAGAAAATTTTCGGAACTCTTCCATTGTTCTCGGAATTCTGCTCACATTTAAAAATGGTTCGGAACTCTTCAATAATTCTCAGAATTCTGCTGTAGTTTAAAAATGCTTTGGAACTCTTCCATTGTTCTCGGAATTCTGCTGAAGTTTAAAAATGCTTCCGAACTCGTCCATTGTTCTCGGAATTCCGCTGAAGTTTAAAAATGCTTCGGAACTCTTCCATTTTTCTCAGAATTAAGCTGATATTTAAAAATGCTTTGGAACTTTCCCATTGTTCTCTGAATTCTGCTGACATTTATAAATGCTTTGGAACTCTTCCATTGTTCTCGGAATTCTGTTGAAGTTTAAAAATGCTTCCGAACTCGCCATTGTATTCGGAATTCCGCTGAAGTTTAAAAATGCTTCGGAACTCTTCCATTGTTCTCGGTATTCTGCTGACGTTTAAAAATGCTTCGGAACTCTTCCATTGTTCACGAAATTCCTTGGAAGTTTAAAAATGCTTCCGAACTCTTCCATTGTTCTCGGAATTTCGCAGAAGTTTAAAATTGCTTCGGAACTCTTCCATTGTTCTCGGAATTCCGCTGAAGTTTAAAAATGCTTCGGAACACTACAATTGTTCTCATAATTCTGCTGAAGTTTAAAAATGCTTCGGAACTCTTCCATTGTTCTCGGAATTCTGCTGACGTTTAAAAATGGTTCCGAACTCTTCAATAATTCTCAGAATTCTGCTGTAGTTTATAAATGCTGTGGAACTCTTCCATTGTTCTCGGAATTCTGCTGAAGTTTAAAAATGCTTCCGATCTCGTCCATTGTCCTCGGAATTCCGCTGACATTTATAAATGGTTCGTAACTCTTCAATAATTCTCAGAATTCTGCTGTAGTTTATAAATGCTGTGGAACTCTTCCATTGTTCTCGGAATTCTGCTGAAGTTTAAAAATGCTTCCGATCTCGTCCATTGTCCTCGGAATTCCGCTGAAGTTTAAAAATGCTTCAGAACACTCCCATTGTTCTCGGAATTCCGCTGAAGTTTAAAAATGCTTCGGAACTCTTCCATTGTTCTCGGAATTCCGCTGACGTTTAAAAATGCTTCGGACCTCTTCCATTGTTCTCAAAATTCTGCTGGTGTTTAAAAATGGTTCCGAACTCTTCCATTGTTCTCGGCATTCTGCTGACGTTTAAAAATGGTTTGGAACTCTTCAATTGTTCTCAGAATTATGCTGTAGTTTAAAAATGCTTTGGAACTCTTCCATTGTTCTCGGAATTCCGCTGAAGTTTAAAAATGCTTTGGAACTTTTCCATTGCTCTCAGATTTCCGCTGAAGTTTAAAAATGCTTCGGAACTCTTCCATTGTTCTCAGATTTCCGCTGAAGTTTAAAAATGCTTCGGAACTCTTCCATTGATCTCGGAATTCCGCTGACATTTAAAAATGCTTCGGAACTTTTCCTTTGTTCTCGGAATTCTGCTGACGTTTATTAAAGCTTTGAAACTCTTCCATTGTTCTCGGAATTCTGCTGATGTTTAAAAATGCTTCAGAACACTCCCATTGCTCTCGGAATTCCACTGTAGTGTAAAAATGCTTTGGAACTCTTCCATTTTTCTCGGTATTCCGCTGAAGTTTAAAAATGCTTCGGACCTCTTCCATTGTTCTCGGAATTTTACTGATGTTTAAAAATGCTTCGGACCTCTACCTTTGTTCTCAGAATTCTGCTGTAGTTTAAAAATGTTTTGGAACTCTTCAATTGTTCTCGGAATACCGCTAAAGTTTAAAAATGCTTTTGAACTTTTCCAGTGCTCTCGGAATTCTGTTGAAGTTTAAAAATGCTTTGGAACTCTTCCATTTTTCTAGGAATTCTGCTGAAGTTTAAAAATGCTTTTGAACTTTTCCATTGCTCTCTGAATTCTGCTGAAGTTTAAAAATGCTTTGGAACTCTTCCATTGTTCTCGGAATTCTGTTGAAGTTTAAAAATGCTTCCGAACTCGCCATTGTATTCGGAATTCCGCTGAAGTTTAAAAATGCTTCGGAACTTTTCCATTGTTCTCGGTATTCCGCTGACGTTTAAAAATGCTTCGGAACTCTTCCATTGTTCTCGGAATTTTGCAGAAGTTTAAAATTGCTTCGGAACTCTTCCATTGTTCTCGGAATTCCGCTGAAGTTTAAAAATGCTTCGGAACACTACAATTGTTCTCGTAATTCCGCTGAAGTTTAAAAATGCTTCGGAACTCTTCCATTGTTCTCGGAATTCCGCTGACGTTTAAAAATGCTTCGGAACTCTTCCATTGTTCTCGGAATACTGCTGGCGTTTAAAAATGCTTCCGAACACTTCCATTGTTCTCGGAATTCTGCTGAAGTTTAAAAATGCTTCCGAACTCGTCCATTGTTCTCGGAATTCCGCTGAAGTTTAAAAATGCTTCGGAACTCTTCCATTTTTCTCAGAATTAAGCTGATATTTAAAAATGCTTTGGAACTTTCCCATTGTTCTCTGAATTCTGCTGACATTTATAAATGCTTTGGAACTCTTCCATTGTTCTCGGAATTCTGTTGAAGTTTAAAAATGCTTCCGAACTCGCCATTGTATTCGGAATTCCGCTGAAGTTTAAAAATGCTTCGGAACTCTTCCATTGTTCTCGGTATTCTGCTGACGTTTAAAAATGCTTCGGAACTCTTCCATTGTTCACGAAATTCCTTGGAAGTTTAAAAATGCTTCCGAACTCTTCCATTGTTCTCGGAATTTCGCAGAGGTTTAAAATTGCTTCGGAACTCTTCCATTGTTCTCGGAATTCCGCTGAAGTTTAAAAATGCTTCGGAACACTACAATTGTTCTCGTAATTCCGCTGAAGTTTAAAAATGCTTCGGAACTCTTCCATTGTTCTCGGAATTCCGCTGACGTTTAAAAATGCTTCGGAACTCTTCCATTGTTCTCGGAATTCTGCTGGCGTTTAAAAATGGTTCCGAACACTTCCATTGTTCTCGGAATTCTGCTGATGTTTAAAAATGGTTCAGAACTCTTCAATAATTCTCAGAATTCTGCTGTAGTTTATAAATGCTGTGGAACTCTTTCATTGTTCTCGGAATTCTGCTGAAGTTTAAAAATGCTTCCGATCTCGTCCATTGTCCTCGGAATTCCGCTGAAGTTTAAAAATGCTTCAGAACACTCCCATTGTTCTCGGAATTCCGCTGAAGTTTAAAAATGCTTCGGAACTCTTCCATTGTTCTCGGTATTCCGCTGAAGTTTAAAAATGCTTCGGAACTCTTCCATTGTTCTCGGAATTCCGCTGACGTTTAAAAATGCTTCGGAACTCTTCCATTGTTCTCGGAATTCTGCTGGCGTTTAAAAATGGTTCCGAACACTTCCATTGCTCTCGGAATTCTGCTGACGTTTAAAAATGGTTCGGAACTCTTCAATAATTCTCAGAATTCTGCTGTAGTTTAAAAATGCTGTGGAACTCTTCCATTGTTCTCGGAATTCTGCTGAAGTTTAAAAATGCTTCCGAACTCGTCCGTTGTCCTCGGAATTCCGCTGAAGTTTAAAAATGCTTCGGAACTCTTCCATTGTTCTCGGTTTTCCGCTGAAGTTTAAAAATGCTTCGGAACTCTTCCATTGTTCTCGAATTTTTGCTGACATTTAAAAATGCTTCGGAACTCTTCCATTGTTCTCGGAATACTGCTGGCGTTTAAAAATGGTTCCGAACACTTCCATTGTTCTCGGAATTCTGCTGACGTTTAAAAATGGTTCGGAACTCTTCAATAATTCTCAGAATTCTGCTGTAGTTTAAAAATGCTGTGGAACTCTTCCATTGTTCTCGGAATTCTGCTGAAGTTTAAAAATGCTTCCGATCTCGTCCATTGTCCTCGGAATTCCGCTGAAGTTTAAAAATGCTTCAGAACACTCCCATTGTTCTCGGAATTCCGCTGAAGTTTAAAAATGCTTCGGAACTCTTCCATTGTTCTCGGATTTTTGCTGACATTTAAAAATGCTTCGGGACTCTTCCATTGTTCTCGGAATTCTGCTGGCGTTTAAAAATGGTTCCGAACTCTTAAATTGTTATCGGCATTCTGCTGACGTTTAAAAATGCTTCGGAACTCTTCCATTGATCTCGGAATTCTGCTGGCGTTTAGAAAATTTTCGGAACTCTTCCATTGTTCTCGGAATTCTGCTCACATTTAAAAATGGTTCGGAACTCTTCAATAATTCTCAGAATTCTGCTGTAGTTTAAAAATGCTTTGGAACTCTTCCATTGTTCTCGGAATTCTGCTGAAGTTTAAAATAGCTTCCGAACTCGTCCATTGTTCTCGGAATTCCGCTGAAGTTTAAAAATGTTTCGGAACTCTTCCATTTTTCTCAGAATTAAGCTGATATTTAAAAATGCTTTGGAACTTTCCCATTGTTCTCTGAATTCTGCTGACATTTATAAATGCTTTGGAACTCTTCCATTGTTCTCGGAATTCTGTTGAAGTTTAAAAATGCTTCCGAACTCGCCATTGTATTTGGAATTCCGCTGAAGTTTAAAAATGCTTCGGAACTCTTCCATTGTTATCGGCATTCTGCTGACGTTTAAAAATGCTTCGGAACTATTCCATTGTTCTCGGAATTCTGCTGACGTTTAAAAATGCTTCAGAACACTCCCATTGCTCTCGGAATTCTACTGTAGTGTAAAAATGCTTTGGAACTCTTCCATTTTTCTCGGTATTCCGCTGAAGTTTAAAAATGCTTCGGACCTCTTCCATTGTTCTCGGAATTTTACTGATGTTTAAAAATGCTTCGGACCTCTACCTTTGTTCTCAGAATTCTGCTGTAGTTTAAAAATGTTTTGGAACTCTTCAATTGTTCTCGGAATACCGCTAAAGTTTAAAAATGCTTTTGAACTTTTGCAGTGCTCTCGGAATTCTGTTGAAGTTTAAAAATGCTTAGGAACTCTTCCATTTTTCTAGGAATTCTGCTGAAGTTTAAAAATGCTTTTGAACTTTTCCATTGCTCTCTGAATTCTGCTGAAGTTTAAAAATGCTTTGGAATTCTTCCATTGTTCTCGGAATTCTGTTGAAGTTTAAAAATGCTTTCGAACTCGCCATTGTATTCGGAATTCCGCTGAAGTTTAAAAATGCTTCGGAACTCTTCCATTGTTCTCGGTATTCCGCTGACGTTTAAAAATGCTTCGGAACTCTTCCATTATTCTCGAAATTCCTTGGAAGTTTAAAAATGCTTCCGAACTCTTCCATTGTTCTCGGAATTTTGCAGAAGTTTAAAATTGCTTCGGAACTCTTCCATTGTTCTCGGAATTCCGCTGAAGTTTAAAAATGCTTCGGAACACTACAATTGTTCTCGTAATTCCGCTGAAGTTTAAAAATGCTTCGTAACTCTTCCATTGTTCTCGGAATTCCGCTGACGTTTAAAAATGCTTCGGAACTCTTCCTTTGTACTCGGAATACTGCTGGCGTTTAAAAATGGTTCCGAACACTTCCATTGTTCTCGGAATTCTGCTGACGTTTAAAAATGGTTTGGAACTCTTCAATAATTCTCAGGATTCTGCTGTAGTTTATAAATGCTGTGGAACTCTTCCATTGTTCTCGGAATTCTGCTGAAGTTTAAAAATGCTTCCGATCTCGTCCATTGTCCTCGGAATTCCGCTGAAGTTTAAAAATGCTTCAGAACACTCCCATTGTTCTCGGAATTCCGCTGAAGTTTAAAAATGCTTCGGAACTCTTCCATTGTTCTCGGTATTCCGCTGAAGTTTAAAAATGCTTCGGAACTCTTCCATTGTTCTCGGAATTCCGCTGACGTTTAAAAATGCTTCGGAACTCTTCCATTGTTCTCGGAATTCTGCTGGCGTTTAAAAATGTTTCAGAACACTTCCATTGCTCTCGGAATTCTGCTGACGTTTAAAAATGGTTCGGAACTCTTCAATAATTCTCAGAATTCTGCTGTAGTTTAAAAATGCTGTGGAACTCTTCCATTGTTCTCGGAATTCTGCTGAAGTTTAAAAATGCTTCCGAACTCGTCTATTGTCCTCGGAATTCCGCTGAAGTTTAAAAATGCTTCAGAACACTCCCATTGTTCTCGGAATTCCGCTGAAGTTTAAAAATGCTTCGGAACTCTTCCATTGTTCTCGGTATTCCGCTGAAGTTTAAAAATGCTTCGGAACTCTTCCATTGTTCTCGGATTTTTGCTGACATTTAAAAATGCTTCGGGACTCTTCCATTGTTCTCGGAATTCTGCTGGCGTTTAAAAATGGTTCCGAACTCTTAAATTGTTATCGGCATTCTGCTGACATTTAAAAATGCTTCGGAACTCTTCCATTGATCTCGGAATTCTGCTGGCGTTTAAAAAATTTTCAGAACTCTTCCATTGTTCTCGGAATTCTGCTCACATTTAAAAATGGTTCGGAACTCTTCAATAATTCTCAGAATTCTGCTGTAGTTTAAAAATGCTGTGGAACTCTTCCATTGTTCTCGGAATTCTGCTGAAGTTTAAAAATGCTTCCGAACTCGTCCATTGTCCTCGGAATTCCGCTGAAGTTTAAAAATGCTTCAGAACACTCCCATTGTTCTCGGAATTCCGCTGAAGTTTAAAAATGCTTCGGAACTCTTCCATTAATCTCGGTTTTCCGCTGAAGTTTAAAAATGCTTCGGAACTCTTCCATTGTTCTCGAATTTTTGCTGACATTTAAAAATGCTTCGGAACTCTTCCATTGTTCTCGGAATACTGCTGGCGTTTAAAAATGGTTCCGAACACTTCCATTGTTCTCGGAATTCTGCTGACGTTTAAAAATGGTTCGGAACTCTTCAATAATTCTCAGAATTCTGCTGTAGTTTAAAAATGCTGTGGAACTCTTCCATTGTTCTCGGAATTCTGCTGAAGTTTAAAAATGCTTCCGAACTCGTCTATTGTCCTCGGAATTCCGCTGAAGTTTAAAAATGCTTCAGAACACTCCCATTGTTCTCGGAATTCCGCTGAAGTTTAAAAATGCTTCGGAACTCTTCCATTGTTCTCGGATTTTTGCTGACATTTAAAAATGCTTCGGGACTCTTCCATTGTTCTCGGAATTCTGCTGGCGTTTAAAAATGGTTCCGAACTCTTAAATTGTTATCGGCATTCTGCTGACGTTTAAAAATGCTTCGGAACTCTTCCATTGATCTCGGAATTCTGCTGGCGTTTAAAAAATTTTCGGAACTCTTCCCTTGTTCTCGGAATTCTGCTCACATTTAAAAATGGTTCGGAACTCTTCAATAATTCTCAGAATTCTGCTGTAGTTTAAAAATGCTTTGGAACTCTTCCATTGTTCTCGGAATTCTGCTGAAGTTTAAAAATGCTTCCGAACTCGTCCGTTGTTCTCGGAATTCCGCTGAAGTTTAAAAATGCTTTGGAACTCTTCCATTTTTCTCAGAATTAAGCTGATATTTAAAAATGCTTTGGAACTTTCCCATTGTTCTCTGAATTCTGCTGACATTTATAAATGCTTTGGAACTCTTCCATTGTTCTCGGAATTCTGTTGAAGTTTAAAAATGCTTCCGAACTCGCCATTGTATTCGGAATTCCGCTGAAGTTTAAAAATGCTTCGGAACTCTTCCATTGTTCTCGGTATTCTGCTGACGTTTAAAAATGCTTCGGAACTCTTCCATTGTTCACGAAATTCCTTGGAAGTTTAAAAATGCTTCCGAACTCTTCCATTGTTCTCGGAATTTCGCAGAAGTTTAAAATTGCTTCGGAACTCTTCCATTGTTCTCGTAATTCCGCTGAAGTTTAAAAATGCTTCGGAACTATTCCATTGTTCTCGGAATTCTGCTGACATTTAAAAATGCTTCAGAACACTCCCATTGCTCTCGGAATTCCACTGTAGTGTAAAAATGCTTTGGAACTCTTCCATTTTTCTCGGTATTCCGCTGAAGTTTAAAAATGCTTCGGACCTCTTCCATTGTTCTCGGAATTTTACTGATGTTTAAAAATGCTTCGGACCTCTACCTTTGTTCTCAGAATTCTGCCGTAGTTTAAAAATGTTTTGGAACTCTTCAATTGTTCTCGGAATACCGCTAAAGTTTAAAAATGCTTTTGAACTTTTCCAGTGCTCTCGGAATTCTGCTGAAGTTTAAAAATGCTTTGGAACTCTTCCATTGTTCTCGGAATTCTGTTGAATTTTAAAAATGCTTCTGAACTCGCCATTGTGTTCGGAATTCCGCTGAAGTTTAAAAATGCTTCGGAACTCTTCCATTGTTCTCGGTATTCCGCTGACGTTTAAAAATGCTTCGGAACTCTTCCATTGTTCTCAAAATTCCTTGGAAGTTTAAAAATGCTTCCGAACTCTTCCATTGTTCTCGGAATTTTGCAGAAGTTTAAAATTGCTTCGGAACTCTTCCATTGTTCTCGGAATTCCGCTGAAGTTTAAAAATGCTTCGGAACACTACAATTGTTCTCGTAATTCCGCTGAAGTTTAAAAATGCTTCGTAACTCTTCCATTGTTCTCGGAATTCCGCTGACGTTTAAAAATGCTTCGGAACTCTTCCATTGTTCTCGGAATACTGCTGGCGTTTAAAAATGGTTCCGAACACTTCCATTGTTCTCGGAATTCTGCTGACGTTTAAAAATGGTTCGGAACTCTTCAATAATTCTCAGAATTCTGCTGTAGTTTATAAATGCTGTGGAACTCTTCCATTGTTCTCGGAATTCTGCTGAAGTTTAAAAATGCTTCCGATCTCGTCCATTGTCCTCGGAATTCCGCTGAAGTTTAAAAATGCTTCGGAACTCTTCCATTGTTCTCGGTATTCCGCTGAAGTTTAAAAATGCTTCGGAACTCTTCCATTATTCTCGGAATTCCGCTGACGTTTAAAAATGCTTCGGAACTCTTCCATTGTTCTCGGAATTCTGCTGGCGTTTAAAAATGGTTCAGAACACTTCCATTGCTCTCGGAATTCTGCTGACATTTAAAAATGGTTCGGAACTCTTCAATAATTCTCAGAATTCTGCTGTAGTTTAAAAATGCTGTGGAACTCTTTCATTGTTCTCGGAATTCTGCTGAAGTTTAAAAATGCTTCCGAACTCTTCCATTGTCCTCGGAATTCCGCTGAAGTATAAAAATGCTTCAGAACACTCCCATTGTTCTCGGAATTCCGCTGAAGTTTAAAAATGCTTCGGAACTCTTCCATTGTTCTCGGTATTCCGCTGAAGTTTAAAAATGCTTCGGAACTCTTCCATTGTTCTCGAATTTTTGCTGACATTTAAAAATGCTTCGGGACTCTTCCATTGTTCTCGGAATTCTGCTGGCGTTTAAAAATGGTTCCGAACTCTTAAATTGTTATCGGCATTCTGCTGACGTTTAAAAATGCTTCTGAACTCTTCCATTGATCTCGGAATTCTGCTGGCGTTTAAAAAATTTTCGGAACTCTTCCATTGTTCTCGGAATTCTGCTCACATTTAAAAATGGTTCGGAACTCTTCAATAATTCTCAGAATTCTGCTGTAGTTTAAAAATGCTTTGGAACTCTTCCATTGTTCTCGGAATTCTGCTGAAGTTTAAAAATGCTTCCGAACTCGTCCATTGTTCTCAGAATTCCACTGAAGTTTAAAAATACTTCGGAACTCTTCCATTTTTCTCAGAATTAAGCTGATATTTAAAAATGCTTTGGAACTTTCCCATTGTTCTCTGAATTCTGCTGACATTTATAAATGCTTTGGAACTCTTCCATTGTTCTCGGAATTCTGTTGAAGTTTAAAAATGCTTCCGAACTCGTCTATTGTCCTCGGAATTCCGCTGAAGTTTAAAAATGCTTCAGAACACTCCCATTGTTCTCGGATTTCCGCTGAAGTTTAAAAATGCTTCCGAACTCGCCATTGTATTCGGAATTCCGCTGAAGTTTAAAAATGCTTCGGAACTCTTCCATTGTTCTCGGTATTCTGCTGACGTTTAAAAATGCTTCGGAACTCTTCCATTGTTCACAAAATTCCTTGGAAGTTTAAAAATGCTTCCGAACTCTTCCATTGTTCTCGGAATTTCGCAGAAGTTTAAAATTGCTTCGGAACTCTTCCATTGTTCTCGGAATTCCGCTGAAGTTTAAAAATGCTTCGGAACACTACAATTGTTCTCATAATTCCGCTGAAGTTTAAAAATGCTTCGGAACTCTTCCATTGTTCTCGGAATTCCGCTGACGTTTAAAAATGCTTCGGAACTCTTCCATTGTTCTCGGAATTCTGCTGGCGTTTAAAAATGGTTCCGAACACTTCCATTGTTCTCGGAATTCTGCTGACGTTTAAAAATGGTTCAGAACTCTTCAATAATTCTCAGAATTCTGCTGTAGTTTATAAATGCTGTGGAACTCTTTCATTGTTCTCGGAATTCTGCTGAAGTTTAAAAATGCTTCCGATCTCGTCCATTGTCCTCGGAATTCCGCTGAAGTTTAAAAATGCTTCAGAACACTCCCATTGTTCTCGGAATTCCGCTGAAGTTTAAAAATGCTTCGGAACTCTTCCATTGTTCTCGGTATTCCGCTGAAGTTTAAAAATGCTTCGGAACTCTTCCATTGTTCTCGGAATTCCGCTGACGTTTAAAAATGCTTCGGAACTCTTCCATTGTTCTCGGAATTCTGCTGGCGTTTAAAAATGGTTCAGAACACTTCCATTGCTCTCGGAATTCTGCTGACGTTTAAAAATGGTTCGGAACTCTTCAATAATTCTCAGAATTCTGCTGTAGTTTAAAAATGCTGTGGAACTCTTCCATTGTTCTCGGAATTCTGCTGAAGTTTAAAAATGCTTCCGAACTCGTCTATTGTCCTCGGAATTCCGCTGAAGTTTAAAAATGCTTCAGAACACTCCCATTGTTCTCGGATTTCCGCTGAAGTTTAAAAATGCTTCGGAACTCTTCCATTGTTCTCGGTATTCCGCTGAAGTTTAAAAATGCTTCGGAACTCTTCCATTGTTCTCGGATTTTTGCTGACATTTAAAAATGCTTCGGGACTCTTCCATTGTTCTCGGAATTCTGCTGGCGTTTAAAAATGGTTCCGAACTCTTAAATTGTTATCGGCATTCTGCTGACATTTAAAAATGCTTCGGAACTCTTCCATTGATCTCGGAATTCTGCTGGCGTTTAAAAAATTTTCAGAACTCTTCCATTGTTCTCGGAATTCTGCTCACATTTAAAAATGGTTCGGAACTCTTCAATAATTCTCAGAATTCTGCTGTAGTTTAAAAATGCTGTGGAACTCTTCCATTGTTCTCGGAATTCTGCTGAAGTTTAAAAATGCTTCCGAACTCGTCCATTGTCCTCGGAATTCCGCTGAAGTTTAAAAATGCTTCAGAACACTCCCATTGTTCTCGGAATTCCGCTGAAGTTTAAAAATGCTTCGGAACTCTTCCATTAATCTCGGTTTTCCGCTGAAGTTTAAAAATGCTTCGGAACTCTTCCATTGTTCTCGAATTTTTGCTGACATTTAAAAATGCTTCGGAACTCTTCCATTGTTCTCGGAATACTGCTGGCGTTTAAAAATGGTTCCGAACACTTCCATTGTTCTCGGAATTCTGCTGACGTTTAAAAATGGTTCGGAACTCTTCAATAATTCTCAGAATTCTGCTGTAGTTTAAAAATGCTGTGGAACTCTTCCATTGTTCTCGGAATTCTGCTGAAGTTTAAAAATGCTTCCGAACTCGTCTATTGTCCTCGGAATTCCGCTGAAGTTTAAAAATGCTTCAGAACACTCCCATTGTTCTCGGAATTCCGCTGAAGTTTAAAAATGCTTCGGAACTCTTCCATTGTTCTCGGTATTCCGCTGAAGTTTAAAAATGCTTCGGAACTCTTCCATTGTTCTCGGATTTTTGCTGACATTTAAAAATGCTTCGGGACTCTTCCATTGTTCTCGGAATTCTGCTGGCGTTTAAAAATGGTTCCGAACTCTTAAATTGTTATCGGCATTCTGCTGACGTTTAAAAATGCTTCGGAACTCTTCCATTGATCTCGGAATTCTGCTGGCGTTTAAAAAATTTTCGGAACTCTTCCATTGTTCTCGGAATTCTGCTCACATTTAAAAATGGTTCGGAACTCTTCAATAATTCTCAGAATTCTGCTGTAGTTTAAAAATGCTTTGGAACTCTTCCATTGTTCTCGGAATTCTGCTGAAGTTTAAAAATGCTTCCGAACTCGTCCGTTGTTCTCGGAATTCCGCTGAAGTTTAAAAATGCTTTGGAACTCTTCCATTTTTCTCAGAATTAAGCTGATATTTAAAAATGCTTTGGAACTTTCCCATTGTTCTCTGAATTCTGCTGACATTTATAAATGCTTTGGAACTCTTCCATTGTTCTCGGAATTCTGTTGAAGTTTAAAAATGCTTCCGAACTCGCCATTGTATTCGGAATTCCGCTGAAGTTTAAAAATGCTTCGGAACTCTTCCATTGTTCTCGGTATTCTGCTGACGTTTAAAAATGCTTCGGAACTCTTCCATTGTTCACGAAATTCCTTGGAAGTTTAAAAATGCTTCCGAACTCTTCCATTGTTCTCGGAATTTCGCAGAAGTTTAAAATTGCTTCGGAACTCTTCCATTGTTCTCGTAATTCCGCTGAAGTTTAAAAATGCTTCGGAACTATTCCATTGTTCTCGGAATTCTGCTGACATTTAAAAATGCTTCAGAACACTCCCATTGCTCTCGGAATTCCACTGTAGTGTAAAAATGCTTTGGAACTCTTCCATTTTTCTCGGTATTCCGCTGAAGTTTAAAAATGCTTCGGACCTCTTCCATTGTTCTCGGAATTTTACTGATGTTTAAAAATGCTTCGGACCTCTACCTTTGTTCTCAGAATTCTGCTGTAGTTTAAAAATGTTTTGGAACTCTTCAATTGTTCTCGGAATACCGCTAAAGTTTAAAAATGCTTTTGAACTTTTCCAGTGCTCTCGGAATTCTGCTGAAGTTTAAAAATGCTTTGGAACTCTTCCATTGTTCTCGGAATTCTGTTGAATTTTAAAAATGCTTCTGAACTCGCCATTGTATTCGGAATTCCGCTGAAGTTTAAAAATGCTTTGGAACTCTTCCATTGTTCTCGGTATTCCGCTGACGTTTAAAAATGCTTCGGAACTCTTCCATTGTTCTCAAAATTCCTTGGAAGTTTAAAAATGCTTCCGAACTCTTCCATTGTTCTCGGAATTTTGCAGAAGTTTAAAATTGCTTCGGAACTCTTCCATTGTTCTCGGAATTCCGCTGAAGTTTAAAAATGCTTCGGAACACTACAATTGTTCTCGTAATTCCGCTGAAGTTTAAAAATGCTTCGTAACTCTTCCATTGTTCTCGGAATTCCGCTGACGTTTAAAAATGCTTCAGAACTCTTCCATTGTTCTCGGAATACTGCTGGCGTTTAAAAATGGTTCCAAAAACTTCCATTGTTCTCGGAATTCTGCTGACGTTTAAAAATGGTTCGGAACTCTTCAATAATTCTCAGAATTCTGCTGTAGTTTATAAATGCTGTGGAACTCTTCCATTGTTCTCGGAATTCTGCTGAAGTTTAAAAATGCTTCCGATCTCGTCCATTGTCCTCGGAATTCCGCTGAAGTTTAAAAATGCTTCGGAACTCTTCCATTGTTCTCGGTATTCCGCTGAAGTTTAAAAATGCTTCGGAACTCTTCCATTATTCTCGGAATTCCGCTGACGTTTAAAAATGCTTCGGAACTCTTCCATTGTTCTCGGAATTCTGCTGGCGTTTAAAAATGGTTCAGAACACTTCCATTGCTCTCGGAATTCTGCTGACATTTAAAAATGGTTCGGAACTCTTCAATAATTCTCAGAATTCTGCTGTAGTTTAAAAATGCTGTGGAACTCTTTCATTGTTCTCGGAATTCTGCTGAAGTTTAAAAATGCTTCCGAACTCTTCCATTGTCCTCGGAATTCCGCTGAAGTATAAAAATGCTTCAGAACACTCCCATTGTTCTCGGAATTCCGCTGAAGTTTAAAAATGCTTCGGAACTCTTCCATTGTTCTCGGTATTCCGCTGAAGTTTAAAAATGCTTCGGAACTCTTCCATTGTTCTCGAATTTTTGCTGACATTTAAAAATGCTTCGGGACTCTTCCATTGTTCTCGGAATTCTGCTGGCGTTTAAAAATGGTTCCGAACTCTTAAATTGTTATCGGCATTCTGCTGACGTTTAAAAATGCTTCTGAACTCTTCCATTGATCTCGGAATTCTGCTGGCGTTTAAAAAATTTTCGGAACTCTTCCATTGTTCTCGGAATTCTGCTCACATTTAAAAATGGTTCGGAACTCTTCAATAATTCTCAGAATTCTGCTGTAGTTTAAAAATGCTTTGGAACTCTTCCATTGTTCTCGGAATTCTGCTGAAGTTTAAAAATGCTTCCGAACTCGTCCATTGTTCTCAGAATTCCACTGAAGTTTAAAAATACTTCGGAACTCTTCCATTTTTCTCAGAATTAAGCTGATATTTAAAAATGCTTTGGAACTTTCCCATTGTTCTCTGAATTCTGCTGACATTTATAAATGCTTTGGAACTCTTCCATTGTTCTCGGAATTCTGTTGAAGTTTAAAAATGCTTCCGAACTCGCCATTGTATTCGGAATTCCGCTGAAGTTTAAAAATGCTTCGGAACTCTTCCATTGTTCTCGGTATTCTGCTGACGTTTAAAAATGCTTCGGAACTCTTCCATTGTTCACAAAATTCCTTGGAAGTTTAAAAATGCTTCCGAACTCTTCCATTGTTCTCGGAATTTCGCAGAAGTTTAAAATTGCTTCGGAACTCTTCCATTGTTCTCGGAATTCCGCTGAAGTTTAAAAATGCTTCGGAACACTACAATTGTTCTCATAATTCCGCTGAAGTTTAAAAATGCTTCGGAACTCTTCCATTGTTCTCGGAATTCCGCTGACGTTTAAAAATGCTTCGGAACTCTTCCATTGTTCTCGGAATTCTGCTGGCGTTTAAAAATGGTTCCGAACACTTCCATTGTTCTCGGAATTCTGCTGACGTTTAAAAATGGTTCAGAACTCTTCAATAATTCTCAGAATTCTGCTGTAGTTTATAAATGCTGTGGAACTCTTTCATTGTTCTCGGAATTCTGCTGAAGTTTAAAAATGCTTCCGATCTCGTCCATTGTCCTCGGAATTCCGCTGAAGTTTAAAAATGCTTCAGAACACTCCCATTGTTCTCGGAATTCCGCTGAAGTTTAAAAATGCTTCGGAACTCTTCCATTGTTCTCGGTATTCCGCTGAAGTTTAAAAATGCTTCGGAACTCTTCCATTGTTCTCGGAATTCCGCTGACGTTTAAAAATGCTTCGGAACTCTTCCATTGTTCTCAGAATTCTGCTGGCGTTTAAAAATGGTTCCGAATACTTCCATTGCTCTCGGAATTCTGCTGACGTTTAAAAATGGTTGGGAACTCTTCAATAATTCTCAGAATTCTGCTGTAGTTTAAAAATGCTGTGGAACTCTTCCATTGTTCTCGGAATTCTGCTGAAGTTTAAAAATGCTTCCGAACTCGTCCATTGTCCTCGGAATTCCGCTGAAGTTTAAAAATGCTTCAGAACACTCCCATTGTTCTCGGAATTCCGCTGAAGTTTAAAAATGCTTCGGAACTCTTCCATTGTTCTCGGTTTTCCGCTGAAGTTTAAAAATGCTTCGGAACTCTTCCATTGTTCTCGAATTTTTGCTGACATTTAAAAATGCTTCGGGGCTCTTCCATTGTTCTCGGAATTCTGCTGAAGTTTAAAAATGCTTCGGAACTATTCCATTGTTCTCGGAATTCTGCTGACGTTTAAAAATGCTTCAGAACACTCCCATTGTTCTCGGAATTCCGCTGAAGTGTAGAAATGCTTCGGAACTCTTCCATTTTTCTCGGTATTCCACTGAAGTTTAAAAATGCTTCGGACCTCTTCCATTGTTCTCGGAACTTTGCTGATGTATAAAAATGCTTCGGAACTCTTCCATTGTTCTCGGAATTCTGCTGGCATTTAAAAATGCTTTGGAACTTTTCCATTTTTCTCGGTATTCCGCTGAAGTTTAAAAATGCTTTGGAACTTTCCATTGCTCTCGGAATTCTGGTGAAGTTTAAAAATGCTTTTGAACTTTTCCATTGTTCTCGGAATTCCGCTGAAGTTTAAAAATGCTTCCGAACCCTTCCATTGTTCTCAGAATTCCGCTGAAGTTTAAAAATGCTTCGGAACTCTTCCATTGCTCTCGGAATTCCGCTGACATTTAAAAATGCTTTGGAACTTTTCCTTTGTTCTCGGAATTCTGCTGACGTTTATTTATGCTTTGGAACTCTTCCATTGTTCTCGGAAATCTGCTGACGTTTAAAAATGCTTCAGAACACTCCCATTGCTCTCGGAATTCCGCTGAAGTGTAAAAATTCTTCGGAACTCTTCCATTTTTCTCGGTATTCCGCTGAAGTTTAAAAATGCTTCGGACCTCTTCCATTGTTCTCGGAATTTTGCTGATGTTTAAAAATGCTTCGGAACTCTTCCATTGTTCTCAGAATTCTGCTGGCGTTTAAAAATTGTTCCGAACTCTTCCATTGTTCTCGGCATTCTGCTGACGTTTAAAAATGCTTTGGAACTCTTCAATTGTTCTCAGAATTCTGCTGTAGTTTAAAAATGCTTTGGACCTCTTCCATTGTTCTCGGGATTCCGCTGAAGTTTAAAAATGCTTCGGAACTCTTCCATTGTTCTCGGATTTTTGCTGACATTTAAAAATGCTTCGGGACTCTTCCATTGTTCTCGGAATTCTGCTGGCGTTTAAAAATGGTTCCGAACTCTTAAATTGTTATCGGCATTCTGCTGACGTTTAAAAATGCTTCTGAACTCTTCCATTGATCTCGGAATTCTGCTGGCGTTTAAAAAATTTTCGGAACTCTTCCATCGTTCTCGGAATTCTGCTCACATTTAAAAATGGTTCGGAACTCTTCAATAATTCTCAGAATTCTGCTGTAGTTTAAAAATGCTTTGGAACTCTTCCATTGTTCTCGGAATTCTGCTGAAGTTTAAAAATGCTTCCGAACTCGTCCATTGTTCTCAGAATTCCACTGAAGTTTAAAAATACTTCGGAACTCTTCCATTTTTCTCAGAATTAAGCTGATATTTAAAAATGCTTTGGAACTTTCCCATTGTTCTCTGAATTCTGCTGACATTTATAAATGCTTTGGAACTCTTCCATTGTTCTCGGAATTCTGTTGAAGTTTAAAAATGCTTCCGAACTCGCCATTGTATTCGGAATTCCGCTGAAGTTTAAAAATGCTTCGGAACTCTTCCATTGTTCTCGGTATTCTGCTGACGTTTAAAAATGCTTCGGAACTCTTCCATTGTTCACAAAATTCCTTGGAAGTTTAAAAATGCTTCCGAACTCTTCCATTGTTCTCGGAATTTCGCAGAAGTTTAAAATTGCTTCGGAACTCTTCCATTGTTCTCGGAATTCCGCTGAAGTTTAAAAATGCTTCGGAACAGTACAATTGTTCTCATAATTCCGCTGAAGTTTAAAAATGCTTCGGAACTCTTCCATTGTTCTCGGAATTCCGCTGACGTTTAAAAATGCTTCGGAACTCTTCCATTGTTCTCGGAATTCTGCTGGCGTTTAAAAATGGTTCCGAACACTTCCATTGTTCTCGGAATTCTGCTGACGTTTAAAAATGGTTCAGAACTCTTCAATAATTCTCAGAATTCTGCTGTAGTTTATAAATGCTGTGGAACTCTTTCATTGTTCTCGGAATTCTGCTGAAGTTTAAAAATGCTTCCGATCTCGTCCATTGTCCTCGGAATTCCGCTGAAGTTTAAAAATGCTTCAGAACACTCCCATTGTTCTCGGAATTCCGCTGAAGTTTAAAAATGCTTCGGAACTCTTCCATTGTTCTCGGTATTCCGCTGAAGTTTAAAAATGCTTCGGAACTCTTCCATTGTTCTCGGAATTCCGCTGACGTTTAAAAATGCTTCGGAACTCTTCCATTGTTCTCAGAATTCTGCTGGCGTTTAAAAATGGTTCCGAATACTTCCATTGCTCTCGGAATTCTGCTGACGTTTAAAAATGGTTGGGAACTCTTCAATAATTCTCAGAATTCTGCTGTAGTTTAAAAATGCTGTGGAACTCTTCCATTGTTCTCGGAATTCTGCTGAAGTTTAAAAATGCTTCCGAACTCGTCCATTGTCCTCGGAATTCCGCTGAAGTTTAAAAATGCTTCAGAACACTCCCATTGTTCTCGGAATTCCGCTGAAGTTTAAAAATGCTTCGGAACTCTTCCATTGTTCTCGGTTTTCCGCTGAAGTTTAAAAATGCTTCGGAACTCTTCCATTGTTCTCGAATTTTTGCTGACATTTAAAAATGCTTCGGGGCTCTTCCATTGTTCTCGGAATTCTGCTGGCGTTTAAAAATGGTTCCGAAGTCTTCCATTGTTATCGGCATTCTGCTGACGTTTAAAAATGATTCGGAACTATTCCATTGTTCTCGGAATTCTGCTGACGTTTAAAAATGCTTCAGAACACTCCCATTGTTCTCGGAATTCCGCTGAAGTGTAGAAATGCTTCGGAACTCTTCCATTTTTCTCGGTATTCCACTGTAGTTTAAAAATGCTTTGGAACTCTTCCATTGTTCTCGGAATTCTGCTGAAGTTTAAAAATGCTTCCGAACTCGTCCATTGTTCTCGGAATTCCGCTGAAGTTTAAAAATGCTTCGGAACTCTTCCTTTTTTCTCAGAATTAAGCTGATATTTAAAAATGCTTTGGAACTTTCCCATTGTTCTCTGAATTCTGCTGACATTTATAAATGCTTTGGAACTCTTCCATTGTTCTCGGAATTCTGTTGAAGTTTAAAAATGCTTCCGAACTCGCCATTGTATTCGGAATTCCGCTGAAGTTTAAAAATGCTTCGGAACTCTTCCATTGTTCTCGGTATTCTACTGACGTTTAAAAATGCTTCGGAACTCTTCCATTGTTCACGAAATTCCTTGGAAGTTTAAAAATGCTTCCGAACTCTTCCATTGTTCTCGGAATTTCGCAGAAGTTTAAAATTGCTTCGGAACTCTTCCATTGTTCTCGGAATTCCGCTGAAGTTTAAAAATGCTTCGGAACACTACAATTGTTCTCGTAATTCCGCTGAAGTTTAAAAATGCTTCGGAACTCTTCCATTGTTCTCGGAATTCCGCTGACGTTTAAAAATGCTTCGGAACTCTTCCATTGTTCTCGGAATTCTGCTGGCGTTTAAAAATGGTTCCGAACACTTCCATTGTTCTCGGAATTCTGCTGACGTTTAAAAATGGTTCAGAACTCTTCAATAATTCTCAGAATTCTGCTGTAGTTTAAAAATGCTTTGGACCTCTTCCATTGTTCTCGGAATTCCGCTGAAGTTTAAAAATGCTTTTGAACTTTTCCATTGCTCTCGGAATTCTGCTGAAGTTTAAAAATGCATCTGAACTCTTCCATTGTTCTCAGAATTCCGCTGAAGTTTAAAAATGCATCCGAACTCTCCCATTGTTCTCGGAATTCCGCTGACATTTAAAAATGTTTCGGAACTTTTCCTTTGTTCTCGGAATTCTGCTGACGTTTATTTATGCTTTGAAACTCTTCCATTGTTCTCGGAATTCTGCTGATGTTTAAAAATGCTTCAGAACACTCCCATTGCTCTCGGAATTCCGCTGTAGTGTAAAAATGCTTTGGAATTCTTCCATTTTTCTCGGTATTCCGTTGAAGTTTAAAAATGCTTCGGACCTCTTCCATTGTTCTCGGAATTTTACTGATGTTTAAAAATGCTTCGGACCTCTTCCTTTGTTCTCAGAATTCTGCTGTAGTTTAAAAATGCTTTGGAACTCTTCAATTGTTCTCGGAATTCCGCTAAAGTTTAAAAATGCTTTTGAACTTTTCCAGTGCTCTCGGAATTCTGTTGAAGTTTAAAAATGAATCTGAACTCTTCCATTGTTCTCAGAATTCCGCTGAAGTTTAAAAATGCTTCGGACCTCTTCCATTGTTCTTGGAATTCTGCTGGCGTTTAAAAATGGTTCCGAACTCTTCCATTGTTCTTCGAATTCTGCTGACGTTTAAAATGGGTTCGGAACTCTTCCATTGTTCTCGGAATTCCTCTGACATTTAAAAATGCTTCGGAACTTTTCCTTTGTTCTCGGAATTCTGCTGACGTTTAAAAATGCTTCAGAACACTCCCATAATTCTCGGAATTCCACTGAAGTTTAAAAATGCTTCGGAACTCTTCCATTGTTCTCGGTATTCCACTGAAGTTTAAAAATGCTTCGGAACTCTTCCATTGTTCTCGTAATTCCGCTGACATTTAAAAATGCTTCGGAACTTTTCCATTGTTCTCGGAATTCTGCTGACGTTTATTAATGTTTTGGAACTTTTCCATTGTTCTCAGAATTCTGCTGACATTTAAAAATTCTTCAGAACACTCCCATTGTTCTCAGAATTCCGATGAAGTTTAAAAATGCTTCAGAACTCTTCCATTGTTCTCGGTATTCCGCTAAAGTTTAAAAATGCTTCGGACCTCTTCCATTATTCTTGGAATTTTGCTGACGCTTAAAAATGCTTCGGAACTCTTCCATTGTTCTCGGAATTCTGCTGGCGTTTGAAAATGGTTCCGAACTCTTCTATTGTTCTCGGAATTCTGCTGACGTTTAAAAATATTTCGAAACTCTTCAATAATTCTCAGAATTCTGCTGTAGTTTAAAAATGCTGTGGAACACTCCCATTGTTCTCGGAATTCCGCTGAAGTTTAAAAATGCTTCGGAACTCTTCCATTGTTCTCGGTTTTCCGCTGAAGTTTAAAAATGCTTCGGAACTCTTCCATTGTTCTCGAATTTTTGCTGACATTTAAAAATGCTTCGGGACTCTTCCATTGTTCTCGGAATTCTGCTGGTGTTTAAAAATGGTTCCGAACTCTTCCATTGTTATCGGCATTCTGCTGACGTTTAAAAATGCTTCGGAACTATTCCATTGTTCTCGGAATTCTGCTGACGTTTAAAAATGCTTCAAAACACTCTCATTGCTCTCGGAATTCCACTGTAGTGTAAAAATGCTTTGGAACTCTTCCATTTTTCTCGGTATTCCGCTGAAGTTTAAAAATGCTTCGGACCTCTTCCATTGTTCTCGGAATTTTACTGATGTTTAAAAATGCTTCGGACCTCTACCTTTGTTCTCAGAATTCTGCTGTAGTTTAAAAATGTTTTGGAACTCTTCAATTGTTCTCGGAATACCGCTAAAGTTTAAAAATGCTTTTGAACTTTTCCAGTGCTCTCGGAATTCTGTTGAAGTTTAAAAATGCTTTGGAACTCTTCCATTTTTCTAGGAATTCGGCTGAAGTTTAAAAATGCTTTTGAACTTTTCCATTGCTCTCTGAATTCTGCTGAAGTTTAAAAATGCTTTGGAACTCTTCCATTGTTCTCGGAATTCTGTTGAAGTTTAAAAATGCTTCCGAACTCGCCATTGTATTCGGAATTCCGCTGAAGTTTAAAAATGCTTCGGAACTCTTCCATTGTTCTCGGTATTCCGCTGACGTTTAAAAATGCTTCGGAACTCTTCCATTGTTCTCGAAATTCCTTGGAAGTTTAAAAATGCTTCCGAACTCTTCCATTGTTCTCGGAATTTTGCAGAAGTTTAAAATTGCTTCGGAACTCTTCCATTGTTCTCGGAATTCCGCTGAAGTTTAAAAATGCTTCGGAACACTACAATTGTTCTCGAAATTCCGCTGAAGTTTAAAAATGCTTCGTAACTCTTCCATTGTTCTCGGAATTCCGCTGACGTTTAAAAATGCTTCGGAACTCTTCCATTGTTCTCGGAATACTGCTGGCGTTTAAAAATGGTTCCGAACACTTCCATTGTTCTCGGAATTCTGCTGACGTTTAAAAATGGTTCGGAACTCTTCAATAATTCTCAGAATTCTGCTGTAGTTTATAAATGCTGTGGAACTCTTCCATTGTTCTCGGAATTCTGCTGAAGTTTAAAAATGCTTCCGATCTCGTCCATTGTCCTCGGAATTCCGCTGAAGTTTAAAAATGCTTCAGAACACTCCCATTGTTCTCGGAATTCCGCTGAAGTTTAAAAATGCTTCGGAACTCTTCCATTGTTCTCGGTTTTCCGCTGAAGTTTAAAAATGCTTCGGAACTCTTCCATTGTTCTCGAATTTTTGCTGACATTTAAAAATGCTTCGGGGCTCTTCCATTGTTCTCGGAATTCTGCTGGCGTTTAAAAATGGTTCCGAAGTCTTCCATTGTTATCGGCATTCTGCTGACGTTTAAAAATGATTCGGAACTATTCCATTGTTCTCGGAATTCTGCTGACGTTTAAAAATGCTTCAGAACACTCCCATTGTTCTCGGAATTCCGCTGAAGTGTAGAAATGCTTCGGAACTCTTCCATTTTTCTCGGTATTCCACTGTAGTTTAAAAATGCTTTGGAACTCTTCCATTGTTCTCGGAATTCTGCTGAAGTTTAAAAATGCTTCCGAACTCGTCCATTGTTCTCGGAATTCCGCTGAAGTTTAAAAATGCTTCGGAACTCTTCCTTTTTTCTCAGAATTAAGCTGATATTTAAAAATGCTTTGGAACTTTCCCATTGTTCTCTGAATTCTGCTGACATTTATAAATGCTTTGGAACTCTTCCATTGTTCTCGGAATTCTGTTGAAGTTTAAAAATGCTTCCGAACTCGCCATTGTATTCGGAATTCCGCTGAAGTTTAAAAATGCTTCGGAACTCTTCCATTGTTCTCGGTATTCTACTGACGTTTAAAAATGCTTCGGAACTCTTCCATTGTTCACGAAATTCCTTGGAAGTTTAAAAATGCTTCCGAACTCTTCCATTGTTCTCGGAATTTCGCAGAAGTTTAAAATTGCTTCGGAACTCTTCCATTGTTCTCGGAATTCCGCTGAAGTTTAAAAATGCTTCGGAACACTACAATTGTTCTCGTAATTCCGCTGAAGTTTAAAAATGCTTCGGAACTCTTCCATTGTTCTCGGAATTCCGCTGACGTTTAAAAATGCTTCGGAACTCTTCCATTGTTCTCGGAATTCTGCTGGCGTTTAAAAATGGTTCCGAACACTTCCATTGTTCTCGGAATTCTGCTGACGTTTAAAAATGGTTCAGAACTCTTCAATAATTCTCAGAATTCTGCTGTAGTTTAAAAATGCTTTGGACCTCTTCCATTGTTCTCGGAATTCCGCTGAAGTTTAAAAATGCTTTTGAACTTTTCCATTGCTCTCGGAATTCTGCTGAAGTTTAAAAATGCATCTGAACTCTTCCATTGTTCTCAGAATTCCGCTGAAGTTTAAAAATGCATCCGAACTCTCCCATTGTTCTCGGAATTCCGCTGACATTTAAAAATGTTTCGGAACTTTTCCTTTGTTCTCGGAATTCTGCTGACGTTTATTTATGCTTTGAAACTCTTCCATTGTTCTCGGAATTCTGCTGATGTTTAAAAATGCTTCAGAACACTCCCATTGCTCTCGGAATTCCGCTGTAGTGTAAAAATGCTTTGGAATTCTTCCATTTTTCTCGGTATTCCGTTGAAGTTTAAAAATGCTTCGGACCTCTTCCATTGTTCTCGGAATTTTACTGATGTTTAAAAATGCTTCGGACCTCTTCCTTTGTTCTCAGAATTCTGCTGTAGTTTAAAAATGCTTTGGAACTCTTCAATTGTTCTCGGAATTCCGCTAAAGTTTAAAAATGCTTTTGAACTTTTCCAGTGCTCTCGGAATTCTGTTGAAGTTTAAAAATGAATCTGAACTCTTCCATTGTTCTCAGAATTCCGCTGAAGTTTAAAAATGCTTCGGACCTCTTCCATTGTTCTTGGAATTCTGCTGGCGTTTAAAAATGGTTCCGAACTCTTCCATTGTTCTTCGAATTCTGCTGACGTTTAAAATGGGTTCGGAACTCTTCCATTGTTCTCGGAATTCCTCTGACATTTAAAAATGCTTCGGAACTTTTCCTTTGTTCTCGGAATTCTGCTGACGTTTAAAAATGCTTCAGAACACTCCCATAATTCTCGGAATTCCACTGAAGTTTAAAAATGCTTCGGAACTCTTCCATTGTTCTCGGTATTCCACTGAAGTTTAAAAATGCTTCGGAACTCTTCCATTGTTCTCGTAATTCCGCTGACATTTAAAAATGCTTCGGAACTTTTCCATTGTTCTCGGAATTCTGCTGACGTTTATTAATGTTTTGGAACTTTTCCATTGTTCTCAGAATTCTGCTGACATTTAAAAATTCTTCAGAACACTCCCATTGTTCTCAGAATTCCGATGAAGTTTAAAAATGCTTCAGAACTCTTCCATTGTTCTCGGTATTCCGCTAAAGTTTAAAAATGCTTCGGACCTCTTCCATTATTCTTGGAATTTTGCTGACGCTTAAAAATGCTTCGGAACTCTTCCATTGTTCTCGGAATTCTGCTGGCGTTTGAAAATGGTTCCGAACTCTTCTATTGTTCTCGGAATTCTGCTGACGTTTAAAAATATTTCGAAACTCTTCAATAATTCTCAGAATTCTGCTGTAGTTTAAAAATGCTGTGGAACACTCCCATTGTTCTCGGAATTCCGCTGAAGTTTAAAAATGCTTCGGAACTCTTCCATTGTTCTCGGTTTTCCGCTGAAGTTTAAAAATGCTTCGGAACTCTTCCATTGTTCTCGAATTTTTGCTGACATTTAAAAATGCTTCGGGACTCTTCCATTGTTCTCGGAATTCTGCTGGTGTTTAAAAATGGTTCCGAACTCTTCCATTGTTATCGGCATTCTGCTGACGTTTAAAAATGCTTCGGAACTATTCCATTGTTCTCGGAATTCTGCTGACGTTTAAAAATGCTTCAAAACACTCTCATTGCTCTCGGAATTCCACTGTAGTGTAAAAATGCTTTGGAACTCTTCCATTTTTCTCGGTATTCCGCTGAAGTTTAAAAATGCTTCGGACCTCTTCCATTGTTCTCGGAATTTTACTGATGTTTAAAAATGCTTCGGACCTCTACCTTTGTTCTCAGAATTCTGCTGTAGTTTAAAAATGTTTTGGAACTCTTCAATTGTTCTCGGAATACCGCTAAAGTTTAAAAATGCTTTTGAACTTTTCCAGTGCTCTCGGAATTCTGTTGAAGTTTAAAAATGCTTTGGAACTCTTCCATTTTTCTAGGAATTCGGCTGAAGTTTAAAAATGCTTTTGAACTTTTCCATTGCTCTCTGAATTCTGCTGAAGTTTAAAAATGCTTTGGAACTCTTCCATTGTTCTCGGAATTCTGTTGAAGTTTAAAAATGCTTCCGAACTCGCCATTGTATTCGGAATTCCGCTGAAGTTTAAAAATGCTTCGGAACTCTTCCATTGTTCTCGGTATTCCGCTGACGTTTAAAAATGCTTCGGAACTCTTCCATTGTTCTCGAAATTCCTTGGAAGTTTAAAAATGCTTCCGAACTCTTCCATTGTTCTCGGAATTTTGCAGAAGTTTAAAATTGCTTCGGAACTCTTCCATTGTTCTCGGAATTCCGCTGAAGTTTAAAAATGCTTCGGAACACTACAATTGTTCTCGAAATTCCGCTGAAGTTTAAAAATGCTTCGTAACTCTTCCATTGTTCTCGGAATTCCGCTGACGTTTAAAAATGCTTCGGAACTCTTCCATTGTTCTCGGAATACTGCTGGCGTTTAAAAATGGTTCCGAACACTTCCATTGTTCTCGGAATTCTGCTGACGTTTAAAAATGGTTCGGAACTCTTCAATAATTCTCAGAATTCTGCTGTAGTTTATAAATGCTGTGGAACTCTTCCATTGTTCTCGGAATTCTGCTGAAGTTTAAAAATGCTTCCGATCTCGTCCATTGTCCTCGGAATTCCGCTGAAGTTTAAAAATGCTTCAGAACACTCCCATTGTTCTCGGAATTCCGCTGAAGTTTAAAAATGCTTCGGAACTCTTCCATTGTTCTCGGTATTCCGCTGAAGTTTAAAAATGCTTCGGAACTCTTCCATTGTTCTCGGAATTCCGCTGACGTTTAGAAATGCTTCGGAACTCTTCCATTGTTCTCGGAATTCTGCTGGCGTTTAAAAATGGTTCAGAACACTTCCATTGCTCTCGGAATTCTGCTGACGTTTAAAAATGGTTCGGAACTCTTCAATAATTCTCAGAATTCTGCTGTAGTTTAAAAATGCTGTGGAACTCTTCCATTGTTCTCGGAATTCTGCTGAAGTTTAAAAATGCTTCCGAACTCGTCCATTGTCCTCGGAATTCCGCTGAAGTTTAAAAATGCTTCAGAACACTCCCATTGTTCTCGGAATTCCGCTGAAGTTTAAAAATGCTTCGGAACTCTTCCATTGTTCTCGGGATTCCGCTGAAGTTTAAAAATGCTTCGGAACTCTTCCATTGTTCTCGGATTTTTGCTGACATTTAAAAATGCTTCGGGACTCTTCCATTGTTCTCGGAATTCTGCTGGCGTTTAAAAATGGTTCCGAACTCTTAAATTGTTATCGGCATTCTGCTGACGTTTAAAAATGCTTCTGAACTCTTCCATTGATCTCGGAATTCTGCTGGCGTTTAAAAAATTTTCGGAACTCTTCCATTGTTCTCGGAATTCTGCTCACATTTAAAAATGGTTCGGAACTCTTCATAAATTCTCAGAATTCTGCTGTAGTTTAAAAATGCTTTGGAACTCTTCCATTGTTCTCGGAATTCTGCTGAAGTTTAAAAATGCTTCCGAACTCGTCCATTGTTCTCGGAATTCCGCTGAAGTTTAAAAATGCTTCGGAACTCTTCCATTTTTCTCAGAATTAAGCTGATATTTAAAAATGCTTTGGAACTTTCCCATTGTTCTCTGAATTCTGCTGACATTTATAAATGCTTTGGAACTCTTCCATTGTTCTCGGAATTCTGTTGAAGTTTAAAAATGCTTCCGAACTCGCCATTGTATTCGGAATTCCGCTGAAGTTTAAAAATGCTTCGGAACTCTTCCATTGTTCTCGGTATTCTGCTGACGTTTAAAAATGCTTCGGAACTCTTCCATTGTTCACGAAATTCCTTGGAAGTTTAAAAATGCTTCCGAACTCTTCCATTGTTCTCGGAATTTCGCAGAAGTTTAAAATTGCTTCGGAACTCTTCCATTGTTCTCGGTATTCCGCTGAAGTTTAAAAATGCTTCGGAACTCTTCCATTGTTCTCGGAATTCCGCTGACGTTTAAAAATGCTTCGGAACTCTTCCATTGTTCTCAGAATTCTGCTGGCGTTTAAAAATGGTTCCGAATACTTCCATTGCTCTCGGAATTCTGCTGACGTTTAAAAATGGTTCGGAACTCTTCAATAATTCTCAGAATTCTGCTGTAGTTTAAAAATGCTGTGGAACTCTTCCATTGTTCTCGGAATTCTGCTGAAGTTTAAAAATGCTTCCGAACTCGTCCATTGTCCTCGGAATTCCGCTGAAGTTTAAAAATGCTTCAGAACACTCCCATTGTTCTCGGAATTCCGCTGAAGTTTAAAAATGCTTCGGAACTCTTCCATTGTTCTCGGTTTTCCGCTGAAGTTTAAAAATGCTTCGGAACTCTTCCATTGTTCTCGAATTTTTGCTGACATTTAAAAATGCTTCGGGGCTTTTCCATTGTTCTCGGAATTCTGCTGGCGTTTAAAAATGGTTCCGAACTCTTCCATTGTTATCGGCATTCTGCTGACGTTTAAAAATGCTTCAGAACTATTCCATTGTTCTCGGAATTCTGCTGACGTTTAAAAATGCTTCAGAACACTCCCATTGTTCTCGGATTTCCGCTGAAGTGTAGAAATGCTTCGGAACTCTTCCATTTTTCTCGGTATTCCACTGAAGTTTAAAAATGCTTCGGACCTCTTCCATTGTTCTCGGAATTTTGCTGATGTATAAAAATGCTTCGGAACTCTTCCATTGTTCTCGGAATTCTGCTGGCATTTAAAAATGCTTCGGTTCTTTTCCATTTTTCTCGGTATTCCGCTGAAGTTTAAAAATGCTTTGGAACTTTCCATTGCTCTCGGAATTCTGGTGAAGTTTAAAAATGCTTTTGAACTTTTCCATTGTTCTCGGAATTCCGCTGAAGTTTAAAAATGCTTCCGAACTCTTCCATTGTTCTCAGAATTCCGCTGAAGTTTAAAAATGCTTCGGAACTCTTCCATTGCTCTCGGAATTCCGCTGACATTTAAAAATGCTTTGGAACTTTTCCTTTGTTCTCGGAATTCTGCTGACGTTTATTTATGCTTTGGAACTCTTCCATTGTTCTCGGAAATCTGCTGACGTTTAAAAATGCTTCAGAACACTCCCATTGCTCTCGGAATTCCGCTGAAGTGTAAAAATGCTTCGGAACTCTTCCATTTTTCTCGGTATTCCGCTGAAGTTTAAAAATGCTTCGGACCTCTTCCATTGTTCTCGGAATTTTGCTGATGTTTAAAAATGCTTCGGAACTCTTCCATTGTTCTCAGAATTCTGCTTTCGTTTAAAAATGGTTCCGAACTCTTCCATTGTTCTCGGCATTCTGCTGACGTTTAAAAATGCTTTGGAACTCTTCAATTGTTCTCAGAATTCTGCTGTAGTTTAAAAATGCTTTGGACCTCTTCCATTGTTCTCGGAATTCCGCTGAAGTTTAAAAATGCTTTTGAACTTTTCCATTGCTCTCGGAATTCTGCTGAAGTTTAAAAATGCATCCGAACTCTTCCATTGTTCTCAGAATTCCGCTGAAGTTTAAAAATGCATCCGAACTCTCCCATTGTTCTCGGAATTCCGCTGACATTTAAAAATGTTTCGGAACTTTTCCTTTGTTCTCGGAATTCTGCTGACGTTTATTTATGCTTTGAAACTCTTCCATTGTTCTCGGAATTCTGCTGATGTTTAAAAATGCTTCAGAACACTCCCATTGCTCTCGGAATTCCGCTGAAGTGTAGAAATGCTTCGGAACTCTTCCGTTTTTCTCGGTATTTCACTGAAGTTTAAAAATGCTTCGGACCTCTTCCATTGTTCTCGGAATTTTGCTGATGTATAAAAATGCTTCGGAACTCTTCCATTGTTCTCGGAATTCTGCTGGCATTTAAAAATGCTCCGGTTCTTTTTCATTTTTCTCGGTATTCCGCTGAAGTTTAAAAATGCTTTGGAACTTTCCATTGCTCTCGGAATTCTGGTGAAGTTTAAAAATGCTTTTGAACTTTTCCATTGTTCTCGGAATTCCGCTGAAGTTTAAAAATGCTTCCGAACTCTTCCATTGTTCTCAGAATTCCGCTGAAGTTTAAAAATTCTTCGGAACTTTTCCTTTGTTCTCGGAATTCTGCTGACGTTTATTTATGCTTTGGAACTCTTCCATTGTTCTCGGAAATCTGCTGACGTTTAAAAATGCTTCAAAACACTCCCATTGCTCTCGGAATTCCGCTGAAGTGTAAAAATGCTTCGGAACTCTTCCATTTTTCTCGGTATTCCGCTGAAGTTTAAAAATGCTTCGGACCTCTTCCATTGTTCTCGGAATTTTGCTGATGTTTAAAAATGCTTCGGAACTCTTCCATTGTTCTCAGAATTCTGCTTTCGTTTAAAAATGGTTCCGAACTCTTCCATTGTTCTCGGCATTCTGCTGACGTTTAAAAATGCTTTGGAACTCTTCAATTGTTCTCAGAATTCTGCTGTAGTTTAAAAATGCTTTGGACCTCTTCCATTGTTCTCGGAATTCCGCTGAAGTTTAAAAATGCATCCGAACTCTTCCATTGTTCTCAGAATTCCGCTGAAGTTTAAAAATGCATCCGAACTCTCCCATTGTTCTCGGAATTCCGCTGACATTTAAAAATGTTTCGGAACTTTTCCTTTGTTCTCGGAATTCTGCTGACGTTTATTTATGCTTTGAAACTCTTCCATTGTTCTCGGAATTCTGCTGATGTTTAAAAATGCTTCAGAACACTCCCATTGCTCTCGGAATTCCGCTGTAGTGTAAAAATGCTTTGGAATTCTTCCATTTTTCTCGGTATTCCGTTGAAGTTTAAAAATGCTTCGGACCTCTTCCATTGTTCTCGGAATTTTACTGATGTTTAAAAATGCTTCTGACCACTTCCTTTGTTCTCAGAATTCTGCTGTAGTTTAAAAATGCTTTGGAACTCTTCAATTGTTCTCAGAATTCCACTAAAGTTTAAAAATGCTTTTGAACTTTTCCAGTGCTCTCGGAATTCTGTTGAAGTTTAAAAATGAATCTGAACTCTTCCATTGTTCTCAGAATTCCGCTGAAGTTTTAAAATGCTTCGGACCTCTTCCATTGTTCTTGGAATTCTGCTGGCGTTTAAAAATGGTTACGAACTCTTCCATTGTTCTTTGAATTCTGCTGACGTTTAAAATGGGTTCGGAACTCTTCCATTGTTCTCGGAATTCCTCTGACATTTAAAAATGCTTCGGAACTTTTCCTTTGTTCTCGGAATTCTGCTGACGTTTAAAAATGCTTCAGAACACTCACATAATTCTCGGAATTCCACTGAAGTTTAAAAATGCTTCGGAACTCTTCCATTGTTCTCGGTATTCCACTGAAGTTTAAAAATGCTTCGGAACTCTTCCATTGTTCTCGTAATTCCGCTGACATTTAAAAATGCTTCGGAACTTTTCCATTGTTCTCGGAATTCTGCTGACGTTTATTAATGTTTTGGAACTTTTCCATTGTTCTCAGAATTCTGCTGACATTTAAAAATTCTTCAGAACACTCCCATTGTTCTCAGAATTCCGCTGAAGTTTAAAAATGCTTCAGAACTCTTCCATTGTTCTCGGTATTCCGCTAAAGTTTAAAAATGCTTCGGACCTCTTCCATTATTCTTGGAATTTTGCTGACGCTTAAAAATGCTTCGGAACTCTTCCATTGTTCTCGGAATTCTGCTGGCGTTTGAAAATGGTTCCGAACTCTTCTATTGTTCTCGGAATTCTGCTTATGTTTAAAAATATTTCGAAACTCTTCAATAATTCTCAGAATTCTGCTGTAGTTTAAAAATGCTTTGGAACTCTTCCATTGTTCTCGGAATTCCGCTGAAGTTTAAAAATGCTTTTGAACTTTTCCATTGCTCTCTGAATTCTGCTGAAGCTTAAAAATTCTTTGGAACTCTTCCATTGTTCTCGGAATTCTGCTGAAGTTTAAAAATGCTTCCGAACTCGCCATTGTTCTAGGAATTCCGCTGAAGTTTAAAAATCCTTCGGAACTCTTCCATTGTTCTCAGTATTCCGCTGACGTTTAAAAATGCTTCGGAACTCTTACATTGTTTTCAGAATTAAGCTGACATGTAAAAATGCTTTGGAACTTTCCCATTGTTCTCGGAATTCTGATGACATTTATAAATGCTTTGGAACTCTTCCATTATTCTTGGAAAACTGCTGACGTTTAAAAATGCTTCAGAACACTCCCATTGTTCTCGGAATTCCGCTGAAGTGTAGAAATGATTTGGAACTCTTCCATTTTTCTCGGTATTCCACTGAAGTTTAAAAATGCTTCGGACCTCTTCCATTGTTCTCGGAATTTTGCTGATGTATAAAAATGCTTCGGAACTCTTCCATTGTTCTCGGAATTCTGCTGGCATTTAAAAATGCTTCGGAACTTTTCCATTTTTCTCGGTATTCCGCTGAAGTTTAAAAATGCTATGGAACTTTCCATTGCTCTCGGAATTCTGGTGAAGTTTAAAAATGCTTTTGAACTTTTCCATTGTACTCGGAATTCTGCTGAAGTTTAAAAATGCTTCGGAACTCTTCCATTGTTCTCGGAATTCTGCTGACGTTTAAAAATGCTTCCGAACTCTTCAATTGTTCTTGGAATTCCGCTGACATTCAAAAATGCTTCAAAACTCTTCCATTGTTCTCAGAATTCCACTGAAGTTTAAAAATGCTTTTGAACTTTCCATTGCTCTCGGAATTCTGGTGAAGTTTAAAAATGCTTTTGAACTTTTCCATTGTACTCGGAATTCTGCTGAAGTTTAAAAATGCTTCGGAACTCTCCCATTGTTCTCGGAATTAAGCTGACATTTAAAAATGCTTTGGAACTTTTCCATTGCTCTGGGTATTCTGGTAAAGTTTAAAAATGCTTTGGAACTTTTCCATTGTACTCAGAATTCAGCTGAAGTTTAAAAATGCTTCGGAACTTTTCCATTGTTCTCAGAATTTTGCTGGCGTTTAAAAATGGTTCCAAACTCTTCCATTGTTCTTGGAATTCTACTGACATTTAAAAATGCTTCCGAACTCTTCAATTGTTCTTGGAATTCCGCTGACATTCAAAAATGCTTCAAAACTCTTCCATTGTTCTCAGAATTCCACTGAAGTTTAAAAATGCTTTTGAACTTTCCCATTGCTCTCGGAATTCTGCGGAAGTTTAAAAATGCTTCCGAACTCTTCCATTGTTCTCAGAATTCCGCTGATGTTTAAAAATGCTTCGGAACTCTCCCATTGTTCTCGGAATTCCGCTGACATTTAAAAATGCTTCGGAACTTTTCCTTTGTTCTCGAAATTCTGCTGACATTTATTTATGCTTTGGAACTCTTCCATTTTTCTCGGAAATCTGTTGACGTTTAAAAATGCTTCAGAACACTCCCATTGCTCTCGGAATTCCGCTGAAGTGTAAAAATGCTTCGGAACTCTTCCATTATTCTCGGTATTCCGCTGAAGTTTAAAAATGCTTCGGACCTCTTCCATTGATCTCGGAATTTTGCTGATGTTTAAAATGCTTCGGAACTCTTCCATTGTTCTCGGAATTCTGCTGGCGTTTAAAAATGGTTCCGAACTCTTCCATTGTTCTCGAAATTCCGCTGACATTTAATAATGCTTCGGAACTTTTCCTTTGTTCTCGGAATGCTGATGACGTTTATTAATGCTTTGGAACTCTTCCATTGTTCTCGGAATTCTGCTGGCGTTTAAAAATGGTTCCGAACTCTTCCATTGTTCTCGGAATTCTGCTGACATTTAAAAATTTTTCGGAACTCTTCAATAATTCTCAGAATTCTGCTGTAGTTTAAAAATGCTTCCGAACTCGCCATTGTTCTAGGAATTCCGCTGAAGTTTAAAAATCCTTCGGAACTCTTCCATTGTTCTCAGTATTCCGCTGACGTTTAAAAATGCTTCGGAACTCTTACATTGTTTTCAGAATTAAGCTGACATGTAAAAATGCTTTGGAACTTTCCCATTGTTCTCGGAATTCTGATGACATTTATAAATGCTTTGGAACTCTTCCATTATTCTTGGAAAACTGCTGACGTTTAAAAATGCTTCAGAACACTCCCATTGTTCTCGGAATTCCGCTGAAGTGTAGAAATGCTTTGGAACTCTTCCATTTTTCTCGGTATTCCACTGAAGTTTAAAAATGCTTCGGACCTCTTCCATTGTTCTCGGAATTTTGCTGATGTATAAAAATGCTTCGGAACTCTTCCATTGTTCTCGGAATTCTGCTGGCATTTAAAAATGCTTCGGAACTTTTCCATTTTTCTCGGTATTCCGCTGAAGTTTAAAAATGCTATGGAACTTTCCATTGCTCTCGGAATTCTGGTGAAGTTTAAAAATGCTTTTGAACTTTTCCATTGTACTCGGAATTCTGCTGAAGTTTAAAAATGCTTCGGAACTCTTCCATTGTTCTCGGAATTCTGCTGACGTTTAAAAATGCTTCCGAACACTTCAATTGTTCTTGGAATTCCGCTGACATTCAAAAATGCTTCAAAACTCTTCCATTGTTCTCAGAATTCCACTGAAGTTTAAAAATGCTTTTGAACTTTCCATTGCTCTCGGAATTCTGGTGAAGTTTAAAAATGCTTTTGAACTTTTCCATTGTACTCGGAATTCTGCTGAAGTTTAAAAATGCTTCGGAACTCTCCCATTGTTCTCGGAATTAAGCTGACATTTAAAAATGCTTTGGAACTTTTCCATTGCTCTGGGTATTCTGGTAAAGTTTAAAAATGCTTTGGAACTTTTCCATTGTACTCAGAATTCAGCTGAAGTTTAAAAATGCTTCGGAACTTTTCCATTGTTCTCAGAATTTTGCTGGCGTTTAAAAATGGTTCCAAACTCTTCCATTGTTCTTGGAATTCTACTGACATTTAAAAATGCTTCCGAACTCTTCAATTGTTCTTGGAATTCCGCTGACATTCAAAAATGCTTCAAAACTCTTCCATTGTTCTCAGAATTCCACTGAAGTTTAAAAATGCTTTTGAACTTTCCCATTGCTCTCGGAATTCTGCGGAAGTTTAAAAATGCTTCCGAACTCTTCCATTGTTCTCAGAATTCCGCTGATGTTTAAAAATGCTTCGGAACTCTCCCATTGTTCTCGGAATTCCGCTGACATTTAAAAATGCTTCGGAACTTTTCCTTTGTTCTCGAAATTCTGCTGACATTTATTTATGCTTTGGAACTCTTCCATTTTTCTCGGAAATCTGTTGACGTTTAAAAATGCTTCAGAACACTCCCATTGCTCTCGGAATTCCGCTGAAGTGTAAAAATGCTTCGGAACTCTTCCATTATTCTCGGTATTCCGCTGAAGTTTAAAAATGCTTCGGACCTCTTCCATTGATCTCGGAATTTTGCTGATGTTTAAAATGCTTCGGAACTCTTCCATTGTTCTCGGAATTCTGCTGGCGTTTAAAAATGATTCCGAACTCTTCCATTGTTCTCGAAATTCCGCTGACATTTAATAATGCTTCGGAACTTTTCCTTTGTTCTCGGAATGCTGATGACGTTTATTAATGCTTTGGAACTCTTCCATTGTTCTCGGAATTCTGCTGGCGTTTAAAAATGGTTCCGAACTCTTCCATTGTTCTCGGAATTCTGCTGACATTTAAAAATTTTTCGGAACTCTTCAATAATTCTCAGAATTCTGCTGTAGTTTAAAAATGCTTTGGAACTCTTCCATTGTTCTCGGAATTCTGCTGAAGTTTAAAAATGCTTCCAAACTCGTCCATTGTTCTCGGAATTCCGCTGAAGTTTAAAAATGCTTCGGAACTCTCCCATTGTTCTCGGAATTAAGCTGACATTTAAAAATGCTTTGGAACTTTTCCATTGCTCTCGGAATTCTGGTGAAGTTTAAAAATGCTTTGGAACTTTTCCATTGTACTCAGAATTCTGCTGAAGTTTAAAAATGCTTCGGAACTTTTCCATTGTTCTCGGAATTTTGCTGGCGTTTAAAAATGGTTTCGAACTCTTCCATTGTTCTCAGAATTCTGCTGACGTTTAAAAATGGTTCGGAACTCTTCAATAATTCTCAGAATTCTGCTGTAGTTTAAAAATGCTTTGGAACTTTTCCATTGTACTCAGAATTCTGCTGAAGTTTAAAAATGCTTTGGAACTTTTCCATTGTTCTCGGAATTCCGCTGAAGTTTAAAAATGCTTTTGAACTTTTCCATTGCTCTCGGAATTCTGCTGAAGTTTAAAAATGCATCCGAACTCTTCCATTGTTCTCAGAATTCCGCTCAAGTTTAAAAATGCTTCGGAACTTTTCCTTTGTTCTCGGAATTCTGCTGACGTTTAAAAATGCTTCCGAACTCTTCAATTGTTCTTGGAATTCCGCTGACATTCAAAAATGCTTCAAAACTCTTCCATTGTTCTCAGAATTCCACTGAAGTTTAAAAATGCTTTTGAACTTTCCCATTGCTCTCGGAATTCTGCTGAAGTTTAAAAATGCTTCCGAACTCTTCCATTGTTCTCAGAATTCCGCTGATGTTTAAAAATGCTTCGGAACTCTCCCATTGTTCTCGGAATTCCGCTGACATTTAAAAATGCTTCGGAACTTTTCCTTTGTTCTCGGAATTCTGCTGACATTTATTTATGCTTTGGAACTCTTCCATTTTTCTCGGAAATCTGCTGACGTTTAAAAATGCTTCAGAACACTCCCATTGCTCTTGGAATTCCGCTGAAGTGTAAAAATGCTTCGGAACTCTTCCATTATTCTCGGTATTCCGCTGAAGTTTAAAAATGCTTCGGACCTCTTCCATTGTTCTCGGAATTTTGCTGATGTTTAAAAATGCTTCGGAACTCTTCCATTGTTCTCGGAATTCTGCTGGCGTTTAAAAATGGTTCCGAACTCTTCCATTGTTCTCAGAATTCTGCTGACGTTTAAAAATGGTTCGGAACTCTTCAATTATTCTCAGAATTCTGCTGTAGTTTAAAAATGCTTTGGAACTCTTCCATTTTTCTCACAATTCTGCTGAAGTTTAAAAATGCTTCCGAACCCTTCCATTGTTTTCAGCATTCCGCTGAAGTTTAAAAATGCTTCGAACTCTTCCATTGTTCTCGAAATTCCGCTGACATTTAATAATGCTTCGGAACTTTTCCTTTGTTCTCGGAATGCTGATGACGTTTATTAATGCTTTGGAACTCTTCCATTGTTCTCGGAATTCTGCTGGTGTTTAAAAATGGTTCCGAACTCTTCCATTGTTCTCGGAATTCTGCTGACATTTAAAAAATTTTCGGAACTCTTCAATAATTCTCAGAATTCTGCTGTAGTTTAAAAATGCTTTGGAACTCTTCCATTGTTCTCGGAATTCTGCTGAAGTTTAAAAATGCTTCCAAACTCGTCCATTGTTCTCGGAATTCCGCTGAAGTTTAAAAATGCTTCGGAACTCTCCCATTGTTCTCGGAATTAAGCTGACATTTAAAAATGCTTTGGAACTTTTCCATTGCTCTCGGAATTCTGGTGAAGTTTAAAAATGCTTTGGAACTTTTCCATTGTACTCAGAATTCTGGTGAAGTTTAAAAATGCTTCGGAACTTTTCCATTGTTCTCGGAATTTTGCTGGCGTTTAAAAATGGTTTCGAACTCTTCCATTGTTCTCAGAATTCTGCTGACGTTTAAAAATGGTTCGGAACTCTTCAATAATTCTCAGAATTCTGCTGTAGTTTAAAAATGCTTTGGAACTTTTCCATTGTACTCAGAATTCTGCTGAAGTTTAAAAATGCTTTCGAACACTTCCATTGTTCTCGGAATTCCGCTGAAGTTTAAAAATGCTTTTGAACTTTTCCATTGCTCTCGGAATTCTGCTGAAGTTTAAAAATGCATCCGAACTCTTCCATTGTTCTCAGAATTCCGCTGAAGTTTAAAAATGCTTCGGAACTCTTCCATTGTTCTCGGAATTCCGCTGACATTTAAAAATGCTTCGGAACTTTTCCTTTGTTCTCGGAATTCTGCTGACGTTTATTAATGCTTTGAAACTCTTCCATTGTTCTCGGAATACTGCTGATGTTTAAAAATGCTTCAGAACACTCCCATTACTCTCGGAATTCCGCTGAAGTGTAAAAATGCTTCGGAACTCTTCCATTATTCTTGGTATTCCGATGAAGTTTAAAAATGCTTTGGAACTCTTCCATTGTTCTCAGAATTCTGCTGACATTTAAAAATGGTTCGGAACTCTTCAATAATTCTCAGAATTCTGCTGTAGTTTAAAAATGCTTTGGAACTCTTCCATTGTTCTCGGAATTCTGCTGAAGTTTAAAAATGCTTCCGAACCCTTCCATTGTTTTCAGCATTCCGCTGAAGTTTAAAACTGCTTCGGAACTCTTCCATTGTTCTCGAAATTCCGCTGACATTTAATAATGCTTCGGAACTTTTCCTTTGTTCTCGGAATGCTGATGACGTTTATTAATGCTTTGGAACTCTTCCATTGTTCTCGGAATTCTGCTGGCGTTTAAAAATGGTTCCGAACTCTTCCATTGTTCTCGGAATTCTGCTGACATTTAAAAATGGTTCGGAACTCTTCAATAATTCTCAGAATTCTGCTGTAGTTTAAAAATGCTTTGGAACTCTTCCATTGTTCTCGGAATTCCGCTGAAGTTTAAAAATGCTTCGGAACTCTCCCATTGTTCTCGGAATTAAGCTGACATTTAAAAATGCTTTGGAACTTTTCCATTGCTCTGGGAATTCTGGTGAAGTTTATTAATGTTTTGGAACTTTTCCATTGTACTCAGAATTCTGCTGAAGTTTAAAAATGCTTCGGAACTTTTCCATTGTTCTCAGAAATTTGCTGGCGTTTAAAAATGGTTCCGAACTCTTCCATTGTTCTTGGAATTCTGCTGACGTTTAAAAATGGTTCGGAACTCTTCAATAATTCTCAGAATTCTGCTGTAGTTTAAAAATGCTTTGGAACTCTTCCATTGTTCTCGGAATTCTGCTGAAGTTTAAAAATGCTTCCGAACTCGTCCACTGTTCTCGGAATTCCGCTGAAGTTTAAAAATGCTTCGGAACTCTTCCATTGTTCTCGGAATTCTGCTGACGTTTAAAAATGCTTCAGAACACTCCCATTGTTCTCGGAATTCCGCTGAAGTTTAAAAATGCTTCGGAACTCTCCCATTGTTCTCGGAATTCTGCTGTCGTTTAAAAATGGTTCCAAACTATTCCATTGTTCTCGGAATTCTGCTGACATTTAAAAATGGTTTGGAACTCTTCAATAATTCTCAGAATTCTGCTGTAGTTTAAAAATGCTTCGGAACTCTCCCATTGTTCTCGGAATTAAGCTGACATTTAAAAATGCTTTGGAACTTTTCCATTGCTCTGGGTATTCTGGTGAAGTTTAAAAATGCTTTGGAACTTTTCCATTGTACTCAGAATTCAGCTGAAGTTTAAAAATGCTTCGGAACTTTTCCATTGTTCTCAGAATTTTGCTGGCGTTTAAAAATGGTTCCAAACTCTTCCATTGTTCTTGGAATTCTGCTGACGTTTAAAAATGCTTCCGAACTCTTCAATTGTTCTTGGAATTCCGCTGACATGCAAAAATGCTTCAAAACTCTTCCATTGTTCTCAGAATTCCAATGAAGTTTAAAAATGCTTTTGAACTTTCCCATTGCTCTCGGAATTCTGCTGAAGTTTAAAAATGCTTCCGAACTCTTCCATTGTTCTCAGAATTCCGCTGATGTTTAAAAATGCTTCGGAACTCTCCCATTGTTCTCGGAATTCCGCTGACATTTAAAAATGCTTCGGAACTTTTCCTTTGTTCTCGGAATTCTGCTGACATTTATTTATGCTTTGGAACTCTTCCATTTTTCTCGGAAATCTGCTGACGTTTAAAAATGCTTCAGAACACTCCCATTGCTCTCGGAATTCCGCTGAAGTGTAAAAATGCTTCGGAACTCTTCCATTACTCTCGGTATTCCGCTGAAGTTTAAAAATGCTTCGGACCTCTTCCATTGTTCTCGGAATTTTGCTGATGTTTAAAAATGCTTCGGAACTCTTCCATTGTTCTCGGAATTCTGCTGGCATTTAAAAATGGTTCCGAACTCTTCCATTGTTCTCGGAATTCTGCTGACGTTTAAAAATGGTTCGGAACACTTCAATTATTCTCAGAATTCTGCTGTAGTTTAAAAATGCTTTGGAACTCTTCCCTTGTTCTTGCAATTCTGCTGAAGTTTAGAAATGCTTTTGAACTTTTCCATTGCTCTCTGAATTCTGCTGAAGTTTAAAAATGCTTTGGAACTCTTCCATTTTTCTCAGAATTGTGCTGAAGTTTAAAAATGCTTCCGAACCCTTCCATTGTTTTCAGCATTCCGCTGAAGTTTAAAAATGCTTCGAACTCTTCCATTGTTCTCGAAATTCCGCTGACATTTAATAATGCTTCGGAACTTTTCCTTTGTTCTCGGAATGCTGATTACGTTTATTAATGCTTTGGAACTCTTCCATTGTTCTCGGAATTCTGCTGGCGTTTAAAAATGGTTCCGAACTCTTCCATTGTTCTCGGAATTCTGCTGACATTTAAAAATTTTTCGGAACTCTTCAATAATTCTCAGAATTCTGTTGTAGTTTAAAAATGCTTTGGAACTCTTCCATTGTTCTCGGAAATCTGCTGAAGTTTAAAAATGCTTCCAAACTCGTCCATTGTTCTCGGAATTCCGCTGAAGTTTAAAAATGCTTCGGAACTCTCCCATTGTTCTCGGAATTAAGCTGACATTAAAAAATGCTTTGGAACTTTTCCATTGCTCTCGGAATTCTGGTGAAGTTTAAAAATGCTTTGGAACTTTTCCATTGTACTCAGAATTCTGCTGAAGTTTAAAAATGCTTCGGAACTTTTCCATTGTTCTCGGAATTTTGCTGGCGTTTAAAGATGGTTTTGAACTCTTCCATTGTTCTCAGAATTCTGCTGACGTTTAAAAATGGTTCGGAACTCTTCAATAATTCTCAGAATTCTGCTGTAGTTTAAAAATGCTTTGGAACTTTTCCATTGTACTCAGAATTCTGCTGAAGTTTAAAAATGCTTTGGAACTCTTCCATTGTTCTCGGAATTCCGCTGAAGTTTAAAAATGCTTTTGAACTTTTCCATTGCTCTCGGAATTCTGCTGAAGTTTAAAAATGCATCCGAACTCTTCCATTGTTCTCAGAATTCCGCTGAAGTTTAAAAATGCTTCGGAACTCTTCCCTTGTTCTCGGAATTCCGCTGACATTTAAAAATGCTTCGGAACTTTTCCTTTGTTCTCGGAATTCTGCTGACGTTTATTAATGCTTTGAAACTCTTCCATTATTCTCGGTATTCCGCTGAAGTTTAAAAATGCTTTGGAACTCTTCCATTGTTCTCAGAATTCTGCTGAAGTTTAAAAATGCTTCCGAACCCTTCCATTGTTTTCAGCATTCCGCTGAAGTTTAAAAATGCTTCGGAACTCTTCCATTGTTCTCGAAATTCCGCTGACATTTAATAATGCTTCGGAACTTTTCCTTTGTTCTCGGAATGCTGATGACGTTTATTAATGCTTTGGAACTCTTCCATTGTTCTCGGAATTCTGCTGGCGTTTAAAAATGGTTCCGAACTCTTCCATTGTTCTCGGAATTCTGCTGACATTTAAAAATGGTTCGGAACTCTTCAATAATTCTCAGAATTCTGCTGTAGTTTAAAAATGCTTTGGAACGCTTCCATTGTTCTCGGAATTCTGCTGAAGTTTAAAAATGCTTCCAAACTCGTCCATTGTTCTCGGAATTCCGCTGAAGTTTAAAAATGCTTCGGAACTCTCCCATTGTTCTCGGAATTAAGCTGACATTTAAAAATGCTTTGGAACTTTTCCATTGCTCTGGGAATTCTGGTGAAGTTTATAAATGCTTTGGAACTTTTCCATTGTACTCAGAATTCTGCTGAAGTTTAAAAATGCTTCGGAACTTTTCCATTGTTCTCAGAATTTTGCTGGCGTTTAAAAATGGTTCCGAACTCTTCCATTGTTCTTGGAATTCTGCTGACGTTTAAAAATGGTTCGGAACTCTTCAATAATTCTCAGAATTCTGCTGTAGTTTAAAAATGCTTTGGAACTCTTCCATTGTTCTCGGAATTCTGCTGAAGTTTAAAAATGCTTCCGAACTCGTCCACTGTTCTCGGAATTCCGCTGAAGTTTAAAAATGCTTCGGAACTCTTCCATTGTTCTCGGAATTAAGCTGACATTTAAAAATGCTTTGGAACTTTCCCATTGTCCTTGGAATTCTGCTGACGTTTATAAATGCTTTGGAACTTTTCCATTGTTCTCGGAATTCTGCTGACGTTTAAAAATGCTTCAGAACACTCCCATTGTTCTCGGAATTCCGCTGAAGTTTAAAAATGCTTCGGAACTCTCCCATTGTTCTCGGAATTCTGCTGTCGTTTAAAAATGGTTCCAAACTCTTCCATTGTTCTCGGAATTCTGCTGACATTTAAAAATGGTTTGGAACTCTTCAATAATTCTCAGAATTCTGCTGTAGTTTAAAAATGCTTCGGAACTCTCCCATTGTTCTCGGAATTAAGCTGACATTTAAAAATGCTTTGGAACTTTTCCATTGCTCTGGGTATTCTGGTGAAGTTTAAAAATGCTTTGGAACTTTTCCATTGTACTCAGAATTCAGCTGAAGTTTAAAAATGCTTCGGAACTTTTCCATTGTTCTCAGAATTTTGCTGGCGTTTAAAAATGGTTCCAAACTCTTCCATTGTTCTTGGAATTCTGCTGACGTTTAAAAATGGTTCGGAACTCTTCAATAATTCTCTGAATTCTGCTGTAGTTTAAAAATGCTTCCGAACTCGTCCACTGTTCTCGGAAATCTGCTGTCGTTTAAAAATGCTTCAGAACACTCCCATTGTTCTCGGAATTCCGCTGAAGTTTAAAAATGCTTCGGAACTCTTCCATTGTTCTCGGTATTCCGCTGAAGTTTAAAAATGCTTCGGACCTCTTCCATTGTTCTTGGAATTTTGCTGACATTTAAAAATGCTTCGGAACTCTTCCATTGTTCTCAGAATTCTGCTGGCGTTTAAAAATGGTTTGGAACTCTTCAATTGTTCTCAGAATTCTGCTGTGGTTTAAAAATGCTTTGGAACTCTTCCATTGTTCTCGGAATTCCGCTGAAGTTTAAAAATGCTTTTGAACTTTTCCATTGCTCACGGAATTCTGCTGAAGTTTAAAAATGCATCCGAACTCTTCCATTGTTCTCAGAATTCCGCTGACATTTAAAAATGCTTTGGAACTTTTCCTTTGTTCTCGGAATTCTGCTGACGTTTATTAATGCTTTGGAACTCTTCCATTGTTCTCGGAATTCTGCTGATGTTTAAAAATGCTTCAGAACACTCCCATTGCTCTCGGAATTCCGCTGTAGTGTAAATATGCTTTGGAACTCTTCCATTTTTCTCGGTATTCCGCTGAAGTTTAAAAATGCTTTGGACCTCTTGCATTGTTCTCGGAATTTTACTGATGTTTAAAAATGCTTCGGAACTCTTCCATTGTTCTCGGAATTCTGCTGACGGTTAAAAATGGTTCCGGACGCTTCCATTGTTCTCGCAATTCTGCTGACGTTTAAAAATGGTTCAGAACTCTTCCATTGTTCTCGGAATTCTGCTGAAGTTTAAAAATGCTTCGGAACACTTCCATTTTTCTCAGAATTAAGCTGACATTTAAAAATGCTTTGGAACTTTCCCATTGTTCTCGGAATTCTGCTGACATTTATAAATGCTTTGGAACTCTTCCATTGTTCTCGGAATTCTGCTGACGTTTAAAAATGCTTCAGAACACTCCCATTGTTCTCGGAATTGCGCTGAAGTGTAAAAATGCTTCGGAACTCTTCCATTTTTCTCGGTATTCCACTGAAGTTTAAAAATGCTTCGGAACTCTTCCATTGTTCTCGGTATTCCGCTGACATTTAAAAATGCTTCGGAACTTTTCCTTTGTTCTCGGAATTCTGCTGACGTTTATTTATGCTTTGGAACTCTTCCATTGTTCTCGGAAATCTGCTGACGTTTAAAAATGCTTCAGAACACTCCCATTGCTCTCGGAATTCCTCTGAAGTGTAAAAATGCTTCGGAACTCTTCCATTTTTCTCTGTATTCCGCTGAAGTTTAAAAATGCTTTGGACCTCTTCCATTGTTCTCGGAATTTTGCTGATGTTTAAAAATGCTTCGGAACTCTTCCATTGTTCTCGGAATTCTGCTGGCGTTTAAGAATGGTTCAGAACTCTTCCATTGTTCTCGGAATTTTGCTGACGTTTAAAAACGGTTCGGAACTCTTCAGTTATTCTCAGAATTCTGCTGACGTTTAAAAATGCTTTGGAACTCTTCCATTGTTCTTGGAATTCCGCTGAAGTTTAGAAATGCTTTTGAACTTTTCCATTGCTATCTGAATTCTGCTGAAGTTTAAAAATTCTTTTGAACTCTTCCATTGTTCTCAGAATTCTGCTGAAGTTTAAAAATGCTTCGGAACTCTTCCATTGTTCTCGGATTTTTGCTGACATTGAAAAATGCTTCAGGACTGTTCCATTGTCCTTGGAATTCTGCTGGCATTTAAAAATGGTTCCGAACTTTTCCATTGTTCTCGGCATTCTGCTGACGTTTAAAAATGCTTTAGAACTCTTCCAATGTTCTCGGAATTCTGCTGGCGTTTAAAAATGGTTCGGAACTCTTCCATTGTTCTCGGAATTCTGCTCACATTTAAAAATGGTTCGGAACTCTTCAATAGAGATGAGCGTTGTTCTACTCGAACTGTTCGCCAATCTCAAATTCGAGCTGTTTTGGGCGGTGTTCGAGCCGTTCGGCGAACACGAACAATTTGAGAAAAATTCGGCTGTTCGAGTTTATGTTCGATAACTGTTCGTGCACCAAAATCATAACTGGATTTTTTCTCAGTAATGATGAAAATTAATGTTAATACGCAGTTTGAGTGTACAGCGGGGTGGGGGGAGGGGCAGGGGATGGATCTCTGCAGGAACAATGAAGATCTCCATTTTTTTTTCTCTTTCCCGCATTTGCAGTGGGGAGGTGCAATCTGTCAGCCTATCAGCAGCGCACACACGGAGCGAAGTGCTTTTTTTCACACAAGCAAGGGCATGTGTCATTGGCAGTGCATGTCACATGTCCTTGCCCTATAAGACCAAGCCATTTTCCCCGTCGCCACCATTTTCTCACTGCTGCAGCTGCGTGTTAGACGGCACCGCTGTTGCTGTGTGCGCTATACCTTGTTAATTTCAAGCCAATTTTCGCACAAATCTACAGATAGCTTGGGAGTAGGGAATAGTTGTGATTGCAGTCCTTTTAAGGACTAGGTTACAGCATTTCCTACGACTTTTATCAGGCAGGTCTGTGCTCTTAAATAGATAGATTGTGGGAGTAAAGACTAATTGTAATTGGAGTCCTTTTCAGGACTAGGTTACATCAGTTCCTATCAGTTTTTGCCAGGCAGGTCTGTGCCAGTGCTGTGCAAGTTTTTTTCACAGCATTTGGCTGAATCTAGCAAAGCTAATCCTTTTTGGCCTATTGCAGAGTGTGTTAGTCAGTGGAGTAGCCTATCTGTGTTGCAAGATATACCACCTGTGTATAGAATACCAATTTTTTTACTGCACCTAGTGAAGTAAAATCTTTTGGGCATAGCATCATTCTATAAGTCCATCTATACTGACCTCCATCAGGTTGCAAATTGAATATCATTTTTTTCTGCATCTACCTCTTAAAAAATATTTGGCCTTCTAGCTGTGTGTGGGACTTGTTCTATTAGTCCATCTATACTGACCTCCATAAGGTTGCAAACTGAATATAATTTTTTTCTGCATCTACCTCTGAAAAAATATTTGGGCTTCTAGCTGTGTGTGGGACTTGTTCTATTAGTCCATCTATACTGACCTCCATAAGGTTGCAAACTGAATATAATTTTTTTCTGCATCTACCTCTGAAAAAATATTTGGCCTTCTAGCTGTGTGTGGGACTTGTTCTATTAGTCCATCTATACTGACCTCCATAAGGTTGCAAACTGAATATAATTTTTTTCTGCATCTACCTCTGAAAAAATATTTGGCCTTCTAGCTGTGTGTGGGACTTGTTCTATTAGTCATCTATACTGACCTCCATCAGGTTGCAAATTCAAAATAATTTTTTGTCTGCATCTACCTGTGAAAAAATATTTGGCCTTCTAGCTGTGTGTGGGACTTGTTCTATTAGTCCATCTATACTGACCTCCATAAGGTGGCAAACTGAATATAATTTTTTTCTGCATCTACCTCTGAAAAAATATTTGGGCTTCTAGCTGTGTGTGGGACTTGTTCTATTAGTCCATCTATACTGACCTCCATAAGGTTGCAAATTCAAAATAATTTTTTGTCTGCATCTACCTCTGAAAAAATATTTGGCCTTCTAGCTGTGTGTGGGACTTGTTCTATTAGTCCATCTATACTGACCTCCATAAGGTTGCAAACTGAATATAATTTTTTTCTGCATCTACCTCTGAAAAAATATTTGGCCTTCTAGCTGTGTGTGGGACTTGTTCTATTAGTCCATCTATACTGACCTCCATAAGGTTGCAAACTGAATATAATTTTTTTCTGCATCTACCTCTGAAAAAATATTTGGGCTTCTAGCTGTGTGTGGGACTTGTTCTATTAGTCCATCTATACTGACCTCCATAAGGTTGCAAATTCAAAATAATTTTTTGTCTGCATCTACCTCTGAAAAAATATTTGGCCTTCTAGCTGTGTGTGGGACTTGTTCTATTAGTCCATCTATACTGACCTCCATAAGGTTGCAAACTGAATATAATTTTTTTCTGCATCTACCTCTGAAAAAATATTTGGCCTTCTAGCAGTGTGTGGGTCTCATTGTATTAGGCCATCTATACCAAGCTCCACCAGCTTTTCAATTAATAATAATTTTTCGCTGCATCTAGCCCTGAAAATAATTTTTCTTCCCAATAGTGGTAGCAATAGAAATATGGGGCTCGCTCCTGGCTTACAAAAATATACGCTTCATAACAAAAAACACCAGCTTAGCGCACTGCATTAATAAGATGGCATTATCGTCTCTCCCAGTGCTAGGCCTACTACCCAGGCTAGCATTCCTGTGCCTAAAACACAATGTATGGGTCTGCGCTAGCCACTATGCTGAGGGGTCTAAAGCTGCTGCTAACGCTTTATAACAATTCAATTGGCAGATTTTCACAGAGCTCTTCCACAATGCCCACCCATCGGGACAACAGTTGCCCACCTTCCCTATGGGATCTAGTGGCGAATAGTTGATGCCATTAATCAGAGTGTCAGTTGCCCCGTCGACGTGGCAAGCATACGGTAAGGCATGGGAAGAGTGGACACGACTAGTAGCAGGCAGACGGGTTGACCAATGTGAACAAGCCAGATCACAAGTCACCAAAGAATTTCTCCACCAGCTAATGATGAGGGGCATATCAGGGGCGTCAGCACAGCGGTGTCTGACCGGAGTAGCATTTCACTACCAACTACTGAATTGGGGAGATGTGACAAAGATTCATCATCAGACAATCCATAAAAGGGTGGAAAAGGGGTCAGCCAAGTCAAGAGTGTAGACGTCCCGTCCCGTGTCACTAAAACTGATTTCTCACATCATATCCCTAACACCATTAACATGACACTCACAATTTGAAGCAACACTACTGTCTACTGCATTTGTGATCGCCTTCTTCGGGGTGATATGCATAAGCGAATTAGTCCCTCAATCCAAAATTAGCACCAGTGGAGGCTTATTACACCAGGACGTAGTCATAGCCAATAATGCAATACGTCTACGCATACACAAATCGAAAATGGTTCCAGCGGGCAGGGGCACTTGGGTACTTCTACAACCCACAAACGGTACACTGAGTCGGGTAACAATAGTAAAACCATATCTAACCATCAGATCACAAAGTAATTTGTTCCTATCACACATTGATGGGACGCCATTAGCAAGATACCAGTTCCAAGCTATATTTAATAAATGCATAACATCGGCAGGGAACCACCCCAAAGATTACGGGACACACTCATTCCGCATAGTCACGGCCACAGAAGCAGCAAGAGCAGGACTGTCAGAAACGGAAGTTCAGAGGATAGAGAGATGGTGATCCACGTGTTTGGCAAGATACATAAGACCGGACTTGTTATCCTAACGTGGTTTGTTTCTTTTACAGGTGACGCTAAGCCAACAGTGTGGGTGATAGGCCACTCGTATATATATTGGGCAGAATAAAGGGCGAAAGTCCGCCCAGGCGGGAGGAAATTAGAGTTTCATAACACATATTTCAACTGGAGAGGTATTAGAGGCCTGCTATGGCCACAGGTAGTAATGTGGGTAATCAAGGTAGGGAGAGAGGCAAGATGTCTGGTCATCTTAGTTATACAGGCCGGGGGAAACAACCTAGGTCATCACAAGAGCGCATAACTAATGGCAATAATGAAACTAGACACTGAGCGCTTCAGAGAATTTTTCACAAAACTAGCTACAGTATGGTCAGAGATTGTGCCGATAGCGGTATGGCAAGGTGCGCGAGACATCACGGCCATCGAACGGACAAGGCGGGTAATAAATATTCGGATGGCAAAATTTAGAAGAGACAGAGGCGGTGTAGTGGTACGACACCGACAACTGGAAGGAGATAAAGCAGGCCTCATACGGCCCGACGGTGTTCACTTAATGGATATTGGACTGGACATATTCCTGTCAGGACTCCAGGACGGAGTGGAACAAGCGTTAAGAGTGATGGGTGGGGGTCAGAGTCCTGCATACGTGTACGCAGGATCCTCCGTGGCCTGGAAATAGAAAGGACATGTTGGAGAGTTACACTTGTTGGCCAAGTTGCCGGAGTGGAGACCCAGGGCATGCTGCAACAAGCTGAATTATTTTAGAAATAAAATGTCTTTCTAATGGAATGAGTATAAAGAGTTAATAAAGCTGTGACCGATCCTCACCCATCCAGTTGTAAGAGTTACATTATTGTATTGTCAAGGAAAGGGGGGCGGTAGGGGGGCTGAGCGTCTGGGTTTGGTTGGGGGTCCCCACAGTCTGCCTAGGCTAGGTGCATTTAAAAATTCTTATTAGATACACAGGCGGTGCAGCTTGCTTCGCAGCTGGGCTACTACGCCCAAAGTATTGCCTAGGCTAGATGCAGTTAAAAATTCTACGCTGACTAGCAGACACTGAAGATTTGGAGCAGACCTCTGAGTAAACAGCTCTTCAGACTCAATCATCTGTGTTACCCCAAGCCATAGTGTATGTAGTTTCTTACAGTTAAAAGGGGGGGGAGCGACTCAACCCACCTGGAATTGACGATGCCAACGTCACGAAAGACACAGCAAGGGGACTCCAAAAAGAGTTTCCATTTTTTCCCAAAATTGTGGCACAGACACCACTTAACCCTAGAACGCATACCTGGGGCCTCGCAGTCACGCCCTGTTAATTGTTTTCTATTTTCTGCAAGATTACTTTAGTTAGAATTTTGAAACTCTAGGTATTCTTCATGTATATAGTTGTTTGTCATTTGAGTTTGAGTTATTCAATGTTATTTGCACACGGGCCTAAAAGGCCCCAGGTATATGAAAGTGTAGATTTTTATGGTCATGCGTTCTAGGGTTAAGTGGCATCAATTGCCCAACAGTTGCTTAAAACGGTTGGTGAGGTGATATTACCAAATCCTCAAGCTTTTAGCCTCCCAAGGATAACACAGGATTAGAAATGTCCTTGCGAATCCATGATTTGTTCATCTTTATGAACGTGAGTCTGTCTACATTCTCAGTGGACAGCCGCGTGCTCTTATCTGTCAGCAGACCATCAGCAGCGCTGAACACACGTTCAGAGAGAACACTGGCTGCAGGGCATGACAAGATCTCCAAGGCGTGAGTGGCGAGCTCCGGCCATTTTTCCAGATTGGAATACCAAAATGAGCAAGGGTCCAGTGACACAGTCATGGCTTCGATGTTCACTTGGAGATACTCCTGCACCATCCTCTCTAGGCATTGACTATGTGTCAGACTTCTTGTCTCCTGTGGCCTTGCAAAAGATGGTCTAAAAAAGTGGTGAAACGATTTCACAAAATTGCTGTTACCAGCAGATACTGTGTTACTGTTACGGTTTGAGTGATGAAGACTCGACAGTCCCGCGGTTGGCAAGTTAGAACTGTGAGATTCACTTCATGCACCACTGGTGTTTTGTGGAAAAGCACATGTAAGATTCTGCAACAGCGTCTGCAGATACTCCTGCATGCGTCAATCCCTTTTTATGGCAGGAATTATTTCGGCAAATTTACTTTTGTACCGGGGATCTAAGAGTGTGGCAACCCAGTAGTCGAGATTACTTCGAATTCTGCAATCTGAGGGTCATGTTGCAGGTAGTGCAGCAAGAAGGCACTCATGTGTCTTGCGCATCCAGGAGGACCAAGTCCTTGTTGTGTTGGTAGCGAGGTAAGAATCATGCTTCTTTCCTCTGCCCTCTCCCCCCAACCTCGCACAACAGAAATGTGATCAAGGTCTCCCTCATCTGATGAGTCTTCCATGCCCATCGCCAGTTCATCCTCCACTTCTTCCTCGGCTCCTGCACCTTCCTCAACAGTTTGGCTGCTACCATGCGGCCTGTTTAATCCCTCTCCCCCACCCTCCCATGCCTGCCTCCTTGGTGCTGCCAACCGTCTGGACCTTGGAGATGTTATCCCTTCCGCATACGACTCCTCCTCTACTTCCTCCACCTCCTCTTGTCCGACCACCTGACTCTGAATTCTGTTTAATGTGTGCTCCAGCATGTAAATCACCAGAATAGTTATGCTGATAATGGCATCGTCGTCAGCACTAAACATCTTCGTCGCCATTTCAAAACTGTGCAGAAAGGTGTGTGGCGCCCCTGAGGGTGCAGTCATCACAGAGTTACTGCATCTCACCCAGAGGTGTGGTATCTCACCCTCAGGTAAGGAAGGCGTATGGCTCGGGACCCTAACACCTGCATCCAACACATACCCGCAGTGGGGTTAGGGCGAGATTGCTCCTAAGGGAGAGCACAGTCCCAGGTCCCTAGCTGGTGGGAGGATCCTATGTAGTGGGTGCTTAGGGGAGCAGCTTAGGGGAGCACATGACAGGGAGAGTATAAATAGGAAGCCATCTTAGAAAGAGCAAGCCAGTCAGAGGAGGAAAAGTGACAGGAGCAGAGGCTCGGCATGAGCTCTGCTCCGGAGGCGGGCCTAGCCTGGGAGGCCCAGGACTGAAGGAGAGAAGAGAGGAGTGGGAGCAGGAAGGCTCCAGGAACCGAAGGGACCCTAGGGCTACGGGCCATGCAGAAGGCCACCTGTACTCCCGCTGCTACCAGGAGGTAGAGGGGTCAGGCCAGATAAGGGGAACCGGTCCCTCAACTAGAGGAGAAACAGCAAGGCTCAACTAGAAACCGGAGGCTGCAGCATTTCATGTACTGCAGGCAAAAGTCCACACCAGTCTCACTAAGAAGGTAGCCACATAGGACCCAAGGGACGGAACACAAGTCGCCCGCCAAGGCCCGAGGATACCGGATAGAAGTGTCACTGGGTGTGAGGTGCAGGGAGAAGGCCAGAGAAAGGACACACAGAAGGGGGTCCTGCTAAGTACTCCAGAGCTATCTGGGGGTGGACTGAGCCCCTCACTGAGTACGCACAGCACGACGGGTGAGATAGCTCTGGTACCTGTAATCTGGACTGCAACAAATGTGAGTAAAGATCTTGGGACTGCATCACACGGACTCTGTGTTCATTACTGACTCCCTGCACTACAACCACCATCATCCACCCACACTGCCCTGAAGCTACACTCTTCCTGTGGTGAGTAATAATACCATTGCAGCAAAACCACCAGCTTCAGAGGACTGTTCCGCAGCGGCGGCCCCTTTGGCCGCACTCCACAGGTGGCGTAGTCGGACATTATAAAATCCATATATACAAATTACCATTGGATTGACCGCCCTGGGTCACGGACCGGTTCACCGCCACAGTGACTACAACCCCCAGCGTCTACCGGCCCGGCTCCGGGTACCCCACGGCCCAGGGGGTGCGTCAACTTCATAGGTCCTGATCTGAGACCACTCCTGCTGTGTGATTTGCCCCACCTCTGGATCTCGTTGGCCCAGGCTATATGTCAGAAAGTATTGCACCAGGGCTTGTTGGTGCTGCCACAGTCACTGCAACATGTGCAGAGTTGAATTCCACCGTGTCGGCACATCGCATTTCAGCCGGTGAACTGGCAGGCGCAACGACTTCTGTAGAGATGTAAGTCGTTGAGCTGCGGGATGCGAACGGCGGAAGTGAGCACACAGCGACCGTGCCCTCTGCAGAAGGCCATCTAGTCCGGGATAGTTGGCTAAAAATTTATGGACAACCAGGTTCAACACGTGAGCCATACAAGGCACGTGTGTAACATTGCCCCAGCGAAGGGCCGCACCCAGGTTTGCAGCATTGTCGCACACGGCCTTCCCTGGTTGCAGGTCCAGTGGAGACAACCATTCATGAAACTGGGTCTCCAGAGCTGACCACAAGTCCTCAGCTGTGTGACAGACATTTCAAAGTAAACACTGATGCCGTTGAGCCCTGCTGCCAGCATAGTAAGGAGGTGCGCAGTTAGAAAGCAGGTGGCATTACCAGACAGGCTTTGGGTGCAGGTGGAGGACCGAGAGGAGGTTGAGGAGGCAAAAGCAGTGGAGGAACTTCTAGATAAAGAGGATTGACGTACAACTCGCGGGGACGGCAAGACTTGGACAGCAGCCCCTTGTCCTGCTGTCACCATAGTTACCCAGTGCCCTGTCAGCGACATGTAACGCCCCTGTCCATGCCTACTCGTCCAAGTGTCTGTGGTGAAATGCACCCTGTCACACACAGAGTTTCTCAAAGAAGCGGTGATGTTGTGTGCAACATGCTGGTGGAGCGCAGGCACACCTTTCTTTGAGTAGTAGTGCCGACTGGGCATCTGGTACTGGGGCACTGCGACGGACATAAGGTCTCAAAAATCCACTGTGTCCTTCAGGCGGAAAGGCAGCATTTCTGTAGCCAACAGCTTGCAGATGGTGAAATTCAACCTCTTAGCTTTCTCATGCCTAGGAGGAAATGGTCTTTTACTTGTCCACATCTGAGGGACCGAGGGCTGGCTGTTGTGCTTTGACGGGGTTGAGTAGGGTGTCCCTGGCAAACTGCCGGTCTGTGAGGAAGATGCAGGCGGACATGTTAGGTTGCCTTGATCCAAAGGTGGTGCTCTCGATGTCAGAGAGCTCTCAACACCAGCAGGTGTTTCCACTTCCCAATGAACTGACGACCTGCCAATCACACTGGCTGTTGCAGGTAAAGAGGTGGCAGGTCTGCATCCAAAAACATGTGTGACTGCTGTCCCCCCAGTCACAGAGGATGAAGAGGCCGCGGATGCACAAGATGGGGCAGACGGTGGTTGGCCCAGCCTGCTAGGCCGCATTGTAGCACAGTGAGCTTCCCACTGCAACTTATGCTTCATATCCATGTGACGGTACATGCATGAAGTACTCAAACTATGGATTTTTTGGCCTCTACTTAGCTTTTGGTGACAAATATTACAGATAACACGAGTTGGGTCATCCTTATCGATCTGAATAAATGCCCAGGCTATGCAAGGCTTAGAGCCCATGCAACCTGAAGAGCCACTACGACTTGTGGTCAGAGGCGGAGTTGTGGTTGAGGATGCAGTTGTTGACGTGCTTCCAGTACTCCGTCTCTGTCCAGGAAGGCGCAACCTAACCTCGTCGTCAATAGCATCTGTGACGCCCCGCTGCGCTTGGTATCACAGATCCTAGAAGAGTGTATTGATGGAATCCTCCACAAGTGGCCCCCATAAACATTCACACATCTCCACCTTCCACCTCAGACCAGCAGAGGGAGCCCGTTAGGGATATAAATAGGGAAGGTGGAGCTAGGCAGTTCAGTTCCTCTGAAGAGTTCCTGCAGTAGAGAAGCCTAAGAGAGGTCAGTCTGCAATGGAGCTCAGTCTAGTCTAGAGAACTCAGTTAATAGTTCAGCAGTGGAGCACGAGGCTCCTGCTAGCTAGATTCAGGGAGCCCAGATAGAGCTTAAGGTGTGCCAGCGTCATAAGATCGGTGAAGCGCGGCAAGCTGCCGTTAGTGTGTATAGCCTATTGAGGGCCCGAGTAGGCCGAAGGCGAGTGGCGAGTTAGTACATAAGGGGCAGAGGAGCTTAACCAGCTCACCCCGAAGCATTTACCGGACACCGGATCCGAACTTACCGGGATCTCTATGACCCAGTAAGGCATAATCGGAATCCCTGGAGAACTACAAGTCCCAGGATCGCTAAGGTGCTGATACGTAACAGAGCCAGGAGACGCTTAGGCCCCGCATACTGGGAGCGTGAACTTCAAGAGAAGGCCCTACCACAAGGTCAGTCAGCGCAGGACAGAGACAAAGTTAGGCCTAGCTCCAGGCAGGTCAGAAACTTACTGCGCAGAGGCAAGAAACAGGAGGCCCTACACCCGCTCATTGGGGAGGATCCTGATATGCACCCTTCACCCTACAGTGCTCCAGGATGTGCCTGAATTTCCTCCAGTAAAAGGTACTGAAGTGACTACCGTGTCCGTTTCCGTTCTTGCTCTGACCCAGCTGGGTCTCGCCTGTCCTGCATTCCCCCTGCATACGCTGCCCTGAGACCTAGCTCCACCTGTGGGGAGCTATACCATCGAGCTGCCTTATCACGGGCCTCAGTGGACTGCTGCAGCGCTGGTGCTTCTCACCAGATACCACAGGTGGTGTCACAAACTCTTATAAAATTAACAATTATCCACGCTTTTAAAGAGTGACCCCAGGGTATGGGCCAGGGAGCCGACCACCACGATATCCCAAAGGCCAGGCAAAGGCCCGGGTGACCTCATCGACTGGCTGACTGTGGGTTGACAGTAAGTGGGATCTCCAACCTTGTCATCATCACCCTGTGTGTTATCACACCCGTCGTCCTCAAAGCCAACCTCTTCCTGCCCTGACCGAAAAGTCAAGTTGTCGCTCCAATCAGGTATTTGAGTCTCATCATCGTCTTCATCATTGTCTCCACCAACAGGAGTTAAAGTTTGGGAACGAGGGTCTACATTATGCTCAGAACCTTCTTCATCTGGTCCTGGATCCGACTTATAAAGATTCTGGGCATCAGTGCAGATCATTTCCTCGTCTGGATTAACAGAAGCTCTGGAGCAGACCTCCGTTTCCCAGGCTATAGTATGAGTAAACAGCTGTGCAGACTCAACCATCTGTGTTACCCCATACTCAGACGGGCAGCTGGAGACTTGGGAGCTGTGAGGAAGCAAGTGCGATTGGGGTGACACCTCTGAGGACTGGAGTGTTTGTGATGTTGAAGTTGAGGTGGAGGAGAGCCCACTTGATGGAGCACTTGATATCCGCTGAAGCACCTGCTGTTTTTGTGCCTCATCTGGAATTTGTAGCGATGGGCGTGTCCGTAACAAAGGGATCGTATCACATTGTCCACGAAAAGAAGTCGACATGTTTGTTTGGCTGGAAGATGGTCTTTCTTCTGCAGATGTTACTCCCCTCTCACCGCGGGGGGCTCGACCCACCAGCGGACAGGCACCAGTATTAGGAGAGGGGGGCTGGCCGTCAGGGTCCACCGCGGCTCTGGCACAAACCCGGCGACACGGAGGTGGCACGGGCAGGAACGGACTGGCCGTGTCGGCTTCTCACTTTTTGGATTTTAGAAGGGCATGACATGCCTATATCTGTGTCTCCCCCTCCTTTTACTCCTCCACCTCTTTTATTTTCGCATGACTATATGTACTTGTCACTTTTCCATGTGTTAGTTATGTCTTCTGAGCAGTTTGTCAGCTTTTGGACACCTTTGAAGGTGTTTCCTATGTGTTTCTATGTGTTTTTGTTTGCCTGCCATTGGTTTTAACGGTGTTCGAAGGTGTTCGACGAACAGTTCGACGAACAGTTCGGCGAACACACGGTTGTTCGACGAACCGAACCGAACTCGAACACTACGGGGGTGGCTCAACACTACTCTTCAATATTTCTCAGAATTCTGCTGTAGTTTAAAAATGCTTTGGAACTCTTCCATTGTTCTCGGAATTCCGCTGAAGTTTAAAAATGCTTTGGAACTTTCCCATTGTTCTCGGAATTCTGCTGACATTTATAAATGCTTTGGAACTCTTCCATTGTTCTCGGAATTCTGCTGACGTTTAAAAATGCTTCAGAACACTCCCATTGTTCTCGGAATTCCGCTGAAGTGTAAAAATGATTCGGAACTCTTCCATTTTTCTCGGTATTCCACTGAAGTTTAAAAATGCTTCGGACCTCTTCCATTGTTCTCGGAATTTTGCTGATGTATAAAAATGCTTCGGAACTCTTCCATTGTTCTCGGAATTCTGCTGGCGTTTAAAAATGCTTCGGAACTTTTCCATTTTTCTCGGTATTCCGCTGAAGTTTAAAAATGCTTTGGAACTTTCCATTGCTCCTGGAATTCTGGTGAAGTTTAAAAAAGCTTTGGAACTTTTCCATTGTACTCGGAATTCTGCTGAAGTTTAAAAATGCTTCGGAATTCTTCCATTGTTCTCGTAATTCTGCTGACGTTTAAAAATGCTTCCGAACTCTTCCATTGTTCTTGGAATTCCGCTGACATTCAAAAATGCTTCAAAACTCTTCCATTGTTCTCAGAATTCCACTGAAGTTTAAAAATGCTTTTGAACTTTTCCATTGCTCTCGGAATTCTGCTGAAGTTTAAAAATGCTTCCCAACCCTTCCATTGTTCTCAGAATTCCGCTGAAGTTTAAAAATGCTTCGGAACTCTTCCATTGTTCTCGGAATTCCGCTGACATTTAAAAATGCTTCGGAACTTTTCCTTTGTTCTCGGAATTCTGCTGACATTTATTTATGCTTTGGAACTCTTCCATTGTTCTCGGAAATCTGCTGACGTTTAAAAATGCTTCAGAACACTCCCATTGCTCTCGGAATTCCGCTGAAGTGTAAAAATGCTTCGGAACTCTTCCATTTTTCTTGGTATTCCGCTGAAGTTTAAAAATGCTTCGGACCTCTTCCATTGTTCTCGGAATTTTGCTGATGTTTAAAAATGCTTCGGAACTCTTCCATTGTTCTCGGAATTCTGCTGGCGTTTAAAAATGGTTCCGAACTCTTCCATTGTTCTCGGTATTCTGCTGACGTTTAAAAATGATTCGGAACTCTTCAATATTTCTCAGAATTCTGCTGTAGTTTAAAAACGCTTTGGAACTCTTCCATTGTTCTCGGAATTCTGCTGAAGTTTAAAAATGCTTCCGAACTCGTCCATTGTTCTCGGAATTCCGCTGAAGTTTAAAAATGCTTCGGAACTCTTCCATTGTTCTCGGAATTAAGCTGACATTTAAAAATGCTTTGGAACTTTCCCATTGTTCTCGGAATTCTGGTGACATTTATTAATGCTTTGTAACTCTTCCATTGTTCTCGGAATTCTGCTGACGTTTAAAAATTCTTCAGAACACTCCCATTGTTCTCAGAATTCCGCTGAAGTGTAAAAATGCTTCGGAACTCTTCCATTTTTCTCGGTATTCCACTGAAGTTTAAAAATGCTTCGGACCTCTTCCATTGTTCTCGGAATTTTGCTGATGTATAAAAATGCTTCGGAACTCTTCCATTGTTCTCGGAATTCTGCTGGTGTTTAAAAATGCTTCAGAACTTTTCCATTTTTCTCGGTATTCCGCTGAAGTTTAGAAATGCTTTGGAACTTTCCATTGCTCTCGGAATTCTGGTGAAGTTTAAAAATGCTTTGGAACTTTTCCATTGTACTCGGAATTCTGCTGAAGTTTAAAAATGCTTCGGAACTCTTCCATTGTTCTCGTAATTCCGCTGAAGTGTAAAAATGATTCGGAACTCTTCCATTTTTCTCGGTATTCCACTGAAGTTTAAAAATGCTTCGGACCTCTTCCATTGTTCTCGGAATTTTGCTGATGTATAAAAATGCTTCGGAACTCTTCCATTGTTCTCGGAATTCTGCTGGCGTTTAAAAATGCTTCGGAACTTTTCCATTTTTCTCGGTATTCCGCTGAAGTTTAAAAATGCTTTGGAACTTTCCATTGCTCTTGGAATTCTGGTGAAGTTTAAAAATGCTTTGGAACTTTTCCATTGTACTCGGAATTCTGCTGAAGTTTAAAAATGCTTCGGAATTCTACCATTGTTCTCGTAATTCTGCTGACGTTTAAAAATGCTTCCGAACTCTTCCATTGTTCTTGGAATTCCGCTGACATTCAAAAATGCTTCAAAACTCTTCCATTGTTCTCAGAATTCCACTGAAGTTTAAAAATGCTTTTGAACTTTTCCATTGCTCTCGGAATTCTGCTGAAGTTTAAAAATGCTTCCCAACCCTTCCATTGTTCTCAGAATTCCGCTGAAGTTTAAAAATGCTTCGGAACTCTTCCATTGTTCTCGGAATTCCGCTGACATTTAAAAATGCTTCGGAACTTTTCCTTTGTTCTCGGAATTCTGCTGACATTTATTTATGCTTTGGAACTCTTCCATTGTTCTCGGAATTAAGCTGACATTTAAAAATGCTTTGGAACTTTCCCATTGTTCTCGGAATTCTGGTGACATTTATAAATGCTTTGGAACTCTTCCATTGTTCTCGGAATTCTGCTGACGTTTAAAAATGCTTCAGAACACTCCCATTGTTCTCAGAATTCCGCTGAAGTGTAAAAATGCTTCGGAACTCTTTTATTTTTCTCGGTATTCCACTGAAGTTTAAAAATGCTTCGGACCTCTTCCATTGTTCTCGGAATTTTGCTGATGTATAAAAATGCTTCGGAACTCTTCCATTGTTCTCGGAATTCTGCTGGTGTTTAAAAATGCTTCAGAACTTTTCCATTTTTCTCGGTATTCCGCTGAAGTTTAGAAATGCTTTGGAACTTTCCATTGCTCTCGGAATTCTGGTGAAGTTTAAAAATGCTTTGGAACTTTTCCATTGTACTCGGAATTCTGCTGAAGTTTAAAAATGCTTCGGAACTCTTCCATTGTTCTCGTAATTCTGCTGACGTTTAAAAATGCTTCCGAACTCTTCCATTGTTCTTGGAATTCCGCTGACATTCAAAAATGGTTCAAAACTCTTCCATTGTTCTCAGAATTCTGGTGAAGTTTAAAAATGCTTTGGAACTTTTCCATTGCTCTCGGAATTCTGCTGAAGTTTAAAAATGCTTCCGAACCCTTCCATTGTTCTCAGAATTCCGCTGAAGTTTAAAAATGCTTCGGAACTCTTCCATTGTTCTCGGAATTCCGCTGACATTTAAAAATGCTTCGGAACTTTTCCTTTGTTCTCGGAATTCTGCTGACGTTTATTTATGCTTTGGAACTCTTCCATTGTTCTCGGAAATCTGCTGACGTTTAAAAATGCTTCAGAACACTCCCATTGCTCTCGGAATTCCGCTGAAGTGTAAAAATGCTTCGGAACTCTTCCATTTTTCTCGGTATTCCGCTGAAGTTTAAAAATGCTTCGGACCTCTTCCATTCTTCTCGGAATTTTGCTGATGTTTAAAAATGCTTCGGAACTCTTCCATTGTTCTCGGAATTCTGCTGGCATTTAAAAATGGTTCCGAACTCTTCCATTGTTCTCGGTATTCTGCTGATGTTTAAAAATGGTTCGGAACTCTTCAATATTTCTCAGAATTCTGCTGTAGTTTAAAAATGCTTTGGAACTCTTCCATTGTTCTCGGAATTCTGCTGAAGTTTAAAAATGCTTCTGAACTCATCCATTGTTCTCGGAATTCCGCTGAAGGTAAAAATGCTTCGGAACTCTTCCATTGTTCTCGGAATTAAGCTGACATTTAAAAATGCTTTGGAACTTTCCCATTGTTCTCGGAATTCTGCTGACATTTATAAATGCTTTGGAACTCTTCCATTGTTCTCGGAATTCTGCTGACGTTTAAAAATGCTTCATAACACTCCCATTGTTCTCGGAATTCCGCTGAAGTGTAAAAATGCTTCGGAATTCTTCCATTTTTCTCGGTATTCCACTGAAGTTTAAAAATGCTTTGGACCTCTTCCAATGTTCTCGGAATTTTGCTGATGTATAAAAATGCTTCGGAACTCTTCCATTGTTCTCGGAATTCTGCTGGCGTTTAAAAATGCTTCGGAACTTTTCCATTTTTCTCGGTATTCCGCTGAAGTTTAAAAATGCTTTGGAAATTTCCATTGCTCTCGGAATTCTGGTGAAGTTTAAAAATGCTTTGGAACTTTTCCATTGTACTCAGAATTCTGCTGAAGTTTAAAAATGCTTCGGAACTCTTCCATTGTTCTCGGAATTCTGCTGTAGTTTAAAAATGCTTTGGAACTCTTCCATTGTTCTTGGAATTCCGCTGAAGTTTAGAAATGCTTTTGAACTTTTCCATTGCTATCTGAATTCTGCTGAAGTTTAAAAATGGTTTGGAACTCTTCCATTGTTCTCAGAATTCTGCTGAAGTTTAAAAATGCTTCCGAACCCTTCCATTGTTCTCAGAATTCCGCTGAAGTTTAAAAATGCTTCCGAACTCTTCCATTGTTCTCAGAATTCTGCTGGCATTTAAAAATGGTTCTGAAATCTTCCATTGTTTTCGGAATTCTGCAGACATTTAAAAATGGTTCAGAACTCTTCAATAATTCTCAGAATTCTGCTGTAGTTTAAAAATGTTTGGAACTCTTCCATTGTTCTCGGAATTTTCTTGAAGTTTAAAAATGCTTCCAAACTCGTCCTTTGTTCTCGGAATTCCCCTCAAGTTTAATAATGCTTCGGAACTCTTCCATTGTTCGCGGAAATAAGCTGACATTTAGAAATGCTTTGGAACTTTCCCATTGTTCTCGGAATTCTGCTGAAGTTTATAAATTCTTTGGAACTCTTCCAGTGTTCTCGGAATTCTGCTGACGTTTAAAAATGCTTCAGAACACTCCCATTGTTCTCGGAATTCCGCTGAAGTGTAAAAATGCTTCGGAACTCTTCCATTTTTCTCGGTATTCCGCTGAAGTTTAAAAATGCTTCGGACCTCTTCCATTGTTCTCGGAATTTTACTGAAGTTTAAAAATGCTTCAGAACTCTTCCATTGTTCTCGGAATTCTGCTGACGTTTAAAAAAGCTTCAGAACACTCCCATTGTTCTCGGAATTCCACTGAAGTTTAAAAATGCTTCAGAACTCTTCCATTGTTCTCGGAATTCCGCTGATGTTTAAAAATGCTTTGGAACTCTTCCATTGTTCTCAGAATTCTGCTGACGTTTAAAAATGCTTTAGAACACTCCCATTGTTCTCGGAATTCCACTGAAGTTTAAAAATGCTTTGGTACTCTTCCATTGTTCTCGGAATTCTGCTGGCGTTTAAAAATTGTTCCGAACTCTTCCATTGTTCTCGGAATTCTGCTGACATTTAAAAATGGTTCGGAACTCTTCAATAATTCTCAGAATTCTGCTGTAGTTTAAAAATGCTTTGGAACTCTTCCATTGTTCTCGAAATTCTGCTGAAGTTTAAAAATGCTTCCGAACGCATCCATTGTTCTCGGAATTCCGCTGAAGTTTAAAAATGCTTCGGAACTCTTCCATTGTTCTCGGAATTCCGCTGACATTTAAAAATGCTTCGGAACTTTTCCTTTGTTCTCGAAATTCTTCTGACGTTTATTTATGCTTTGGAACTCTTCCATTGTTCTCGGAAATCTGCTGATGTTTAAAAATGCTTCAGAACAATCCCATTGCTCTAGGAATTCCGCTGAAGTGTAAAAATGCTTCGGAACTCTTCCATTTTTTTCGCTATTCCGCTGAAGTTTAAAAATGCTTCGGACCTCTTCCATTGTTCTCGGAATTTTGCTGATGTTTAAAAATGCTTCGGAACTCTTCCATTGTTCTCGGAATTCTGCTGGCGTTTAAAAATGGTTCCGAACTCTTCCATTGTTCTCGGTATTCTGCTGACGTTTAAAAATCGTTCGGAACTATTCAATTATTCTCAGAATTCTGCTGTAGTTTAAAAATGCTTTGGAACTCTTCCATAGTTCTTGGATTTCCGCTGAAGTTTAGAAATGCTTTTGAACTTTTCCATTGCTTCCTGAATTCTGCTGAAGTTTAAAAATGCTTTGGAACTCTTCCATTGTTCTCAGAATTCTGCTGAAGTTTATAAATGCTTCCGAACCCTTCCATTGTTCTCAAAATTCCGCTGACATTTAATAATGTTTCGGAACTTTTCCTTTGTTCTCGGAATTCTGCTGACGTTTATAAATGCTTCGGAATTCTTCCATTTTTCTCGGTATTCCGCTGAAGTTTAAAAATGCTTCGGACCTCTTCCATTGTTCTCGGAATTTTGCTGATGTTTAAAAATGCTTCAGAACTCTTCCATTGTTCTCGGAATTCTGCTGGCGTTTAAAAATGGTTCCGAACTCTTCCATTGTTCTCGGATTTCTGCTGACGTTTAAAAATGGTTCGGAACTCTTCCATTGTTCTCCGAATTCCGCTGATATTTAAAAATGCTTCGGAACTTTTCCATTGTTCTCGGAATTCTGCTGACGTTTATAAATGCTTTGGAACTCTTCCATTGTTCTCGGAATTCTGCTGACGGTTAAAAATACTTCAGAACAATCCCATTGTTCTCGGAATTCCGCTGAAGTTTAAAAATGCTTCGGAACTCTTCCATTGTTCTCGGAATTCCGGTGAAGTTTAAAAATGCTTCGTAACTCTTCCATTGTTCTCGGAATTCTGCTGGCGTTTAAAAATGGTTCCGAACTCTTCCATTGTTCTCGGAATTCTGCTGACATTTATTTATGCTTTGGAACTCTTCCATTGTTCTCGGAAATCTGCTGACGTTTAAAAATGCTTCAGAACACTCCCATTGCTCTCGGAATTCCGCTAAAGTGTAAAAATGCTTCGGAACTCTTCCATTTTTCTCGGTATTCCGCTAAAGTTTAAATATGCTTCGGACCTCTTCCATTGTTCTCGGAATTTTGCTGATGTTTAAAAATGCTTCGGAACTCTTCCATTGTTCTCGGAATTCTGCTGGCGTTTAAAAATGGTTCCGAACTCTTCCATTGTTCTCGGTATTCTGCTGACGTTTAAAAATGATTCGGAACTCTTCAATATTTCTCAGAATTCTGCTGTAGTTTAAAAATGCTTTGGAACTCTTCCATTGTTCTCGGAATTCTGCTGAAGTTTAAAAATGCTTCCGAACTCGTCCATTGTTCTCGGAATTCCGCTGAAGTTTAAAAATGCTTCGGAACTCTTCCATTGTTCTCGGAATTAAGCTGACATTTAAAAATGGTTTGGAACTTTCCCATTGTCCTCGGAATTCTGGTGACATTTATAAATGCTTTGGAACTCTTCCATTGTTCTCGGAATTCTGCTGACGTTTAAAAATGCTTCAGAACACTCCCATTGTTCTCAGAATTCCGCTGAAGTGTAAAAATGCTTCGGAACTCTTCCATTTTTCTCGGTATTCCACTGAAGTTTAAAAATGCTTCGGACCTCTTCCATTGTTCTCGGAATTTTGCTGATGTATAAAAATGCTTCGGAACTCTTCCATTGTTCTCGGAATTCTGCTGGTGTTTAAAAATGCTTCAGAACTTTTCCATTTTTCTCGGTATTCCGCTGAAGTTTAGAAATGCTTTGGAACTTTCCATTGCTCTCGGAATTCTGGTGAAGTGTAAAAATGCTTTGGAACTTTTCCATTGTACTCGGAATTCTGCTGAAGTTTAAAAATGCTTCGGAACTCTTCCATTGTTCTCGTAATTCTGCTGACGTTTAAAAATGCTTCCGAACTCTTCCATTGTTCTTGGAATTCCGCTGACATTCAAAAATGCTTCAAAACTCTTCCATTGTTCTCAGAATTCTGGTGAAGTTTAAAAATGCTTTGGAACTTTTCCATTGCTCTCGGAATTCTGCTGAAGTTTAAAAATGCTTCCGAACCCTTCCATTGTTCTCAGATTTCCGCTGAAGTTTAAAAATGCTTCGGAACTCTTCCATTGTTCTCGGAATTCCGCTGACATTTAAAAATGCTTCGGAACTTTTCCTTTGTTCTCGGAATTCTGCTGACGTTTATTTATGCTTTGGAACTCTTACATTGTTCTCGGAAATCTGCTGACGTTTAAAAATGCTTCAGAACACGCCCATTGCTCTCGGAATTCCGCTGAAGTGTAAAAATGCTTCGGAACTCTTCCATTTTTCTCGGTATTCCGCTGAAGTTTAAAAATGCTTCGGACCTCTTCCATTGTTCTCGGAATTTTGCTGATGTTTAAAAATGCTTCGGAACTCTTCCATTGTTCTCGGAATTCTGCTGGCATTTAAAAATGGTTCCGAACTCTTCCATTGTTCTCGGTATTCTGCTGACATTTAAAAATGGTTCGGAACTCTTCAATATTTCTCAGAATTCTGCTGTAGTTTAAAAATGCTTTGGAACTCTTCCATTGTTCTCGGAATTCTGCTGAAGTTTAAAAATGCTTCTGAACTCATCCATTGTTCTCGGAATTCCGCTGAAGGTAAAAATGCTTCGGAACTCTTCCATTGTTCTCGGAATTAAGCTGACATTTAAAAATGCTTTGGAACTTTCCCATTGTTCTCGGAATTCTGCTGACATTTATAAATGCTTTGGAACTCTTCCATTGTTCTCGGAATTCTGCTGACGTTTAAAAATGCTTCATAACACTCCCATTGTTCTCGGAATTCCGCTGAAGTGTAAAAATGCTTCGGAATTCTTCCATTTTTCTCGGTATTCCACTGAAGTTTAAAAATGCTTCGGACCTCTTCCATTGTTCTCAGAATTTTGCTGATGTATAAAAATGCTTCGGAACTCTTCCATTGTTCTCGGAATTCTGCTGGCGTTTAAAAATGCTTCGGAACTTTTCCATTTTTCTCGGTATTCCGCTGAAGTTTAAAAATGCTTTGGAAATTTCCATTGCTCTCGGAATTCTGGTGAAGTTTAAAAATGCTTTGGAACTTTTCCATTGTACTCAGAATTCTGCTGAAGTTTAAAAATGCTTCGGAACTCTTCCATTGTTCTCGGAATTCTGCTGTTGTTTAAAAATGCTTTGGAACTCTTCCATTGTTCTTGGAATTCCGCTGAAGTTTAGAAATGCTTTTGAACTTTTCCATTGCTATCTGAATTCTGCTGAAGTTTAAAAATGGTTTGGAACTCTTCCATTGTTCTCAGAATTCTGCTGAAGTTTAAAAATGCTTCCGAACCCTTCCATTGTTCTCAGAATTCCGCTGAAGTTTAAAAATGCTTCGGAACTCTTCCATTGTTCTCGAAATTCCGCTGACATTTAATAATGCTTCGGAACTTTTCCTTTGTTTTCGGAATTCTGCTGACGTTTATTAATTCTTTGGAACACTTCCATTGTTCTCGGAATTTTGCTGACGTTTAAAAATGCTTCAGAATACTCCCATTGCTCTCGGAATTCCGTTGTAGTGTAAAAATGCTTCGTAACTCTTCCATTTTTCTCGGTATTCCGCTGAAGTTTAAAAATGCTTCGGACCTCTTCCATTGTTCTCGGAATTTGCTGATGATTAAAAATGCTTCAGAACTCTTCCATTGTTCTCGGAATTCTGCTGGCGTTTAAAAATGGTTCCGAACTCTTACATTGTTCTCGGAATTCCGCTGACATTTAAAAATGGTTCGGAACTTTTCCATTGTTCTCGGAATTCTGCTGACGTTTATAAATGCTTTGGAACTCTTCCATTGTTCTCGGAATTCTGCTGACGTTTAAAAATACTTCAGAACAATCCCATTGTTCTCGGAATTCCACTGAAGTTTAAAAATGCTTCGGAACTCTTCCATTGTTCTTGGTATTCCGCTGAACTTTAAAAATGCTTTTGAACTTTTCCATTGCTCTCGGAATTCTGGTGAAGTTTAAAAATGCTTTGGAACTTTTCTATTGTACTCGGAATTCTGCTGAAGTTTAAAAATGCTTCGGAACTCTTCCATTGTTCTCGGAATTCTGCTGACATTGAAAAATGCTTCCGAACTCTTCCATTGTTCTCGGAATTCCGCTGAAGTTTAAAAATGCTTCCGAACTCTTCCATTGTTCTCAGAATTCTGCTGGCATTTAAAAATGGTTCTGAAATCTTCCATTGTTTTCGGAATTCTGCAGACATTTAAAAATGGTTCAGAACTCTTCAATAATTCTCAGAATTCTGCTGTAGTTTAAAAATGTTTGGAACTCTTCCATTGTTCTCGGAATTTTCTTGAAGTTTAAAAATGCTTCCAAACTCGTCCTTTGTTCTCGGAATTCCCCTCAAGTTTAATAATGCTTCGGAACTCTTCCATTGTTCTCGGAAATAAGCTGACATTTAGAAATGCTTTGGAACTTTCCCATTGTTCTCGGAATTCTGCTGAAGTTTATAAATTCTTTGGAACTCTTCCAGTGTTCTCGGAATTCTGCTGACGTTTAAAAATGCTTCAGAACACTCCCATTGTTCTCGGAATTCCGCTGAAGTGTAAAAATGCTTCGGAACTCTTCCATTTTTCTCGGTATTCCGCTGAAGTTTAAAAATGCTTCGGACCTCTTCCATTGTTCTCGGAATTTTACTGATGTATAAAAATGCTTCAGAACTCTTCCATTGTTCTCGGAATTCCGCTGACATTTAAAAAAGCTTTGGAGCTTTTCCATTGTTCTCGGAATTCTGCTGACGTTTATAAATGCTTTGGAACTCTTCCATTGTTCTCAGAATTCTGCTGATGTTTAAAAATGCTTCCGAACTCTTCCATTGTTCTCGGAATTCCGCTGAAGTTTAAAAATGCTTCGGAACTCTTCCATTGTTCTCGGAATTCTGCTGGCGTTTAAAAATGGTTCCGAACTCTTCCATTGTTCTCGGAATTCTGCTGACATTTAAAAATGGTTCGGAACTCTTCAATAATTCTCAGAATTCTGCTGTAGTTTAAAAATGCTTTGGAACTCTTCCATTGTTCTCGAAATTCTGCTGAAGTTTAAAAATGCTTCCGAACGCTTCCATTGTTCTCGGAATTCCGCTGAAGTTTAAAAATGCTTCGGAACTCTTCGACTGTTCTCGGAATTAAGCTGACATTTAAAAATGCTTTGGAACTTTCCCATTGTTCTCGGAATTCTGCTGACGTTTATAAATGCTTTGGAACTCTTCCATTGTTCTCGGAATTCTGCTGACGTTTAAAAAAGCTTCAGAACACTCCCATTGTTCTCGGAATTCCACTGAAGTTTAAAAATGCTTCGGAACTCTTCCATTGTTCTCGGAATTCCGCTGATGTTTAAAAATGCTTTGGAACTCATCCATTGTTCTCAGAATTCTGCTGACGTTTAAAAATGCTTTAGAACACTCCCATTGTTCTCGGAATTCCACTGAAGTTTAAAAATGCTTTGGAACTCTTCCATTGTTCTCGGAATTCTGCTGGCGTTTAAAAATTGTTCCGAACTCTTCCATTGTTCTCGGAATTCTGCTGACATTTAAAAATGGTTCGGAACTCTTCAATAATTCTCAGAATTCTGCTGTAGTTTAAAAATGCTTTGGAACTCTTCCATTGTTCTCGAAATTCTGCTGAAGTTTAAAAATGCTTCCGAACGCATCCATTGTTCTCGGAATTCCGCTGACATTTAAAAATGCTTCGGAACTCTTCCATTGTTCTCGGAATTCCGCTGACATTTAAAAATGCTTCGGAACTTTTCCTTTGTTCTCGAAATTCTTCTGACGTTTATTTATGCTTTGGAACTCTTCCATTGTTCTCGGAAATCTGCTGATGTTTAAAAATGCTTCAGAACACTCCCATTGCTCTCGGAATTCCGCTGAAGTGTAAAAATGCTTCGGAACTCTTCCATTTTTTTCGCTATTCCGCTGAAGTTTAAAAATGCTTCGGACCTCTTCCATTGTTCTCGGAAATTTGCTGATGTTTAAAAATGCTTCGGAACTCTTCCATTGTTTTCGGAATTCTGCTGGCGTTTAAAAATGGTTCCGAACTCTTCCATTGTTCTCGGTATTCTGCTGATGTTTAAAAATGGTTCGGAACTATTCAATTATTCTCAGAATTCTGCTGTAGTTTAAAAATGCTTTGGAACTCTTCCATAGTTCTTGGATTTCCGCTGAAGTTTAGAAATGCCTTTGAACTTTTCCATTGCTATCTGAATTCTGCTGAAGTTTAAAAATGCTTTGGAACTCTTCCATTGTCCTCAGAATTCTGCTGAAGTTTAAAAATGCTTCCGAACCCTTCCATTGTTCTCAGAATTCCGCTGAAGTTTAAAAATGCTTCGGAACTCTTCCATTGTTCTCGAAATTCCGCTGACATTTAATAATGCTTCGGAACTTTTCCTTTGTTCTCGGAATTCTGCTGACGTTTATTAATGCTTTGGAACTCTTCCATTGTTCTCGGAAATCTGCTGATGTTTAAAAATGCTTCAGAATACTCCCATTGCTCTCGGTATTCCGCTGTAGTGTAAAAATGCTTCGGAACTCTTCCATTTTTCTCGGTATTCCGCTGAAGTTTAAAAATGCTTCGGACCTCTTCCATTGTTCTCGGAATTTTGCTGATGTTTAAAAATGCTTCAGAACTCTTCCATTGTTCTCGGAATTCTGCTGGCGTTTAAAAATGGTTCCGAACTCTTCCATTGTTCTCGGATTTCTGCTGACGTTTAAAAATGGTTCGGAACTCTTCCATTGTTCTCCGAATTCCGCTGATATTTAAAAATGCTTCGGAACTTTTCCATTGTTCTCGGAATTCTGCTGACGTTTATAAATGCTTTGGAACTCTTCCATTGTTCTCGGAATTCTGCTGACGGTTAAAAATACTTCAGAACAATCCCATTGTTCTCGGAATTCCACTGAAGTTTAAAAATGCTTCGGAACTCTTCCATTGTTCTTGGTATTGCGCTGAAGTTTAAAAATGCTTTGGAACTATTCCATTGTTCTCGGAATTCTGCTGACGTTTAAAAATGCTTCAGAATACTCCCATTGCTCTCGGAATTCCGCTGTAGTGTAAAAATACTTCGGAACTCTTCCATTTTTCTCGGTATTCCGCTGAAGTTTAAAAATGCTTCCGAACTCTTCCATTGTTCTCGGAATTCCGCTGAAGTTTAAAAATGCTTCGGAACTCTTCCATTGTTCTCGGAATTAAGCTGACATTTAAAAATGCTTTGGAACTTTCCCATTGTTCTCGGAATTCTGCTGACGTTTATAAATGCTTTGGAACTCTTCCATTGTTCTCGGAATTCTGCTGACGTTTAAAAATGCTTCAGAACACTCCCATTGTTCTCGGAATTCCACTGAAGTGTAAAAATGCTTCGGAACTCTTCCATTGTCCTCGGAATTCCGCTGTAGTGTAAAAATGCTTCGGAACTCTTCCATTTTTCTCGGTATTCCGCTGAAGTTTAAAAATGCTTCGGACCTCTTCCATTGTTCTCGGAATTTTGCTGATGTTTAAAAATGCTTCAGAACTCTTCCATTGTTCTCGGAATTCTGCTGGCGTTTAAAAATGGTTCCGAACTCTTCCATTGTTCTCGGATTTCTGCTGACGTTTAAAAATGGTTCGGAACTCTTCCATTGTTCTCCGAATTCCGCTGATATTTAAAAATGCTTCGGAACTTTTCCATTGTTCTCGGAATTCTGCTGACGTTTATAAATGCTTTGGAACTCTTCCATTGTTCTCGGAATTCTGCTGACGGTTAAAAATACTTCAGAACAATCCCATTGTTCTCGGAATTCCACTGAAGTTTAAAAATGCTTCGGAACTCTTCCATTGTTCTTGGTATTGCGCTGAAGTTTAAAAATGCTTTGGAACTATTCCATTGTTCTCGGAATTCTGCTGACGTTTAAAAATGCTTCAGAATACTCCCATTGCTCTCGGAATTCCGCTGTAGTGTAAAAATACTTCGGAACTCTTCCATTTTTCTCGGTATTCCGCTGAAGTTTAAAAATGCTTCCGAACTCTTCCATTGTTCTCGGAATTCCGCTGAAGTTTAAAAATGCTTCGGAACTCTTCCATTGTTCTCGGAATTAAGCTGACATTTAAAAATGCTTTGGAACTTTCCCATTGTTCTCGGAATTCTGCTGACGTTTATAAATGCTTTGGAACTCTTCCATTGTTCTCGGAATTCTGCTGACGTTTAAAAATGCTTCAGAACACTCCCATTGTTCTCGGAATTCCACTGAAGTGTAAAAATGCTTCGGAACTCTTCCATTGTCCTCGGAATTCCGCTGATGTTTAAAAATGCTTTGGAACTCTTCCATTTTTCTCAGAATTCTGCTGACGTTTAAAAATGCTTTAGAACACTCCCATTGTTCTCGGAATTCCACTGAAGTTTAAAAATGCTTCGAAACTCTTTCATTGTTCTCGGAATTCTGCTGGCGTTTAAAAATGGTTCCGAACTATTCCATTGTTCTCGGAATTCTGCTGTAGTTTAAAAATGCTTTGGAACTCTTCCATTGTTCTGAAATTCTGCTGACATTTAAAAATGCTTCGGAACTTTTCCTTTGTTCTCGAAATTCTGCTGACGTTTATTTATGCTTTGGAACTCTTCCATTGTTCTCGGAAATCTGCTGATGTTTAAAAATGCTTCAGAACACTCCCATTGCTCTCGGAATTCCGCTGAAGTGTAAAAATGCTTCGGAACTCTTCCATTTTTTTCGCTATTCCGCTGAAGTTTAAAAATGCTTCGGACCTCTTCCATTGTTCTCGGAATTTTGCTGATGTTTAAAAATGCTTCGGAACTCTTCCATTGTTTTCGGAATTCTGCTGGCGTTTAAAAATGGTTCCGAACTCTTCCATTGTTCTCGGTATTCTGCTGATGTTTAAAAATGGTTCGGAACTATTCAATTATTCTCAGAATTCTGCTGTAGTTTAAAAATGCTTTGGAACTCTTCCATAGTTCTTGGATTTCCGCTGAAGTTTAGAAATGCTTTTGAACTTTTCCATTGCTATCTGAATTCTGCTGAAGTTTAAAAATGCTTCCGAACCCTTCCATTGTTCTCAGAATTCCGCTGAAGTTTAAAAATGCTTCGGAACTCTTCCATTGTTCTCGAAATTCCGCTGACATTTAATAATGCTTCGGAACTTTTCCTTTGTTCTCGGAATTCTGCTGACGTTTATTAATGCTTTGGAACTCTTCCATTGTTCTCGGAATTCTGCTGATGTTTAGAAATGCTTCAGAATACTCCCATTGCTCTCGTAATTCCGCTGTAGTGTAAAAATGCTTCGGAACTCTTCCATTTTTCTCGGTATTCCGCTGAAGTTTAAAAATGCTTCGGACCTCTTCCATTGTCCTCGGAATTTTGCTGATGTTTAAAAATGCTTCAGAACTCTTCCATTGTTCTCGGAATTCTGCTGGCGTTTAAAAATGGTTCCGAACTCTTCCATTGTTCTCGGATTTCTGCTGACGTTTAAAAATGGTTCGGAACTCTTCCATTGTTCTCGGAATTCCGCTGATATTTAAAAATGCTTCGGAACTTTTCCATTGTTCTCGGAATTCTGCTGACGTTTATAAATGCTTTGGAACTCTTCCATTGTTCTCGGAATTCTGCTGACGGTTAAAAATACTTCAGAACAATCCCATTGTTCTCGGAATTCCACTGAAGTTTAAAAATGCTTCGGAACTCTTCCATTGTTCTTGGTATTGCGCTGAACTTTAAAAATGCTTTGGAACTATTCCATTGTTCTCGGAATTCTGCTGACGTTTAAAAATGCTTCAGAATACTCCCATTGCTCTCGGAATTCCGCTGTAGTGTAAAAATACTTCGGAACTCTTCCATTTTTCTCGGTATTCCGCTGAAGTTAAAAAATGCTTCCGAACTCTTCCATTGTTCTCGGAATTCCGCTGAAGTTTAAAAATGCTTCGGAACTCTTCCATTTTTCTCGGAATTCTGCTGGCGTTTAAAAATGGTTCAGAATTCCGCTGAAGTTTAAAAATGCTTCGGAACTCTTCCATTGTTCTCGAAATTCCGCTGACATTTAATAATGCTTCGGAACTTTTCCTTTGTTGTCGGAATTCTGCTGACGTTTATTAATGCTTTGGAATAATTCCATTGTTCTCGCAATTCTGCTGACGTTTCAAAATGCTTCAGAATACTCCCATTGCTCTCGGAATTCCGCTGTAGTGTAAAAATGCTTCTGAACTCTTCCATTTTTCTTGGTATTCCGCTGAAGTTTAAAAATGCTTCGGACCTCTTCCATTGTTCTCGGAATTCCGCTGAAGTTTAAAAATGCTTCGGAACTCTTCCATTGTTCTCGGAATTCTGCTGGCGTTTAAAAATGGTTCCGAACTCTTCCATTGTTCTCGGAATTCTGCAGACATTTAAAAATGGTTCCGAACTCTTCCATTGTTCTCGGAATTCTGCTGACGTTTAAAAATGGTTCGGAACTCTTCCATTGTTCTCGGAATTCCGCTGACCTTTAAAAATGCTTCGGAACTTTTCCATTGTTCTCGGAATTCTGCTGACGTTTATAAATGCTTTGGAACTCTTCCATTGTTCTCAGAATTCTGCTGACGTTTAAAAATACTTCAGAACAATCCCATTGTTCTCGGAATTCCACTGAAGTTTAAAAATGCTTCGGAACTCTTCCATTGTTCTTGGTATTCCGCTGAAGTTTAAAAATGCTTTTGAACTTTTCCATTGCTCTCGGAATTCTGTTGAAGTTTAAAAATGCTTTGGAACGTTTCTATTGTTCTCGGAATTCTGCTGAAGTTTAAAAATGCTTCGGAACTCTTCCATTGTTCTCGGAATTCTGCTGACGTTTAAAAATGCTTCCGAACTCTTCCATTGTTTTCGGAATTCCGCTGAAGTTTAAAAATGCTTCGGAACTCTTCCATTGTTCTCGGAATTCTGCTGGCGTTTAAAAATGGTTCCGAACTCTTCCATTGTTCTCGGAATTCTGCAGACATTTAAAAATGGTTCAGAACTCTTCAATAATTCTCAGAATTCTGCTGTAGTTCAAAAATGCTTTGGAACTCTTCCATTGTTCTCGGAATTCTGCTGAAGTTTAAAAATGTTTCCAAACTCGTCCATTGTTCTCGGAATTCCGCTGAAGTTTAAAAGTGCTTCGGAATCTCCCATTGTTCTCGGAATTAAGCTGACATTTAAAAATGCTTTGGAACTTTTCCATTGCTCTCGGAATTCTGGTGAAGTTTAAAAATGCTTTGGAACTTTTCCATTGTACTCAGAATTCTGCTGAAGTTTAAAAATGCTTCGGAACTTTTCCATTGTTCTCGGAATATTGCTGGCATTTAAAAATGGTTCCGAACTCTTCCATTGTTCTCAGAATTCTGCTGACGTTTAAAAATGGTTCGGAACTCTTCAATAATTCTCAGAATTCTGCTGTAGTTTAAAAATGCTTTGGAACTCTTCCATTGTTCTCGGAATTCTGCTGAAGTTTAAAAATGCTTCCGAACTCGTCCACTGTTCCCGGAATTCCGCTGAAGTTGAAAAATGCTTCGGAACTCTTCCATTGTTCTCGGAATTAAGCTGACATTTAAAAATGCTTTGGAACTTTCCCATTGTTCTCGGTAATTCTGCTGACGTTTATAAATGCTTTGGAACTCTTCCATTGTTCTCGGAATTCTGCTGACGTTTAAAAATACTTCAGAGCAATCCCATTGTTCTCGGAATTCAACTGAAGTTTAAAAATGCTTTGGAACTCTTCCATTGTTCTTGGTATTCCGCTGAAGTTTAAAAATGCTTTTGAACTTTTCCATTGCTCTCGGAATTCTGGTGAAGTTTAAAAATGCTTTGGAACTTTTCTATTGTACTCGGAATTCTGCTGAAGTTTAAAAATGCTTAGGAACTCTTCCATTGTTCTCGGAATTCTGCTGTCGTTTAAAAATGCTTCCGAACTCTTCCATTGTTCTCGGAATTCCGCTGAAGTTTAAAAATGCTTCGGAACTCTTCCATTGTTCTCGGAATTCTGCTGGCGTTTAAAAATGGTTCCGAACTCTTCCATTGTTTTCGGAATTCTGCAGACATTTAAAAATGGTTCAGAACTCTTCAATAATTCTCAGAATTCTGCTGTAGTTTAAAAATGCTTTGGAACTCTTCCATAGTTCTTGGAATTCCGCTGAAGTTTAGAAATGCTTTTGAACTTTTCCATTGCTATCTGAATTCTGCTGAAGTTTAAAAATGCTTTGGAACTCTTCCATTGTTCTCAGAATTCTGCTGAAGTTTAAAAATGCTTCCGAACCCTTCCATTGTTCTCAGAATTCCGCTGAAGTTTAAAAATGCTTCGTAACTCTTCCATTGTTCTCGAAATTCCGCTGACATTTAATAATGCTTCTTAACTTTTCCTTTGTTCTCGGAATTCTGCTGACGTTTATTAATGCTTTGGAACTCTTCCATTGTTCTCGGAATTCTGCTGATGTTTAAAAATGCTTCAGAATACTCCCATTGCTCTCGGAATTCCGCTGTAGTGTAAAAATGCTTCGGAACTCTTCCATTTTTCTCGGTATTCCGCTGAAGTTTAAAAATGCTTCCGAACTCTTCCATTGTTCTCGGAATTCCGCTGAAGTTTAAAAATGCTTCGGAACTCATCCATTGTTCTCGGAATTCTGCTGGCGTTTAAAAATGGTTCCGAACTCTTCCATTGTTCTCGGAATTCTGCAGACATTTAAAAATGGTTCAGAATTCCGCTGAAGTTTAAAAATGCTTCGGAACTCTTCCATTGTTCTCGAAATTCCGCTGACATTTAATAATGCTTCGGAACTTTTCCTTTGTTCTCGGAATTCTGCTGACGTTTATTAATGCTTGGGAACTATTCCATTGTTCTCGCAATTCTGCTGACGTTTAAAAATGCTTCAGAATACTCCCATTGCTCTCGGAATTCCGCTGTAGTGTAAAAATGCTTCTGAACTCTTCCATTTTTCTTGGTATTCCGCTGAAGTTTAAAAATGCTTCGGACTTCTTCCATTGTTCTCGGAATTCCGCTGAAGTTTAAAAATGCTTCGGAACTCTTCCATTGTTCTCGGAATTCTGCTGGCGTTTAAAAATGGTTCCGATCTCTTCCATTGTTCTCGGAATTCTGCAGACATTTAAAAATGGTTCCGAACTCTTCCATTGTTCTCGGAATTCTGCTGACGTTTAAAAATGGTTCGGAACTCTTCCATTGTTCTCGGAATTCCGCTGACATTTAAAAATGCTTCGGAACTTTTCCATTGTTCTCGGAACTCTGCTGACGTTTATAAATGCTTTGGAAAGTTTCCATTGTTCTCGGAATTATGCTGACGTTTAAAAATACTTCAGAACAATCCCATTGTTCTCGGAATTCTGCTGACGTTTAAAAATGCTTCCGAACTCTTCCATTGTTTTCGGAATTCCGCTGAAGTTTAAAAATGCTTCGGAACTCTTCCATTGTTCTCGGAATTCTGCTGGCGTTTAAAAATGGTTCCGAACTCTTCCATTGTTCTCGGAATTCTGCAGACATTTAAAAATGGTTCAGAACTCTTCAATAATTCTCAGAATTCTGCTGTAGTTTTAAAATGCTTTGGAACTCTTCCATTGTTCTCGGAATTCTGCTGAAGTTTAAAAATGCTTCCAAACTCGTCCATTGTTCTCGGAATTCCGCTGAAGTTTAAAAATGCTTCGGAACTCTCCCATTGTTCTCGGAATTAAGCTGACATTTAAAAATGCTTTGGAACTTTTCCATTGCTCTCGGAATTCTGGTGAAGTTTAAAAATGCTTTGGAACTTTTCCATTGTACTCAGAATTCTGCTGAAGTTTAAAAATGCTTCGGAACTTTTCCATTGTTCTCGGAATTTTGCTGGCATTTAAAAATGGTTCCGAACTCTTCCATTGTTCTCAGAATTCTGCTGACATTTAAAAATGGTTCGGAACTCTTCAATAATTCTCAGAATTCTGCTGTAGTTTAAAAATGCTTTGGAACTCTTCCATTGTTCTCGGAATTCTGCTGAAGTTTAAAAATGCTTCCGAACTCGTCCACTGTTCCCGGAATTCCGCTGAAGTTGAAAAATGCTTCGGAACTCTTCCATTGTTCTCGGAATTAAGCTGACATTTAAAAATGCTTTGGAACTTTCCCATTGTTCTCGGTAATTCTGCTGACGTTTATAAATGCTTTGGAACTCTTCCATTGTTCTCGGAATTCTGCTGACGTTTAAAAATACTTCAGAGCAATCCCATTGTTCTCGGAATTCCACTGAAGTTTAAAAATGCTTCGGAACTCTTCCATTGTTCTTGGTATTCCGTTGAAGTTTAAAAATGCTTTTGAACTTTTCCATTGCTCTCGGAATTCTGGTGAAGTTTAAAAATGCTTTGGAACTTTTCTATTGTACTCGGAATTCTGCTGAAGTTTAAAAATGCTTAGGAACTCTTCCATTGTTCTCGGAATTCTGCTGTCGTTTAAAAATGCTTCCGAACTCTTCCATTGTTCTCGGAATTCCGCTGAAGTTTAAAAATGCTTCGGAACTCTTCCATTGTTCTCGGAATTCTGCTGGCGTTTAAAAATGGTTCCGAACTCTTCCATTGTTTTCGGAATTCTGCAGACATTTAAAAATGGTTCAGAACGCTTCAATAATTCTCAGAATTCTGCTGCAGTTTAAAAATGCTTTGGAACTCTTCCATTGTTCTCGGAATTCTGCTGAAGTTTAAAAATGCTTCCAAACTCGTCCATTGTTCTCGGAATTCCGCTGAAGTTTAAAAATGCTTCGGAACTCTTCCATTGTTCTCGGAAATAAGCTGACATTTAAAAATGCTTTGGAACTTTCCCATTGTTCTCGGAATTCTGCTGAAGTATATAATTTCTTTGGAACTCTTCCAGTGTTCTCGGAATTCTGTTGACGTTTAAAAATGCTTCAGAACACTCCCATTGTTCTCGGAATTCCGCTGAAGTGTAAAAATGCTTCGGAACTCTTCCATTTTTCTCGGTATTCCGCTGAAGTTTAAAAATGCTTCGGAACTCTTCCATTGTTCTTGGAATTAAGCTGACATTTAAAAATGCTTTGGAACTTTTCCATTGCTCTCGGAATTCTGGTGAAGTTTAAAAATGCTTTGGAACTTTTCCATTGTACTCAGAATTCTGCTGAAGTTTAAAAATGCTTCGGAACTTTTCCATTGTTCTCGGAATTTTGCTGGCATTTAAAAATGGTTCCGAACTCTTCCATTGTTCTCAGAATTCTGCTGACATTTAAAAATGGTTCGGAACTCTTCAATAATTCTCAGAATTCTGCTGTAGTTTAAAAATGCTTTGGAACTCTTCCATTGTTCTCGGAATTCTGCTGAAGTTTAAAAATGCTTCCGAACTCGTCCACTGTTCCCGGAATTCCGCTGAAGTTGAAAAATGCTTCGGAACTCTTCCATTGTTCTCGGAATTAAGCTGACATTTAAAAATGCTTTGGAACTTTCCCATTGTTCTCGGTAATTCTGCTGACGTTTATAAATGCTTTGGAACTCTTCCATTGTTCTCGGAATTCTGCTGACGTTTAAAAATACTTCAGAGCAATCCCATTGTTCTCGGAATTCCACTGAAGTTTAAAAATGCTTCGGAACTCTTCCATTGTTCTTGGTATTCCGTTGAAGTTTAAAAATGCTTTTGAACTTTTCCATTGCTCTCGGAATTCTGGTGAAGTTTAAAAATGCTTTGGAACTTTTCTATTGTACTCGGAATTCTGCTGAAGTTTAAAAATGCTTAGGAACTCTTCCATTGTTCTCGGAATTCTGCTGTCGTTTAAAAATTCTTCCGAACTCTTCCATTGTTCTCGGAATTCCGCTGAAGTTTAAAAATGCTTCGGAACTCTTCCATTGTTCTCGGAATTCTGCTGGCGTTTAAAAATGGTTCCGAACTCTTCCATTGTTTTCGGAATTCTGCAGACATTTAAAAATGGTTCAGAACTCTTCAATAATTCTCAGAATTCTGCTGCAGTTTAAAAATGCTTTGGAACTCTTCCATTGTTCTCGGAATTCTGCTGAAGTTTAAAAATGCTTCCAAACTCGTCCATTGTTCTCGGAATTCCGCTGAAGTTTAAAAATGCTTCGGAACTCTTCCATTGTTCTCAGAATTCTGCTGGCATTTAAAAATGGTTCCGAAATCTTCCATTGTTTTCGGAATTCTGCAGACATTTAAAAATGGTTCAGAACTCTTCAATAATTCTCAGAATTCTGCTGTAGTTTAAAAATGCTTTGGAACTTTTCCATTGTTCTTGGAATTTTCTTGAAGTTTAAAAATGCTTCCAAACTCGTCCTTTGTTCTCGGAATTCCCCTCTAGTTTAATAATGCTTCGGAACTCTTCCATTGTTCTCGGAAATAAGCTGACATTTAAAAATGATTTGGAACTTTCCCATTGTTCTCGGAATTCTGCTGAAGTTTATAAATTCTTTGGAACTCTTCCAGTGTTCTCGGAATTCTGCTGACGTTTAAAAATGCTTCAGAAGACTCCCATTGTTCTCGGAATTCCGCTGAAGTGTAAAAATGCTTTGGAACTCTTCCATTTTTCTCGGTATTCCGCTGAAGTTTAAAAATGCTTCGGACCTCTTCCATTGTTCTCGGAATTTTGCTAATGTATAAAAATGCTTCAGAACTCTTCTATTGTTCTCAGAATTCCGCTGACATTTAAAAAAGCTTTGGAGCTTTTCCATTGTTCTCGGAATTCTGCTGACGTTTATAAATGCTTTGGAACTCTTCCATTGTTCTCAGAATTCTGCTGATGTTTAAAAATGCTTCCGAACTCTTCCATTGTTCTCGGAATTCCGCTGAAGTTTAAAAATGCTTCGGAATTCTTCCATTGTTCTCGGAATTCTGCTGGCGTTTAAAAATGGTTCCGAACTCTTCCATTGTTCTCGGAATTCTGCTGACATTTAAAAATGGTTCGGAACTCTTCAATAATTCTCAGAATTCTGCTGTAGTTTAAAAATGCTTTGGAACTCTTCCATTGTTCTCGAAATTCTGCTGAAGTTTAAAAATGCTTCCGAACGCTTCCATTGTTCTCGGAATTCCGCTGAAGTTTAAAAATGCTTCGGAACTCTTCCATTGTTCTCGGAATTAAGGTGACATTTAAAAATGCTTTGGAACTTTCCCATTGTTCTCGGAATTCTGCTGATGTTTATAAATGCTTTGGAACTCTTCCATTGTTCTCGGAATTCTGCTGACGTTTAAAAATGCTTCAGAACACTCCCATTGTTCTCGGAATTCCACTGAAGTGTAAAAATGCTTCGGAACTCTTCCATTGTTCTCGGAATTCCGCTGATGTTTAAAAATGCTTTGGAACTCTTCCATTTTTCTCAGAATTCTGCTGACGTTTAAAAATGCTTTAGAACACTCCCATTGTTCTCGGAATTCCACTGAAGTTTAAAAATGCTTCGGAACTCTTCCATTGTTCTCGGAATTCTGCTGGCGTTTAAAAATGGTTCCGAACTCTTCCATTGTTCTCGGAATTCTGCTGACATTTAAAAATGGTTCGGAACTCTTCAATAATTCTCAGAATTCTGCTGTAGTTTAAAAATGCTTTGGAACTCTTCCATTGTTCTGAAATTCTGCTGAAGTTTAAAAATGCTTCCGAACGCATCCATTGTTCTCGGAATTCCGCTGAAGTTTAAAAATGCTTCGGAACTCTTCCATTGTTCTCGGAATTCCGCTGACATTTAAAAATGCTTCGGAACTTTTCCTTTGTTCTCGAAATTCTGCTGACGTTTATTTATGCTTTGGAACTCTTCCATTGTTCTCGGAAATCTGCTGACGTTTAAAAATGCTTCAGAACACTCCCATTGCTCTCGGAATTCCGCTGAAGTGTAAAAATGCTTCGGAACTCTTCCATTTTTCTCGGAATTCTGCTGGCGTTTAAAAATGGTTCCGAACTCTTCCATTGTCCTCGGTATTCTGCTGACGTTTAAAAATGGTTCGGAACTATTCAATTATTCTCAGAATTCTGCTGACGTTTAAAAATGGTTCGGAACTATTCAATTATTCTCAGAATTCTGCTGTAGTTTAAAAATGCTTTGGAACTCTTCCATAGTTCTTGGAATTCCGCTGAAGTTTAGAAATGCTTTTGAACTTTTCAATTGCTATCTGAATTCTGCTGAAGTTTAAAAATGCTTTGGAACTCTTCCATTGTTCTCAGAATTCCGCTGAAGTTTAAAAATGCTTCGGAACTCTTCCATTGTTCTCGAAATTCCGCTGACATTTAATAATGCTTCGGAACTTTTCCTTTGTTCTCGGAATTCTGCTGACGTTTATCAATGCTTTGGAACTCTTCCATTGTTCTCGGAATTCTGCTGATGTTTAAAAATGCTTCAGAATACTCCCATTGCTCTCGGATTTCCGCTGTAGTGTAAAAATGCTTCGGAACTCTTCCATTTTTCTCGGTATTCCACTGAAGTTTAAAAATGCTTTTGAACTTTTCCATTGCTCTCGGAATTCTGGTGAAGTTTAAAAATGCTTTGGAACATTTCTATTGTTCTCGGAAATCTGCTGAAGTTTAAAACTGCTTCGGAACTCTTCCATTGTTCTCGAAATTCTGCTGACGTTTAAAAATGCTTCCGAACTCTTCCATTGTTCTCGGAATTCCGCTGAAGTTTAAAAATGCTTCGGAACTCTTCCATTGTTCTCGGAATTCTGCTGGCGTTTAAAAATGGTTCCGAACTCTTCCATTGTTCTCGGAATTCTGCAGACATTTAAAAATGGTTCAGAACTCTTCAATAATTCTCATAATTCTGCTGTAGTTTAAAAATGCTTTGGAACTCTTCCATTGTTCTCGGAATTCTGCTGAAGTTTAAAAATGCTTCCAAACTCGTCCATTGTTCTCGGAATTTCGGTGAAGTTTAAAAATGCTTCGGAACTCTCCCATTGTTCTCGGAATAAAGCTGACATTTAAAAATGCTTTGGAACTTTTCCATTGCTCTCGGAATTCTGGTGAAGTTTAAAAATGCTTTGGAACTTTTCCATTGTACTCAGAATTCTGCTGAAGTTTAAAAATGCTTCGGAACTCTTCCATTGTTCTCGGAATTCTGCTGGCGTTTAAAAATGGTTCCGAACTCTTCCATTGTTTTCGGAATTCTGCAGACATTTAAAAATGGTTCAGAACTCTTCAATAATTCTCAGAATTCTGCTGTAGTTTAAAAATGCTTTGGAACTCTTCCATTGTTCTCGGAATTCTGCTGAAGTTTAAAAATGTTTCCAAACTCATCCATTGTTCTCGGAATTCCGCTGAAGTTTAAAAATGCTTCGGAACTCTTCAATTGTTCTCGGAAATAAGCTGACATTTAAAAATGCTTTGGAACTTTCCCATTGTTCTTGGAATTCTGCTGAAGTTTATAAATTCTTTGGAACTCTTCCAGTGTTCTCGGAATTCTGCTGACGTTTAAAAATTCTTCAGAACACTCCCATTGTTCTCGGAATTCCGCTGAAGTGTAAAAATGCTTCGGAACTCTTCCATTGTTCTCGGAATTCTGCTGACATTGAAAAATGCTTCCGAACTCTTCCATTGTTCTCGGAATTCCGCTGAAGTTTAAAAATGCTTCGGAACTCTTCCATTGTTCTCAGAATTCTGCTGGCATTTAAAAATGGTTCCGAAATCTTCCATTGTTTTCGGAATTCTGCAGACATTTAAAAATGGTTCAGAACTCTTCAATAATTCTCAGAATTCTGCTGTAGTTTAAAAATGCTTTGGAACTCTTCCATTGTTCTCGGAATTTTCTTGAAGTTTAAAAATGCTTCCAGACTCGTCCTTTGTTCTCGGAATTCCCCTCAAGTTTAATAATGCTTCGGAACTCTTCCATTGTTCTCGGAAATAAGCTAACATTTAAAAATGCTTTGGAACTTTCCCATTGTTCTCGGAATTCTGCTGAAGTTTATAAATTGTTTGGAACTCTTCCAGTGTTCTCGAAATTCTGCTGACGTTTAAAAATGCTTCAGAACACTCCCATTGTTCTCGGAATTCCGCTGAAGTGTAAAAATGCTTCGGAACTCTTCCATTTTTCTCGGTATTCCGCTGAAGTTTAAAAATGCTTCGGACCTCTTCCATTGTTCTCGGAATTTTGCTGATGTATAAAAATGCTTCAGAACTCTTCTATTGTTCTCGGAATTCCGCTGACATTTAACAAAGCTTTGGAGCTTTTCCATTGTTCTCGGAATTCTGCTGACGTTTTAAATGCTTTGGAACTCTTCCATTGTTCTCAGAATTCTGCTGATGTTTTAAAATGCTTCCGAACTCTTCCATTGTTCTCGGAATTCCGCTGAAGTTTAAAAATGCTTCGGAACTCTTCCATTGTTCTCGGAATTCTGATGGCGTTTAAAAATGGTTCCGAACTCTTCCATTGTTCTCGGAATTCTGCTGACATTTAAAAATGGTTCGGAACTCTTCAATAATTCTCAGAATTCTGCTGTAGTTTAAAAATGCTTTGGAACTCTTCCATTGTTCTCGAAATTCTGCTGAAGTTTAAAAATGCTTCCGAACGCTTCCATTGTTCTCGGAATTCCGCTGAAGTTTAAAAATGCTTCGGAACTCTTCCATTGTTCTCGGAATTAAGCTGACATTTAAAAATGCTTTGGAACTTTCCCATTGTTCTCGGAATTCTGCTGATGTTTATAAATGCTTTGGAACTCTTCCATTGTTCTCGGAATTCTGCTGACGTTTAAAAATTCTTCAGAACACTCCCATTGTTCTCGGAATTCCACTGAAGTGTAAAAATGCTTCGGAACTCTTCCATTGTTCTCAGAATTCCGCTGATGTTTAAAAATGCTTTGGAACTCTTCCATTGTTCTCAGAATTCTGCTGACGTTTAAAAATGCTTTAGAACACTACCATTGTTCTCGGAATTCCACTGAAGTTTAAAAATGCTTCGGAACTCTTCCATTGGTCTCGGAATTCTGCTGGCGTTTAAAAATGGTTTCGAACTCTTCCATTGTTCTCGGAATTCTGCTGACATTTAAAAATGGTTCGGAACTCTTCAATAATTCTCAGAATTCTGCTGTAGTTTAAAAATCCTTTGGAACTCTTCCATTGTTCTCGAAATTCTGCTGAAGTTTAAAAATGCTTCCGAACGCATCCATTGTTCTCGGAATTCCGCTGAAGTTTAAAAATGCTTCGGAACTCTTCCATTGTTCTCGGAATTCCGCTGACATTTAAAAATGCTTCGGAACTTTTCCTTTGTTCTCGAAATTCTGCTGACGTTTATTTATGCTTTGGAACTCTTCAATTGTTCTCGGAAATCTGCTGACGTTTAAAAATGCTTAAGAACACTCCCATTGCTCTCGGAATTCCGCTGAAGTGTAAAAATGCTTCGGAACTCTTCCATTTTTCTCGGTATTCCGCTGAAGTTTAAAAATGCTTCGGAACTCTTCCATTGTTCTCGGAATTCTGCTGACATTGAAAAATGCTTCCGAACTCTTCCATTGTTCTCGGAATTCCGCTGAAGTTTAAAAATGCTTCGGAACTCTTCCATTGTTCTCAGAATTCTGCTGGCATTTAAAAATGGTTCCGAAATCTTCCATTGTTTTCGGAAATCTGCAGACATTTAAAAATGGTTCAGAACTCTTCAATAATTCTCAGAATTCTGCTGTAGTTTAAAAATGCTTTGGAACTCTTCCATTGTTCTCGGAATTTTCTTGAAGTTTAAAAATGCTTCCAGACTCGTCCTTTGTTCTCGGAATTCCCCTCAAGTTTAATAATGCTTCGGAACTCTTCCATTGTTCTCGGAAATAAGCTAACATTTAAAAATGCTTTGGAACTTTCCCATTGTTCTCGGAATTCTGCTGAAGTTTATAAATTCTTTGGAACTCTTCCAGTGTTCTCGAAATTCTGCTGACGTTTAAAAATGCTTCAGAACACTCCCATTGTTCTCGGAATTCCGCTGAAGTGTAAAAATGCTTCGGAACTCTTCCATTTTTCTCGGTATTCCGCTGAAGTTTAAAAATGCTTCGGACCTCTTCCATTGTTCTCGGAATTTTGCTGATGTATAAAAATGCTTCAGAACTCTTCTATTGTTCTCGGAATTCCGCTGACATTTAACAAAGCTTTGGAGCTTTTCCATTGTTCTCGGAATTCTGCTGACGTTTTAAATGCTTTGGAACTCTTCCATTGTTCTCAGAATTCTGCTGAAGTTTAAAAATGCTTCGGAACTCTTCCATTGTTCTCGGAATTCTGATGGCGTTTAAAAATGGTTCCGAACTCTTCCATTGTTCTCGGAATTCTGCTGACATTTAAAAATGGTTCGGAACTCTTTAATAATTCTCAGAATTCTGCTGTAGTTTAAAAATGCTTTGGAACTCTTCCATTGTTCTCGAAATTCTGCTGAAGTTTAAAAATGCTTCCGAACGCTTCCATTGTTCTCGGAATTCCGCTGAAGTTTAAAAATGCTTCGGAACTCTTCCATTGTTCTCGGAATTAAGCTGACATTTAAAAATGCTTTGGAACTTTCCCATTGTTCTCGGAATTCTGCTGATGTTTATAAATGCTTTGGAACTCTTCCATTGTTCTCGGAATTCTGCTGACGTTTAAAAATTCTTCAGAACACTCCCATTGTTCTCGGAATTCCACTGAAGTGTAAAAATGCTTCGGAACTCTTCCATTGTTCTCAGAATTCCGCTGATGTTTAAAAATGCTTTGGAACTCTTCCATTGTTCTCAGAATTCTGCTGACGTTTAAAAATGCTTTAGAACACTACCATTGTTCTCGGAATTCCACTGAAGTTTAAAAATGCTTCGGAACTCTTCCATTGGTCTCGGAATTCTGCTGGCGTTTAAAAATGGTTTCGAACTCTTCCATTGTTCTCGGAATTCTGCTGACATTTAAAAATGGTTCGGAACTCTTCAATAATTCTCAGAATTCTGCTGTAGTTTAAAAATCCTTTGGAACTCTTCCATTGTTCTCGAAATTCTGCTGAAGTTTAAAAATGCTTCCGCACGCATCCATTGTTCTCGGAATTCCGCTGAAGTTTAAAAATGCTTCGGAACTCTTCCATTGTTCTCGGAATTCCGCTGACATTTAAAAATGCTTCGGAACTTTTCCTTTGTTCTCGAAATTCTGCTGACGTTTATTTATGCTTTGGAACTCTTCAATTGTTCTAGGAAATCTGCTGACGTTTAAAAATTCTTAAGAACACTCCCATTGCTCTCGGAATTCCGCTGAAGTGTAAAAATGCTTCGGAACTCTTCCATTTTTCTCGGTTTTCCGCTGAAGTTTAAAAATGCTTCGGACCTCTTCCATTGTTCTCGGAATTTTGCTGATGTTTAAAAATGCTTCGGAACACTTCCATTGTTCTCGGAATTCTGCTGGCGTTTAAAAATGGTTCCGAACTCTTCCATTGTTCTCGGTATTCTGCTGACGTTTAAAAATGGTTCGGAACTATTCAATTATTCTCAGAATTCTGCTGTAGTTTAAAAATGCTTTGGAACTCTTCCATTGTTCTTGGAATTCCGCTGAAGTTTAGAAATGCTTTTGAACTTTTCCATTGCTATCTGAATTCTGCTGAAGTTTAAAAATGCTTTGGAACTCTTCCATTGTTCTCAGAATTCTGCTGAAGTTTAAAAATGCTTCCGAACCCTTCCATTGTTCTCAGAATTCCGCTGAAATTTAAAAATGCTTCGGAACTCTTCCATTGTTCTCGAAATTCCGCTGACATTTAATAATGCTTCGGAACTTTTCCTTTGTTCTCGGAATTCTGCTGACGTTTATTAATGCTTTGGAACTCTTCCATTGTTCTCGGAATTCTGCTGATGTTTAAAAATGCTTCAGAATACTCCCATTGCTCTTGGAATTCCGCTGTAGTGTAAAAATGCTTCGGAACTCTTCCATTTTTCTCGGTATTCCGCTGAAGTTTAAAAATGCTTTTGAACTTTTCCATTGCTCTAGGAATTCTGTTGAAGTTTAAAAATGCTTTGGAACGTTTCTATTGTTCTCGGAATTCTGTTGAAGTTTAAAAATGCTTCGGAACTCTTCCATTGTTCTCGGAATTCCGCTGGCATTTAAAAATGCTTCGGAACTCTTCCATTGTTCTCGGAATTAAGCTGACATTTAAAAATGCTTTGGAACTTTCCCATTGTTCTCGGAATTCTGCTGACGTTTATAAATGCTTTGGAACTCTTCCATTGTTCTCGGAATTCTACTGACGTTTAAAAATACTTCAGAACAAGCGCATTGTTCTCGGAATTCCATTGAAGTTTAAAAATGCTTCGGAACTCTTCCATTGTTCTTGGTATTCCGCTGAAGTTTAAAAATGCTTTTGAACTTTTCCATTGCTCTCGGAATTCTGTTGAAGTTTAAAAATGCTTTGGAACTCTTCCATTGTTCTCAGAATTCTGCTGATGTTTTAAAATGCTTCCGAACTCTTCCATTGTTCTCGGAATTCCGCTGAAGTTTAAAAATGCTTCGGAACTCTTCCATTGTTCTCGGAATTCTGATGGCGTTTAAAAATGGTTCCGAACTCTTCCATTGTTCTCGGAATTCTGCTGACATTTAAAAATGGTTCGGAACTCTTCAATAATTCTCAGAATTCTGCTGTAGTTTAAAAATGCTTTGGAACTCTTCCATTGTTCTCGAAATTCTGCTGAAGTTTAAAAATGCTTCCGAACGCTTCCATTGTTCTCGGAATTCCGCTGAAGTTTAAAAATGCTTCGGAACTCTTCCATTGTTCTCGGAATTAAGCTGACATTTAAAAATGCTTTGGAACTTTCCCATTGTTCTCGGAATTCTGCTGATGTTTATAAATGCTTTGGAACTCTTCCATTGTTCTCGGAATTCTGCTGACGTTTAAAAATTCTTCAGAACACTCCCATTGTTCTCGGAATTCCACTGAAGTGTAAAAATGCTTCGGAACTCTTCCATTGTTCTCAGAATTCCGCTGATGTTTAAAAATGCTTTGGAACTCTTCCATTGTTCTCAGAATTCTGCTGACGTTTAAAAATGCTTTAGAACACTACCATTGTTCTCGGAATTCCACTGAAGTTTAAAAATGCTTCGGAACTCTTCCATTGGTCTCGGAATTCTGCTGGCGTTTAAAAATGGTTTCGAACTCTTCCATTGTTCTCGGAATTCTGCTGACATTTAAAAATGGTTCGGAACTCTTCAATAATTCTCAGAATTCTGCTGTAGTTTAAAAATCCTTTGGAACTCTTCCATTGTTCTCGAAATTCTGCTGAAGTTTAAAAATGCTTCCGAACGCATCCATTGTTCTCGGAATTCCGCTGAAGTTTAAAAATGCTTCGGAACTCTTCCATTGTTCTCGGAATTCCGCTGACATTTAAAAATGCTTCGGAACTTTTCCTTTGTTCTCGAAATTCTGCTGACGTTTATTTATGCTTTGGAACTCTTCAATTGTTCTCGGAAATCTGCTGACGTTTAAAAATGCTTAAGAACACTCCCATTGCTCTCGGAATTCCGCTGAAGTGTAAAAATGCTTCGGAACTCTTCCATTTTTCTCGGTATTCCGCTGAAGTTTAAAAATGCTTCGGACCTCTTCCATTGTTCTCGGAATTTTGCTGATGTTTAAAAATGCTTCGGAACTCTTCCATTGTTCTCGGAATTCTGCTGGCGTTTAAAAATGGTTCCGAACTCTTCCATTATTCTCGGTATTCTGCTGACGTTTAAAAATGGTTCGGAACTATTCAATTATTCTCAGAATTCTGCTGTAGTTTAAAAATGCTTTGGAACTCTTCCATTGTTCTTGGAATTCCGCTGAAGTTTAGAAATGCTTTTGAACTTTTCCATTGCTATCTGAATTCTGCTGAAGTTTAAAAATGCTTTGGAACTCTTCCATTGTTCTCAGAATTCTGCTGAAGTTTAAAAATGCTTCCGAACCCTTCCATTGTTCTCAGAATTCCGCTGAAATTTAAAAATGCTTCGGAACTCTTCCATTGTTCTCGAAATTCCGCTGACATTTAATAATGCTTTGGAACTTTTCCTTTGTTCTCGGAATTCTGCTGACGTTTATTAATGCTTTGGAACTCTTCCATTGTTCTCGGAATTCTGCTGATGTTTAAAAATGCTTCAGAATACTCCCATTGCTCTTGGAATTCCACTGTAGTGTAAAAATGCTTCGGAACTCTTCCATTTTTCTCGGTATTCCGCTGAAGTTTAAAAATGCTTTGGAACTTTCCCATTGTTCTTGGAATTCTGCTGAAGTTTATAAATTCTTTGGAACTCTTCCAGTGTTCTCGGAATTCTGCTGACGTTTAAAAATGCTTCTGAACACTCCCATTGTTCTCGGAATTCCGCTGAAGTGTAAAAATGCTTCGGAACTCTTCCATTTTTCTCGGTATTCCGCTGAAGTTTAAAAATGCTTCGGAACTCTTCCATTGTTCTCGGAATTCTGCTGACATTGAAAAATGCTTCCGAACTCTTCCATTGTTCTCGGAATTCCGCTGAAGTTTAAAAATGCTTCGGAACTCTTCCATTGTTCTCAGAATTCTGCTGGCATTTAAAAATGGTTCCGAAATCTTCCATTGTTTTCGGAAATCTGCAGACATTTAAAAATGGTTCAGAACTCTTCAATAATTCTCAGAATTCTGCTGTAGTTTAAAAATGCTTTGGAACTCTTCCATTGTTCTCGGAATTTTCTTGAAGTTTAAAAATGCTTCCAGACTCGTCCTTTGTTCTCGGAATTCCCCTTAAGTTTAAAAATGCTTCGGACCTCTTCCATTGTTCTCGGAATTATGCTGACGTTTAAAAATGCTTCGGGACCCTTCCATTGTTCTCGGAATTCTGCTCGCATTTAAAAATGCTTTCGAACTATTCCATTGTTCTCGGCATTCTGCTGACGTTTAAAAATGGTTTGGAACTTTTCCATTGCTCTCGGAATTCTGCTGAAGTTTAAAAATGCTTCCGACCCCTTCCACTGTTCTCAGAATTCAGCTGTAGTTTAAAAAAGCTTTGGAACTCTTCCATTATTCTGGGAATTCCGCTGAAGTTTAAAAATGCTTTTGAACTTTTCCATTGCTCTCGGAATTCTGCTGAACTTTAAAAATGCTTCCGAACCCTTCCACTGTTCTCAGAATTCCGCTGAAGTTTAAAAATGCTTCGGAACTCTTCCATTGTTCTCGGAATTCTGCTGACGTTTAAAAATGCTTCCGAACTCTTCCCTTGTTCTCGGAATTCCGCTGAAGTTTAAAAATGCTTCAGAACACTCCCATTGTTCTCGGAATTCCCCTGAAGTGTAAAAATGTTTCCGAACTCTTCCATTGTTCTCGGAATTCTGCTGACGTTTAAAAATGGTTCGGAACTCTTCCATTGTTCTCGGAATTCCGCTGACATTTAAAAATGCTTCGGAACTTTTCCATTGCTCTCGGAATTCTGCTGACGTTTAAAAATGCTTTGGAACTCTTCCATTGTTCTCTGAATTCTGCTGACGTTTAAAAATGCTTCAGAACACTCCCATTGTTCTCGGAATTCCACTGAAGTTTAAAAATGCTTCGGAACTCTTCCATTGTTCTTGGTATTCCGCTGAAGTTTAAAAATGCTTTTGAACTTTTCCATTGTCTTCGGAATTCTGTTGAACTTTAAAAATGCTTTGGAACTTTTCCATTGCTCTCGGAATTCTGCTGACGTTTATAAATGCTTTGGAACTCTTCCATTGTTCTCTGAATTCTGCTGACGTGTAAAAATGCTTCAGAACACTCCCATTGTTCTTGGAATTCCACTGAAGTTTAAAAATGCTTTGGAACTCTTCCATTGTTCTTGGTGTTCCGCTGAAGTTTAAAAATGCTTTTGAACATTTCCATTGCCCTCGGATTTCTGGTGCAGTTTAAAAATGCTTTGGAACTTTTCCATTGTACTCGGAATTCTGCTGAAGTTTAAAAATGCTTCGGAACTCTTCCATTGTTCTCGGAATTCTGCTGACGTTTAAAAATGCTTCCAAACTCTTCCATTGTTCTCGGAATTCCGGTGAAGTTTAAAAGTGCTTCGGAACTCTTCCATTGTTCTCGGAATTCTGCTGGCGTTTAAAAATGGTTCCGAACTCTTCCATTGTTCTCGGCATTCTGCTGACGTTTAAAAATGGTTCGGAACTCTTCAATTGTTCTCAGAATTCTGCTGTAGTTTAAAAATGCTTTGGAACTCTTCCATTCTTCTCGGAATTAAGCTGACATTTAAAAATGCTTTGGAACTTTCCCATTGTTCTCGGAATTCCGCTGAAGTTTAAAAATGCTTCGGACCTCTTCCATTGTTCTCGGATTTTTGCTGACGTTTAAAAATGCTTCGGGACACTTCCATTGTTCTCGGAATTCTGCTGGCGTTTAAAAATGGTTGCGAACTCTTCCATTGTTCTCGGCATTCTGCTGACGTTTAAAAATGGTTCGGAACTCTTCAATTGTTCTCAAAATTCTTCTGGAGTTTAAAAATGCTTTGGAACTCTTCCATTGTTCTCGGAATTCCGGTAAAGTTTAAAAATGCTTCGGAACTCTACCATTGTTCTCGAAATTCTGCTGGCGTTTTAAAATGGTTCCGAACTCTTCCATTGTTCTCGGTATTCCGCTGAAGTTTAAAAATGCTTCGGACCTCTTCCAATGTTCTCGGAATTTTGCTGACTTTAAAAATGCTTCGGAACTCTTCCATTGTTCTCGGAATACTGCTGGCGTTTAAAAATGGTTCTGAACTTTTCCATTGTTCTTGGAATTCTGCTGACGTTTAAAAATGGTTCGGAACTCTTCAATAATTCTCAGAATTCTGCTGTAGTTTAAAAATGCTTTGGAACTCTTCCATTGTTTTCGCTATTCCACTGAAGTTTAAAAATGCTTTTGAACTTTTCCATTGTTCTCGGAATTCCGCTGAAGTTTATCAATGCTTCCGAACTCTTCCATTGTTCTCGGAATTCCGCTGAAGTTTAAAAATGGTTCGGAACTCTTCCATTGTTCTCAGAATTCTGCTGGCATTTAAAAATGATTTCGAACTCTTCCATTGTTCTCGGAATTCTGCTGACGTTTAAAAATGGCTCGGAGCTCTTCAATAATTCTCAGAATTCTGCTGTAGTTTAAAAATGCTTTGGAACTCTTCCATTGTTCTCGGAATTCTGCTGAAGTTTAAAAATGCTTCTGAACTCGTCCCTTGTTCTCGGAATTCCGCTGAAGTTTAAAAATGCTTCGGAACTCTTCCATTGTTCTCGGAATTAAGCGGACATTTAAAAATGCTTTGGAATTTTCCCATTGTTCTCGGAATTCTGCTGACGTTTATAAATGCTTTGGAACTCTTCCATTGTTCTCGGAACTCTGCTGACGTTTAAAAATACTTCAGAACAATCCCATTGTTCTCGGAATTCCGCTGAAGTGTAAAAATGCTTCGGAACTCTTCCATTTTTCTCGGTATTCCGCTGAAGTTTAAAAATGCTTCGGACCTCTTCCATTGTTCTTGGAATTTTGCTGATGTATAAAAATGCTTCGGAACTCTTCCATTGTTCTCGGAATTCTGCTGGTGTTTAAAAATGGTTCCGAACTCTTCCATTGTTCTCGGCATTCTGCTGACGTTTAAAAATGGTTCGGAACTCTTCAATAATTCTCAGAATTCTGCTGTAGTTTAAAAATGCTTTGGAACTCTTCCATTGTTCTCGGAATTCCGCTGAAGTTTAAAAATGCTTTTGAGCTTTTCCATTGCTCTCTGAATTCTGCTGAAGTTTAAAAATGCTTCTGAACTCTTCCATTGTTCTCAGAATTCTGCTGAAGTTTAAAAATGCTTCCGAACTCGCCATTGTTCTCAGAATTCCGCTGAAGTTTAAAAATGCTTTGGAACTCTTCCATTGTTCTCGGAAATCCGCTGACATTTAAAAATGCTTTGGAACTTTCCCATTGTTCTCGGAATTCTGCTGACGTTTATAAATGCTTTGGAACACTTCCATTGTTCTCGAAATTCTGCTGACGTTTAAAAATGCTTCAGAACACTCCCATTGTTCTCAGAATTCCGCTTAAATTTAAAAATGCTTCGGAACTCTTCCATTGTTCTCGGTATTCCGCTGAAGTTTCAAAATGCTACGGACCTCTTCCATTGTTCTCGGAATTTTGCTGACTTTAAAAATGCTTCGGAAATCTTCCATTGTTCTCGGAATACTGCTAGCGTTTAAAAATGGTTCTGAACTCTTCCATTGTTCTCGGAATTCCGCTGAAGTTTAAAAATGCTTCGGAACACTTCCATTGTTCTCGGAATTCTGCTGGCATTTAAAAATGGTTTCAAACTCTTCCATTGTTCTCGGAATTCTGCTGACATTTAAAAATGGTTCGGAACTCTTCAATAATTCTCAGAATTCTGCTGTAGTTTAAAAATGCTTTGGAACTCTTCCATTGTTCTCGGAATTCTGCTGAAGTTTAAAAATGCTTCTGAACTCGTCCTTTGTTCTCGGAATTCCGCTGAAGTTTAAAAATGCTTCGGAACTCTTCCATTGTTCTCGGAATTAAGCGGACATTTAAAAATGCTTTGGAACTTTCCCATTGTTCTTGGAATTCTGCTGACGTTTATAAATGCTTTGGAACTCTTCCATTGTTCTCGGAATTCTGCTGACGTTTAAAAATGCTTCAGAATACTCCCATTGTTCTCGGAATTCCGCTGAAGTGTAAAAATGCTTCGGAACTCTTCCATTTTTCTCGGTGTTCCGCTGAAGTTTAAAAATGCTTTGGACCTCTTCCATTGTTCTTGGAATTTTGCTGATGTATAAAAATGCTTCGGAACTCTTCCATTGTTCTCGGAATTCTGCTGGCGTTTAAAAATGGTTCCGAACTCTTCCATTGTTCTCGGAATTCTGCTGACGTTTAAAAATGCTTCCAAACTCTTCCATTGTTCTCGGAATTCCGGTAAAGTTTAAAAATGCTTCGGAACTCTTCCATTGTTCTCGGAATTCTGCTGGCATTTAAAAATGGTTCCGAACTCTTCCATTGTTCTCGGAATTCCGCTGAAGTTTAAAAATGGTTCGGAACTCTTCCATTGTTCTCGGAATTCTGCTGGCATTTAAAAATGGTTTCAAACTCTTCCATTGTTCTCGGAATTCTGCTGACGTTTAAAAATGGTTCGGAACTCTTCAATAATTCTCAGAATTCTGCTGTAGTTTAAAAATGCTTTGGAACTCTTTCATTGTTCTCGGAATTCTGCTGAAGTTTAAAAATGCTTCTGAACTCGTCCCTTGTTCTCGGAATTCCGCTGAAGTTTAAAAATGCTTCGGAACTCTTCCATTGTTCTCGGAATTAAGCGGACATTTAAAAATGCTTTGGAACTTTCCCATTGTTCTTGGAATTCTGCTGACATTTATAAATGCTTTGGAACTCTTCCATTGTTCTCGGAATTCTGCTGACGTTTAAAAATGCTTCAGAACACTCCCATTGTTCTCGGAATTCCGCTGAAGTGTAAAAATGCTTCGGAACTCTTCCATTTTTCTCGGTGTTCCGCTGAAGTTTAAAAATGCTTTGGACCTCTTCCATTGTTCTTGGAATTTTGCTGATGTATAAAAATGCTTCGGAACTCTTCCATTGTTCTCGGAATTCTGCTGGCGTTTAAAAATGGTTCCGAACTCTTCCATTGTTCTCGGAATTCTGCTGACGTTTAAAAATGCTTCAAAACTCTTCCATTGTTCTCGGAATTCCGGTAAAGTTTAAAAATGCTTCGGAACTCTTCCATTGTTCTCGGAATTCTGCTGGCATTTAAAAATGGTTCCGAACTCTTCCATTGTTCTCGGAATTCCGCTGAAGTTTAAAAATGGTTCGGAACTCTTCCATTGTTGTCGGAATTCTGCTGGCATTTAAAAATGGTTTCAAACTCTTCCATTGTTCTCGGAATTCTGCTGACGTTTAAAAATGGTTCGGAACTCTTCAATAATTCTCAGAATTCTGCTGTAGTTTAAAAATGCTTTGGAAATCTTCCATTGTTCTCGGAATTCTGCTGAAGTTTAAAAATGCTTCTGAACTCGTCCCTTGTTCTCGGAATTCCGCTGAAATTTAAAAATGCTTCGGAACTCTTCCATTGTTCTCGGAATTAAGCGGACATTTAAAAATGCTTTGGAACTTTCCCATTGTTCTTGGAATTCTGCTGACGTTTATAAATGCTTTGGAACTCTTCCATTGTTCTCGGAATTCTGCTGACGTTTAAAAATGCTTCAGAACACTCCCATTGTTCTCGGAATTCCGCTGAAGTGTAAAAATGCTTCGGAACTCTTCCATTTTTCTCGGTGTTCCGCTGAAGTTTAAAAATGCTTTGGACCTCTTCCATTGTTATTGGAATTTTGCTGATGTATAAAAATGCTTCGGAACTCTTCCATTGTTCTCCGAATTCTGCTGGCGTTTAAAAATGGTTCCGAACTCTTCCATTGTTCTCGGAATTCTGCTGACGTTTAAAAATGCTTCCAAACTCTTCCATTGTTCTCGGAATTCCGGTAAAGTTTAAAAATGCTTCGGAACTCTTCCATTGTTCTCGGAATTCTGCTGGCATTTAAAAATGTTTCCGAACTCTTCCATTGTTCTCGGAATTCTGCTGACGTTTAAAAATGGTTCGGAACTCTTCCATTGTTCTCGGAATTCTGCTGACATTTAAAAATGCTTCGGAACTCTTCCATTGTTCTCGGAATTCCGCTGACGTTTAAAAATGCTTCGTAACGCTTCCATTGTTCTCGGAATTTCGCTGAAGTTTAAAAATGCTTCGGAACTCTTCCATTGTTCTCGAAATTCCACTGAAATTTTAAAATTCTTCGGAACTGTTCCATTATTCTCAGAATTTCGCTGACATTTAAAAATGCTTTGGAACTCTTCCATTGTTCTCGGAATTCCGCTGACATTTAAAAATGCTTTGGAACTTTCGCATTGTTCTCGGAATTCTGCTGACGTTTATAAATGCTTTGGAACTCTTCCATTGTTCTCGGAATTCTGCTGACGTTTAAAAATGCTTCAGAACACTCCCATTGTTCTCGGAATTCCGCTGAAGTTTAAAAATGCTTCGGAACTCTTCCATTTTTCTCGGTGTTCCGCTGAAGTTTAAAAATGCTTTGGACCTCTTCCATTGTTATTGGAATTTTGCTGATGTATAAAAATGCTTCGGAACTCTTCCATTGTTCTCGGAATTCTGCTGGCGTTTAAAAATGGTTCCGAACTCTTCCATTGTTCTCGGAATTCTGCTGACGTTTAAAAATGCTTCCAAACTCTTCCATTGTTCTCGGAATTCCGATAAAGTTTAAAAATGCTTCGGAACTCTTCCATTGTTCTCGGAATTCTGCTGGCATTTAAAAATGGTTCCGAACTCTTCCATTGTTCTCGGAATTCTGCTGACGTTTAAAAATGGTTCGGAACTCTTCCATTGTTCTCGGAATTCTGCTGACATTTAAAAATGCTTCAGAACTCTTCCATTGTTCTCGGAATTCCGCTGACGTTTAAAAATGCTTCGTAACGCTTCCATTGTTCTCGGAATTTCGCTGAAGTTTTAAAATGCTTCGGAACTCTTCCATTGTTCTCGAAATTCCACTGAAATTTTAAAATTCTTCGGAACTGTTCCATTATTCTCAGAATTTCGCTGACATTTAAAAATGCTTTGGAACATTTCCATTGTTCTCGGAATTCCGCTGACATTTAAAAATGCTTTGGAACTTTCGCATTGTTCTCGGAATTCTGCTGACGTTTATAAATGCTTTGGAACTCTTCCATTGTTCTCGGAATTCTGCTGAAGTTTAAAAATGCTTCCGAACCCTTCCACTGTTCTCAGAATGCAGCTGTAGTTTAAAATATCTTTGGAACTCTTCCATTGTTCTGGGAATTCCGCTGAAGTTTAAAAATGCTTCGGAACTCTTCCATTGTTCTCGGAATTAAGCGGACATTTAAAAATGCTTTGGAACTTTCCCATTGTTCTCGGAATTCTGCTGACGTTTATAAATGCTTTGGGGAACTCTTCCATTGTTCTCGGAACTTTGCTGACGTTTAAAAATACTTCAGAACACTCCCGTTGTTCTCGGAATTCCGCTGAAGTGTAAAAATGCTTCGGAACTCTTATATTTTTCTCGGTATTCCGCTGAAGTTTAAAAATGCTTTGGACCTCTTCCATTGTTCTCGGAATTTTGCTGATGTATAAAAATGCTTCGGAACTCTTCCATTGTTCTCGGAATTCTGTTGGCGTTTAAAAATGGTTCCGAACTCTTCCATTGTTCTCGGCATTCTGCTGACGTTTAAAAATGGTTCGGAACTCTTCAATAATTCTCAGAATTCTGCTGTAGTTTAAAAATGCTTTGGAACTCTTCCATTGTTCTCGGAATTCCGCTGAAGTTTAAAAATGCTTTTGAGCTTTTCCATTGCTCTCTGAATTCTGCTGAAGTTTAAAAATTCTTCTGAACTCTTCCATTGTTCTCAGAATTCTGCTGAAGTTTAAAAATGCTTCCGAACTCGCCATTGTTCTCGGAATTCCGCTGAAGTTTAAAAATGCTTTTGAGCTTTTCCATTGTTCTCTGAATTCTGCTGAAGTTTAAAAATGCTTCTGAACTCTTCCATTGTTCTCGGAATTCTGCTGAAGTTTAAAAATGCTTCCGAACTCGCCATTGTTCTCGGAATTCCGCTGAAGTTTAAAAATGCTTTGGAACTCTCCCATTGTTCTCGGAATTCCGCTGACATTTAAAAATGGTTTGGAACTTTCCCATTGTTCTCGGAAATCTGCTGACGTTTATAAATGCTTTGGAACTCTTCCATTGTTCTCGGTATTCCGCTGAAGTTTAAAAATGCTTCGGACCTCTTCCAATGTTCTCGGAATTTTGCTGACTTTAAAAATGCTTTGGAACTCTTCCATTGTTCTCGGAATACTGCTGGCGTTTAAAAATGGTTCTGAACTTTTCCATTGTTCTTGGAATTCTGCTGACGTTTAAAAATGGTTCGGAACTCTTCAATAATTCTCAGAATTCTGCTGTAGTTTAAAAATGCTTTGGAACTCTTCCATTGTTTTCGCTATTCCACTGAAGTTTAAAAATGCTTTTGAACTTTTCCATTGCTCTCTGAATTCTGCTGAAGTTTAAAAATGCTTTGGAACTCTTGCATTGTTCTCAGAATTCTGCTGAAGTTTAAAAGTGATTCCGAATTCGCCCTTGTTCTCGGAATTCCGCTGAAGTTTATCAATGCTTCCGAACTCTTCCATTGTTCTCGGAATTCCGCTGAAGTTTAAAAATGGTTCGGAACTCTTCCATTGTTCTCAGAATTCTGCTGGCATTTAAAAATGGTTTCGAACTCTTCCATTGTTCTCGGAATTCTGCTGACGTTTAAAAATGGCTCGGAGCTCTTCAATAATTCTCAGAATTCTGCTGTAGTTTAAAAATGCTTTGGAACTCTTCCATTGTTCTCGGAATTCTGCTGAAGTTTAAAAATGCTTCTGAACTCGTCCCTTGTTCTCGGAATTCCGCTGAAGTTTAAAAATGCTTCGGAACTCTTCCATTGTTCTCGGAATTAAGCGGACATTTAAAAATGCTTTGGAACTTTCCCATTGTTCTTGGAATTCTGCTGACGTTTATAAATGCTTTGGAACTCTTCCATTGTTCTCGGAATTCTGCTGACGTTTAAAAATGCTTCAGAACACTCCCATTGTTCTCGGAATTCCGCTGAAGTGTAAAAATGCTTCGGAACTCTTATATTTTTCTCGGTATTCCGCTGAAGTTTAAAAATGCTTTGGACCTCTTCTATTGTTCTTGGAATTTTGCTGATGTATAAAAATGCTTCGGAACTCTTCCATTGTTCTCGGAATTCTGTTGGTGTTTAAAAATGGTTCCGAACTCTTCCATTGTTCTCGGCATTCTGCTGACGTTTAAAAATGGTTCGGAACTCTTCAATAATTCTCAGAATTCTGCTGTAGTTTAAAAATGCTTTGGAACTCTTCCATTGTTCTCGGAATTCCGCTGAAGTTTAAAAATGCTTTTGAGCTTTTCCATTGCTCTCTGAATTCTGCTGAAGTTTAAAAATTCTTCTGAACTCTTCCATTGTTCTCAGAATTCTGCTGAAGTTTAAAAATACTTCCGAACTCGCCATTGTTCTCGGAATTCCGCTGAAGTTTAAAAATGCTTTGGAACTCTTCCATTGTTCTCGGAATTCCGCTGACATTTAAAAATGCTTTGGAACTTTCCCATTGTTCTCGGAATTCTGCTGACGTTTAAAAATGCTTTGGAACTCTTCCATTGTTCACGGAATTTTGCTGATGTTTAAAAATGCTTCAGAACACTTCCATTGCTCTCGAATTACGCTGTAGTGTAAAAATGCTTTGGAACTCTTCCATTTTTCTCGGTATTCCGCTGAAGTTTAAAAATGCTTCGGACCTGTTCCATTGTTCTCGGAATTTTGCTGATGTTTAAAAATGCTTTGGAACTCTTCCATTGTTCTCGGATTTCTGCTGGTGTTTAAAAATGGTTCCAAACTCTTCCATTGTTCTCGGAATTCTGCTGATGTTTAAAAATGGTTCGGAACTCTTCCATTGTTCTCAGAATTCCGCTGACATTTAAAAATGCTTCGGAACTTTTCCATTGTTCTCGGAATTCTGCTGACGTTTATAAATGCTTTGGAACTCTTCCATTGTTCTCGGATTTCTGCTGACATTTAAAAATGCTTCAGAACACTCCCATTGTTCTCAGAATTCCACTGAAGTATAAAAATGCTTTGGAACTCTTACATTGTTCTCGGTATTCCGCTGAAGTTTAAAAATGCTTTTGAACTTTTCCATTGCTCTCGGAATTCTGGTGAAGTTTAAAAATGCTTTGGAACTTTTCCATTGTACTCGGAATTCTGCTGAAGTTTAAAAATGCTTCGGAACTCTTCCATTGTTCTCGGAATTCTGCTGACGTTTAAAAATGCTTCCGAACTCTTCCCTTGTTCTCGGAATTCTGCTGACGTTTAAAAATGGTTCGGAACTCTTCCATTGTTCTCGGAATTCCGCTGACATTTTAAAATGCTTCGGAACTTTTCCATTGCTCTCGGAATTCTGCTGACGTTTAAAAATGCTTTGGAACTCTTCCATTGTTCTCTGAATTCTGCTGACGTTTAAAAATGCTTCAGAACACTCCCATTGTTCTCGGAATTCCACTGAAGTTTAAAAATGCTTCGGAACTCTTCCATTGTTCTCGGAATTCTGCTGACGTTTAAAAATGCTTCCAAACTCTTCCATTGTTCTCGGAATTCCGGTGAAGTTTAAAAATGCTTCGGAACTCTTCCATTGTTCTCGGAATTCTGCTGGCGTTTAAAAATGGTTCCGAACTCTTCCATTGTTCTCGGCATTCTGCTGACGTTTAAAAATGGTTCGGAACTCTTCAATTGTTCTCAGAATTCTGCTGTAGTTTAAAAATGCTTTGGAACTCTTCCATTCTTCTCGGAATTAAGCTGACATTTAAAAATGCTTTGGAACTTTCCCATTGTTCTCGGAATTCCGCTGAAGTTTAAAAATGCTTCGGACCTCTTCCATTGTTCTCGGATTTTTGCTGACGTTTAAAAATGCTTCGGGACTCTTCCATTGTTCTCGGAATTCTGCTGACGTTTAAAAATGCTTCCGAACTCTTCCCTTGTTCTCGGAATTCTGCTGACGTTTAAAAATGGTTCGGAACTCTTCCATTGTTCTCGGAATTCCGCTGACATTTAAAAATGCTTCGGAACTTTTCCATTGCTCTCGGAATTCTGCTGACGTTTAAAAATGCTTTGGAACTCTTCCATTGTTCTCTGAATTCTGCTGACGTTTAAAAATGCTTCAGAACACTCCCATTGTTCTCGGAATTCCACTGAAGTTTAAAAATGCTTCGGAACTCTTCCATTGTTCTCGGAATTCTGCTGACGTTTAAAAATGCTTACAAACTCTTCCATTGTTCTCGGAATTCCGGTGAAGTTTAAAAATGCTTCGGAACTCTTCCATTGTTCTCGAAATTCCACTGAAGTTTTAAAATTCTTCGGAACTGTTCCATTATTCTCAGAATTCCGCTGACATTTAAAAATGCTTCGGAATTCTTCCATTGTTCTCGGAATTCCGCTGACATTTAAAAATGCTTTGGAACTTTCACATTGGTTTCAGAATTCTGCTGATGTTTATAAATGCTTTGGAACTCTTCCATTGTTCTTGGAATTCTGCTGACGTTTAAAAATGCTTCAGAACACTCCCATTGTTCTCGGAATTCCGCTGAAGTTTGAAAATGCTTCGGAACTCTTCCATTGTTCTCGGTATTCTGCTGAAGTTTAAAAATGCTTCGGAACTCTTCCATTGTTCTCGGTATTCCGCTGAAGTTTAAAAATGTTTTTGAATTTTACCATTGCCTTCGGAATTCTGCTGAAGTTTAAAAATGCTTCGGAACTCTTCCATTGTTCTCGGAATTCTGCTGACGTTTAAAAATGCTTCCAAATTCTTCCATTGTTCTCGGAATTCTGCTGGCGTTTAAAAATGTTTCCGAACACTTCCATTGTTCTCGGAATTCTGCTGGCATTTAAAAATGGTTCCGAACTCTTCCATTGTTCTCGGAATTCCGCTGACGTTTAAAAATGCTTCGTAACGCTTCCATTGTTCTCGGAATTTCGCTGAAGTTTTAAAATGCTTCGGAACTCTTCCATTGTTCTCGAAATTCCACTGAAATTTTAAAATTCTTCGGAACTGTTCCATTATTCTCAGAATTTCGCTGACATTTAAAAATGCTTTGGAACATTTCCATTGTTCTCGGAATTCCGCTGACATTTAAAAATGCTTTGGAACTTTCGCATTGTTCTCGGAATTCTGCTGACGTTTATAAATGCTTTGGAACTCTTCCATTGTTCTCGGAATTCTGCTGAAGTTTAAAAATGCTTCCGAACCCTTCCACTGTTCTCAGAATGCAGCTGTAGTTTAAAATATCTTTGGAACTCTTCCATTGTTCTGGGAATTCCGCTGAAGTTTAAAAATGCTTCGGAACTCTTCCATTGTTCTCGGAATTAAGCGGACATTTAAAAATGCTTTGGAACTTTCCCATTGTTCTCGGAATTCTGCTGACGTTTATAAATGCTTTGGGGAACTCTTCCATTGTTCTCGGAACTTTGCTGACGTTTAAAAATACTTCAGAACACTCCCGTTGTTCTCGGAATTCCGCTGAAGTGTAAAAATGCTTCGGAACTCTTATATTTTTCTCGGTATTCCGCTGAAGTTTAAAAATGCTTTGGACCTCTTCCATTGTTCTCGGAATTTTGCTGATGTATAAAAATGCTTCGGAACTCTTCCATTGTTCTCGGAATTCTGTTGGCGTTTAAAAATGGTTCCGAACTCTTCCATTGTTCTCGGCATTCTGCTGACGTTTAAAAATGGTTCGGAACTCTTCAATAATTCTCAGAATTCTGCTGTAGTTTAAAAATGCTTTGGAACTCTTCCATTGTTCTCGGAATTCCGCTGAAGTTTAAAAATGCTTTTGAGCTTTTCCATTGCTCTCTGAATTCTGCTGAAGTTTAAAAATTCTTCTGAACTCTTCCATTGTTCTCAGAATTCTGCTGAAGTTTAAAAATGCTTCCGAACTCGCCATTGTTCTCGGAATTCCGCTGAAGTTTAAAAATGCTTTTGAGCTTTTCCATTGTTCTCTGAATTCTGCTGAAGTTTAAAAATGCTTCTGAACTCTTCCATTGTTCTCGGAATTCTGCTGAAGTTTAAAAATGCTTCCGAACTCGCCATTGTTCTCGGAATTCCGCTGAAGTTTAAAAATGCTTTGGAACTCTCCCATTGTTCTCGGAATTCCGCTGACATTTAAAAATGGTTTGGAACTTTCCCATTGTTCTCGGAAATCTGCTGACGTTTATAAATGCTTTGGAACTCTTCCATTGTTCTCGGTATTCCGCTGAAGTTTAAAAATGCTTCGGACCTCTTCCAATGTTCTCGGAATTTTGCTGACTTTAAAAATGCTTTGGAACTCTTCCATTGTTCTCGGAATACTGCTGGCGTTTAAAAATGGTTCTGAACTTTTCCATTGTTCTTGGAATTCTGCTGACGTTTAAAAATGGTTCGGAACTCTTCAATAATTCTCAGAATTCTGCTGTAGTTTAAAAATGCTTTGGAACTCTTCCATTGTTTTCGCTATTCCACTGAAGTTTAAAAATGCTTTTGAACTTTTCCATTGCTCTCTGAATTCTGCTGAAGTTTAAAAATGCTTTGGAACTCTTGCATTGTTCTCAGAATTCTGCTGAAGTTTAAAAGTGATTCCGAATTCGCCCTTGTTCTCGGAATTCCGCTGAAGTTTATCAATGCTTCCGAACTCTTCCATTGTTCTCGGAATTCCGCTGAAGTTTAAAAATGGTTCGGAACTCTTCCATTGTTCTCAGAATTCTGCTGGCATTTAAAAATGGTTTCGAACTCTTCCATTGTTCTCGGAATTCTGCTGACGTTTAAAAATGGCTCGGAGCTCTTCAATAATTCTCAGAATTCTGCTGTAGTTTAAAAATGCTTTGGAACTCTTCCATTGTTCTCGGAATTCTGCTGAAGTTTAAAAATGCTTCTGAACTCGTCCCTTTTTCTCGGAATTCCGCTGAAGTTTAAAAATGCTTCGGAACTCTTCCATTGTTCTCGGAATTAAGCGGACATTTAAAAATGCTTTGGAACTTTCCCATTGTTCTTGGAATTCTGCTGACGTTTATAAATGCTTTGGAACTCTTCCATTGTTCTCGGAATTCTGCTGACGTTTAAAAATGCTTCAGAACACTCCCATTGTTCTCGGAATTCCGCTGAAGTGTAAAAATGCTTCGGAACTCTTATATTTTTCTCGGTATTCCGCTGAAGTTTAAAAATGCTTTGGACCTCTTCTATTGTTCTTGGAATTTTGCTGATTTATAAAAATGCTTCGGAACTCTTCCATTGTTCTCGGAATTCTGTTGGTGTTTAAAAATGGTTCCGAACTCTTCCATTGTTCTCGGCATTCTGCTGACGTTTAAAAATGGTTCGGAACTCTTCAATAATTCTCAGAATTCTGCTGTAGTTTAAAAATGCTTTGGAACTCTTCCATTGTTCTCGGAATTCCGCTGAAGTTTAAAAATGCTTTTGAGCTTTTCCATTGCTCTCTGAATTCTGCTGAAGTTTAAAAATTCTTCTGAACTCTTCCATTGTTCTCAGAATTCTGCTGAAGTTTAAAAATACTTCCGAACTCGCCATTGTTCTCGGAATTCCGCTGAAGTTTAAAAATGCTTTGGAACTCTTCCATTGTTCTCGGAATTTCGCTGACATTTAAAAATGCTTTGGAACTTTCCCATTGTTCTCGGAATTCTGCTGACGTTTAAAAATGCTTTGGAACTCTTCCATTGTTCACGGAATTTTGCTGATGTTTAAAAATGCTTCAGAACACTTCCATTGCTCTCGAATTACGCTGTAGTGTAAAAATGCTTTGGAACTCTTCCATTTTTCTCGGTATTCCGCTGAAGTTTAAAAATGCTTCGGACCTGTTCCATTGTTCTCGGAATTTTGCTGATGTTTAAAAATGCTTTGGAACTCTTCCATTGTTCTCGGATTTCTGCTGGTGTTTAAAAATGGTTCCAAACTCTTCCATTGTTCTCGGAATTCTGCTGACGTTTAAAAATGGTTCGGAACTCTTCCATTGTTCTCAGAATTCCGCTGACATTTAAAAATGCTTCGGACGTTTTCCATTGTTCTCGGAATTCTGCTGACGTTTATAAATGCTTTGGAACTCTTCCATTGTTCTCGGATTTCTGCTGACATTTAAAAATGCTTCAGAACACTCCCATTGTTCTCAGAATTCCACTGAAGTATAAAAATGCTTTGGAACTCTTACATTGTTCTCGGTATTCCGCTGAAGTTTAAAAATGCTTTTGAACTTTTCCATTGCTCTCGGAATTCTGGTGAAGTTTAAAAATGCTTTGGAACTTTTCCATTGTACTCGGAATTCTGCTGAAGTTTAAAAATGCTTCGGAACTCTTCCATTGTTCTCGGAATTCTGCTGACGTTTAAAAATGCTTCCGAACTCTTCCCTTGTTCTCGGAATTCTGCTGACGTTTAAAAATGGTTCGGAACTCTTCCATTGTTCTCGGAATTCCCTGACATTTTAAAATGCTTCGGAACTTTTCCATTGCTCTCGGAATTCTGCTGACGTTTAAAAATGCTTTGGAACTCTTCCATTGTTCTCTGAATTCTGCTGACGTTTAAAAATGCTTCAGAACACTCCCATTGTTCTCGGAATTCCACTGAAGTTTAAAAATGCTTCGGAACTCTTCCATTGTTCTCGGAATTCTGCTGACGTTTAAAAATGCTTCCAAACTCTTCCATTGTTCTCGGAATTCCGGTGAAGTTTAAAAATGCTTCGGAACTCTTCCATTGTTCTCGGAATTCTGCTGGCGTTTAAAAATGGTTCCGAACTCTTCCATTGTTCTCGGCATTCTGCTGACGTTTAAAAATGGTTCGGAACTCTTCAATTGTTCTCAGAATTCTGCTGTAGTTTAAAAATGCTTTGGAACTCTTCCATTCTTCTCGGAATTAAGCTGACATTTAAAAATGCTTTGGAACTTTCCCATTGTTCTCGGAATTCCGCTGAAGTTTAAAAATGCTTCGGACCTCTTCCATTGTTCTCGGATTTTTGCTGACGTTTAAAAATGCTTCGGGACTCTTCCATTGTTCTCGGAATTCTGCTGACGTTTAAAAATGCTTCCGAACTCATCCCTTGTTCTCGGAATTCTGCTGACGTTTAAAAATGGTTCGGAACTCTTCCATTGTTCTCGGAATTCCGCTGACATTTAAAAATGCTTCGGAACTTTTCCATTGCTCTCGGAATTCTGCTGACGTTTAAAAATGCTTTGGAACTCTTCCATTGTTCTCTGAATTCTGCTGACGTTTAAAAATGCTTCAGAACACTCCCATTGTTCTCGGAATTCCACTGAAGTTTAAAAATGCTTCGGAACTCTTCCATTGTTCTCGGAATTCTGCTGACGTTTAAAAATGCTTCCAAACTCTTCCATTGTTCTCGGAATTCCGGTGAAGTTTAAAAATGCTTCGGAACTCTTCCATTGTTCTCGAAATTCCACTGAAGTTTTAAAATTCTTCGGAACTGTTCCATTATTCTCAGAATTCCGCTGACATTTAAAAATGCTTCGGAATTCTTCCATTGTTCTCGGAATTCCGCTGACATTTAAAAATGCTTTGGAACTTTCACATTGGTTTCAGAATTCTGCTGATGTTTATAAATGCTTTGGAACTCTTCCATTGTTCTTGGAATTCTGCTGACGTTTAAAAATGCTTCAGAACACTCCCATTGTTCTCGGAATTCCGCTGAAGTTTGAAAATGCTTCGGAACTCTTCCATTGTTCTCGGTATTCTGCTGAAGTTTAAAAATGCTTCGGAACTCTTCCATTGTTCTCGGTATTCCGCTGAAGTTTAAAAATGTTTTTGAATTTTACCATTGCCTTCGGAATTCTGCTGAAGTTTAAAAATGCTTCGGAACTCTTCCATTGTTCTCGGAATTCTGCTGACGTTTAAAAATGCTTCCAAATTCTTCCATTGTTCTCGGAATTCTGCTGGCGTTTAAAAATGTTTCCGAACACTTCCATTGTTCTCGGAATTCTGCTGGCATTTAAAAATGGTTCCGAACTCTTCCATTGTTCTCGGAATTCTGCTGACGTTTAAAAATGGTTCGGAACTCTTCAATAATTCTCAGAATTCTGCTGTAGCTTAAAACTGCTTTGGAACTCTTCCATTGTTCTCGGAATTCTGCTGAAGTTTAAAAATGCTTCCGAACTCGTCCAATGTTCTCGGAATTCCGCTGAAGTTTAAAAATGCTTCGGAAGTCTTCCATTGTTCTCGGAATTAAGCTGACATTTAAAAATGCTTTGGAACTTTCCCATTGTTCTCGGAATTTTGCTGACGTTCATAAATGCTTTGGAACTCTTCCATTGTTCTCGGAATTCTGCTGACGTTTAAAAATGGTTCGGAACTCTTCAATAATTCTCAGAATTCTGCTGTAGCTTAAAACTGCTTTGGAACTCTTCCATTGTTCTCGGAATTCTGCTGAAGTTTAAAAATGCTTCCAAACTCGTCCAATGTTCTCGGAATTCCGCTGAAGTTTAAAAATGCTTCGGAACTCTTCCATTGTTCTCGGAATTAAGCTGACATTTAAAAATGCTTTGGAACTTTCCCATTGTTCTCGGAATTTTGCTGACATTCATAAATGCTTTGGAACTCTTCCATTGTTCTCAGAATTCTGCTGACGTTTAAAAATGCTTCAGAACACTCCCATTGTTCTCGGAATTCCGCTGAAGTTTAAAAATGCTTCGGAACTATTCCATTGTTCTCGGTATTCCGCTGAAGTTTAAAAATGCTTCGGTCCTCTTCCATTGTTCTCGGAATTTTGCTGATGTTTAAAAATGCTTCGGCACTCTTCCATTGTTCTCGGAATTCTGCTGGCGTTTAAAAATGGTTCCGAACTCTTCCATTGTTCTCGGCATTCTGCTGTAGTTTAAAAATGCTTTGGAACTCTTCCATTGTTCTCGGAATTCCGCTGAAGTTTAAAAATGCTTTTGAAATTTTCCATTGCTCTCGGAATTCTGGTGAAGTTTAAAAATGCTTTGGAAATTTTTCATTGTTCTTGGAATTCTGCTGATGTTTAAAAATGCTTCCGAACTCTTCCATTGTTCTCGGATTACCGCTGAAGTTTAAAAATGCTTCGGAACTCTTCCATTGTTCTCGGAATTCTGCTGGCGTTTAAAAATGGTTCCGAACTCTTCCATTGTTCTCGGAATTCTGCTGACGTTTAAAAATGGTTCGGAACTCTTCAATAATTCTCAGAATTCTGCTGTAGTTTAAAAATGCTTTGGAACTCTTCCATTGTTCCCGCAATTTTGCTGAAGTGTAAAAATGATTCCGAACTCATCCATTGTCCTCGGAATTCCGCTGAAGTTTAAAAATGCTTCGGAACTCTTCCATTGTTCTCGGAATTAAGCTGACATTTAAAAATGCTTTGGAACTTTCCCATTGTTCTCGGAAGTCTGCTGACATTTATAAATGCTTTGGAACTCTTCCATTGTTCTCGGAATTCTGCTGACGTTTAAAAATGCTTCAGAACACTCCCATTGTTCTCGGCATTCTGCTGACGATTAAAAATGGTTCGGAACTCTTCAATTGTTCTCAGAATTCCGCTGAAGTTTAAAAATGCTTTTGAACTTTTCCATTGTTCTCGGAATTCTGCTGAAGTTTAAAAATGCTTCGGAACTCTTCCATTGTTCTTGGAATTCTGCTGACGTTTAAAAATGCTTCCGAACTCTTCCATTGTTCTCGGAATACCGCTGAAGTTTAAAAATGCTTCGGAACTCTTCCATTTTTCTCGGAATTCTGCTGGCGTTTAAAAATGGTTCCGAACTCTTCCATTGTTCTCGGCATTCTGCTGACGTTTAAAAATGGTTCGGAACTCTTCAATTGTTCTCAGAATTCTGCTGTAGTTTAAAAATGCTTTGGAACTCTTCCATTGTTCTCGGAATTCCGCTGAAGTTTAAAAATGCTTTTGAACTTTTCCATTGTTCTCGGAATTCTGCTGAAGTTTAAAAATGCTTCGGAACTCTTCCATTGTTCTTTGAATTCTGCTGACGTTTAAAAATGCTTCCGAACTCTTCCATTGTTCTCGGAATACCGCTGAAGTTTAAAAATGCTTCGGAACTCTTCCATTTTTCTCGGAATTCTGCTGGCGTTTAAAAATGGTTCCGAACTCTTCCATTGTTCTCGAAATTCTGTTGAAGTTTAAAAATGGTTCGGAACTCTTCAATAATTCTCTGAATTCTGCTGTAGTTTAAAAATGCTTTGGAACTCTTCCATTGTTCCCGGAATTCTGCTGAAGTTTAAAAATGCTTCCGAACTTGTCCATTGTCCTCGGAATTCCGTTGAAGATTAAAAATGCTTCGGACCTCTTCCATTGTTCTCGGATTTTTGCTGACGTTTAAAAATGCTTCGGGACTCTTCCATTGTTCTCGGAATTCTGCTGGCGTTTAAAAATGGTTCCGAACGCTTCCATTGTTCTCGACATTCTGCTGACGTTTAAAAATGGTTCGGAACTCTTCAATAATTCTCAGAATTCTTCTGTAGTTTAAAAATGCTTTGGAACTCTTCTATTGTTCTCGGAATTCCGCTGAAGTTTAAAAATGCTTTGGAACTTTCCCATTGTTCTCGGAATTCTGCTGACGTTTATAAATGATTTGGAACTCTTCCATTGTTCGCGAAATTCTGCTGACGTTTAAAAATGCATCAGAACACTCCCATTGTTCTCAGAATTCCGCTGAAGTTTAAAAATGCTTCGGAACTCTTCCATTGTTCTCAGTATTCCGCTGAAGTTTAAAAATGCTTCGGACCTCTTCCATTGTTCTCGAAATTTTGCTGACTTTAAAAATGCTTCGGAACTCTTCCACTGTTCTCGGAATTCTGCTGGCGTTTAAAAATGGTTCCGAACTCTTCCATTGTTCTCGGAATTCTGCTGACGTTTAAAAATGGTTCGGAACTCTTCAATAATTCGCAGAATTCTGCTGTAGTTTAAAAATGCTTTGGAACTCTTCCATTGTTCTCGGGATTCCATTAAAGTTTAAAAATGCTTTTGAACTTTTCCATTGCTCTCTGAATTCTGCTGAAGTTTAAAAATGCTTCGGAACTCTTCCATTGTTCACGGTATTCCGCTGACATTTAAAAATGCTTCGGAACTCTTCCATTGTTCTCGAAATTCCTTTAAAGTTTAAAAATGCTTCCGAACTCTTCCATTGTTTAAGGAATTCCGCAGAAGTTTAAAATTGCTTCGGAACTCTTCCATTGTTCTCGGTATTCCGCTGACGTTTAAAAATGCTTCGGAACACTACAATTGTTCTCGGAATTCCGCTGAAGTTTAAAAATGCTTCGGAACTCTTCCATTGTTCTTGGAATTCTGCTGACGTTTAAAATTGCTTCCGAACTCTTCCATTGTTCTCGGATTACCGCTGAAGTTTAAAAATGCTTCGGAACTCTTCCATTGTTCTCGGAATTCTGCTGGCGTTTAAAAATGGTTCCGAACTCTTCCATTGTTCTCGGAATTCTGCTGACGTTTAAAAATGGTTCGGAACTCTTCAATAATTCTCAGAATTCTGCTGTAGTTTAAAAATGCTTTGGAACTCTTCCATTGTTCCCGCAATTTTGCTGAAGTTTAAAAATGATTCCGAACTCATCCATTGTCCTCGGAATTCCGCTGAAGTTTAAAAATGCTTCGGAACTCTTCCATTGTTCTCGGAATTAAGCTGACATTTAAAAATGCTTTGGAACTTTCCCATTGTTCTCGGAAGTCTGCTGACATTTATAAATGCTTTGGAACTCTTCCATTGTTCTCGGAATTCTGCTGACGTTTAAAAATGCTTCAGAACACTCCCATTGTTCTCGGCATTCTGCTGACGATTAAAAATGGTTCGGAACTCTTCAATTGTTCTCAGAATTCCGCTGAAGTTTAAAAATGCTTTTGAACTTTTCCATTGTTCTCGGAATTCTGCTGAAGTTTAAAAATGCTTCGGAACTCTTCCATTGTTCTTGGAATTCTGCTGACGTTTAAAAATGCTTCCGAACTCTTCCATTGTTCTCGGAATACCGCTGAAGTTTAAAAATGCTTCGGAACTCTTCCATTTTTCTCGGAATTCTGCTGGCGTTTAAAAATGGTTCCGAACTCTTCCATTGTTCTCGGCATTCTGCTGACGTTTAAAAATGGTTCGGAACTCTTCAATTGTTCTCAGAATTCTGCTGTAGTTTAAAAATGCTTTGGAACTCTTCCATTGTTCTCGGAATTCCGCTGAAGTTTAAAAATGCTTTTGAACTTTTCCATTGTTCTCGGAATTCTGCTGAAGTTTAAAAATGCTTCGGAACTCTTCCATTGTTCTTTGAATTCTGCTGACGTTTAAAAATGCTTCCGAACTCTTCCATTGTTCTCGGAATACCGCTGAAGTTTAAAAATGCTTCGGAACTCTTCCATTTTTCTCGGAATTCTGCTGGCGTTTAAAAATGGTTCCGAACTCTTCCATTGTTCTCGAAATTCTGTTGAAGTTTAAAAATGGTTCGGAACTCTTCAATAATTCTCTGAATTCTGCTGTAGTTTAAAAATGCTTTGGAACTCTTCCATTGTTCCCGGAATTCTGCTGAAGTTTAAAAATGCTTCCGAACTTGTTCATTGTCCTCGGAATTCCGTTGAAGATTAAAAATGCTTCGGACCTCTTCCATTGTTCTCGGATTTTTGCTGACGTTTAAAAATGCTTCGGGACTCTTCCATTGTTCTCGGAATTCTGCTGGCGTTTAAAAATGGTTCCGAACGCTTCCATTGTTCTCGACATTCTGCTGACGTTTAAAAATGGTTCGGAACTCTTCAATAATTCTCAGAATTCTTCTGTAGTTTAAAAATGCTTTGGAACTCTTCTATTGTTCTCGGAATTCCGCTGAAGTTTAAAAATGCTTTGGAACTTTCCCATTGTTCTCGGAATTCTGCTGACGTTTATAAATGATTTGGAACTCTTCCATTGTTCGCGAAATTCTGCTGACGTTTAAAAATGCATCAGAACACTCCCATTGTTCTCAGAATTCCGCTGAAGTTTAAAAATGCTTCGGAACTCTTCCATTGTTCTCAGTATTCCGCTGAAGTTTAAAAATGCTTCGGACCTCTTCCATTGTTCTCGAAATTTTGCTGACTTTAAAAATGCTTCGGAACTCTTCCACTGTTCTCGGAATTCTGCTGGCGTTTAAAAATGGTTCCGAACTCTTCCATTGTTCTCGGAATTCTGCTGACGTTTAAAAATGGTTCGGAACTCTTCAATAATTCGCAGAATTCTGCTGTAGTTTAAAAATGCTTTGGAACTCTTCCATTGTTCTCGGAATTCCATTAAAGTTTAAAAATGCTTTTGAACTTTTCCATTGCTCTCTGAATTCTGCTGAAGTTTAAAAATGCTTCGGAACTCTTCCATTGTTCACGGTATTCCGCTGACATTTAAAAATGCTTCGGAACTCTTCCATTGTTCTCGAAATTCCTTTAAAGTTTAAAAATGCTTCCGAACTCTTCCATTGTTTAAGGAATTCCGCAGAAGTTTAAAATTGCTTCGGAACTCTTCCATTGTTCTCGGTATTCCGCTGACGTTTAAAAATGCTTCGGAACACTACAATTGTTCTCGGAATTCCGCTGAAGTTTAAAAATGCTTCGGAACTCTTCCATTGTTCTCGGAATTCCGCTGACGTTTAAAAATGCTTCGTAACGCTTCCATTGTTCTCGGAATTGCGCTGAAGTTTAAAAATGCTTCGGAACTCTTCCATTGTTCTCGAAATTCCACTGAAGTTTTAAAATTCTTCGGAACTGTTCCATTATTCTCAGAATTCCACTGACATTTAAAAATGCTTCGGAATTCTTCCATTGTTCTCGGAATTCCGCTGACATTTAAAAATGCTTTGGAACTTTCGCATTGTTTTCAGAATTCTGCTGTTGTTTATAAATGCTTTGGAACTCTTCCATTGTTCTCGGAATTCTGCTGATGTTTAAAAATGCTTCAGAACACTCCCATTGTTCTCGGAATTCCGCTGAAGTTTGAAAATGCTTCGGAACTCTTCCATTGTTCTCGGTATTCTGCTGAAGTTTAAAAATCCTTCGGAACTCTTCCATTGTTCTCGGTATTCCGCTGAAGTTTAAAAATGCTTTTGAACTTTACCATTGCCTTCGGAATTCAGGTGAAGTTTAAAAATGCTTTGGAACTTTTCCATTGTACTCGGAATTCTGCTGAAGTTTAAAAATGCTTCCAAACTCTTCCATTGTTCTCGGAATTCTGCTGGCGTTTAAAAATGGTTCCGAACTCTTCCATTGTTCTCGGAATTCTGCTGGCGTTTAAAAATCGTTCAGAACTCTTCCATTGTTCTCGGAATTCTGCTGACGTTTAAAAATGGTTCGGAACTCTTCAATAATTCTCAGAATTCTGCTGAAGTTTAAAACTGCTTTGGAACTCTTCCATTGTTCTCGGAATTCTGCTGAAGTTTAAAAATGCTTCCGAACTCGTCCAATGTTCTCGGAATTCCGCTGAAGTTTAAAAATGCTTCGGAACTCTTCCATTGTTCTCGGAATTAAGCTGACATTTAAAAATGCTTTGGAACTTTCCCATTGTTCTCGTAATTTTGCTAACGTTCATAAATGCTTTGGAACTCTTCCATTGTTCTCGGAATTCTGCTGAAGTTTAAAAATGCTTCCAAACTCGTCCAATGTTCTCGGAATTCCGCTGAAGTTTAAAAATGCTTCGGAACTCTTCCATTGTTCTCGGAATTAAGCTGACATTTAAAAATGCTTTGGAACTTTCCCATTGTTCTCGGAATTTTGCTGACATTCATAAATGCTTTGGAACTCTTCCATTGTTCTCAGAATTCTGCTGACGTTTAAAAATGCTTCAGAACACTCCCATTGTTCTCGGAATTCCGCTGAAGTTTAAAAATGCTTCGGAACTATTCCATTGTTCTCGGTATTCCGCTGAAGTTTAAAAATGCTTCGGTCCTCTTCCATTGTTCTCGGAATTTTGCTGATGTTTAAAAATGCTTCGGCACTCTTCCATTGTTCTCGGAATTCTGCTGGCGTTTAAAAATGGTTCCGAACTCTTCCATTGTTCTCGGCATTCTGCTGACGTTTAAAAATGGTTCGGAACTCTTCAATTGTTCTCAGAATTCTGCTGTAGTTTAAAAATGCTTTGGAACTCTTCCATTGTTCTCGGAATTCCGCTGAAGTTTAAAAATGCTTTTGAAATTTTCCATTGCTCTCGGAATTCTGGTGAAGTTTAAAAATGCTTTGGAAATTTTTCATTGTTCTTGGAATTCTGCTGATGTTTAAAAATGCTTCGGAACTCTTCCATTGTTCTTGGAATTCTGCTGACGTTTAAAAATGCTTCCGAACTCTTCCATTGTTCTCGGATTACCGCTGAAGTTTAAAAATGCTTCGGAACTCTTCCATTGTTCTCGGAATTCTGCTGGCGTTTAAAAATGGTTCCGAACTCTTCCATTGTTCTTGGAATTCTGCTGACGTTTAAAAATGGTTCGGAACTCTTCAATAATTCTCAGAATTCTGCTGTAGTTTAAAAATGCTTTGGAACTCTTCCATTGTTCCCGCAATTTTGCTGAAGTTTAAAAATGATTCCGAACTCATCCATTGTCCTCGGAATTCCGCTGAAGTTTAAAAATGCTTCGGAACTCTTCCATTGTTCTCGGAATTCTGCTGACATTTATAAATGCTTTGGAACTCTTCCATTGTTCTCGAAATTCTGTTGAAGTTTAAAAATGGTTCGGAACTCTTCAATAATTCTCTGAATTCTGCTGTAGTTTAAAAATGCTTTGGAACTCTTCCATTGTTCCCGGAATTCTGCTGAAGTTTAAAAATGCTTCCGAACTTGTTCATTGTCCTCGGAATTCCGTTGAAGATTAAAAATGCTTCGGACCTCTTCCATTGTTCTCGGATTTTTGCTGACGTTTAAAAATGCTATGGGACTCTTCCATTGTTCTCGGAATTCTGCTGGCGTTTAAAAATGGTTCCGAACGCTTCCATTGTTCTCGACATTCTGCTGACGTTTAAAAATGGTTCGGAACTCTTCAATAATTCTCAGAATTCTTCTGTAGTTTAAAAATGCTTTGGAACTCTTCTATTGTTCTCGGAATTCCGCTGAAGTTTAAAAATGCTTTGGAACTTTCCCATTGTTCTTGGAATTCTGCTGACGTTTATAAATGATTTGGAACTCTTCCATTGTTTGCGAAATTCTGCTGACGTTTAAAAATGCATCAGAACACTCCCATTGTTCTCAGAATTCCGCTGAAGTTTAAAAATGCTTCGGAACTCTTCCATTGTTCTCAGTATTCCGCTGAAGTTTAAAAATGCTTCGGACCTCTTCCATTGTTCTCGAAATTTTGCTGACTTTAAAAATGCTTCGGAACTCTTCCACTGTTCTCGGAATTCTGCTGGCGTTTAAAAATGGTTCCGAACTCTTCCATTGTTCTCGGAATTCTGCTGACGTTTAAAAATGGTTCGGAACTCTTCAATAATTCGCAGAATTCTGCTGTAGTTTAAAAATGCTTTGGAACTCTTCCATTGTTCTCGGAATTCCATTAAAGTTTAAAAATGCTTTTGAACTTTTCCATTGCTCTCTGAATTCTGCTGAAGTTTAAAAATGCTTCGGAACTCTTCCATTGTTCACGGTATTCCGCTGACATTTAAAAATGCTTCGGAACTCTTCCATTGTTCTCGAAATTCCTTTAAAGTTTAAAAATGCTTCCGAACTCTTCCATTGTTTAAGGAATTCCGCAGAAGTTTAAAATTGCTTCGGAACTCTTCCATTGTTCTCGGTATTCCGCTGACGTTTAAAAATGCTTCGGAACACTACAATTGTTCCGGAATTCCGCTGAAGTTTAAAAATGCTTCGGAACTCTTCCATTGTTCTCGGAATTCCGCTGACGTTTAAAAATGCTTCGTAACGCTTCCATTGTTCTCGGAATTCCGCTGAAGTTTAAAAATGCTTCGGAACTCTTCCATTGTTCTCGAAATTCCACTGAAGTTTTAAAATTCTTCGGAACTGTTCCATTATTCTCAGAATTCCACTGACATTTAAAAATGCTTCGGAATTCTTCCATTGTTCTCGGAATTCCGCTGACATTTAAAAATGCTTTGGAACTTTCGCATTGTTTTCAGAATTCTGCTGATGTTTATAAATGCTTTGGAACTCTTCCATTGTTCTCGGAATTCTGCTGATGTTTAAAAATGCTTCAGAACACTCCCATTGTTCTCGGAATTCCGCTGAAGTTTGAAAATGCTTCGGAACTCTTCCATTGTTCTCGGTATTCTGCTGAAGTTTAAAAATGCTTCGGAACTCTTCCATTGTTCTCGGTATTCCGCTGAAGTTTAAAAATGCTTTTGAACTTTACCATTGCCTTCGGAATTCAGGTGAAGTTTAAAAATGCTTTGGAACTTTTCCATTGTACTCGGAATTCTGCTGAAGTTTAAAAATGCTTCCAAACTCTTCCATTGTTCTCGGAATTCTGCTGGCGTTTAAAAATGGTTCCGAACTCTTCCATTGTTCTCGGCATTCTGCTGACGTTTAAAAATGGTTCGGAACTCTTCAATTGTTCTCAGAATTCTGCTGTAGTTTAAAAATGCTTTGGAACTCTTCCATTCTTCTCGGAATTAAGCTGACATTTAAAAATGCTTTGGAACTTTCCCATTGTTCTCGGAATTCCGCTGAAGTTTAAAAATGCTTCGGACCTCTTCCATTGTTCTCGGATTTTTGCTGACGTTTAAAAATGCTTCGGGACTCTTCCATTGTTCTCGGAATTCTGCTGTCGTTTTAAAATGCTTCCGAACTCTTCCCTTGTTCTCGGAATTCTGCTGACGTTTAAAAATGGTTCGGAACTCTTCCATTGTTCTCGGAATTCCGCTGACATTTAAAAATGCTTCGGAACTTTTCCATTGCTCTCGGAATTCTGCTGACGTTTAAAAATGCTTTGGAACTCTTCCATTGTTCTCTGAATTCTGCTGACGTTTAAAAATGCTTCAGAACACTCCCATTGTTCTCGGAATTCCACTGAAGTTTAAAAATGCTTCGGAACTCTTCCATTGTTCTCGGAATTCTGCTGACGTTTAAAAATGCTTCCAAACTCTTCCATTGTTCTCGGAATTCCGGTGAAGTTTAAAAATGCTTCGGAACTCTTCCATTGTTCTCGAAATTCCACTGAAGTTTTAAAATTCTTCGGAACTGTTCCATTATTCTCAGAATTCCGCTGACATTTAAAAATGCTTCGGAATTCTTCCATTGTTCTCGGAATTCCGCTGACATTTAAAAATGCTTTGGAACTTTCACATTGGTTTCAGAATTCTGCTGATGTTTATAAATGCTTTGGAACTCTTCCATTGTTCTTGGAATTCTGCTGACGTTTAAAAATGCTTCAGAACACTCCCATTGTTCTCGGAATTCCGCTGAAGTTTGAAAATGCTTCGGAACTCTTCCATTGTTCTCGGTATTCTGCTGAAGTTTAAAAATGCTTCGGAACTCTTCCATTGTTCTCGGTATTCCGCTGAAGTTTAAAAATGTTTTTGAATTTTACCATTGCCTTCGGAATTCTGCTGAAGTTTAAAAATGCTTCGGAACTCTTCCATTGTTCTCGGAATTCTGCTGACGTTTAAAAATGCTTCCAAATTCTTCCATTGTTCTCGGAATTCTGCTGGCGTTTAAAAATGTTTCCGAACACTTCCATTGTTCTCGGAATTCTGCTGGCATTTAAAAATGGTTCCGAACTCTTCCATTGTTCTCGGAATTCTGCTGACGTTTAAAAATGGTTCGGAACTCCTCAATAATTCTCAGAATTCTGCTGTAGCTTAAAACTGCTTTGGAACTCTTCCATTGTTCTCGGAATTCTGCTGAAGTTTAAAAATGCTTCCGAACTCGTCCAATGTTCTCGGAATTCCGCTGAAGTTTAAAAATGCTTCGGAAGTCTTCCATTGTTCTCGGAATTAAGCTGACATTTAAAAATGCTTTGGAACTTTCCCATTGTTCTCGGAATTTTGCTGACGTTCATAAATGCTTTGGAACTCTTCCATTGTTCTCGGAATTCTGCTGACGTTTAAAAATGGTTCGGAACTCTTCAATAATTCTCAGAATTCTGCTGTAGCTTAAAACTGCTTTGGAACTCTTCCATTGTTCTCGGAATTCTGCTGAAGTTTAAAAATGCTTCCAAACTCGTCCAATGTTCTCGGAATTCCGCTGAAGTTTAAAAATGCTTCGGAACTCTTCCATTGTTCTCGGAATTAAGCTGACATTTAAAAATGCTTTGGAACTTTCCCATTGTTCTCGGAATTTTGCTGACATTCATAAATGCTTTGGAACTCTTCCATTGTTCTCAGAATTCTGCTGACGTTTAAAAATGCTTCAGAACACTCCCATTGTTCTCGGAATTCCGCTGAAGTTTAAAAATGCTTCGGAACTATTCCATTGTTCTCGGTATTCCGCTGAAGTTTAAAAATGCTTCGGTCCTCTTCCATTGTTCTCGGAATTTTGCTGATGTTTAAAAATGCTTCGGCACTCTTCCATTGTTCTCGGAATTCTGCTGGCGTTTAAAAATGGTTCCGAACTCTTCCATTGTTCTCGGCATTCTGCTGTAGTTTAAAAATGCTTTGGAACTCTTCCATTGTTCTCGGAATTCCGCTGAAGTTTAAAAATGCTTTTGAAATTTTCCATTGCTCTCGGAATTCTGGTGAAGTTTAAAAATGCTTTGGAAATTTTTCATTGTTCTTGGAATTCTGCTGATGTTTAAAAATGCTTCGGAACTCTTCCATTGTTCTTGGAATTCTGCTGACGTTTAAAAATGCTTCCGAACTCTTCCATTGTTCTCGGATTACCGCTGAAGTTTAAAAATGCTTCGGAACTCTTCCATTGTTCTCGGAATTCTGCTGGCGTTTAAAAATGGTTCCGAACTCTTCCATTGTTCTCGGAATTCTGCTGACGTTTAAAAATGGTTCGGAACTCTTCAATAATTCTCAGAATTCTGCTGTAGTTTAAAAATGCTTTGGAACTCTTCCATTGTTCCCGCAATTTTGCTGAAATTTAAAAATGATTCCGAACTCATCCATTGTCCTCGGAATTCCGCTGAAGTTTAAAAATGCTTCGGAACTCTTCCATTGTTCTCGGAATTAAGCTGACATTTAAAAATGCTTTGGAACTTTCCCATTGTTCTCGGAAGTCTGCTGACATTTATAAATGCTTTGGAACTCTTCCATTGTTCTCGGAATTCTGCTGACGTTTAAAAATGCTTCAGAACACTCCCATTGTTCTCGGCATTCTGCTGACGATTAAAAATGGTTCGGAACTCTTCAATTGTTCTCAGAATTCCGCTGAAGTTTAAAAATGCTTTTGAACTTTTCCATTGTTCTCGGAATTCTGCTGAAGTTTAAAAATGCTTCGGAACTCTTCCATTGTTCTTGGAATTCTGCTGACGTTTAAAAATGCTTCCGAACTCTTCCATTGTTCTCGGAATACCGCTGAAGTTTAAAAATGCTTCGGAACTCTTCCATTTTTCTCGGAATTCTGCTGGCGTTTAAAAATGGTTCCGAACTCTTCCATTGTTCTCGGCATTCTGCTGACGTTTAAAAATGGTTCGGAACTCTTCAATTGTTCTCAGAATTCTGCTGTAGTTTAAAAATGCTTTGGAACTCTTCCATTGTTCTCGGAATTCCGCTGAAGTTTAAAAATGCTTTTGAACTTTTCCATTGTTCTCGGAATTCTGCTGAAGTTTAAAAATGCTTCGGAACTCTTCCATTGTTCTTTGAATTCTGCTGACGTTTAAAAATGCTTCCGAACTCTTCCATTGTTCTCGGAATACCGCTGAAGTTTAAAAATGCTTCGGAACTCTTCCATTTTTCTCGGAATTCTGCTGGCGTTTAAAAATGGTTCCGAACTCTTCCATTGTTCTCGAAATTCTGTTGAAGTTTAAAAATGGTTCGGAACTCTTCAATAATTCTCTGAATTCTGCTGTAGTTTAAAAATGCTTTGGAACTCTTCCATTGTTCCCGGAATTCTGCTGAAGTTTAAAAATGCTTCCGAACTTGTCCATTGTCCTCGGAATTCCGTTGAAGATTAAAAATGCTTCGGACCTCTTCCATTGTTCTCGGATTTTTGCTGACGTTTAAAAATGCTTCGGGACTCTTCCATTGTTCTCGGAATTCTGCTGGCGTTTAAAAATGGTTCCGAACGCTTCCATTGTTCTCGACATTCTGCTGACGTTTAAAAATGGTTCGGAACTCTTCAATAATTCTCAGAATTCTTCTGTAGTTTAAAAATGCTTTGGAACTCTTCTATTGTTCTCGGAATTCCGCTGAAGTTTAAAAATGCTTTGGAACTTTCCCATTGTTCTCGGAATTCTGCTGACGTTTATAAATGATTTGGAACTCTTCCATTGTTCGCGAAATTCTGCTGACGTTTAAAAATGCATCAGAACACTCCCATTGTTCTCAGAATTCCGCTGAAGTTTAAAAATGCTTCGGAACTCTTCCATTGTTCTCAGTATTCCGCTGAAGTTTAAAAATGCTTCGGACCTCTTCCATTGTTCTCGAAATTTTGCTGACTTTAAAAATGCTTCGGAACTCTTCCACTGTTCTCGGAATTCTGCTGGCGTTTAAAAATGGTTCCGAACTCTTCCATTGTTCTCGGAATTCTGCTGACGTTTAAAAATGGTTCGGAACTCTTCAATAATTCGCAGAATTCTGCTGTAGTTTAAAAATGCTTTGGAACTCTTCCATTGTTCTCGGAATTCCATTAAAGTTTAAAAATGCTTTTGAACTTTTCCATTGCTCTCTGAATTCTGCTGAAGTTTAAAAATGCTTCGGAACTCTTCCATTGTTCACGGTATTCCGCTGACATTTAAAAATGCTTCGGAACTCTTCCATTGTTCTCGAAATTCCTTTAAAGTTTAAAAATGCTTCCGAACTCTTCCATTGTTTAAGGAATTCCGCAGAAGTTTAAAATTGCTTCGGAACTCTTCCATTGTTCTCGGTATTCCGCTGACGTTTAAAAATGCTTCGGAACACTACAATTGTTCTCGGAATTCCGCTGAAGTTTAAAAATGCTTCGGAACTCTTCCATTGTTCTCGGAATTCCGCTGACGTTTAAAAATGCTTCGTAACGCTTCCATTGTTCTCGGAATTGCGCTGAAGTTTAAAAATGCTTCGGAACTCTTCCATTGTTCTCGAAATTCCACTGAAGTTTTAAAATTCTTCGGAACTGTTCCATTATTCTCAGAATTCCACTGACATTTAAAAATGCTTCGGAATTCTTCCATTGTTCTCGGAATTCCGCTGACATTTAAAAATGCTTTGGAACTTTCGCATTGTTTTCAGAATTCTGCTGATGTTTATAAATGCTTTGGAACTCTTCCATTGTTCTCGGAATTCTGCTGATGTTTAAAAATGCTTCAGAACACTCCCATTGTTCTCGGAATTCCGCTGAAGTTTGAAAATGCTTCGGAACTCTTCCATTGTTCTCGGTATTCTGCTGAAGTTTAAAAATCCTTCGGAACTCTTCCATTGTTCTCGGTATTCCGCTGAAGTTTAAAAATGCTTTTGAACTTTACCATTGCCTTCGGAATTCAGGTGAAGTTTAAAAATGCTTTGGAACTTTTCCATTGTACTCGGAATTCTGCTGAAGTTTAAAAATGCTTCCAAACTCTTCCATTGTTCTCGGAATTCTGCTGGCGTTTAAAAATGGTTCCGAACTCTTCCATTCTTCTCGGAATTCTGCTGGCGTTTAAAAATCGTTCAGAACTCTTCCATTGTTCTCGGAATTCTGCTGACGTTTAAAAATGGTTCGGAACTCTTCAATAATTCTCAGAATTCTGCTGAAGTTTAAAACTGCTTTGGAACTCTTCCATTGTTCTCGGAATTCTGCTGAAGTTTAAAAATGCTTCCGAACTCGTCCAATGTTCTCGGAATTCCGCTGAAGTTTAAAAATGCTTCGGAACTCTTCCATTGTTCTCGGAATTAAGCTGACATTTAAAAATGCTTTGGAACTTTCCCATTGTTCTCGTAATTTTGCTAACGTTCATAAATGCTTTGGAACTCTTCCATTGTTCTCGGAATTCTGCTGAAGTTTAAAAATGCTTCCAAACTCGTCCAATGTTCTCGGAATTCCGCTGAAGTTTAAAAATGCTTCGGAACTCTTCCATTGTTCTCGGAATTAAGCTGACATTTAAAAATGCTTTGGAACTTTCCCATTGTTCTCGGAATTTTGCTGACATTCATAAATGCTTTGGAACTCTTCCATTGTTCTCAGAATTCTGCTGACGTTTAAAAATGCTTCAGAACACTCCCATTGTTCTCGGAATTCCGCTGAAGTTTAAAAATGCTTCGGAACTATTCCATTGTTCTCGGTATTCCGCTGAAGTTTAAAAATGCTTCGGTCCTCTTCCATTGTTCTCGGAATTTTGCTGATGTTTAAAAATGCTTCGGCACTCTTCCATTGTTCTCGGAATTCTGCTGGCGTTTAAAAATGGTTCCGAACTCTTCCATTGTTCTCGGCATTCTGCTGACGTTTAAAAATGGTTCGGAACTCTTCAATTGTTCTCAGAATTCTGCTGTAGTTTAAAAATGCTTTGGAACTCTTCCATTGTTCTCGGAATTCCGCTGAAGTTTAAAAATGCTTTTGAAATTTTCCATTGCTCTCGGAATTCTGGTGAAGTTTAAAAATGCTTTGGAAATTTTTCATTGTTCTTGGAATTCTGCTGATGTTTAAAAATGCTTCGGAACTCTTCCATTGTTCTTGGAATTCTGCTGACGTTTAAAAATGCTTCCGAACTCTTCCATTGTTCTCGGATTACCGCTGAAGTTTAAAAATGCTTCGGAACTCTTCCATTGTTCTCGGAATTCTGCTGGCGTTTAAAAATGGTTCCGAACTCTTCCATTGTTCTTGGAATTCTGCTGACGTTTAAAAATGGTTCGGAACTCTTCAATAATTCTCAGAATTCTGCTGTAGTTTAAAAATGCTTTGGAACTCTTCCATTGTTCCCGCAATTTTGCTGAAGTTTAAAAATGATTCCGAACTCATCCATTGTCCTCGGAATTCCGCTGAAGTTTAAAAATGCTTCGGAACTCTTCCATTGTTCTCGGAATTCTGCTGACATTTATAAATGCTTTGGAACTCTTCCATTGTTCTCGGAATTCTGCTGACGTTTAAAAATGCTTCAGAACACTCCCATTGTTCTCGGCATTCTGCTGACGATTAAAAATGGTTCGGAACTCTTCAATTGTTCTCAGAATTCCGCTGAAGTTTAAAAATGCTTTTGAACTTTTCCATTGTTCTCGGAATTCTGCTGTAGTTTAAAAATGCTTTGGAACTCTTCCATTGTTCTCGGAATTCCGCTGAAGTTTAAAAATGCTTTTGAACTTTTCCATTGTTCTCGGAATTCTGCTGAAGTTTAAAAATGCTTCGGAACTCTTCCATTCTTCTTGGAATTCTGCTGACGTTTAAAAATGCTTCCGAACTCTTCCATTGTTCTCGGAATACCGCTGAAGTTTAAAAATGCTTCGGAACTCTTCCATTTTTCTCGGAATTCTGCTGGCGTTTAAAAATGGTTCCGAACTCTTCCATTGTTCTCGAAATTCTGTTGAAGTTTAAAAATGGTTCGGAACTCTTCAATAATTCTCTGAATTCTGCTGTAGTTTAAAAATGCTTTGGAACTCTTCCATTGTTCCCGGAATTCTGCTGAAGTTTAAAAATGCTTCCGAACTTGTCCATTGTCCTCGGAATTCCGTTGAATATTAAAAATGCTTCGGACCTCTTCCATTGTTCTCGGATTTTTGCTGACGTTTAAAAATGCTTCGGGACTCTTCCATTGTTCTCGGAATTCTGCTGGCGTTTAAAAATGGTTCCGAACGCTTCCATTGTTCTCGACATTCTGCTGACGTTTAAAAATGGTTCGGAACTCTTCAATAATTCTCAGAATTCTTCTGTAGTTTAAAAATGCTTTGGAACTCTTCTATTGTTCTCGGAATTCCGCTGAAGTTTAAAAATGCTTTGGAACTTTCCCATTGTTCTCGGAATTCTGCTGACGTTTATAAATGATTTGGAACTCTTCCATTGTTCGCGAAATTCTGCTGACGTTTAAAAATGCATCAGAACATTCCCATTGTTCTCAGAATTCCGCTGAAGTTTAAAAATGCTTCGGAAATCTTCCATTGTTCTCAGTATTCCGCTGAAGTTTAAAAATGCTTCGGACCTCTTCCATTGTTCTCGAAATTTTGCTGACTTTAAAAATGCTTCGGAACTCTTCCACTGTTCTCGGAATTCTGCTGGCGTTTAAAAATGGTTCCGAACTCTTCCATTGTTCTCGGAATTCTGCTGACGTTTAAAAATGGTTCGGAACTCTTCAATAATTCGCAGAATTCTGCTGTAGTTTAAAAATGCTTTGGAACTCTTCCATTGTTCTCGGAATTCCATTAAAGTTTAAAAATGCTTTTGAACTTTTCCATTGCTCTCTGAATTCTGCTGAAGTTTAAAAATGCTTCGGAACTCTTCCATTGTTCACGGTATTCCGCTGACATTTAAAAATGCTTCGGAACTCTTCCATTGTTCTCGAAATTCCTTTAAAGTTTAAAAATGCTTCCGAACTCTTCCATTGTTTAAGGAATTCCGCAGAAGTTTAAAATTGCTTCGGAACTCTTCCATTGTTCTCGGTATTCCGCTGACGTTTAAAAATGCTTCGGAACACTACAATTGTTCCGGAATTCCGCTGAAGTTTAAAAATGCTTCGGAACTCTTCCATTGTTCTCGGAATTACGCTGACGTTTAAAAATGCTTCGGAACTCTTCCATTGTTCTCGAAATTCCACTGAAGTTTTAAAATTCTTCGGAACTGTTCCATTATTCTCAGAATTCCACTGACATTTAAAAATGCTTCGGAATTCTTCCATTGTTCTCGGAATTCCGCTGACATTTAAAAATGCTTTGGAACTTTCGCATTGTTTTCAGAATTCTGCTGATGTTTATAAATGCTTTGGAACTCTTCCATTGTTCTCGGAATTCTGCTGATGTTTAAAAATGCTTCAGAACACTCCCATTGTTCTCGGAATTCCGCTGAAGTTTGAAAATGCTTCGGAACTCTTCCATTGTTCTCGGTATTCTGCTGAAGTTTAAAAATGCTTCGGAACTCTTCCATTGTTCTCGGTATTCCGCTGAAGTTTAAAAATGCTTTTGAACTTTACCATTGCCTTCGGAATTCAGGTGAAGTTTAAAAATGCTTTGGAACTTTTCCATTGTACTCGGAATTCTGCTGAAGTTTAAAAATGCTTCCAAACTCTTCCATTGTTCTCGGAATTCTGCTGGCGTTTAAAAATGGTTCCGAACTCTTCCATTGTTCTCGGAATTCTGCTGGCGTTTAAAAATCGTTCAGAACTCTTCCATTGTTCTCGGAATTCTGCTGACGTTTAAAAATGGTTCGGAACTCTTCAATAATTCTCAGAATTCTGCTGAAGTTTAAAACTGCTTTGGAACTCTTCCATTGTTCTCGGAATTTTGCTGAAGTTTAAAAATGCTTCCGAACTCGTCCAATGTTCTCGGAATTCCGCTGAAGTTTAAAAATGCTTCGGAACTCTTCCATTGTTCTCGGAATTAAGCTGACATTTAAAAATGCTTTGGAACTTTCCCATTGTTCTCGGAATTTTGCTAACGTTCATAAATGCTTTGGAACTCTTCCATTGTTCTCGGAATTCTGCTGAAGTTTAAAAATGCTTCCAAACTCGTCCAATGTTCTCGGAATTCCGCTGAAGTTTAAAAATGCTTCGGAACTCTTCCATTGTTCTCGGAATTAAGCTGACATTTAAAAATGCTTTGGAACTTTCCCATTGTTCTCGGAATTTTGCTGACATTCATAAATGCTTTGGAACTCTTCCATTGTTCTCAGAATTCTGCTGACGTTTAAAAATGCTTCAGAACACTCCCATTGTTCTCGGAATTCCGCTGAAGTTTAAAAATGCTTCGGAACTATTCCATTGTTCTCGGTATTCCGCTGAAGTTTAAAAATGCTTCGGTCCTCTTCCATTGTTCTCGGAATTTTGCTGATGTTTAAAAATGCTTCGGCACTCTTCCATTGTTCTCGGAATTCTGCTGGCGTTTAAAAATGGTTCCGAACTCTTCCATTGTTCTCGGCATTCTGCTGACGTTTAAAAATGGTTCGGAACTCTTCTTTTGTTCTCAGAATTCTGCTGAAGTTTAAAACTGCTTTGGAACTCTTCCATTGTTCTCGGAATTCTGCTGAAGTTTAAAAATGCTTCCGAACTCGTCCAATGTTCTCGGATTTCCGCTGAAGTTTAAAAATGCTTCGGAACTCTTCCATTGTTCTCGGAATTAAGCTGACATTTAAAAATGCTTTGGAACTTTCCCATTGTTCTCGAAATTTTGCTAACGTTCATAAATGCTTTGGAACTCTTCCATTGTTCTCGGAATTCTGCTGAAGTTTAAAAATGCTTCCAAACTCGTCCAATGTTCTCGGAATTCCGCTGAAGTTTAAAAATGCTTCGGAACTCTTCCATTGTTCTCGGAATTAAGCTGACATTTAAAAATGCTTTGGAACTTTCCCATTGTTCTCGGAATTTTGCTGACATTCATAAATGCTTTGGAACTCTTCCATTGTTCTCAGAATTCTGCTGACGTTTAAAAATGCTTCAGAACACTCCCATTGTTCTCGGAATTCCGCTGAAGTTTAAAAATGCTTCGGAACTATTCCATTGTTCTCGGTATTCCGCTGAAGTTTAAAAATGCTTCGGTCCTCTTCCATTGTTCTCGGAATTTTGCTGATGTTTAAAAATGCTTCGGCACTCTTCCATTGTTCTCGGAATTCTGCTGGCGTTTAAAAATGGTTCCGAACTCTTCCATTGTTCTCGGAATTCTGCTGACGTTTAAAAATGGTTCGGAACTCTTCAATAATTCGCAGAATTCTGCTGTAGTTTAAAAATGCTTTGGAACTCTTCCATTGTTCTCGGAATTCCATTAAAGTTTAAAAATGCTTTTGAACTTTTCCATTGCTCTCTGAATTCTGCTGAAGTTTAAAAATGCTTCGGAACTCTTCCATTGTTCACGGTATTCCGCTGACATTTAAAAATGCTTCGGAACTCTTCCATTGTTCTCGAAATTCCTTTAAAGTTTAAAAATGCTTCCGAACTCTTCCATTGTTTAAGGAATTCCGCAGAAGTTTAAAATTGCTTCGGAACTCTTCCATTGTTCTCGGTATTCCGCTGATGTTTAAAAATGCTTCGGAACACTACAATTGTTCTCGGAATTCCGCTGAAGTTTAAAAATGCTTCGGAACTCTTCCATTGTTCTCGGAATTCCGCTGACGTTTAAAAATGCTTCGTAACGCTTCCATTGTTCTCGGAATTGCGCTGAAGTTAAAAATGCTTCGGAACTCTTCCATTGTTCTCGAAATTCCACTGAAGTTTTAAAATTCTTCGGAACTGTTCCATTATTCTCAGAATTCCACTGACATTTAAAAATGCTTCGGAATTCTTCCATTGTTCTCGGAATTCCGCTGACATTTAAAAATGCTTTGGAACTTTCGCATTGTTTTCAGAATTCTGCTGATGTTTATAAATGCTTTGGAACTCTTCCATTGTTCTCGGAATTCTGCTGATGTTTAAAAATGCTTCAGAACACTCCCATTGTTCTCGGAATTCCGCTGAAGTTTGAAAATGCTTCGGAACTCTTCCATTGTTCTCGTTATTCTGCTGAAGTTTAAAAATGCTTCGGAACTCTTCCATTGTTCTCGGTATTCCGCTGAAGTTTAAAAATGCTTTTGAACTTTACCATTGCCTTCGGAATTCAGGTGAAGTTTAAAAATGCTTTGGAACTTTTCCATTGTACTCGGAATTCTGCTGAAGTTTAAAAATGCTTCCAAACTCTTCCATTGTTCTCGGAATTCTGCTGGCGTTTAAAAATGGTTCCGAACTCTTCCATTGTTCTCGGAATTCTGCTGGCGTTTAAAAATGGTTCGGAACTCTTCAATAATTCTCAGAATTCTGCTGAAGTTTAAAACTGCTTTGGAACTCTTCCATTGTTCTCGGAATTCTGCTGAAGTTTAAAAATGCTTCCGAACTCGTCCAATGTTCTCGGAATTCCGCTGAAGTTTAAAAATGCTTCGGAACTCTTCCATTTTTCTCGGAATTCTGCTGGCGTTTAAAAATGGTTCCGAACTCTTCCATTGTTCTCGAAATTCTGCTGAAGTTTAAAAATGGTTCGGAACTCTTCAATAATTCTCTGAATTCTGCTGTAGTTTAAAAATGCTTTGGAACTCTTCCATTGTTCCCGGAATTCTGCTGAAGTTTAAAAATGCTTCCGAACTTGTCCATTGTCCTCGGAATTCCGTTGAATATTAAAAATGCTTCGGACCTCTTCCATTGTTCTCGGATTTTTGCTGACGTTTAAAAATGCTTCGGGACTCTTCCATTGTTCTCGGAATTCTGCTGGCGTTTAAAAATGGTTCCGAACGCTTCCATTGTTCTCGACATTCTGCTGACGTTTAAAAATGGTTCGGAACTCTTCAATAATTCTCAGAATTCTTCTGTAGTTTAAAAATGCTTTGGAACTCTTCTATTGTTCTCGGAATTCCGCTGAAGTTTAAAAATGCTTTGGAACTTTCCCATTGTTCTCGGAATTCTGCTGACGTTTATAAATGATTTGGAACTCTTCCATTGTTCGCGAAATTCTGCTGACGTTTAAAAATGCATCAGAACATTCCCATTGTTCTCAGAATTCCGCTGAAGTTTAAAAATGCTTCGGAAATCTTCCATTGTTCTCAGTATTCCGCTGAAGTTTAAAAATGCTTCGGACCTCTTCCATTGTTCTCGAAATTTTGCTGACTTTAAAAATGCTTCGGAACTCTTCCACTGTTCTCGGAATTCTGCTGGCGTTTAAAAATGGTTCCGAACTCTTCCATTGTTCTCGGAATTCTGCTGACGTTTAAAAATGGTTCGGAACTCTTCAATAATTCGCAGAATTCTGCTGTAGTTTAAAAATGCTTTGGAACTCTTCCATTGTTCTCGGAATTCCATTAAAGTTTAAAAATGCTTTTGAACTTTTCCATTGCTCTCTGAATTCTGCTGAAGTTTAAAAATGCTTCGGAACTCTTCCATTGTTCACGGTATTCCGCTGACATTTAAAAATGCTTCGGAACTCTTCCATTGTTCTCGAAATTCCTTTAAAGTTTAAAAATGCTTCCGAACTCTTCCATTGTTTAAGGAATTCCGCAGAAGTTTAAAATTGCTTCGGAACTCTTCCATTGTTCTCGGTATTCCGCTGACGTTTAAAAATGCTTCGGAACACTACAATTGTTCCGGAATTCCGCTGAAGTTTAAAAATGCTTCGGAACTCTTCCATTGTTCTCGGAATTACGCTGACGTTTAAAAATGCTTCGGAACTCTTCCATTGTTCTCGAAATTCCACTGAAGTTTTAAAATTCTTCGGAACTGTTCCATTATTCTCAGAATTCCACTGACATTTAAAAATGCTTCGGAATTCTTCCATTGTTCTCGGAATTCCGCTGACATTTAAAAATGCTTTGGAACTTTCGCATTGTTTTCAGAATTCTGCTGATGTTTATAAATGCTTTGGAACTCTTCCATTGTTCTCGGAATTCTGCTGATGTTTAAAAATGCTTCAGAACACTCCCATTGTTCTCGGAATTCCGCTGAAGTTTGAAAATGCTTCGGAACTCTTCCATTGTTCTCGGTATTCTGCTGAAGTTTAAAAATGCTTCGGAACTCTTCCATTGTTCTCGGTATTCCGCTGAAGTTTAAAAATGCTTTTGAACTTTACCATTGCCTTCGGAATTCAGGTGAAGTTTAAAAATGCTTTGGAACTTTTCCATTGTACTCGGAATTCTGCTGAAGTTTAAAAATGCTTCCAAACTCTTCCATTGTTCTCGGAATTCTGCTGGCGTTTAAAAATGGTTCCGAACTCTTCCATTGTTCTCGGAATTCTGCTGGCGTTTAAAAATCGTTCAGAACTCTTCCATTGTTCTCGGAATTCTGCTGACGTTTAAAAATGGTTCGGAACTCTTCAATAATTCTCAGAATTCTGCTGAAGTTTAAAACTGCTTTGGAACTCTTCCATTGTTCTCGGAATTTTGCTGAAGTTTAAAAATGCTTCCGAACTCGTCCAATGTTCTCGGAATTCCGCTGAAGTTTAAAAATGCTTCGGAACTCTTCCATTGTTCTCGGAATTAAGCTGACATTTAAAAATGCTTTGGAACTTTCCCATTGTTCTCGGAATTTTGCTAACGTTCATAAATGCTTTGGAACTCTTCCATTGTTCTCGGAATTCTGCTGAAGTTTAAAAATGCTTCCAAACTCGTCCAATGTTCTCGGAATTCCGCTGAAGTTTAAAAATGCTTCGGAACTCTTCCATTGTTCTCGGAATTAAGCTGACATTTAAAAATGCTTTGGAACTTTCCCATTGTTCTCGGAATTTTGCTGACATTCATAAATGCTTTGGAACTCTTCCATTGTTCTCAGAATTCTGCTGACGTTTAAAAATGCTTCAGAACACTCCCATTGTTCTCGGAATTCCGCTGAAGTTTAAAAATGCTTCGGAACTATTCCATTGTTCTCGGTATTCCGCTGAAGTTTAAAAATGCTTCGGTCCTCTTCCATTGTTCTCGGAATTTTGCTGATGTTTAAAAATGCTTCGGCACTCTTCCATTGTTCTCGGAATTCTGCTGGCGTTTAAAAATGGTTCCGAACTCTTCCATTGTTCTCGGCATTCTGCTGACGTTTAAAAATGGTTCGGAACTCTTCAATTGTTCTCAGAATTCTGCTGAAGTTTAAAACTGCTTTGGAACTCTTCCATTGTTCTCGGAATTCTGCTGAAGTTTAAAAATGCTTCCGAACTCGTCCAATGTTCTCGGAATTCCGCTGAAGTTTAAAAATGCTTCGGAACTCTTCCATTGTTCTCGGAATTAAGCTGACATTTAAAAATGCTTTGGAACTTTCCCATTGTTCTCGGAATTTTGCTAACGTTCATAAATGCTTTGGAACTCTTCCATTGTTCTCGGAATTCTGCTGAAGTTTAAAAATGCTTCCAAACTCGTCCAATGTTCTCGGAATTCCGCTGAAGTTTAAAAATGCTTCGGAACTCTTCCATTGTTCTCGGAATTAAGCTGACATTTAAAAATGCTTTGGAACTTTCCCATTGTTCTCGGAATTTTGCTGACATTCATAAATGCTTTGGAACTCTTCCATTGTTCTCAGAATTCTGCTGACGTTTAAAAATGCTTCAGAACACTCCCATTGTTCTCGGAATTCCGCTGAAGTTTAAAAATGCTTCGGAACTATTCCATTGTTCTCGGTATTCCGCTGAAGTTTAAAAATGCTTCGGTCCTCTTCCATTGTTCTCGGAATTTTGCTGATGTTTAAAAATGCTTCGGCACTCTTCCATTGTTCTCGGAATTCTGCTGGCGTTTAAAAATGGTTCCGAACTCTTCCATTGTTCTCGGAATTCTGCTGACGTTTAAAAATGGTTCGGAACTCTTCAATAATTCGCAGAATTCTGCTGTAGTTTAAAAATGCTTTGGAACTCTTCCATTGTTCTCGGAATTCCATTAAAGTTTAAAAATGCTTTTGAACTTTTCCATTGCTCTCTGAATTCTGCTGAAGTTTAAAAATGCTTCGGAACTCTTCCATTGTTCACGGTATTCCGCTGACATTTAAAAATGCTTCGGAACTCTTCCATTGTTCTCGAAATTCCTTTAAAGTTTAAAAATGCTTCTGAACTCTTCCATTGTTTAAGGAATTCCGCAGAAGTTTAAAATTGCTTCGGAACTCTTCCATTGTTCTCGGTATTCCGCTGATGTTTAAAAATGCTTCGGAACACTACAATTGTTCTCGGAATTCCGCTGAAGTTTAAAAATGCTTCGGAACTCTTCCATTGTTCTCGGAATTCCGCTGACGTTTAAAAATGCTTCGTAACGCTTCCATTGTTCTCGGAATTGCGCTGAAGTTAAAAATGCTTCGGAACTCTTCCATTGTTCTCGAAATTCCACTGAAGTTTTAAAATTCTTCGGAACTGTTCCATTATTCTCAGAATTCCACTGACATTTAAAAATGCTTCGGAATTCTTCCATTGTTCTCGGAATTCCGCTGACATTTAAAAATGCTTTGGAACTTTCGCATTGTTTTCAGAATTCTGCTGATGTTTATAAATGCTTTGGAACTCTTCCATTGTTCTCGGAATTCTGCTGATGTTTAAAAATGCTTCAGAACACTCCCATTGTTCTCGGAATTCCGCTGAAGTTTGAAAATGCTTCGGAACTCTTCCATTGTTCTCGTTATTCTGCTGAAGTTTAAAAATGCTTCGGAACTCTTCCATTGTTCTCGGTATTCCGCTGAAGTTTAAAAATGCTTTTGAACTTTACCATTGCCTTCGGAATTCAGGTGAAGTTTAAAAATGCTTTGGAACTTTTCCATTGTACTCGGAATTCTGCTGAAGTTTAAAAATGCTTCCAAACTCTTCCATTGTTCTCGGAATTCTGCTGGCGTTTAAAAATGGTTCCGAACTCTTCCATTGTTCTCGGAATTCTGCTGGCGTTTAAAAATGGTTCGGAACTCTTCAATAATTCTCAGAATTCTGCTGAAGTTTAAAACTGCTTTGGAACTCTTCCATTGTTCTCGGAATTCTGCTGAAGTTTAAAAATGCTTCCGAACTCGTCCAATGTTCTCGGAATTCCGCTGAAGTTTAAAAATGCTTCGGAACTCTTCCATTGTTCTCGGAATTAAGCTGACATTTAAAAATGCTTTGGAACTTTCCCATTGTTCTCGTAATTTTGCTAACGTTCATAAATGCTTTGGAACTCTTCCATTGTTCTCGGAATTCTGCTGACGTTTAAGAATGCTTCAGAACACTCCCATTGTTCTCGGAATTCCGCTGAAGTTTAAAAATGCTTCGGAACTATTCCATTGTTCTCGGTATTCCGCTGAAGTTTAAAAATGCTTCGGTCCTCTTCCATTGTTCTCGGAATTTTGCTGATGTTTAAAAATGCTTCGGCACTCTTCCATTGTTCTCGGAATTCTGCTGGCGTTTAAAAATGGTTCCGAACTCTTCCATTGTTCTCGGAATTCTGCTGACGTTTAAAAATGGTTCGGAACTCTTCAATAATTCGCAGAATTCTGCTGTAATTTAAAAATGCTTTGGAACTCTTCCATTGTTCTCGGAATTCCACTAAAGTTTAAAAATGCTTTTGAACTTTTCCATTGCTCTCTGAATTCTGCTGAAGTTTAAAAATGCTTTGGAACTCTTCCATTGTTCTCGGAATTCTGCTGACATTTAAAAGTGCTTCCAAACTCGCCATTGTTCTCAGCATTCCGCTGAAGTTTAAAAATGCTTCGGAACTCTTCCATTGTTCACCGTATTCCGCTGACATTTAAAAATGCTTCGGAACTCTTCCATTGTTCTCGAAATTCCTTTAAAGTTTAAAAATGCTTCCGAACTCTTCCATTGTTTAAGGAATTCCGCAGAAGTTTAAAATTGCTTCGGAACTCTTCCATTGTTCTCGGTATTCCGCTGACGTTTAAAAATGCTTCGGAACACTACAATTGTTCTCGGAATTCCGCTGAAGTTTAAAAATGCTTCGGAACTCTTCCATTGTTCTCGGAATTCCGCTGACGTTTAAAAATGCTTCGTAACGCTTCCATTGTTCTCGGAATTGCGCTGAAGTTTAAAAATGCTTCGGAACTCTTCCATTGTTCTCGAAATTCCACTGAAGTTTTAAAATTCTTCGGAACTGTTCCATTATTCTCAGAATTCCGCTGACATTTAAAAATGCTTTGGAATTCTTCCATTGTTCTCGGAATTCCGCTGACATTTAAAAATGCTTTGGAACTTTCGCATTGTTTTCAGAATTCTGCTGATGTTTATAAATGCTTTGGAACTCTTCCATTGTTCTCGGAATTCTGCTGACGTTTAAAAATGCTTCAGAACACTCCCATTGTTCTCTGAATTCCGCTGAAGTTTGAAAATGTTTCGGAACTCTTCCATTGTTCTCGGTATTCTGCTGAAGTTTAAAAATGCTTCGGAACTCTTCCATTGTTCTCGGTATTCCGCTGAAGTTTAAAAATGCTTTTGAACTTTACCATTGCCTTTGGAATTCAGGTGAAGTTTAAAAATGCTTTGGAACTTTTCCATTGTACTCGGAATTCTGCTGAAGTTTAAAAATGCTTCCAAACTCTTCCATTGTTCTCGGAATTCTGCTGGCGTTTAAAAATGGTTCCGAACTCTTCCATTGTTCTCGGAATTCTGCTGGCGTTTAAAAATCGTTCCGAACTCTTCCATTGTTCTCGGAATTCTGCTGACGTTTAAAAATGGTTCGGAACTCTTCAATAATTCTCAGAATTCTGCTGTAGTTTAAAAATGCTTTGGAACTCTTCCATTGTTCCCGGAATTCTGCTGAAGTTTAAAAATGATTCCGAACTCATCCATTGTCCTCGGAATTCCGCTGAAGTTTAAAAATGCTTCGGACCTCTTCCATTGTTCTCGGAATTTTGCTGACTTTAAAAATGCTTCGGAACTCTTCCACTGTTCTCGGAATTCTGCTGGCGTTTAAAAATGGTTCCGAACTCTTCCATTGTTCTCGGAATTCTGCTGACGTTTAAAAATGGTTCGGAACTCTTCAATAACTCGCAGAATTCTGCTGTAATTTAAAAATGCTTTGGAACTCTTCCATTGTTCTCGGAATTCCACTAAAGTTTAAAAATGCTTTTGAACTTTTCCATTGCTCTCTGAATTCTGCTGAAGTTTAAAAATGCTTTGGAACTCTTCCATTGTTCTCGGAATTCTGCTGACATTTAAAAGTGCTTCCAATCTCGCCATTGTTCTCAGCATTCCGCTGAAGTTTAAAAATGCTTCGGAACTCTTCCATTGTTCACCGTATTCCGCTGACGTTTAAAAATGCTTCGGAACACTACAATTGTTCTCGGAATTCCGCTGAAGTTTAAAATTCTTCGGAACTCTTCCATTGTTCTCGGAATTCCGCTGACGTTTAAAAATGCTTCGTAACGCTTCCATTGTTCTCGGAATTGCGCTGAAGTTTAAAAATGCTTCGGAACTCTTCCATTGTTCTCGAAATTCCACTGAAGTTTTAAAATTCTTCGGAACTGTTCCATTATTCTCAGAATTCCGCTGACATTTAAAAATGCTTCGGAATTCTTCCCTTGTTCTCGGAATTCCGCTGACATTTAAAAATGCTTTGGAACTTTCGCATTGTTTTCAGAATTCTGCTGATGTTTATACATGCTTTGGAACTCTTCCATTGTTCTCGGAATTCTGCTGACGTTTAAAAATGCTTCAGAACACTCCCATTGTTCTCTGAATTCCGCTGAAGTTTGAAAATGCTTCGGAACTCTTCCATTGTTCTCGGTATTCTGCTGAAGTTTAAAAATGCTTCGGAACTCTTCCATTGTTCTCGGTATTCCGCTGAAGTTTAAAAATGCTTTTGAACTTTACCATTGCCTTCGGAATTCAGGTGAAGTTTAAAAATGCTTTGGAACTTTTCCATTGTACTCGGAATTCTGCTGAAGTTTAAAAATGCTTCCAAATTCTTCCATTGTTCTCGGAATTCTGCTGGCGTTTAAAAATGGTTCCGAACTCTTCCATTGTTCTCGGAATTCTGCTGGCGTTTAAAAATCGTTCCGAACTCTTCCATTGTTCTCGGAATTCTGCTGACGTTTAAAAATGGTTCGGAACTCTTCAATAATTCTCAGAATTCTGCTGTAGTTTAAAACTGCTTTGGAATTCTTCCATTGTTCTCGGAATTCTGCTGAAGTTTAAAAATGCTTCCGAACTCGTCCAATGATATCGGAATTCCGCTGAAGTTTAAAAATGCTTCGGAACTCTTCCATTGTTCTCGGAATTAAGCTGACATTTAAAAATGCTTTGGAACTTTCCCATTGTTCTCGTAATTTTGCTAACGTTCATAAATGCTTTGGAACTCTTCCATTGTTCTCGGAATTCTGCTGACGTTTAAGAATGCTTCAGAACACTCCCATTGTTCTCGGAATTCCGCTGAAGTTTAAAAATGCTTCGGAACTATTCCATTGTTCTCGGTATTCCGCTGAAGTTTAAAAATGCTTCGGTCCTCTTCCATTGTTCTCGGAATTTTGCTGATGTTTAAAAATGCTTCGGCACTCTTCCATTGTTCTCGGAATTCTGCTGGCGTTTAAAAATGGTTCCGAACTCTTCCATTGTTCTCGGCATTCTGCTGACGTTTAAAAATATTTCGGAACTCTTCAATTGTTCTCAGAATTCTGCTGTAGTTTAAAAATGCTTTGGAACTCTTCCATTGTTCTCGGAATTCCGCTGAAGTTTAAAAATGCTTTTGAACTTTTCCATTGCTCTCGGAATTCTGCTGAAGTTTAAAAATGCTTTGGAACTCTTCCATTGTTCTCGGAATTACGCTGACATTTAAAAATGCTTTGGAACTTTACCATTGTTCTCGGAATTCTGCTGACGCTTATAAATGCTTTGAAACTCTTCCATTGTTCTCGAAATTCTGCTGACGTTTAAAAATGCTTCAGAACACTCCCATTGTTCTCAGAATTCTGCTGAAGTTTAAAAATGCTTCGGAACTCTTCCATTGTTCTCGGTATTCCGCTGACGTTTAAAAATGCTTCGGGACTCTTCCTTTGTTCTCGGAATTCTGCTGGCGTTTAAGAATGGTTCCAAACTCTTCCATTGTTCTCGATATTCTGCTGACGTTTAAAAATGCTTCAGAACACTCCCATTGTTCTCAGAATTCCGCTGAAGTTTAAAAATGCTTCGGAACTCTTCCATTGTTCTCGGTATTCCGCTGAAGTTTAAAAATGCTTCGGACCTCTTCCATTGTTCTCGGAATTTTGCTGACTTTAAAAATGCTTCGGAACTCTTCCACTGTTCTCGGAATTCTGCTGGCGTTTAAAAATGGTTCCGAACTCTTCCATTGTTCTCGGAATTCTGCTGACGTTTAAAAATGGTTCGGAACTCTTCAATAATTTGCAGAATTCTGCTGTAGTTTAAAAATGCTTTGGAACTCTTCCATTGTTCTCGGAATTCCACTAAAGTTTAAAAATGCTTTTGAACTTTTCCATTGCTCTCTGAATTCTGCTGAAGTTTAAAAATGCTTTGGAACTCTTCCATTGTTCTCGGAATTCTGCTGAAGTTTAAAAGTGCTTCCGAACTCGCCATTGTTCTCAGCATTCCGCTGAAGTTTAAAAATGCTTCGGAACTCTTCCATTGTTCTCGGAATTCCGCTGACGTTTAAAAATGCTTCGGAACACTACAATTGTTCTCCGAATTTCGCTGAAGTTTAAAAATGCTTCGGAACTCTTCTATTGTTCTCGGAATTCCGCTGACGTTTAAAAATGCTTCGTAACGCTTCCATTGTTCTCGGAATTCCGCTGAAGTTTAAAAATGCTTCGGAACTCTTCCATTGTTCTCGAAATTCCACTGAAGTTTTAAAATTCTTCGGAACTGTTCCATTATTCTCAGAATTCCGCTGACATTTAAAAATGCTTCGGAATTATTCCATTGTTCTCGGAATTCCGCTGACATTTAAAAATGCTTTGGAACTTTCGCATTGTTCTCGGAATTCTGCTGATGTTTATAAATGCTTTGGAACTCTTCCATTGTTCTCGGAATTCTGCTGACATTTAAAAATGCTTCAGAACACTCCCATTGTTCTCGGAATTCCGCTGAAGTTTGAAAATGCTTCGGAACTCTTCCATTGTTCTCGGTATTCTGCTGAAGTTTAAAAATGCTTCGGAACTCTTCCATTGTTCTCGGTATTCCGCTGAAGTTTAAAAATGCTTCAGAACTCTTCCATTGTTCTCGGAATTCTGCTGGCATTTAAAAATGGTTCCGAACTCTTCCATTGTTCTCGGAATTCTGCTGGCGTTTAAAAATCGTTCCGAACTCTTCCATTGTTCTCGGAATTCTGCTGACGTTTAAAAATGGTTCGGAACTTTTCAATAATTCTCAGAATTCTGCTGTAGTTTAAAACTGCTTTGGAACTCTTCCATTGTTCTCGGAATTCTGCTGAAGTTTAAAAATGCTTCCGAACTCGTCCAATGTTCTCGGAATTCCGCTGAAGTTTAAAAATGCTTCGGAACTCTTCCATTGTTCTCGGAATTAAGCTGACATTTAAAAATGCTTTGGAACTTTCCCATTGTTCTCGGAATTTTGCTAACGTTCATAAATGCTTTGGAACTCTTCCATTGTTCTCGGAATTCTGCTGACGTTTAAAAATGCTTCAGAACACTCCCATTGTTCTCGGAATTCCGCTGAAGTTTAAAAATGCTTCGGAACTATTCCATTGTTCTCAGTATTCCGCTGAAGTTAAAAAATGCTTCGGTCCTCTTCCATTGTTCTCGGAATTTTGCTGATGTTTAAAAATGCTTCGGCACTCTTACATTGTTCTCGGAATTCTGCTGGCGTTTAAAAATGGTTCCGAACTCTTCCATTGTTCTCGGCATTCTGCTGACGTTTAAAAATGGTTCGGAACTCTTCAATTGTTCTCAGAATTCTGCTGTAGTTTAAAAATGCTTTGGAACTCTTCCATTGTTCTCGGATTTCCGCTGAAGTTTAAAAATGCTTTTGAACTTTTCCATTGCTCTCGGAATTCTGGTGAAGTTTAAAAATGCTTTGGAAATTTTTCATTGTTCTCGGAATTCTGCTGATGTTTAAAAATGCTTCGGAACTCTTCCATTGTTCTGGGAATTCTGCTGACGTTTAAAAATGCTTCCGAACTCTTCCATTGTTCTCGGATTACCGCTGAAGTTTAAAAATGCTTCGGAACTCTTCCATTGTTCTCGGAATTCTGCTGGCGTTTAAAAATGGTTCTGAACTCTTCCATTGTTCTCGGAATTCTGCTGACGTTTAAAAATGGTTCGGAACTCTTCAATAATTCTCAGAATTCTGCTGTAGTTTAAAAATGCTTTGCAACTCTTCCATTGTTCTCGGAATTAAGCTGACATTTCAAAATGCTTTGGAACTTTCCCATTGTTCTCGGAATTCTGCTGACATTTATAAATGCTTTGGAACTCTTCCATTGTTCTCGGAATTCTGCTGACGTTTAAAAATGCTTCAGAACACTCCCATTGTTCTCGGAATTCTGCTGAAGTTTAAAAATGCTTTGGAACTCTTCCATTGTTCTAGAAATTAAGCTGACATTTAAAAATGCTTTGGAACTTTCCCATTGTATTCGGAATTCTGCTGACGTTTTTAAATGCTTTGGAACTCTTCCATTGTTCTCGAAATTCTGCTGACATTTAAAAATTCTTCAGAACACTCCCATTGTTCTCGGAATTCCGCTGAAGTTTAAAAATGCTTCGGACCTCTTCCATTGTTCTCGGATTTTTGCAGACGTTTAAAAATGCTTTGGGACTCTTCCATTGTTCTCGGAATTCTGCTGGCGTTTAAAAATGGTTCCGAACTCTTCCATTGTTCTCGGCATTCTGCTGACGTTTAAAAATGTTTCGGAACTTTTTAATTGTTCTCAGAATTCTGCTGTGGTTTAAAAATGCTTTGGAAATCTTCCATTGTTCTCGGAATTCCGCTGAAGTTTAAAAATGCTTTTGAACTTTTCCATTGCTCTCGGAATTCCGCTGAAGTTTAAAAATGCTTTGGAACTCTTCCATTGTTCTCGGAATTACGCTGACATTTAAAAATGCTTTGGAACTTTCCCGTTGTTCTTGGAATTCTGCTGACGCTTATAAATGCTTTGAAACTCTTCCATTGTTCTCGAAATTCTGCTGACGTTTAAAAATGCTTCAGAACACTCCCATTGTTCTCAGAATTCTGCTGAAGTTTAAAAATGCTTCGGAACTCTTCCATTGTTCTTGGTATTCCGCTGACGTTTAAAAATGCTTCGGGACTCTTCCTTTGTTCTCGGAATTCTGCTGGCGTTTAAGAATGCTTCCAAACTCTTCCATTGTTCTCGATATTCTGCTGATGTTTAAAAATGCTTCAGAACACTCCCATTGTTCTCAGAATTCCGCTGAAGTTTAAAAATGCTTCGGAACTCTTCCATTGTTCTCGGTATTCCGCTGAAGTTTAAAAATGCTTCGGACCTCTTCCATTGTTCTCGGAATTCCGCGGAAGTTTAAAAATGCTTCGGAACTCTTCCATTGTTCTCGAAATTCCACTGAAGTTTTAAAATTCTTCGGAACTGTTCCATTATTCTCAGAATTCCGCTGACATTTAAAAATGCTTCGGAATTCTTCCATTGTTCTCGGAATTCCGCTGACATTTAAAAATGCTTTGGAACTTTCGCATTGTTCTCGGAATTCTGCTGATGTTTATAAATGCTTTGGAACTCTTCCATTGTTCTCGGAATTCTGCTGACATTTAAAAATGCTTCAGAACACTCCCATTGTTCTCGGAATTCCGCTGAAGTTTGAAAATGCTTCGGAACTCTTCCATTGTTCTCGGTATTCTGCTGAAGTTTAAAAATGCTTCGGAACTATTCCATTGTTCTCGGTATTCCGCTGAAGTTTAAAATTGCTTTTGAACTTTTCAATTGCCTTCGGAATTCTGGTGAAGTTTAAAAATGCTTTGGAACTTTTCCATTGTACTCGGAATTCTGCTGAAGTTTAAAAATGCTTCAGAACTCTTCCATTGTTCTCGGAATTCTGCTGGCATTTAAAAATGGTTCCGAACTCTTCCATTGTTCTCGGAATTCTGCTGGCGTTTAAAAATCGTTCCGAACTCTTCCATTGTTCTCGGAATTCTGCTGACGTTTAAAAATGGTTCGGAACTTTTCAATAATTCTCAGAATTCTGCTGTAGTTTAAAACTGCTTTGGAACTCTTCCATTGTTCTCGGAATTCTGCTGAAGTTTAAAAATGCTTCCGAACTCGTCCAATGTTCTCGGAATTCCGCTGAAGTTTAAAAATGCTTCGGAACTCTTCCATTGTTCTCGGAATTAAGCTGACATTTAAAAATGCTTTGGAACTTTCCCATTGTTCTCAGAATTTTGCTAACGTTCATAAATGCTTTGGAACTCTTCCATTGTTCTCGGAATTCTGCTGACGTTTAAAAATGCTTCAGAACACTCCCATTGTTCTCGGAATTCCGCTGAAGTTTAAAAATGCTTCGGAACTATTCCATTGTTCTCAGTATTCCGCTGAAGTTAAAAAATGCTTCGGTCCTCTTCCATTGTTCTCGGAATTTTGCTGATGTTTAAAAATGCTTCGGCACTCTTACATTGTTCTCGGAATTCTGCTGGCGTTTAAAAATGGTTCCGAACTCTTCCATTGTTCTCGGCATTCTGCTGACGTTTAAAAATGGTTCGGAACTCTTCAATTGTTCTCAGAATTCTGCTGTAGTTTAAAAATGCTTTGGAACTCTTCCATTGTTCTCGGATTTCCGCTGAAGTTTAAAAATGCTTTTGAACTTTTCCATTGCTCTCGGAATTCTGGTGAAGTTTAAAAATGCTTTGGAAATTTTTCATTGTTCTCGGAATTCTGCAGATGTTTAAAAATGCTTCGGAACACTTCCATTGTTCTGGGAATTCTGCTGACGTTTAAAAATGCTTCCGAACTCTTCCATTGTTCTCGGATTACCGCTGAAGTTTAAAAATGCTTCGGAACTCTTCCATTGTTTTCGGAATTCTGCTGGCGTTTAAAAATGGTTCTGAACTCTTCCATTGTTCTCGGAATTCTGCTGACGTTTAAAAATGGTTCGGAACTCTTCAATAATTCTCAGAATTCTGCTGTAGTTTAAAAATGCTTTGCAACTCTTCCATTGTTCTTGGAATTCTGCTGACGTTTAAAAATGCTTCAGAACACTCCCATTGTTCTCGGAATTCTGCTGAAGTTTAAAAATGCTTTGGAACTCTTCCATTGTTCTAGAAATTAAGCTGACATTTAAAAATGCTTTGGAACTTTCCCATTGTATTCGGAATTCTGCTGACGTTTTTAAATGCTTTGGAATTCTTCCATTGTTCTCGAAATTCTGCTGACATTTAAAAATTCTTCAGAACACTCCCATTGTTCTCGGAATTCCGCTGAAGTTTAAAAATGCTTCGGACCTCTTCCATTGTTCTCGGATTTTTGCAGACGTTTAAAAATGCTTTGGGACTCTTCCATTGTTCTCGGAATTCTGCTGGCGTTTAAAAATGGTTCCGAACTCTTCCATTGTTCTCGGCATTCTGCTGACGTTTAAAAATGTTTCGGAACTTTTTAATTGTTCTCAGAATTCTGCTGTGGTTTAAAAATGCTTTGGAACTCTTCCATTGTTCTCGGTATTCCGCTGACATTTAAAAATGCTTTGGAACTTTCCCATTGTTCTCGAAATTCTGCTGACGTTTAAAAATGCTTCAGAACACTCCCATTGTTCTCAGAATTCTGCTGAAGTTTAAAAATGCTTCGGAACTCTTCCATTGTTCTTGGTATTCCGCTGACGTTTAAAAATGCTTCGGGACTCTTCCTTTGTTCTCGGAATTCTGCTGGCGTTTAAGAATGCTTCCAAACTCTTCCATTGTTCTCGATATTCTGCTGATGTTTAAAAATGCTTCAGAACACTCCCATTGTTCTCAGAATTCCGCTGAAGTTTAAAAATGCTTCGGAACTCTTCCATTGTTCTCGGTATTCCGCTGAAGTTTAAAAATGCTTCGGACCTCTTCCATTGTTCTCGGAATTTTGCTGACTTTAAAAATGCTTCGGAACTCTTCCACTGTTCTCGGAATTCTGCTGGCGTTTAAAAATGGTTCCGAACTCTTCCATTGTTCTCGGAATTCTGCTGACGTTTAAAAATGGTTCGGAACTCTTCAATAATTCTCAGAATTCTGCTGTAGTTTAAAAATGCTTTGGAACTCTTCCATTGTTCTCGGAATTCCACTAAAGTTTAAAAATGCTTTTGAACTTTTCCATTGCTCTCTGAATTCTGCTGAAGTTTAAAAATGCTTTGGAACTCTTCCATTGTTCTCGGAATTCTGCTGAAGTTTAAAAGTGCTTCCGAACTCGCCATTGTTCTCAGCATTCCGTTGAAGTTTAAAAATGCTTCGGAACTCTTCCATTGTTCATGGTATTCCGCTGACATTTAAAAATGCTTCGGAACTCTTCCATTGTTCTCGAAATTCCTTTGAAGTTTAAAAATGCTTCCGAACTCTTCCATTGTTTTCGGAATTCCGCAGAAGTTTAAAATTGCTTCGGAACTCTTCCATTGTTCTCGGAATTCCGCTGACGTTTAAAAATGCTTCGGAACACTACAATTGTTCTCGGAATATCGCTGAAGTTTAAAAATGCTTCGGAACTCTTCCATTGTTCTCGGAATTCCGCTGACGTTTAAAAATGCTTCGTAACGCTTCCATTGTTCTCGGAATTCCGCTGAAGTTTAAAAATGCTTCGGAACTCTTCCATTGTTCTCGAAATTCCACTGAAGTTTTAAAATTCTTCGGAACTGTTCCATTATTCTCAGAATTCCGCTGACATTTAAAAATGCTTCGGAATTCTTCCATTGTTCTCAGAATTCCGCTGACATTTAAAAATGCTTTGGAACTTTCGCATTGTTCTCGGAATTCTGCTGATGTTTATAAATGCTTTGGAACTCTTCCATTGTTCTCGGAATTCTGCTGACATTTAAAAATGCTTCAGAACTCTTCCATTGTTCTCGGATTACCGCTGAAGTTTAAAAATGCTTCGGAACTCTTCCATTGTTCTCGGAATTCTGCTGGCGGTTAAAAATGGTTCTGAACTCTTCCATTGTTCTCGGAATTCTGCTGACGTTTAAAAATGGTTCGGAACTCTTCAATAATTCTCAGAATTCTGCTGTAGTTTAAAAATGCTTTGGTACTCTTCCATTGTTCTCGGAATTAAGCTGACATTTAAAAATGCTTTGGAACTTTCCCATTGTTCTCGGAATTCTGCTGACATTTAAAAATGCTTCAGAACACTCCCATTGTTCTCGGAATTCCGCTGAAGTTTAAAAATGCTTCGGAACTCTTCCATTGTTCTAGAAATTAAGCTGACATTTAAAAATGCTTTGGAACTTTCCCATTGTATTCGGAATTCTGCTGACGTTTTTAAATGCTTTGGAACTCTTCCATTGTTCTCGAAATTCTGCTGACATTTAAAAATGCTTCAGAACACTCCCATTGTTCTCGGAATTCCGCTGAAGTTTAAAAATGCTTCGGACCTCTTCCATTGTTCTCGGATTTTTGCAGACGTTTAAAAATCCTTTGGGACTCTTCCATTGTTCTCGGAATTCTGCTGGCGTTTAAAAATCGTTCCGAACTCTTCCATTGTTCTCGGCATTCTGCTGACGTTTAAAAATGTTTCGGAACTCTTTAATTGTTCTCAGAATTCTGCTGTAGATTAAAAATGCTTTGGAACTCTTCCATTGTTCTCGGTATTCCGCTGAAGTTTAAAAATGCTTTTGAACTTTTCCATTGCCTTCGGAATTCTGGTGAAGTTTAAAAATGCTTTGGAACTCTTCCATTGTTCTCGGAATTCTGCTGACGTTTAAAAATGCTTCCAAACGCTTCCATTGTTCTCGGAATTCCGGTGAAGATTAAAAATGCTTCGGAACTCTTCCATTGTTCTCGGAATTGTTCTGGTGTTTAAAAATGGTTCCGAACTCTTCCATTGTTCTCGGAATTCTGTTGACGTTTAAAAATGGTTCGGAACTCTTCAATAATTCTCAGAATTCTGCTGTAGTTTAAAACTGCTTTGGAACTCTTCCATTGTTCTCGGAATTCTGCTGAAGTTTAAAAATGCTTCCGTACTCGTCCAATGTTCTCGGAATTCCGCTGAAGTTTAAAAATGCTTCGGAACTCTTCCATTGTTCTCGGAATTAAGCTGACATTTAAAAATGCTTTGGAACTTTCCCATTGTTCTCGGAATTTTGCTGACGTTCATAAATGCTTTGGAACTCTTCCAATGTTCTCGGAATTCTGCTGACGTTTAAAAATGCTTCAGAACACTCCCATTGTTCTCGGAATTCCGCTTAAGTTTAAAAATGCTTTGGAACTCTTCCATTGTTCTCTGTATTCCGCTGACGTTTAAAAATGCTTCGGGACTCTTCCATTGTTCTCGGAATTCTGCTGGCATTTAAAAATGGTTCCGAACTCTTCCATTGTTCTCGGCATTCTGCTGACGTTTAAAAATGGTTCGGAACTCTTCAATTGTTCTCAGAATTCTTCTGTAGTTTAAAAATGCTTTGGAACTCTTCCATTGTTCTCGGAATTCCGCTGAAGTTTAAAAATGCTTTGGAACTTTCCCATTGTTCTCGGAATTCTGCTGACGTTTATAAATGCTTTGGAACTCTTCCATTGTTCTCGATATTCTGCTGACATTTAAAAATGCTTCAGAACACTCCCATTGTTCTCAGAATTCCGCTGAAGTTTAAAAATGCTTCGGAACTCTTCCATTGTTCTCGGTATTCCGCTGAAGTCTAAAAATGCTTCGGACCTCTTCCATTGTTCTCGGAATTTTGCTGACTTTAAGAATGCTTCGGAACTCTTCCACTGTTCTCGGAATTTTGCTGGCGTTTAAAAATGGTTCCGAACTCTTCCACTGTTCTCGGAATTCTGCTGACGTTTAAAAATGGTTCGGAACTCTTCAATAATTCTCAGAATTCTGCTGTAGTTTAAAAATGCTTTGGAACTCTTCCATTGTTCTCGGAATTCCACTAAAGTTTAAAAATGCTTTTGAACTTTTCCATTGCTCTCTGAATTCTGCTGAAGTTTAAAAATGCTTTGGAACTCTTCCATTGTTCTCGGAATTCTGCTGAAGTTTAAAAGTGCTTCCGAACTCGCCATTGTTCTCAGCATTCCGCTGAAGTTTAAAAATGCTTCCGAACTCTTCCATTGTTTTCGTAATTCCGCAGAAGTTTAAAAATGCTTCCGAACTCTTCCATTGTTTTCGAAATTCCGCAGAAGTTTAAAATTGCTTCGGAACTCTTCCATTGTTCTCGGAATTCCGCTGACGTTTAAAAATGCTTCGGAACACTACAATTGTTCTCGGAATTCCGCTGAAGTTTAAAAATGCTTCGTAACTCTTCCATTGTTCTCGGAATTCCGCTGACGTTTAAAAATGCTTCGTAACGCTTCCATTGTTCTCGGAATTCCGCTGAAGTTTTAAAATTCTTCGGAACTGTTCCATTATTCTCAGAATTCAGCTGACAATTAAAAATGCTTCGGAATTCTTCCATTGTTCTCGGAATTCTGCTGATGTTTATAAATGCTTTGGAACTCTTCCATTGTTCTCGGAATTGCTGACGTTTAAAAATGCTTCAGAACACTCCCATTGTTCTCGGAATTCCGCTGAAGTTTGAAAATGCTTCGGAACTCTTCCATTGTTCTCGGTATTCTGCTGAAGTTTAAAAATGCTTCGGAACTCTTCCATTGTTCTCGGTATTCCGCTGAAGTTTAAAAATGCTTTTGAACTTTTCCATTGCCTTCGGAATTCTGGTGAAGTTTAAAAATGCTTTGGAACTTTTCCATTGTACTCGGAATTCTGCTGAAGTTTAAAAATGCTTCGGAACTCTTCCATTGTTCTCGGAATTCTGCTGACGTTTAAAAATGCTTCCAAACTCTTCCATTGTTCTCGGAATTCCGGTGAAGTTTAAAAATGCTTCGGAACTCTTCCATTGTTCTCAGAATTCTGCTGGCGTTTAAAGATGGTTCCGAACTCTTCCATTTTTATCGGAATTCTGCTGACGTTTAAAAATGGTTCGGAACTCTTCAATAATTCTCGGAATTCTGCTGTAGTTTAAAACTGCTTTGGAACTCTTCCATTGTTCTCGGAATTCTGCTGAAGTTTAAAAATGCTTCCGAACTCGTCCAATGTTCTCGGAATTCCGCTGAAGTTTAAAAATGCTTCGGAACTCTTCCATTGTTCTCGGAATTAAGCTGACATTTAAAAATGCTTTGGAACTTTCCCATTGTTCTCGGAATTTTGCTGACGTTCATAAATGCTTTGGAACTCTTCCAATGTTCTCGGAATTCTGCTGACGTTTAAAAATGCTTCAGAACACTCCCATTGTTCTCGGAATTCCGCTTAAGTTTAAAAATGCTTCAGAACTATTCCATTGTTCTCGGTATTCTGCTGAAGTATAAAAATGCTTCGGACCTCTTCCATTGTTCTCGGAATTTTGCTGACGTTTAAAAATGCTTCGGCACTCTTCCATTGTTCTCGGAATTCTGCTGGCATTTAAAAATGGTTCCGAACTCTTCCCTTGTTCTTGGCATTCTGCTGACGTTTAAAAATGGTTCGGATCTCTTCAATTGTTCTCAGAATTCTGCTGTAGTTTAAAAATGCTTCGGAACTCTTCCATTGTTCTGGGAATTCTGCTGAAGTTTAAAAATTCTTTTGAACTTTTCCATTGCTCTCGGAATTCTGGTGAAGTTTAAAAATGCTTTGGAAATTTTTCATTGTTCTCGGAATTCTGCTGATGTTTAAAAATGCTTCGGAACTCTTCCATTGTTCTTGGAATTCTGCTGACGTTTAAAAATGCTTCCGAACTCTTCCATTGTTCTCGGAATTCCGCTGAAGTTTAAAAATGCTTCGGAACTCTTCCATTGTTCTCAGAATTCTGCTGTAGTTTAAAAATGCTTTGGAACTCTTCCATTGTTCCCGGAATTCTGTTGAAGTTTAAAATTGCTTCCGAACTCGTCCATTGTCCTCGGAATTCCGCTGAAGTTTAAAAATGCTTCGGAACTCTTCCATTGTTCTCGGAATTAAGCTGACATTTAAAAATGCTTTGGAACTTTCCCATTGTTCTCGGAATTCTGCTGACGTTTATAAATGCTTTGGAACTCTTCCATTGTTCTCGGAATTCTGCTGACGTTTAAAAATGCTTCAGAACACTCCCATTGTTCTCGGAATTCCGATGAAGTTTAAAAATGCTTCGGAACTCTTCCATTGTTCTCGAAATTAAGCTGACATTTAAAAATGCTTTGGAACTTTCCCATTGTACTCGGAATTCTGCTGACGTTTTTAAATGCTTTGGAACTCTTCCATTGTTCTCGGAATTCCGCTGAAGTTTAAAAATGCTTCGGACCTCTTCCATTCTTCTCGGATTCTTGCTGACGTTTAAAAATGCTTCGGGACTCTTCCATTATTCTCGGAATTCTGCTGGTGTTTAAAAATGGTTCCGAACTCTTCCATTGTTCTCGGCATTCTGCTGACATTTAAAAATGTTTCGGAACTCTTCAATTGTTCTCAGAATTCTGCTGTAGATTAAAAATGCTTTGGAACTCTTCGATTGTTCTCGGAATTCCGCTGAAGTTTAAAAATGCTTTTGAACTTTTCCATTGCTCTCGGAATTCCGCTGAAGTTTAAAAATGCTTTTGAACTCTTCCATTGTTCTCGGAATTACGCTGACATTTAAAAATGCTTTGGAACTTTCCCATTGTTCTCGGAATTCTGCTGACGCTTATAAATGCTTTGGAACTCTTCCATTGTTCTCGGAATTCTGCTGACGTTTAAAAATGCTTCAGAACACTCCCATTGCTCTCGAATTCAACTGTAGGGTAAAAATGCTTCGGAACTCTTCCATTTTTCTCGGTATTCCGCTGAAGTTTAAAAATGCTTCGGACCTCTTCCATTGTTCACGGAATTTTGCTGATGTTTAAAAATGCTTCGGAACTCTTCCATTGTTCTCGGATTTCTGCTGGTGTTTACAAATGGTTCCGAACTCTTCCATTGTTCTAAGAATACTGCTGACGTTTAAAAATGGTTCTGAACTCTTCCAATGTTCTCGGAATTCCGCTGACATTTAAAAATGCTTCGGAAATTTTCCATTGTTCTCGGAATTCTGCTGACGTTTATAAATGCTTTGGAACTCTTCCATTGGTCTCAGATTTCTGCTGACGTTTAAAAATGCTTCAGAAAACTCCCATTGTTCTCAGAATTCCACTGAAGTTTAAAAATGCTTCGGAACTCTTACATTGTTCTCAGTATTCCGCTGAAGTTTAAAAATGCTTTTGAACTTTTCCATTGCTCTCGGAATTCTGGTGAAGTTTAAAAATGCTTTGGAACTTTTCCATTGTACTCGGAATTCTGCTGACGTTTAAAAATGCTTCCGAACTCTTCCATTGTTCTCGGAATTCCGCTGAAGTTTAAAAATGCTTCAGAACTCTTCCATTGTTCTCGGAATTCTGCTGGCATTTAAAAATGCTTTGGAACTCTTCCATTGTTCTCGGAATTCTGCTGAAGTTTAAAAATGCTTCCGAACTCATCCCTTGTTCTCGGAATTCCGCTGAAGTTTAAAAATGCTTCGGAACTCTTACATTGTTCTCGGAATTAAGCGGACATTTAAAAATGCTTGGGAACTTTCCCATTGTTCTCGGAATTTTGCTGACGTTCATAAATGCTTTGGAACTCTTCCATTGTTCTCGGAATTCTGCTGAGGTTTAAAAATGCTTCAGAACACTCCCATTGTTCTCGGAATTCCGCTGAAGTTTAAAAATGCTTCGGAACTATTCCATTGTTCTCGGTATTCCGCTGAAGTTTAAAAATGCTTTTGAACTTTTCCATTGCCTTCGGAATTCTGGTGAAGTTTAAAAATGCTTTGGAACTTTTCCATTGTACTCGGAATTCTGCTGAAGTTTAAAAATGCTTCGGAACTCTTCCATTGTTCTCGGAATTCTGCTGACGTTTAAAAATGCTTCCAAACTCTTCCATTGTTCTCGGAATTCCGGTGAAGTTTAAAAATGCTTCGGAACTCTTCCATTGTTCTCAGAATTCTGCTGGCGTTTAAAGATGGTTCCGAACTCTTCCATTTTTCTCGGAATTCTGCTGACGTTTAAAAATGGTTCGGAACTCTTCAATAATTCTCGGAATTCTGCTGTAGTTTAAAACTGCTTTTCTAACTCTTCCATTGTTCTCGGAATTCTGCTGAAGTTTAAAAATGCTTCCGAACTCGTCCAATGTTCTCGGAATTCCGCTGAAGTTTAAAAATGCTTCGGAACTCTTCCATTGTTCTCGGAATTAAGCTGACATTTAAAAATGCTTTGGAACTTTCCCATTGTTCTCGGAATTTTGCTGACGTTCATAAATGCTTTGGAACTCTTCCAATGTTCTCGGAATTCTGCTGACGTTTAAAAATGCTTCAGAACACTCCCATTGTTCTCGGAATTCCGCTTAAGTTTAAAAATGCTTCAGAACTATTCCATTGTTCTCGGTATTCTGCTGAAGTATAAAAATGCTTCGGACCTCTTCCATTGTTCTCGGAATTTTGCTGACGTTTAAAAATGCTTCGTAACGCTTCCATTGTTCTCGGAATTCCGCTGAAGTTTTAAAATTCTTCGGAACTGTACCATTATTCTCAGAATTCAGCTGACAATTAAAAATGCTTCGGAATTCTTCCATTGTTCTCGGAATTCTGCTGATGTTTATAAATGCTTTGGAACTCTTCCATTGTTCTCGGAATTCTGCTGACATTTAAAAATGCTTCAGAACACTCCCATTGTTCTCGGAATTCCGCTGAAGTTTGAAAATGCTTCGGAACTCTTCCATTGTTCTCGGTATTCTGCTGAAGTTTAAAAATGCTTCGGAACTCTTCCATTGTTCTTGGTATTCCGCTGAAGTTTAAAAATGCTTTTGAACTTTTCCATTGCCTTCGGAATTCTGGTGAAGTTTAAAAATGCTTTGGAACTTTTCCATTGTACTCGGAATTCTGCTGAAGTTTAAAAATGCTTCGGAACTCTTCCATTGTTCTCGGAATTCTGCTGACGTTTAAAAATGCTTCCAAACTCTTCCATTGTTCTCGGAATTCCGGTGAAGTTTAAAAATGCTTCGGAACTCTTCCATTGTTCTCAGAATTCTGCGGGCGTTTAAAGATGGTTCCGAACTCTTCCATTTTTCTCGGAATTCTGCTGAAGTTTAAAAATGCTTCCGAACTCGTCCAATGTTCTCGGAATTCCGCTGAAGTTTAAAAATGCTTCGGAACTCTTCCATTGTTCTCGGAATTAAGCTGACATTTAAAAATGCTTTGGAACTTTCCCATTGTTCTCGGAATTTTGCTGACGTTCATAAATGCTTTGGAACTCTTCCATTGTTCTCGGAATTCCGCTTAAGTTTAAAAATGCTTCAGAACTATTCCATTGTTCTCGGTATTCTGCTGAAGTATAAAAATGCTTCGGACCTCTTCCATTGTTCTCGGAATTTTGCTGACGTTTAAAAATGCTTCGGCACTCTTCCATTGTTCTCGGAATTCTGCTGGCATTTAAAAATGGTTCCGAACTCTTCCCTTGTTCTTGGCATTCTGCTGACGTTTAAAAATGGTTCGGATCTCTTCAATTGTTCTCAGAATTCTGCTGTAGTTTAAAAATGCTTCGGAACTCTTCCATTGTTCTCGGAATTCTGCTGAAGTTTAAAAATTCTTTTGAACTTTTCCATTGCTCTCGGAATTCTGGTGAAGTTTAAAAATGCTTTGGAAATTTTTCATTGTTCTCGGAATTCTGCTGATGTTTAAAAATGCTTCGGAACTCTTCCATTGTTCTTGGAATTCTGCTGACGTTTAAAAATGCTTCCGAACTCTTCCATTGTTCTCGGAGTTCCGCTGAAGTTTAAAAATGCTTCGGAACTCTTCCATTGTTCTCAGAATTCTGCTGTAGCTTAAAAATGCTTTGGAACTCTTCCATTGTTCCCGGAATTCTGCTGAAGTTTAAAATTGCTTCCGAACTCGTCCATTGTCCTCGGAATTCCGCTGAAGTTTAAAAATGCTTCGGAACTCTTCCATTGTTCTCGGAATTAAGCTGACATTTAAAAATGCTTTGGAACTTTCCCATTGTTCTCGGAATTCTGCTGACGTTTATAAATGCTTTGGAACTCTTCCATTGTTCTCGGAATTCTGCTGACGTTTAAAAATGCTTCACAACACTCCCATTGTTCTCGGAATTCCGATGAAGTTTAAAAATGCTTCGGAACTCTTCCATTGTTCTCGAAATTAAGCTGACATTTAAAAATGCTTTGGAACTTTCCCATTGTACTCGGAATTCTGCTGACGTTTTTAAATGCTTTGGAACTCTTCCATTGTTCTCGGAATTCCGCTGAAGTTTAAAAATGCTTCGGACCTCTTCCATTCTTCTCGGATTCTTGCTGACGTTTAAAAATGCTTCGGGACTCTTCCATTATTCTCGGAATTCTGCTGGTGTTTAAAAATGGTTCCGAACTCTTCCATTGTTCTCGGCATTCTGCTGACGTTTAAAAATGTTTCGGAACTCTTCAATTGTTCTCAGAATTCTGCTGTAGATTAAAAATGCTTTGGAACTCTTCGATTGTTCTCGGAATTCCGCTGAAGTTTAAAAATGCTTTTGAACTTTTCCATTGCTCTCGGAATTCCGCTGAAGTTTAAAAATGCTTTGGAACTCTTCCATTGTTCTCGGAATTACGCTGACATTTAAAAATGCTTTGGAACTTTCCCATTGTTCTCGGAATTCTGCTGACGCTTATAAATGCTTTGAAACTCTTCCATTGTTCTCGAAATTCTGCTGACGTTTAAAAATGCTTCAGAACACTCCCATTGTTCTCAGAATTCCGGTGAAGTTTAAAAATGCTTCGGAACTCTTCCATTGTTCTCGGAATTCCGCTGACATTTAAAAATGCTTCTAACTTTTCCTTTGTTCTCGGAATTCTGCTGACGTTTATTAATGCTTTGGAACTCTTCCATTGTTCTCGGAATTCTGCTGACGTTTAAAAATGCTTCAGAACACTCCCATTGCTCTCGAATTCAACTGTAGGGTAAAAATGCTTCGGAACTCTTCCATTTTTCTCGGTATTCCGCTGAAGTTTAAAAATGCTTCGGGCCTCTTCCATTGTTCACGGAATTTTGCTGATGTTTAAAAATGCTTCGGAACTCTTCCATTGTTCTCGGATTTCTGCTGGTGTTTACAAATGGTTCCGAACTCTTCCATTGTTCTAAGAATACTGCTGACGTTTAAAAATGGTTCGGAACTCTTCCAATGTTCTCGGAATTCCGCTGACATTTAAAAATGCTTCGGAAATTTTCCATTGTTCTCGGAATTCTGCTGACGTTTATAAATGCTTTGGAACTCTTCCATTGGTCTCAGATTTCTGCTGACGTTTAAAAATGCTTCAGAACACTCCCATTGTTCTCAGAATTCCACTGAAGTTTAAAAATGCTTCGGAACTCTTACATTGTTCTCAGTATTCCGCTGAAGTTTAAAAATGCTTTTGAACTTTTCCATTGCTCTCGGAATTCTGGTGAAGTTTAAAAATGCTTTGGAACTTTTCCATTGTACTCGGAATTCTGCTGACGTTTAAAAATGCTTCCGAACTCTTCCATTGTTCTCGGAATTCCGCTGAAGTTTAAAAATGCTTCAGAACTCTTCCATTGTTCTCGGAATTCTGATGGCATTTAAAAATGCTTTGGAACTCTTCCATTGTTCTCGGAATTCTGCTGAAGTTTAAAAATGCTTCCGAACTCATCCCTTGTTCTCGGAATTCCGCTGAAGTTTAAAAATGCTTCGGAACTCTTACATTGTTCTCGGAATTAAGCGGACATTTAAAAATGCTTGGGAATTTTCCCATTGTTCTCGGAATTTTGCTGACGTTCATAAATGCTTTGGAACTCTTCCATTGTTCTCGGAATTCTGCTGAGGTTTAAAAATGCTTCAGAACACTCCCATTGTTCTCGGAATTCCGCTGAAGTTTAAAAATGCTTCGGAACTTTTCCATTGTTCTCGGTATTCCGCTGAAGTTTAAAAATGCTTCGGACCTCTTCCATTGTTCTCGGAATTTTGCTGATGTTTAAAAATGCTTCGGCACTCTTCCATTGTTCTCGGAATTCTGCTGGCGTTTAAAAATGGTTCCGAACTCTTCCATTGTTCTCGGCATTCTGCTGATGTTTAAAAATGGTTCAGAACTCTTCAATTGTTCTCAAAATTCTGCTGTAGTTTAAAAATGCTTTGGAACTCTTCCATTGTTCTCGGAATTACGCTGAAGTTTAAAAATGCTTTTGAACTTTTCCATTGCTCTCGGAATTCTGGTGAAGTTTAAAAATGCTTTGGAAATTTTTCATTGTTCTCGGAATTCTGCTGATGTTTAAAAATGCTTCGGAACTCTTCCATTGTTCTTGGAATTCTGCTGATGTTTAAAAATGCTTCCGAACTCTTCCATTGTTCTCGGAATACAGCTGAAGTTTAAAAATGCTTCGGAACTCTTCCATTGTTCTCGGAATTCTGATGGCGTTTAAAAATGGTTCCGAACTCTTCCATTGTTCTCGGAATTCTGCTGACGTTTTCAAATACTTTGGAACTCTTCCATTGTTCCCGGAATTCTGCTGAAGTTTAAAAATGCTTCCGAACTCGTCCATTGTCTTCGGAATTCCGCTGAAGTTTAAAAATGCTTCAGAACTCTTCCATTGTTCTCGGAATTAAGCTGACATTTAAAAATGCTTTGGAACTTTCCCATTGTTCTCGGAATTCTGCTGACGTTTATAAATGCTTTGGAACTCTTCCATTGTTCTCGGAATTCTGCTGACGTTTAAAAATGCTTCAGAACACTCCCATTGTTCTCGGAATTCCGCTAAAGTTTAAAAATGCTTCGGAACTCTTCCATTGTTCTCGAAATTAAGCTGACATTTAAAAATGCTTTGGAACTTTCCCATTGTTCTCGGAATTCTGCTGACGTTTAGAAATGCTTTGGAACTCTTCCATTGTTCTCAAAATTCTGCTGACATTTAAAAATGCTTCAGAACACTCCCATTGTTCTCGGAATTCCGCTGAAGTTTAAAAATGCTTTTGAACTTTTCCATTGTTCTCAGAATTCTGCTGAAGTTTAAAAATGCTTCGGAACTCTTCCATTGTTCTCGAAATTCCACTGAAGTTTTAAAATTCTCCGGAACTATTCCATTATTCTCAGAATTCCGCTGACATTTAAAAATGCTTCGGAACTCTTCCATTGTTCTCGGAATTCTGCTGGCGTTTAAAAATGGTTCTGAACACTTCCATTGTTCTCGGAATTCTGATGACGTTTAAACATGGTTTGGAACTGTTCAATAATGCTCAGAATTCTGCTGTAGTTTAAAAATGTTTGGAACTCTTCCATTGATCTCGGAATTCTGCTGAAGTTTAAAAATGCTTCCGAACTCGTCCAATGTCCTCGGAATTCCGCTGAAGTTTAAAAATGCTTCGGAACTCTTCCATTGTTCTCGGATTTTTGCTGACATTTAAAAATGCTTCGGGACTCTTCCATTGTTCTCGGAATTCTGCTGGCGTTTAAAAATGTTTCGGAACTCTTCCATTGTTCTCGGAATTCTGCTCACATTTAAAAATGGTTCGGAACTCTTCAATAATTCTCAGAATTCTGCTGTAGTTTAAAAATGCTTCAGAACATTCCCATTGTTCTCGGAATTCCGCTGAAGTTTAAAAATGCTTCGGAACTCTTCCATTGTTCTCGGTATTCTGCTGAAGTTTAAAAATGCTTCGGACCTCTTCCATTGTTCTCGGAATTTTGCTGACATTTAAAAATGCTTCGGAACTCTTCCATTGTTCTCAGAATTCTGCTGGCGTTTAAAAATGTTCCGAACTCTTCCATTGTTCTCGGCATTCTGCTGATGTTTAAAAATGGTTTGGAACTCTTCAATTGTTCTCAGAATTCAGCTGTAGTTTAAAAATGCTTTGGAACTGTTCCATTGTTCTCGGAATTCTGCTGAAGTTTAAAAATGCTTTTGAACTTTTCCATTGCTCTCGGAATTCTGCTGAAGTTTAAAAATGCATCCGAACTCTTCCATTGTTCTCAGAATTCCGCTGAAGTTTAAAAATGCTTCGGAACTTTTCCATTGTTCTCGTAATTCCGCTGACATTTAAAAATGCTTCGGAAATTTTCCATTGTTCTCGGAATTCTGCTGACGTTTATTAAAGTTTTGGAACTCTTCCATTGTTCTCGGAATTCTGCTGACATTTAAAAATGCTTCAGAACACTCCCATTGCTCTCAGAATTCCGCTGAAGTTTAAAAATGCTTCGGAACTCTTCCATTGTTCTCGGTATTCCACTGAATTTAAAAATGCTTGGTACATCTTCCATTGTTCTCAGAATTTTGCTGACGTTTAAAAATGCTTCGGAACTCTTCCATTGTTCTCAGAATTCTGCTGGCTTTTAAAAATGGTTTCGAACTCTTCCATTGTTCTCGGAATTCTTCTGACGTTTAAAAATGGTTCGGAATACTTCAATAATTCTCAGAATTCTGCTGTAGTTTAAAAATGCTTTGGAACTCTTCCATTGTTCTCGGAATTCCGCTGAAATTTAAAAATGCTTTAGAACTTTTCCATTGCTCTCTGAATTCTGCTGAAGTTTAAAAATGCTTTGGAACTCTTTCATTGTTCTCGGAATTCTGCTGAAGTTTAAAAATGCTTCCGAACTCGCCATTGTTGTCGGAATTCCGCTGAAGTTTAAAAATGCTTCGGAACTCTTCCATTGTTCTCGGTATTCCGCTGACGTTTAAAAATGCTTCGGAACTCTTCCATTGTTCTCGAAATTCCTTTGAAGTTTCAAAATGCTTCCGAACTCTTCCATTGTTCTCGGAATTTCGCAGAAGTTTAAAATTGCTTCGGAACTCTTCCATTGTTCTCGGAATTCCGTTGACGTTTAAAAATGCTTCGTAACGCTTCTATTGTTCTCGGAATTCCCCTGAAGTTTAAAAATGCTTCGGAACTCTTCCATTGTTCTCGAAATTCCACTGAACTTTTAAAATTCTCCGGAACTGTTCCATTATTCTCAGAATTCCGCTGACATTTAAAAATGCTTTGGAACTTTCCCATTGTCCTTGGAATTCTGCTGACGTTTATAAATGCTTTGGAACTCTTCCATTGTTCTTGGAATTCTGCTGATGTTTAAAAATGCTTCAGAACACTCCCATTGTTCTCGGAATTCCGCTGAAGTTTAAAAATGCTTCGGAACTCTTCCATTGTTCTCGGTATTCTGCTGAAGTTTAAAAATGCTTCGGACCTCTTCCATTGTTCTCGGAATTTTGCTGACATTTAAAAATGCTTCGGAACTCTTCCATTGTTCTCAGAATTCTGCTGGCGTTTAAAAATGTTCCGAACTCTTCCATTGTTCTCGGCATTCTTCTGACGTTTAAAAATGGTTCGGAACTCTTCAATAATTCTCAGAATTCTGCTGTAGTTTAAAAATGCTTTGGAACTGTACCATTGTTCTCGGAATTCCGCTGAAGTTTAAAAATGCTTTTGAACTTTTCCATTGCTCTCTGAATTCTGCTGAAGTTTAAAAATGCTTTGGAACTCTTCCATTGTTCTCGGAATTCCGCTGAAGTTTAAAAATGCTTCGGACCTCTTCCATTGTTCTCGGAATTTTGCTGACATTTAAAAATGCTTCGGACCTCTTCCATTGTTCTCGGCATTCTGCTGACGTTTAAAAATGGTTCCGAACACTTCCATTGTTCTCGGAATTCTGCTGACGTTTAAAAATGGTTCGGAACTCTTCAATTGTTCTCAGAATTCTGCTGTAGTTTAAAAATGCTTTGGAACTGTTGCATTGTTCTCGGAATTCCGCTGAAGTTTAAAAATGCTTTTGAACGTTTCCATTGCTCTCGGAATTCTACTGAAGTTTAAAATGCATCCCAACTCTTCCATTGTTCTCAGAATTCCACTGAAGTTTAAAAATGCTTCGGAACTCTTCAATTGTTCTCGGAATTCCGCTGAAGTTTAAAAATGCTTTGGAACTCTTCCATTGTTCTCGGAATTAAGCTGACATTTAAAAATGCTTTGGAACTTTCCCATTGTCCTTGTAATTCTGCTGACATTTATAAATGCTTTGGAACTCTTCCATTGTTCTCAGAATTCTGCTGGCGTTTAAAAATGTTCCGAACTCTTCCATTGTTCTCGGCATTCTTCTGACGTTTAAAATGGTTCGGAACGCTTCAATAATTCTCAGAATTCTGCTGTAGTTTAAAAATGCTTTGGAACTGTTCCACTGTTCTCGGAATTCCGTTGAAGTTTAAAAATGCTTTTGAACTTTTCCATTGCTCTCTGAATTCTGCTGAAGTTTAAAAATGCTTTGGAACTCTTCCATTGTTCTCGGAATTAAGCTGACATTTAAAAATGCTTTGGAACTTTCCCATTGTCCTTGGAATTCTGCTGACGTTTATAAATGCTTTGGAACTCTTCCATTGTTCTCGGAATTCTGCTGATGTTTAAAAATGCTTCAGAACACTCCCATTGTTCTCGGAATTCCGCTGAAGTTTAAAAATGCTTCGGAACTCTTCCATTGTTCTCGTTATTCTGCTGAAGTTTAAAAATGCTTCGGACCTCTTCCATTGTTCTCGGAATTTTGCTGACATTTAAAAATGCTTCGGACCTCTTTCATTGTTCTCGGCATTCTGCTGACGTTTAAAAATAGTTTGGAACTCTTCAATTGTTCTCGGAATTCTGCTGTAGTTTAAAAATGCTTTGGAACTGTTCCATTGTTCTCGGAATTCCGCTGAAGTTTAAAAATGCTTTTGAACTTTTCCATTGCTCTCGGAATTCTACTGAAGTTTAAAATGCATCCCAACTCTTCCATTGTTCTCAGAATTCCGCTGAAGTTTAAAAATGCTTCGGAACTCTTCCATTGTTCTCGGAATTCCGCTGATATTTAAAAATGCTTCGGAACTTTTCCTTTGTTCTCGGAATTCTGCTGACATTTATTAATGCTTCGGAACTCTTCCATTTTTCTCAGAATTCCGCTGAAGTTTAAAAATGCTTCTGACCTCTTCCATTGTTCTCGGAATTTTAATGATGTTTAAAAATGCTTCGGAACTCTTCCATTGTTCTCGGAATTCTGCTGGCGTTTAAAAATGGTTCTGAACTCTTCCATTGTTCTCGGAATTCTGCTGACGTTTAAAAATGGTTCGTAACTCTTCCATTGTTCTCGGAATTCCGCTGAAATTTAAAAATGGTTCGGAATACTTCAATAATTCTCAGAATTCTGCTGTAGTTTAAAAATGCTTTGGAACTCTTCCATTGTTCTGGGAATTCCGCTGAAGTTTAAAAATGCTTTTGAACTTTTCCATTGCTCTCTGAATTCTGCTGAAGTTTAAAAATGCATTGGAACTCTTCATTGTTCTCGGAATTCTGCTAAAGTTTAAAAATGCTTCCGAACTCGCCATTGTTCTCGGAATTCCGCTGAAGTTTAAAAATGCTTCGGAACTCTTTCATTGTTCTAGGAATTCTGCTGAAGTTTAAAAATGCTTCCGAACTCTTCCATTGTTCTCAGAATTTCACAGAAGTTTAAAATTGCTTCGGAACTCTTCCATTGTTCTCTGAATTCCGTTGACGCTTAAAAATGCTTCGGAACACTACAATTGTTCTCGGAATTCCGCTGAAGTTTAAAAATGCTTCGGAACTCTTCCATTGTTCTCGGAATTCCGCTGACGTTTAAAAATGCTTCGTAACGCTTCCATTGTTCTCGGAATTCCGCTGAAGTTTAAAAATGCTTCGGAACTCTTCCATTGTTCTTTTAATTCCGCTGACATTTAAAAATGCTTCGGAACTTTTCCATTGTTCTTGGAATTTTGCTGACGTTTAAAAATGCTTGGGAACTCTTCCATTGTTCTCGAAATCCAGCTGGCGTTTAAAAATGGTTCCGAACTCTTCCATTGTTCTCGAAATTCTGCTGACGTTTAAAAATGGTTCGGAACTCTTCAATAATTCTCAGAATTCTGCTGTAGTTTAAAAATGCTTTGGAACTCTTCCATTGTTCTCGGAATTCCGCTGAAGTTTAAAAATGCTTTTCAAATTTTCCATTGCTCTCTGAATTCTGCTGAAGTTTAAAAATGCTTTGGAACTCTTCCATTGTTCTCGGAATTCTGCTGAAGTTTAAAAATGCTTCCGAACTCGCCATTGTTCTCGGAATTCCGCTGAAGTTTAAAAATGTTTCGGAACTCTTCCATTGTTTTCGGTATTCCGCTGACGTTTAAAAATGCATCGGAACGCTTCCATTGTTCTCGAAATTCCTTTGTAGTTTAAAAATGCTTCCGAACTCTTCCATTGTTCTCGGAATTTCGCAGAAGTTTAAAATTGCTTCGGAACTCTTCCATTGTTCTCGGAATTCTGCTGACGTTTAAAAATGCTTCGGAACGCTTCCATTGTTCTCGGAATTCCGCTGAAGTTTAAAAATGCTTCGGAACTGTTCCATTGTTCTCGAAATTCGACTGAAGTTTTAAAATTCTCCGGAACTATTACATTATTCTCAGAATTCCGCTGACATTTAAAAATGCTTCGGAACTCTTCCATTGTTCTCGGAATTCTGCTGGCGTTTAAAAATGGTTCTGAACACTTCCATTGTTCTCGGAATTCTGATGACGTTTAAACATGGTTTGGAACTGTTCAATAATGCTCAGAATTCTGCTGTAGTTTAAAAATGTTTGGAACTCTTCCATTGATCTCGGAATTCTGCTGAAGTTTAAAAATGCTTCCGAACTCGTCCAATGTCCTCGGAATTCCGCTGAAGTTTAAAAATGCTTCGGAACTCTTCCATTGTTCTCGGATTTTTGCTGACATTTAAAAATGCTTCGGGACTCTTCCATTGTTCTCGGAATTCTGCTGGCGTTTAAAAATGTTTCGGAACTCTTCCATTGTTCTCGGAATTCTGCTCACATTTAAAAATGGTTCGGAACTCTTCAATAATTCTCAGAATTCTGCTGTAGTTTAAAAATGCTTCAGAACATTCCCATTGTTCTCGGAATTCCGCTGAAGTTTAAAAATGCTTCGGAACTCTTCCATTGTTCTCGGTATTCTGCTGAAGTTTAAAAATGCTTCGGACCTCTTCCATTGTTCTCGGAATTTTGCTGACATTTAAAAATGCTTCGGAACTCTTCCATTGTTCTCAGAATTCTGCTGGCGTTTAAAAATGTTCCGAACTCTTCCATTGTTCTCGGCATTCTGCTGATGTTTAAAAATGGTTTGGAACTCTTCAATTGTTCTCAGAATTCAGCTGTAGTTTAAAAATGCTTTGGAACTGTTCCATTGTTCTCGGAATTCTGCTGAAGTTTAAAAATGCTTTTGAACTTTTCCATTGCTCTCGGAATTCTGCTGAAGTTTAAAAATGCATCCGAACTCTTCCATTGTTCTCAGAATTCCGCTGAAGTTTAAAAATGCTTCGGAACTTTTCCATTGTTCTCGTAATTCTGCTGACATTTAAAAATGCTTCGGAACTTTTCCATTGTTCTCGGAATTCTGCTGACGTTTATTAATGTTTTGGAACTCTTCCATTGTTCTCGGAATTCTGCTGACATTTAAAAATGCTTCAGAACACTCCCATTGCTCTCAGAATTCCGCTGAAGTTTAAAAATGCTTCGGAACTCTTCCATTGTTCTCGGTATTCCACTGAATTTAAAAATGCTTGGTACATCTTCCATTGTTCTCAGAATTTTGCTGACGTTTAAAAATGCTTCGGAACTCTTCCATTGTTCTCAGAATTCTGCTGGCTTTTAAAAATGGTTTCGAACTCTTCCATTGTTCTCGGAATTCTTCTGACGTTTAAAAATGGTTCGGAATACTTCAATAATTCTCAGAATTCTGCTGTAGTTTAAAAATGCTTTGGAACTCTTCCATTGTTCTCGGAATTCCGCTGAAATTTAAAAATGCTTTAGAACTTTTCCATTGCTCTCTGAATTCTGCTGAAGTTTAAAAATGCTTTGGAACTCTTTCATTGTTCTCGGAATTCTGCTGAAGTTTAAAAATGCTTCCGAACTCGCCATTGTTGTCGGAATTCCGCTGAAGTTTAAAAATGCTTCGGAACTCTTCCATTGTTCTCGGTATTCCGCTGACGTTTAAAAATGCTTCGGAACTCTTCCATTGTTCTCGAAATTCCTTTGAAGTTTCAAAATGCTTCCGAACTCTTCCATTGTTCTCGGAATTTCGCAGAAGTTTAAAATTGCTTCGGAACTCTTCCATTGTTCTCGGAATTCCGTTGACGTTTAAAAATGCTTCGTAACGCTTCTATTGTTCTCGGAATTCCCCTGAAGTTTAAAAATGCTTCGGAACTCTTCCATTGTTCTCGAAATTCCACTGAACTTTTAAAATTCTCCGGAACTGTTCCATTATTCTCAGAATTCCGCTGACATTTAAAAATGCTTTGGAACTTTCCCATTGTCCTTGGAATTCTGCTGACGTTTATAAATGCTTTGGAACTCTTCCATTGTTCTTGGAATTCTGCTGATGTTTAAAAATGCTTCAGAACACTCCCATTGTTCTCGGAATTCCGCTGAAGTTTAAAAATGCTTCGGAACTCTTCCATTGTTCTCGGTATTCTGCTGAAGTTTAAAAATGCTTCGGACCTCTTCCATTGTTCTCGGAATTTTGCTGACATTTAAAAATGCTTCGGAACTCTTCCATTGTTCTCAGAATTCTGCTGGCGTTTAAAAATGTTCCGAACTCTTCCATTGTTCTCGGCATTCTTCTGACGTTTAAAAATGGTTCGGAACTCTTCAATAATTCTCAGAATTCTGCTGTAGTTTAAAAATGCTTTGGAACTGTACCATTGTTCTCGGAATTCCGCTGAAGTTTAAAAATGCTTTTGAACTTTTCCATTGCTCTCTGAATTCTGCTGAAGTTTAAAAATGCTTTGGAACTCTTCCATTGTTCTCGGAATTCCGCTGAAGTTTAAAAATGCTTCGGACCTCTTCCATTGTTCTCGGAATTTTGCTGACATTTAAAAATGCTTCGGACCTCTTCCATTGTTCTCGGCATTCTGCTGACGTTTAAAAATGGTTCCGAACACTTCCATTGTTCTCGGAATTCTGCTGACGTTTAAAAATGGTTCGGAACTCTTCAATTGTTCTCAGAATTCTGCTGTAGTTTAAAAATGCTTTGGAACTGTTGCATTGTTCTCGGAATTCCGCTGAAGTTTAAAAATGCTTTTGAACGTTTCCATTGCTCTCGGAATTCTACTGAAGTTTAAAATGCATCCCAACTCTTCCATTGTTCTCAGAATTCCACTGAAGTTTAAAAATGCTTCGGAACTCTTCAATTGTTCTCGGAATTCCGCTGAAGTTTAAAAATGCTTTGGAACTCTTCCATTGTTCTCGGAATTAAGCTGACATTTAAAAATGCTTTGGAACTTTCCCATTGTCCTTGTAATTCTGCTGACATTTATAAATGCTTTGGAACTCTTCCATTGTTCTCAGAATTCTGCTGGCGTTTAAAAATGTTCCGAACTCTTCCATTGTTCTCGGCATTCTTCTGACGTTTAAAATGGTTCGGAACTCTTCAATAATTCTCAGAATTCTGCTGTAGTTTAAAAATGCTTTGGAACTGTTCCACTGTTCTCGGAATTCCGTTGAAGTTTAAAAATGCTTTTGAACTTTTCCATTGCTCTCTGAATTCTGCTGAAGTTTAAAAATGCTTTGGAACTCTTCCATTGTTCTCGGAATTAAGCTGACATTTAAAAATGCTTTGGAACTTTCCCATTGTCCTTGGAATTCTGCTGACGTTTATAAATGCTTTGGAACTCTTCCATTGTTCTCGGAATTCTGCTGATGTTTAAAAATGCTTCAGAACACTCCCATTGTTCTCGGAATTCCGCTGAAGTTTAAAAATGCTTCGGAACTCTTCCATTGTTCTCGTTATTCTGCTGAAGTTTAAAAATGCTTCGGACCTCTTCCATTGTTCTCGGAATTTTGCTGACATTTAAAAATGCTTCGGACCTCTTCCATTGTTCTCGGCATTCTGCTGACGTTTAAAAATAGTTTGGAACTCTTCAATTGTTCTCGGAATTCTGCTGTAGTTTAAAAATGCTTTGGAACTGTTCCATTGTTCTCGGAATTCCGCTGAAGTTTAAAAATGCTTTTGAACTTTTCCATTGCTCTCGGAATTCTACTGAAGTTTAAAATGCATCCCAACTCTTCCATTGTTCTCAGAATTCCGCTGAAGTTTAAAAATGCTTCGGAACTCTTCCATTGTTCTCGGAATTCCGCTGATATTTAAAAATGCTTCGGAACTTTTCCTTTGTTCTCGGAATTCTGCTGACATTTATTAATGCTTCGGAACTCTTCCATTTTTCTCAGAATTCCGCTGAAGTTTAAAAATGCTTCTGACCTCTTCCATTGTTCTCGGAATTTTAATGATGTTTAAAAATGCTTCGGAACTCTTCCATTGTTCTCGGAATTCTGCTGGCGTTTAAAAATGGTTCTGAACTCTTCCATTGTTCTCGGAATTCTGCTGACGTTTAAAAATGGTTCGTAACTCTTCCATTGTTCTCGGAATTCCGCTGAAATTTAAAAATGGTTCGGAATACTTCAATAATTCTCAGAATTCTGCTGTAGTTTAAAAATGCTTTGGAACTCTTCCATTGTTCTGGGAATTCCGCTGAAGTTTAAAAATGCTTTTGAACTTTTCCATTGCTCTCTGAATTCTGCTGAAGTTTAAAAATGCATTGGAACTCTTCATTGTTCTCGGAATTCTGCTAAAGTTTAAAAATGCTTCCGAACTCGCCATTGTTCTCGGAATTCCGCTGAAGTTTAAAAATGCTTCGGAACTCTTCCATTGCTCTCTGAATTCTGCTGAAGTTTAAAAATGCTTTGGAACTCTTTCATTGTTCTAGGAATTCTGCTGAAGTTTAAAAATGCTTCCGAACTCTTCCATTGTTCTCAGAATTTCACAGAAGTTTAAAATTGCTTCGGAACTCTTCCATTGTTCTCTGAATTCCGTTGACGCTTAAAAATGCTTCGGAACACTACAATTGTTCTCGGAATTCCGCTGAAGTTTAAAAATGCTTCGGAACTCTTCCATTGTTCTCGGAATTCCGCTGACGTTTAAAAATGCTTCGTAACGCTTCCATTGTTCTCGGAATTCCGCTGAAGTTTAAAAATGCTTCGGAACTCTTCCATTGTTCTTTTAATTCCGCTGACATTTAAAAATGCTTCGGAACTTTTCCATTGTTCTTGGAATTTTGCTGACGTTTAAAAATGCTTGGGAACTCTTCCATTGTTCTCGAAATCCAGCTGGCGTTTAAAAATGGTTCCGAACTCTTCCATTGTTCTCGAAATTCTGCTGACGTTTAAAAATGGTTCGGAACTCTTCAATAATTCTCAGAATTCTGCTGTAGTTTAAAAATGCTTTGGAACTCTTCCATTGTTCTCGGAATTCCGCTGAAGTTTAAAAATGCTTTTCAAATTTTCCATTGCTCTCTGAATTCTGCTGAAGTTTAAAAATGCTTTGGAACTCTTCCATTGTTCTCGGAATTCTGCTGAAGTTTAAAAATGCTTCCGAACTCGCCATTGTTCTCGGAATTCCGCTGAAGTTTAAAAATGTTTCGGAACTCTTCCATTGTTTTCGGTATTCCGCTGACGTTTAAAAATGCATCGGAACGCTTCCATTGTTCTCGAAATTCCTTTGTAGTTTAAAAATGCTTCCGAACTCTTCCATTGTTCTCGGAATTTCGCAGAAGTTTAAAATTGCTTCGGAACTCTTCCATTGTTCTCGGAATTCTGCTGACGTTTAAAAATGCTTCGGAACGCTTCCATTGTTCTCGGAATTCCGCTGAAGTTTAAAAATGCTTCGGAACTGTTCCATTGTTCTCGAAATTCGACTGAAGTTTTAAAATTCTCCGGAACTATTACATTATTCTCAGAATTCCGCTGACATTTAAAAATGCTTCGGAACTCTTCCATTGTTCTCGGAATTCTGCTGGCGTTTAAAAATGTTTCTGAACACTTCCATTGTTCTCGGAATTCTGATGACGTTTAAACATGGTTCGGAACTCTTCAATAATGCTCAGAATTCTGCTGTAGTTTAAAAATGTTTGGAACTCTTCCATTGTTCTCGGAATTCTGCTGAAGTTTAAAAATGCTTCCAAACTCGTCCATTGTCCTCGGAATTCCGCTGAAGTTTAAAAATGCTTCGGAACTCTTCCATTGTTCTCGGAATTCTGCTGGCGTTTAAAAATGTTTCTGAACACTTCCATTGTTCTCGGAATTCTGATGACGTTTAAACATGGTTCGGAACTCTTCAATAATGCTCAGAATTCTGCTGTAGTTTAAAAATGTTTGGAACTCTTCCATTGTTCTCGGAATTCTGCTGAAGTTTAAAAATGCTTCAGAACACTCCCATTGTTCTCGTAATTCCGCTGAAGTTTAAAAATGCTTCAGAACTCTTCCATTGTTCTCGGTATTCTGCTGAAGTTTAAAAATGCTTCGGACCTCTTCCATTGTTCTCGGAATTTTGCTGACATTTAAAAATGCTTCGGAACTCTTCCATTGTTCTCAGAATTCTGCTGGCGTTTAAAAATGTTCCGAACTCTTCCATTGTTCTCGGCATTCTGCTGACGTTTAAAAATGGTTTGGAACTCTTCAATTGTTCTCAGAATTCTGCTGTAGTTTGAAAATGCTTTGGAACTGTTCCATTGTTCTCGGAATTCCGCTGAAGTTTAAAAATGCTTTTGAACTTTTCCATTGCTCTCGGAATTCTGCTGAAGTTTAAAAATGCATCCGAACTCTTCCATTGTTCTCGGAATACCGCTGACATTTAAAAATGCTTCGGAACTTTTCCTTTGTTCTCGGAATTCTGCTGACGTTTATTAATGCTTCGGAACTCTTCCATTGTTCTCGGAATTTTAATGATGTTTAAAAATGCTTCGGAACTCTTCCATTGATCTCGGAATTCTGCTGGCGTTTAAAAATGGTTCTGAACTCTTCCATTGTTCTCGGAATTCTGCTGACGTTTAAAAATGGTTCGGAACTCTTCCATTGTTCTCGGAATTCCGCTGACATTTAAAAATGCTTCGGAACTTTTCCTTTGTTCTCAGAAATCTGCTGACGTTTATAAATGCTTTGGAACTCTTCCATTGTTCTCAGAATTCTGCTGACATTTAAAAATGCTTCAGAACACTCCCATTGTTCTCGGAATTCCACTGAAGTTTAAAAATGCTTCGGAACTCTTCCACTGTTCTCGGTATTCCGCTGAAGTTTAAAAATTCTTCGGACCTCTTCCATTGTTCTCGTAATTCCGCTGACATTTAAAAATGCTTCGGAACTTTTCCATTGTTCTCGGAATTCTGCTGACGTTTATTAATGTTTTGGAACTCTTCCATTGTTCTCGGAATTCTGCTGACATTTAAAAATGCTTCAGAACACTCCCATTGTTCTCGGAATTCCACTGAAGTTTAAAAATGCTTCGGAACTCTTCCACTGTTCTCGGTATTCCGCTGAAGTTTAAAAATTCTTCGGACCTCTTCCATTGTTCTCGTAATTCCGCTGACATTTAAAAATGCTTCGGACCTCTTCCATTGTTCTCGGAATTTTGCTGACGTTTAAAAATGCTTCGGAACTCTTCCATTGTTCTCAGAATTCTGCTGGCTTTTAAAAATGGTTTCAAACTCTTCCATTGTTCTCGGAATTCTGCTGACGTTTAAAAATGGTTCGGAATACTTCAATAATTCTCAGAATTCTGCTGTAGTTTAAAAATGCTTTGGAACTCTTCCATTGTTCTCGGAATTCCGCTGAAGTTTAAAAATGCTTTAGAACTTTTCCATTGCTCTCTGAATTCTGCTGAAGTTTAAAAATGCTTTGGAACTCTTTCATTGTTCTCGGAATTCTGCTGAAGTTTAAAAATGCTTCCGAACTCCCCATTGTTCTCGGAATTCCGCTGAAGTTTAAAAATGCTTCGAAACTCTTCCATTGTTCTCGGTATTCCGCTGACGTTTAAAAATGCTTCGGAACTCTTCCATTGTTCTCGAAATTCCTTTGAAGTTTAAAAATGCTTCCGAACTCTTCCATTGTTCTCGGAATTTCGCAGAAGTTTAAAATTGCTTCGGAACTCTTCCATTGTTCTCGGAATTCCGTTGACGTTTAAAAATGCTTCAGAACACTACAATTGTTCTCAGAATTCCCCTGAAGTTTAAAAATGCTTCGGAACTCTTCCATTGTTCTCGAAATTCCACTGAACTTTTAAAATTCTCCGGAACTGTTCCATTATTCTCAGAATTCCGCTGACATTTAAAAATGCTTTGGAACTCTTCCATTGTTCTCGGAATTCTGCTGGCATTTAAAAATGGTTCCAAACACTTCCATTGTTCTCGGAATTCTGCTGACGTTTAAAAATGGTTCGGAACTCTTCAATAATTCTCAGAATTCTGCTGTAGTTTAAAAATGCTTTGGAACTGTTCCATTGTTCTTGGAATTCCGCTGAAGTTTAAACATGCTTCGGAACTCTTCCATTGATCTCGGAATTAAGCTGACATTTAAAAATGCTTTGGAACTTTCCCATTGTCCTTGGAATTCTGCTGACGTTTATAAATGCTTTGGAACTCTTCCATTGTTCTCGGAATTCTGCTGATGTTTAAAAATGCTTCAGAACACTCCCATTGTTCTCGGAATTCCGCTGAAGTTTAAAAATGCTTCGGAACTCTTCCATTGTTCTCGGTGTTCTGCTGAAGTTTAAAAATGCTTCGGACCTCTTCCATTGTTCTCGGAATTTTGCTGACATTTAAAAATGCTTCGGACCTCTTCCATTGTTCTCGGCATTCTGCTGACGTTTAAAAATGGTTTGGAACTCTTCAATTGTTCTCAGAATTCTACTGTAGTTTAAAAATGCTTTGGAACTGTTCCATTGTTCTCGGAATTCCGCTGAAGTTTAAAAATGCTTTTGAACTTTTCCATTGCTCTCGGAATTCTACTGAAGTTTAAAAATGCATCCGAACTCTTCCATTGTTCTCAGAATTCCACTGAAGTTTAAAAATGCTTCGGACCTCTTCCATTGTTCTCGGAATTTTAATGATGTTTAAAAATGCTTCGGAACTCTTCCATTGTTCTCGGAATTCTGCTGGCGTTTAAAAATGGTTCTGAACTCTTCCATTGTTCTCGGAATTCTGCTGACGTTTAAAAATGGTTCGTAACTCTTCCATTGTTCTCGGAATTCCGCTGAAATTTAAAAATGGTTCGGAATACTTCAATAATTCTCAGAATTCTGCTGTAGTTTAAAAATGCTTTGGAACTCTTCCATTGTTCTGGGAATTCCGCTGAAGTTTAAAAATGCTTTTGAACTTTTCCATTGCTCTCTGAATTCTGCTGAAGTTTAAAAATGCATTGGAACTCTTCATTGTTCTCGGAATTCTGCTAAAGTTTAAAAATGCTTCCGAACTCGCCATTGTTCTCGGAATTCCGCTGAAGTTTAAAAATGCTTCGGAACTCTTTCATTGTTCTAGGAATTCTGCTGAAGTTTAAAAATGCTTCCGAACTCTTCCATTGTTCTCAGAATTTCACAGAAGTTTAAAATTGCTTCGGAACTCTTCCATTGTTCTCTGAATTCCGTTGACGCTTAAAAATGCTTCGGAACACTACAATTGTTCTCGGAATTCCGCTGAAGTTTAAAAATGCTTCGGAACTCTTCCATTGTTCTCGGAATTCCGCTGACGTTTAAAAATGCTTCGTAACGCTTCCATTGTTCTCGGAATTCCGCTGAAGTTTAAAAATGCTTCGGAACTCTTCCATTGTTCTTTTAATTCCGCTGACATTTAAAAATGCTTCGGAACTTTTCCATTGTTCTTGGAATTTTGCTGACGTTTAAAAATGCTTGGGAACTCTTCCATTGTTCTCGAAATCCAGCTGGCGTTTAAAAATGGTTCCGAACTCTTCCATTGTTCTCGAAATTCTGCTGACGTTTAAAAATGGTTCGGAACTCTTCAATAATTCTCAGAATTCTGCTGTAGTTTAAAAATGCTTTGGAACTCTTCCATTGTTCTCGGAATTCCGCTGAAGTTTAAAAATGCTTTTCAAATTTTCCATTGCTCTCTGAATTCTGCTGAAGTTTAAAAATGCTTTGGAACTCTTCCATTGTTCTCGGAATTCTGCTGAAGTTTAAAAATGCTTCCGAACTCGCCATTGTTCTCGGAATTCCGCTGAAGTTTAAAAATGTTTCGGAACTCTTCCATTGTTTTCGGTATTCCGCTGACGTTTAAAAATGCATCGGAACGCTTCCATTGTTCTCGAAATTCCTTTGTAGTTTAAAAATGCTTCCGAACTCTTCCATTGTTCTCGGAATTTCGCAGAAGTTTAAAATTGCTTCGGAACTCTTCCATTGTTCTCGGAATTCTGCTGACGTTTAAAAATGCTTCGGAACGCTTCCATTGTTCTCGGAATTCCGCTGAAGTTTAAAAATGCTTCGGAACTGTTCCATTGTTCTCGAAATTCGACTGAAGTTTTAAAATTCTCCGGAACTATTACATTATTCTCAGAATTCCGCTGACATTTAAAAATGCTTCGGAACTCTTCCATTGTTCTCGGAATTCTGCTGGCGTTTAAAAATGGTTCTGAACACTTCCATTGTTCTCGGAATTCTGATGACGTTTAAACATGGTTTGGAACTGTTCAATAATGCTCAGAATTCTGCTGTAGTTTAAAAATGTTTGGAACTCTTCCATTGATCTCGGAATTCTGCTGAAGTTTAAAAATGCTTCCGAACTCGTCCAATGTCCTCGGAATTCCGCTGAAGTTTAAAAATGCTTCGGAACTCTTCCATTGTTCTCGGATTTTTGCTGACATTTAAAAATGCTTCGGGACTCTTCCATTGTTCTCGGAATTCTGCTGGCGTTTAAAAATGTTTCGGAACTCTTCCATTGTTCTCGGAATTCTGCTCACATTTAAAAATGGTTCGGAACTCTTCAATAATTCTCAGAATTCTGCTGTAGTTTAAAAATGCTTTGGAACTCTTCCATTGTTCTCGGAATTCCGCTGAAGTTTAAAAATGCTTCGGAACTCTTCCATTGTTCTCGGTATTCTGCTGAAGTTTAAAAATGCTTCGGACCTCTTCCATTGTTCTCGGAATTTTGCTGACATTTAAAAATGCTTCGGAACTCTTCCATTGTTCTCAGAATTCTGCTGGCGTTTAAAAATGTTCCGAACTCTTCCATTGTTCTCGGCATTCTGCTGATGTTTAAAAATGGTTTGGAACTCTTCAATTGTTCTCAGAATTCAGCTGTAGTTTAAAAATGCTTTGGAACTGTTCCATTGTTCTCGGAATTCTGCTGAAGTTTAAAAATGCTTTTGAACTTTTCCATTGCTCTCGGAATTCTGCTGAAGTTTAAAAATGCATCCGAACTCTTCCATTGTTCTCAGAATTCCGCTGAAGTTTAAAAATGCTTCGGAACTTTTCCATTGTTCTCGTAATTCCGCTGACATTTAAAAATGCTTCGGAACTTTTCCATTGTTCTCGGAATTCTGCTGACGTTTATTAATGTTTTGGAACTCTTCCATTGTTCTCGGAATTCTGCTGACATTTAAAAATGCTTCAGAACACTCCCATTGCTCTCAGAATTCCGCTGAAGTTTAAAAATGCTTCGGAACTCTTCCATTGTTCTCGGTATTCCACTGAATTTAAAAATGCTTGGTACATCTTCCATTGTTCTCAGAATTTTGCTGACGTTTAAAAATGCTTCGGAACTCTTCCATTGTTCTCAGAATTCTGCTGGCTTTTAAAAATGGTTTCGAACTCTTCCATTGTTCTCGGAATTCTTCTGACGTTTAAAAATGGTTCGGAATACTTCAATAATTCTCAGAATTCTGCTGTAGTTTAAAAATGCTTTGGAACTCTTCCATTGTTCTCGGAATTCCGCTGAAATTTAAAAATGCTTTAGAACTTTTCCATTGCTCTCTGAATTCTGCTGAAGTTTAAAAATGCTTTGGAACTCTTTCATTGTTCTCGGAATTCTGCTGAAGTTTAAAAATGCTTCCGAACTCGCCATTGTTGTCGGAATTCCGCTGAAGTTTAAAAATGCTTCGGAACTCTTCCATTGTTCTCGGTATTCCGCTGACGTTTAAAAATGCTTCGGAACTCTTCCATTGTTCTCGAAATTCCTTTGAAGTTTCAAAATGCTTCCGAACTCTTCCATTGTTCTCGGAATTTCGCAGAAGTTTAAAATTGCTTCGGAACTCTTTCATTGTTCTCGGAATTCCGTTGACGTTTAAAAATGCTTCGTAACGCTTCTATTGTTCTCGGAATTCCCCTGAAGTTTAAAAATGCTTCGGAACTCTTCCATTGTTCTCGAAATTCCACTGAACTTTTAAAATTCTCCGGAACTGTTCCATTATTCTCAGAATTCCGCTGACATTTAAAAATGCTTTGGAACTTTCCCATTGTCCTTGGAATTCTGCTGACGTTTATAAATGCTTTGGAACTCTTCCATTGTTCTTGGAATTCTGCTGATGTTTAAAAATGCTTCAGAACACTCCCATTGTTCTCGGAATTCCGCTGAAGTTTAAAAATGCTTCGGAACTCTTCCATTGTTCTCGGTATTCTGCTGAAGTTTAAAAATGCTTCGGACCTCTTCCATTGTTCTCGGAATTTTGCTGACATTTAAAAATGCTTCGGAACTCTTCCATTGTTCTCAGAATTCTGCTGGCGTTTAAAAATGTTCCGAACTCTTCCATTGTTCTCGGCATTCTTCTGACGTTTAAAAATGGTTCGGAACTCTTCAATAATTCTCAGAATTCTGCTGTAGTTTAAAAATGCTTTGGAACTGTACCATTGTTCTCGGAATTCCGCTGAAGTTTAAAAATGCTTTTGAACTTTTCCATTGCTCTCTGAATTCTGCTGAAGTTTAAAAATGCTTTGGAACTCTTCCATTGTTCTCGGAATTCCGCTGAAGTTTAAAAATGCTTCGGACCTCTTCCATTGTTCTCGGAATTTTGCTGACATTTAAAAATGCTTCGGACCTCTTCCCTTGTTCTCGGCATTCTGCTGACGTTTAAAAATGGTTCCGAACACTTCCATTGTTCTCGGAATTCTGCTGACGTTTAAAAATGGTTCGGAACTCTTCAATTGTTCTCAGAATTCTGCTGTAGTTTAAAAATGCTTTGGAACTGTTGCATTGTTCTCGGAATTCCGCTGAAGTTTAAAAATGCTTTTGAACGTTTCCATTGCTCTCGGAATTCTACTGAAGTTTAAAATGCATCCCAACTCTTCCATTGTTCTCAGAATTCCACTGAAGTTTAAAAATGCTTCGGAACTCTTCAATTGTTCTCGGAATTCCGCTGAAGTTTAAAAATGCTTTGGAACTCTTCCATTGTTCTCGGAATTAAGCTGACATTTAAAAATGCTTTGGAACTTTCCCATTGTCCTTGTAATTCTGCTGACATTTATAAATGCTTTGGAACTCTTCCATTGTTCTCAGAATTCTGCTGGCGTTTAAAAATGTTCCGAACTCTTCCATTGTTCTCGGCATTCTTCTGACGTTTAAAATGGTGCGGAACTCTTCAATAATTCTCAGAATTCTGCTGTAGTTTAAAAATGCTTTGGAACTGTTCCACTGTTCTCGGAATTCCGTTGAAGTTTAAAAATGCTTTTGAACTTTTCCATTGCTCTCTGAATTCTGCTGAAGTTTAAAAATGCTTTGGAACTCTTCCATTGTTCTCGGAATTAAGCTGACATTTAAAAATGCTTTGGAACTTTCCCATTGTCCTTGGAATTCTGCTGACGTTTATAAATGCTTTGGAACTCTTCCATTGTTCTCGGAATTCTGCTGATGTTTAAAAATGCTTCAGAACACTCCCATTGTTCTCGGAATTCCGCTGAAGTTTAAAAATGCTTCGGAACTCTTCCATTGTTCTCGTTATTCTGCTGAAGTTTAAAAATGCTTCGGACCTCTTCCATTGTTCTCGGAATTTTGCTGACATTTAAAAATGCTTCGGACCTCTTCCATTGTTCTCGGCATTCTGCTGACGTTTAAAAATAGTTTGGAACTCTTCAATTGTTCTCGGAATTCTGCTGTAGTTTAAAAATGCTTTGGAACTGTTCCATTGTTCTCGGAATTCCGCTGAAGTTTAAAAATGCTTTTGAACTTTTCCATTGCTCTCGGAATTCTACTGAAGTTTAAAATGCATCCCAACTCTTCCATTGTTCTCAGAATTCCGCTGAAGTTTAAAAATGCTTCGGAACTCTTCCATTGTTCTCGGAATTCCGCTGATATTTAAAAATGCTTCGGAACTTTTCCTTTGTTCTCGGAATTCTGCTGACATTTATTAATGCTTCGGAACTCTTCCATTTTTCTCAGAATTCCGCTGAAGTTTAAAAATGCTTCTGACCTCTTCCATTGTTCTCGGAATTTTAATGATGTTTAAAAATGCTTCGGAACTCTTCCATTGTTCTCGGAATTCTGCTGGCGTTTAAAAATGGTTCTGAACTCTTCCATTGTTCTCGGAATTCTGCTGACGTTTAAAAATGGTTCGTAACTCTTCCATTGTTCTCGGAATTCCGCTGAAATTTAAAAATGGTTCGGAATACTTCAATAATTCTCAGAATTCTGCTGTAGTTTAAAAATGCTTTGGAACTCTTCCATTGTTCTGGGAATTCCGCTGAAGTTTAAAAATGCTTTTGAACTTTTCCATTGCTCTCTGAATTCTGCTGAAGTTTAAAAATGCATTGGAACTCTTCATTGTTCTCGGAATTCTGCTAAAGTTTAAAAATGCTTCCGAACTCGCCATTGTTCTCGGAATTCCGCTGAAGTTTAAAAATGCTTCGGAACTCTTCCATTGCTCTCTGAATTCTGCTGAAGTTTAAAAATGCTTTGGAACTCTTTCATTGTTCTAGGAATTCTGCTGAAGTTTAAAAATGCTTCCGAACTCTTCCATTGTTCTCAGAATTTCACAGAAGTTTAAAATTGCTTCGGAACTCTTCCATTGTTCTCTGAATTCCGTTGACGCTTAAAAATGCTTCGGAACACTACAATTGTTCTCGGAATTCCGCTGAAGTTTAAAAATGCTTCGGAACTCTTCCATTGTTCTCGGAATTCCGCTGACGTTTAAAAATGCTTCGTAACGCTTCCATTGTTCTCGGAATTCCGCTGAAGTTTAAAAATGCTTCGGAACTCTTCCATTGTTCTTTTAATTCCGCTGACATTTAAAAATGCTTCGGAACTTTTCCATTGTTCTTGGAATTTTGCTGACGTTTAAAAATGCTTGGGAACTCTTCCATTGTTCTCGAAATCCAGCTGGCGTTTAAAAATGGTTCCGAACTCTTCCATTGTTCTCGAAATTCTGCTGACGTTTAAAAATGGTTCGGAACTCTTCAATAATTCTCAGAATTCTGCTGTAGTTTAAAAATGCTTTGGAACTCTTCCATTGTTCTCGGAATTCCGCTGAAGTTTAAAAATGCTTTTCAAATTTTCCATTGCTCTCTGAATTCTGCTGAAGTTTAAAAATGCTTTGGAACTCTTCCATTGTTCTCGGAATTCTGCTGAAGTTTAAAAATGCTTCCGAACTCGCCATTGTTCTCGGAATTCCGCTGAAGTTTAAAAATGTTTCGGAACTCTTCCATTGTTTTCGGTATTCCGCTGACGTTTAAAAATGCATCGGAACGCTTCCATTGTTCTCGAAATTCCTTTGTAGTTTAAAAATGCTTCCGAACTCTTCCATTGTTCTCGGAATTTCGCAGAAGTTTAAAATTGCTTCGGAACTCTTCCATTGTTCTCGGAATTCTGCTGACGTTTAAAAATGCTTCGGAACGCTTCCATTGTTCTCGGAATTCCGCTGAAGTTTAAAAATGCTTCGGAACTGTTCCATTGTTCTCGAAATTCGACTGAAGTTTTAAAATTCTCCGGAACTATTACATTATTCTCAGAATTCCGCTGACATTTAAAAATGCTTCGGAACTCTTCCATTGTTCTCGGAATTCTGCTGGCGTTTAAAAATGTTTCTGAACACTTCCATTGTTCTCGGAATTCTGATGACGTTTAAACATGGTTCGGAACTCTTCAATAATGCTCAGAATTCTGCTGTAGTTTAAAAATGTTTGGAACTCTTCCATTGTTCTCGGAATTCTGCTGAAGTTTAAAAATGCTTCCAAACTCGTCCATTGTCCTCGGAATTCCGCTGAAGTTTAAAAATGCTTCGGAACTCTTCCATTGTTCTCGGAATTCTGCTGGCGTTTAAAAATGTTTCTGAACACTTCCATTGTTCTCGGAATTCTGATGACGTTTAAACATGGTTCGGAACTCTTCAATAATGCTCAGAATTCTGCTGTAGTTTAAAAATGTTTGGAACTCTTCCATTGTTCTCGGAATTCTGCTGAAGTTTAAAAATGCTTCCAAACTCGTCCATTGTCCTCGGAATTCCGCTGAAGTTTAAAAATGCTTCAGAACACTCCCATTGTTCTCGTAATTCCGCTGAAGTTTAAAAATGCTTCAGAACTCTTCCATTGTTCTCGGTATTCTGCTGAAGTTTAAAAATGCTTCGGACCTCTTCCATTGTTCTCGGAATTTTGCTGACATTTAAAAATGCTTCGGAACTCTTCCATTGTTCTCAGAATTCTGCTGGCGTTTAAAAATGTTCCGAACTCTTCCATTGTTCTCGGCATTCTGCTGACGTTTAAAAATGGTTTGGAACTCTTCAATTGTTCTCAGAATTCTGCTGTAGTTTGAAAATGCTTTGGAACTGTTCCATTGTTCTCGGAATTCCGCTGAAGTTTAAAAATGCTTTTGAACTTTTCCATTGCTCTCGGAATTCTGCTGAAGTTTAAAAATGCATCCGAACTCTTCCATTGTTCTCGGAATACCGCTGACATTTAAAAATGCTTCGGAACTTTTCCTTTGTTCTCGGAATTCTGCTGACGTTTATTAATGCTTCGGAACTCTTCCATTGTTCTCGGAATTTTAATGATGTTTAAAAATGCTTCGGAACTCTTCCATTGATCTCGGAATTCTGCTGGCGTTTAAAAATGGTTCTGAACTCTTCCATTGTTCTCGGAATTCTGCTGACGTTTAAAAATGGTTCGGAACTCTTCCATTGTTCTCGGAATTCCGCTGACATTTAAAAATGCTTCGGAACTTTTCCTTTGTTCTCAGAAATCTGCTGACGTTTATAAATGCTTTGGAACTCTTCCATTGTTCTCAGAATTCTGCTGACATTTAAAAATGCTTCAGAACACTCCCATTGTTCTCGGAATTCCACTGAAGTTTAAAAATGCTTCGGAACTCTTCCACTGTTCTCGGTATTCCGCTGAAGTTTAAAAATTCTTCGGACCTCTTCCATTGTTCTCGTAATTCCGCTGACATTTAAAAATGCTTCGGAACTTTTCCATTGTTCTCGGAATTCTGCTGACGTTTATTAATGTTTTGGAACTCTTCCATTGTTCTCGGAATTCTGCTGACATTTAAAAATGCTTCAGAACACTCCCATTGTTCTCGGAATTCCACTGAAGTTTAAAAATGCTTCGGAACTCTTCCACTGTTCTCGGTATTCCGCTGAAGTTTAAAAATTCTTCGGACCTCTTCCATTGTTCTCGTAATTCCGCTGACATTTAAAAATGCTTCGGACCTCTTCCATTGTTCTCGGAATTTTGCTGACGTTTAAAAATGCTTCGGAACTCTTCCATTGTTCTCAGAATTCTGCTGGCTTTTAAAAATGGTTTCAAACTCTTCCATTGTTCTCGGAATTCTGCTGACGTTTAAAAATGGTTCGGAATACTTCAATAATTCTCAGAATTCTGCTGTAGTTTAAAAATGCTTTGGAACTCTTCCATTGTTCTCGGAATTCCGCTGAAGTTTAAAAATGCTTTAGAACTTTTCCATTGCTCTCTGAATTCTGCTGAAGTTTAAAAATGCTTTGGAACTCTTTCATTGTTCTCGGAATTCTGCTGAAGTTTAAAAATGCTTCCGAACTCCCCATTGTTCTCGGAATTCCGCTGAAGTTTAAAAATGCTTCGAAACTCTTCCATTGTTCTCGGTATTCCGCTGACGTTTAAAAATGCTTCGGAACTCTTCCATTGTTCTCGAAATTCCTTTGAAGTTTAAAAATGCTTCCGAACTCTTCCATTGTTCTCGGAATTTCGCAGAAGTTTAAAATTGCTTCGGAACTCTTCCATTGTTCTCGGAATTCCGTTGACGTTTAAAAATGCTTCAGAACAATACAATTGTTCTCAGAATTCCCCTGAAGTTTAAAAATGCTTCGGAACTCTTCCATTGTTCTCGAAATTCCACTGAACTTTTAAAATTCTCCGGAACTGTTCCATTATTCTCAGAATTCCGCTGACATTTAAAAATGCTTTGGAACTCTTCCATTGTTCTCGGAATTCTGCTGGCATTTAAAAATGGTTCCAAACACTTCCATTGTTCTCGGAATTCTGCTGACGTTTAAAAATGGTTCGGAACTCTTCAATAATTCTCAGAATTCTGCTGTAGTTTAAAAATGCTTTGGAACTGTTCCATTGTTCTTGGAATTCCGCTGAAGTTTAAACATGCTTCGGAACTCTTCCATTGATCTCGGAATTAAGCTGACATTTAAAAATGCTTTGGAACTTTCCCATTGTCCTTGGAATTCTGCTGACGTTTATAAATGCTTTGGAACTCTTCCATTGTTCTCGGAATTCTGCTGATGTTTAAAAATGCTTCAGAACACTCCCATTGTTCTCGGAATTCCGCTGAAGTTTAAAAATGCTTCGGAACTCTTCCATTGTTCTCGGTGTTCTGCTGAAGTTTAAAAATGCTTCGGACCTCTTCCATTGTTCTCGGAATTTTGCTGACATTTAAAAATGCTTCGGACCTCTTCCATTGTTCTCGGCATTCTGCTGACGTTTAAAAATGGTTTGGAACTCTTCAATTGTTCTCAGAATTCTACTGTAGTTTAAAAATGCTTTGGAACTGTTCCATTGTTCTCGGAATTCCGCTGAAGTTTAAAAATGCTTTTGAACTTTTCCATTGCTCTCGGAATTCTACTGAAGTTTAAAAATGCATCCGAACTCTTCCATTGTTCTCAGAATTCCACTGAAGTTTAAAAATGCTTCGGACCTCTTCCATTGTTCTCGGCATTCTGCTGACGTTTAAAAATGGTTTGGAACTCTTCAATTGTTCTCAGAATTCTACTGTAGTTTAAAAATGCTTTGGAACTGTTCCATTGTTCTCGGAATTCCGCTGAAGTTTAAAAATGCTTTTGAACTTTTCCATTGCTCTCGGAATTCTGCTGAAGTTTAAAAATGCTTCGGACCTCTTCCATTGTTCTCGGAATTTTAATGATGTTTAAAAATGCTTCGGAACTCTTCCATTGTTCTCAGAATTCTGCTTGCGTTTAAAAATGGTTCTGAACTCTTCCATTGTTCTCGGAATTCCGCTGACATTTAAAAATGCTTCGGAACTTTTCCTTTGTTCTCATAAATCTGCTGACGTTTATAAATGCTTTGGAACTCTTCCATTGTTCTCGCAATTCTGCTGACGTTTAAAAATGCTTCAGAACTCTCCCATTGTTCTCGGAATTCCGCAGAAGTTTAAAAATGCTTCGGAACTCTTCCATTGTTCTCGTAATTCCGCTGACATTTAAAAATGCTTCGGAACTTTTACATTGTTCTCGGAATTCTGCTGACATTTAAAAATGCTTCAGAACACTCCCATTGCTCTCAGAATTCCGCTGAAGTTTAAAAATGCTTCGTAACTCTTCCATTGTTCTCGGTATTCCACTGAATTTAAAAATGCTTCGGACCTCTTCCATTGTTCTCGGAATTTTGCTGACGTTTAAAAATGCTTCGGAACTCTTCCATTGTTCTCAGAATTCTGCTGGCGTTTAAAAATGGTTCCGAACTCTTCCATTGTTCTCGGAATTCTGCTGACGTTTAAAAATGGTTCGGAATACTTCAATAATTCTCAGAATTCTGCTGTAGCTTAAAAATGCTTTGGAACTCTTCCATTGTTCTCGGAATTCCGCTGAAGTTTAAAAATGCTTTTGAACTTTTCCATTGCTCTCTGAATTCCGCTGAAGTTTAAAAATTCTTCGGAACTCTTTCATTGTTCTCGGAATTCCGCTGACGTTTAAAAATGCTTCGTAACGCTTCCATTGTTCTCGGAATTCCGCTGAAGTTTAAAAATGCTTCGGAACTCTTCCATTGTTCTCAAAATTCCACTGAAGTTTTAAAATTCTCCGGAACTGTTCCATTATTCTCAGAATTCCGCTGACATTTAAAAATGCTTCGGAACTCTTCCATTGTTCTCGGAATTCTGCTGGCGTTTAAAAATGTTTCCGAACACTTCCACTGTTCTCGGAATTCTGCTGACGTTTAAAAATGGTTCGGAACTCTTCAATAATTCTCAGAATTCTGCTGTAGTTTAAAAATGCTTTGGGACTCTTCCATTGTTCTCGGAATTCTGCTGACATTTAAAAATGCTTCAGAACACTCCCATTGTTCTCGGAATTCCGCTGAAGTTTAAAAATGCTTCAGAACTCTTCCATTGTTCTCGGTATTCCGCTGAAGTTAAAAAATGCTTCGGGACTCTTCCATTGTTCTCGGAATTCTGCTGGCGTTTAAAAATGGTTCCGAACTCTTACATTGTTCTCGGCATTCTGCTGACGTTTAAAAATGCTTCGGAACTCTTCCATTGTTCTCGGAATTCTGCTGGCGTTTAAAAATGGTTCGGAACTCTTCCATTGTTCTCGGAATTCTGCTCACTTTAAAAATGGTTCGAAACTCTTCAATAATTCTCAGAATTCTGCTGTAGTTTAAAAATGCTTTGGAACTCTTCCATTGTTCTCGGAATTCTGCTGAAGTTTAAAAATGCTTCCGAACTCGTCCATTGTTCTTGGAATTCCGCTGAAGTTTAAAAATGCTTTGGAACTCTTCCATTGTTCTCGGAATTAAGCTGACATTTAAAAATGCTTCGGAACTCTCCCATTGTTCTCGGAATTAAGCTGACATTTAAAAATGCTTTGGAACTTTTCCATTGCTCTCAGAATTCTGGTGAAGTTTAAAAATGCTTTGGAACTTTTCCATTGTACTCAGAATTCTGCTGAAGTTTAAAAATGCTTCAGAACTTTTCCATTGTTCTCGGAATTTTGCTGGCGTTTAAAAATCGTTCCGAACTCTACCATTGTTCTCGGAATTCTGCTGACGTTTAAAAATGGTTCGGAACTTTTCAATAATTCTCAGAATTCTGCTGTAGTTTAAAAATGCTTTGGAACTCTTCCATTGTTCTCGGAATTCTGGTGAAGTTTAAAAATACTTCCGAACTCGTCCACTGTTCTCGGAATTCCGCTGAAGTTTAAAAATGCTTCGGAACTCTTCCATTGTTCTCAGAATTAAGTTGACATTTAAAAATGCTTTGTAACTTTGACATTGTCCTTGGAATTCTGCTGACGTTTATAAATGCTGTGGAACTCTTCCATTGTTCTCGGAATTCTGCTGATGTTTAAAAATGCTTCAGAACACTCCCATTGTTCTCGGAATTCCGCTGAAGTTTAAAAATGCTTCGGAACTCTTCCATTGTTCTCGGTATTCCGCTGAAGTTTAAAAATGCTTCGGACCTCTTCCATTTTTCTCAGAATTTTGCTGACATTTAAAAATGCTTTGGAACTCTTCCATTGTTCTCGGAATTCCGCTGAAGTTTAAAAATGCTTTTGAACTTTTCCATTGCTCTCGGAATTCTGCTGAAGTTTAAAAATGCATCCAAACTCTTCCATTGTTCTCAGAATTCCGCTGAAGTTTAAAAATGCTTCGGAACTCTTCCATTGTTCTCAGAATTCTGCTGGCGTTTAAAAATGGTTCCGAACTCTTCCATTGTTCTCGGAATTCTGCTGACGTTTAAAAATGGTTCGGAATACTTCAATAATTCTCAGAATTCTGCTGTAGCTTAAAAATGCTTTGGAACTCTTCCATTGTTCTCGGAATTCCGCTGAAGTTTAAAAATGCTTTTGAACTTTTCCATTGCTCTCTGAATTCCGCTGAAGTTTAAAAATGCTTTGGAACTCTTTCATTGTTCTCGGAATTCTGCTGAAGTTTAAAAATGCTTCGGAACTCTTCCATTGTTCTCAGAATTTCACAGAAGTTTAAAATTGCTTAGGAACTCTTCCATTGTTCTCTGAATTCCGTTGACGTTTAAAAATGCTTCGGAACACTACAATTGTTCTCGGAATTCCGCTGACGTTTAAAAATGCTTCGTAACGCTTCCATTGTTCTCGGAATTCCGCTGAAGTTTAACAATGCTTCAGAACTCTTCCATTGTTCTCGAAATTCCACTGAAGTTTTAAAATTCTCCGGAACTGTTCCATTATTCTCAGAATTCCGCTGACATTTAAAAATGCTTCGGAACTCTTCCATTGTTCTCGGAATTCTGCTGGCGTTTAAAAATGTTTCCGAACACTTCCACTGTTCTCGGAATTCTGCTGACGTTTAAAACTGGTTCGGAACTCTTCAATAATTCTCAGAATTCTGCTGTAGTTTAAAAATGCTTTGGGACTCTTCCATTGTTCTCGGAATTCTGCTGACATTTAAAAATGCTTCAGAACACTCCCATTGTTCTCGGAATTCCGCTGAAGTTTAAAAATGCTTCAGAACTCTTCCATTGTTCTCGGTATTCCGCTGAAGTTAAAAAATGCTTCGGAACTCTTCCATTGTTCTCGGATTTTTGCTGACATTTAAAAATGCTTCGGGACTCTTCCATTGTTCTCGGAATTCTGCTGGCGTTTAAAAATGGTTCCGAACTCTTACATTGTTGTCGTCATTCTGCTGACATTTAAAAATGCTTCGGAACTCTTCCATTGTTCTCGGAATTCTGCTGGCGTTTAAAAATGGTTCGGAACTCTTCCATTGTTCTCGGAATTCTGCTCACATTTAAAAATGGTTCGAAACTCTTCAATAATTCTCAGAATTCTGCTGTAGTTTAAAAATGCTTTGGAACTCTTCCATTGTTCTCGGAATTCTGCTGAAGTTTAAAAATGCTTCCGAACTCGTCCATTGTTCTCGGAATTCCGCTGAAGTTTAAAAATGCTTTGGAACTCTTCCATTGTTCTCGGAATTAAGCTGACATTTAAAAATGCTTCGGAACTCTCCCATTGTTCTCGGAATTAAGCTGACATTTAAAAATGCTTTGGAACTTTTCCATTGCTCTCGGAATTCTGGTGAAGTTTAAAAATGCTTTGGAACTTTTCCATTGTACTCAGAATTCTGCTGAAGTTTAAAAATGCTTCGGAACTTTTCCATTGTTCTCGGAATTTTGCTGGCGTTTAAAAATCGTTCCGAACTCTACCATTGTTCTCGGAATTCTGCTGACGTTTAAAAATGGTTCGGAACTTTTCAATAATTCTCAGAATTCTGCTGTAGTTTAAAAATGCTTTGGAACTCTTCCATTGTTCTCGGAATTCTGGTGAAGTTTAAAAATACTTCCGAACTCGTCAACTGTTCTCGGAATTCCGCTGAAGTTTAAAAATGCTTCGGAACTCTTCCATTGTTCTCAGAATTAAGTTGACATTTAAAAATGCTTTGTAACTTTGACATTGTCCTTGGAATTCTGCTGACGTTTATAAATGCTGTGGAACTCTTCCATTGTTCTCGGAATTCTGCTGATGTTTAAAAATGCTTCAGAACACTCCTATTGTTCTCGGAATTCCGCTGAAGTTTAAAAATGCTTCGGAACTCTTCCATTGTTCTCGGTATTCCGCTGAAGTTTAAAAATGCTTCGGACCTCTTCCATTGTTCTCAGAATTTTGCTGACATTTAAAAATGCTTTGGAACTCTTCCATTGTTCTCGGAATTAAGCTGACATTTAAAAATGCTTCGGAAATCTCCCATTGTTCTCGGAATTAAGCTGACATTTAAAAATGCTTTGGAACTTTTCCATTGCTCTCGGAATTCTGGTGAAGTTTAAAAATGCTTTGGAACTTTTCCATTGTACTCAGAATTCTGCTGAAGTTTAAAAATGCTTCGGAACTTTTCCATTGTTCTCGGAATTCTGCTGACGTTTAAAAATGTTTCGGAACTTTTCAATAATTCTCAGAATTCTGCTGTAGTTTAAATATGCTTTGGAACTCTTCCATTGTTCTCGGAATTCTGCAGAAGTTTAAAAATACTTCCGAACTCGTCCACTGTTCTCGGAATTCCGCTGAAGTTTAAAAATGCTTTGGAACTCTTCCATTGTTCTCAGAATTAAGTTGACATTTAAAAATGCTTTGTAACTTTGACATTGTCCTTGGAATTCTGCTGACGTTTATAAATGCTGTGGAACTCTTCCATTGTTCTCGGAATTCTGCTGATGTTTAAAAATGCTTCAGAACACTCCCATTGTTCTCGGAATTCCGCTGAAGTTTAAAAATGCTTCGGAACTCTTCCATTGTTCTCGGTATTCCGCTGAAGTTTAAAATTGCTTCGGACCTCTTCCATTGTTCTCAGAATTTTGCTGACATTTAAAAATGCTTTGGAACTCTTCCATTGTTCTCGGAATTCCGCTGAAGTTCAAAAATGCTTTTGAACTTTTCCATTGCTCTCGGAATTCTGCTGAAGTTTAAAAATGCATCCGAACTCTTCCATTGTTCTCAGAATTCCGCTGAAGTTTAAAAATGCTTCGGAACTCTTCCATTGTTCTCGAAATTCCGCTGACATTTAAAAATGCTTCGGAACTTTTCCTTTGTTCTCGGAATTCTGCTGACGTTTATTAATGCCTTGGAACTCTTCCATTGTTCTCGTAATCCTGCTGATGTTTAAAAATTCTTCAGAACACTCCCATTGCTCTCGTAATTCCGCTGTAGTGTAAAAATGCTTCGGAACTCTTCCATTTTTCTCGGTATTCCGCTGAAGTTTAAAAATTCTCCGGAACTGTTCCGTTATTCTCAAAATTCCGCTGACATTTAAAAATGCTTCGGAACTCTTCCATTGTTCTCGGATTTCTGCTGGCATTTAAAAATGGTTCCGAACACTTCCATTGTTCTCGGAATTCTGCTGACGTTTAAAAATGGTTCGGAACACTTCAATAATTCTCAGAATTCTGCTTACGTTTAAAAATGCTTTGGAACTCTTCCATTGTTCTCGGAATTCCGCTGAAGTTTAAAAATGCTTTTGAACTTTTCCATTGCTCTCTGAATTCTGCTGAAGTTTAAAAATGCTTCCGAACTCGCCATTGTTCTCGGAATTCCGCTGAAGTTTAAAAATGCTTTGGAACTCTTCCATTGTTCTCGGTATTCTGCTGACTTTTAAAATTGCTTCGGAACTCTTCCATTGTTCTCGAAATTCCTTTGAAGTTTAAAAATGCTTCCGAACTTTTCCATTGTTCTCGGAATTTCGCAGAAGTTTAAAATTGCTTCGGAACTCTTCCATTGTTCTCGGAATTCCGCTGACATTTAAAAATGCTTCGGAACACCACAATTGTTCTCGGAATTCCGCTGAAGTTTAAAAATGCTTCGGAACTCTTCCATTGTTCTCGGAATTCCGCTGACGTTTAAAAATGCTTCGTAACGCTCCCATTGTTCTCGGTATTAAGCTGACATTTAAAAATGCTTTGGAATTTTCCATTGCTCTCGGAATTCCGCTGAAGTTTAAAAATGCTTTGGAACTCTTCCATTGTTCTCGGAATTAAGCTGACATTTAAAAATGCTTCGGAAATCTCCCATTGTTCTCGGAATTAAGCTGACAATTAAAAATGCTTTGGAACTTTTCCATTGCTCTCGGAATTCTGGTGAAGTTTAAAAATGCTTTGGAACTTTTCCATTGTACTCAGAATTCTGCTGAAGTTTAAAAATGCTTCGGAACTTTTCCATTGTTCTCGGAATTTTGGTGGCGTTTAAAAATGGTTCCGAACTCTACCATTGTTCTCGGAATTCTGCTGACGTTTAAAAATGGTTCGGAACTTTTCAATAATTCTCAGAATTCTGCTGTAGTTTAAAAATGCTTAGGAACTCTTCCATTGTTCTCGGAATTCTGCTGAAGTTTAAAAATACTTCCGAACTCGTCCACTGTTCTCGGAATTCCGCTGAAGTTTAAAAATGCTTCGGAACTCTTCCATTGTTCTCAGAATTAAGTTGACATTTAAAAATGCTTTGTAACTTTGACATTGTCCTTGGAATTCTGCTGAGGTTTATAAATGCTGTGGAACTCTTCTATTGTTCTCGGAATTCTGCTGATGTTTAAAAATCATTCAGAACACTCCCATTGTTCTCAGAATTCCGCTGAAGTTTAAAAATGCTTCGGAACTCTTCCATTGTTCTCGGTATTCCGCTGAAGTTTAAAAATGCTTCGGACCTCTTCCATTGTTCTCAGAATTCTGCTGACGTTTAAAAATGCTTTGGAACTCTTCCATTGTTCTCGGAATTCTGCTGAAGTTTAAAAATGCTTTTGAACTTTTCCATTGCTCTCTGAATTCTGCTGAAGTTTAAAAATGCTTTGGTACTCTTCCATTGTTCTCGGAATTCTGCTGAATTTTAAAAATGCTTCCGAACTCGCCATTGTTGTCGGAATTCTGCTGAAGTTTAAAAATGCTTTGGAACTCTTCCATTGTTCTCGGTATTCCGCTGACTTTTAAAATTGCTTCGGAACTCTTCCATTGTTCTCGAAATTCCTTTGAAGTTTAAAAATGCTTTGGAACTCTTCCATTGTTCTCGGAATTTCGCAGAAGTTTAAAATTGCTTCGGAACTCTTCCATTGTTCTCGGAATTCCGCTGACATTTAAAAATGCTTCGGAACACTACAATTGTTCTCGGAATTCCGCTGAAGTTTAAAAATGCTTCGGAACTCTTCCATTGTTCTCGGAATTCCGCTGACGTTTAAAAATGCTTCGGAACTCTTCCATTGTTCTCGAAATTCCACTGAAGTTTAAAAATGCTTCGGAACTCTTCCATTGTTCTCGAAATTCCACTGAAGTTTTAAAATTCTTTGGAACTGTTCCATTATTCTCAGAATTCCGCTGACATTTAAAAATGCTTCGGAACTCTTGCAATGTTCTCGGAATTCTGCTGGCGTTTAAAAATGTTTCCGAACACTTCCACTGTTCTCGGAATTCTGCTGATTTTTAAAAATGGTTCGGAACTCTTCAATAATTCTCAGAATTCTGCTGTAGTTTAAAAATGCTTTGGGACTCTTCCATTGTTCTCAGAATTCTGCTGACATTTAAAAATGCTTCAGAACACTCCCATTGTTCTCGGAATTCCGCTGAAGTTTAAAAATGCTTCGGAACTCTTCCATTGTTCTCGGTATTCCGCTGAAGTTAAAAAATGCTTCGGAACTCTTCCATAGTTCTCAGATTTTTGCTGACATTTAAAAATGCTTCGGGACTCTTCCATTGTTCTCGGAATTCTGCTGGCGTTTAAAAATGGTTCCGAACTCTTACATTGTTCTCGGCATTCTGCTGACGTTTAAAAATGCTTCGGAACTCTTCCATTGTTCTCGGAATTTTGCTGGCGTTTAAAAATGGTTCCGAACTCTTCCATTGTTCTCGGAATTCTGCTGACGTTTAAAAATGGTTCGGAACTCTTCAATAATTCTCAGAATTCTGCTGTAGTTTAAAAATGCTTTGGAACTCTTCCATTGTTCTCGGAATTCTGCTGAAGTTTAAAAATACTTCCGAACTCGTCCACTGTTCTCGGAATTCCGCTGAAATTTAAAAATGCTTCGGAACTCTTCCATTGTTCTCAGAATTAAGTTGACATTTAAAAATGCTTTGAAACTTTGACATTGTCCTTGGAATTCTGCTGACGTTTATAAATGCTTTGGAAACTCTTCCATTGTTCTCGGAATTCTGCTGATGTTTAAAAATGCATCCGAACTCTTCCATTGTTCTCAGAATTCCGCTGAAGTTTAAAAATGCTTCGGAACTCTTCCATTGTTCTCGGAATTCCGCTGACATTTAAAAATGCTTCGGAACTTTTCCTTTGTTCTCGGAATTCTGCTGACGTTTATTAATGCCTTGGAACTCTTCCATTGTTCTCGTAATTCTGCTGATGTTTAAAAATGCTTCAGAACACTCCCATTGCTCTCGTAATTCCGCTGTAGTGTAAAAATGCTTCGGAACTCTTCCATTTTTCTCGGTATTCCGCTGAAGTTTAAAAATGCTTCGGACCTCTTCCATTGTTCTCGGAATTTTACTGATGTTTAAAAATGCTTCGGAACTCTTCCATTGTTCTCGGAAGTCTGCTAGCGTTTAAAAATGCTTTGGAACTCTTCCATTGTTCTCGGAAGTCTGCTAGCGTTTAAAAATGGTTCTGAACTCTTCCATTGTTCTCGGAATTCTGCTGACGTTTAAAAATGGTTCGGAACTCTTCCATTGTTCTCGGAATTCTGCTGACGTTTAAAACTGCTTCAGAACACTCCCATTGTTCTCGGAATTCCACAGAAGTTTAAAAATGCTACGGAACTCTTCCATTGTTCTCAGTAATCCACTGAAGTTTAAAAATGCTTTGGAACTCTTCCATTGTTCTCGTAATTCCGCTGACATTTAAAAATGCTTCGGAACTTTTCCATTGTTCTCGGAATTCTGCTGACGTTTAAAAATGCTTCAGAACACTCCCATTGTTCTCAGAATTCCGCTGAAGTTTAAAAATGCTTCAGAACTCTTCCATTGTTCTCGGTATTCCGCTGAAGTTTAAAAATGCTTCGGACCTCTTCCATTGTTCTCGGAATTTTGCTGACGTTTAAAAATGCTTCGGAACTCTTCCATTGTTCTCGAAATTCCTTTGAAGTTTAAAAATGCTTCCGAACTCTTCCATTGTTCTCGGAATTTCGCAGAAGTTTAAAATTGCTTTGGAACTCTTCCATTGTTCTCGGAATTCCGCTGACGTTTAGAAATGCTTCAGAACTCTTCCATTGTTCTCGAAATTCCACTGAAGTTTTAAAATTCTCCGGAACTGTTCCATTATTCTCAGAATTCCGCTGACATTTAAAAATGCTTCGGAACTCTTCCATTGTTCTCGGAATTCTGCTGGCGTTTAAAAATGGTTCCGAACACTTCCACTGTTCTCGGAATTCTGCTGACGTTTAAAAATGGTTCGGAACTCTTCAATAATTCTCAGAATTCTGCTGTGGTTTAAAAATGCTTCAGAACACTCCCATTGCTCTTGGAATTCTGCTGTAATTTAAAATTGCTTCAGAACTCTTCCATTTTTCTCAGTATTCCGCTGAAGTTTAAAAATTCTTCGGACCTCTTCCATTGTTCTCGGAATTTTGCTGATGTTTAAAAATGCTTCGGAACTCTTCCATTGTTCTCAGAATTCTGCTGGCGTTTAAAAATGGTTCCGAACTCTTCCATTGTTCTCGGAATTCTGCTGACGTTTAAAAATGGTTCGGAACTCTTCCATTGTTCTCGGAATTCCGCTGACATTTAAAAATGCTTCGGTACTTTTCCATTGTTCTCGGAATTCTGCTGACGTTTAAAAATGCTTCAGAACAATCCCATTGTTCTCGCAATTCCACTGAAGTTTAAAAATGCTTCGGAACTCTTCCATTGTTCTTGGTATTCCGCTGAAGTTTAAAAATGCTTTTGAACTTTTCCATTGCTCTCGGAATTCAGCTGAAGTTTAAAAATGCTTTGGAACTCTTCCATTGTTCTCGGAATTCTGCTGAAGTTTAAAAATGCTTTGGAACTCTTCCATTGTTCTCGGAATTCTGCTGAAGTTTAAAAATGCTTCGGAACTCTCCCATTGTTCTCGGAATTCCGCTGAAGTTTAAAAATGCTTCGGAACTCTTCCATTGTTCTCATTATTCCGCTGAAGTTTAAAAATACTTCGGAACTCTCCCATTGTTCTCGGAATTCTACTGGCGTTTTAAAATGGTTCCGAACTCTTCCATTGTTCTCGGAATTCTGCTGACATTTAAAAATGGTTCGGAACTCTTCAATAATTCTCAGAATTCTGCTGTAGTTTAAAAATGCTTTGGAACTCTTCCATTGTTCTCGGAATTCTGCTGAAGTTTAAAAATGCTTCCAAACTCGTCCATTGTTCTCGGAATTCCGCTGAAGTTTAAAAATGCTTCGGAACTCTCCCATTGTTCTCGGAATTAAGCTGACATTTAAAAATGCTTTGGAACTTTTCCTTTGCTCTCGGAATTCTGGTGAAGTTTAAAAATGCTTTGGAACTTTTCCATTGTACTCAGAAATCTGCTGAAGTTTAAAAATGCTTCGGAACTTTTCCATTGTTCTCGGAATTTTGCTGGCGCTTAAAAATGGTTCCGAACTCTTCCATTGTTCTTGGAATTAAGCTGACATTTAAAAATGCTTTGGAACTTTCCCATTGTCCATGGAATTCTGCTGACGTTTATAAATGCTTTGGAACTCTTCCATTGTTCTCGGAATTGTGCTGACGTTTAAAAATGCTTCAGAACACTCCCATTGTTCTCGGAATTCCGTGGAAGTTTAAAAATGCTTTGGAACTCTTCCATTGTTTTCGGAATTCTGCTGAAGTTTAAAAATGCTTCCGAACTCGTCCATTGTTCTCGGAATTCCGCTGAAGTTCAAAAATGCTTTTGAACTTTTCCATTGCTCTCGGAATTCTGCTGAAGTTTAAAAATGCATCCGAACTCTTCCATTGTTCTCAGAATTCCGCTGAAGTTTAAAAATGCTTCGGAACTCTTCCATTGTTCTCGAAATTCCGCTGACATTTAAAAATGCTTCGGAACTTTTCCTTTGTTCTCGGAATTCTGCTGACGTTTATTAATGCCTTGGAACTCTTCCATTGTTCTCGTAATCCTGCTGATGTTTAAAAATTCTTCAGAACACTCCCATTGCTCTCGTAATTCCGCTGTAGTGTAAAAATGCTTCGGAACTCTTCCATTTTTCTCGGTATTCCGCTGAAGTTTAAAAATTCTCCGGAACTGTTCCGTTATTCTCAAAATTCCGCTGACATTTAAAAATGCTTCGGAACTCTTCCATTGTTCTCGGATTTCTGCTGGCATTTAAAAATGGTTCCGAACACTTCCATTGTTCTCGGAATTCTGCTGACGTTTAAAAATGGTTCGGAACACTTCAATAATTCTCAGAATTCTGCTGACGTTTAAAAATGCTTTGGAACTCTTCCATTGTTCTCGGAATTCCGCTGAAGTTTAAAAATGCTTTTGAACTTTTCCATTGCTCTCTGAATTCTGCTGAAGTTTAAAAATGCTTCCGAACTCGCCATTGTTCTCGGAATTCCGCTGAAGTTTAAAAATGCTTTGGAACTCTTCCATTGTTCTCGGTATTCTGCTGACTTTTAAAATTGCTTCGGAACTCTTCCATTGTTCTCGAAATTCCTTTGAAGTTTAAAAATGCTTCCGAACTTTTCCATTGTTCTCGGAATTTCGCAGAAGTTTAAAATTGCTTCGGAACTCTTCCATTGTTCTCGGAATTCCGCTGACATTTAAAAATGCTTCGGAACACCACAATTGTTCTCGGAATTCCGCTGAAGTTTAAAAATGCTTCGGAACTCTTCCATTGTTCTCGGAATTCCGCTGACGTTTAAAAATGCTTCGTAACGCTCCCATTGTTCTCGGTATTAAGCTGACATTTAAAAATGCTTTGGAATTTTCCATTGCTCTCGGAATTCCGCTGAAGTTTAAAAATGCTTTGGAACTCTTCCATTGTTCTCGGAATTAAGCTGACATTTAAAAATGCTTCGGAAATCTCCCATTGTTCTCGGAATTAAGCTGACAATTAAAAATGCTTTGGAACTTTTCCATTGCTCTCGGAATTCTGGTGAAGTTTAAAAATGCTTTGGAACTTTTCCATTGTACTCAGAATTCTGCTGAAGTTTAAAAATGCTTCGGAACTTTTCCATTGTTCTCGGAATTTTGGTGGCGTTTAAAAATGGTTCCGAACTCTACCATTGTTCTCGGAATTCTGCTGACGTTTAAAAATGGTTCGGAACTTTTCAATAATTCTCAGAATTCTGCTGTAGTTTAAAAATGCTTAGGAACTCTTCCATTGTTCTCGGAATTCTGCTGAAGTTTAAAAATACTTCCGAACTCGTCCACTGTTCTCGGAATTCCGCTGAAGTTTAAAAATGCTTCGGAACTCTTCCATTGTTCTCAGAATTAAGTTGACATTTAAAAATGCTTTGTAACTTTGACATTGTCCTTGGAATTCTGCTGAGGTTTATAAATGCTGTGGAACTCTTCCATTGTTCTCGGAATTCTGCTGATGTTTAAAAATCATTCAGAACACTCCCATTGTTCTCAGAATTCCGCTGAAGTTTAAAAATGCTTCGGAACTCTTCCATTGTTCTCGGTATTCCGCTGAAGTTTAAAAATGCTTCGGACCTCTTCCATTGTTCTCAGAATTCTGCTGACGTTTAAAAATGCTTTGGAACTCTTCCATTGTTCTCGGAATTCTGCTGAAGTTTAAAAATGCTTTTGAACTTTTCCATTGCTCTCTGAATTCTGCTGAAGTTTAAAAATGCTTTGGTACTCTTCCATTGTTCTCGGAATTCTGCTGAATTTTAAAAATGCTTCCGAACTCGCCATTGTTGTCGGAATTCTGCTGAAGTTTAAAAATGCTTTGGAACTCTTCCATTGTTCTCGGTATTCCGCTGACTTTTAAAATTGCTTCGGAACTCTTCCATTGTTCTCGAAATTCCTTTGAAGTTTAAAAATGCTTTGGAACTCTTCCATTGTTCTCGGAATTTCGCAGAAGTTTAAAATTGCTTCGGAACTCTTCCATTGTTCTCGGAATTCCGCTGACATTTAAAAATGCTTCGGAACACTACAATTGTTCTCGGAATTCCGCTGAAGTTTAAAAATGCTTCGGAACTCTTCCATTGTTCTCGGAATTCCGCTGACGTTTAAAAATGCTTCGGAACTCTTCCATTGTTCTCGAAATTCCACTGAAGTTTAAAAATGCTTCGGAACTCTTCCATTGTTCTCGAAATTCCACTGAAGTTTTAAAATTCTTTGGAACTGTTCCATTATTCTCAGAATTCCGCTGACATTTAAAAATGCTTCGGAACTCTTGCAATGTTCTCGGAATTCTGCTGGCGTTTAAAAATGTTTCCGAACACTTCCACTGTTCTCGGAATTCTGCTGATTTTTAAAAATGGTTCGGAACTCTTCAATAATTCTCAGAATTCTGCTGTAGTTTAAAAATGCTTTGGGACTCTTCCATTGTTCTCAGAATTCTGCTGACATTTAAAAATGCTTCAGAACACTCCCATTGTTCTCGGAATTCCGCTGAAGTTTAAAAATGCTTCGGAACTCTTCCATTGTTCTCGGTATTCCGCTGAAGTTAAAAAATGCTTCGGAACTCTTCCATAGTTCTCAGATTTTTGCTGACATTTAAAAATGCTTCGGGACTCTTCCATTGTTCTCGGAATTCTGCTGGCGTTTAAAAATGGTTCCGAACTCTTACATTGTTCTCGGCATTCTGCTGACGTTTAAAAATGCTTCGGAACTCTTCCATTGCTCTCGGAATTTTGCTGGCGTTTAAAAATGGTTCCGAACTCTTCCATTGTTCTCGGAATTCTGCTGACGTTTAAAAATGGTTCGGAACTCTTCAATAATTCTCAGAATTCTGCTGTAGTTTAAAAATGCTTTGGAACTCTTCCATTGTTCTCGGAATTCTGCTGAAGTTTAAAAATACTTCCGAACTCGTCCACTGTTCTCGGAATTCCGCTGAAATTTAAAAATGCTTCGGAACTCTTCCATTGTTCTCAGAATTAAGTTGACATTTAAAAATGCTTTGAAACTTTGACATTGTCCTTGGAATTCTGCTGACGTTTATAAATGCTTTGGAAACTCTTCCATTGTTCTCGGAATTCTGCTGATGTTTAAAAATGCATCCGAACTCTTCCATTGTTCTCGGAATTCCGCTGACATTTAAAAATGCTTCGGAACTTTTCCTTTGTTCTCGGAATTCTGCTGACGTTTATTAATGCCTTGGAACTCTTCCATTGTTCTCGTAATTCTGCTGATGTTTAAAAATGCTTCAGAACACTCCCATTGCTCTCGTAATTCCGCTGTAGTGTAAAAATGCTTCGGAACTCTTCCATTTTTCTCGGTATTCCGCTGAAGTTTAAAAATGCTTCGGACCTCTTCCATTGTTCTCGGAATTTTACTGATGTTTAAAAATGCTTCGGAACTCTTCCATTGTTCTCGGAAGTCTGCTAGCGTTTAAAAATGCTTTGGAACTCTTCCATTGTTCTCGGAAGTCTGCTAGCGTTTAAAAATGGTTCTGAACTCTTCCATTGTTCTCGGAATTCTGCTGACGTTTAAAAATGGTTCGGAACTCTTCCATTGTTCTCGGAATTCTGCTGACGTTTAAAACTGCTTCAGAACACTCCCATTGTTCTCGGAATTCCACAGAAGTTTAAAAATGCTTCGGAACTCTTCCATTGTTCTCGGTAATCCACTGAAGTTTAAAAATGCTTTGGAACTCTTCCATTGTTCTCGTAATTCCGCTGACATTTAAAAATGCTTCGGAACTTTTCCATTGTTCTCGGAATTCTGCTGACGTTTAAAAATGCTTCAGAACACTCCCATTGTTCTCAGAATTCCGCTGAAGTTTAAAAATGCTTCAGAACTCTTCCATTGTTCTCGGTATTCCGCTGAAGTTTAAAAATGCTTCGGACCTCTTCCATTGTTCTCGGAATTTTGCTGACGTTTAAAAATGCTTCGGAACTCTTCCATTGTTCTCGAAATTCCTTTGAAGTTTAAAAATGCTTCCGAACTCTTCCATTGTTCTCGGAATTTCGCAGAAGTTTAAAATTGCTTTGGAACTCTTCCATTGTTCTCGGAATTCCGCTGACGTTTAGAAATGCTTCAGAACTCTTCCATTGTTCTCGAAATTCCACTGAAGTTTTAAAATTCTCCGGAACTGTTCCATTATTCTCAGAATTCCGCTGACATTTAAAAATGCTTCGGAACTCTTCCATTGTTCTCGGAATTCTGCTGGCGTTTAAAAATGGTTCCGAACACTTCCACTGTTCTCGGAATTCTGCTGACGTTTAAAAATGGTTCGGAACTCTTCAATAATTCTCAGAATTCTGCTGTGGTTTAAAAATGCTTCAGAACACTCCCATTGCTCTTGGAATTCTGCTGTAATTTAAAATTGCTTCAGAACTCTTCCATTTTTCTCAGTATTCCGCTGAAGTTTAAAAATTCTTCGGACCTCTTCCATTGTTCTCGGAATTTTGCTGATGTTTAAAAATGCTTCGGAACTCTTCCATTGTTCTCAGAATTCTGCTGGCGTTTAAAAATGGTTTCGAACTCTTCCATTGTTCTCGGAATTCTGCTGACGTTTAAAAATGGTTCGGAACTCTTCCATTGTTCTCGGAATTCCGCTGACATTTAAAAATGCTTCGGTACTTTTACATTGTTCTCGGAATTCTGCTGACGTTTAAAAATGCTTCAGAACAATCCCATTGTTCTCGCAATTCCACTGAAGTTTAAAAATGCTTCGGAACTCTTCCATTGTTCTTGGTATTCCGCTGAAGTTTAAAAATGCTTTTGAACTTTTCCATTGCTCTCGGAATTCAGCTGAAGTTTAAAAATGCTTTGGAACTCTTCCATTGTTCTCGGAATTCTGCTGAAGTTTAAAAATGCTTTGGAACTCTTCCATTGTTCTCGGAATTCTGCTGAAGTTTAAAAATGCTTCGGAACTCTCCCATTGTTCTCGGAATTCCGCTGAAGTTTAAAAATGCTTCGGAACTCTTCCATTGTTCTCATTATTCCGCTGAAGTTTAAAAATACTTCGGAACTCTCCCATTGTTCTCGGAATTCTACTGGCGTTTTAAAATGGTTCCGAACTCTTCCATTGTTCTCGGAATTCTGCTGACATTTAAAAATGGTTCGGAACTCTTCAATAATTCTCAGAATTCTGCTGTAGTTTAAAAATGCTTTGGAACTCTTCCATTGTTCTCGGAATTCTGCTGAAGTTTAAAAATGCTTCCAAACTCGTCCATTGTTCTCGGAATTCCGCTGAAGTTTAAAAATGCTTCGGAACTCTCCCATTGTTCTCGGAATTAAGCTGACATTTAAAAATGCTTTGGAACTTTTCCTTTGCTCTCGGAATTCTGGTGAAGTTTAAAAATGCTTTGGAACTTTTCCATTGTACTCAGAAATCTGCTGAAGTTTAAAAATGCTTCGGAACTTTTCCATTGTTCTCGGAATTTTGCTGGCGCTTAAAAATGGTTCCGAACTCTTCCATTGTTCTTGGAATTAAGCTGACATTTAAAAATGCTTTGGAACTTTCCCATTGTCCATGGAATTCTGCTGACGTTTATAAATGCTTTGGAACTCTTCCATTGTTCTCGGAATTGTGCTGACGTTTAAAAATGCTTCAGAACACTCCCATTGTTCTCGGAATTCCGTGGAAGTTTAAAAATGCTTTGGAACTCTTCCATTGTTTTCGGAATTCTGCTGAAGTTTAAAAATGCTTCCGAACTCGTCCACTGTTCTCGGAATTCCGCTGAAGTTTAAAAATGCTTCGGAACTCTTCCATTGTTCTCGGTATTCCGCTGAAGTTTAAAAATGCTTTTGAACTTTTCCATTGCTCTCGGAATTCTGCTGAAGTTTAAAAATGCATCCGAACTCTTCCATTGTTCTCAGAATTCCGCTGACGTTTAAAAATGCTTTGGAACTCTTCCATTGTTCTCGGAATTCTGCTGAAGTTTAAAAATGCTTCGGACCTCTTCCATTGCTCTCGGAATTCTGGTAAAGTTTAAAAATGCTTTGGAACTTTTCCATTGTACTCGGAATTCTGCTGATATTCAAAAATGCTTCAAAACTCTTCCATTGTTCTCAGAATTCCGCTGAAGGTTAAAAATGCTTTTGACTTTTCCATTGCTCTCGGAATTCTGCTGAAGTTTAAAAATGCTTCCGAACCCTTCCATTGTTACCAGAATTCCGCTGAAGTTTAAAAATGCTTCGGAACTCTTCCATTGTTCTCGGAATTCCGCTGACATTTAAAAATGCTTCGGAACTTTTCCTTTGTTCTCGGAATTCTGCTGACGTTTATTTATGCTTTGGAACTCTTCCATTGTTCTCGGAAATCTGCTGACGTTTAAAAATGCTTCAGAACACTCCCATTACCCTCGGAATTCCGCTGAAGTGTAAAAATGCTTCGGAACTCTTCCATTTTTCTCGGTATTCCGCTGAAGTTTAAAAATGCTTTGGACCTCTTCCATTGTTCTCGGAATTTTGCTGATGTTTAAAAATGCTTCGGAACCCTTCCATTGTTCTCAGAATTCCGCTGAAGTTTAAAAATACTTCGGAACTTTTCCATTGTTCTCGAAATTCCGCTGACATTTAATAATGCTTCGGAACTTTTCCTTTGTTCTCGGAATTCTGCTGACGTTTATTAATGCTTTGGAACTCTTCCATTGTTCTCGGAATTCTGCTGACGTTTAAAAATGCTTCAGAACACTCCCATTGCTCTTGGAATTCTGCTGTAATTTAAAAATGCTTCAGAACTCTTCCATTTTTCTCAGTATTCCGCTGAAGTTTAAAAATTCTTCGGACCTCTTCCATTGTTCTCGGAATTTTGCTGATGTTTAAAAATGCTTCGGAACTCTTCCATTGTTCTCAGAATTCTGCTGGCGTTTAAAAATGGTTCCGAACTCTTCCATTGTTCTCGGAATTCTGCTGACGTTTAAAAATGGTTCGGAACTCTTCCATTGTTCTCGGAATTCCGCTGACATTTAAAAATGCTTCGGTACTTTTCCATTGTTCTCGGAAATCTGCTGACGTTTAAAAATGCTTCAGAACAATCCCATTGTTCTCGCAATTCCACTGAAGTTTAAAAATGCTTCGGAACTCTTCCATTGTTCTTGGTATTCCGCTGAAGTTTAAAAATGCTTTTGAACTTTTCCATTGCTCTCGGAATTCAGCTGAAGTTTAAAAATGCTTTGGAACTCTTCCATTGTTCTCGGAATTCTGCTGAAGTTTAAAAATGCTTCCGATCTCTCCCATTGTTCTCGGAATTCCGCTGAAGTTTAAAAATGCTTTGGAACTCTTCCATTGTTCTCGGTATTCCGCTGAAGTTTAAAAATACTGCGGAACTCTCCCATTGTTCTCGGAATTCTACTGGCGTTTAAAAATGGTTCCGAACTCTTATATTGTTCTCGGAATTCTGCTGACATTTAAAAATGGTTCGGAACTCTTCAATAATTCTCAGAATTCTGCTGTAGTTTAAAAATGCTTTGGAACTCTTCCATTGTTCTCGGAATTCTGCTGAAGTTTAAAAATGCTTCCAAACTCGTCCATTGTTCTCAGAATTCCGCTGAAGTTTAAAAATGCTTCGGAACTCTTCCATTGTTCTCGGAATTAAGCTGACATTTAAAAACGCTTTGGAACTTTTCCTTTGCTCTCGGAATTCTGGTGAAGTTTAAAAATGCTTTGGAACTTTTCCATTGTACTCAGAAATCTGCTGAAGTTTAAAAATGCTTCGGAACTTTTCCATTGTTCTCGGAATTTTGCTGGCGCTTAAAAATGGTTCCGAACTCTTCCATTGTTCTCGGAATTAAGCTGACACTTAAAAATGCTTTGGAACTTTCCCATTGTCCATGGAATTCTGCTGACGTTTATAAATGCTTTGGAACTCTTCCATTGTTCTCGGAATTCTGCTGACGTTTAAAAATGCTTCAGAACACTCCCATTGTTCTCGGAATTCCGTTGAAGTTTAAAAATGCTTCGGAACTCTTCCATTGTTCTCGGTATTCCACTGAAGTTTAAAAATGCTTTGGACCTCTTCCATTTTTCTCGGAATTTTGCTGATATTTAAAATTGTTTCGGAACTCTTCCATTGTTCTCAGAATTCTGCTGGCGTTTAAAAATGGTTCCGAACTCTTCCATTGTTCTCGGCATTCTGCTGACGTTTAAAAATGGTTTGGAACTCTTCAATTGTTCTCAGAATTCTGCTGTAGTTTAAAAATGATTTGGAACTCTTCCATTGTTCTCGGAATTCCGCTAAAGTTTAAAAATGCTTTTGAACTTTTCCTGTGCTCTCGGAATTCTGCTGAAGTTTAAAAATGCATCCGAACTCTTCCATTGTTCTCAGAATTCTGCTGAAGTTTAAAAATGCTTCTGACCTCTTCCATTGTTCTCGGAATTCTGCTGGCGTTTAAAAATGGTTCGGAACTCTTCCATTGTTCTCGGAATTCTGCTCACATTTAAAAATGGTTCGGAACTCTTCAATAATCTCAGAATTCTGCTGTAGTTTAAAAATGCTTTGGAACTCTTCCATTGTTATCGGAATTCTGCTGAAGTTTAAAAATGCTTCCGAACTCGTCCATTGTTCTCGGAATTCCGCTGAAGTTTAAAAATGCTTTGGAACTCTTCCATTGTTCTCGGAATTAAGCTGACAATTAAAAATGCTTCGGAACTCTCCCATTGTTCTCGGAATTAAGCTGACATTTAAAAATGCTTTGGAACTTTTCCATTGCTCTCGGAATTCTGGTGAAGTTTAAAAATGCTTTGGAACTTTTACATTGTACTCAGAATTCTGCTGAAGTTTAAAAATGCTTCGGAACTTTTCCATTGTTCTCGGAATTTTGCTGGCGTTTAAAAATGGTTCCGAACTCTTCCATTGTTCTCGGAATTCTGCTGACGTTTAAAAATGGTTCGGAACTCTTCAATAATTCTCAGAATTCTGCTGTAGTTTAAAAATGCTTTGGAACTCTTCCATTGTTCTCGGAATTCTGCTGAAGTTTAAAAATGCTTCCGAACTCGTCCACTGTTCTCGGAATTCCGCTGAAGTTTAAAAATGCTTCGGAACTCTTCCATTGTTCTCAGAATTAAGTTGACATTTAAAAATGCTTTGGAACTTTGACATTGTCCTTGGAATTCTGCTGACGTTTATAAATGCTTTGGAACACTTCCATTGTTCTCGGAATTCTGCTGATGTTTAAAAATGCTTCAGAACACTCCCATTGTTCTCGGAATTCCGCTGAAGTTTAAAAATGCTTCGGAACACTTCCATTGTTCTCGGTATTCCGCTGAAGTTTAAAAATGCTTCGGACCTCTTCCATTGTTCTCAGAATTTTGCTGACATTTAAAAATGCTTTGGAACTCTTCCATTGTTCTCGGAATTCCGCTGAAGTTTAAAAATGCTTTTGAACTTTTCCATTGCTCTCGGAATTCTGCTGAAGTTTAAAAATGCATCCGAACTCTTCCATTGTTCTCAGAATTCCGCTGAAGTTTAAAAATGCTTCGGAACTCTTCCATTGTTCTCGGAATTCCGCTGACATTTAAAAATGCTTCGGAACTTTTCCTTTGTTCTCGGAATTCTGCTGACGTTTATTAATGCTTTGGAACTCTTCCATTGTTCTCGGAATTCTGCTGATGTTTAAAAATGCTTCAGAACACTCCCATTGCTCTCGTAATTCCGCTGTAGTGTAAAAATGCTTCGGAACTCTTCCATTTTTCTCGGTATTCCGCTGAAGTTTAAAAATGCTTCGGACCTCTTCCATTGTTCTCGGAATTTTACTGATGTTTAAAAATGCTTCGGAACTCTTCCATTGTTCTCAGAAGTCTGCTAGCGTTTAAAAATGGTTCTGAACTCTTCCATTGTTCTCGGAATTCTGCTGACATTTAAAAATGGTTCGGAACTCTTTCATTGTTCTCGGAATTCTGCTGACATTTAAAAATGCTTCAGAACACTCCCATTGTTCTCGGAATTCCACAGAAGTTTAAAAATGCTTCGGAACTCTTCCATTGTTATCGGTATTCCGCTGAAGTTTAAAAATGCTTTGGAACTCTTCCATTGTTCTCGTAATTCCGCTGACATTTAAAAATGCTTCGGAACTTTTCCATTGTTCTCGGAATTCTGCTGACGTTTATTAATGTTTTGGAACTCTTCCATTGTTCTCGGAATTCTGCTGACATTTAAAAATGCTTCAGATCACTCCCATTGTTCTCAGAATTCCGCTGAAGTTTAAAAATTCTTCGGAACTCTTCCCTTGTTCTCAGAATTCCGCTGAAGTTTAAAAATGCTTCGGAACTCTTCCATTGTTCTCGGTATTCCGCTGAAGTTTAAAAATGCTTTGGAACTCTTCCATTGTTCTCGGAATTCTGCTGAAGTTTAAAAATGCTTCCAAACTCGTCCATTGTTCTCGGAATTCCGCTGAAGTTTAAAAATGCTTCGGAACTCTCCCATTGTTCTCGGAATTAAGCTGACATTTAAAAATGCTTTGGAACTTTTCCTTTGCTCTCGGAATTCTGGTGAAGTTTAAAAATGCTTTGGAACTTTTCCATTGTACTCAGAAATCTGCTGAGGTTTAAAAATGCTTCGGAACTTTTCCATTGTTCTCGGAATTTTGCTGGCGCTTAAAAATGGTTCCGAACTCTTCCATTGTTCTTGGAATTAAGCTGACATTTAAAAATGCTTTGGAACTTTCCCATTGTCCATGGAATTCTGCTGACGTTTATAAATGCTTTGGAACTCTTCCATTGTTCTCGGAATTGTGCTGACGTTTAAAAATGCTTCAGAACACTCCCATTGTTCTCGGAATTCCGTGGAAGTTTAAAAATGCTTTGGAACTCTTCCATTGTTTTCGGAATTCTGCTGAAGTTTAAAAATGCTTCCGAACCCTTCCATTGTTACCAGAATTCCGCTGAAGTTTAAAAATGCTTCGGAACTCTTCCATTGTTCTCGGAATTCCGCTGACATTTAAAAATGCTTCGGAACTTTTCCTTTGTTCTCGGAATTCTGCTGACGTTTATTTATGCTTTGGAACTCTTCCATTGTTCTCGGAAATCTGCTGACGTTTAAAAATGCTTCAGAACACTCCCATTACCCTCGGAATTCCGCTGAAGTGTAAAAATGCTTCGGAACTCTTCCATTTTTCTCGGTATTCCGCTGAAGTTTAAAAATGCTTTGGACCTCTTCCATTGTTCTCGGAATTTTGCTGATGTTTAAAAATGCTTCGGAACCCTTCCATTGTTCTCAGAATTCCGCTGAAGTTTAAAAATACTTCGGAACTTTTCCATTGTTCTCGAAATTCCGCTGACATTTAATAATGCTTCGGAACTTTTCCTTTGTTCTCGGAATTCTGCTGACGTTTATTAATGCTTTGGAACTCTTCCATTGTTCTCGGAATTCTGCTGACGTTTAAAAATGCTTCAGAACACTCCCATTGCTCTTGGAATTCTGCTGTAATTTAAAAATGCTTCAGAACTCTTCCATTTTTCTCAGTATTCCGCTGAAGTTTAAAAATTCTTCGGACCTCTTCCATTGTTCTCGGAATTTTGCTGATGTTTAAAAATGCTTCGGAACTCTTCCATTGTTCTCAGAATTCTGCTGGCGTTTAAAAATGGTTCCGAACTCTTCCATTGTTCTCGGAATTCTGCTGACGTTTAAAAATGGTTCGGAACTCTTCCATTGTTCTCGGAATTCCGCTGACATTTAAAAATGCTTCGGTACTTTTCCATTGTTCTCGGAAATCTGCTGACGTTTAAAAATGCTTCAGAACAATCCCATTGTTCTCGCAATTCCACTGAAGTTTAAAAATGCTTCGGAACTCTTCCATTGTTCTTGGTATTCCGCTGAAGTTTAAAAATGCTTTTGAACTTTTCCATTGCTCTCGGAATTCAGCTGAAGTTTAAAAATGCTTTGGAACTCTTCCATTGTTCTCGGAATTCTGCTGAAGTTTAAAAATGCTTCCGATCTCTCCCATTGTTCTCGGAATTCCGCTGAAGTTTAAAAATGCTTTGGAACTCTTCCATTGTTCTCGGTATTCCGCTGAAGTTTAAAAATACTGCGGAACTCTCCCATTGTTCTCGGAATTCTACTGGCGTTTAAAAATGGTTCCGAACTCTTATATTGTTCTCGGAATTCTGCTGACATTTAAAAATGGTTCGGAACTCTTCAATAATTCTCAGAATTCTGCTGTAGTTTAAAAATGCTTTGGAACTCTTCCATTGTTCTCGGAATTCTGCTGAAGTTTAATAATGCTTCCAAACTCGTCCATTGTTCTCAGAATTCCGCTGAAGTTTAAAAATGCTTCGGAACTCTTCCATTGTTCTCGGAATTAAGCTGACATTTAAAAACGCTTTGGAACTTTTCCTTTGCTCTCGGAATTCTGGTGAAGTTTAAAAATGCTTTGGAACTTTTCCATTGTACTCAGAAATCTGCTGAAGTTTAAAAATGCTTCGGAACTTTTCCATTGTTCTCGGAATTTTGCTGGCGCTTAAAAATGGTTCCGAACTCTTCCATTGTTCTCGGAATTAAGCTGACACTTAAAAATGCTTTGGAACTTTCCCATTGTCCATGGAATTCTGCTGACGTTTATAAATGCTTTGGAACTCTTCCATTGTTCTCGGAATTCTGCTGACGTTTAAAAATGCTTCAGAACACTCCCATTGTTCTCGGAATTCCGTTGAAGTTTAAAAATGCTTCGGAACCCTTCCATTGTTCTTGGTATTCCGCTGAAGTTTAAAAATGCTTTTGAACTTTTCCATTGCTCTCGGAATTAAGCTGAAGTTTAAAAATGCTTTTTAACTCTTCCATTGTTCTCGGAATTCTGCTGAAGTTTAAAAATGCTTTGGAGCTCTCCCATTGTTCTCGGAATTCCGCTGAAGTTTAAAAATGCTTCGGAACTCTTCCATTGTTCTCGGTATTCCACTGAAGTTTAAAAATACTGCGGAACTCTCCCATTGTTCTCGGAATTCTACTGGCGTTTAAAAATGGTTCCGAACTCTTCCATTGTTCTCGGAATTCTGCTGACATTTAAAAATGGTTCGGAACTCTTCAATAATTCTCAGAATTCTGCTGTAGTTGAAAAATGCTTTGGAACTCTTCCATTGTTCTCGGAATTCTGCTGAAGTTTAAAAATGCTTCCAAACTCGTCCATTGTTCTCGGAATTCCGCTGAAGTTTAAAAATGCTTCGGAACTCTCGCATTGTTCTCGGAATTAAGCTGACATTTAAAAATGCTTTGGAACTTTTCCTTTGCTCTCGGAATTCTGGTGAAGTTTAAAAATGCTTTGGAACTTTTCCATTGTACTCAGAAATCTGCTGAAGTTTAAAAATGCTTCGGAACTTTTCCATTGTTCTCGGAATTTTGCTGGCGCTTAAAAATGGTTCCGAACTCTTCCATTGTTCTCGGAATTAAGCTGACATTTAAAAATGCTTTGGAACTTTCCCATTGTCCATGGAATTCTGCTGACGTTTATAAATGCTTTGGAACTCTTCCATTGTTCTCGGAATTCTGCTGACATTTAAAAATGCTTCAGAACACTCCCATTGTTCTCGGAATTCCGTTGAAGTTTAAAAATGCTTCGGAACTCTTCCATTGTTCTCGGTATTCCACTGAAGTTTAAAAATGCTTTGGACCTCTTCCATTTTTCTCGGAATTTTGCTGATATTTAAAATTGTTTCGGAACTCTTCCATTGTTCTCAGAATTCTGCTGGCGTTTAAAAATGGTTCCGAACTCTTCCATTGTTCTCGGCATTCTGCTGACGTTTAAAAATGGTTTGGAACTCTTCAATTGTTCTCAGAATTCTGCTGTAGTTTAAAAATGATTTGGAACTCTTCCATTGTTCTCGGAATTCCGCTAAAGTTTAAAAATGCTTTTGAACTTTTCCTGTGCTCTCGGAATTCTGCTGAAGTTTAAAAATGCATCCGAACTCTTCCATTGTTCTCAGAATTCTGCTGAAGTTTAAAAATGCTTCTGACCTCTTCCATTGTTCTCGGAATTCTGCTGGCGTTTAAAAATGGTTCGGAACTCTTCCATTGTTCTCGGAATTCTGCTCACATTTAAAAATGGTTCGGAACTCTTCAATAATCTCAGAATTCTGCTGTAGTTTAAAAATGCTTTGGAACTCTTCCATTGTTATCGGAATTCTGCTGAAGTTTAAAAATGCTTCCGAACTCGTCCATTGTTCTCGGAATTCCGCTGAAGTTTAAAAATGCTTTGGAACTCTTCCATTGTTCTCGGAATTAAGCTGACAATTAAAAATGCTTCGGAACTCTCCCATTGTTCTCGGAATTAAGCTGACATTTAAAAATGCTTTGGAACTTTTCCATTGCTCTCGGAATTCTGGTGAAGTTTAAAAATGCTTTGGAACTTTTACATTGTACTCAGAATTCTGCTGAAGTTTAAAAATGCTTCGGAACTTTTCCATTGTTCTCGGAATTTTGCTGGCGTTTAAAAATGGTTCCGAACTCTTCCATTGTTCTCGGAATTCTGCTGACGTTTAAAAATGGTTCGGAACTCTTCAATAATTCTCAGAATTCTGCTGTAGTTTAAAAATGCTTTGGAACTCTTCCATTGTTCTCGGAATTCTGCTGAAGTTTAAAAATGCTTCCGAACTCGTCCACTGTTCTCGGAATTCCGCTGAAGTTTAAAAATGCTTCGGAACTCTTCCATTGTTCTCAGAATTAAGTTGACATTTAAAAATGCTTTGGAACTTTGACATTGTCCTTGGAATTCTGCTGACGTTTATAAATGCTTTGGAACACTTCCATTGTTCTCGGAATTCTGCTGATGTTTAAAAATGCTTCAGAACACTCCCATTGTTCTCGGAATTCCGCTGAAGTTTAAAAATGCTTCGGAACACTTCCATTGTTCTCGGTATTCCGCTGAAGTTTAAAAATGCTTCGGACCTCTTCCATTGTTCTCAGAATTTTGCTGACATTTAAAAATGCTTTGGAACTCTTCCATTGTTCTCGGAATTCCGCTGAAGTTTAAAAATGCTTTTGAACTTTTCCATTGCTCTCGGAATTCTGCTGAAGTTTAAAAATGCATCCGAACTCTTCCATTGTTCTCAGAATTCCGCTGAAGTTTAAAAATGCTTCGGAACTCTTCCATTGTTCTCGGAATTCCGCTGACATTTAAAAATGCTTCGGAACTTTTCCTTTGTTCTCGGAATTCTGCTGACGTTTATTAATGCTTTGGAACTCTTCCATTGTTCTCGGAATTCTGCTGATGTTTAAAAATGCTTCAGAACACTCCCATTGCTCTCGTAATTCCGCTGTAGTGTAAAAATGCTTCGGAACTCTTCCATTTTTCTCGGTATTCCGCTGAAGTTTAAAAATGCTTCGGACCTCTTCCATTGTTCTCGGAATTTTACTGATGTTTAAAAATGCTTCGGAACTCTTCCATTGTTCTCAGAAGTCTGCTAGCGTTTAAAAATGGTTCTGAACTCTTCCATTGTTCTCGGAATTCTGCTGACGTTTAAAAATGGTTCGGAACTCTTTCATTGTTCTCGGAATTCTGCTGACATTTAAAAATGCTTCAGAACACTCCCATTGTTCTCGGAATTCCACAGAAGTTTAAAAATGCTTCGGAACTCTTCCATTGTTATCGGTATTCCGCTGAAGTTTAAAAATGCTTTGGAACTCTTCCATTGTTCTCGTAATTCCGCTGACATTTAAAAATGCTTCGGAACTTTTCCATTGTTCTCGGAATTCTGCTGACGTTTATTAATGTTTTGGAACTCTTCCATTGTTCTCGGAATTCTGCTGACATTTAAAAATGCTTCAGATCACTCCCATTGTTCTCAGAATTCCGCTGAAGTTTAAAAATTCTTCGGAACTCTTCCCTTGTTCTCAGAATTCCGCTGAAGTTTAAAAATGCTTCGGAACTCTTCCATTGTTCTCGGTATTCCGCTGAAGTTTAAAAATGCTTCGGACCTCTTCCATTGTTCTCGGAATTTTGCTGACATTTAAAAATGCTTCGGAACTCTTCCATTGTTCTCGAAATTCCTTTGAAGTTTAAAAATGCTTCCGAACTCTTCCATTGTTCTCGGAATTTCGCAGAAGTTTAAAATTGCTTTGGAACTCTTCCATTGTTCTCGGAATTCTGCTGGAGTTTAAAAATGCTTCGGAACTCTTCCATTGTTCCCGGAATTCTGCTCACATTTAAAAATGGTTCGGAACTCTTCAATAATTCTCAGAATTCTGCTGTAGTTTAAAAATGCTTTGGAACTCTTCCATTGTTCTCGGAATTCTGCTGAAGTTTAAAAATGCTTCGGACCTCTTCCATTGCTCTCGGAATTCTGGTGAAGTTTAAAAATGCTTTGGAACTTTTCCATTGTACTCAGAATTCTGCTGATATTCAAAAATGCTTCAAAACTCTTCCATTGTTCTCAGAATTCCGCTGAAGGTTAAAAATTCTTCTGAACTTTTCCATTGCTCTCGGAATTCTGCTGATGTTTAGAAATGCTTCCGAACCCTTCCATTGTTCTCAGAATTCCGCTGAAGTTTAAAAATGCTTCGGAACTCTTCCATTGTTCTCGGAAATCTGCTGATGTTTAAAAATGCTTCAGAACACTCCCATTGCTCTCGGAATTCCGCTGAAGTGTAAAAATGCTTCGGAACTCTTCCATTTTTCTCGGTATTCCGCTGAAGTTTAAAAATGCTTCGGACCTCTTCCATTGTTCTCGGAATTTTGCTGATGTTTAAAAATGCTTCGGAACCCTTCCATTGTTCTCAGAATTCCGCTGAAGTTTAAAAATGCTTCGGAACTCTTCCATTGTTCTCGAAATTCCGCTGACATTTAATAATGCTTCGGAACTTTTCCTTTGTTCTCGGAATTCTGCTGACGTTTATTAATGCTTTGGAACTCTTCCGTTGTTCTCAGAATTCTGCTGACGTTTAAAAATGCTTCAGAACACTCCCATTGCTCTTGGAATTCTGCTGTAATTTAAAAATGCTTCAGAACTCTTCCATTTTTCTCAGTATTCCGCTGAAGTTTAAAAAATTCTTCGGACCTCTTCCATTGTTCTCGGAATTTTGCTGATGTTTAAAAATGCTTCGGAACTCTTCCATTGTTCTCGGAATTCTGCTGGCGTTTAAAAATGGTTCCGAACTCTTCCATTGTTCTCGGAATTCTGCTGACGTTTAAAAATGGTTTGGAACTTTTCCATTGCTCTCGGAATTCTGCTGAAGTTTAAAAATGCATCCGAACTCTTCCATTGTTCTCAGAATTCCGCTGAAGTTTAAAAATGCTTCGGAACTCTTAAATTGTTCTCGGAATTCCGCTGACATTTAAAAATGCTTCGGAACTTTTACTTTGTTCTCGGAATTCTGCTGACGTTTATTAATGCTTTGGAACTCTTCCATTGTTCTCGGAATTCTGCTGATGTTTAAAAATGCTTCAGAACACTCCCATTGCTCTCGTAATTCCGCTGTAGTGTAAAAATGCTTCGGAACTCTTCCATTTTTCTCGGTATTCCGCTGAAGTTTAAAAATGCTTCGGACCTCTTGCATTGTTCTCGGAAGTCTGCTAGCGTTTAAAAATGGTTCTGAACTCTTCCATTGTTCTCGGAATTCTGCTGACGTTTAAAAATGCTTCAGAACACTCCCATTGTTCTCGGAATTCACAGAAGTTTAAAAATGCTTCGGAACTCTTCCATTGTTCTCGGTATTCCGCTGTAGTTTAAAAATGCTTTGGAACTCTTCCATTGATCTCGTAATTCCGCTGACATTTAAAAATGCTTCGGAACTTTTCCATTGTTCTCGGAATTCTGCTGACGTTTATTAATGTTTTGGAACTCTTCCATTGTTCTCGGAATTCTGCTGACATTTAAAAATGCTTCAGAACACTCCCATTGTTCTCAGAATTCCGCTGAAGTTTAAAAATGCTTCGGAACTCTTCCATTGTTCTCGGTATTCCGCTGAAGTTTAAAAATGCTTCGGACCTCTTGCATTGTTCTCGGAATTTTGCTGACGTTTAAAAATGCTTCGGAACTCTTCCATTGTTCTCGAAATTCCTTTGAAGTTTAAAAATGCTTCCGAAGTCTTCCATTGTTCTCGGAATTTTGCAGAAGTTTAAAATTGCTTTGGAACTCTTCCATTGTTCTCGGAATTCTGCTGGAGTTTAAAAATGCTTTGGAACTCTTCCATTGTTCTCGGAATTCTGCTGAAGTTTAAAAATGCTTCGGACCTCTTCCATTGCTCTCGGAATTCTGGTGAAGTTTAAAAATGCTTTGGAACTTTTCCATTGTACTCGGAATTCTGCTGATATTCAAAAATGCTTCAAAACTCTTCCATTGTTCTCAGAATTCCGCTGAAGGTTAAAAATTCTTCTGAACTTTTCCATTGCTCTCGGAATTCTGCTGAAGTTTAAAAATGCTTCCGAACCCTTCCATTGTTCGCAGAATTCCGCTGAAGTTTAAAAATGCTTCGGAACTCTTCCATTGTTCTCGGAATTCCGCTGACATTTAAAAATGCTTCGGAACTTTTCCTTTGTTCTCGGAATTCTGCTGACGTTTATTTATGCTTTGGAACTCTTCCATTGTTCTCGGAAATCTGCTGACGTTTAAAAATGCTTCAGAACACTCCCATTGCTCTCGGAATTCCGCTGAAGTGTAAAAATGCTTCGGAACTCTTCCATTTTTCTCGGTATTCCGCTGAAGTTTAGAAATGCTTCGGACCTCTTCCATTGTTCTCGGAATTTTGCTGATGTTTAAAAATGCTTCGGAACCCTTCCATTGTTCTCAGAATTCCGCTGAAGTTTAAAAATGCATCGGAAATCTTCCATTGTTCTCGAAATTCCGCTGACATTTAATAATGCTTTGGAACTTTTCCTTTGTTCTCGGAATTCTGCTGACGTTTATTAATGCTTTGGAACTCTTCCATTGTTCTCGGAATTCTGCTGACGTTTAAAAATGCTTCAGAACACTCCCATTGCTCTTGGAATTCTGCTGTAATTTAAAAATGCTTCAGAACTCTTCCATTTTTCTCAGTATTCCGCTGAAGTTTAAAAATTCTTCGGACCTCTTCCATTGTTCTCGGAATTTTGCTGATGTTTAAAAATGCTTCGGAACTCTTCCATTGTTCTCGGAATTCTGCTGGCGTTTAAAAATGGTTCCGAACTCTTCCATTGTTCTCGGAATTCTGCTGACGTTTAAAAATGGTTTGGAACTCTTCCATTGTTCTCGGAGTTCCGCTGACATTTAAAAATGCTTTGGAACTTTGAAATTGTCCTTGGAATTCTGCTGACGTCTATAAATGCTTTGGAACTCTTCCATTGTTCTCGGAATTCTGCTGATGTTTAAAAATGCTTCAGAACACTCCCATTGTTCTCAGAATTCCGCTGAAGTTTAAAAATGCTTTGGAACTCTTCCATTGTTCTCGGTATTCCGCTGAAGTTTAAAAATGCTTCGGACCTCTTCCATTGTTCTCAGAATTTTGCTGACATTTAAAAATGCTTTGGAACTCTTCCATTGTTCTCGGAATTCCGCTGAAGTTTAAAAATGCTTTTGAACTTTTCCATTGCTCTCGGAATACTGCTGAAGTTTAAAAATGCATCCGAACTCTTCCATTGTTCTCAGAATTCCGCTGAAGTTTAAAAATGCTTCGGAACTCTTCCATTGTTCTCGGAATTCCGCTGACATTTAAAAATGCTTCGGAACTTTTACTTTGTTCTCGGAATTCTGCTGACGTTTATTAATGCTTTGGAACTCTTCCATTGTTCTCGGAATTCTGCTGATGTTTAAAAATGCTTCAGAACACTCCCATTGCTCTCGTAATTCCGCTGTAGTGTAAAAATGCTTCGGAACTCTTCCATTTTTCTCGGTATTCCGCTGAAGTTTAAAAATGCTTCGGACCTCTTCCATTGTTCTCGGAATTTTACTGATGTTTAAAAATGCTTCGGAACTCTTCCATTGTTCTCGGAAGTCTGCTAGCGTTTAAAAATGGTTCTGAACTCTTCCATTGTTCTCGGAATTCTGCTGACGTTTAAAAATGCTTCAGAACACTCCCATTGTTCTCGGAATTCCACAGAAGTTTAAAAATGCTTCGGAACACTTCCATTGTTCTCGGTATTCCGCTGAAGTTTAAAAATGCTTTGGAACTCTTCCATTGATCTCGTAATTCCGCTGACATTTAAAAATGCTTCGGAACTTTTCCATTGTTCTCGGAATTCTGCTGACGTTTATTAATGTTTTGGAACTCTTCCATTGTTCTCGGAATTCCGCTGACATTTAAAAATGCTTCAGAACACTCCCATTGTTCTCAGAATTCCGCTGAAGTTTAAAAATGCTTCGGAACTCTTCCATTGTTCTCGGTATTCCGCTGAAGTTTAAAAATGCTTCGGACCTCTTGCATTGTTCTCGGAATTTTGCTGACGTTTAAAAATGCTTCGGAACTCTTCCATTGTTCTCGAAATTCCTTTGAAGTTTAAAAATGCTTCCGAAGTCTTCCATTGTTCTCGGAATTTCGCAGAAGTTTAAAATTGCTTTGGAACTCTTCCATTGTTCTCGGAATTCTGCTGGAGTTTAAAAATGCTTTGGAACTTTTCCATTGCTCTCGGAATTCTGCTGATATTCAAAAATGCTTCAAAACTCTTCCATTGTTCTCAGAATTCCGCTGAAGGTTAAAAATTCTTCTGAACTTTTCCATTGCTCTCGGAATTCTGCTGAAGTTTAAAAATGCTTCCGAACCCTTTCATTGTTCGCAGAATTCTGCTGAAGTTTAAAAATGCTTCGGAACTTTTCCTTTGTTCTCGGAATTCTGCTGACGTTTATTTATGCTTTGGAACTCTTCCATTGTTCTCAGAAATCTGCTGACGTTTAAAAATGCTTCCGAACTCGTCCATTGTTCTCGGAATTCCACTGAAGTTTAAAAATGCTTTGGAACTCTTCCATTGCTCTCGGAATTAAGCTGACATTTAAAAATGCTTCAGAACTCTCCCATTGTTCTCGGAATTAAGCTGACATTTAAAAATGCTTTGGAACTTTTCCATTGCTCTCGGAAATCTGGTGAAGTTTAAAAATGCTTTGGAACTTTTACATTGTACTCAGAATTCTGCTGAAGTTTAAAAATGCTTCGGAACTTTTCCATTGTTCTCGGAATTTTGCTGGCGTTTAAAAATGGTTCCGAACTCTTCCATTGTTCTCGGAATTCTGCTGACGTTTAAAAATGGTTCGGAACTCTTCAATAATTCTCAGAATTCTGCTGTAGTTTAAAAATGCTTTGGAACTCTTCCATTGTTCTCGGAATTCTGCTGAAGTTTAAAAATGCTTCCGAACTCGTCCACTGTTTTCGGAATTCCGCTGAAGTTTAAAAATGCTTTGGAACTCTTCCATTGTTCTCAGAATTAAGTTGACATTTAAAAATGCTTTGGAACTTTGACATTGTCCTTTTAATTCTGCTGACGTTTATAAATGCTTTGGAACTCTTCCATTGTTCTCTGAATTCTGCTGATGTTTAAAAAATGCTTCAGAACACTCCCATTGTTCTCGGAATTCCGCTGAAGTTTAAAAATGCTTCGGAACTCTTCCATTGTTCTTGGTATTCCGCTGAAGTTTAAAAATGCTTCGGACCTCTTCCATTGTTCTCAGAATTTTGCTGACATTTAAAAATGCTTTGGAACTCTTCCATTGCTCTCGGAATTCTGCTGAAGTTTAAAAATGCATCCGAACTCTTCCATTGTTCTCAGAATTCCGCTGAAGTTTAAAAATGCTTCGGAACTCTTCCATTGTTCACGGAATTCCGCTGACGTTTATTAATGCTTTGGAACTCTTCCATTGTTCTCGGAATTTTACTGATGTTTAAAAATGCTTCGGAACTCTTCCATTGTTCTCGGAATTCTGCTGGCGTTTAATAATGGTTCCGAACTCTTCCATTGCTCTCGGAATTCTGCTGACGTTTAAAAATGGTTTGGAACTCTTCCATTGTTCTCGGAATTCCGCTGACATTTAAAAATGCTTTGGAACTTTGACATTGTCCTTGGAATTCTGCTGACGTCTATAAATGCTTTGGAACTCTTCCCTTGTTCTCGTAATTCTGCTGATGTTTAAAAATGCTTCAGAACACTCCCATTGTTCTCGGAATTCCGCTGAAGTTTAAAAATGCTTTGGAACTCTTCCATTGTTCTCGGTATTCCGCTGAAGTTTAAAAATGCTTCGGACCTCTTCCATTGTTCTCAGAATTTTGCTGACATTTAAAAATGCTTTGGAACTCTTCCATTGTTCTCGGAATTCCGCTGAAGTTTAAAAATGCTTTTGAACTTTTCCATTGCTCTCGGAATTCTGCTGAAGTTTAAAAATGCATCCGAACTCTTCCATTGTTCTCAGAATTCCGCTGAAGTTTAAAAATGCTTCGGAACTCTTCCATTGTTCTCGGAATTCTGCTGATGTTTAAAAATGCTTCAGAACACTCCCATTGCTCTCGTAATTCCGCTGTAGTGTAAAAATGCTTCGGAACTCTTCCATTTTTCTCGGTATTCCGCTGAAGTTTAAAAATGCTTCGGACCTCTTCCATTGTTCTCGGAATTTTACTGATGTTTAAAAATGCTTCGGAACTCTTCCATTGTTCTCGGAAGTCTGCTAGCGTTTAAAAATGGTTCTGAACTCTTCCATTGTTCTCGGAATTCTGCTGACGTTTAAAAATGCTTCAGAACACTCCCATTGTTCTCGGAATTCCACAGAAGTTTAAAAATGCTTCGGAACTCTTCCATTGTTCTCGGTATTCCGCTGAAGTTTAAAAATGCTTTGGAACTCTTCCATTGATCTCGTAATTCCGCTGACATTTAAAAATGCTTCGGAACTTTTCCATTGTTCTCGGAATTCTGCTGACGTTTATTAATGTTTTGGAACTCTTCCATTGTTCTCGGAATTCCGCTGACATTTAAAAATGCTTCAGAACACTCCCATTGTTCTCAGAATTCCGCTGAAGTTTAAAAATGCTTCGGAACTCTTCCATTGTTCTCGGTATTCCGCTGAAGTCTAAAAATGCTTCGGACCTCTTCCATTGTTCTCGGAATTTTGCTGACGTTTAAAAATGCTTCGGAACTCTTCCATTGTTCTCGAAATTCCTTTGAAGTTTAAAAATGCTTCCGAAGTCTTCCATTGTTCTCGGAATTTCGCAGAAGTTTAAAATTGCTTTGGAACTCTTCCATTGTTCTCGGAATTCTGCTGGAGTTTAAAAATGCTTTGGAACTCTTCCATTGTTCTCGGAATTCTGCTGAAGTTTAAAAATGCTTCGGACCTCTTCCATTGCTCTCGGAATTCTGGTGAAGTTTAAAAATGCTTTGGAACTTTTCCATTGCTCTCGGAATTCTGCTGATATTCAAAAATGCTTCAAAACTCTTCCATTGTTCTCAGAATTCCGCTGAAGGTTAAAAATTCTTCTGAACTTTTCCATTGCTCTCGGAATTCTGCTCAAGTTTAAAAATGCTTCCGAACCCTTCCATTGTTCGCAGAATTCTGCTGAAGTTTAAAAATGCTTCGGAACTCTTCCATTGTTCTCGGAATTCCGCTGACATTTAAAAATGCTTCGGAACTTTTCCTTTGTTCTCGGAATTCTGCTGACGTTTATTTATGCTTTGGAACTCTTCCATTGTTCTCGGAAATCTGCTGACGTTTAAAAATGCTTCCGAACTCGTCCATTGTTCTCGGAATTTCACTGAAGTTTAAAAATGCTTTGGAACTCTTCCATTGCTCTCGGAATTAAGCTGACATTTAAAAATGCTTCAGAACTCTCCCATTGTTCTCGGAATTAAGCTGACATTTAAAAATGCTTTGGAACTTTTCCATTGCTCTCGGAAATCTGGTGAAGTTTAAAAATGCTTTGGAACTTTTACATTGTACTCAGAATTCTGCTGAAGTTTAAAAATGCTTCGGAACTTTTCCATTGTTCTCGGAATTTTGCTGGCGTTTAAAAATGGTTCCGAACTCTTCCATTGTTCTCGGAATTCTGCTGACGTTTAAAAATGGTTCGTAACTCTTCAATAATACTCAGAATTCTGCTGTAGTTTAAAAATGCTTTGGAACTCTTCCATTGTTCTCGGAATTCTGCTGAAGTTTAAAAATGCTTCCGAACTCGTCCACTGTTCTCGGAATTCCGCTGAAGTTTAAAAATGCTTTGGAACTCTTCCATTGTTCTCAGAATTAAGTTGACATTTAAAAATGCTTTGGAACTTTGACATTGTCCTTTTAATTCTGCTGACGTTTATAAATGCTTTGGAACTCTTCCATTGTTCTCTGAATTCTGCTGATGTTTAAAAAATGCTTCAGAACACTCCCATTGTTCTCGGAATTCCGCTGAAGTTTAAAAATGCTTCGGAACTCTTCCATTGTTCTTGGTATTCCGCTGAAGTTTAAAAATGCTTCGGACCTCTTCCATTGTTCTCAGAATTTTGCTGACATTTAAAAATGCTTTGGAACTCTTCCATTGTTCTCGGAATTCCGCTGAAGTTTAAAAATGCTTTTGAACTTTTCCATTGCTCTCGGAATTCTGCTGAAGTTTAAAAATGCATCCGAACTCTTCCATTGTTCTCAGAATTCCGCTGAAGTTTAAAAATGCTTCGGAACTCTTCCATTGTTCACGGAATTCCGCTGACGTTTATTAATGCTTTGGAACTCTTCCATTGTTCTCGGAATTTTACTGATGTTTAAAAATGCTTCGGAACTCTTCCATTGTTCTCGGAAGTCTGCTAGCGTTTAAAAATGGTTCTGAACTCTTTCATTGTTCTCGGAATTCTGCTGACGTTTAAAAATGGTTCGGAACTCTTCCATTGTTCTCGGAATTCTGCTGACGTTTAAAAATGCTTCAGAACACTCCCATTGTTCTCGGAATTCCACAGAAGTTTAAAAATGCTTCGGAACTCTTCCATTGTTCTCGGTATTCCGCTGAAGTTTAAAAATGCTTCGGACCTCTTCCATTGTTCTCGGAATTTTGCTGACATTTAAAAATGCTTCGGAACTCTTCCATTGTTCTCAGAATTCTGCTGCCGTTTAAAAATGGTTCCGAACTCTTCCATTGTTCTCGGCATTCTGCTGACGTTTAAAAATGGTTTGGAACTCTTCAATTGTTCTCAGAATTCTGCTGTAGTTTAAAAATGCTTTGGAACTCTTCCATTGTTCTCGGAATTCCGCTAAAGTTTAAAAATGCTTTTGAACTTTTCCAGTGCTCTCGGAATTCTGCTGAAGTTTAAAAATACATCCGAACTCTTCCATTGTTCTCAGAATTCCGCTGAAGTTTAAAAATGCTTCGGACCTCTTCCATTGTTCTCGGAATTCTGCTGGCGTTTAAAAATGGTTCCGAACTCTTCCATTGTTCTCGTAATTCTGCTGGCGTTTAAAAATGGTTCGGAACTCTTCCATTGTTCTCAGAATTCTGCTCACATTTAAAAATGGTTCGGAACTCTTCAATAATTCTCAGAATTCTGCTGTAGTTTAAAAATGCTTTGGAACTCTTCCATTGTTATCGGAATTCTGCTGAAGTTTAAAAATGCTTCCGAACTCGTCCATTGTTCTCGGAATTCCGCTGAAGTTTAAAAATGCTTTGGTTCTCTTCCATTGCTCTCGGAATTAAGCTGACATTTAAAAATGCTTCAGAACTCTCCCATTGTTCTCGGAATTAAGCTGACATTTAAAAATGCTTTGGAACTTTTCCTTTGCTCTCGGAATTCTGGTGAAGTTTAAAAATGCTTTGGAACTTTTACTGTGTACTTAGAATTCTGCTGAAGTTTAAAAATGCTTCGGAACTTTTCCATTGTTCTCGGAATTTTGCTGGCGTTTAAAAATGGTTCCGAACTCTTCCATTGTTCTCGGAATTCTGCTGACGTTTAAAAATGGTTCGGAACTCTTCAATAATTCTCAGAATTCTGCTGTAGTTTAAAAATGCTTTGGAACTCTTCCATTGTTCTCGGAATTCTGCTGAAGTTTAAAAATGCTTCCGAACTCGTCCACTGTTCTCGGAATTCCGCTGAAGTTTAAAAATGCTTTGGAACTCTTCCATTGTTCTCAGAATTAAGTTGATATTTAAAAATGCTTTGGAACTTTGACATTGTCCTTTTAATTCTGCTGACGTTTATAAATGCTTTGGAACATTTTTTCATTGTTCTCTGAATTCTGCTGATATTTAAAAAATGCTTCAGAACACTCCCATTGTTCTCGGAATTCCGCTGAAGTTTAAAAATGCTTCGGAACTCTTCCATTGTTCTTGGTATTCCGCTGAAGTTTAAAAATTCTTCGGACCTCTTCCATTGTTCTCAGAATTTTGCTGACATTTAAAAATGCTTTGGAACTCTTCCATTGTTCTCGGAATTAAGCTGACTTTTAAAAATGCTTTGGAACTTTTCCATTGCTCTCGGAAATCTGGTGAAGTTTAAAAATGCTTTGGAACTTTTACATTGTACTCAGAATTCTGCTGAAGTTTAAAAATGCTTCGGAACTTTTCCATTGTTCTCGGAATTTTGCTGGCGTTTAAAAATGGTTCCGAACTCTTCCATTGTTCTCGGAATTCTGCTGACGTTTAAAAATGGTTCGGAACTCTTCAATAATTCTCAGAATTCTGCTGTAGTTTAAAAATGCTTTGGAACTCTTCCATTGTTCTCGGAATTCTGCTGAAGTTTAAAAATGCTTCCGAACTCATCCACTGTTCTCGGAATTCCGCTGAAGTTTAAAAATGCTTTGGAACTCTTCCATTGTTCTCAGAATTAAGTTGACATTTAAAAATGCTTTGGAACTTTGACATTGTCCTTTTAATTCTGCTGACGTTTATAAATGCTTTGGAACTCTTCCATTGTTCTCTGAATTCTGCTGATGTTTAAAAAATGCTTCAGAACACTCCCATTGTTCTCGGAATTCCGCTGAAGTTTAAAAATGCTTCGGAACTCTTCCATTGTTCTTGGTATTCCGCTGAAGTTTAAAAATGCTTCGGACCTCTTCCATTGTTCTCAGAATTTTGCTGACATTTAAAAATGCTTTGGAACTCTTCCATTGCTCTCGGAATTCTGCTGAAGTTTAAAAATGCATCCGAACTCTTCCATTGTTCTCAGAATTCCGCTGAAGTTTAAAAATGCTTCGGAACTCTTCCATTGTTCACGGAATTCCGCTGACGTTTATTAATGCTTTGGAACTCTTCCATTGTTCTCGGAATTTTACTGATGTTTAAAAATGCTTCGGAACTCTTCCATTGTTCTCGGAATTCTGCTGGCGTTTAAAAATGGTTCCGAACTCTTCCATTGCTCTCGGAATTCTGCTGACGTTTAAAAATGGTTTGGAACTCTTCCATTGTTCTCGGAATTCCGCTGACATTTAAAAATGCTTTGGAACTTTGACATTGTCCTTGGAATTCTGCTGACGTCTATAAATGCTTTCGAACTCTTCCCTTGTTCTCGTAATTCTGCTGATGTTTAAAAATGCTTCAGAACACTCCCATTGTTCTCGGAATTCCGCTGAAGTTTAAAAATGCTTTGGAACTCTTCCATTGTTCTCGGTATTCCGCTGAAGTTTAAAAATGCTTCGGACCTCTTCCATTGTTCTCAGAATTTTGCTGACATTTAAAAATGCTTTGGAACTCTTCCATTGTTCTCGGAATTCCGCTGAAGTTTAAAAATGCTTTTGAACTTTTCCATTGCTCTCGGAATTCTGCTGAAGTTTAAAAATGCATCCGAACTCTTCCATTGTTCTCAGAATTCCGCTGAAGTTTAAAAATGCTTCGGAACTCTTCCATTGTTCACGGAATTCCGCTGACGTTTATTAATGCTTTGGAACTCTTCCATTGTTCTCGGAATTTTACTGATGTTTAAAAATGCTTCGGAACTCTTCCATTGTTCTCGGAAGTCTGCTAGCGTTTAAAAATGGTTCTGAACTCTTTCATTGTTCTCGGAATTCTGCTGACGTTTAAAAATGGTTCGGAACTCTTCCATTGTTCTCGGAATTCTGCTGACGTTTAAAAATGCTTCAGAACACTCCCATTGTTCTCGGAATTCCACAGAAGTTTAAAAATGCTTCGGAACTCTTCCATTGTTCTCGGTATTCCGCTGAAGTTTAAAAATGCTTCGGACCTCTTCCATTGTTCTCGGAATTTTGCTGACATTTAAAAATGCTTCGGAACTCTTCCATTGTTCTCAGAATTCTGCTGCCGTTTAAAAATGGTTCCGAACTCTTCCATTGTTCTCGGCATTCTGCTGACGTTTAAAAATGGTTTGGAACTCTTCAATTGTTCTCAGAATTCTGCTGTAGTTTAAAAATGCTTTGGAACTCTTCCATTGTTCTCGGAATTCCGCTAAAGTTTAAAAATGCTTTTGAACTTTTCCAGTGCTCTCGGAATTCTGCTGAAGTTTAAAAATACATCCGAACTCTTCCATTGTTCTCAGAATTCCGCTGAAGTTTAAAAATGCTTCGGACCTCTTCCATTGTTCTCGGAATTCTGCTGGCGTTTAAAAATGGTTCCGAACTCTTCCATTGTTCTCGTAATTCTGCTGGCGTTTAAAAATGGTTCGGAACTCTTCCATTGTTCTCAGAATTCTGCTCACATTTAAAAATGGTTCGGAACTCTTCAATAATTCTCAGAATTCTGCTGTAGTTTAAAAATGCTTTGGAACTCTTCCATTGTTATCGGAATTCTGCTGAAGTTTAAAAATGCTTCCGAACTCGTCCATTGTTCTCGGAATTCCGCTGAAGTTTAAAAATGCTTTGGTTCTCTTCCATTGCTCTCGGAATTAAGCTGACATTTAAAAATGCTTCAGAACTCTCCCATTGTTCTCGGAATTAAGCTGACATTTAAAAATGCTTTGGAACTTTTCCTTTGCTCTCGGAATTCTGGTGAAGTTTAAAAATGCTTTGGAACTTTTACTGTGTACTTAGAATTCTGCTGAAGTTTAAAAATGCTTCGGAACTTTTCCATTGTTCTCGGAATTTTGCTGGCGTTTAAAAATGGTTCCGAACTCTTCCATTGTTCTCGGAATTCTGCTGACGTTTAAAAATGGTTCGGAACTCTTCAATAATTCTCAGAATTCTGCTGTAGTTTAAAAATGCTTTGGAACTCTTCCATTGTTCTCGGAATTCTGCTGAAGTTTAAAAATGCTTCCGAACTCGTCCACTGTTCTCGGAATTCCGCTGAAGTTTAAAAATGCTTTGGAACTCTTCCATTGTTCTCAGAATTAAGTTGATATTTAAAAATGCTTTGGAACTTTGACATTGTCCTTTTAATTCTGCTGACGTTTATAAATGCTTTGGAACATTTTTTCATTGTTCTCTGAATTCTGCTGATATTTAAAAAATGCTTCAGAACACTCCCATTGTTCTCGGAATTCCGCTGAAGTTTAAAAATGCTTCGGAACTCTTCCATTGTTCTTGGTATTCCGCTGAAGTTTAAAAATTCTTCGGACCTCTTCCATTGTTCTCAGAATTTTGCTGACATTTAAAAATGCTTTGGAACTCTTCCATTGTTCTCGGAATTAAGCTGACTTTTAAAAATGCTTTGGAACTTTTCCATTGCTCTCGGAAATCTGGTGAAGTTTAAAAATGCTTTGGAACTTTTACATTGTACTCAGAATTCTGCTGAAGTTTAAAAATGCTTCGGAACTTTTCCATTGTTCTCGGAATTTTGCTGGCGTTTAAAAATGGTTCCGAACTCTTCCATTGTTCTCGGAATTCTGCTGACGTTTAAAAATGGTTCGGAACTCTTCAATAATTCTCAGAATTCTGCTGTAGTTTAAAAATGCTTTGGAACTCTTCCATTGTTCTCGGAATTCTGCTGAAGTTTAAAAATGCTTCCGAACTCGTCCACTGTTCTCGGAATTCCGCTGAAGTTTAAAAATGCTTTGGAACTCTTCCATTGTTCTCAGAATTAAGTTGACATTTAAAAATGCTTTGGAACTTTGACATTGTCCTTTTAATTCTGCTGACGTTTATAAATGCTTTGGAACTCTTCCATTGTTCTCTGAATTCTGCTGATGTTTAAAAAATGCTTCAGAACACTCCCATTGTTCTCGGAATTCCGCTGAAGTTTAAAAATGCTTCGGAACTCTTCCATTGTTCTTGGTATTCCGCTGAAGTTTAAAAATGCTTCGGACCTCTTCCATTGTTCTCAGAATTTTGCTGACATTTAAAAATGCTTTGGAACTCTTCCATTGCTCTCGGAATTCTGCTGAAGTTTAAAAATGCATCCGAACTCTTCCATTGTTCTCAGAATTCCGCTGAAGTTTAAAAATGCTTCGGAACTCTTCCATTGTTCACGGAATTCCGCTGACGTTTATTAATGCTTTGGAACTCTTCCATTGTTCTCGGAATTTTACTGATGTTTAAAAATGCTTCGGAACTCTTCCATTGTTCTCGGAATTCTGCTGGCGTTTAAAAATGGTTCCGAACTCTTCCATTGCTCTCGGAATTCTGCTGACGTTTAAAAATGGTTTGGAACTCTTCCATTGTTCTCGGAATTCCGCTGACATTTAAAAATGCTTTGGAACTTTGACATTGTCCTTGGAATTCTGCTGACGTCTATAAATGCTTTCGAACTCTTCCCTTGTTCTCGTAATTCTGCTGATGTTTAAAAATGCTTCAGAACACTCCCATTGTTCTCGGAATTCCGCTGAAGTTTAAAAATGCTTTGGAACTCTTCCATTGTTCTCGGTATTCCGCTGAAGTTTAAAAATGCTTCGGACCTCTTCCATTGTTCTCAGAATTTTGCTGACATTTAAAAATGCTTTGGAACTCTTCCATTGTTCTCGGAATTCCGCTGAAGTTTAAAAATGCTTTTGAACTTTTCCATTGCTCTCGGAATTCTGCTGAAGTTTAAAAATGCATCCGAACTCTTCCATTGTTCTCAGAATTCCGCTGAAGTTTAAAAATGCTTCGGAACTCTTCCATTGTTCACGGAATTCCGCTGACGTTTATTAATGCTTTGGAACTCTTCCATTGTTCTCGGAATTTTACTGATGTTTAAAAATGCTTCGGAACTCTTCCATTGTTCTCGGAAGTCTGCTAGCGTTTAAAAATGGTTCTGAACTCTTTCATTGTTCTCGGAATTCTGCTGACGTTTAAAAATGGTTCGGAACTCTTCCATTGTTCTCGGAATTCTGCTGACGTTTAAAAATGCTTCAGAACACTCCCATTGTTCTCGGAATTCCACAGAAGTTTAAAAATGCTTCGGAACTCTTCCATTGTTCTCGGTATTCCGCTGAAGTTTAAAAATGCTTCGGACCTCTTCCATTGTTCTCGGAATTTTGCTGACATTTAAAAATGCTTCGGAACTCTTCCATTGTTCTCAGAATTCTGCTGCCGTTTAAAAATGGTTCCGAACTCTTCCATTGTTCTCGGCATTCTGCTGACGTTTAAAAATGGTTTGGAACTCTTCAATTGTTCTCAGAATTCTGCTGTAGTTTAAAAATGCTTTGGAACTCTTCCATTGTTCTCGGAATTCCGCTAAAGTTTAAAAATGCTTTTGAACTTTTCCAGTGCTCTCGGAATTCTGCTGAAGTTTAAAAATACATCCGAACTCTTCCATTGTTCTCAGAATTCCGCTGAAGTTTAAAAATGCTTCGGACCTCTTCCATTGTTCTCGGAATTCTGCTGGCGTTTAAAAATGGTTCCGAACTCTTCCATTGTTCTCGTAATTCTGCTGGCGTTTAAAAATGGTTCGGAACTCTTCCATTGTTCTCAGAATTCTGCTCACATTTAAAAATGGTTCGGAACTCTTCAATAATTCTCAGAATTCTGCTGTAGTTTAAAAATGCTTTGGAACTCTTCCATTGTTATCGGAATTCTGCTGAAGTTTAAAAATGCTTCCGAACTCGTCCATTGTTCTCGGAATTCCGCTGAAGTTTAAAAATGCTTTGGTTCTCTTCCATTGCTCTCGGAATTAAGCTGACATTTAAAAATGCTTCAGAACTCTCCCATTGTTCTCGGAATTAAGCTGACATTTAAAAATGCTTTGGAACTTTTCCTTTGCTCTCGGAATTCTGGTGAAGTTTAAAAATGCTTTGGAACTTTTACTGTGTACTTAGAATTCTGCTGAAGTTTAAAAATGCTTCGGAACTTTTCCATTGTTCTCGGAATTTTGCTGGCGTTTAAAAATGGTTCCGAACTCTTCCATTGTTCTCGGAATTCTGCTGACGTTTAAAAATGGTTCGGAACTCTTCAATAATTCTCAGAATTCTGCTGTAGTTTAAAAATGCTTTGGAACTCTTCCATTGTTCTCGGAATTCTGCTGAAGTTTAAAAATGCTTCCGAACTCGTCCACTGTTCTCGGAATTCCGCTGAAGTTTAAAAATGCTTTGGAACTCTTCCATTGTTCTCAGAATTAAGTTGATATTTAAAAATGCTTTGGAACTTTGACATTGTCCTTTTAATTCTGCTGACGTTTATAAATGCTTTGGAACATTTTTTCATTGTTCTCTGAATTCTGCTGATGTTTAAAAAATGCTTCAGAACACTCCCATTGTTCTCGGAATTCCGCTGAAGTTTAAAAATGCTTCGGAACTCTTCCATTGTTCTTGGTATTCCGCTGAAGTTTAAAAATTCTTCGGACCTCTTCCATTGTTCTCAGAATTTTGCTGACATTTAAAAATGCTTTGGAACTCTTCCATTGTTCTCGGAATTAAGCTGACATTTAAAAATGCTTTGGAACTTTTCCATTGCTCTCGGAAATCTGGTGAAGTTTAAAAATGCTTTGGAACTTTTACATTGTACTCAGAATTCTGCTGAAGTTTAAAAATGCTTCGGAACTTTTCCATTGTTCTCGGAATTTTGCTGGCGTTTAAAAATGGTTCCGAACTCTTCCATTGTTCTCGGAATTCTGCTGACGTTTAAAAATGGTTCGGAACTCTTCAATAATTCTCAGAATTCTGCTGTAGTTTAAAAATGCTTTGGAACTCTTCCATTGTTCTCGAAATTCTGCTGAAGTTTAAAAATGCTTCCGAACTCGTCCACTGTTCTCGGAATTCCGCTGAAGTTTAAAAATGCTTTGGAACTCTTCCATTGTTCTCAGAATTAAGTTGACATTTAAAAATGCTTTGGAACTTTGACATTGTCCTTTTAATTCTGCTGACGTTTATAAATGCTTTGGAACTCTTCCATTGTTCTCTGAATTCTGCTGATGTTTAAAAAATGCTTCAGAACACTCCCATTGTTCTCGGAATTCCGCTGAAGTTTAAAAATGCTTCGGAACTCTTCCATTGTTCTTGGTATTCCGCTGAAGTTTAAAAATGCTTCGGACCTCTTCCATTGTTCTCAGAATTTTGCTGACATTTAAAAATGCTTTGGAACTCTTCCATTGCTCTCGGAATTCTGCTGAAGTTTAAAAATGCATCCGAACTCTTCCATTGTTCTCAGAATTCCGCTGAAGTTTAAAAATGCTTCGGAACTCTTCCATTGTTCACGGAATTCCGCTGACGTTTATTAATGCTTTGGAACTCTTCCATTGTTCTCGGAATTTTACTGATGTTTAAAAATGCTTCGGAACTCTTCCATTGTTCTCGGAATTCTGCTGGCGTTTAAAAATGGTTCCGAACTCTTCCATTGCTCTCGGAATTCTGCTGACGTTTAAAAATGGTTCGGAACTCTTCAATAATTCTCAGAATTCTGCTGTAGTTTAAAAATGCTTTGGAACTCTTCCATTGTTCTCGGAATTCTGCTGAAGTTTAAAAATGCTTCCGAACTCGTCCACTGTTCTCGGAATTCCGCTGAAGTTTAAAAATGCTTTGGAACTCTTCCATTGTTCTCAGAATTAAGTTGACATTTAAAAATGCTTTGGAACTTTGACATTGTCCTTTTAATTCTGCTGACGTTTATAAATGCTTTGGAACTCTTCCATTGTTCTCTGAATTCTGCTGATGTTTAAAAAATGCTTCAGAACACTCCCATTGTTCTCGGAATTCCGCTGAAGTTTAAAAATGCTTCGGAACTCTTCCATTGTTCTTGGTATTCCGCTGAAGTTTAAAAATGCTTCGGACCTCTTCCATTGTTCTCAGAATTTTGCTGACATTTAAAAATGCTTTGGAACTCTTCCATTGTTCTCGGAATTCCGCTGAAGTTTAAAAATGCTTTTGAACTTTTCCATTGCTCTCGGAATTCTGCTGAAGTTTAAAAATGCATCCGAACTCTTCCATTGTTCTCAGAATTCCGCTGAAGTTTAAAAATGCTTCGGAACTCTTCCATTGTTCACGGAATTCCGCTGACGTTTATTAATGCTTTGGAACTCTTCCATTGTTCTCGGAATTTTACTGATGTTTAAAAATGCTTCGGAACTCTTCCATTGTTCTCGGAAGTCTGCTAGCGTTTAAAAATGGTTCTGAACTCTTTCATTGTTCTCGGAATTCTGCTGACGTTTAAAAATGGTTCGGAACTCTTCCATTGTTCTCGGAATTCTGCTGACGTTTAAAAATGCTTCAGAACACTCCCATTGTTCTCGGAATTCCACAGAAGTTTAAAAATGCTTCGGAACTCTTCCATTGTTCTCGGTATTCCGCTGAAGTTTAAAAATGCTTCGGACCTCTTCCATTGTTCTCGGAATTTTGCTGACATTTAAAAATGCTTCGGAACTCTTCCATTGTTCTCAGAATTCTGCTGCCGTTTAAAAATGGTTCCGAACTCTTCCATTGTTCTCGGCATTCTGCTGACGTTTAAAAATGGTTTGGAACTCTTCAATTGTTCTCAGAATTCTGCTGTAGTTTAAAAATGCTTTGGAACTCTTCCATTGTTCTCGGAATTCCGCTAAAGTTTAAAAATGCTTTTGAACTTTTCCAGTGCTCTCGGAATTCTGCTGAAGTTTAAAAATACATCCGAACTCTTCCATTGTTCTCAGAATTCCGCTGAAGTTTAAAAATGCTTCGGACCTCTTCCATTGTTCTCGGAATTCTGCTGGCGTTTAAAAATGGTTCCGAACTCTTCCATTGTTCTCGTAATTCTGCTGGCGTTTAAAAATGGTTCGGAACTCTTCCATTGTTCTCAGAATTCTGCTCACATTTAAAAATGGTTCGGAACTCTTCAATAATTCTCAGAATTCTGCTGTAGTTTAAAAATGCTTTGGAACTCTTCCATTGTTATCGGAATTCTGCTGAAGTTTAAAAATGCTTCCGAACTCGTCCATTGTTCTCGGAATTCCGCTGAAGTTTAAAAATGCTTTGGTTCTCTTCCATTGCTCTCGGAATTAAGCTGACATTTAAAAATGCTTCAGAACTCTCCCATTGTTCTCGGAATTAAGCTGACATTTAAAAATGCTTTGGAACTTTTCCTTTGCTCTCGGAATTCTGGTGAAGTTTAAAAATGCTTTGGAACTTTTACTGTGTACTTAGAATTCTGCTGAAGTTTAAAAATGCTTCGGAACTTTTCCATTGTTCTCGGAATTTTGCTGGCGTTTAAAAATGGTTCCGAACTCTTCCATTGTTCTCGGAATTCTGCTGACGTTTAAAAATGGTTCGGAACTCTTCAATAATTCTCAGAATTCTGCTGTAGTTTAAAAATGCTTTGGAACTCTTCCATTGTTCTCGGAATTCTGCTGAAGTTTAAAAATGCTTCCGAACTCGTCCACTGTTCTCGGAATTCCGCTGAAGTTTAAAAATGCTTTGGAACTCTTCCATTGTTCTCAGAATTAAGTTGATATTTAAAAATGCTTTGGAACTTTGACATTGTCCTTTTAATTCTGCTGACGTTTATAAATGCTTTGGAACATTTTTTCATTGTTCTCTGAATTCTGCTGATGTTTAAAAAATGCTTCAGAACACTCCCATTGTTCTCGGAATTCCGCTGAAGTTTAAAAATGCTTCGGAACTCTTCCATTGTTCTTGGTATTCCGCTGAAGTTTAAAAATTCTTCGGACCTCTTCCATTGTTCTCAGAATTTTGCTGACATTTAAAAATGCTTTGGAACTCTTCCATTGTTCTCGGAATTAAGCTGACATTTAAAAATGCTTTGGAACTTTTCCATTGCTCTCGGAAATCTGGTGAAGTTTAAAAATGCTTTGGAACTTTTACATTGTACTCAGAATTCTGCTGAAGTTTAAAAATGCTTCGGAACTTTTCCATTGTTCTCGGAATTTTGCTGGCGTTTAAAAATGGTTCCGAACTCTTCCATTGTTCTCGGAATTCTGCTGACGTTTAAAAATGGTTCGGAACTCTTCAATAATTCTCAGAATTCTGCTGTAGTTTAAAAATGCTTTGGAACTCTTCCATTGTTCTCGAAATTCTGCTGAAGTTTAAAAATGCTTCCGAACTCGTCCACTGTTCTCGGAATTCCGCTGAAGTTTAAAAATGCTTTGGAACTCTTCCATTGTTCTCAGAATTAAGTTGACATTTAAAAATGCTTTGGAACTTTGACATTGTCCTTTTAATTCTGCTGACGTTTATAAATGCTTTGGAACTCTTCCATTGTTCTCTGAATTCTGCTGATGTTTAAAAAATGCTTCAGAACACTCCCATTGTTCTCGGAATTCCGCTGAAGTTTAAAAATGCTTCGGAACTCTTCCATTGTTCTTGGTATTCCGCTGAAGTTTAAAAATGCTTCGGACCTCTTCCATTGTTCTCAGAATTTTGCTGACATTTAAAAATGCTTTGGAACTCTTCCATTGCTCTCGGAATTCTGCTGAAGTTTAAAAATGCATCCGAACTCTTCCATTGTTCTCAGAATTCCGCTGAAGTTTAAAAATGCTTCGGAACTCTTCCATTGTTCACGGAATTCCGCTGACGTTTATTAATGCTTTGGAACTCTTCCATTGTTCTCGGAATTTTACTGATGTTTAAAAATGCTTCGGAACTCTTCCATTGTTCTCGGAATTCTGCTGGCGTTTAAAAATGGTTCCGAACTCTTCCATTGCTCTCGGAATTCTGCTGACGTTTAAAAATGGTTTGGAACTCTTCCATTGTTCTCGGAATTCCGCTGACATTTAAAAATGCTTTGGAACTTTGACATTGTCCTTGGAATTCTGCTGACGTCTATAAATGCTTTGGAACTCTTCCCTTGTTCTCGTAATTCTGCTGATGTTTAAAAATGCTTCAGAACACTCCCATTGTTCTCGGAATTCCGCTGAAGTTTAAAAATGCTTTGGAACTCTTCCATTGTTCTCGGTATTCCGCTGAAGTTTAAAAATGCTTCGGACCTCTTCCATTGTTCTCAGAATTTTGCTGACATTTAAAAATGCTTTGGAACTCTTCCATTGTTCTCGGAATTCCGCTGAAGTTTAAAAATGCTTTTGAACTTTTCCATTGCTCTCGGAATTCTGCTGAAGTTTAAAAATGCATCCGAACTCTTCCATTGTTCTCAGAATTCCGCTGAAGTTTAAAAATGCTTCGGAACTCTTCCATTGTTCTCGGAATTCCGCTGACATTTAAAAATGCTTCGGAACTTTTACTTTGTTCTCGGAATTCTGCTGACATTTATTAATGCTTTGGAACTCTTCCATTGTTCTCGGAATTCTGCTGATGTTTAAAAATGCTTCAGAACACTCCCATTGCTCTCGTAATTCCGCTGTAGTGTAAAAATGCTTCGGAACTCTTCCATTTTTCTCGGTATTCCGCTGAAGTTTAAAAATGCTTCGGACCTCTTCCATTGTTCTCGGAATTTTACTGATGTTTAAAAATGCTTCGGAACTCTTCCATTGTTCTCGGAAGTCTGCTAGCGTTTAAAAATGGTTCTGAACTCTTCCATTGTTCTCGGAATTCTGCTGACGTTTAAAAATGCTTCAGAACACTCCCATTGTTCTCGGAATTCCACAGAAGTTTAAAAATGCTTCGGAACTCTTCCATTGTTCTCGGTATTCCGCTGAAGTTTAAAAATGCATTGGAACTCTTCCATTGATCTCGTAATTCCGCTGACATTTAAAAATGCTTCGGAACTTTTCCATTGTTCTCGGAATTCTGCTGTCGTTTATTAATGTTTTGGAACTCTTCCATTGTTCTCGGAATTCCGCTGACATTTAAAAATGCTTCAGAACACTCCCATTGTTCTCAGAATTCCGCTGAAGTTTAAAAATGCTTCGGAACTCTTCCATTGTTCTCGGTATTCCGCTGAAGTCTAAAAATGCTTCGGACCTCTTCCATTGTTCTCGGAATTTTGCTGACGTTTAAAAATGCTTCGGAACTCTTCCATTGTTCTCGAAATTCCTTTGAAGTTTAAAAATGCTTCCGAAGTCTTCCATTGTTCTCGGAATTTCGCAGAAGTTTAAAATTGCTTTGGAACTCTTCCATTGTTCTCGGAATTCTGCTGGAGTTTAAAAATGCTTTGGAACTCTTCCATTGTTCTCGGAATTCTGCTGAAGTTTAAAAATGCTTCGGACCTCTTCCATTGCTCTCGGAATTCTGGTGAAGTTTAAAAATGCTTTGGAACTTTTCCATTGCTCTCGGAATTCTGCTGATATTCAAAAATGCTTCAAAACTCTTCCATTGTTCTCAGAATTCCGCTGAAGGTTAAAAATTCTTCTGAACTTTTCCATTGCTCTCGGAATTCTGCTCAAGTTTAAAAATGCTTCCGAACCCTTCCATTGTTCGCAGAATTCTGCTGAAGTTTAAAAATGCTTCGGAACTCTTCCATTGTTCTCGGAATTCCGCTGACATTTAAAAATGCTTCGGAACTTTTCCTTTGTTCTCGGAATTCTGCTGACGTTTATTTATGCTTTGGAACTCTTCCATTGTTCTCGGAAATCTGCTGACGTTTAAAAATGCTTCCGAACTCGTCCATTGTTCTCGGAATTCCACTGAAGTTTAAAAATGCTTTGGAACTCTTCCATTGCTCTCGGAATTAAGCTGACATTTAAAAATGCTTCAGAACTCTCCCATTGTTCTCGGAATTAAGCTGACATTTAAAAATGCTTTGGAACTTTTCCATTGCTCTCGGAAATCTGGTGAAGTTTAAAAATGCTTTGGAACTTTTACATTGTACTCAGAATTCTGCTGAAGTTTAAAAATGCTTCGGAACTTTTCCATTGTTCTCGGAATTTTGCTGGCGTTTAAAAATGGTTCCGAACTCTTCCATTGTTCTCGGAATTCTGCTGACGTTTAAAAATGGTTCGTAACTCTTCAATAATTCTCAGAATTCTGCTGTAGTTTAAAAATGCTTTGGAACTCTTCCATTGTTCTCGGAATTCTGCTGAAGTTTAAAAATGCTTCCGAACTCGTCCACTGTTCTCGGAATTCCGCTGAAGTTTAAAAATGCTTTGGAACTCTTCCATTGTTCTCAGAATTAAGTTGACATTTAAAAATGCTTTGGAACTTTGACATTGTCCTTTTAATTCTGCTGACGTTTATAAATGCTTTGGAACTCTTCCATTGTTCTCTGAATTCTGCTGATGTTTAAAAAATGCTTCAGAACACTCCCATTGTTCTCGGAATTCCGCTGAAGTTTAAAAATGCTTCGGAACTCTTCCATTGTTCTTGGTATTCCGCTGAAGTTTAAAAATGCTTCGGACCTCTTCCATTGTTCTCAGAATTTTGCTGACATTTAAAAATGCTTTGGTACTCTTCCATTGTTCTCGGAATTCCGCTGAAGTTTAAAAATGCTTTTGAACTTTTCCATTGCTCTCGGAATTCTGCTGAAGTTTAAAAATGCATCCGAACTCTTCCATTGTTCTCAGAATTCCGCTGAAGTTTAAAAATGCTTCGGAACTCTTCCATTGTTCACGGAATTCCGCTGACGTTTATTAATGCTTTGGAACTCTTCCATTGTTCTCGGAATTTTACTGATGTTTAAAAATGCTTCGGAACTCTTCCATTGTTCTCGGAAGTCTGCTAGCGTTTAAAAATGGTTCTGAACTCTTTCATTGTTCTCGGAATTCTGCTGACGTTTAAAAATGGTTCGGAACTCTTCCATTGTTCTCGGAATTCTGCTGACGTTTAAAAATGCTTCAGAACACTCACATTGTTCTCGGAATTCCACAGAAGTTTAAAAATGCTTCGGAACTCTTCCATTGTTCTCGGTATTCCGCTGAAGTTTAAAAATGCTTCGGACCTCTTCCATTGTTCTCGGAATTTTGCTGACATTTAAAAATGCTTCGGAACTCTTCCATTGTTCTCAGAATTCTGCTGCCGTTTAAAAATGGTTCCGAACTCTTCCATTGTTCTCGGCATTCTGCTGACGTTTAAAAATGGTTTGGAACTCTTCAATTGTTCTCAGAATTCTGCTGTAGTTTAAAAATGCTTTGGAACTCTTCCATTGTTCTCGGAATTCCGCTAAAGTTTAAAAATGCTTTTGAACTTTTCCAGTGCTCTCGGAATTCTGCTGAAGTTTAAAAATACATCCGAACTCTTCCATTGTTCTCAGAATTCCGCTGAAGTTTAAAAATGCTTCGGACCTCTTCCATTGTTCTCGGAGTTCTGCTGGCGTTTAAAAATGGTTCGGAACTCTTCCATTGTTCTCAGAATTCTGCTCACATTTAAAAATGGTTCGGAACTCTTCAATAATTCTCAGAATTCTGCTGTAGTTTAAAAATGCTTTGGAACTCTTCCATTGTTATCGGAATTCTGCTGAAGTTTAAAAATGCTTCCGAACTCGTCCATTGTTCTCAGAATTCCGCTGAAGTTTAAAAATGCTTTGGTTCTCTTCCATTGCTCTCGGAATTAAGCTGACATTTAAAAATGCTTCAGAACTCTCCCATTGTTCTCGGAATTAAGCTGACATTTAAAAATGCTTTGGAACTTTTCCTTTGCTCTCGGAATTCTGGTGAAGTTTAAAAATGCTTTGGAACTTTTACATTGTACTTAGAATTCTGCTGAAGTTTAAAAATGCTTCGGAACTTTTCCATTGTTCTCGGAATTTTGCTGGCGTTTAAAAATGGTTCCGAACTCTTCCATTGTTCTCGGAATTCTGCTGACGTTTAAAAATGGTTCGGAACTCTTCAATAATTCTCAGAATTCTGCTGTAGTTTAAAAATGCTTTGGAACTCTTCCATTGTTCTCGGAATTCTGCTGAAGTTTAAAAATGCTTCCGAACTCGTCCACTGTTCTCGGAATTCCGCTGAAGTTTAAAAATGCTTTGGAACTCTTCCATTGTTCTCAGAATTAAGTTGATATTTAAAAATGCTTTGGAACTTTGACATTGTCCTTTTAATTCTGCTGACGTTTATAAATGCTTTGGAACATTTTTTCATTGTTCTCTGAATTCTGCTGATGTTTAAAAAATGCTTCAGAACACTCCCATTGTTCTCGGAATTCCGCTGAAGTTTAAAAATGCTTCGGAACTCTTCCATTGTTCTTGGTATTCCGCTGAAGTTTAAAAATTCTTCGGACCTCTTCCATTGTTCTCAGAATTTTGCTGACATTTAAAAATGCTTTGGAACTCTTCCATTGTTCTCGGAATTAAGCTGACATTTAAAAATGCTTTGGAACTTTTCCATTGCTCTCGGAAATCTGGTGAAGTTTAAAAATGCTTTGGAACTTTTACATTGTACTCAGAATTCTGCTGAAGTTTAAAAATGCTTCGGAACTTTTCCATTGTTCTCGGAATTTTGCTGGCGTTTAAAAATGGTTCCGAACTCTTCCATTGTTCTCGGAATTCTGCTGACGTTTAAAAATGGTTCGGAACTCTTCAATAATTCTCAGAATTCTGCTGTAGTTTAAAAATGCTTTGGAACTCTTCCATTGTTCTCGGAATTCTGCTGAAGTTTAAAAATGCTTCCGAACTCGTCCACTGTTTTCGGAATTCCGCTGAAGTTTAAAAATGCTTTGGAACTCTTCCATTGTTCTCAGAATTAAGTTGACATTTAAAAATGCTTTGGAACTTTGACATTGTCCTTTTAATTCTGCTGACGTTTATAAATGCTTTGGAACTCTTCCATTGTTCTCTGAATTCTGCTGATGTTTAAAAAATGCTTCAGAACACTCCCATTGTTCTCGGAATTCCGCTGAAGTTTAAAAATGCTTCGGAACTCTTCCATTGTTCTTGGTATTCCGCTGAAGTTTAAAAATGCTTCGGACCTCTTCCATTGTTCTCAGAATTTTGCTGACATTTAAAAATGCTTTGGAACTCTTCCATTGTTCTCGGAATTCCGCTGAAGTTTAAAAATGCTTTTGAACTTTTCCATTGCTCTCGGAATTCTGCTGAAGTTGAAAAATGCATCCGAACTCTTCCATTGTTCTCAGAATTCCGCTGAAGTTTAAAAATGCTTCGGAACTCTTCCATTGTTCACGGAATTCCGCTGACGTTTATTAATGCTTTGGAACTCTTCCATTGTTCTCGGAATTTTACTGATGTTTAAAAATGCTTCGGAACTCTTCCATTGTTCTCGGAAGTCTGCTAGCGTTTAAAAATGGTTCTGAACTCTTTCATTGTTCTCGGAATTCTGCTGACGTTTAAAAATGGTTCGGAACTCTTCCATTGTTCTCGGAATTCTGCTGACGTTTAAAAATGCTTCAGAACACTCCCATTGTTCTCGGAATTCCACAGAAGTTTAAAAATGCTTCGGAACTCTTCCATTGTTCTCGGTATTCCGCTGAAGTTTAAAAATGCTTCGGACCTCTTCCATTGTTCTCGGAATTTTGCTGACATTTAAAAATGCTTCGGAACTCTTCCATTGTTCTCAGAATTCTGCTGCCGTTTAAAAATGGTTCCGAACTCTTCCATTGTTCTCGGCATTCTGCTGACGTTTAAAAATGGTTTGGAACTCTTCAATTGTTCTCAGAATTCTGCTGTAGTTTAAAAATGCTTTGGAACTCTTCCATTGTTCTCGGAATTCCGCTAAAGTTTAAAAATGCTTTTGAACTTTTCCAGTGCTCTCGGAATTCTGCTGAAGTTTAAAAATACATCCGAACTCTTCCATTGTTCTCAGAATTCCGCTGAAGTTTAAAAATGCTTCGGACCTCTTCCATTGTTCTCGGAATTCTGCTGGCGTTTAAAAATGGTTCCGAACTCTTCCATTGTTCTCGGAATTCTGCTGGCGTTTAAAAATGGTTCGGAACTCTTCCATTGTTCTCAGAATTCTGCTCACATTTAAAATGGTTCGGAACTCTTCAATAATTCTCAGAATTCTGCTGTAGTTTAAAAATGCTTTGGAACTCTTCCATTGTTATCGGAATTCTGCTGAAGTTTAAAAATGCTTCCGAACTCGTCCATTGTTCTCGGAATTCCGCTGAAGTTTAAAAATGCTTTGGTTCTCTTCCATTGCTCTCGGAATTAAGCTGACATTTAAAAATGCTTCAGAACTCTCCCATTGTTCTCGGAATTAAGCTGACATTTAAAAATACTTTGGAACTTTTCCTTTGCTCTCGGAATTCTGGTGAAGTTTAAAAATGCTTTGGAACTTTTACATTGTACTTAGAATTCTGCTGAAGTTTAAAAATGCTTCAGAACTTTTCCATTGTTCTCGGAATTTTGCTGGCGTTTAAAAATGGTTCCGAACTCTTCCATTGTTCTCGGAATTCTGCTGACGTTTAAAAATGGTTCGGAACTCTTCAATAATTCTCAGAATTCTGCTGTAGTTTAAAAATGCTTTGGAACTCTTCCATTGTTCTCGGAATTCTGCTGAAGTTTAAAAATGCTTCCGAACTCGTCCACTGTTCTCGGAATTCCGCTGAAGTTTAAAAATGCTTTGGAACTCTTCCATTGTTCTCAGAATTAAGTTGATATTTAAAAATGCTTTGGAACTTTGACATTGTCCTTTTAATTCTGCTGACGTTTATAAATGCTTTGGAACATTTTTTCATTGTTCTCTGAATTCTGCTGATGTTTAAAAAATGCTTCAGAACACTCCCATTGTTCTCGGAATTCCGCTGAAGTTTAAAAATGCTTTGGAACTCTTCCATTGTTCTCGGAATTCCGCTGAAGTTTAAAAATGCTTTTGAACTTTTCCATTGCTCTCGGAATTCTGCTGAAGTTTAAAAATGCATCCGAACTCTTCCATTGTTCTCAGAATTCCGCTGAAGTTTAAAAATGCTTCGGAACTCTTCCATTGTTCTCAGAATTCCGCTGAAGGTTAAAAATTCTTCTGAACTTTTCCATTGCTCTCGGAATTCTGCTGAAGTTTAAAAATGCTTCCGAACCCTTCCATTGTTCGCAGAATTCCGCTGAAGTTTAAAAATGCTTCGGAACTCTTCCATTGTTCTCGGAATTCCGCTGACATTTAAAAATGCTTCTGAACTTTTCCTTTGTTCTCGGAATTCTGCTGACGTTTATTTATGCTTTGGAACTCTTCCATTGTTCTCGGAAATCTGCTGACGTTTAAAAATGCTTCCGAACTCGTCCATTGTTCTCGGAATTCCGCTGAAGTTTAAAAATGCTTTGGAACACTTCCATTGCTCTCGGAATTAAGCTGACATTTAAAAATGCTTCAGAACTCTCCCATTGTTCTCGGAATTAAGCTGACATTTAAAAATGCTTTGGAACTTTTACATTGTACTCAGAATTCTGCTGAAGTTTAAAAATGCTTCGGAACTTTTCCATTGTTCTCGGAATTTTGCTGGCGTTTAAAAATGGTTCCGAACTCTTCCATTGTTCTCGGAATTCTGCTGACGTTTAAAAATGGTTCGGAACTCTTCAATAATTCTCAGAATTCTGCTGTAGTTTAAAAATGCTTTGGAACTCTTCCATTGTTCTCGGAATTCTGCTGAAGATTAAAAATGCTTCCGAACTCGTCCACTGTTCTCGGAATTCCGCTGAAGTTTAAAAATGCTTTGGAACTCTTCCATTGTTCTCAGAATTAAGTTGACATTTAAAAATGCTTTGGAACTTTGACATTGTCCTTTTAATTCTGCTGACGTTTATAAATGCTTTGGAACTCTTCCATTGTTCTCTGAATTCTGCTGATGTTTAAAAAATGCTTCAGAACACTCCCATTGTTCTCGGAATTCCGCTGAAGTTTAAAAATGCTTCGGAACTCTTCCATTGTTCTTGGTATTCCGCTGAAGTTTAAAAATGCTTCGGACCTCTTCCATTGTTCTCAGAATTTTGCTGACATTTAAAAATGCTTTGGAACTCTTCCATTGTTCTCGGAATTCCGCTGAAGTTTAAAAATGCTTTTGAACTTTTCCATTGCTCTCGGAATTCTGCTGAAGTTTAAAAATGCATCCGAACTCTTCCATTGTTCTCAGAATTCCGCTGAAGTTTAAAAATGCTTCGGAACTCTTCCATTGTTCACGGAATTCCGCTGACGTTTATTAATGCTTTGGAACTCTTCCATTGTTCTCGGAATTTTACTGATGTTTAAAAATGCTTCGGAACTCTTCCATTGTTCTCGGAAGTCTGCTAGCGTTTAAAAATGGTTCTGAACTCTTTCATTGTTCTCGGAATTCTGCTGACGTTTAAAAATGGTTCGGACCTCTTCCATTGTTCTCGGAATTCTGCTGACGTTTAAAAATGCTTCAGAACACTCCCATTGTTCTCGGAATTCCACAGAAGTTTAAAAATGCTTCGGAACTCTTCCATTGCTCTCGGAAGTCTGCTAGCGTTTAAAAATGGTTCGGATCTCTTCCATTGTTCTCGGAATTCTGCTGACGTTTAAAAATGCTTCAGAACACTCCCATTGTTCTCGGAATTCCACAGAAGTTTAAAAATGCTTCGGAACTCTTCCATTGTTCTCGGTATTCCGCTGAAGTTTAAAAATGCTTCGGACCTCTTCCATTGTTCTCGGAATTTTGCTGACATTTAAAAATGCTTCGGAACTCTTCCATTGTTCTCAGAATTCTGCTGCCGTTTAAAAATGGTTCCGAACTCTTCCATTGTTCTCGGCATTCTGCTGACGTTTAAAAATGGTTTGGAACTCTTCAATTGTTCTCAGAATTCTGCTGTAGTTTAAAAATGCTTTGGAACTCTTCCATTGTTCTCAGAATTAAGTTGACATTTAAAAATGCTTTGGAACTTTGACATTGTCCTTTTAATTCTGCTGACGTTTATAAATGCTTTGGAACTCTTCCATTGTTCTCTGAATTCTGCTGATGTTTAAAAAATGCTTCAGAACACTCCCATTGTTCTCGGAATTCCGCTGAAGTTTAAAAATGCTTCGGAACTCTTCCATTGTTCTTGGTATTCCGCTGAAGTTTAAAAATTCTTCGGACCTCTTCCATTGTTCTCAGAATTTTGCTGACATTTAAAAATGCTTTGGAACTCTTCCATTGTTCTCGGAATTCCGCTGAAGTTTAAAAATGCTTTTGAACTTTTCCATTGCTCTCGGAATTCTGCTGAAGTTTAAAAATGCATCCGAACTCTTCCATTGTTCTCAGAATTCCGCTGAAGGTTAAAAATTCTTCTGAACTTTTCCATTGCTCTCGGAATTCTGCTGAAGTTTAAAAATGCTTCCGAACCCTAACATTGTTCGCAGAATTCCGCTGAAGTTTAAAAATGCTTCGGAACTCTTCCATTGTTCTCAGAATTCCGCTGACATTTAAAAATGCTTCGGAACTTTTCCTTTGTTCTCGGAATTCTGCTGACGTTTATTTATGCTTTGGAACTCTTCCATTGTTCTCGGAAATCTGCTGACGTTTAAAAATGCTTCCGAACTCGTCCATTGTTCTCGGAATTCCGCTGAAGTTTAAAAATGCTTTGGAACTCTTCCATTGCTCTCGGAATTAAGCTGACATTTAAAAATGCTTCAGAACTCTCCCATTGTTCTCGGAATTAAGCTGACATTTAAAAATGCTTTGGAACTTTTCCATTGCTCTCGGAAATCTGGTGAAGTTTAAAAATTCTTTGGAACTTTTACATTGTACTCAGAATTCTGCTGAAGTTTAAAAATGCTTCGGAACTTTTCCATTGTTCTTGCAATTTTGCTGGCGTTTAAAAATGGTTCCGAACTCTTCCATTGTTCTCGGAATTCTGCTGACGTTTAAAAATGGTTCGGAACTCTTCAATAATTCTCAGAATTCTGCTGTAGTTTAAAAATGCTTTGGAACTCTTCCATTGTTCTCGGAATTCTGCTGAAGTTTAAAAATGCTTCCGAACTCGTCCACTGTTCTCGGAATTCCGCTGAAGTTTAAAAATGCTTCGGAACTCTTCCATTGTTCACGGAATTCCGCTGACGTTTATTAATGCTTTGGAACTCTTCCATTGTTCTCGGAATTTTACTGATGTTTAAAAATGCTTCGGAACTCTTCCATTGTTCTCGGAAGTCTGCTAGCGTTTAAAAATGGTTCTGAACTCTTTCATTGTTCTCGGAATTCTGCTGACGTTTAAAAATGGTTCGGAACTCTTCCATTGTTCTCGGAATTCTGCTGACATTTAAAAATGCTTCAGAACACTCCCATTGTTCTCGGAATTCCACAGAAGTTTAAAAATGCTTCGGAACTCTTCCATTGTTCTCGGTATTCCGCTGAAGTTTAAAAATGCTTCGGACCTCTTCCATTGTTCTCGGAATTTTGCTGACATTTAAAAATGCTTCGGAACTCTTCCATTGTTCTCAGAATTCTGCTGCCGTTTAAAAATGGTTCCGAACTCTTCCATTGTTCTCGGCATTCTGCTGACGTTTAAAAATGGTTTGGAACTCTTCAATTGTTCTAAGAATTCTGCTGTAGTTTAAAAATGGTTTGGAACTCTTCCATTGTTCTCGGAATTCCGCTAAAGTTTAAAAATGCTTTTGAACTTTTCCAGTGCTCTCGGAATTCTGCTGAAGTTTAAAAATACATCCGAACTCTTCCATTGTTCTCAGAATTCCGCTGAAGTTTAAAAATGCTTCGGACCTCTTCCATTGTTCTCGGAATTCTGCTGGCGTTTAAAAATGGTTCCGAAGTTTTCCATTGTTCTCGGAATTCTGCTGGCATTTAAAAATGGTTCGGAACTCTTCCATTGTTCTCAGAATTCTGCTCACATTTAAAAATGGTTCGGAACTCTTCAATAATTCTCAGAATTCTGCTGTAGTTTAAAAATGCTTTGGAACTCTTCCATTGTTATCGGAATTCTGCTGAAGTTTAAAAATGCTTCCGAACTCGTCCATTGTTCTCGGAATTCCGCTGAAGTTTAAAAATTCTTTGGAACTCTTCCATTGCTCTCGGAATTAAGCTGACATTTAAAAATGCTTCAGAACTCTCCCATTGTTCTCGGAATTAAGCTGACATTTAAAAATGCTTTGGAACTTTTCCATTGCTCTCGGAATTCTGGTGAAGTTTAAAAATGCTTTGGAACTTTTACATTGTACTCAGAATTCTGCTGAAGTTTAAAAATGCTTCGGAACTTTTCCATTGTTCTCGGAATTTTGCTGGCATTTAAAAATGGTTCCGAACTCTTCCATTGTTCTCGGAATTCTGCTGACGTTTAAAAATGGTTCGGAACTCTTCAATAATTCTCAGAATTCTGCTGTAGTTTAAAAATGCTTTGGAACTCTTCCATTGTTCTCGGAATTCTGCTGAAGTTTAAAAATGCTTCCGAACTCGTCCACTGTTCTCGGAATTCCGCTGAAGTTTAAAAATGCTTTGGAACTCTACCATTGTTCTCAGAATTAAGTTGACATTTAAAAATGCTTTGGAACTTTGACATTGTCCTTTTAATTCTGCTGACGTTTATAAATGCTTTGGAACTCTTCCATTGTTCTCTGAATTCTGCTGATGTTTAAAAAATGCTTCAGAACACTCCCATTGTTCTCGGAATTCAGCTGAAGTTTAAAAATGCTTCGGAACTCTTCCATTGTTCTTGGTATTCCGCTGAAGTTTAAAAATTCTTCGGACCTCTTCCATTGTTCTCAGAATTTTGCTGACATTTAAAAATGCTTTGGAACTCTTCCATTGTTCTCGGAATTCCGCTGAAGTTTAAAAATGCTTTTGAACTTTTCCATTGCTCTCGGAATTCTGCTGAAGTTTAAAAATGCATCCGAACTCTTCCATTGTTCTCAGAATTCCGCTGAAGTTTAAAAATGCTTCGGAACTCTTCCATTGTTCACGGAATTCCGCTGACGTTTATTAATGCTTTGGAACTCTTCCATTGTTCTCGGAATTTTACTGATGTTTAAAAATGCTTCGGAACTCTTCCATTGTTCTCGGAAGTCTGCTAGCGTTTAAAAATGGTTCTGAACTCTTCCATTGTACTCGGAATTCTGCTGACGTTTAAAAATGGTTCGGAACTCTTCCATTGTTCTCGGAATTCTGCTGACGTTTAAAAATGCTTCAGAACACTCCCATTGTTCTCGGAATTCCACAGAAGTTTAAAAATGCTTTGGAACTCTTCCATTGTTCTCGGAATTTTGCTGACATTTAAAAATGCTTCGGAACTCTTCCATTGTTCTCAGAATTCTGCTGCCGTTTAAAAATGGTTCCGAACTCTTCCATTGTTCTCGGCATTCTGCTGACGTTTAAAAATGGTTTGGAACTCTTCAATTGTTCTCAGAATTCTGCTGTAGTTTAAAAATGCTTTGGAACTCTTCCATTGTTCTCAGAATTAAGTTGACATTTAAAAATGCTTTGGAACTTTGACATTGTCCTTTTAATTCTGCTGACATTTATAAATGCTTTGGAACTCTTCCATTGTTCTCTGAATTCTGCTGATGTTTAAAAAATGCTTCAGAACACTCCCATTGTTCTCGGAATTCCGCTGAAATTTAAAAATGCTTCGGAACTCTTCCATTGTTCTTGGTATTCCGCTGAAGTTTAAAAATTCTTCGGACCTCTTCCATTGTTCTCAGAATTTTGCTGACATTTAAAAATGCTTTGGAACTCTTCCATTGTTCTCGGAATTCCGCTGAAGTTTAAAAATGCTTTTGAACTTTTCCATTGCTCTCGGAATTCTGCTGAAGTTTAAAAATGCATCCGAACTCTTCCATTGTTCTCAGAATTCCGCTGAAGTTTAAAAATGCTTCGGAACTCTTCCATTGTTCTCAGAATTCCGCTGAAGGTTAAAAATTCTTCTGAACTTTTCCATTGCTCTCGGAATTCTGCTGAAGTTTAAAAATGCTTCGGAACTCTTCCATTGTTCACGGAATTCCGCTGACGTTTATTAATGCTTTGGAACTCTTCCATTGTTCTCGGAATTTTACTGATGTTTAAAAATGCTTCGGAACTCTTCCATTGTTCTCGGAAGTCTGCTAGCGTTTAAAAATGGTTCTGAACTCTTTCATTGTTCTCGGAATTCTGCTGATGTTTAAAAATGGTTCGGAACTCTTCCATTGTTCTCGGAATTCTGCTGACGTTTAAAAATGCTTCAGAACACTCCCATTGTTCTCGGAATTCCACAGAAGTTTAAAAATGCTTCGGAACTCTTCCATTGTTCTCGGTATTCCGCTGAAGTTTAAAAATGCTTCGGACCTCTTCCATTGTTCTCGGAATTTTGCTGACATTTAAAAATGCTTCGGAACTCTTCCATTGTTCTCAGAATTCTGCTGCCGTTTAAAAATGGTTCCGAACTCTTCCATTGTTCTCGGCATTCTGCTGACGTTTAAAAATGGTTTGGAACTCTTCAATTGTTCTCAGAATTCTGCTGTAGTTTAAAAATGCTTTGGAACTCTTCCATTGTTCTCAGAATTAAGTTGACATTTAAAAATGCTTTGGAACTTTGACATTGTCCTTTTAATTCTGCTGACGTTTATAAATGCTTTGGAACTCTTCCATTGTTCTCTGAATTCTGCTGATGTTTAAAAAATGCTTCAGAACACTCCCATTGTTCTCGGAATTCCGCTGAAGTTTAAAAATGCTTCGGAACTCTTCCATTGTTCTTGGTATTCCGCTGAAGTTTAAAAATTCTTCGGACCTCTTCCATTGTTCTCAGAATTTTGCTGACATTTAAAAATGCTTTGGAACTCTTCCATTGTTCTCGGAATTCCGCTGAAGTTTAAAAATGCTTTTGAACTTTTCCATTGCTCTCGGAATTCTGCTGAAGTTTAAAAATGCATCCGAACTCTTCCATTGTTCTCAGAATTCCGCTGAAGTTTAAAAATGCTTCGGAACTCTTCCATTGTTCTCAGAATTCCGCTGAAGGTTAAAAATTCTTCTGAACTTTTCCATTGCTCTCGGAATTCTGCTGAAGTTTAAAAATGCTTCGGAACTCTTCCATTGTTCACGGAATTCCGCTGACGTTTATTAATGCTTTGGAACTCTTCCATTGTTCTCGGAATTTTACTGATGTTTAAAAATGCTTCGGAACTCTTCCATTGTTCTCGGAAGTCTGCTAGCGTTTAAAAATGGTTCTGAACTCTTTCATTGTTCTCGGAATTCTGCTGATGTTTAAAAATGGTTCGGAACTCTTCCATTGTTCTCGGAATTCTGCTGACGTTTAAAAATGCTTCAGAACACTCCCATTGTTCTCGGAATTCCACAGAAGTTTAAAAATGCTTCGGAACTCTTCCATTGTTCTCGGTATTCCGCTGAAGTTTAAAAATGCTTCGGACCTCTTCCATTGTTCTCGGAATTTTGCTGACATTTAAAAATGCTTCGGAACTCTTCCATTGTTCTCAGAATTCTGCTGCCGTTTAAAAATGGTTCCGAACTCTTCCATTGTTCTCGGCATTCTGCTGACGTTTAAAAATGGTTTGGAACTCTTCAATTGTTCTCAGAATTCTGCTGTAGTTTAAAAATGCTTTGGAACTCTTCCATTGTTCTCAGAATTAAGTTGACATTTAAAAATGCTTTGGAACTTTGACATTGTCCTTTTAATTCTGCTGACGTTTATAAATGCTTTGGAACTCTTCCATTGTTCTCTGAATTCTGCTGATGTTTAAAAAATGCTTCAGAACACTCCCATTGTTCTCGGAATTCCGCTGAAGTTTAAAAATGCTTCGGAACTCTTCCATTGTTCTTGGTATTCCGCTGAAGTTTAAAAATTCTTCGGACCTCTTCCATTGTTCTCAGAATTTTGCTGACATTTAAAAATGCTTTGGAACTCTTCCATTGTTCTCGGAATTCCGCTGAAGTTTAAAAATGCTTTTGAACTTTTCCATTGCTCTCGGAATTCTGCTGAAGTTTAAAAATGCATCCGAACTCTTCCATTGTTCTCAGAATTCCGCTGAAGGTTAAAAATTCTTCTGAACTTTTCCATTGCTCTCGGAATTCTGCTGAAGTTTAAAAATTCTTCCGAACCCTTCCATTGTTCGAAGAATTCCGCTGAAGTTTAAAAATGCTTCGGAACTCTTCCATTGTTCTCAGAATTCCGCTGACATTTAAAAATGCTTCGGAACTTTTCCTTTGTTCTCGGAATTCTGCTGACGTTTATTTATGCTTTGGAACTCTTCCATTGTTCTCGGAAATCTGCTGACGTTTAAAAATGCTTCCGAACTCGTCCATTGTTCTCGGAATTCCGCTGAAGTTTAAAAATGCTTTGGAACTCTTCCATTGCTCTCGGAATTAAGCTGACATTTAAAAATGCTTCAGAACTCTCCCATTGTTCTCGGAATTAAGCTGACATTTAAAAATGCTTTGGAACTTTTCCATTGCTCTCGGAAATCTGGTGAAGTTTAAAAATTCTTTGGAACTTTTACATTGTACTCAGAATTCTGCTGAAGTTTAAAAATGCTTCGGAACTTTTCCATTGTTCTTGCAATTTTGCTGGCGTTTAAAAATGGTTCCGAACTCTTCCATTGTTCTCGGAATTCTGCTGACGTTTAAAAATGGTTCGGAACTCTTCAATAATTCTCAGAATTCTGCTGTAGTTTAAAAATGCTTTGGAACTCTTCCATTGTTCTCGGAATTCTGCTGAAGTTTAAAAATGCTTCCGAACTCGTCCACTGTTCTCGGAATTCCGCTGAAGTTTAAAAATGCTTCGGAACTCTTCCATTGTTCACGGAATTCCGCTGACGTTTATTAATGCTTTGGAACTCTTCCATTGTTCTCGGAATTTTACTGATGTTTAAAAATGCTTCGGAACTCTTCCATTGTTCTCGGAAGTCTGCTAGCGTTTAAAAATGGTTCTGAACTCTTTCATTGTTCTCGGAATTCTGCTGACGTTTAAAAATGGTTCGGAACTCTTCCATTGTTCTCGGAATTCTGCTGACATTTAAAAATGCTTCAGAACACTCCCATTGTTCTCGGAATTCCACAGAAGTTTAAAAATGCTTCGGAACTCTTCCATTGTTCTCGGTATTCCGCTGAAGTTTAAAAATGCTTCGGACCTCTTCCATTGTTCTCGGAATTTTGCTGACATTTAAAAATGCTTCGGAACTCTTCCATTGTTCTCAGAATTCTGCTGCCGTTTAAAAATGGTTCCGAACTCTTCCATTGTTCTCGGCATTCTGCTGACGTTTAAAAATGGTTTGGAACTCTTCAATTGTTCTCAGAATTCTGCTGTAGTTTAAAAATGGTTTGGAACTCTTCCATTGTTCTCGGAATTCCGCTAAAGTTTAAAAATGCTTTTGAACTTTTCCAGTGCTCTCGGAATTCTGCTGAAGTTTAAAAATACATCCGAACTCTTCCATTGTTCTCAGAATTCCGCTGAAGTTTAAAAATGCTTCGGACCTCTTCCATTGTTCTCGGAATTCTGCTGGCGTTTAAAAATGGTTCCGAAGTTTTCCATTGTTCTCGGAATTCTGCTGGCGTTTAAAAATGGTTCGGAACTCTTCCATTGTTCTCAGAATTCTGCTCACATTTAAAAATGGTTCGGAACTCTTCAATAATTCTCAGAATTCTGCTGTAGTTTAAAAATGCTTTGGAACTCTTCCATTGTTATCGGAATTCTGCTGAAGTTTAAAAATGCTTCCGAACTCGTCCATTGTTCTCGGAATTCCGCTGAAGTTTAAAAATGCTTTGGAACTCTTCCATTGCTCTCGGAATTAAGCTGACATTTAAAAATGCTTCAGAACTCTCCCATTGTTCTCGGAATTAAGCTGACATTTAAAAATTCTTTGGAACTTTTCCATTGCTCTCGGAATTCTGGTGAAGTTTAAAAATGCTTTGGAACTTTTACATTGTACTCAGAATTCTGCTGAAGTTTAAAAATGCTTCGGAACTTTTCCATTGTTCTCGGAATTTTGCTGGCATTTAAAAATGGTTCCGAACTCTTCCATTGTTCTCGGAATTCTGCTGACGTTTAAAAATGGTTCGGAACTCTTCAATAATTCTCAGAATTCTGCTGTAGTTTAAAAATGCTTTGGAACTCTTCCATTGTTCTCGGAATTCTGCTGAAGTTTAAAAATGCTTCCGAAGTCGTCCACTGTTCTCGGAATTCCGCTGAAGTTTAAAAATGCTTTGGAACTCTACCATTGTTCTCAGAATTAAGTTGACATTTAAAAATGCTTTGGAACTTTGACATTGTCCTTTTAATTCTGCTGACGTTTATAAATGCTTTGGAACTCTTCCATTGTTCTCTGAATTCTGCTGATGTTTAAAAAATGCTTCAGAACACTCCCATTGTTCTCGGAATTCAGCTGAAGTTTAAAAATGCTTCGGAACTCTTCCATTTTTCTTGGTATTCCGCTGAAGTTTAAAAATTCTTCGGACCTCTTCCATTGTTCTCAGAATTTTGCTGACATTTAAAAATGCTTTGGAACTCTTCCATTGTTCTCGGAATTCCGCTGAAGTTTAAAAATGCTTTTGAACTTTTCCATTGCTCTCGGAATTCTGCTGAAGTTTAAAAATGCATCCGAACTCTTCCATTGTTCTCAGAATTCCGCTGAAGTTTAAAAATGCTTCGGAACTCTTCCATTGTTCACGGAATTCCGCTGACGTTTATTAATGCTTTGGAACTCTTCCATTGTTCTCGGAATTTTACTGATGTTTAAAAATGCTTCGGAACTCTTCCATTGTTCTCGGAAGTCTGCTAGCGTTTAAAAATGGTTCTGAACTCTTCCATTGTACTCGGAATTCTGCTGACGTTTAAAAATGGTTCGGAACTCTTCCATTGTTCTCGGAATTCTGCTGACGTTTAAAAATGCTTCAGAACACTCCCATTGTTCTCGGAATTCCACAGAAGTTTAAAAATGCTTCGGAACTCTTCCATTGTTCTCGGTATTCCGCTGAAGTTTAAAAATGCTTCGGACCTCTTCCATTGTTCTCGGAATTTTGCGGACATTTAAAAATGCTTCGGAACTCTTCAATTGTTCTCAGAATTCTGCTGCCGTTTAAAAATGGTTCCGAACTCTTCCATTGTTCTCGGAATTCTGCTGACGTTTAAAAATGGTTTGGAACTATTCAATTGTTCTCAGAATTCTGCTGTAGTTTAAAAATGCTTTGGAACTCTTCCATTGTTCTCGGAATTCCGCTAAAGTTTAAAAATGCTTTTGAACTTTTCCAGTGCTCTCGGAATTCTGCTGAAGTTTAAAAATACATCCGAACTCTTCCATTGTTCTCAGAATTCCGCTGAAGTTTAAAAATGCTTCGGACCTCTTCCATTGTTCTCGGAATTCTGCTGGCGTTTAAAAATGGTTCCGAACTCTTCCATTGTTCTCGGAATTCTGCTGGCGTTTAAAAATGGTTCGGAACTCTTCCATTGTTCTCAGAATTCTTCTCACATTTAAAAATGGTTCGGAACGCTTCAATAATTCTCAGAATTCTGCTGTAGTTTAAAAATGCTTTGGAACTCTTCCATTGTTATCGGAATTCTGCTGAAGTTTAAAAATGCTTCCGAACTCGTCCATTGTTCTCGGAATTCCGCTGAAGTTTAAAAATGCTTCGGAACTCTCCCATTGTTCTCGGAATTAAGCTGACATTTAAAAATGCTTTGGAACTTTTCCATTGCTCTCGGAATTCTGGTGAAGTTTAAAAATGCTTTGGAACTTTTACATTGTACTCAGAATTCTGCTGAAGTTTAAAAATGCTTCGGAACTTTTCCATTGTTCTCGGAATTTTGCTGGCGTTTAAAAATGGTTCCGAACTCTTCCATTGTTCTCGGAATTCTGCTGACGTTTAAAAATGGTTGGGAACTCTTCCATTGTTCTCGGAATTCCGCTGACATTTAAAAATGCTTCGGTACTTTTCCATTGTTCTCGGAATTCTGCTGACGTTTATAAATGCTTTGGAACTCTTCCATTGTTCTCGGAATTCTGCTGACGTTTAAAAATGCTTCAGAACAATCCCATTGTTCTTGCAATTCCACTGAAGTTTAAAAATGCTTTTGAACTTTTCCATTGCTCTCGGAATTCAGCTGAAGATTAAAAATGCTTTGGAACTCTTCCATTGTTCTCGGAATTCTGCTGAAGTTTAAAAATGCTTCGGAACTCTCACATTGTTCTCGGAATTCCGCTGAAGTTTAAAAATGCTTCGGAACTCTTCCATTGTTCTCGGTATTCTGCTGAAGTTTAAAAATACTTCGGAACTCTCCCATTGTTTTCGGAATTCTGCTTTCGTTTAAAAATGGTTCCGAACTCTTTCATTGTTCTCGGAACTCTGCTGACGTTTAAAAATGGTTCGGAACTCTTCAATAATTCTCAGAATTCTGCTGTAGTTTAAAAATGCTTTGGAACTCTTCCATTGTTCTTGGAATCCTGCTGAAGTTTAAAAATGCTTCCAAACTCGTCCATTGTTCTCGGAATTCCGCTGAAGTTTAAAAATGCTTCGGAACTCTCCCATTGTTCTCGGAATTGAGCTGACATTTAAAAATGCTTTGGAACTTTTCCTTTGCTCTCGGAATTCTGGTGAAGTTTAAAAATGCTTTGGAACTTTTCCATTGTACTCAGAAATCTGCTGAAGTTTAAAAATGCTTCGGAACTTTTCCATTGTTCTCGGAATTTTGCTGGCGCTTAAAAATGGTTCCGAACTCTTCCATTGTTCTCGGAATTAAGCTGACATTTAAAAATGCTTTGGAACTTTCCCATTGTCCATGGAATTCTGCTGACGTTTATAAATGCTATGGAACTCTTCCATTGTTCTCGGAATTCTGCTGACGTTTAAAAATGCTTCAGAACACTCCCATTGTTCTCGGAATTCCGCTGAAGTTTAAAAATGCTTCGGAACTCTTCCATTGTTCTTGGTATTCCGCTGAAGTTTAAAAATTCTTCGGACCTCTTCCATTGTTCTCAGAATTTTGCTGACATTTAAAAATGCTTTGGAACTCTTCCATTGTTCTCGGAATTCCGCTGAAGTTTAAAAATGCTTTTGAACTTTTCCATTGCTCTCGGAATTCTGCTGAAGTTTAAAAATGCATCCGAACTCTTCCATTGTTCTCAGAATTCCGCTGAAGTTTAAAAATGCTTCGGAACTCTTCCATTGTTCACGGAATTCCGCTGACGTTTATTAATGCTTTGGAACTCTTCCATTGTTATCGGAATTTTACTGATGTTTAAAAATGCTTCGGAACTCTTCCATTGTTCTCGGAAGTCTGCTAGCGTTTAAAAATGGTTCTGAACTCTTCCATTGTACTCGGAATTCTGCTGACGTTTAAAAATGGTTCGGAACTCTTCCATTGTTCTCGGAATTCTGCTGACGTTTAAAAATGCTTCAGAACACTCCCATTGTTCTCGGAATTCCACAGAAGTTTAAAAATGCTTCGGAACTCTTCCATTGTTCTCGGTATTCCGCTGAAGTTTAAAAATGCTTCGGACCTCTTCCATTGTTCTCGGAATTTTGCGGACATTTAAAAATGCTTCGGAACTCTTCCATTGTTCTCAGAATTCTGCTGCCGTTTAAAAATGGTTCCGAACTCTTCCATTGTTCTCGGAATTCTGCTGACGTTTAAAAATGGTTTGGAACTATTCAATTGTTCTCAGAATTCTGCTGTAGTTTAAAAATGCTTTGGAACTCTTCCATTGTTCTCGGAATTCCGCTAAAGTTTAAAAATGCTTTTGAACTTTTCCAGTGCTCTCGGAATTCTGCTGAAGTTTAAAAATACATCCGAACTCTTCCATTGTTCTCAGAATTCCGCTGAAGTTTAAAAATGCTTCGGACCTCTTCCATTGTTCTCGGAATTCTGCTGGCGTTTAAAAATGGTTCCGAACTCTTCCATTGTTCTCGGAATTCTGCTGGCGTTTAAAAATGGTTCGGAACTCTTCCATTGTTCTCAGAATTCTGCTCACATTTAAAAATGGTTCGGAACTCTTCAATAATTCTCAGAATTCTGCTGTAGTTTAAAAATGCTTTGGAACTCTTCCATTGTTATCGGAATTCTGCTGAAGTTTAAAAATGCTTCCGAACTCGTCCATTGTTCTCGGAATTCCGCTGAAGTTTAAAAATGCTTCGGAACTCTCCCATTGTTCTCGGAATTAAGCTGACATTTAAAAATGCTTTGGAACTTTTCCATTGCTCTCGGAATTCTGGTGAAGTTTAAAAATGCTTTGGAACTTTTACATTGTACTCAGAATTCTGCTGAAGTTTAAAAATGCTTCGGAACTTTTCCATTGTTCTCGGAATTTTGCTGGCGTTTAAAAATGGTTCCGAACTCTTCCATTGTTATCGGAATTCTGCTGACGTTTAAAAATGGTTGGGAACTCTTCCATTGTTCTCGGAATTCCGCTGACATTTAAAAATGCTTCGGTACTTTTCCATTGTTCTCGGAATTCTGCTGACGTTTATAAATGCTTTGGAACTCTTCCATTGTTCTCGGAATTCTGCTGACGTTTAAAAATGCTTCAGAACAATCCCATTGTTCTTGCAATTCCACTGAAGTTTAAAAATGCTTTTGAACTTTTCCATTGCTCTCGGAATTCAGCTGAAGATTAAAAATGCTTTGGAACTCTTCCATTGTTCTCGGAATTCTGCTGAAGTTTAAAAATGCTTCGGAACTCTCACATTGTTCTCGGAATTCCGCTGAAGTTTAAAAATGCTTCGGAACTCTTCCATTGTTCTCGGTATTCTGCTGAAGTTTAAAAATACTTCGGAACTCTCCCATTGTTCTCGGAATTCTGCTTTCGTTTAAAAATGGTTCCGAACTCTTTCATTGTTCTCGGAACTCTGCTGACGTTTAAAAATGGTTCGGAACTCTTCAATAATTCTCAGAATTCTGCTGTAGTTTAAAAATGCTTTGGAACTCTTCCATTGTTCTTGGAATCCTGCTGAAGTTTAAAAATGCTTCCAAACTCGTCCATTGTTCTCGGAATTCCGCTGAAGTTTAAAAATGCTTCGGAACTCTCCCATTGTTCTCGGAATTGAGCTGACATTTAAAAATGCTTTGGAACTTTTCCTTTGCTCTCGGAATTCTGGTGAAGTTTAAAAATGCTTTGGAACTTTTCCATTGTACTCAGAAATCTGCTGAAGTTTAAAAATGCTTCGGAACTTTTCCATTGTTCTCGGAATTTTGCTGGCGCTTAAAAATGGTTCCGAACTCTTCCATTGTTCTCGGAATTAAGCTGACATTTAAAAATGCTTTGGAACTTTCCCATTGTCCATGGAATTCTGCTGACGTTTATAAATGCTATGGAACTCTTCCATTGTTCTCGGAATTCTGCTAACGTTTAAAAATGCTTCAGAACACTCCCATTGTTCTCGGAATTCCGCTGAAGTTTAAAAATGCTTCGGAACTCTTCCATTATTCTCGGTATTCCGCTGAAGTTTAAAAATGCTTCGGACCTCTTCTATTGTTCTCGGAATTTTGCTGACATTTAAAAATGCTTCGGAACTCTTCCATTGTTCTCAGAATTCTGCTGCCGTTTAAAAATGGTTTCCGAACTCTTCCATTGTTCTCGGCTTTCTGCTGACGTTTAAAAATGGTTTGGAACTCTTCAATTTTTCTCAGAATTCTGCTGTAGTTTAAAAATGCTTTGGAACTCTTCCATTGTTCTCGGAATTCCGCTAAAGTTTAAAAATGCTTTTGAACTTTTCCAGTGCTCTCGGAATTCTGCTGAAGTTTAAAAATACATCCGAACTCTTCCATTGTTCTCAGAATTCCGCTGAAGTTTAAAAATGCTTCGGAACTCTTCCATTGTTCACGGAATTCCGCTGATGTTTATTAATGCTTTGGAACTCTTCCATTGTTCTCGGAATTTTACTGATGTTTAAAAATGCTTCGGAACTCTTCCATTGTTCTCGGAAGTCTGCTAGCGTTTAAAAATTGTTCTGAACTCTTCCATTGTTTTCGGAATTCTGCTGACGTTTAAAAATGGTTCAGAACTCTTCCATTGTTCTCGGAATTCTGCTGACGTTTAAAAATGCTTCAGAACACTCCCATTGTTCTCGGAATTCCACAGAAGTTTAAAAACTCTTTGGAACTCTTCCATTGTTCTCGTAATTCTGCTGACATTTAAAAATGCTTCGGAACTTTTCCATTGTTCTCTGAATTCTGCTGACGTTTATTAATGTTTTGGAACTCTTCCATTGTTCTCGGAATTCTGCTGACATTTAAAAATGCTTCAGAACACTCCCATTGTTCTCAGAATTCCGCTGAAGTTTAAAAATGCTTCGGAACTCTTCCATTATTCTCGGTATTCCGCTGAAGTTTAAAAATGTTTCGGACCTCTTCCATTGTTCTCGGAATTTTGCTGACGTTTAAAAATGCTTCGGAACTCTTCCATTGTTCTCGAAATTCCTTTGAAGTTTAAAAATGCTTCCGAACTCTTCCATTGTTCTCGGAATTTCGCAGAAGTTTAAAATTGCTTTGGAACTCTTCCATTGTTCTCGGAATTCCGCTGACGTTTAAAAATGCTTCAGAACTCTTCCATTGTTCTCGAAATTCCACTGAAGTTTTAAAATTCTCCGGAACTGTTCCATTATTCTCAGAATTCCGCTGACATTTAAAAATGCTTTGGAACTCTTCCATTGTTCTCGGAATTCTGCTGGCGTTTAAAAATACTTCGTAACTTTTCCATTGTTCTCGGAATTCTGCTGACGTTTATTAATGTTTTGGAACTCTTCCATTGTTCTCGGAATTCTGCTGACATTTAAAAATGCTTCAGAACACTCCCATTGTTCTCAGAATTCCGCTGAAGTTTAAAAATGCTTCGGAACTCTTCCATTGTTCTCGTTATTCCGCTGAAGTTTAAAAATGCTTCGGACCTCTTCCATTGTTCTCGGAATTTTGCTGACGTTTAAAAATGCTTCGGAACTCTTCCATTGTTCTCGAAATTCCTTTGAAGTTTAAAAATGCTTCCGAACTCTTCCATTGTTCTCGGATTTTCGCAGAAGTTTAAAATTGCTTTGGAACTCTTCCATTGTTCTCGGAATTCCGCTGATGTTTAAAAATGCTTCAGAACTCTTCCATTGTTCTCGGTATTCCGCTGAAGTTAAAAAATGCTTCGTACCTCTTCCATTGTTCTCGGAATTTTACTGATGTTTAAAAATGCTTCGGAACTCTTCCATTGTTCTCGGAAGTCTGCTAGCGTTTAAAAATGGTTCTGAACTCTTCCATTGTTCTCGGAATTCTGCTGACGTTTAAAAATGGTTCGGAACTCTTCCATTGTTCTCGGAATTCTGCTGACGTTTAAAATTGCTTCAGAACACTCCCATTGTTCTCGGAATTCCACAGAAGTTTAAAAATGCTTCGGAACTCTTCCATTGTTCTCGGTATTCCGCTGAAGTTTAAAAATTCTTTGGAACTCTTCCATTGTTCTCGTAATTCCGCTGACATTTAAAAATGCTTCGAAACTTTTCCATTGTTCTCGGAATTCTGCTGACGTTTATTAATGTTTTGGAACTCTTCCATTGTTCTCGGAATTCTGCTGACATTTAAAAATGCTTCAGAACACTCCCATTGTTCTCAGAATTCCGCTGAAGTTTAAAGATGCTTCGGAACTCTTCCATTATTCTCGGTATTCCGCTGAAGTTTAAAAATGCTTCGGACCTCTTCCATTGTTCTCGGAATTTTGCTGACGTTTAAAAATGCTTCGGAACTCTTCCATTGTTTTCGAAATTCCCTTGAAGTTTAAAAATGCTTCCGAACTCTTCCATTTTTCTCGGAATTTCGCTGAAGTTTTAAAATTCTCCGGAACTGTTCCATTATTCTCAGAATTCCGCTGACATTTAAAAATGCTTCGGAACTCTTCCATTGTTCTCGGAATTCTGCTGGCGTTTAAAAATGGTTCCGAACACTTCCACTGTTCTCACAATTCTGCTGACGTTTAAAAATGGTTCGGAACTCTTCAATAATTCTCAGAATTCTGCTGTAGTTTAAAAATGCTTTGGAACTCTTCCATTGTTCTCGGAATTCTGCTGACGTTTAAAAATGCTTCATAACACTCCCATTGTTCTCGGAATTCCGCTGAAGTTTAAAAATGCTTCGGAACTCTTCCATTGTTCTCGGTATTCCGCTGAAGTTAAAAAATGCTTCGGAACTCTTCCATTGTTCTCGGATTTTTGCTGACATTTAAAAATGCTTCGGGACTCTTCCATTGTTCTCGGAATTCTGCTGGCGTTTAAAAATGGTTCCGAACTCTTCCATTGTTCTCGGCATTCTGCTGACGTTAAAAAATGCTTCGGAACTCTTCCAATGTTCTCGGAATTCTGCTGGAGTTTAAAAATGCTTCGGAACCCTTCCATTGATCCCGGAATTATGCTCACATTTAAAAATGGTTCGGAACTCTTCAATAATTCTCAGAATTCTGCTGTAGTTTAAAAATGCTTTGGAACTCTTCCATTGTTCTCGGAATTCCGCTGAAGTTTAAAAATGCTTCGGAACTCTTCCATTGTTCTCGGTATTCCGCTGAAGTTTAAAAATACTTCGGAACTCTCCCATTGTTCTCGGAATTCTGCTAGCGTTTAAAAATGGTTCGGAACTCTTCCATTGTTCTCGGAATTTTACTGATGTTTAAAAATGCTTCGGAACTCTTCCATTGTTCTCGGAAGTCTGCTAGCGTTTAAAAATGGTTCTGAACTCTTTCATTGTTCTCGGAATTCTGCTGACGTTTAAAAATGGTTCGGAACTCTTCCATTGTTCTCGGAATTCTGCTGACATTTAAAAATGCTTCAGAACACTCCCATTGTTCTCGGAATTCCACAGAAGTTTAAAAATGCTTCGGAACTCTTCCATTGTTCTCGGTATTCCGCTGAAGTTTAAAAATGCTTCGGACCTCTTCCATTGTTCTCGGAATTTTGCTGACATTTAAAAATGCTTCGGAACTCTTCCATTGTTCTCAGAATTCTGCTGCCGTTTAAAAATGGTTCCGAACTCTTCCATTGTTCTCGGCATTCTGCTGACGTTTAAAAATGGTTTGGAACTCTTCAATTGTTCTCAGAATTCTGCTGTAGTTTAAAAATGGTTTGGAACTCTTCCATTGTTCTCGGAATTCCGCTAAAGTTTAAAAATGCTTTTGAACTTTTCCAGTGCTCTCGGAATTCTGCTGAAGTTTAAAAATACATCCGAACTCTTCCATTGTTCTCAGAATTCCGCTGAAGTTTAAAAATGCTTCGGACCTCTTCCATTGTTCTCGGAATTCTGCTGGCGTTTAAAAATGGTTCGGAACTCTTCCATTGTTCTCAGAATTCTGCTCACATTTAAAAATGGTTCGGAACTCTTCAATAATTCTCAGAATTCTGCTGTAGTTTAAAAATGCTTTGGAACTCTTCCATTGTTATCGGAATTCTGCTGAAGTTTAAAAATGCTTCCGAACTCGTCCATTGTTCTCGGAATTCCGCTGAAGTTTAAAAATGCTTTGGAACTCTTCCATTGCTCTCGGAATTAAGCTGACATTTAAAAATGCTTCAGAACTCTCCCATTGTTCTCGGAATTAAGCTGACATTTAAAAATGCTTTGGAACTTTTCCATTGCTCTCGGAATTCTGGTGAAGTTTAAAAATGCTTTGGAACTTTTACATTGTACTCAGAATTCTGCTGAAGTTTAAAAATGCTTCGGAACTTTTCCATTGTTCTCGGAATTCTGCTGACATTTAAAAATGGTTGGGAACTCTTCCATTGTTCTCGGAATTCCGCTGACATTTAAAAATGCTTCGGTACTTTTCCATTGTTCTCGGAATTCTGCTGACGTTTATAAATGCTTTGGAACTCTTCCATTGTTCTCGGAATTCTGCTGACGTTTAAAAATGCTTCAGAACAATCCCATTGTTCTTGCAATTCCACTGAAGTTTAAAAATGCTTTTGAACTTTTCCATTGCTCTCGGAATTCAGCTGAAGTTTAAAAATGCTTTGGAACTCTTCCATTGTTCTCGGAATTCTGCTGAAGTTTAAAAATGCTTCGGAACTCTCACATTGTTCTCGGAATTCCGCTGAAGTTTAAAAATGCTTCGGAACTCTTCCATTGTTCTCGGTATTCTGCTGAAGTTTAAAAATACTTCGGAACTCTCCCATTGTTCTCGGAATTCTGCTTTCGTTTAAAAATGGTTCCGAACTCTTCCATTGTTCTCGGAACTCTGCTGACGTTTAAAAATGGTTCGGAACTCTTCAATAATTCTCAGAATTCTGCTGTAGTTTAAAAATGCTTTGGAACTCTTCCATTGTTCTCGGAATCCTGCTGAAGTTTAAAAATGCTTCCAAACTCGTCCATTGTTCTCGGAATTCCGCTGAAGTTTAAAAATGCTTCGGAACTCTCCCATTGTTCTCGGAATTGAGCTGACATTTAAAAATGCTTTGGAACTTTTCCTTTGCTCTCGGAATTCTGGTGAAGTTTAAAAATGCTTTGGAACTTTTCCATTGTACTCAGAAATCTGCTGAACTTTAAAAATGCTTCGGAACTTTTCCATTGTTCTCGGAATTTTGCTGGCGCTTAAAAATGGTTCCGAACTCTTCCATTGTTCTCGGAATTAAGCTGACATTTAAAAATGCTTTGGAACTTTCCCATTGTCCATGGAATTCTGCTGACGTTTATAAATGCTATGGAACTCTTCCATTGTTCTCGGAATTCTGCTGACGTTTAAAAATGCTTCAGAACACTCCCATTGTTCTCGGAATTCCGCTGAAGTTTAAAAATGCTTCGGAACTCTTCCATTGTTCTTGGTATTCCGCTGAAGTTTAAAAATTCTTCGGACCTCTTCCATTGTTCTCAGAATTTTGCTGACATTTAAAAATGCTTTGGAACTCTTCCATTGTTCTCGGAATTCCGCTGAAGTTTAAAAATGCTTTTGAACTTTTCCATTGCTCTCGGAATTCTGCTGAAGTTTAAAAATGCATCCGAACTCTTCCATTGTTCTCAGAATTCCGCTGAAGTTTAAAAATGCTTCGGAACTCTTCCATTGTTCACGGAATTCCGCTGACGTTTATTAATGCTTTGGAACTCTTCCATTGTTCTCGGAATTTTACTGATGTTTAAAAATGCTTCGGAACTCTTCCATTGTTCTCGGAAGTCTGCTAGCGTTTAAAAATGGTTCTGAACTCTTCCATTGTACTCGGAATTCTGCTGACGTTTAAAAATGGTTCGGAACTCTTCCATTGTTCTCGGAATTCTGCTGACGTTTAAAAATGCTTCAGAACACTCCCATTGTTCTCGGAATTCCACAGAAGTTTAAAAATGCTTCGGAACTCTTCCATTGTTCTCGGTATTCCGCTGAAGTTTAAAAATGCTTCGGACCTCTTCCATTGTTCTCGGAATTTTGCGGACATTTAAAAATGCTTCGGAACTCTTCCATTGTTCTCAGAATTCTGCTGCCGTTTAAAAATGGTTCCGAACTCTTCCATTGTTCTCGGAATTCTGCTGACGTTTAAAAATGGTTTGGAACTATTCAATTGTTCTCAGAATTCTGCTGTAGTTTAAAAATGCTTTGGAACACTTCCATTGTTCTCGGAATTCCGCTAAAGTTTAAAAATGCTTTTGAACTTTTCCAGTGCTCTCGGAATTCTGCTGAAGTTTAAAAATACATCCGAACTCTTCCATTGTTCTCAGAATTCCGCTGAAGTTTAAAAATGCTTCGGACCTCTTCCATTGTTCTCGGAATTCTGCTGGCGTTTAAAAATGGTTCCGAACTCTTCCATTGTTCTCGGAATTCTGCTGGCGTTTAAAAATGGTTCGGAACTCTTCCATTGTTCTCAGAATTCTGCTCACATTTAAAAATGGTTCGGAACTCTTCAATAATTCTCAGAATTCTGCTGTAGTTTAAAAATGCTTTGGAACTCTTCCATTGTTATCGGAATTCTGCTGAAGTTTAAAAATGCTTCCGAACTCGTCCATTGTTCTCGGAATTCCGCTGAAGTTTAAAAATGCTTCGGAACTCTCCCATTGTTCTCGGAATTAAGCTGACATTTAAAAATGCTTTGGAACTTTTCCATTGCTCTCGGAATTCTGGTGAAGTTTAAAAATGCTTTGGAACTTTTACATTGTACTCAGAATTCTGCTGAAGTTTAAAAATGCTTCGGAACTTTTCCATTGTTCTCGGAATTTTGCTGGCGTTTAAAAATGGTTCCGAACTCTTCCATTGTTCTCGGAATTCTGCTGACGTTTAAAAATGGTTGGGAACTCTTCCATTGTTCTCGGAATTCCGCTGACATTTAAAAATGCTTCGGTACTTTTCCATTGTTCTCGGAATTCTGCTGACGTTTATAAATGCTTTGGAACTCTTCCATTGTTCTCGGAATTCTGCTGACGTTTAAAAATGCTTCAGAACAATCCCATTGTTCTTGCAATTCCACTGAAGTTTAAAAATGCTTTTGAACTTTTCCATTGCTCTCGGAATTCAGCTGAAGATTAAAAATGCTTTGGAACTCTTCCATTGTTCTCGGAATTCTGCTGAAGTTTAAAAATGCTTCGGAACTCTCACATTGTTCTCGGAATTCCGCTGAAGTTTAAAAATGCTTCGGAACTCTTCCATTGTTCTCGGTATTCTGCTGAAGTTTAAAAATACTTCGGAACTCTCCCATTGTTCTCGGAATTCTGCTTTCGTTTAAAAATGGTTCCGAACTCTTTCATTGTTCTCGGAACTCTGCTGACGTTTAAAAATGGTTCGGAACTCTTCAATAATTCTCAGAATTCTGCTGTAGTTTAAAAATGCTTTGGAACTCTTCCATTGTTCTTGGAATCCTGCTGAAGTTTAAAAATGCTTCCAAACTCGTCCATTGTTCTCGGAATTCCGCTGAAGTTTAAAAATGCTTCGGAACTCTCCCATTGTTCTCGGAATTGAGCTGACATTTAAAAATGCTTTGGAACTTTTCCTTTGCTCTCGGAATTCTGGTGAAGTTTAAAAATGCTTTGGAACTTTTCCATTTTACTCAGAAATCTGCTGAAGTTTAAAAATGCTTCGGAACTTTTCCATTGTTCTCGGAATTTTGCTGGCGCTTAAAAATGGTTCCGAACTCTTCCATTGTTCTCGGAATTAAGCTGACATTTAAAAATGCTTTGGAACTTTCCCATTGTCCATGGAATTCTGCTGACGTTTATAAATGCTATGGAACTCTTCCATTGTTCTCGGAATTCTGCTAACGTTTAAAAATGCTTCAGAACACTCCCATTGTTCTCGGAATTCCGCTGAAGTTTAAAAATGCTTCGGAACTCTTCCATTATTCTCGGTATTCCGCTGAAGTTTAAAAATGCTTCGGACCTCTTCTATTGTTCTCGGAATTTTGCTGACATTTAAAAATGCTTCGGAACTCTTCCATTGTTCTCAGAATTCTGCTGCCGTTTAAAAATGGTTTCCGAACTCTTCCATTGTTCTCGGCTTTCTGCTGACGTTTAAAAATGGTTTGGAACTCTTCAATTTTTCTCAGAATTCTGCTGTAGTTTAAAAATGCTTTGGAACTCTTCCATTGTTCTCGGAATTCCGCTAAAGTTTAAAAATGCTTTTGAACTTTTCCAGTGCTCTCGGAATTCTGCTGAAGTTTAAAAATACATCCGAACTCTTCCATTGTTCTCAGAATTCCGCTGAAGTTTAAAAATGCTTCGGAACTCTTCCATTGTTCACGGAATTCCGCTGATGTTTATTAATGCTTTGGAACTCTTCCATTGTTCTCGGAATTTTACTGATGTTTAAAAATGCTTCGGAACTCTTCCATTGTTCTCGGAAGTCTGCTAGCGTTTAAAAATTGTTCTGAACTCTTCCATTGTTCTCGGAATTCTGCTGACGTTTAAAAATGGTTCAGAACTCTTCCATTGTTCTCGGAATTCTGCTGACGTTTAAAAATGCTTCAGAACACTCCCATTGTTCTCGGAATTCCACAGAAGTTTAAAAACTCTTTGGAACTCTTCCATTGTTCTCGTAATTCTGCTGACATTTAAAAATGCTTCGGAACTTTTCCATTGTTCTCTGAATTCTGCTGACGTTTATTAATGTTTTGGAACTCTTCCATTGTTCTCGGAATTCTGCTGACATTTAAAAATGCTTCAGAACACTCCCATTGTTCTCAGAATTCCGCTGAAGTTTAAAAATGCTTCGGAACTCTTCCATTATTCTCGGTATTCCGCTGAAGTTTAAAAATGTTTCGGACCTCTTCCATTGTTCTCGGAATTTTGCTGACGTTTAAAAATGCTTCGGAACTCTTCCATTGTTCTCGAAATTCCTTTGAAGTTTAAAAATGCTTCCGAACTCTTCCATTGTTCTCGGAATTTCGCAGAAGTTTAAAATTGCTTTGGAACTCTTCCATTGTTCTCGGAATTCCGCTGACGTTTAAAAATGCTTCAGAACTCTTCCATTGTTCTCGAAATTCCACTGAAGTTTTAAAATTCTCCGGAACTGTTCCATTATTCTCAGAATTCCGCTGACATTTAAAAATGCTTTGGAACTCTTCCATTGTTCTCGGAATTCTGCTGGCGTTTAAAAATACTTCGTAACTTTTCCATTGTTCTCGGAATTCTGCTGACGTTTATTAATGTTTTGGAACTCTTCCATTGTTCTCGGAATTCTGCTGACATTTAAAAATGCTTCAGAACACTCCCATTGTTCTCAGAATTCCGCTGAAGTTTAAAAATGCTTCGGAACTCTTCCATTGTTCTCGTTATTCCGCTGAAGTTTAAAAATGCTTCGGACCTCTTCCATTGTTCTCGGAATTTTGCTGACGTTTAAAAATGCTTCGGAACTCTTCCATTGTTCTCGAAATTCCTTTGAAGTTTAAAAATGCTTCCGAACTCTTCCATTGTTCTCGGATTTTCGCAGAAGTTTAAAATTGCTTTGGAACTCTTCCATTGTTCTCGGAATTCCGCTGATGTTTAAAAATGCTTCAGAACTCTTCCATTGTTCTCGGTATTCCGCTGAAGTTAAAAAATGCTTCGTACCTCTTCCATTGTTCTCGGAATTTTACTGATGTTTAAAAATGCTTCGGAACTCTTCCATTGTTCTCGGAAGTCTGCTAGCGTTTAAAAATGGTTCTGAACTCTTCCATTGTTCTCGGAATTCTGCTGACGTTTAAAAATGGTTCGGAACTCTTCCATTGTTCTCGGAATTCTGCTGACGTTTAAAATTGCTTCAGAACACTCCCATTGTTCTCGGAATTCCACAGAAGTTTAAAAATGCTTCGGAACTCTTCCATTGTTCTCGGTATTCCGCTGAAGTTTAAAAATTCTTTGGAACTCTTCCATTGTTCTCGTAATTCCGCTGACATTTAAAAATGCTTCGAAACTTTTCCATTGTTCTCGGAATTCTGCTGACGTTTATTAATGTTTTGGAACTCTTCCATTGTTCTCGGAATTCTGCTGACATTTAAAAATGCTTCAGAACACTCCCATTGTTCTCAGAATTCCGCTGAAGTTTAAAGATGCTTCGGAACTCTTCCATTATTCTCGGTATTCCGCTGAAGTTTAAAAATGCTTCGGACCTCTTCCATTGTTCTCGGAATTTTGCTGACGTTTAAAAATGCTTCGGAACTCTTCCATTGTTTTCGAAATTCCCTTGAAGTTTAAAAATGCTTCGGAACTCTTCCATTGTTCTCGGAATTTCGCTGAAGTTTTAAAATTCTCCGGAACTGTTCCATTATTCTCAGAATTCCGCTGACATTTAAAAATGCTTCGGAACTCTTCCATTGTTCTCGGAATTCTGCTGGCGTTTAAAAATGGTTCCGAACACTTCCACTGTTCTCACAATTCTGCTGACGTTTAAAAATGGTTCGGAACTCTTCAATAATTCTCAGAATTCTGCTGTAGTTTAAAAATGCTTTGGAACTCTTCCATTGTTCTCGGAATTCTGCTGACGTTTAAAAATGCTTCATAACACTCCCATTGTTCTCGGAATTCCGCTGAAGTTTAAAAATGCTTCGGAACTCTTCCATTGTTCTTGGTATTCCGCTGAAGTTAAAAAATGCTTCGGAACTCTTCCATTGTTCTCGGATTTTTGCTGACATTTAAAAATGCTTCGGGACTCTTCCATTGTTCTCGGAATTCTGCTGGCGTTTAAAAATGGTTCCGAACTCTTCCATTGTTCTCGGCATTCTGCTGACGTTAAAAAATGCTTCGGAACTCTTCCAATGTTCTCGGAATTCTGCTGGAGTTTAAAAATGCTTCGGAACCCTTCCATTGATCCCGGAATTATGCTCACATTTAAAAATGGTTCGGAACTCTTTAATAATTCTCAGAATTCTGCTGTAGTTTAAAAATGCTTTGGAACTCTTCCATTGTTCTCGGAATTCCGCTGAAGTTTAAAAATGCTTCGGAACTCTTCCATTGTTCTCGGTATTCCGCTGAAGTTTAAAAATACTTCGGAACTCTCCCATTGTTCTCGGAATTCTGCTAGCGTTTAAAAATGGTTCTGAACTCTTCCATTGTTCTCGGAATTCTGCTGACGTTTAAAAATGGTTCGGAACTCTTCAATAATTCTCAGAATTCTGCTGTAGTTTAAAAATGCTTTGGAACTCTTCCATTGTTCTCGGAATTCTGCTGAAGTTTAAAAATGCTTCCGAACTCGTCCACTGTTCTCGGAATTCCGCTGAAGTTTAAAAATGCTTCGGAACTCTTCCATTGTTCACGGAATTCCGCTGACGTTTATTAATGCTTTGGAACTCTTCCATTGTTCTCGGAATTTTACTGATGTTTAAAAATGCTTCGGAACTCTTCCATTGTTCTCGGAAGTCTGCTAGCGTTTAAAAATGGTTCTGAACTCTTTCATTGTTCTCGGAATTCTGCTGACGTTTAAAAATGGTTCGGAACTCTTCCATTGTTCTCGGAATTCTGCTGACATTTAAAAATGCTTCAGAACACTCCCATTGTTCTCGGAATTCCACAGAAGTTTAAAAATGCTTCGGAACTCTTCCATTGTTCTCGGTATTCCGCTGAAGTTTAAAAATGCTTCGGACCTCTTCCATTGTTCTCGGAATTTTGCTGACATTTAAAAATGCTTCGGAACTCTTCCATTGTTCTCAGAATTCTGCTGCCGTTTAAAAATGGTTCCGAACTCTTCCATTGTTCTCGGCATTCTGCTGACGTTTAAAAATGGTTTGGAACTCTTCAATTGTTCTCAGAATTCTGCTGTAGTTTAAAAATGGTTTGGAACTCTTCCATTGTTCTCGGAATTCCGCTAAAGTTTAAAAATGCTTTTGAACTTTTCCAGTGCTCTCGGAATTCTGCTGAAGTTTAAAAATACATCCGAACTCTTCCATTGTTCTCAGAATTCCGCTGAAGTTTAAAAATGCTTCGGACCTCTTCCATTGTTCTCGGAATTCTGCTGGCGTTTAAAAATGGTTCGGAACTCTTCCATTGTTCTCAGAATTCTGCTCACATTTAAAAATGGTTCGGAACTCTTCAATAATTCTCAGAATTCTGCTGTAGTTTAAAAATGCTTTGGAACTCTTCCATTGTTATCGGAATTCTGCTGAAGTTTAAAAATGCTTCCGAACTCGTCCATTGTTCTCGGAATTCCGCTGAAGTTTAAAAATGCTTTGGAACTCTTCCATTGCTCTCGGAATTAAGCTGACATTTAAAAATGCTTCAGAACTCTCCCATTGTTCTCGGAATTAAGCTGACATTTAAAAATGCTTTGGAACTTTTCCATTGCTCTCGGAATTCTGGTGAAGTTTAAAAATGCTTTGGAACTTTTACATTGTACTCAGAATTCTGCTGAAGTTTAAAAATGCTTCGGAACTTTTCCATTGTTCTCGGAATTTTGCTGGCATTTAAAAATGGTTCCGAACTCTTCCATTGTTCTCGGAATTCTGCTGACGTTTAAAAATGGTTCGGAACTCTTCAATAATTCTCAGAATTCTGCTGTAGTTTAAAAATGCTTTGGAACTCTTCCATTGTTCTCGGAATTCTGCTGAAGTTTAAAAATGCTTCCGAACTCGTCCACTGTTCTCGGAATTCCGCTGAAGTTTAAAAATGCTTTGGAACTCTACCATTGTTCTCAGAATTAAGTTGACATTTAAAAATGCTTTGGAACTTTGACATTGTCCTTTTAATTCTGCTGACGTTTATAAATGCTTTGGAACTCTTCCATTGTTCTCTGAATTCTGCTGATGTTTAAAAAATGCTTCAGAACACTCCCATTGTTCTCGGAATTCAGCTGAAGTTTAAAAATGCTTCGGAACTCTTCCATTGTTCTTGGTATTCCGCTGAAGTTTAAAAATTCTTCGGACCTCTTCCATTGTTCTCAGAATTTTGCTGACATTTAAAAATGCTTTGGAACTCTTCCATTGTTCTCGGAATTCCGCTGAAGTTTAAAAATGCTTTTGAACTTTTCCATTGCTCTCGGAATTCTGCTGAAGTTTAAAAATGCATCCGAACTCTTCCATTGTTCTCAGAATTCCGCTGAAGTTTAAAAATGCTTCGGAACTCTTCCATTGTTCACGGAATTCCGCTGACGTTTATTAACGCTTTGGAACTCTTCCATTGTTCTCGGAATTTTACTGATGTTTAAAAATGCTTCGGAACTCTTCCATTGTTCTCGGAAGTCTGCTAGCGTTTAAAAATGGTTCTGAACTCTTCCATTGTACTCGGAATTCTGCTGACGTTTAAAAATGGTTCGGAACTCTTCCATTGTTCTCGGAATTCTGCTGACGTTTAAAAATGCTTCAGAACACTCCCATTGTTCTCGGAATTCCACAGAAGTTTAAAAATGCTTCGGAACTCTTCCATTGTTCTCGGTATTCCGCTGAAGTTTAAAAATGCTTCGGACCTCTTCCATTGTTCTCGGAATTTTGCGGACATTTAAAAATGCTTCGGAACTCTTCCATTGTTCTCAGAATTCTGCTGCCGTTTAAAAATGGTTCCGAACTCTTCCATTGTTCTCGGAATTCTGCTGACGTTTAAAAATGGTTTGGAACTATTCAATTGTTCTCAGAATTCTGCTGTAGTTTAAAAATGCTTTGGAACTCTTCCATTGTTCTCGGAATTCCGCTAAAGTTTAAAAATGCTTTTGAACTTTTCCAGTGCTCTCGGAATTCTGCTGAAGTTTAAAAATACATCCGAACTCTTCCATTGTTCTCAGAATTCCGCTGAAGTTTAAAAATGCTTCGGACCTCTTCCATTGTTCTCGGAATTCTGCTGGCGTTTAAAAATGGTTCCGAACTCTTCCATTGTTCTCGGAATTCTGCTGGCGTTTAAAAATGGTTCGGAACTCTTCCATTGTTCTCAGAATTCTGCTCACATTTAAAAATGGTTCGGAACTCTTCAATAATTCTCAGAATTCTGCTGTAGTTTAAAAATGCTTTGGAACTCTTCCATTGTTATCGGAATTCTGCTGAAGTTTAAAAATGCTTCCGAACTCGTCCATTGTTCTCGGAATTCCGCTGAAGTTTAAAAATGCTTCGGAACTCTCCCATTGTTCTCGGAATTAAGCTGACATTTAAAAATGCTTTGGAACTTTTCCATTGCTCTCGGAATTCTGGTGAAGTTTAAAAATGCTTTGGAACTTTTACATTGTACTCAGAATTCTGCTGAAGTTTAAAAATGCTTCGGAACTTTTCCATTGTTCTCGGAATTTTGCTGGCGTTTAAAAATGGTTCCGAACTCTTCCATTGTTCTCGGAATTCTGCTGACATTTAAAAATGGTTGGGAACTCTTCCATTGTTCTCGGAATTCCGCTGACATTTAAAAATGCTTCGGTACTTTTCCATTGTTCTCGGAATTCTGCTGACATTTATAAATGCTTTGGAACTCTTCCATTGTTCTCGGAATTCTGCTGACGTTTAAAAATGCTTCAGAACAATCCCATTGTTCTTGCAATTCCACTGAAGTTTAAAAATGCTTTTGAACTTTTCCATTGCTCTCGGAATTCAGCTGAAGTTTAAAAATGCTTTGGAACTCTTCCATTGTTCTCGGAATTCTGCTGAAGTTTAAAAATGCTTCGGAACTCTCACATTGTTCTCGGAATTCCGCTGAAGTTTAAAAATGCTTCGGAACTCTTCCATTGTTCTCGGTATTCTGCTGAAGTTTAAAAATACTTCGGAACTCTCCCATTGTTCTCGGAATTCTGCTTTCGTTTAAAAATGGTTCCGAACTCTTCCATTGTTCTCGGAACTCTGCTGACGTTTAAAAATGGTTCGGAACTCTTCAATAATTCTCAGAATTCTGCTGTAGTTTAAAAATGCTTTGGAACTCTTCCATTGTTCTCGGAATCCTGCTGAAGTTTAAAAATGCTTCCAAACTCGTCCATTGTTCTCGGAATTCCGCTGAAGTTTAAAAATGCTTCGGAACTCTCCCATTGTTCTCGGAATTGAGCTGACATTTAAAAATGCTTTGGAACTTTTCCTTTGCTCTCGGAATTCTGGTGAAGTTTAAAAATGCTTTGGAACTTTTCCATTGTACTCAGAAATCTGCTGAACTTTAAAAATGCTTCGGAACTTTTCCATTGTTCTCGGAATTTTGCTGGCGCTTAAAAATGGTTCCGAACTCTTCCATTGTTCTCGGAATTAAGCTGACATTTAAAAATGCTTTGGAACTTTCCCATTGTCCATGGAATTCTGCTGACGTTTATAAATGCTATGGAACTCTTCCATTGTTCTCGGAATTCTGCTGACGTTTAAAAATGCTTCAGAACACTCCCATTGTTCTCGGAATTCCGCTGAAGTTTAAAAATTCTTCGGACCTCTTCCATTGTTCTCAGAATTTTGCTGACATTTAAAAATGCTTTGGAACTCTTCCATTGTTCTCGGAATTCCGCTGAAGTTTAAAAATGCTTTTGAACTTTTCCATTGCTCTCGGAATTCTGCTGAAGTTTAAAAATGCATCCGAACTCTTCCATTGTTCTCAGAATTCCGCTGAAGTTTAAAAATGCTTCGGAACTCTTCCATTGTTCACGGAATTCCGCTGACGTTTATTAATGCTTTGGAACTCTTCCATTGTTCTCGGAATTTTACTGATGTTTAAAAATGCTTCGGAACTCTTCCATTGTTCTCGGAAGTCTGCTAGCGTTTAAAAATGGTTCTGAACTCTTCCATTGTACTCGGAATTCTGCTGACGTTTAAAAATGGTTCGGAACTCTTCCATTGTTCTCGGAATTCTGCTGACGTTTAAAAATGCTTCAGAACACTCCCATTGTTCTCGGAATTCCACAGAAGTTTAAAAATGCTTCGGAACTCTTCCATTGTTCTCGGTATTTTGCGGACATTTAAAAATGCTTCGGAACTCTTCCATTGTTCTCAGAATTCTGCTGCCGTTTAAAAATGGTTCCGAACTCTTCCATTGTTCTCGGAATTCTGCTGACGTTTAAAAATGGTTTGGAACTATTCAATTGTTCTCAGAATTCTGCTGTAGTTTAAAAATGCTTTGGAACTCTTCCATTGTTCTCGGAATTCCGCTAAAGTTTAAAAATGCTTTTGAACTTTTCCAGTGCTCTCGGAATTCTGCTGAAGTTTAAAAATACATCCGAACTCTTCCATTGTTCTCAGAATTCCGCTGAAGTTTAAAAATGCTTCGGACCTCTTCCATTGTTCTCGGAATTCTGCTGGCGTTTAAAAATGGTTCCGAACTCTTCCATTGTTCTCGGAATTCTGCTGGCGTTTAAAAATGGTTCGGAACTCTTCCATTGTTCTCAGAATTCTGCTCACATTTAAAAATGGTTCGGAACTCTTCAATAATTCTCAGAATTCTGCTGTAGTTTAAAAATGCTTTGGAACTCTTCCATTGTTATCGGAATTCTGCTGAAGTTTAAAAATGCTTCCGAACTCGTCCATTGTTCTCGGAATTCCGCTGAAGTTTAAAAATGCTTCGGAACTCTCCCATTGTTCTCGGAATTAAGCTGACATTTAAAAATGCTTTGGAACTTTTCCATTGCTCTCGGAATTCTGGTGAAGTTTAAAAATGCTTTGGAACTTTTACATTGTACTCAGAATTCTGCTGAAGTTTAAAAATGCTTCGGAACTTTTCCATTGTTCTCGGAATTTTGCTGGCGTTTAAAAATGGTTCCGAACTCTTCCATTGTTCTCGGAATTCTGCTGACATTTAAAAATGGTTGGGAACTCTTCCATTGTTCTCGGAATTCCGCTGACATTTAAAAATGCTTCGGTACTTTTCCATTGTTCTCGGAATTCTGCTGACGTTTATAAATGCTTTGGAACTCTTCCATTGTTCTCGGAATTCTGCTGACGTTTAAAAATGCTTCAGAACAATCCCATTGTTCTTGCAATTCCACTGAAGTTTAAAAATGCTTTTGAACTTTTCCATTGCTCTCGGAATTCAGCTGAAGTTTAAAAATGCTTTGGAACTCTTCCATTGTTCTCGGAATTCTGCTGAAGTTTAAAAATGCTTCGGAACTCTCACATTGTTCTCGGAATTCCGCTGAAGTTTAAAAATGCTTCGGAACTCTTCCATTGTTCTCGGTATTCTGCTGAAGTTTAAAAATACTTCGGAACTCTCCCATTGTTCTCGGAATTCTGCTTTCGTTTAAAAATGGTTCCGAACTCTTCCATTGTTCTCGGAACTCTGCTGACGTTTAAAAATGGTTCGGAACTCTTCAATAATTCTCAGAATTCTGCTGTAGTTTAAAAATGCTTTGGAACTCTTCCATTGTTCTCGGAATCCTGCTGAAGTTTAAAAATGCTTCCAAACTCGTCCATTGTTCTCGGAATTCCGCTGAAGTTTAAAAATGCTTCGGAACTCTCCCATTGTTCTCGGAATTGAGCTGACATTTAAAAATGCTTTGGAACTTTTCCTTTGCTCTCGGAATTCTGGTGAAGTTTAAAAATGCTTTGGAACTTTTCCATTGTACTCAGAAATCTGCTGAACTTTAAAAATGCTTCGGAACTTTTCCATTGTTCTCGGAATTTTGCTGGCGCTTAAAAATGGTTCCGAACTCTTCCATTGTTCTCGGAATTAAGCTGACATTTAAAAATGCTTTGGAACTTTCCCATTGTCCATGGAATTCTGCTGACGTTTATAAATGCTATGGAACTCTTCCATTGTTCTCGGAATTCTGCTGACGTTTAAAAATGCTTCAGAACACTCCCATTGTTCTCGGAATTCCGCTGAAGTTTAAAAATGCTTCGGAACTCTTCCATTGTTCTTGGTATTCCGCTGAAGTTTAAAAATTCTTCGGACCTCTTCCATTGTTCTCAGAATTTTGCTGACATTTAAAAATGCTTTGGAACTCTTCCATTGTTCTCGGAATTCCGCTGAAGTTTAAAAATGCTTTTGAACTTTTCCATTGCTCTCGGAATTCTGCTGAAGTTTAAAAATGCATCCGAACTCTTCCATTGTTCTCAGAATTCCGCTGAAGTTTAAAAATGCTTCGGAACTCTTCCATTGTTCACGGAATTCCGCTGACGTTTATTAATGCTTTGGAACTCTTCCATTGTTCTCGGAATTTTACTGATGTTTAAAAATGCTTCGGAACTCTTCCATTGTTCTCGGAAGTCTGCTAGCGTTTAAAAATGGTTCTGAACTCTTCCATTGTACTCGGAATTCTGCTGACGTTTAAAAATGGTTCGGAACTCTTCCATTGTTCTCGGAATTCTGCTGACGTTTAAAAATGCTTCAGAACACTCCCATTGTTCTCGGAATTCCACAGAAGTTTAAAAATGCTTCGGAACTCTTCCATTGTTCTCGGTATTCCGCTGAAGTTTAAAAATGCTTCGGACCTCTTCCATTGTTCTCGGAATTTTGCGGACATTTAAAAATGCTTCGGAACTCTTCCATTGTTCTCAGAATTCTGCTGCCGTTTAAAAATGGTTCCGAACTCTTCCATTGTTCTCGGAATTCTGCTGACGTTTAAAAATGGTTTGGAACTATTCAATTGTTCTCAGAATTCTGCTGTAGTTTAAAAATGCTTTGGAACTCTTCCATTGTTCTCGGAATTCCGCTAAAGTTTAAAAATGCTTTTGAACTTTTCCAGTGCTCTCGGAATTCTGCTGAAGTTTAAAAATACATCCGAACTCTTCCATTGTTCTCAGAATTCCGCTGAAGTTTAAAAATGCTTCGGACCTCTTCCATTGTTCTCGGAATTCTGCTGGCGTTTAAAAATGGTTCCGAACTCTTCCATTGTTCTCGGAATTCTGCTGGCGTTTAAAAATGGTTCGGAACTCTTCCATTGTTCTCAGAATTCTGCTCACATTTAAAAATGGTTCGGAACTCTTCAATAATTCTCAGAATTCTGCTGTAGTTTAAAAATGCTTTGGAACTCTTCCATTGTTATCGGAATTCTGCTGAAGTTTAAAAATGCTTCCGAACTCGTCCATTGTTCTCGGAATTCCGCTGAAGTTTAAAAATGCTTCGGAACTCTCCCATTGTTCTCGGAATTAAGCTGACATTTAAAAATGCTTTGGAACTTTTCCATTGCTCTCGGAATTCTGGTGAAGTTTAAAAATGCTTTGGAACTTTTACATTGTACTCAGAATTCTGCTGAAGTTTAAAAATGCTTCGGAACTTTTCCATTGTTCTCGGAATTTTGCTGGCGTTTAAAAATGGTTCCGAACTCTTCCATTGTTCGCGGAATTCTGCTGACGTTTAAAAATGGTTGGGAACTCTTCCATTGTTCTCGGAATTCCGCTGACATTTAAAAATGCTTCGGTACTTTTCCATTGTTCTCGGAATTCTGCTGACGTTTATAAATGCTTTGGAACTCTTCCATTGTTCTCGGAATTCTGCTGACGTTTAAAAATGCTTCAGAACAATCCCATTGTTCTTGCAATTCCACTGAAGTTTAAAAATGCTTTTGAACTTTTCCATTGCTCTCGGAATTCAGCTGAAGATTAAAAATGCTTTGGAACTCTTCCATTGTTCTCGGAATTCTGCTGAAGTTTAAAAATGCTTCGGAACTCTCACATTGTTCTCGGAATTCCGCTGAAGTTTAAAAATGCTTCGGAACTCTTCCATTGTTCTCGGTATTCTGCTGAAGTTTAAAAATACTTCGGAACTCTCCCATTGTTCTCGGAATTCTGCTTTCGTTTAAAAATGGTTCCGAACTCTTTCATTGTTCTCGGAACTCTGCTGACGTTTAAAAATGGTTCGGAACTCTTCAATAATTCTCAGAATTCTGCTGTAGTTTAAAAATGCTTTGGAACTCTTCCATTGTTCTTGGAATCCTGCTGAAGTTTAAAAATGCTTCCAAACTCGTCCATTGTTCTCGGAATTCCGCTGAAGTTTAAAAATGCTTCGGAACTCTCCCATTGTTCTCGGAATTGAGCTGACATTTAAAAATGCTTTGGAACTTTTCCTTTGCTCTCGGAATTCTGGTGAAGTTTAAAAATGCTTTGGAACTTTTCCATTGTACTCAGAAATCTGCTGAAGTTTAAAAATGCTTCGGAACTTTTCCATTGTTCTCGGAATTTTGCTGGCGCTTAAAAATGGTTCCGAACTCTTCCATTGTTCTCGGAATTAAGCTGACATTTAAAAATGCTTTGGAACTTTCCCATTGTCCATGGAATTCTGCTGACGTTTATAAATGCTATGGAACTCTTCCATTGTTCTCGGAATTCTGCTAACGTTTAAAAATGCTTCAGAACACTCCCATTGTTCTCGGAATTCCGCTGAAGTTTAAAAATGCTTCGGAACTCTTTCATTATTCTCGGTATTCCGCTGAAGTTTAAAAATGCTTCGGACCTCTTCTATTGTTCTCGGAATTTTGCTGACATTTAAAAATGCTTCGGAACTCTTCCATTGTTCTCAGAATTCTGCTGCCGTTTAAAAATGGTTTCCGAACTCTTCCATTGTTCTCGGCTTTCTGCTGACGTTTAAAAATGGTTTGGAACTCTTCAATTTTTCTCAGAATTCTGCTGTAGTTTAAAAATGCTTTGGAACTCTTCCATTGTTCTCGGAATTCCGCTAAAGTTTAAAAATGCTTTTGAACTTTTCCAGTGCTCTCGGAATTCTGCTGAAGTTTAAAAATACATCCGAACTCTTCAATTGTTCTCAGAATTCCGCTGAAGTTTAAAAATGCTTCGGAACTCTTCCATTGTTCACGGAATTCCGCTGATGTTTATTAATGCTTTGGAACTCTTCCTTTGTTCTCGGAATTTTACTGATGTTTAAAAATGCTTCGGAACTCTTCCATTGTTCTCGGAAGTCTGCTAGCGTTTAAAAATGGTTCTGAACTCTTCCATTGTTCTCGGAATTCTGCTGACGTTTAAAAATGGTTCAGAACTCTTCCATTGTTCTCGGAATTCTGCTGACGTTTAAAAATGCTTCAGAACACTCCCATTGTTCTCGGAATTCCACAGAAGTTTAAAAATGCTTCGGAACTCTTCCATTGTTCTCGGTATTCCGCTGAAGTTTAAAAACTCTTTGGAACTCTTCCATTGTTCTCGTAATTCTGCTGACATTTAAAAATGCTTCGGAACTTTTCCATTGTTCTCGGAATTCTGCTGACGTTTATTAATGTTTTGGAACTCTTCCATTGTTCTCGGAATTCTGCTGACATTTAAAAATGCTTCAGAACACTCCCATTGTTCTCAGAATTCCGCTGAAGTTTAAAAATGCTTCGGAACTCTTCCATTATTCTCGGTATTCCGCTGAAGTTTAAAAATGTTTCGGACCTCTTCCATTGTTCTCGGAATTTTGCTGACGTTTAAAAATGCTTCGGAACTCTTCCATTGTTCTCGAAATTCCTTTGAAGTTTAAAAATGCTTCCGAACTCTTCCATTGTTCTCGGAATTTCGCAGAAGTTTAAAATTGCTTTGGAACTCTTCCATTGTTCTCGGAATTCCGCTGACGTTTAAAAATGCTTCAGAACTCTTCCATTGTTCTCGAAATTCCACTGAAGTTTTAAAATTCTCCGGAACTGTTCCATTATTCTCAGAATTCCGCTGACATTTAAAAATGCTTTGGAACTCTTCCATTGTTCTCGGAATTCTGCTGGCGTTTAAAAATACTTCGTAACTTTTCCATTGTTCTCGGAATTCTGCTGACGTTTATTAATGTTTTGGAACTCTTCCATTGTTCTCGGAATTCTGCTGACATTTAAAAATGCTTCAGAACACTCCCATTGTTCTCAGAATTCCGCTGAAGTTTAAAAATGCTTCGGAACTCTTCCATTGTTCTCGTTATTCCGCTGAAGTTTAAAAATGCTTCGGACCTCTTCCATTGTTCTCGGAATTTTGCTGACGTTTAAAAATGCTTCGGAACTCTTCCATTGTTCTCGAAATTCCTTTGAAGTTTAAAAATGCTTCCGAACTCTTCCATTGTTCTCGGATTTTCGCAGAAGTTTAAAATTGCTTTGGAACTCTTCCATTGTTCTCGGAATTCCGCTGATGTTTAAAAATGCTTCAGAACTCTTCCATTGTTCTCGGTATTCCGCTGAAGTTAAAAAATGCTTCGTACCTCTTCCATTGTTCTCGGAATTTTACTGATGTTTAAAAATGCTTCGGAACTCTTCCATTGTTCTCGGAAGTCTGCTAGCGTTTAAAAATGGTTCTGAACTCTTCCATTGTTCTCGGAATTCTGCTGACGTTTAAAAATGGTTCGGAACTCTTCCATTGTTCTCGGAATTCTGCTGACGTTTAAAATTGCTTCAGAACACTCCCATTGTTCTCGGAATTCCACAGAAGTTTAAAAATGCTTCGGAACTCTTCCATTGTTCTCGGTATTCCGCTGAAGTTTAAAAATTCTTTGGAACTCTTCCATTGTTCTCGTAATTCCGCTGACATTTAAAAATGCTTCGAAACTTTTCCATTGTTCTCGGAATTCTGCTGACGTTTATTAATGTTTTGGAACTCTTCCATTGTTCTCGGAATTCTGCTGACATTTAAAAATGCTTCAGAACACTCCCATTGTTCTCAGAATTCCGCTGAAGTTTAAAGATGCTTCGGAACTCTTCCATTATTCTCGGTATTCCGCTGAAGTTTAAAAATGCTTCGGACCTCTTCCATTGTTCTCGGAATTTTGCTGACGTTTAAAAATGCTTCGGAACTTTTCCATTGTTTTCGAAATTCCCTTGAAGTTTAAAAATGCTTCCGAACTCTTCCATTGTTCTCGGAATTTCGCTGAAGTTTTAAAATTCTCCGGAACTGTTCCATTATTCTCAGAATTCCGCTGACATTTAAAAATGCTTCGGAACTCTTCCATTGTTCTCGGAATTCTGCTGGCGTTTAAAAATGGTTCCGAACACTTCCACTGTTCTCACAATTCTGCTGACGTTTAAAAATGGTTCGGAACTCTTCAATAATTCTCAGAATTCTGCTGTAGTTTAAAAATGCTTTGGAACTCTTCCATTGTTCTCGGAATTCTGCTGACGTTTAAAAATGCTTCATAACACTCCCATTGTTCTCGGAATTCCGCTGAAGTTTAAAAATGCTTCGGAACTCTTCCATTGTTCTCGGTATTCCGCTGAAGTTAAAAAATGCTTCGGAACTCTTCCATTGTTCTCGGATTTTTGCTGACATTTAAAAATGCTTCGGGACTCTTCCATTGTTCTCGGAATTCTGCTGGCGTTTAAAAATGGTTCCGAACTCTTCCATTGTTCTCGGCATTCTGCTGACGTTAAAAAATGCTTCGGAACTCTTCCAATGTTCTCGGAATTCTGCTGGAGTTTAAAAATGCTTCGGAACCCTTCCATTGTTCCCGGAATTCTGCTCACATTTAAAAATGGTTCGGAACTCTTCAATAATTCTCAGAATTCTGCTGTAGTTTAAAAATGCTTTGGAACTCTTCCATTGTTCTCGGAATTCCGCTGAAGTTTAAAAATGCTTCGGAACTCTTCCATTGTTCTCGGTATTCCGCTGAAGTTTAAAAATACTTCGGAACTCTCCCATTGTTCTCGGAATTCTGCTAGCGTTTAAAAATGGTTCTGAACTCTTCCATTGTTCTCGGAATTCTGCTGACATTTAAAAATGGTTCGGAACTCTTCAATAATTCTCAGAATTCTGCTGTAGTTTAAAAATGCTTTGGAACACTTCCATTGTTCTCGGAATTCTGCTGAAGTTTAAAAATGCTTCCAAAGTCGTCCATTGTTGTCGGAATTCCGCTGAAGTTTAAAAATGCTTCGGAACTCTCCCATTGTTATCGGAATTAAGCTGACATTTAAAAATGCTTTGGAACTTTTCCTTTGCTCTCGGAATTCTGGTGAAGTTTAAAAATGCTTTGGAACTTTTCCATTGTACTCAGAAATCTGCTGAAGTTTAAAAATGCTTCGGAACTTTTCCATTGTTCTCGGAATTTTGCTGGCGTTTAAAAATGGTTCCGAACTCTTCCATTGTTCTCGGAATTAAGCTGACATTTAAAAATGCTTTGGAACTTTCCCATTGTCCATGGAATTCTGCTGACGTTTATAAATGCTTTGGAACTCTTCCATTGTTCTCGGAATTCTGCTGACGTTTAAAAATGCTTCAGAACACTCCCATTGTTCTCGGAATTCCGCTGAAGTTTAAAAATGCTTTTGAACTTTTCCAGTGCTCTCGGAATTCTGCTGAAGTTTAAAAATGCATCCGAACTCTTCCATTGTTCTCAGAATTCCGCTGAAGTTTAAAAATGCTTCGGACCTCTTCCATTGTTCTCGGAATTCTGCTGGCGTTTAAAAATGGTTCCGAACTCTTCCATTGTTCTCGGAATTCTGCTGAAGTTTAAAAATAGTTCGGAACTCTTCCATTGTCCTCGGAATTCCGCTGACATTTAAAAATGCTTCGGAACTTTTCCTTTGTTCTCGGAATTCTGCTGACGTTTATAATTTCTTCGGACCTCTTCCATTGTTCTCGGATTTTTGCTGACATTTAAAAATGCTTCGGGACTCTTCCATTGTTCTCGGATTTTTGCTGACATTTAAAAATGCTTCGGGACTCTTCCATTGTTCTTGGAATTCTGCTGGCGTTTAAAAATGGTTCCGAACTCTTCCATTGTTATCGGCATTCTGCTGACATTTAAAAATGCTTCGGAACTCTTCCATTGTTATCGGCATTCTGCTGACATTTAAAAATGCTTCGGAACTCTTCCATTGTTCTCGGAATTCTGCTGGAGTTTAAAAAATTTTTGGAACTGTTCCATTGTTCTCAGAATTCTGCTCACATTTAAAAATGGTTCGGAACTCTTCAATAATTCTCAGAATTCTGCTGTAGTTTAAAAATGCTTCGGAACTCTTCCATTGTTCTCAGAATTAAGCTGACATTTAAAAATGCTTTGGAACTTTCCCATTGTTCTCTGAATTCTGCTGACATTTATAAATGCTTTGGAACTCTTCCATTGTTCTCGGAATTCTGCTGACGTTTAAAAATGGTTCGGAACTCTTCCATTGTTCTCGGAATTCTGCTGACGTTTAAAAATGCTTCAGAACACTCCCATTGTTCTCGGAATTCCACAGAAGTTTAAAAATGCTTCGGAACTCTTCCATTGTTCTCGGTATTCCGCTGAAGTTTAAAAATGCTTCGGACCTCTTCCATTGTTCTCGGAATTTTGCTGACGTTTAAAAATGCTTCGGAACTCTTCCATTGTTCTCGAAATTCCTTTGAAGTTTAAAAATGCTTCCGAACTCTTCCATTGTTCTCTGAATTTCGCAGAAGTTTAAAATTGCTTTGGAACTCTTCCATTGTTCTCGGAATTCCGCTGACGTTTAAAAATACTTCAGAACTCTTCCATTGTTCTCGAAATTCCACTGAAGTTTTAAAATTCTCCGGAACTGTTCCATTATTCTCAGAATTCCGCTGACATTTAAAAATGCTTCGGAACTCTTCCATTGTTCTCGGAATTCTGCTGGCGTTTAAAAATGTTTCCGAACACTTCCACTGTTCTCGGAATTCTGCTGACGTTTAAAAATGGTTCGGAACTCTTCAATAATTCTCAGAATTCTGCTGTAGTTTAAAAATGCTTTGGAACTCTTCCATTGTTCTCGGAATTCTGCTGACGTTTAAAAATGCTTCAGAACACTCCCATTGTTCTCGGAATTCCGCTGAAGTTTAAAAATGCTTCGGAACTCTTCCATTGTTCTCGGTATTCCGCTGAAGTTAAAAAATGCTTCGGATTTCTTCCATTGTTCTCGGATTTTTGCTGACATTTAAAATTGCTTCGGGACTCTTCCATTGTTCTCGGAATTCTGCTGGCGTTTAAAAATGGTTCCGAACTCTTCCATTGTTCTCGGCATTCTGCTGACGTTAAAAAATGCTTCGGAACTCTTCCAATGTTCTCGGAATTCTGCTGGAGTTTAAAAATGCTTCGGAACTCTTCCATTGTTCCCGGAATTCTGCTCACATTTAAAAATGGTTCGGAACTCTTCAATAATTCTCAGAATTCTGCTGTAGTTTAAAAATGCTTTGGAACAATTCCATTGTTCTCGGAATTCTGCTGAAGTTTAAAAATGCTTCCAAACTCGTCCATTGTTGTCGGAATTCCGCTGAAGTTTAAAAATGCTTCGGAACTCTCCCATTGTTCTCGGAATTAAGCTGACATTTAAAAATGCTTTGGAACTTTTCCTTTGCTCTCGGAATTCTGGTGAAGTTTAAAAATGCTTTGGAATTTTTCCATTGTACTCAGAAATCTGCTGAAGTTTAAAAATGCTTCGGAACTTTTCCATTGTTCTCGGAATTTTGCTGGCGTTTAAAAATGGTTCCGAACTCTTCCATTGTTCTCGGAATTAAGCTGACATTTAAAAATGCTTTGGAACTTTCCCATTGTCCATGGAATTCCGCTGACGTTTATAAATGCTTTGGAACTCTTCCATTGTTCTCGGAATTCTGCTGACGTTTAAAAATGCTTCAGAACACTCCCATTGTTCTCGGAATTCCGCTGAAGTTTAAAAATGCTTCGGAACTTTTCCATTGTTCTCGGAATTCTGCTGACGTTTATTAATGTTTTGGAACTCTTCCATTGTTCTCGGAATTCTGCTGACATTTAAAAATGCTTCAGAACACTCCCATTGTTCTCAGAATTCCGCTGAAGTTTAAAGATGCTTCGGAACTCTTCCATTATTCTCGGTATTCCGCTGAAGTTTAAAAATGCTTCGGACCTCTTCCATTGTTCTCGGAATTTTGCTGACGTTTAAAAATGCTTCGGAACTCTTCCATTGTTTTCGAAATTCCCTTGAAGTTTAAAAATGCTTCCGAACTCTTCCATTGTTCTCGGAATTTCGCTGAAGTTTTAAAATTCTCCGGAACTGTTCCATTATTCTCAGAATTCCGCTGACATTTAAAAATGCTTCGGAACTCTTCCATTGTTCTCGGAATTCTGCTGGCGTTTAAAAATGGTTCCGAACACTTCCACTGTTCTCACAATTCTGCTGACGTTTAAAAATGGTTCGGAACTCTTCAATAATTCTCAGAATTCTGCTGTAGTTTAAAAATGCTTTGGAACTCTTCCATTGTTCTCGGAATTCTGCTGACGTTTAAAAATGCTTCATAACACTCCCATTGTTCTCGGAATTCCGCTGAAGTTTAAAAATGCTTCGGAACTCTTCCATTGTTCTCGGTATTCCGCTGAAGTTAAAAAATGCTTCGGAACTCTTCCATTGTTCTCGGATTTTTGCTGACATTTAAAAATGCTTCGGGACTCTTCCATTGTTCTCGGAATTCTGCTGGCGTTTAAAAATGGTTCCGAACTCTTCCATTGTTCTCGGCATTCTGCTGACGTTAAAAAATGCTTCGGAACTCTTCCAATGTTCTCGGAATTCTGCTGGAGTTTAAAAATGCTTCGGAACCCTTCCATTGTTCCCGGAATTCTGCTCACATTTAAAAATGGTTCGGAACTCTTCAATAATTCTCAGAATTCTGCTGTAGTTTAAAAATGCTTTGGAACTCTTCCATTGTTCTCGGAATTCCGCTGAAGTTTAAAAATGCTTCGGAACTCTTCCATTGTTCTCGGTATTCCGCTGAAGTTTAAAAATACTTCGGAACTCTCCCATTGTTCTCGGAATTCTGCTAGCGTTTAAAAATGGTTCTGAACTCTTCCATTGTTCTCGGAATTCTGCTGACATTTAAAAATGGTTCGGAACTCTTCAATAATTCTCAGAATTCTGCTGTAGTTTAAAAATGCTTTGGAACACTTCCATTGTTCTCGGAATTCTGCTGAAGTTTAAAAATGCTTCCAAAGTCGTCCATTGTTGTCGGAATTCCGCTGAAGTTTAAAAATGCTTCGGAACTCTCCCATTGTTCTCGGAATTAAGCTGACATTTAAAAATGCTTTGGAACTTTTCCTTTGCTCTCGGAATTCTGGTGAAGTTTAAAAATGCTTTGGAACTTTTCCATTGTACTCAGAAATCTGCTGAAGTTTAAAAATGCTTCGGAACTTTTCCATTGTTCTCGGAATTTTGCTGGCGTTTAAAAATGGTTCCGAACTCTTCCATTGTTCTCGGAATTAAGCTGACATTTAAAAATGCTTTGGAACTTTCCCATTGTCCATGGAATTCTGCTGACGTTTATAAATGCTTTGGAACTCTTCCATTGTTCTCGGAATTCTGCTGACGTTTAAAAATGCTTCAGAACACTCCCATTGTTCTCGGAATTCCGCTGAAGTTTAAAAATGCTTTTGAACTTTTCCAGTGCTCTCGGAATTCTGCTGAAGTTTAAAAATGCATCCGAACTCTTCCATTGTTCTCAGAATTCCGCTGAAGTTTAAAAATGCTTCGGACCTCTTCCATTGTTCTCGGAATTCTGCTGGCGTTTAAAAATGGTTCCGAACTCTTCCATTGTTCTCGGAATTCTGCTGAAGTTTAAAAATAGTTCGGAACTCTTCCATTGTCCTCGGAATTCCGCTGACATTTAAAAATGCTTCGGAACTTTTCCTTTGTTCTCGGAATTCTGCTGACGTTTATAATTTCTTCGGACCTCTTCCATTGTTCTCGGATTTTTGCTGACATTTAAAAATGCTTCGGGACTCTTCCATTGTTCTCGGATTTTTGCTGACATTTAAAAATGCTTCGGGACTCTTCCATTGTTCTTGGAATTCTGCTGGCGTTTAAAAATGGTTCCGAACTCTTCCATTGTTATCGGCATTCTGCTGACATTTAAAAATGCTTTGGAACTCTTCCATTGTTATCGGCATTCTGCTGACATTTAAAAATGCTTCGGAACTCTTCCATTGTTCTCGGAATTCTGCTGGAGTTTAAAAAATTTTCGGAACTGTTCCATTGTTCTCAGAATTCTGCTCACATTTAAAAATGGTTCGGAACTCTTCAATAATTCTCAGAATTCTGCTGTAGTTTAAAAATGCTTCGGAACTCTTCCATTGTTCTCAGAATTAAGCTGACATTTAAAAATGCTTTGGAACTTTCCCATTGTTCTCTGAATTCTGCTGACATTTATAAATGCTTTGGAACTCTTCCATTGTTCTCGGAATTCTGCTGACGTTTAAAAATGGTTCGGAACTCTTCCATTGTTCTCGGAATTCTGCTGACGTTTAAAAATGCTTCAGAACACTCCCATTGTTCTCGGAATTCCACAGAAGTTTAAAAATGCTTCGGAACTCTTCCATTGTTCTCGGTATTCCGCTGAAGTTTAAAAATGCTTTGGAACTCTTCCATTGTTCTCGGAAATCTGCTGACATTTAAAAATGCTTCAGAACACTCCCATTGTTCTCAGAATTCCGCTGAAGTTTAAAAATGCTTCGGTACTCTTCCATTGTTCTCGTTATTCCGCTGAAGTTTAAAAATGCTTCGGACCTCTTCCATTGTTCTCGGAATTTTGCTGACGTTTAAAAATGCTTCGGAACTCTTCCATTGTTCTCGAAATTCCTTTGAAGTTTAAAAATGCTTCCGAACTCTTCCATTGTTCTCTGAATTTCGCAGAAGTTTAAAATTGCTTTGGAACTCTTCCATTGTTCTCGGAATTCCGCTGACGTTTAAAAATACTTCAGAACTCTTCCATTGTTCTCGAAATTCCACTGAAGTTTTAAAATTCTCCGGAACTGTTCCATTATTCTCAGAATTCCGCTGACATTTAAAAATGCTTCGGAACTCTTCCATTGTTCTCGGAATTCTGCTGGCGTTTAAAAATGTTTCCGAACACTTCCACTGTTCTCGGAATTCTGCTGACGTTTAAAAATGGTTCGGAACTCTTCAATAATTCTCAGAATTCTGCTGTAGTTTAAAAATGCTTTGGAACTCTTCCATTGTTCTCGGAATTCTGCTGACGTTTAAAAATGCTTCAGAACACTCCCATTGTTCTCGGAATTCCGCTGAAGTTTAAAAATGCTTCGGAACTCTTCCATTGTTCTCGGTATTCCGCTGAAGTTAAAAAATGCTTCGGATTTCTTCCATTGTTCTCGGATTTTTGCTGACATTTAAAATTGCTTCGGGACTCTTCCATTGTTCTCGGAATTCTGCTGGCGTTTAAAAATGGTTCCGAACTCTTCCATTGTTCTCGGCATTCTGCTGACGTTAAAAAATGCTTCGGAACTCTTCCAAAGTTCTCGGAATTCTGCTGGAGTTTAAAAATGCTTCGGAACTCTTCCATTGTTCCCGGAATTCTGCTCACATTTAAAAATGGTTCGGAACTCTTCAATAATTCTCAGAATTCTGCTGTAGTTTAAAAATGCTTTGGAACAATTCCATTGTTCTCGGAATTCTGCTGAAGTTTAAAAATGCTTCCAAACTCGTCCATTGTTGTCGGAATTCCGCTGAAGTTTAAAAATGCTTCGGAACTCTCCCATTGTTCTCGGAATTAAGCTGACATTTAAAAATGCTTTGGAACTTTTCCTTTGCTCTCGGAATTCTGGTGAAGTTTAAAAATGCTTTGGAACTTTTCCATTGTACTCAGAAATCTGCTGAAGTTTAAAAATGCTTCGGAACTTTTCCATTGTTCTCGGAATTTTGCTGGCGTTTAAAAATGGTTCCGAACTCTTCCATTGTTCTCGGAATTAAGCTGACATTTAAAAATGCTTTGGAACTTTCCCATTGTCCATGGAATTCCGCTGACGTTTATAAATGCTTTGGAACTCTTCCATTGTTCTCGGAATTCTGCTGACGTTTAAAAATGCTTCAGAACACTCCCATTGTTCTCGGAATTCCGCTGAAGTTTAAAAATGCTTCGGAACTCTTCCATTGTTCTTGGTATTCCGCTGAAGTTTAAAAATGCTTCGGACCTCTTCCATTGTTCTCGGAATTTTGCTGACATTTAAAAATGCTTCGGAACACTTCCATTGTTCTCAGAATTCTGCTGGCGTTTAAAAATGGTTCTGAATTCTTCCATTGTTCTCGGCATTCTGCTGACGTTTAAAAATCGTTGGAACTCTTCAATTGTTCTCAGAATTCTGCTATAGTTTAAAAATGCTTTGGAACTCTTCGATTGTTCTCGGAATTCCGCTAAAGTTTAAAAATGCTTTTGAACTTTTCCAGTGCTCTCGGAATTCTGCTGAAGTTTAAAAATGCATCCGAACTCTTCCATTGTTCTCAGAATTCCGCTGAAGTTTAAAAATGCTTCGGACCTCTTCCATTGTTCTCGGAATTCTGCTGGCGTTTAAAAATGGTTCCGAACTCTTCCATTGTTCTCGGAATTCTGCTGAAGTTTAAAAATAGTTCGGAACTCTTCCATTGTCCTCGGAATTCCGCTGACATTTAAAAATGCTTCGGAACTTTTCCTTTGTTCTCGGAATTCTGCTGACGTTTTTAATTTCTTCGGACCTCTTCCATTGTTCTCGGATTTTTGCTGACATTTAAAAATGCTTCGGGACTCTTCCATTGTTCTCGGATTTTTGCTGACTTTTAAAAATGCTTCGGGACTCTTCCATTGTTCTCAGAATTCTGCTGGCGTTTAAAAATGGTTCCGAACTCTTCCATTGTTATCGGCATTCTGCTGACATTTAAAAATGCTTCGGAACTCTTCCATTGTTATCGGCATTCTGCTGACATTTAAAAATGCTTCGGAACTCTTCCATTGTTCTCGGAATTCTGCTGGAGTTTAAAAAATTTTCGGAACTCTTCCATTGTTCTCAGAATTCTGCTCACATTTAAAAATGGTTCGGAACTCTTCAATAATTCTCAGAATTCTGCTGTAGTTTAAAAATGCTTTGGAACTCTTCCATTGTTCTCGGAATTCTGCTGAAGTTTAAAAATGCTTCCGAATTCGTCCATTGTTCTCGGAATTCCGCTGAAGTTTAAAAATGCTTCGGAACTCTTCCATTGTTCTCAGAATTAAGCTGACATTTAAAAATGCTTTGGAACTTTCCCATTGTTCTCTGAATTCTGCTGACATTTATAAATGCTTTGGAACTCTTCCATTGTTCTCGGAATTCTGCTGACGTTTAAAAATGGTTCGGAACTCTTCCATTGTTCTCGGAATTCTGCTGACGTTTAAAAATGCTTCAGAACACTCCCATTGTTCTCGGAATTCCACAGAAGTTTAAAAATGCTTCGGAACTCTTCCATTGTTCTCGGTATTCCGCTGAAGTTTAAAAATGCTTTGGAACTCTTCCATTGTTCTCGGAATTCTGCTGACATTTAAAAATGCTTCAGAACACTCCCATTGTTCTCAGAATTCCGCTGAAGTTTAAAAATGCTTCGGTAGTCTTCCATTGTTCTCGTTATTCCGCTGAAGTTTAAAAATGCTTCGGACCTCTTCCATTGTTCTCGGAATTTTGCTGACGCTTAAAAATGCTTCGGAACTCTTCCATTGTTCTCGAAATTCCTTTGAAGTTTAAAAATGCTTCCGAACTCTTCCATTGTTCTCTGAATTTCGCAGAAGTTTAAAATTGCTTTGGAACTCTTCCATTGTTCTCGGAATTCCGCTGACGTTTAAAAATACTTCAGAACTCTTCCATTGTTCTCGAAATTCCACTGAAGTTTTAAAATTCTCCGGAACTGTTCCATTATTCTCAGAATTCCGCTGAGATTTAAAAATGCTTCGGAACTCTTCCATTGTTCTCGGAATTCTGCTGGCGTTTAAAAATGTTTCCGAACACTTCCACTGTTCTCGGAATTCTGCTGACGTTTAAAAATGGTTCGGAACTCTTCAATAATTCTCAGAATTCTGCTGTAGTTTAAAAATGCTTTGGAACTCTTCCATTGTTCTCGGAATTCTGCTGACGTTTAAAAATGCTTCAGAGCACTCCCATTGTTCTCGGAATTCCGCTGAAGTTTAAAAATGCTTCGGAACTCTTCCATTGTTCTCGGTATTCCGCTGAAGTTAAAAAATGCTTCGGAACTCTTCCATTGTTCTCGGATTTTTGCTGACATTTAAAATTGCTTCGGGACTCTTCCATTGTTCTCGGAATTCTGCTGGCGTTTAAAAATGGTTCCGAACTCTTCCATTGTTCTCGGCATTCTGCTGACGTTTAAAAATGCTTCGGAACTCTTCCATTGTTCCCGGAATTCTGCTCACATTTAAAAATGGTTCGGAACTCTTCAATAATTCTCAGAATTCTGCTGTAGTTTAAAAATGCTTTGGAACACTTCCATTGTTCTCGGAATTCTGCTGAAGTTTAAAAATGCTTCCAAACTCGTCCATTGTTGTCGGAATTCCGCTGAAGTTTAAAAATGCTTCGGAACTCTCCCATTGTTCTCGGAATTAAGCTGACATTTAAAAATGCTTTGGAACTTTTCCTTTGCTCTCGGAATTCTGATGAAGTTTAAAAATGCTTTGGAACTTTTCCATTGTACTCAGAAATCTGCTGAAGTTTAAAAATGCTTCGGAACTTTTCCATTGTTCTCGGAATTTTGCTGGCGTTTAAAAATGGTTCCGAACTCTTACATTGTTCTCGGAATTAAGCTGACATTTAAAAATGCTTTGGAACTTTCCCATTGTCCATGGAATTCCGCTGACGTTTATAAATGCTTTGGAACTCTTCCATTGTTCTCAGAATTCTGCTGACGTTTAAAAATGCTTCAGAACACTCCCATTGTTCTCGGAATTCCGCTGAAGTTTAAAAATGCTTCGGAACTCTTCCATTGTTCTTGGTATTCCGCTGAAGTTTAAAAATGCTTCGGACCTCTTCCATTGTTCTCGGAATTTTGCTGACATTTAAAAATGCTTCGGAACTCTTCCATTGTTCTCAGAATTCTGCTGGCGTTTAAAAATGGTTCTGAATTCTTCCATTGTTCTCGGCATTCTGCTGACGTTTAAAAATCATTTGGAACTCTTCAATTGTTCTCAGAATTCTGCTGTAGTTTAAAAATGCTTTGGAACTCTTCGATTGTTCTCGGAATTCCGCTAAAGTTTAAAAATGCTTTTGAACTTTTCCAGTGCTCTCGGAATTCTGCTGAAGTTTAAAAATGCATCCGAACTGTTCCATTGTTCTCAGAATTCCGCTGAAGTTTAAAAATGCTTCGGACCTCTTCCATTGTTCTCGGAATTCTGCTGGCATTTAAAAATGGTTCCGAACTCTTCCATTGTTCTCGGAATTCTGCTGAAGTTTAAAAATAGTTCGGAACTCTTCCATTGTCCTCGGAATTCCGCTGACATTTAAAAATGCTTCGGAACTTTTCCTTTGTTCTCGGAATTCTGCTGACGTTTATAATTTCTTCGGACCTCTTCCATTGTTCTCGGATTTTTGCTGACATTTAAAAATGCTTCGGGACTCTTCCATTGTTCTCGGATTTTTGCTGACTTTTAAAAATGCTTCGGGACTCTTCCATTGTTCTCGGAATTCTGCTGGCGTTTAAAAATGGTTCCGAACTCTTCCATTGTTATCGGAATTCTGCTGACATTTAAAAATGCTTCGGAACTCTTCCATTGTTATCGGCATTCTGCGGACATTTAAAAATGCTTCGGAACTCTTCCATTGTTCTCGGAATTCTGCTGGAGTTTAAAAAATTTTCGGAACTCTTCCATTGTTCTCAGAATTCTGCTCACATTTAAAAATGGTTCGGAACTCTTCAATAATTCTCAGAATTCTGCTGTAGTTTAAAAATGCTTTGGAACTCTTCCATTGTTCTCGGAATTCTGCTGAAGTTTAAAAATGCTTCCGAATTCGTCCATTGTTCTCGGAATTCCGCTGAAGTTTAAAAATGCTTCGGAACTCTTCCATTGTTCTCAGAATTAAGCTGACATTTAAAAATGCTTTGGAACTTTCCCATTGTTCTCTGAATTCTGCTGACATTTATAAATGCTTTGGAAATCTTCCATTGTTCTCGGAATTCTGCTGACGTTTAAAAATGGTTCGGAACTCTTCCATTGTTCTCGGAATTCTGCTGACGTTTAAAAATGCTTCAGAACACTCCCATTGTTCTCGGAATTCCACAGAAGTTTAAAAATGCTTCGGAACTCTTCCATTGTTCTCGGTATTCCGCTGAAGTTTAAAAATGCTTTGGAACTCTTCCATTGTTCTCGGAATTCTGCTGACATTTAAAAATGCTTCAGAACACTCCCATTGTTCTCAGAATTCCGCTGAAGTTTAAAAATGCTTCGGTAGTCTTCCATTGTTCTCGTTATTCCGCTGAAGTTTAAAAATGCTTCGGACCTCTTCCATTGTTCTCGGAATTTTGCTGACGTCTAAAAATGCTTCGGAACTCTTCCATTGTTCTCGAAATTCCTTTGAAGTTTAAAAATGCTTCCGAACTCTTCCATTGTTCTCTGAATTTCGCAGAAGTTTAAAATTGCTTTGGAACTCTTCCATTGTTATCGGAATTCCGCTGACGTTTAAAAATACTTCAGAACTCTTCCATTGTTCTCGAAATTCCACTGAAGTTTTAAAATTCTCCGGAACTGTTCCATTATTCTCAGAATTCCGCTGAGATTTAAAAATGCTTCGGAACTCTTCCATTGTTCTCGGAATTCTGCTGGCGTTTAAAAATGTTTCCGAACACTTCCACTGTTCTCGGAATTCTGCTGACGTTTAAAAATGGTTCGGAACTCTTCAATAATTCTCAGAATTCTGCTGTAGTTTAAAAATGCTTTGGAACTCTTCCATTGTTCTCGGAATTCTGCTGACGTTTAAAAATGCTTCAGAGCACTCCCATTGTTCTCGGAATGCCGCTGAAGTTTAAAAATGCTTCGGAACTCTTCCATTGTTCTCGGTATTCCGCTGAAGTTAAAAAATGCTTCGGAACTCTTCCATTGTTCTCGGATTTTTGCTGACATTTAAAATTGCTTCGGGACTCTTCCATTGTTCTCGGAATTCTGCTGGCGTTTAAAAATGGTTCCGAACTCTTCCATTGTTCTCGGCATTCTGCTGACGTTAAAAAATGCTTCGGAACTCTTCCAATGTTCTCGGAATTCTGCTGGAGTTTAAAAATGCTTCGGAACTCTTCCATTGTTCCCGGAATTCTGCTCACATTTAAAAATGGTTCAGAACTCTTCAATAATTCTCAGAATTCTGCTGTAGTTTAAAAATGCTTTGGAACACTTCCATTGTTCTCGGAATTCTGCTGAAGTTTAAAAATGCTTCCAAACTCGTCCATTGTTGTCGGAATTCCGCTGAAGTTTAAAAATGCTTCGGAACTCTCCCATTGTTCTCGGAATTAAGCTGACATTTAAAAATGCTTTGGAACTTTTCCTTTGCTCTCGGAATTCTGATGAAGTTTAAAAATGCTTTGGAACTTTTCCATTGTACTCAGAAATCTGCTGAAGTTTAAAAATGCTTCGGAACTTTTCCATTGTTCTCGGAATTTTGCTGGCGTTTAAAAATGGTTCCGAACTCTTCCATTGTTCTCGGAATTAAGCTGACATTTAAAAATGCTTTGGAACTTTCCCATTGTCCATGGAATTCCGCTGACGTTTATAAATGCTTTGGAACTCTTCCATTGTTCTCAGAATTCTGCTGACGTTTAAAAATGCTTCAGAACACTCCCATTGTTCTCGGAATTCCGCTGAAGTTTAAAAATGCTTCGGAACTCTTCCATTGTTCTTGGTATTCCGCTGAAGTTTAAAAATGCTTCGGACCTCTTCCATTGTTCTCGGAATTTTGCTGACATTTAAAAATGCTTCGGAACTCTTCCATTGTTCTCAGAATTCTGCTGGCGTTTAAAAATGGTTCTGAATTCTTCCATTGTTCTCGGCATTCTGCTGACGTTTAAAAATCATTTGGAACTCTTCAATTGTTCTCAGAATTCTGCTGTAGTTTAAAAATGCTTTGGAACTCTTCGATTGTTCTCGGAATTCCGCTAAAGTTTAAAAATGCTTTTGAACTTTTCCAGTGCTCTCGGAATTCTGCTGAAGTTTAAAAATGCATCCGAACTGTTCCATTGTTCTCAGAATTCCGCTGAAGTTTAAAAATGCTTCGGACCTCTTCCATTGTTCTCGGAATTCTGCTGGCATTTAAAAATGGTTCCGAACTCTTCCATTGTTCTCGGAATTCTGCTGAAGTTTAAAAATAGTTCGGAACTCTTCCATTGTCCTCGGAATTCCGCTGACATTTAAAAATGCTTCGGAACTTTTCCTTTGTTCTCGGAATTCTGCTGACGTTTATAATTTCTTCGGACCTCTTCCATTGTTCTCGGATTTTTGCTGACATTTAAAAATGCTTCGGGACTCTTCCATTGTTCTCGGATTTTTGCTGACTTTTAAAAATGCTTCGGGACTCTTCCATTGTTCTCGGAATTCTGCTGGCGTTTAAAAATGGTTCCGAACTCTTCCATTGTTATCGGCATTCTGCTGACATTTAAAAATGCTTCGGAACTCTTCCATTGTTATCGGCATTCTGCTGACATTTAAAAATGCTTCGGAACTCTTCCATTGTTCTCGGAATTCTGCTGGAGTTTAAAAAATTTTCGGAACTCTTCCATTGTTCTCAGAATTCTGCTCACATTTAAAAATGGTTCGGAACTCTTCAATAATTCTCAGAATTCTGCTGTAGTTTAAAAATGCTTTGGAACTCTTCCATTGTTCTCGGAATTCTGCTGAAGTTTAAAAATGCTTCCGAATTCGTCCATTGTTCTCGGAATTCCGCTGAAGTTTAAAAATGCTTCGGAACTCTTCCATTGTTCTCAGAATTAAGCTGACATTTAAAAATGCTTTGGAACTTTCCCATTGTTCTCTGAATTCTGCTGACATTTATAAATGCTTTGGAACTCTTCCATTGTTCTCGGAATTCTGCTGACGTTTAAAAATGGTTCGGAACTCTTCCATTGTTCTCGGAATTCTGCTGACGTTTAAAAATGCTTCAGAACACTCCCATTGTTCTCGGAATTCCACAGAAGTTTAAAAATGCTTCGGAACTCTTCCATTGTTCTCGGTATTCCGCTGAAGTTTAAAAATGCTTTGGAACTCTTCCATTGTTCTCGGAATTCTGCTGACATTTAAAAATGCTTCAGAACACTCCCATTGTTCTCAGAATTCCGCTGAAGTTTAAAAATGCTTCGGTAGTCTTCCATTGTTCTCGTTATTCCGCTGAAGTTTAAAAATGCTTCGGACCTCTTCCATTGTTCTCGGAATTTTGCTGACGTTTAAAAATGCTTCGGAACTCTTCCATTGTTCTCGAAATTCCTTTGAAGTTTAAAAATGCTTCCGAACTCTTCCATTGTTCTCTGAATTTCGCAGAAGTTTAAAATTGCTTTGGAACTCTTCCATTGTTATCGGAATTCCGCTGACGTTTAAAAATACTTCAGAACTCTTCCATTGTTCTCGAAATTCCACTGAAGTTTTAAAATTCTCCGGAACTGTTCCATTATTCTCAGAATTCCGCTGAGATTTAAAAATGCTTCGGAACTCTTCCATTGTTCTCGGAATTCTGCTGGCGTTTAAAAATGTTTCCGAACACTTCCACTGTTCTTCGAATTCTGCTGACGTTTAAAAATGGTTCGGAACTCTTCAATAATTCTCAGAATTCTGCTGTAGTTTAAAAATGCTTTGGAACTCTTCCATTGTTCTCGGAATTCTGCTGACGTTTAAAAATGCTTCAGAGCACTCCCATTGTTCTCGGAATTCCGCTGAAGTTTAAAAATGCTTCGGAACTCTTCCATTGTTCTCGGTATTCCGATGAAGTTAAAAAATGCTTCGGAACTCTTCCATTGTTCTCGGATTTTTGCTGACATTTAAAATTGCTTCGGGACTCTTCCATTGTTCTCGGAATTCTGCTGGCGTTTAAAAATGGTTCCGAACTCTTCCATTGTTCTCGGCATTCTGCTGACGTTAAAAAATGCTTCGGAACTCTTCCAATGTTCTCGGAATTCTGCTGGAGTTTAAAAATGCTTCGGAACTCTTCCATTGTTCCCGGAATTCTGCTCACATTTAAAAATGGTTCGGAACTCTTCAATAATTCTCAGAATTCTGCTGTAGTTTAAAAATGCTTTGGAACACTTCCATTGTTCTCGGAATTCTGCTGAAGTTTAAAAATGCTTCCAAACTCGTCCATTGTTGTCGGAATAACGCTGAAGTTTAAAAATGCTTCGGAACTCTCCCATTGTTCTCGGAATTAAGCTGACATTTAAAAATGCTTTGGAACTTTTCCTTTGCTCTCGGAATTCTGATGAAGTTTAAAAATGCTTTGGAACTTTTCCATTGTACTCAGAAATCTGCTGAAGTTTAAAAATGCTTCGGAACTTTTCCATTGTTCTCGGAATTTTGCTGGCGTTTAAAAATGGTTCCGAACTCTTCCATTGTTCTCGGAATTAAGCTGACATTTAAAAATGCTTTGGAACTTTCCCATTGTCCATGGAATTCCGCTGACGTTTATAAATGCTTTGGAACTCTTCCATTGTTCTCAGAATTCTGCTGACGTTTAAAAATGCTTCAGAACACTCCCATTGTTCTCGGAATTCCGCTGAAGTTTAAAAATGCTTCGGAACTCTTCCATTGTTCTTGGTATTCCGCTGAAGTTTAAAAATGCTTCGGACCTCTTCCATTGTTCTCGGAATTTTGCTGACATTTAAAAATGCTTCGGAACTCTTCCATTGTTCTCAGAATTCTGCTGGCGTTTAAAAATGGTTCTGAATTCTTCCATTGTTCTCGGCATTCTGCTGACGTTTAAAAATCATTTGGAACTCTTCAATTGTTCTCAGAATTCTGCTGTAGTTTAAAAATGCTTTGGAACTCTTCGATTGTTCTCGGAATTCCGCTAAAGTTTAAAAATGCTTTTGAACTTTTCCAGTGCTCTCGGAATTCTGCTGAAGTTTAAAAATGCATCCGAACTGTTCCATTGTTCTCAGAATTCCGCTGAAGTTTAAAAATGATTCGGACCTCTTCCATTGTTCTCGGAATTCTGCTGGCATTTAAAAATGGTTCCGAACTCTTCCATTGTTCTCGGAATTCTGCTGAAGTTTAAAAATAGTTCGGAACTCTTCCATTGTCCTCGGAATTCCGCTGACATTTAAAAATGCTTCGGAACTTTTCCTTTGTTCTCGGAATTCTGCTGACGTTTATAATTTCTTCGGACCTCTTCCATTGTTCTCGGATTTTTGCTGACATTTAAAAATGCTTCGGGACTCTTCCATTGTTCTCGGATTTTTGCTGACTTTTAAAAATGCTTCGGGACTCTTCCATTGTTCTCGGAATTCTGCTGGCGTTTAAAAATGGTTCCGAACTCTTCCATTGTTATCGGCATTCTGCTGACATTTAAAAATGCTTCGGAACTCTTCCATTGTTATCGGCATTCTGCTGACATTTAAAAATGCTTCGGAACTCTTCCATTGTTCTCGGAATTCTGCTGGAGTTTAAAAAATTTTCGGAACTCTTCCATTGTTCTCAGAATTCTGCTCACATTTAAAAATGGTTCGGAACTCTTCAATAATTCTCAGAATTCTGCTGTAGTTTAAAAATGCTTTGGAACTCTTCCATTGTTCTCGGAATTCTGCTGAAGTTTAAAAATGCTTCCGAATTCGTCCACTGTTCTCGGAATTCCGCTGAAGTTTAAAAATGCTTCGGAACTCTTCCATTGTTCTCAGAATTAAGCTGACATTTAAAAATGCTTTGGAACTTTCCCATTGTTCTCTGAATTCTGCTGACATTTATAAATGCTTTGGAACTCTTCCATTGTTCTCGGAATTCTGCTGACGTTTAAAAATGGTTCGGAACTCTTCCATTGTTCTCGGAATTCTGCTGACGTTTAAAAATGCTTCAGAACACTCCCATTGTTCTCGGAATTCCACAGAAGTTTAAAAATGCTTCGGAACTCTTCCATTGTTCTCGGTATTCCGCTGAAGTTTAAAAATGCTTTGGAACTCTTCCATTGTTCTCGGAATTCTGCTGACATTTAAAAATGCTTCAGAACACTCCCATTGTTCTCAGAATTCCGCTGAAGTTTAAAAATGCTTCGGTAGTCTTCCATTGTTCTCGTTATTCCGCTGAAGTTTAAAAATGCTTCGGACCTCTTCCATTGTTCTCGGAATTTTGCTGACGTTTAAAAATGCTTCGGAACTCTTCCATTGTTCTCGAAATTCCTTTGAAGTTTAAAAATGCTTCCGAACTCTTCCATTGTTCTCTGAATTTCGCAGAAGTTTAAAATTGCTTTGGAACTCTTCCATTGTTATCGGAATTCCGCTGACGTTTAAAAATACTTCAGAACTCTTCCATTGTTCTCGAAATTCCACTGAAGTTTTAAAATTCTCCGGAACTGTTCCATTATTCTCAGAATTCCGCTGAGATTTAAAAATGCTTCGGAACTCTTCCATTGTTCTCGGAATTCTGCTGGCGTTTAAAAATGTTTCCGAACACTTCCACTGTTCTTCGAATTCTGCTGACGTTTAAAAATGGTTCGGAACTCTTCAATAATTCTCAGAATTCTGCTGTAGTTTAAAAATGCTTTGGAACTCTTCCATTGTTCTCGGAATTCTGCTGACGTTTAAAAATGCTTCAGAGCACTCCCATTGTTCTCGGAATTCCGCTGAAGTTTAAAAATGCTTCGGAACTCTTCCATTGTTCTCGGTATTCCGATGAAGTTAAAAAATGCTTCGGAACTCTTCCATTGTTCTCGGATTTTTGCTGACATTTAAAATTGCTTCGGGACTCTTCCATTGTTCTCGGAATTCTGCTGGCGTTTAAAAATGGTTCCGAACTCTTCCATTGTTCTCGGCATTCTGCTGACGTTAAAAAATGCTTCGGAACTCTTCCAATGTTCTCGGAATTCTGCTGGAGTTTAAAAATGCTTCGGAACTCTTCCATTGTTCCCGGAATTCTGCTCACATTTAAAAATGGTTCGGAACTCTTCAATAATTCTCAGAATTCTGCTGTAGTTTAAAAATGCTTTGGAACACTTCCATTGTTCTCGGAATTCTGCTGAAGTTTAAAAATGCTTCCAAACTCGTCCATTGTTGTCGGAATAACGCTGAAGTTTAAAAATGCTTCGGAACTCTCCCATTGTTCTCGGAATTAAGCTGACATTTAAAAATGCTTTGGAACTTTTCCTTTGCTCTCGGAATTCTGATGAAGTTTAAAAATGCTTTGGAACTTTTCCATTGTACTCAGAAATCTGCTGAAGTTTAAAAATGCTTCGGAACTTTTCCATTGTTCTCGGAATTTTGCTGGCGTTTAAAAATGGTTCCGAACTCTTCCATTGTTCTCGGAATTAAGCTGACATTTAAAAATGCTTTGGAACTTTCCCATTGTCCATGGAATTCCGCTGACGTTTATAAATGCTTTGGAACTCTTCCATTGTTCTCAGAATTCTGCTGACGTTTAAAAATGCTTCAGAACACTCCCATTGTTCTCGGAATTCCGCTGAAGTTTAAAAATGCTTCGGAACTCTTCCATTGTTCTTGGTATTCCGCTGAAGTTTAAAAATGCTTCGGACCTCTTCCATTGTTCTCGGAATTTTGCTGACATTTAAAAATGCTTCGGAACTCTTCCATTGTTCTCAGAATTCTGCTGGCGTTTAAAAATGGTTCTGAATTCTTCCATTGTTCTCGGCATTCTGCTGACGTTTAAAAATCATTTGGAACTCTTCAATTGTTCTCAGAATTCTGCTGTAGTTTAAAAATGCTTTGGAACTCTTCAATTGTTCTCGGAATTCCGCTAAAGTTTAAAAATGCTTTTGAACTTTTCCAGTGCTCTCGGAATTCTGCTGAAGTTTAAAAATGCATCCGAACTGTTCCATTGTTCTCAGAATTCCGCTGAAGTTTAAAAATGATTCGGACCTCTTCCATTGTTCTCGGAATTCTGCTGGCATTTAAAAATGGTTCCGAACTCTTCCATTGTTCTCGGAATTCTGCTGAAGTTTAAAAATAGTTCGGAACTCTTCCATTGTCCTCGGAATTCCGCTGACATTTAAAAATGCTTCGGAACTTTTCCTTTGTTCTCGGAATTCTGCTGACGTTTATAATTTCTTCGGACCTCTTCCATTGTTCTCGGATTTTTGCTGACATTTAAAAATGCTTCGGGACTCTTCCATTGTTCTCGGATTTTTGCTGACTTTTAAAAATGCTTCGGGACTCTTCCATTGTTCTCGGAATTCTGCTGGCGTTTAAAAATGGTTCCGAACTCTTCCATTGTTATCGGCATTCTGCTGACATTTAAAAATGCTTCGGAACTCTTCCATTGTTATCGGCATTCTGCTGACATTTAAAAATGCTTCGGAACTCTTCCATTGTTCTCGGAATTCTGCTGGAGTTTAAAAAATTTTCGGAACTCTTCCATTGTTCTCAGAATTCTGCTCACATTTAAAAATGGTTCGGAACTCTTCAATAATTCTCAGAATTCTGCTGTAGTTTAAAAATGCTTTGGAACTCTTCCATTGTTCTCGGAATTCTGCTGAAGTTTAAAAATGCTTCCGAATTCGTCCACTGTTCTCGGAATTCCGCTGAAGTTTAAAAATGCTTCGGAACTCTTCCATTGTTCTCAGAATTAAGCTGACATTTAAAAATGCTTTGGAACTTTCCCATTGTTCTCTGAATTCTGCTGACATTTATAAATGCTTTGGAACTCTTCCATTGTTCTCGGAATTCTGCTGACGTTTAAAAATGGTTCGGAACTCTTCCATTGTTCTCGGAATTCTGCTGACGTTTAAAAATGCTTCAGAACACTCCCATTGTTCTCGGAATTCCACAGAAGTTTAAAAATGCTTCGGAACTCTTCCATTGTTCTCGGTATTCCGCTGAAGTTTAAAAATGCTTTGGAACTCTTCCATTGTTCTCGGAATTCTGCTGACATTTAAAAATGCTTCAGAACACTCCCATTGTTCTCAGAATTCCGCTGAAGTTTAAAAATGCTTCGGTAGTCTTCCATTGTTCTCGTTATTCCGCTGAAGTTTAAAAATGCTTCGGACCTCTTCCATTGTTCTCGGAATTTTGCTGACGTTTAAAAATGCTTCGGAACTCTTCCATTGTTCTCGAAATTCCTTTGAAGTTTAAAAATGCTTCCGAACTCTTCCATTGTTCTCTGAATTTCGCAGAAGTTTAAAATTGCTTTGGAACTCTTCCATTGTTCTCGGAATTCCGCTGACGTTTAAAAATACTTCAGAACTCTTCCATTGTTCTCGAAATTCCACTGAAGTTTTAAAATTCTCCGGAACTGTTCCATTATTCTCAGAATTCCGCTGAGATTTAAAAATGCTTCGGAACTCTTCCATTGTTCTCGGAATTCTGCTGGCGTTGAAAAATGTTTCCGAACACTTCCACTGTTCTCGGAATTCTGCTGACGTTTAAAAATGGTTCGGAACTCTTCAATAATTCTCAGAATTCTGCTGTAGTTTAAAAATGCTTTGGAACTCTTCCATTGTTCTCGGAATTCTGCTGACGTTTAAAAATGCTTCAGAGCACTCCCATTGTTCTCGGAATTCCGCTGAAGTTTAAAAATGCTTCGGAACTCTTCCATTGTTCTCGGTATTCCGCTGAAGTTAAAAAATGCTTCGGAACTCTTCCATTGTTCTCGGATTTTTGCTGACATTTAAAATTGCTTCGGGACTCTTCCATTGTTCTCGGAATTCTGCTGGCGTTTAAAAATGGTTCCGAACTCTTCCATTGTTCTCGGCATTCTGCTGACGTTAAAAAATGCTTCGGAACTCTTCCAATGTTCTCGGAATTCTGCTGGAGTTTAAAATTGCTTCGGAACTCTTCCATTGTTCCCGGAATTCTGCTCACATTTAAAAATGGTTCGGAACTCTTCAATAATTCTCAGAATTCTGCTGTAGTTTAAAAATGCTTTGGAACACTTCCATTGTTCTCGGAATTCTGCTGAAGTTTAAAAATGCTTCCAAACTCGTCCATTGTTGTCGGAATAACGCTGAAGTTTAAAAATGCTTCGGAACTCTCCCATTGTTCTCGGAATTAAGCTGACATTTAAAAATGCTTTGGAACTTTTCCTTTGCTCTCGGAATTCTGATGAAGTTTAAAAATGCTTTGGAACTTTTCCATTGTACTCAGAAATCTGCTGAAGTTTAAAAATGCTTCGGAACTTTTCCATTATTCTCGGAATTTTGCTGGCGTTTAAAAATGGTTCCGAACTCTTCCATTGTTCTCGGAATTAAGCTGACATTTAAAAATGCTTTGGAACTTTCCCATTGTCCATGGAATTCCGCTGACGTTTATAAATGCTTTGGAACTCTTCCATTGTTCTCAGAATTCTGCTGACGTTTAAAAATGCTTCAGAACACTCCCATTGTTCTCGGAATTCCGCTGAAGTTTAAAAATGGTTCGGAACTCTTCCATTGTTCTCGGAATTCTGCTGACGTTTAAAAATGCTTCAGAACACTCCCATTGTTCTCGGAATTCCACAGAAGTTTAAAAATGCTTCGGAACTCTTCCATTGTTCTCGGTATTCCGCTGAAGTTTAAAAATGCTTTGGAACTCTTCCATTGTTCTCGGAATTCTGCTGACATTTAAAAATGCTTCAGAACACTCCCATTGTTCTCAGAATTCCGCTGAAGTTTAAAAATGCTTCGGTAGTCTTCCAATGTTCTCGTTATTCCGCTGAAGTTTAAAAATGCTTCGGACCTCTTCCATTGTTCTCGGAATTTTGCTGACGTTTAAAAATGCTTCGGAACTCTTCCATTGTTCTCGAAATTCCTTTGAAGTTTAAAAATGCTTCCGAACTCTTCCATTGTTCTCTGAATTTCGCAGAAGTTTAAAATTGCTTTGGAACTCTTCCATTGTTCTCGGAATTCCGCTGACGTTTAAAAATACTTCAGAACTCTTCCATTGTTCTCGAAATTCCACTGAAGTTTTAAAATTCTCCGGAACTGTTCCATTATTCTCAGAATTCCGCTGAGATTTAAAAATGCTTCGGAACTCTTCCATTGTTCTCGGAATTCTGCTGGCGTTTAAAAATGTTTCCGAACACTTCCACTGTTCTCGGAATTCTGCTGACATTTAAAAATGGTTCGGAACTCTTCAATAATTCTCAGAATTCTGCTGTAGTTTAAAAATGCTTTGGAACTCTTCCATTGTTCTCGGAATTCTGCTGACGTTTAAAAATGCTTCAGAGCACTCCCATTGTTCTCGGAATTCCGCTGAAGTTTAAAAATGCTTCGGAACTCTTCCATTGTTCTCGGTATTCCGCTGAAGTTAAAAAATGCTTCGGAACTCTTCCAATGTTCTCGGAATTCTGCTGGAGTTTAAAAATGCTTCGGAACTCTTCCATTGTTCCCGGAATTCTGCTCACATTTAAAAATGGTTCGGAACTCTTCAATAATTCTCAGAATTCTGCTGTAGTTTAAAAATGCTTTGGAACACTTCCATTGTTCTCGGAATTCTGCTGAAGTTTAAAAATGCTTCCAAACTCGTCCATTGTTGTCGGAATAACGCTGAAGTTTAAAAATGCTTCGGAACTCTCCCATTGTTCTCGGAATTAAGCTGACATTTAAAAATGCTTTGGAACTTTTCCTTTGCTCTCGGAATTCTGATGAAGTTTAAAAATGCTTTGGAACTTTTCCATTGTACTCAGAAATCTGCTGAAGTTTAAAAATGCTTCGGAACTTTTCCATTGTTCTTGGAATTTTGCTGGCGTTTAAAAATGGTTCCGAACTCTTCCATTGTTCTCGGAATTAAGCTGACATTTAAAAATGCTTTGGAACTTTCCCATTGTCCATGGAATTCCGCTGACGTTTATAAATGCTTTGGAACTCTTCCATTGTTCTCAGAATTCTGCTGACGTTTAAAAATGCTTCAGAACACTCCCATTGTTCTCGGAATTCCGCTGAAGTTTAAAAATGCTTCGGAACTCTTCCATTGTTGTTGGTATTCCGCTGAATTTTAAAAATGCTTCGGACCTCTTCCATTGTTCTCGGAATTTTGCTGACATTTAAAAATGCTTCGGAACTCTTCCATTGTTCTCAGAATTCTGCTGGCGTTTAAAAATGGTTCTGAATTCTTCCATTGTTCTCGGCATTCTGCTGACGTTTAAAAATCATTTGGAACTCTTCAATTGTTCTCAGAATTCTGCTGTAGTTTAAAAATGCTTTTGAACTCTTCGATTGTTCTCGGAATTCCGCTAAAGTTTAAAAATGCTTTTGAACTTTTCCAGTGCTCTCGGAATTCTGCTGAAGTTTAAAAATGCATCCGAACTGTTCCATTGTTCTCAGAATTCCGCTGAAGTTTAAAAATGCTTCGGACCTCTTCCATTGTTCTCGGAATTCTGCTGGCATTTAAAAATGGTTCCGAACTCTTCCATTGTTCTCGGAATTCTGCTGAAGTTTAAAAATAGTTCGGAACTCTTCCATTGTCCTCGGAATTCCGCTGACATTTAAAAATGCTTTGGAACTTTTCCTTTGTTCTCGGAATTCTGCTGACGTTTATAATTTCTTCGGACCTCTTCCATTGTTCTCGGATTTTTGCTGACATTTAAAAATGCTTCGGGACTCTTCCATTGTTCTCGGATTTTTGCTGACTTTTAAAAATGCTTCGGGACTCTTCCATTGTTCTCGGAATTCTGCTGGCGTTTAAAAATGGTTCCGAACTCTTCCATTGTTATCGGCATTCTGCTGACATTTAAAAATGCTTCGGAACTCTTCCATTGTTATCGGCATTCTGCTGACATTTAAAAATGCTTCGGAACTCTTCCATTGTTCTCGGAATTCTGCTGGAGTTTAAAAAATTTTCGGAACTCTTCCATTGTTCTCAGAATTCTGCTCACATTTAAAAATGGTTCGGAACTCTTCAATAATTCTCAGAATTCTGCTGTAGTTTAAAAATGCTTTGGAACTCTTCCATTGTTCTCGGAATTCTGCTGAAGTTTAAAAATGCTTCCGAATTCGTCCATTGTTCTCGGAATTCCGCTGAAGTTTAAAAATGCTTCGGAACTCTTCCATTGTTCTCAGAATTAAGCTGACATTTAAAAATGCTTTGGAACTTTCCCATTGTTCTCTGAATTCTGCTGACATTTATAAATGCTTTGGAACTCTTCCATTGTTCTCGGAATTCTGCTGACGTTTAAAAATGGTTCGGAACTCTTCCATTGTTCTCGGAATTCTGCTGACGTTTAAAAATGCTTCAGAACACTCCCATTGTTCTCGGAATTCCACAGAAGTTTAAAAATGCTTCGGAACTCTTCCATTGTTCTCGGTATTCCGCTGAAGTTTAAAAATGCTTTGGAACTCTTCCATTGTTCTCGGAATTCTGCTGACATTTAAAAATGCTTCAGAACACTCCCATTGTTCTCAGAATTCCGCTGAAGTTTAAAAATGCTTCGGTAGTCTTCCATTGTTCTCGTTATTCCGCTGAAGTTTAAAAATGCTTCGGACCTCTTCCATTGTTCTCGGAATTTTGCTGACGTTTAAAAATGCTTCGGAACTCTTCCATTGTTCTCGAAATTCCTTTGAAGTTTAAAAATGCTTCCGAACTCTTCCATTGTTCTCTGAATTTCGCAGAAGTTTAAAATTGCTTTGGAACTCTTCCATTGTTATCGGAATTCCGCTGACGTTTAAAAATACTTCAGAACTCTTCCATTGTTCTCGAAATTCCACTGAAGTTTTAAAATTCTCCGGAACTGTTCCATTATTCTCAGAATTCCGCTGAGATTTAAAAATGCTTCGGAACTCTTCCATTGTTCTCGGAATTCTGCTGGCGTTTAAAAATGTTTCCGAACACTTCCACTGTTCTTCGAATTCTGCTGACGTTTAAAAATGGTTCGGAACTCTTCAATAATTCTCAGAATTCTGCTGTAGTTTAAAAATGCTTTGGAACTCTTCCATTGTTCTCGGAATTCTGCTGACGTTTAAAAATGCTTCAGAGCACTCCCATTGTTCTCGGAATTCCACAGAAGTTTAAAAATGCTTCGGAACTCTTCCATTGTTCTCGGTATTCCGCTGAAGTTTAAAAATGCTTTGGAACTCTTCCATTGTTCTCGGAATTCTGCTGACATTTAAAAATGCTTCAGAACACTCCCATTGTTCTCAGAATTCCGCTGAAGTTTAAAAATGCTTCGGTAGTCTTCCATTGTTCTCGGTATTCCGCTGAAGTTTAAAAATGCTTTGGAACTCTTCCATTGTTCTCGGAATTCTGCTGACATTTAAAAATGTTTCAGAACACTCCCATTGTTCTCAGAATTCCGCTGAAGTTTAAAAATGCTTCGGTAGTCTTCCATTGTTCTCGTTATTCCGCTGAAGTTTAAAAATGCTTCGGACCTCTTCCATTGTTCTCGGAATTTTGCTGACGTTTAAAAATGCTTCGGAACTCTTCCATTGTTCTCGAAATTCCTTTGAAGTTTAAAAATGCTTCCGAACTCTTCCATTGTTCTCTGAATTTCGCAGAAGTTTAAAATTGCTTTGGAACTCTTCCATTGTTATCGGAATTCCGCTGACGTTTAAAAATACTTCAGAACTCTTCCATTGTTCTCGAAATTCCACTGAAGTTTTAAAATTCTCCGGAACTGTTCCATTATTCTCAGAATTCCGCTGAGATTTAAAAATGCTTCGGAACTCTTCCATTGTTCTCGGAATTCTGCTGGCGTTTAAAAATGTTTCCGAACACTTCCACTGTTCTTCGAATTCTGCTGACGTTTAAAAATGGTTCGGAACTCTTCAATAATTCTCAGAATTCTGCTGTAGTTTAAAAATGCTTTGGAACTCTTCCATTGTTCTCGGAATTCTGCTGACGTTTAAAAATGCTTCAGAGCACTCCCATTGTTCTCGGAATTCCGCTGAAGTTTAAAAATGCTTCGGAACTCTTCCATTGTTCTCGGTATTCCGATGAAGTTAAAAAATGCTTCGGAACTCTTCCATTGTTCTCGGATTTTTGCTGACATTTAAAATTGCTTCGGGACTCTTCCATTGTTCTCGGAATTCTGCTGGCGTTTAAAAATGGTTCCGAACTCTTCCATTGTTCTCGGCATTCTGCTGACGTTAAAAAATGCTTCGGAACTCTTCCAATGTTCTCGGAATTCTGCTGGAGTTTAAAAATGCTTCGGAACTCTTCCATTGTTCCCGGAATTCTGCTCACATTTAAAAATGGTTCGGAACTCTTCAATAATTCTCAGAATTCTGCTGTAGTTTAAAAATGCTTTGGAACACTTCCATTGTTCTCGGAATTCTGCTGAAGTTTAAAAATGCTTCCAAACTCGTCCATTGTTGTCGGAATAACGCTGAAGTTTAAAAATGCTTCGGAACTCTCCCATTGTTCTCGGAATTAAGCTGACATTTAAAAATGCTTTGGAACTTTTCCTTTGCTCTCGGAATTCTGATGAAGTTTAAAAATGCTTTGGAACTTTTCCATTGTACTCAGAAATCTGCTGAAGTTTAAAAATGCTTCGGAACTTTTCCATTGTTCTCGGAATTTTGCTGGCGTTTAAAAATGGTTCCGAACTCTTCCATTGTTCTCGGAATTAAGCTGACATTTAAAAATGCTTTGGAACTTTCCCATTGTCCATGGAATTCCGCTGACGTTTATAAATGCTTTGGAACTCTTCCATTGTTCTCAGAATTCTGCTGACGTTTAAAAATGCTTCAGAACACTCCCATTGTTCTCGGAATTCCGCTGAAGTTTAAAAATGCTTCGGAACTCTTCCATTGTTCTTGGTATTCCGCTGAAGTTTAAAAATGCTTCGGACCTCTTCCATTGTTCTCGGAATTTTGCTGACATTTAAAAATGCTTCGGAACTCTTCCATTGTTCTCAGAATTCTGCTGGCGTTTAAAAATGGTTCTGAATTCTTCCATTGTTCTCGGCATTCTGCTGACGTTTAAAAATCATTTGGAACTCTTCAATTGTTCTCAGAATTCTGCTGTAGTTTAAAAATGCTTTGGAACTCTTCGATTGTTCTCGGAATTCCGCTAAAGTTTAAAAATGCTTTTGAACTTTTCCAGTGCTCTCGGAATTCTGCTGAAGTTTAAAAATGCATCCGAACTGTTCCATTGTTCTCAGAATTCCGCTGAAGTTTAAAAATGATTCGGACCTCTTCCATTGTTCTCGGAATTCTGCTGGCATTTAAAAATGGTTCCGAACTCTTCCATTGTTCTCGGAATTCTGCTGAAGTTTAAAAATAGTTCGGAACTCTTCCATTGTCCTCGGAATTCCGCTGACATTTAAAAATGCTTCGGAACTTTTCCTTTGTTCTCGGAATTCTGCTGACGTTTATAATTTCTTCGGACCTCTTCCATTGTTCTCGGATTTTTGCTGACATTTAAAAATGCTTCGGGACTCTTCCATTGTTCTCGGATTTTTGCTGACTTTTAAAAATGCTTCGGGACTCTTCCATTGTTCTCGGAATTCTGCTGGCGTTTAAAAATGGTTCCGAACTCTTCCATTGTTATCGGCATTCTGCTGACATTTAAAAATGCTTCGGAACTCTTCCATTGTTATCGGCATTCTGCTGACATTTAAAAATGCTTCGGAACTCTTCCATTGTTCTCGGAATTCTGCTGAAGTTTAAAAAATTTTCGGAACTCTTCCATTGTTCTCAGAATTCTGCTCACATTTAAAAATGGTTCGGAACTCTTCAATAATTCTCAGAATTCTGCTGTAGTTTAAAAATGCTTTGGAACTCTTCCATTGTTCTCGGAATTCTGCTGAAGTTTAAAAATGCTTCCGAATTCGTCCACTGTTCTCGGAATTCCGCTGAAGTTTAAAAATGCTTCGGAACTCTTCCATTGTTCTCAGAATTAAGCTGACATTTAAAAATGCTTTGGAACTTTCCCATTGTTCTCTGAATTCTGCTGACATTTATAAATGCTTTGGAACTCTTCCATTGTTCTCGGAATTCTGCTGACGTTTAAAAATGGTTCGGAACTCTTCCATTGTTCTCGGAATTCTGCTGACGTTTAAAAATGCTTCAGAACACTCCCATTGTTCTCGGAATTCCACAGAAGTTTAAAAATGCTTCGGAACTCTTCCATTGTTCTCGGTATTCCGCTGAAGTTTAAAAATGCTTTGGAACTCTTCCATTGTTCTCGGAATTCTGCTGACATTTAAAAATGCTTCAGAACACTCCCATTGTTCTCAGAATTCCGCTGAAGTTTAAAAATGCTTCGGTAGTCTTCCATTGTTCTCGTTATTCCGCTGAAGTTTAAAAATGCTTCGGACCTCTTCCATTGTTCTCGGAATTTTGCTGACGTTTAAAAATGCTTCGGAACTCTTCCATTGTTCTCGAAATTCCTTTGAAGTTTAAAAATGCTTCCGAACTCTTCCATTGTTCTCTGAATTTCGCAGAAGTTTAAAATTGCTTTGGAACTCTTCCATTGTTCTCGGAATTCCGCTGACGTTTAAAAATACTTCAGAACTCTTCCATTGTTCTCGAAATTCCACTGAAGTTTTAAAATTCTCCGGAACTGTTCCATTATTCTCAGAATTCCGCTGAGATTTAAAAATGCTTCGGAACTCTTCCATTGTTCTCGGAATTCTGCTGGCGTTGAAAAATGTTTCCGAACACTTCCACTGTTCTCGGAATTCTGCTGACGTTTAAAAATGGTTCGGAACTCTTCAATAATTCTCAGAATTCTGCTGTAGTTTAAAAATGCTTTGGAACTCTTCCATTGTTCTCGGAATTCTGCTGACGTTTAAAAATGCTTCAGAGCACTCCCATTGTTCTCGGAATTCCGCTGAAGTTTAAAAATGCTTCGGAACTCTTCCATTGTTCTCGGTATTCCGCTGAAGTTAAAAAATGCTTCGGAACTCTTCCATTGTTCTCGGATTTTTGCTGACATTTAAAATTGCTTCGGGACTCTTCCATTGTTCTCGGAATTCTGCTGGCGTTTAAAAATGGTTCCGAACTCTTCCATTGTTCTCGGCATTCTGCTGACGTTAAAAAATGCTTCGGAACTCTTCCAATGTTCTCGGAATTCTGCTGGAGTTTAAAATTGCTTCGGAACTCTTCCATTGTTCCCGGAATTCTGCTCACATTTAAAAATGGTTCGGAACTCTTCAATAATTCTCAGAATTCTGCTGTAGTTTAAAAATGCTTTGGAACACTTCCATTGTTCTCGGAATTCTGCTGAAGTTTAAAAATGCTTCCAAACTCGTCCATTGTTGTCGGAATAACGCTGAAGTTTAAAAATGCTTCGGAACTCTCCCATTGTTCTCGGAATTAAGCTGACATTTAAAAATGCTTTGGAACTTTTCCTTTGCTCTCGGAATTCTGATGAGGTTTAAAAATGCTTTGGAACTTTTCCATTGTACTCAGAAATCTGCTGAAGTTTAAAAATGCTTCGGAACTTTTCCATTATTCTCGGAATTTTGCTGGCGTTTAAAAATGGTTCCGAACTCTTCCATTGTTCTCGGAATTAAGCTGACATTTAAAAATGCTTTGGAACTTTCCCATTGTGCATGGAATTCCGCTGACGTTTATAAATGCTTTGGAACTCTTCCATTGTTCTCAGAATTCTGCTGACGTTTAAAAATGCTTCAGAACACTCCCATTGTTCTCGGAATTCCGCTGAAGTTTAAAAATGGTTCGGAACTCTTCCATTGTTCTCGGAATTCTGCTGACGTTTAAAAATGCTTCAGAACACTCCCATTGTTCTCGGAATTCCACAGAAGTTTAAAAATGCTTCGGAACTCTTCCATTGTTCTCGGTATTCCGCTGAAGTTTAAAAATGCTTTGGAACTCTTCCATTGTTCTCGGAATTCTGCTGACATTTAAAAATGCTTCAGAACACTCCCATTGTTCTCAGAATTCCGCTGAAGTTTAAAAATGCTTCGGTAGTCTTCCAATGTTCTCGTTATTCCGCTGAAGTTTAAAAATGCTTCGGACCTCTTCCATTGTTCTCGGAATTTTGCTGACGTTTAAAAATGCTTCGGAACTCTTCCATTGTTCTCGAAATTCCTTTGAAGTTTAAAAATGCTTCCGAACTCTTCCATTGTTCTCTGAATTTCGCAGAAGTTTAAAATTGCTTTGGAACTCTTCCATTGTTCTCGGAATTCCGCTGACGTTTAAAAATACTTCAGAACTCTTCCATTGTTCTCGAAATTCCACTGAAGTTTTAAAATTCTCCGGAACTGTTCCATTATTCTCAGAATTCCGCTGAGATTTAAAAATGCTTCGGAACTCTTCCATTGTTCTCGGAATTCTGCTGGCGTTTAAAAATGTTTCCGAACACTTCCACTGTTCTCGGAATTCTGCTGACATTTAAAAATGGTTCGGAACTCTTCAATAATTCTCAGAATTCTGCTGTAGTTTAAAAATGCTTTGGAACTCTTCCATTGTTCTCGGAATTCTGCTGACGTTTAAAAATGCTTCAGAGCACTCCCATTGTTCTCGGAATTCCGCTGAAGTTTAAAAATGCTTCGGAACTCTTCCATTGTTCTCGGTATTCCGCTGAAGTTAAAAAATGCTTCGGAACTCTTCCATTGTTCTCGGATTTTTGCTGACATTTAAAATTACTTCGGGACTCTTCCATTGTTCTCGGAATTCTGCTGGCGTTTAAAAATGGTTCCGAACTCTTCCATTGTTCTCGGCATTCTGCTGACGTTAAAAAATGCTTCGGAACTCTTCCAATGTTCTCGGAATTCTGCTGGAGTTTAAAAATGCTTCGGAACTCTTCCATTGTTCCCGGAATTCTGCTCACATTTAAAAATGGTTCGGAACTCTTCAATAATTCTCAGAATTCTGCTGTAGTTTAAAAATGCTTTGTAACACTTCCATTGTTCTCGGAATTCTGCTGAAGTTTAAAAATGCTTCCAAACTCGTCCATTGTTGTCGGAATAACGCTGAAGTTTAAAAATGCTTCGGAACTCTCCCATTGTTCTCGGAATTAAGCTGACATTTAAAAATGCTTTGGAACTTTTCCTTTGCTCTCGGAATTCTGATGAAGTTTAAAAATGCTTTGGAACTTTTCCATTGTACTCAGAAATCTGCTGAAGTTTAAAAATGCTTCGGAACTTTTCCATTGTTCTTGGAATTTTGCTGGCGTTTAAAAATGGTTCCGAACTCTTCCATTGTTCTCGGAATTAAGCTGACATTTAAAAATGCTTTGGAACTTTCCCATTGTCCATGGAATTCCGCTGACGTTTATAAATGCTTTGGAACTCTTCCATTGTTCTCAGAATTCTGCTGACGTTTAAAAATGCTTCAGAACACTCCCATTGTTCTCGGAATTCCGCTGAAGTTTAAAAATGCTTCGGAACTCTTCCATTGTTGTTGGTATTCCGCTGAATTTTAAAAATGCTTCGGACCTCTTCCATTGTTCTCGGAATTTTGCTGACATTTAAAAATGCTTCGGAACTCTTCCATTGTTCTCAGAATTCTGCTGGCGTTTAAAAATGGTTCTGAATTCTTCCATTGTTCTCGGCATTCTGCTGACGTTTAAAAATCATTTGGAACTCTTCAATTGTTCTCAGAATTCTGCTGTAGTTTAAAAATGCTTTGGAACTCTTCGATTGTTCTCGGAATTCCGCTAAAGTTTAAAAATGCTTTTGAACTTTTCCAGTGCTCTCGGAATTCTGCTGAAGTTTAAAAATGCATCCGAACTGTTCCATTGTTCTCAGAATTCCGCTGAAGTTTAAAAATGCTTCGGACCTCTTCCATTGTTCTCGGAATTCTGCTGGCATTTAAAAATGGTTCCGAACTCTTCCATTGTTCTCGGAATTCTGCTGAAGTTTAAAAATAGTTCGGAACTCTTCCACTGTCCTCGGAATTCCGCTGACATTTAAAAATGCTTCGGAACTTTTCCTTTGTTCTCGGAATTCTGCTGACGTTTATAATTTCTTCGGACCTCTTCCATTGTTCTCGGATTTTTGCTGACATTTAAAAATGCTTCGGGACTCTTCCATTGTTCTCGGATTTTTGCTGACTTTTAAAAATGCTTCGGGACTCTTCCATTGTTCTCGGATTTTTGCTGACATTTAAAATTGCTTCGGGACTCTTCCATTGTTCTCGGAATTCTGCTGGCGTTTAAAAATGGTTCCGAACTCTTCCATTGTTCTCGGCATTCTGCTGACGTTAAAAAATGCTTCGGAACTCTTCCAATGTTCTCGGAATTCTGCTGGAGTTTAAAAATGCTTCGGAACTCTTCCATTGTTCCCGGAATTCTGCTCACATTTAAAAATGGTTCGGAACTCTTCAATAATTCTCAGAATTCTGCTGTAGTTTAAAAATGCTTTGGAACACTTCCATTGTTCTCGGAATTCTGCTGAAGTTTAAAAATGCTTCCAAACTCGTCCATTGTTGTCGGAATAACGCTGAAGTTTAAAAATGCTTCGGAACTCTCCCATTGTTCTCGGAATTAAGCTGACATTTAAAAATGCTTTGGAACTTTTCCTTTGCTCTCGGAATTCTGATGAAGTTTAAAAATGCTTTGGAACTTTTCCATTGTACTCAGAAATCTGCTGAAGTTTAAAAATGCTTCGGAACTTTTCCATTGTTCTCGGAATTTTGCTGGCGTTTAAAAATGGTTCCGAACTCTTCCATTGTTCTCGGAATTAAGCTGACATTTAAAAATGCTTTGGAACTTTCCCATTGTCCATGGAATTCCGCTGACGTTTATAAATGCTTTGGAACTCTTCCATTGTTCTCAGAATTCTGCTGACCTTTAAAAATGCTTCAGAACACTCCCATTGTTCTCGGAATTCCGCTGAAGTTTAAAAATGCTTCGGAACTCTTCCATTGTTCTTGGTATTCCGCTGAATTTTAAAAATGCTTCGGACCTCTTCCATTGTTCTCGGAATTTTGCTGACATTTAAAAATGCTTCGGAACTCTTCCATTGTTCTCGGAATTCTGCTGGCGTTTAAAAATGGTTCTGAATTCTTCCATTGTTCTCGGCATTATGCTGACGTTTAAAAATCATTTGGAACTCTTCAATTGTTCTCAGAATTCTGATGTAGTTTAAAAATGCTTTGGAACTCTTCGATTGTTCTCGGAATTCCGCTAAAGTTTAAAAATGCTTTTGAACTTTTCCAGTGCTCTCGGAATTCTGCTGAAGTTTAAAAATGCATCCGAACTGTTCCATTGTTCTCAGAATTCCGCTGAAGTTTAAAAATGCTTCGGACCTCTTCCATTGTTCTCGGAATTCTGCTGGCATTTAAAAATGGTTCCGAACTCTTCCATTGTTCTCGGAATTCTGCTGATGTTTAAAAATAGTTCGGAACTCTTCCATTGTCCTCGGAATTCCGCTGACATTTAAAAATGCTTCGGAACTTTTCCTTTGTTCTCGGAATTCTGCTGACATTTATAATTTCTTCGGACCTCTTCCATTGTTCTCGGATTTTTGCTGACATTTAAAAATGCTTCGGGACTCTTCCATTGTTCTCGGATTTTTGCTGACTTTTAAAAATGCTTCGGGACTCTTCCATTGTTCTCGGAATTCTGCTGGCGTTTAAAAATGGTTCCGAACTCTTCCATTGTTATCGGCATTCTGCTGACATTTAAAAATGCTTCGGAACTCTTCCATTGTTATCGGCATTCTGCTGACATTTAAAAATGCTTCGGAACTCTTCCATTGTTCTCGGAATTCTGCTGGAGTTTAAAAAATTTTCGGAACTCTTCCATTGTTCTCAGAATTCTGCTCACATTTAAAAATGGTTCGGAACTCTTCAATAATTCTCAGAATTCTGCTGTAGTTTAAAAATGCTTTGGAACTCTTCCATTGTTCTCGGAATTCTGCTGAAGTTTAAAAATGCTTCCGAATTCGTCCATTGTTCTCGGAATTCCGCTGAAGTTTAAAAATGCTTCGGAACTCTTCCATTGTTCTCAGAATTAAGCTGACATTTAAAAATGCTTTGGAACTTTCCCATTGTTCTCTGAATTCTGCTGACATTTATAAATGCTTTGGAACTCTTCCATTGTTCTCGGAATTCTGCTGACGTTTAAAAATGCTTCAGAACACTCCCATTGTTCTTGGAATTCCGCTGAAGTTTAAAAATGCTTCGGAACTCTTCCATTGTTCTCGGTATTCCGCTGAAGTTAAAAAATGCTTCGGAACTCTTCCATTGTTCTCGGATTTTTGCTGACATTTAAAAATGCTGCGGGACTCTTCCATTGTTCTCGGAATTCTGCTGGCGTTTAAAAATGGTTCCGAACTCTTCCATTGTTCTCGGCATTCTGTTGACGTTAAAAAATGGTTCGGAACTCTTCCAATGTTCTCGGAATTCTGCTGGAGTTTAAAAATGTTTCGGAACTCTTCCATTGTTCCCGGAATTCTGCTCACATTTAAAAATGGTTCGGAACTCTTCAATAATTCTCAGAATTCTGCTGTAGTTTAAAAATGCTTTGGAACTCTTCCATTGTTCTCGGAATTCCGCTGAAGTTTAAAAATGCTTCGGAACTCTTCCATTGTTCTCGGTATTCCGCTGAAGTTTAAAAATACTTCGGAACTCTCCCATTGTTCTCGGAATTCTGCTGGCGTTTAAAAATGGTTCCGAACTCTTCCATTGTTCTCGGAATTCTGCTGACATTTAAAAATGGTTCGGAACTCTTCAATAATTCTCAGAATTCTGCTGTAGTTTAAAAATGCTTTGGAACACTTCCATTGTTCTCGGAATTCTGCTGAAGTTTAAAAATGCTTCCAAACTCGTCCATTGTTGTCGGAATTCCGCTGAAGTTTAAAAATGCTTCGGAACTCTCCCATTGTTCTCGGAATTAAGCTGACATTTAAAAATGCTTTGGAACTTTCCCATTGTCCATGGAATTCCGCTGACGTTTATAAATGCTTTGGAACTCTTCCATTGTTCTCGGAATTCTGCTGGCGTTTAAAAATGGTTCCGAACTCTTCCATTGTTCTCGGAATTCTGCTGTAGTTTAAAAATGCTTCGGACCTCTTCCATTGTTCTCGGAATTCTGCTGGCGTTTAAAAATGGTTCCGAACTCTTCCATTGTTCTCGGAATTCTGCTGAAGTTTAAAAATAGTTCGGAACTCTTCCATTGTTCTCGGAATTCCGCTGACATTTAAAAATGCTTTGGAACTTTCCCATTGTCCATGGAATTCCGCTGACGTTTATAAATGCTTTTGAACTCTTCCATTGTTCTCGGAATTCTGCTGGCGTTTAAAAATGGTTCCGAACTCTTCCATTGTTCTCGGAATTCTGCTGTAGTTTAAAAATGCTTCGGACCTCTTCAATTGTTCTCGGAATTCTGCTGGCGTTTAAAAATGGTTCCGAACTCTTCCATTGTTCTCGGAATTCTGCTGAAGTTTAAAAATAGTTCGGAACTCTTCCATTGTTCTCGGAATTCCGCTGACATTTAAAAATGCTTCGGAACTTTTCCTTTGTTTTCGGAATTCTGCTGACGTTTATAATTTCTTCGGACCTCTTCCATTGTTCTCGGATTTTTGCTGACATTTAAAAATGCTTCGGACTTCTTCCATTGTTCTCAGAATTTTGCTGATGTATAAAAATGCTTCGGAACTCTTCCATTGTTCTCGGAATTTTTCTGGCATTTAAAAATGCTTCGGAACTTTTCCATTTTTCTCGGTATTCCGCTGAAGTTTAAAAATGCTTTGGAACTTTCCATTGCTCTCGGAATTCTGGTGAAGTTTAAAAATGCTTTTGAACTTTTCCATTGTACTCGGAATTCTGCTGAAGTTTAAAAATGCTTCCGAACTCTTGCATTGTTCTTAGAATTCCGCTGACAGTCAAAAATGCTTCAAAACTCTTCCATTGTTCTCCGAATTCCGCTGAAGTTTAAAAATGCTTTTGAACTTTTCCATTGCTCTCGGAATTCTGTTGAAGTTTAAAAATGCTTCCGAACAATTCCATTGTTCTCAGAATTCCACTGAAGTTTAAAAATGCTTCGGAACTCTTCCATTGTTCTCAGAATTCTGCTGGCGTTTAAAAATGGTTCCGAACTCTTCCATTGTTCTCGGCATTCTGCTGACGTTTAAAAATGGTTTGGAACTCTTCAATTGTTCTCAAAATTCTGCTGTAGTTTAAAAATGCTTTGGAACTCTTCCATTTTTCTCGGAATTCCGCTGAAGTTTAAAAATGCTTTGGAACTTTTCCATTGCTCTCGGAATTCTGCTGAAGTTTAAAAATGCATCCGAACTCTTCCATTGTTCTCAGATTTCCGCTGAAGTTTAAAAATGCTTCGGAACTCTTCCATTGTTCTCGGAATTCCGCTGACATTTAAAAATGCTTCGGAACTTTTCCTTTGTTCTCGGAATTCTGCTGACATTTATTAATGCTTTGAAACTCTTCCATTGTTCTCGGAATTCTGCTGATGTTTAAAAATGCTTCAGAACACTCCCAATGCTCTCGGAATTCCACTGTAGTGTAAAAATGCTTTGGAACTCTTCCATTTTTCTCGGTATTCCGCTGAAGTTTAAAAATGCTTCGGACCTCTTTCATTGTTCTCGGAATTTTACTGATGTTTAAAAATGCTTCGGACCTCTACCTTTGTTCTCAGAATTCTGCTGTAGTTTAAAAATGTTTTGGAACTCTTCAATTGTTCTCGGAATACCGCTAAAGTTTAAAAATGCTTTTGAACTTTTCCAGTGCTCTCGGAATTCTGTTGAAGTTTAAAAATGCTTTGGAACTCTTCCATTTTTCTAGGAATTCTGCTTAAATTTAAAAATGCTTTTGAACTTTTCCATTGCTCTCTGAATTCTGCTGAAGTTTAAAAATGCTTTGGAACTCTTCCATTGTTCTCGGAATTCTGTTGAAGTTTAAAAATGCTTCCGAACTCGCCATTGTATTCGGAATTCCGCTGAAGTTTAAAAATGCTTCGGAACTCTTCCATTGTTCTCGGTATACCGCTGACGTTTAAAAATGCTTCGGAACTCTTCCATTGTTCTCGAAATTCCTTGGAAGTTTAAAAATGCTTCCGAACTCTTCCATTGTTCTCGGAATTTCGCAGAAGTTTAAAATTGCTTCGGAACTCTTCCATTGTTCTCGGAATTCCGCTGAAGTTTAAAAATGCTTCGGAACACTACAATTGTTCTCGTAATTCCGCTGAAGTTTAAAAATGCTTCGGAACTCTTCCATTGTTCCCGGAATTCTGCTCACATTTAAAAATGGTTTGGAACTCTTCAATAATTCTCAGAATTCTGCTGTAGTATAAAAATGCTTTGGAACTCTTCCATTGTTCTCGGAATTCTGCTGACATTTAAAAATGGTTCGGAACTCTTCAATAATTCTCAGAATTCTGCTGTAGTTTAAAAATGCTTTGGAACACTTCCATTGTTCTCGGAATTCTGCTGAAGTTTAAAAATGCTTCCAAACTCGTCCATTGTTCTAGGAAATCCGCTGAAGTTTAAAAATGCTTCGGAACTCTCCCATTGTTCTCGGAATTAAGCTGACATTTAAAAATGCTTTGGAACTTTTCCTTTGCTCTCGGAATTCTGGTGAAGTTTAAAAATGCTTTGGAACTTTTCCATTGTACTCAGAAATCTGCTGAAGTTTAAAAATGCTTCGGAACTTTTCCATTGTTCTCGGAATTTCGCTGGTGTTTAAAAATGGTTCCGAACTCTTCCATTGTTCTCGGAATTAGGCTGACATTTAAAAATGCTTTGGAACTTTCCCATTGTCCATGGAATTCTGCTGACGTTTATAAATGCTTTGGAACTCTTCCATTGTTCTCGGAATTCTGCTGACGTTTAAAAATGCTTCAGAACACTCCCATTGTTCTCGGAATTCCGCTGAAGTTTAAAAATGCTTCGGAACTCTTCCATTGTTCTTGGTATTCCTCTGAAGTTTAAAAATGCTTCGGACCTCTTCCATTGTTCTCGGAATTTTGCTGACATTTAAAAATGTTTCGGAACTCTTCCATTGTTCTCTGAATTCTGCTGACATTTATAAATGCTTTAGAACTCTTCCATTGTTCTCGGAATTCTGCTGACGTTTAAAAATGCTTCAGAACACTCCCATTGTTCTCGGAATTCCGCTGAAGTGTAGAAATGGTTCGGAACTCTTCCATTTTTGTCGGTATTGCACTGAAGTTTAAAAATGCTTCGGACCTCTTCCATTGTTCTCAGAATTTTGCTGATGTATAAAAATGCTTCGGAACTCTTCCATTGTTCTCGGAATTTTGCTGGCATTTAAAAATGCTTCGGAACTTTTCCATTTTTCTCGGTATTCCGCTGAAGTTTAAAAATGCTTTGGAACTTTCCATTGCTCTCAGAATTCTGGTGAAGTTTAAAAATGCTTTTGAACTTTTCCATTGTACTCGGAATTCTGCTGAAGTTTAAAAATGCTTCGGTACTCTTCCATTGTTCTCGGAATTCTGCTGACGTTTAAAAATGCTTCCGAACTCTTCCATTCTTCTTAGAATTCCGCTGACATTCAAAAATGCTTCAAAACTCTTCCATTGTTCTCAGAATTCCGCTGAAGTTTAAAAATGCTTTTGAACTTTTCCATTGCTCTCGGAATTCTGCTGAAGTTTAAAAATGCTTCCGAACCCTTCCATTGTTCTCAGAATTCCGCTGAAGTTTAAAAATGCTTCGGAACTCTTCCATTGTTCTCGGAATTCCGCTGACATTTAAAAATGCTTCGGAACTTTTCCTTTGTTCTCGGAATTCTGCTGACGTTTATTTATGCTTTGGAACTCTTCCATTGTTCTCGGAAATCTGCTGACGTTTAAAAATGCTTCAGAACACTCACATTGCTCTCAGAATTCCGCTGAAGTGTAAAAATGCTTCGGAACTGTCCCATTTTTCTCGGTATTCCGCTGAAGTTTAAAAATGCTTCGGACCTCTTCCATTGTTCTCGGAATTTTGCTGATGTTTAAAAATGCTTCGGACCTCTTCCATTGTTCTCAGAATTCTGCTGGTGTTTAAAAATGGTTCCGAACTCTTCCATTGTTCTCGGCATTCTGCTGACGTTTAAAAATGGTTTGGAACTCTTCATTTGTTCTCAGAATTCTGCTGAAGTTTAAAAATGCTTTTGAACTTTTCCATTGCTCTCTGAATTCTGCTGAAGTTTAAAAATGCTTTGGAACTCTTCCATTGTTCTCGGAATTCTGTTGAAGTTTAAAAATGATTCCGAACTCGCCATTGTATTCGGAATTCCGCTGAAGTTTAAAAATGCTTCGGAACTCTTCCATTGTTCTCGGTATTCCGCTGACGTTTAAAAATGCTTCGGAACTCTTCAATTGTTCTCGAAATTCCTTGGAAGTTTAAAAATGCTTCCGAACTCTTCCATTGTTCTCGGAATTCCGCTGAAGTTTAAAAATGCTTCGGAACACAACAATTGTTCTCGTAATTCCGCTGAAGTTTAAAAATGCTTCGGAACTCTTCCATTGTTCTCGGAATTCCGCTGACGTTTAAAAATGCTTCGGAACTCTTCCATTGTTCTCGGAATTCCGCTGACATTTAAAAATGCTTCGGAACTTTTCCTTTGTTCTCGGAATTCTGCTGACGTTTATTTATGCTTTGGAACTCTTCCATTGTTCTCGGAAATCTGCTGACGTTTAAAAATGCTTTAGAACACTCCCATTGCTCTCGGAATTCCGCTGAAGTGTAAAAATGCTTCGGAACTGTCCCATTTTTCTCGGTATTCCGCTGAAGTTTAAAAATGCTTCAGACCTCTTCCATTGTTCTCGGAATTTTGCTGATGTTTAAAAATGCTTCGGACCTCTTCCATTGTTCTCAGAATTCTGCTGGTGTTTAAAAATGGTTCCGAACTCTTCCATTGTTCTCGGCATTCTGCTGACGTTTAAAAATGGTTTGGAACTCTTCATTTGTTCTCAGAATTCTGCTGTAGTTTAAAAATGCTTTGGAACTCTTCCATTGTTCTCGGAATTCCGCTGAAGTTTAAAAATGCTTTGGAACTTTTCCATTGCTCTCGGAATTCTGCTGAAGTTTAAAAATGCTTCGGAACTCTTCCATTGTTCTCGGTATTCCGCTGACGTTTAAAAATGCTTCGGAACTCTTCCATTGTTCTCGAAATTCCTTGGAAGTTTAAAAATGCTTCCGAACTCTTCCATTGTTGTCGGAATTTTGCAGAAGTTTAAAATTGCTTCGGAACTCTTCCATTGTTCTCGGAATTCCGCTGAAGTTTAAAAATGCTTCGGAACACAACAATTGTTCTCGTAATTCCGCTGAAGTTTAAAAATGCTTCGGAACTCTTCCATTGTTCTCGGAATTCCGCTGACGTTTAAAAATGCTTCGGAACACTTCCATTGTTCTCGGAATACTGCTGGCGTTTAAAAATGGTTCCGAACACTTCCATTGTTCTCGGAATTCTGCTGACGTTTAAAAATGGTTCGGAACTCTTCAATAATTCTCAGAATTCTGCTGTAGTTTATAAATGCTGTGGAACTCTTCCATTGTTCTCGGAATTCTGCTGAAGTATAAAAATGCTTCCGATCTCGTCCATTGTCCTCGGAATTCCGCTGAAGTTTAAAAATGCTTCAGAACACTCCCATTGTTCTCGGAATTCCGCTGCAGTTTAAAAATGCTTTGGAACTCTTCCCTTGTTCTCGGTATTCCGCTGAAGTTTAAAAATGATTCGGAACTCTTCCATTGTTCTCGGAATTCCGCTGACGTTTAAAAATGCTTCGGAACTCTTCCATTGTTCTCGGAATTCTGCTGGCGTTTAAAAATGGTTCCGAACACTTCCATTGCTCTCGGAATTCTGCTGACGTTTAAAAATGGTTCGGAACTCTTCAATAATTCTCAGAATTCTGCTGTAGTTTAAAAATGCTGTGGAACTCTTAAATTGTTCTCGGAATTCTGCTGAAGTTTAGAAATGCTTCCGAACTCGTCCATTGTCCTCGGAATTCCGCTGAAGTTTAAAAATGCTTCAGAACACTCCCATTGTTCTCGGAATTCCGCTGAAGTTTAAAAATGCTTCGGAACTCTTCCATTGTTCTCGGATTTTTGCTGACATTTAAAAATGCTTCGGGACTCTTCCATTGTTCTCGGAATTCTGCTGGCGTTTAAAAATGGTTCCGAACTCTTAAATTGTTATCGGCATTCTGCTGACGTTTAAAAATGCTTCGGAACTCTTCCATTGTTCTCTGAATTCTGCTCACATTTAAAAATGGTTCGGAACTCTTCAATAATTCTCAGAATTCTGCTGTAGTTTAAAAATGCTTTGGAACTCTTCCATTGTTCTCGGAATTCTGCTGAAGTTTAAAAATGCTTCCGAACTCGTCCATTGTTCTCGGAATTCCGCTGAAGTTTAAAAATGCTTCGGAACTCTTCCATTTTTCTCAGAATTAAGCTGATATTTAAAAATGCTTTGGAACTTTCCCATTGTTCTCTGAATTCTGCTGACATTTATAAATGCTTTGGAACTCTTCCATTGTTCTCGGAATTCTGTTGAAGTTTAAAAATGCTTCCGAACTCGCCATTGTATTTGGAATTCCGCTGAAGTTTAAAAATGCTTCGGAACTCTTCCATTGTTCTCGGTATTCTGCTGACGTTTAAAAATGCTTCGGAACTCTTCCATTGTTCACGAAATTCCTTGGAAGTTTAAAAATGCTTCCGAACTCTTCCATTGTTCTCGGAATTTCGCAGAAGTTTAAAATTGCTTCGGAACTCTTCCATTGTTCTCGGAATTCCGCTGAAGTTTAAAAATGCTTCGGAACACTACAATTGTTCTCATAATTCCGCTGAAGTTTAAAAATGCTTCGGAACTCTTCCATTGTTCTCGGAATTCTGCTGGCGTTTAAAAATGGTTCCGAACACTTCCATTGTTCTCGGAATTCTGCTGACGTTTAAAAATGGTTCGGAACTCTTTAATAATTCTCAGAATTCTGCTGTAGTTTATAAATGCTGTGGAACTCTTCCATTGTTCTCGGAATTCTGCTGAAGTTTAAAAATGCTTCCGATCTCGTCCATTGTCCTCGGAATTCCGCTGACGTTTAAAAATGGTTCGGAACTCTTCAATAATTCTCAGAATTCTGCTGTAGTTTATAAATACTGTGGAACTCTTCCATTGTTCTCGGAATTCTGCTGAAGTTTAAAAATGCTTCCGATCTCGTCCATTGTCCTCGGAATTCCGCTGAAGTTTAAAAATGCTTCAGAACACTCCCATTGTTCTCGGAATTCCGCTGAAGTTTAAAAATGCTTCTGAACTCTTCCATTGTTCTCGGAATTCCGCTGACATTTAAAAATGCTTCGGACCTCTTCCATTGTTCTCAGAATTCTGCTGGTGTTTAAAAATGGTTCCGAACTCTTCCATTGTTCTCGGCATTCTGCTGACGTTTAAAAATGGTTTGGAACTCTTCAATTGTTCTCAGAATTATGCTGTAGTTTAAAAATGCTTTGGAACTCTTCCATTGTTCTCGGAATTCCGCTGAAGTTTAAAAATGCTTTGGAACTTTTCCATTGCTCTCGGAATTCTGCTGAAGTTTAAAAATGCATCCGAACTCTTCCATTGTTCTCAGATTTCCGCTGAAGTTTAAAAATGCTTCGGAACTCTTCCATTGATCTCGGAATTCCGCTGACATTTAAAAATGCTTCGGAACTTTTCCTTTGTTCTCGGAATTCTGCTGACGTTTATTAAAGCTTTGAAACTCTTCCATTGTTCTCGGAATTCTGCTGATGTTTAAAAATGCTTCAGAACACTCCCATTGCTCTCGGAATTCCACTGTACTGTAAAAATGCTTTGGAACTCTTCCATTTTTCTCGGTATTCCGCTGAAGTTTAAAAATGCTTCGGACCTCTTCCATTGTTCTCGGAATTTTACTGATGTTTAAAAATGCTTCGGACCTCTACCTTTGTTCTCAGAATTCTGCTGTAGTTTAAAAATGTTTTGGAACTCTTCAATTGTTCTCGGAATACCGCTAAAGTTTAAAAATGCTTTTCAACTTTTCCAGTGCTCTCGGAATTCTGTTGAAGTTTAAAAATGCTTTGGAACTCTTCCATTTTTCTAGGAATTCTGCTGAAGTTTAAAAATGCTTTTGAACTTTTCCATTGCTCTCTGAATTCTGCTGAAGTTTAAAAATGCTTTGGAACTCTTCCATTGTTCTCGGAATTCTGTTGAAGTTTAAAAATGCTTCCGAACTCGCCATTGTATTCGGAATTCCGCTGAAGTTTAAAAATGCTTCGGAACTCTTCCATTGTTCTCGGTATTCCGCTGACGTTTAAAAATGCTTCGGAACTCTTCCATTGTTCTCGAAATTCCTTGGAAGTTTAAAAATGCTTCCGAACTCTTCCATTGTTCTCGGAATTTTGCAGAAGTTTAAAATTGCTTCGGAACTCTCCCATTGTTCTCGGAATTAAGCTGACATTTAAAAATGCTTTGGAACTTTTCCTTTGCTCTCGGAATTCTGGTGAAGTTTAAAAATGCTTTGGAACTTTTCCATTGTACTCAGAAATCTGCTGAAGTTTAAAAATGCTTCGGAACTTTTCCATTGTTCTCGGAATTTCGCTGGTGTTTAAAAATGGTTCCGAACTCTTCCATTGTTCTCGGAATTAGGCTGACATTTAAAAATGCTTTGGAACTTTCCCATTGTCCATGGAATTCTGCTGACATTTATAAATGCTTTGGAACTCTTCCATTGTTCTCGGAATTCTGCTGACGTTTAAAAATGCTTCAGAACACTCCCATTGTTCTCGGAATTCCGCTGATGTTTAAAAATGCTTCGGAACTCTTCCATTGTTCTTGGTATTCCTCTGAAGTTTAAAAATGCTTCGGACCTCTTCCATTGTTCTCGGAATTTTGCTGACATTTAAAAATGTTTCGGAACTCTTCCATTGTTCTCTGAATTCTGCTGACATTTATAAATGCTTTAGAACTCTTCCATTGTTCTCGGAATTCTGCTGACGTTTAAAAATGTTTAAGAACACTCCCATTGTTCTCGGAATTCCGCTGAAGTGTAGAAATTGTTCGGAACTCTTCCATTTTTGTCGGTATTGCACTGAAGTTTAAAAATGCTTCGGACCTCTTCCATTGTTCTCAGAATTTTGCTGATGTATAAAAATGCTTCGGAACTCTTCCATTGTTCTCGGAATTTTGCTGGCATTTAAAAATGCTTCGGAACTTTTCCATTTTTCTCGGTATTCCGCTGAAGTTTAAAAATGCTTTGGAACTTTCCATTGCTCTCGGAATTCTGGTGAAGTTTAAAAATGCTTTTGAACTTTTCCATTGTACTCGGAATTCTGCTGAAGTTTAAAAATGCTTCGGTACTCTTCCATTGTTCTCGGAATTCTGCTGACGTTTAAAAATGCTTCCGAACTCTTCCATTCTTCTTAGAATTCCGCTGACATTCAAAAATGCTTCAAAACTCTTCCATTGTTCTCAGAATTCCGCTGAAGTTTAAAAATGCTTTTGAACTTTTCCATTGCTCTCGGAATTCTGCTGAAGTTTAAAAATGCTTCCGAACCCTTCCATTGTTCTCAGAATTCCGCTGAAGTTTAAAAATGCTTCGGAACTCTTCCATTGTTCTCGGAATTCCGCTGACATTTAAAAATGCTTCGGAACTTTTCCTTTGTTCTCGGAATTCTGCTGACGTTTATTTATGCTTTGGAACTCTTCCATTGTTCTCGGAAATCTGCTGACGTTTAAAAATGCTTCAGAACACTCCCATTGCTCTCGGAATTCCGCTGAAGTGTAAAAATGCTTCGGAACTGTCCCATTTTTCTCGGTATTCCGCTGAAGTTTGAAAATGCTTCGGACCTCTTCCATTGTTCTCGGAATTTTACTGATGTTTAAAAATGCTTCGGACCTCTACCTTTGTTCTCAGAATTCTGCTGTAGTTTAAAAATGTTTTGGAACTCTTGAATTGTTCTCGGAATACCGCTAAAGTTTAAAAATGCTTTTGAACTTTTCCAGTGCTCTCGGAATTCTGTTGAAGTTTAAAAATGCTTTGGAACTCTTCCATTTTTCTAGGAATTCTGCTGAAGTTTAAAAATGCTTTTGAACTTTTCCATTGCTCTCTGAATTCTGCTGAAGTTTAAAAATGCTTTGGAACTCTTCCATTGTTCTCGGAATTCTGTTGAAGTTTAAAAATGCTTCCGAACTCGCCATTGTATTCGGAATTCCGCTGAAGTTTAAAAATGCTTCGGAACTCTTCCATTGTTCTCGGTATTCCGCTGACGTTTAAAAATGCTTCGGAACTCTTCCATTGTTCTCGAAATTCCTTGGAAGTTTAAAAATGCTTCCGAACTCTTCCATTGTTGTCGGAATTTTGCAGAAGTTTAAAATTGCTTCGGAACTCTTCCATTGTTCTCGGAATTCCGCTGAAGTTTAAAAATGCTTCGGAACACAACAATTGTTCTCGTAATTCCGCTGAAGTTTAAAAATGCTTCGGAACTCTTCCATTGTTCTCGGAATTCCGCTGACGTTTAAAAATGCTTCGGAACTCTTCCATTGTTCTCGGAATTCCGCTGACATTTAAAAATGCTTCGGAACTTTTCCTTTGTTCTCGGAATTCTGCTGACGTTTATTTATGCTTTGGAACTCTTCCATTGTTCTCGGAAATCTGCTGACGTTTAAAAATGCTTCAGAACACTCCCATTGCTCTCGGAATTCCGCTGAAGTGTAAAAATGCTTCGGAACTGTCCCATTTTTCTCGGTATTCCGCTGAAGTTTAAAAATGCTTCAGACCTCTTCCATTGTTCTCGGAATTTTGCTGATGTTTAAAAATGCTTCGGACCTCTTCCATTGTTCTCAGAATTCTGCTGGTGTTTAAAAATGGTTCCGAACTCTTCCATTGTTCTCGGCATTCTGCTGACGTTTAAAAATGGTTTGGAACTCTTCATTTGTTCTCAGAATTCTGCTGTAGTTTAAAAATGCTTTGGAACTCTTCCATTGTTCTCGGAATTCCGCTGAAGTTTAAAAATGCTTTGGAACTTTTCCATTGCTCTCGGAATTCTGCTGAAGTTTAAAAATGCATCCGAACTCTTCCATTGTTCTCAGATTTCCGCTGAAGTTTAAAAATGCTTCGGAACTCTTCCATTGTTCTCGGAATTCCGCTGACATTTAAAAATGCTTCGGAACTTTTCCTTTGTTCTCGGAATTCTGCTGACGTTTATTAAAGCTTTGAAACTCTTCCATTGTTCTCGGAATTCTGCTGATGTTTAAAAATGCTTCAGAACACTCCCATTGCTCTCGGAATTCCACTGTAGTGTAAAAATGCTTTGGAACTCTTCAATTTTTCTCGGTATTCCGCTGAAGTTTAAAAATGCTTTGGACCTCTTCCATTGTTCTCGGAATTTTACTGATGTTTAAAAATGCTTCGGACCTCTACCATTGTTCTCAGAATTCTGCTGTAGTTTAAAAATGTTTTGGAACTCTTGAATTGTTCTCGGAATACCGCTAAAGTTTAAAAATGCTTTGGAACTTTTCCAGTGCTCTCGGAATTCTGTTGAAGTTTAAAAATGCTTTGGAACTCTTCCATTTTTCTAGGAATTCTGCTGAAGTTTAAAAATGCTTTTGAACTTTTCCATTGCTCTCTGAATTCTGCTGAAGTTTAAAAATGCTTTGGAACTCTTCCATTGTTCTCGGAATTCTGTTGAAGTTTAAAAATGCTTCCGAACTCGCCATTGTATTCGGAATTCCGCTGAAGTTTAAAAATGCTTCGGAACTCTTCCATTGTTCTCGGTATTCCGCTGACGTTTAAAAATGCTTCGGAACTCTTCCATTGTTCTCGAAATTCCTTGGAAGTTTAAAAATGCTTCCGAACTCTTCCATTGTTGTCGGAATTTTGCAGAAGTTTAAAATTGCTTCGGAACTCTTCCATTGTTCTCGGAATTCCACTGAAGTTTAAAAATGCTTCGGAACACAACAATTGTTCTCGTAATTCCGCTGAAGTTTAAAAATGCTTCGGAACTCTTCCATTGTTCTCGGAATTCCGCTGACGTTTAAAAATGCTTCGGAACACTTCCATTGTTCTCGGAATACTGCTGGCGTTTAAAAATGGTTCCGAACACTTCCATTGTTCTCGGAATTCTGCTGACGTTTAAAAATGGTTCGGAACTCTTCAATAATTCTCAGAATTCTGCTGTAGTTTATAAATGCTGTGGAACTCTTCCATTGTTCTCGGAATTCTGCTGAAGTTTAAAAATGCTTCCGATCTCGTCCATTGTCCTCGGAATTCCGCTGAAGTTTAAAAATGCTTCAGAACACTCCCATTGTTCTCGGAATTCCGCTGCAGTTTAAAAATGCTTTGGAACTCTTCCCTTGTTCTCGGTATTCCGCTGAAGTTTAAAAATGCTTCGGAACTCTTCCATTGTTCTCGGAATTCCGCTGACGTTTAAAAATGCTTCGGAACTCTTCCATTGTTCTCGGAATTCTGCTGGCGTTTAAAAATGGTTCCGAACACTTCCATTGCTCTCAGAATTCTGCTGACGTTTAAAAATGGTTCGGAACTCTTCAATAATTCTCAGAATTCTGCTGTAGTTTAAAAATGCTGTGGAACTCTTCCATTGTTCTCGGAATTCTGCTGAAGTTTAGAAATGCTTCCGAACTCGTCCATTGTCCTCGGAATTCCGCTGAAGTTTAAAAATGCTTCAGAACACTCCCATTGTTCTCGGAATTCCGCTGAAGTTTAAAAATGCTTTGGAACTCTTCCATTGTTCTCGGTATTCCGCTGAAGTTTAAAAATGCTTCGGAACTCTTCCATTGTTCTCGGATTTTTGCTGACATTTAAAAATGCTTCGGGACTCTTCCATTGTTCTCGGAATTCTGCTGGCGTTTAAAAATGGTTCCGAACTCTTAAATTGTTATCGGCATTCTGCTGACGTTTAAAAATGCTTCGGAACTCTTCCATTGTTCTCTGAATTCTGCTCACATTTAAAAATGGTTCGGAACTCTTCAATAATTCTCAGAATACTGCTGTAGTTTAAAAATGCTTTGGAACTCTTCCATTGTTCTCGGAATTCTGCTGAAGTTTAAAAATGCTTCCGAACTCGTCCATTGTTCTTGGAATTCCGCTGAAGTTTAAAAATGCTTCGGAACTCTTCCATTTTTCTCAGAATTAAGCTGATATTTAAAAATGCTTTGGAACTTTCCCATTGTTCTCTGAATTCTGCTGACATTTATAAATGCTTTGGAACTCTTCCATTGTTCTCGGAATTCTGTTGAAGTTTAAAAATGCTTCCGAACTCGCCATTGTATTCGGAATTCCGCTGAAGTTTAAAAATGCTTCGGAACTCTTCCATTGTTCTCGGTATTCTGCTGACGTTTAAAAATGCTTCGGAACTCTTCCATTGTTCACGAAATTCCTTGGAAGTTTAAAAATGCTTCCGAACTCTTCCATTGTTCTCGGAATTTCGCAGAAGTTTAAAATTGCTTCGGAACTCTTCCATTGTTCTCGGAATTCCGCTGAAGTTTAAAAATGCTTCGGAACACTACAATTGTTCTCATAATTCCGCTGAAGTTTAAAAATGCTTCGGAACTCTTCCATTGTTCTCGGAATTCTGCTGGCGTTTAAAAATGGTTCCGAACACTTCCATTGTTCTCGGAATTCTGCTGACGTTTAAAAATGGTTCGGAACTCTTTAATAATTCTCAGAATTCTGCTGTAGTTTATAAATGCTGTGGAACTCTTCCATTGTTCTCGGAATTCTGCTGAAGTTTAAAAATGCTTCCGATCTCGTCCATTGTCCTCGGAATTCCGCTGACGTTTAAAAATGGTTCGGAACTCTTCAATAATTCTCAGAATTCTGCTGTTGTTTATAAATGCTGTGGAACTCTTCCATTGTTCTCGGAATTCTGCTGAAGTTTAAAAATGCTTCCGATCTCGTCCATTGTCCTCGGAATTCCGCTGAAGTTTAAAAATGCTTCAGAACACTCCCATTGTTCTCGGAATTCCGCTGAAGTTTAAAAATGCTTCGGAACTCTTCCATTGTTCTCGGAATTCCGCTGACATTTAAAAATGCTTCGGACCTCTTCCATTGTTCTCAGAATTCTGCTGGTGTTTAAAAATGGTTCCGAACTCTTCCATTGTTCTCGGCATTCTGCTGACGTTTAAAAATGGTTTGGAACTCTTCAATTGTTCTCAGAATTATGCTGTAGTTTAAAAATGCTTTGGAACTCTTCCATTGTTCTCGGAATTCCGCTGAAGTTTAAAAATGCTTTGGAACTTTTCCATTGCTCTCGGAATTCTGCTGAAGTTTAAAAATGCATCCGAACTCTTCCATTGTTCTCAGATTTCCGCTGAAGTTTAAAAATGCTTCGGAACTCTTCCATTGATCTCGGAATTCCGCTGACATTTAAAAATGCTTCGGAACTTTTCCTTTGTTCTCGGAATTCTGCTGACGTTTATTAAAGCTTTGAAACTCTTCCATTGTTCTCGGAATTCTGCTGATGTTTAAAAATGCTTCAGAACACTCCCATTGCTCTCGGAATTCCACTGTAGTGTAAAAATGCTTTGGAACTCTTCCATTTTTCTCGGTATTCCGCTGAAGTTTAAAAATGCTTCGGACCTCTTCCATTGTTCTCGGAATTTTACTGATGTTTAAAAATGCTTCGGACCTCTACCTTTGTTCTCAGAATTCTGCTGTAGTTTAAAAATGTTTTGGAACTCTTCAATTGTTCTCGGAATACCGCTAAAGTTTAAAAATGCTTTTGAACTTTTCCAGTGCTCTCGGAATTCTGTTGAAGTTTAAAAATGCTTTGGAACTCTTCCATTTTTCTAGGAATTCTGCTGAAGTTTAAAAATGCTTTTGAACTTTTCCATTGCTCTCTGAATTCTGCTGAAGTTTAAAAATGCTTTGGAACTCTTCCATTGTTCTCGGAATTCTGTTGAAGTTTAAAAATGCTTCCGAACTCGCCATTGTATTCAGAATTCCGCTGAAGTTTAAAAATGCTTCGGAACTTTTCCATTGTTCTCGGTATTCCGCTGACGTTTAAAAATGCTTCGGAACTCTTCCATTGTTCTCGGAATTTTGCAGAAGTTTAAAATTGCTTCGGAACTCTTCCATTGTTCTCGGAATTCCGCTGAAGTTTAAAAATGCTTCGGAACACTACAATTGTTCTCGTAATTCCGCTGAAGTTTAAAAATGCTTCGGAACTCTTCCATTGTTCTCGGAATTCCGCTGACGTTTAAAAATGCTTCGGAACTCTTCCATTGTTCTCGGAATACTGCTGGCGTTTAAAAATGGTTCCGAACACTTCCATTGTTCTCGGAATTCTGCTGAAGTTTAAAAATGCTTCCGAACTCGTCCATTGTTCTCGGAATTCCGCTGAAGTTTAAAAATGCTTCGGAACTCTTCCATTTTTCTCAGAATTAAGCTGATATTTAAAAATGCTTTGGAACTTTCCCATTGTTCTCTGAATTCTGCTGACATTTATAAATGCTTTGGAACTCTTCCATTGTTCTCGGAATTCTGTTGAAGTTTAAAAATGCTTCCGAACTCGCCATTGTATTCGGAATTCCGCTGAAGTTTAAAAATGCTTCGGAACTCTTCCATTGTTCTCGGTATTCTGCTGACGTTTAAAAATGCTTCGGAACTCTTCCATTGTTCACGAAATTCCTTGGAAGTTTAAAAATGCTTCCGAACTCTTCCATTGTTCTCGGAATTTCGCAGAAGTTTAAAATTGCTTCGGAACTCTTCCATTGTTCTCGGAATTCAGCTGAAGTTTAAAAATGCTTCGGAACACTACAATTGTTCTCGTAATTCCGCTGAAGTTTAAAAATGCTTCGGAACTCTTCCATTGTTCTCGGAATTCCGCTGACGTTTAAAAATGCTTCGGAACTCTTCCATTGTTCTCGGAATTCTGCTGGCGTTTAAAAATGGTTCCGAACACTTCCATTGTTCTCGGAATTCTGCTGATGTTTAAAAATGGTTCAGAACTCTTCAATAATTCTCAGAATTCTGATGTAGTTTATAAATGCTGTGGAACTCTTTCATTGTTCTCGGAATTCTGCTGAAGTTTAAAAATGCTTCCGATCTCGTCCATTGTCCTCGGAATTCCGCTGAAGTTTAAAAATGCTTCAGAACACTCCCATTGTTCTCGGAATTCCTCTGAAGTTTAAAAATGCTTCGGAACTCTTCCATTGTTCTCGGTATTCCGCTGAAGTTTAAAAATGCTTCGGAACTCTTCCATTGTTCTCGGAATTCCGCTGACGTTTAAAAATGCTTCGGAACTCTTCCATTGTTCTCGGAATTCTGCTGGCGTTTAAAAATGGTTCCGAACACTTCCATTGCTCTCGGAATTCTGCTGACGTTTAAAAATGGTTCGGAACTCTTCAATAATTCTCAGAATTCTGCTGTAGTTTAAAAATGCTGTGGAACTCTTCCATTGTTCTCGGAATTCTGCTGAAGTTTAAAAATGCTTCCGAACTCGTCCATTGTCCTCGGAATTCCGCTGAAGTTTAAAAATGCTTCAGAACACTCCCATTGTTCTCGGAATTCCGCTGAAGTTTAAAAATGCTTCGGAACTCTTCCATTGTTCTCGGTTTTCCGCTGAAGTTTAAAAATGCTTCGGAACTCTTCCATTGTTCTCGAATTTTTGCTGACATTTAAAAATGCTTCGGAACTCTTCCATTGTTCTCGGAATACTGCTGGCGTTTAAAAATGGTTCCGAACACTTCCATTGTTCTCGGAATTCTGCTGACGTTTAAAAATGGTTCGGAACTCTTCAATAATTCTCAGAATTCTGCTGTAGTTTAAAAATGCTGTGGAACTCTTCCATTGTTCTCGGAATTCTGCTGAAGTTTAAAAATGCTTCCGAACTCGTCTATTGTCCTCGGAATTCCGCTGAAGTTTAAAAATGCTTCAGAACACTCCCATTGTTCTCGGAATTCCGCTGAAGTTTAAAAATGCTTCGGAACTCTACCATTGTTCTCGGATTTTTGCTGACATTTAAAAATGCTTCGGGACTCTTCCATTGTTCTCGGAATTCTGCTGGCGTTTAAAAATGGTTCCGAACTCTTAAATTGTTATCGGCATTCTGCTGACGTTTAAAAATGCTTCGGAACTCTTCCATTGATCTCGGAATTCTGCTGGCGTTTAGAAAATTTTCGGAACTCTTCCATTGTTCTCGGAATTCTGCTCACATTTAAAAATGGTTCGGAACTCTTCAATAATTCTCAGAATTCTGCTGTAGTTTAAAAATGCTTTGGAACTCTTCCATTGTTCTCGGAATTCTGCTGAAGTTTAAAAATGCTTCCGAACTCGTCCATTGTTCTCGGAATTCCGCTGAAGTTTAAAAATGCTTCGGAACTCTTCCATTTTTCTCAGAATTAAGCTGATATTTAAAAATGCTTTGGAACTTTCCCATTGTTCTCTGAATTCTGCTGACATTTATAAATGCTTTGGAACTCTTCCATTGTTCTCGGAATTCTGTTGAAGTTTAAAAATGCTTCCGAACTCGCCATTGTATTCGGAATTCCGCTGAAGTTTAAAAATGCTTCGGAACTCTTCCATTGTTCTCGGTATTCTGCTGACGTTTAAAAATGCTTCGGAACTCTTCCATTGTTCACGAAATTCCTTGGAAGTTTAAAAATGCTTCCGAACTCTTCCATTGTTCTCGGAATTTCGCAGAAGTTTAAAATTGCTTCGGAACTCTTCCATTGCTCTCGGAATTCCGCTGAAGTTTAAAAATGCTTCGGAACACTACAATTGTTCTCATAATTCCGCTGAAGTTTAAAAATGCTTCGGAACTCTTCCATTGTTCTCGGAATTCTGCTGACGTTTAAAAATGGTTCCGAACTCTTCAATAATTCTCAGAATTCTGCTGTAGTTTATAAATGCTGTGGAACTCTTCCATTGTTCTCGGAATTCTGCTGAAGTTTAAAAATGCTTCCGATCTCGTCCATTGTCCTCGGAATTCCGCTGACATTTAAAAATGGTTCGTAACTCTTCAATAATTCTCAGAATTCTGCTGTAGTTTATAAATGCTGTGGAACTCTTCCATTGTTCTCGGAATTCTGCTGAAGTTTAAAAATGCTTCCGATCTCGTCCATTGTCCTCGGAATTCCGCTGAAGTTTAAAAATGCTTCAGAACACTCCCATTGTTCTCGGAATTCCGCTGAAGTTTAAAAATGCTTCGGAACTCTTCCATTGTTCTCGGAATTCCGCTGACGTTTAAAAATGCTTCGGACCTCTTCCATTGTTCTCAGAATTCTGCTGGTGTTTAAAAATGGTTCCGAACTCTTCCATTGTTCTCGGCATTCTGCTGACGTTTAAAAATGGTTTGGAACTCTTCAATTGTTCTCAGAATTATGCTGTAGTTTAAAAATGCTTTGGAACTCTTCCATTGTTCTCGGAATTCCGCTGAAGTTTAAAAATGCTTTGGAACTTTTCCATTGCTCTCAGATTTCCGCTGAAGTTTAAAAATGCTTCGGAACTCTTCCATTGTTCTCAGATTTCCGCTGAAGTTTAAAAATGCTTCGGAACTCTTCCATTGATCTCGGAATTCCGCTGACATTTAAAAATGCTTCGGAACTTTTCCTTTGTTCTCGGAATTCTGCTGACGTTTATTAAAGCTTTGAAACTCTTCCATTGTTCTCGGAATTCTGCTGATGTTTAAAAATGCTTCAGAACACTCCCATTGCTCTCGGAATTCCACTGTAGTGTAAAAATGCTTTGGAACTCTTCCATTTTTCTCGGTATTCCGCTGAAGTTTAAAAATGCTTCGGACCTCTTCCATTGTTCTCGGAATTTTACTGATGTTTAAAAATGCTTCGGACCTCTACCTTTGTTCTCAGAATTCTGCTGTAGTTTAAAAATGTTTTGGAACTCTTCAATTGTTCTCGGAATACCGCTAAAGTTTAAAAATGCTTTTGAACTTTTCCAGTGCTCTCGGAATTCTGTTGAAGTTTAAAAATGCTTTGGAACTCTTCCATTTTTCTAGGAATTCTGCTGAAGTTTAAAAATGCTTTTGAACTTTTCCATTGCTCTCTGAATTCTGCTGAAGTTTAAAAATGCTTTGGAACTCTTCCATTGTTCTCGGAATTCTGTTGAAGTTTAAAAATGCTTCCGAACTCGCCATTGTATTCGGAATTCCGCTGAAGTTTAAAAATGCTTCGGAACTTTTCCATTGTTCTCGGTATTCCGCTGACGTTTAAAAATGCTTCGGAACTCTTCCATTGTTCTCGGAATTTTGCAGAAGTTTAAAATTGCTTCGGAACTCTTCCATTGTTCTCGGAATTCCGCTGAAGTTTAAAAATGCTTCGGAACACTACAATTGTTCTCGTAATTCCGCTGAAGTTTAAAAATGCTTCGGAACTCTTCCATTGTTCTCGGAATTCCGCTGACGTTTAAAAATGCTTCGGAACTCTTCCATTGTTCTCGGAATACTGCTGGCGTTTAAAAATGCTTCCGAACACTTCCATTGTTCTCGGAATTCTGCTGAAGTTTAAAAATGCTTCCGAACTCGTCCATTGTTCTCGGAATTCCGCTGAAGTTTAAAAATGCTTCGGAACTCTTCCATTTTTCTCAGAATTAAGCTGATATTTAAAAATGCTTTGGAACTTTCCCATTGTTCTCTGAATTCTGCTGACATTTATAAATGCTTTGGAACTCTTCCATTGTTCTCGGAATTCTGTTGAAGTTTAAAAATGCTTCCGAACTCGCCATTGTATTCGGAATTCCGCTGAAGTTTAAAAATGCTTCGGAACTCTTCCATTGTTCTCGGTATTCCGCTGAAGTTTAAAAATGATTCGGAACACTACAATTGTTCTCGTAATTCCGCTGAAGTTTAAAAATGCTTCGGAACTCTTCCATTGTTCTCGGAATTCCGCTGACGTTTAAAAATGCTTCGGAACTCTTCCATTGTTCTCGGAATTCTGCTGGCGTTTAAAAATGGTTCCGAACACTTCCATTGTTCTCGGAATTCTGCTGATGTTTAAAAATGGTTCAGAACTCTTCAATAATTCTCAGAATTCTGCTGTAGTTTATAAATGCTGTGGAACTCTTTCATTGTTCTCGGAATTCTGCTGAAGTTTAAAAATGCTTCCGATCTCGTCCATTGTCCTCGGAATTCCGCTGAAGTTTAAAAATGCTTCGGAACTCTTCCATTGTTCTCGGTATTCCGCTGAAGTTTAAAAATGCTTCGGAACTCTTCCATTGTTCTCGGAATTCCGCTGACGTTTAAAAATGCTTCGGAACTCTTCCATTGTTCTCGGAATTCTGCTGGCGTTTAAAAATGGTTCCGAACACTTCCATTGCTCTCGGAATTCTGCTGACGTTTAAAAATGGTTCGGAACTCTTCAATAATTCTCAGAATTCTGCTGTAGTTTAAAAATGCTGTGGAACTCTTCCATTGTTCTCGGAATTCTGCTGAAGTTTAAAAATGCTTCCGAACTCGTCCGTTGTCCTCGGAATTCCGCTGAAGTTTAAAAATGCTTCGGAACTCTTCCATTGTTCTCGGTTTTCCGCTGAAGTTTAAAAATGCTTCGGAACTCTTCCATTGTTCTCGGATTTTTGCTGACATTTAAAAATGCTTCGGGACTCTTCCATTGTTCTCGGAATTCTGCTGGCGTTTAAAAATGGTTCCGAACTCTTAAATTGTTATCGGCATTCTGCTGACGTTTAAAAATGCTTCGGAACTCTTCCATTGATCTCGGAATTCTGCTGGCGTTTAGAAAATTTTCGGAACTCTTCCATTGTTCTCGGAATTCTGCTCACATTTAAAAATGGTTCGGAACTCTTCAATAATTCTCAGAATTCTGCTGTAGTTTAAAAATGCTTTGGAACTCTTCCATTGTTCTCGGAATTCTGCTGAAGTTTAAAAATGCTTCCGAACTCGTCCATTGTTCTCGGAATTCCGCTGAAGTTTAAAAATGTTTCGGAACTCTTCCATTTTTCTCAGAATTAAGCTGATATTTAAAAATGCTTTGGAACTTTCCCATTGTTCTCTGAATTCTGCTGACATTTATAAATGCTTTGGAACTCTTCCATTGTTCTCGGAATTCTGTTGAAGTTTAAAAATGCTTCCGAACTCGCCATTGTATTTGGAATTCCGCTGAAGTTTAAAAATGCTTCGGAACTCTTCCATTGTTATCGGCATTCTGCTGACGTTTAAAAATGCTTCGGAACTATTCCATTGTTCTCGGAATTCTGCTGACGTTTAAAAATGCTTCAGAACACTCCCATTGCTCTCGGAATTCCACTGTAGTGTAAAAATGCTTTGGAACTCTTCCATTTTTCTCGGTATTCCGCTGAAGTTTAAAAATGCTTCGGACCTCTTCCATTGTTCTCGGAATTTTACTGATGTTTAAAAATGCTTCGGACCTCTACCTTTGTTCTCAGAATTCTGCTGTAGTTTAAAAATGTTTTGGAACTCTTCAATTGTTCTCGGAATACCGCTAAAGTTTAAAAATGCTTTTGAACTTTTCCAGTGCTCTCGGAATTCTGTTGAAGTTTAAAAATGCTTAGGAACTCTTCCATTTTTCTAGGAATTCTGCTGAAGTTTAAAAATGCTTTTGAACTTTTCCATTGCTCTCTGAATTCTGCTGAAGTTTAAAAATGCTTTGGAATTCTTCCATTGTTCTCGGAATTCTGTTGAAGTTTAAAAATGCTTTCGAACTCGCCATTGTATTCGGAATTCCGCTGAAGTTTAAAAATGCTTCGGAACTCTTCCATTGTTCTCGGTATTCCGCTGACGTTTAAAAATGCTTCGGAACTCTTCCATTATTCTCGAAATTCCTTGGAAGTTTAAAAATGCTTCCGAACTCTTCCATTGTTCTCGGAATTTTGCAGAAGTTTAAAATTGCTTCGGAACTCTTCCATTGTTCTCGGAATTCCGCTGAAGTTTAAAAATGCTTCGGAACACTACAATTGTTCTCGTAATTCCGCTGAAGTTTAAAAATGCTTCGTAACTCTTCCATTGTTCTCGGAATTCCGCTGACGTTTAAAAATGCTTCGGAACTCTTCCTTTGTTCTCGGAATACTGCTGGCGTTTAAAAATGGTTCCGAACACTTCCATTGTTCTCGGAATTCTGCTGACGTTTAAAAATGGTTTGGAACTCTTCAATAATTCTCAGGATTCTGCTGTAGTTATAAATGCTGTGGAACTCTTCCATTGTTCTCGGAATTCTGCTGAAGTTTAAAAATGCTTCCGATCTCGTCCATTGTCCTCGGAATTCCGCTGAAGTTTAAAAATGCTTCAGAACACTCCCATTGTTCTCGGAATTCCGCTGAAGTTTAAAAATGCTTCGGAACTCTTCCATTGTTCTCGGTATTCCGCTGAAGTTTAAAAATGCTTCGGAACTCTTCCATTGTTCTCGGAATTCCGCTGACGTTTAAAAATGCTTCGGAACTCTTCCATTGTTCTCGGAATTCTGCTGGCGTTTAAAAATGTTTCAGAACACTTCCATTGCTCTCGGAATTCTGCTGACGTTTAAAAATGGTTCGGAACTCTTCAATAATTCTCAGAATTCTGCTGTAGTTTAAAAATGCTGTGGAACTCTTCCATTGTTCTCGGAATTCTGCTGAAGTTTAAAAATGCTTCCGAACTCGTCTATTGTCCTCGGAATTCCGCTGAAGTTTAAAAATGCTTCAGAACACTCCCATTGTTCTCGGAATTCCGCTGAAGTTTAAAAATGCTTCGGAACTCTTCCATTGTTCTCGGTATTCCGCTGAAGTTTAAAAATGCTTCGGAACTCTTCCATTGTTCTCGGATTTTTGCTGACATTTAAAAATGCTTCGGGACTCTTCCATTGTTCTCGGAATTCTGCTGGCGTTTAAAAATGGTTCCGAACTCTTAAATTGTTATCGGCATTCTGCTGACATTTAAAAATGCTTCGGAACTCTTCCATTGATCTCGGAATTCTGCTGGCGTTTAAAAAATTTTCAGAACTCTTCCATTGTTCTCGGAATTCTGCTCACATTTAAAAATGGTTCGGAACTCTTCAATAATTCTCAGAATTCTGCTGTAGTTTAAAAATGCTGTGGAACTCTTCCATTGTTCTCGGAATTCTGCTGAAGTTTAAAAATGCTTCCGAACTCGTCCATTGTCCTCGGAATTCCGCTGAAGTTTAAAAATGCTTCAGAACACTCCCATTGTTCTCGGAATTCCGCTGAAGTTTAAAAATGCTTCGGAACTCTTCCATTAATCTCGGTTTTCCGCTGAAGTTTAAAAATGCTTCGGAACTCTTCCATTGTTCTCGAATTTTTGCTGACATTTAAAAATGCTTCGGAACTCTTCCATTGTTCTCGGAATACTGCTGGCGTTTAAAAATGGTTCCGAACACTTCCATTGTTCTCGGAATTCTGCTGACGTTTAAAAATGGTTCGGAACTCTTCAATAATTCTCAGAATTCTGCTGTAGTTTAAAAATGCTGTGGAACTCTTCCATTGTTCTCGGAATTCTGCTGAAGTTTAAAAATGCTTCCGAACTCGTCTATTGTCCTCGGAATTCCGCTGAAGTTTAAAAATGCTTCAGAACACTCCCATTGTTCTCGGAATTCCGCTGAAGTTTAAAAATGCTTCGGAACTCTTCCATTGTTCTCGGTATTCCGCTGAAGTTTAAAAATGCTTCGGAACTCTTCCATTGTTCTCGGATTTTTGCTGACATTTAAAAATGCTTCGGGACTCTTCCATTGTTCTCGGAATTCTGCTGGCGTTTAAAAATGGTTCCGAACTCTTAAATTGTTATCGGCATTCTGCTGACGTTTAAAAATGCTTCGGAACTCTTCCATTGATCTCGGAATTCTGCTGGCGTTTAAAAAATTTTCGGAACTCTTCCATTGTTCTCGGAATTCTGCTCACATTTAAAAATGGTTCGGAACTCTTCAATAATTCTCAGAATTCTGCTGTAGTTTAAAAATGCTTTGGAACTCTTCCATTGTTCTCGGAATTCTGCTGAAGTTTAAAAATGCTTCCGAACTCGTCCGTTGTTCTCGGAATTCCGCTGAAGTTTAAAAATGCTTTGGAACTCTTCCATTTTTCTCAGAATTAAGCTGATATTTAAAAATGCTTTGGAACTTTCCCATTGTTCTCTGAATTCTGCTGACATTTATAAATGCTTTGGAACTCTTCCATTGTTCTCGGAATTCTGTTGAAGTTTAAAAATGCTTCCGAACTCGCCATTGTATTCGGAATTCCGCTGAAGTTTAAAAATGCTTCGGAACTCTTCCATTGTTCTCGGTATTCTGCTGACGTTTAAAAATGCTTCGGAACTCTTCCATTGTTCACGAAATTCCTTGGAAGTTTAAAAATGCTTCCGAACTCTTCCATTGTTCTCGGAATTTCGCAGAAGTTTAAAATTGCTTCGGAACTCTTCCATTGTTCTCGTAATTCCGCTGAAGTTTAAAAATGCTTCGGAACTATTCCATTGTTCTCGGAATTCTGCTGACATTTAAAAATGCTTCAGAACACTCCCATTGCTCTCGGAATTCCACTGTAGTGTAAAAATGCTTTGGAACTCTTCCATTTTTCTCGGTATTCCGCTGAAGTTTAAAAATGCTTCGGACCTCTTCCATTGTTCTCGGAATTTTACTGATGTTTAAAAATGCTTCGGACCTCTACCTTTGTTCTCAGAATTCTGCTGTAGTTTAAAAATGTTTTGGAACTCTTCAATTGTTCTCGGAATACCGCTAAAGTTTAAAAATGCTTTTGAACTTTTCCAGTGCTCTCGGAATTCTGCTGAAGTTTAAAAATGCTTTGGAACTCTTCCATTGTTCTCGGAATTCTGTTGAATTTTAAAAATGCTTCTGAACTCGCCATTGTATTCGGAATTCCGCTGAAGTTTAAAAATGCTTCGGAACTCTTCCATTGTTCTCGGTATTCCGCTGACGTTTAAAAATGCTTCGGAACTCTTCCATTGTTCTCAAAATTCCTTGGAAGTTTAAAAATGCTTCCGAACTCTTCCATTGTTCTCGGAATTTTGCAGAAGTTTAAAATTGCTTCGGAACTCTTCCATTGTTCTCGGAATTCCGCTGAAGTTTAAAAATGCTTCGGAACACTACAATTGTTCTCGTAATTCCGCTGAAGTTTAAAAATGCTTCGTAACTCTTCCATTGTTCTCGGAATTCCGCTGACGTTTAAAAATGCTTCGGAACTCTTCCATTGTTCTCGGAATACTGCTGGCGTTTAAAAATGGTTCCGAACACTTCCATTGTTCTCGGAATTCTGCTGACGTTTAAAAATGGTTCGGAACTCTTCAATAATTCTCAGAATTCTGCTGTAGTTTATAAATGCTGTGGAACTCTTCCATTGTTCTCGGAATTCTGCTGAAGTTTAAAAATGCTTCCGATCTCGTCCATTGTCCTCGGAATTCCGCTGAAGTTTAAAAATGCTTCGGAACTCTTCCATTGTTCTCGGTATTCCGCTGAAGTTTAAAAATGCTTCGGAACTCTTCCATTATTCTCGGAATTCCGCTGACGTTTAAAAATGCTTCGGAACTCTTCCATTGTTCTCGGAATTCTGCTGGCGTTTAAAAATGGTTCAGAACACTTCCATTGCTCTCGGAATTCTGCTGACATTTAAAAATGGTTCGGAACTCTTCAATAATTCTCAGAATTCTGCTGTAGTTTAAAAATGCTGTGGAACTCTTTCATTGTTCTCGGAATTCTGCTGAAGTTTAAAAATGCTTCCGAACTCTTCCATTGTCCTCGGAATTCTGCTGAAGTATAAAAATGCTTCAGAACACTCCCATTGTTCTCGGAATTCCGCTGAAGTTTAAAAATGCTTCGGAACTCTTCCATTGTTCTCGGTATTCCGCTGAAGTTTAAAAATGCTTCGGAACTCTTCCATTGTTCTCGAATTTTTGCTGACATTTAAAAATGCTTCGGGACTCTTCCATTGTTCTCGGAATTCTGCTGGCGTTTAAAAATGGTTCCGAACTCTTAAATTGTTATCGGCATTCTGCTGACGTTTAAAAATGCTTCTGAACTCTTCCATTGATCTCGGAATTCTGCTGGCGTTTAAAAAATTTTCGGAACTCTTCCATTGTTCTCGGAATTCTGCTCACATTTAAAAATGGTTCGGAACTCTTCAATAATTCTCAGAATTCTGCTGTAGTTTAAAAATGCTTTGGAACTCTTCCATTGTTCTCGGAATTCTGCTGAAGTTTAAAAATGCTTCCGAACTCGTCCATTGTTCTCAGAATTCCACTGAAGTTTAAAAATACTTCGGAACTCTTCCATTTTTCTCAGAATTAAGCTGATATTTAAAAATGCTTTGGAACTTTCCCATTGTTCTCTGAATTCTGCTGACATTTATAAATGCTTTGGAACTCTTCCATTGTTCTCGGAATTCTGTTGAAGTTTAAAAATGCTTCCGAACTCGCCATTGTATTCGGAATTCCGCTGAAGTTTAAAAATGCTTCGGAACTCTTCCATTGTTCTCGGTATTCTGCTGACGTTTAAAAATGCTTCGGAACTCTTCCATTGTTCACAAAATTCCTTGGAAGTTTAAAAATGCTTCCGAACTCTTCCATTGTTCTCGGAATTTCGCAGAAGTTTAAAATTGCTTCGGAACTCTTCCATTGTTCTCGGAATTCCGCTGAAGTTTAAAAATGCTTCGGAACACTACAATTGTTCTCATAATTCCGCTGAAGTTTAAAAATGCTTCGGAACTCTTCCATTGTTCTCGGAATTCCGCTGACGTTTAAAAATGCTTCGGAACTCTTCCATTGTTCTCGGAATTCTGCTGGCGTTTAAAAATGGTTCCGAACACTTCCATTGTTCTCGGAATTCTGCTGACGTTTAAAAATGGTTCAGAACTCTTCAATAATTCTCAGAATTCTGCTGTAGTTTATAAATGCTGTGGAACTCTTTCATTGTTCTCGGAATTCTGCTGAAGTTTAAAAATGCTTCCGATCTCGTCCATTGTCCTCGGAATTCCGCTGAAGTTTAAAAATGCTTCAGAACACTCCCATTGTTCTCGGAATTCCGCTGAAGTTTAAAAATGCTTCGGAACTCTTCCATTGTTCTCGGTATTCCGCTGAAGTTTAAAAATGCTTCGGAACTCTTCCATTGTTCTCGGAATTCCGCTGACGTTTAAAAATGCTTCGGAACTCTTCCATTGTTCTCGGAATTCTGCTGGCGTTTAAAAATGGTTCAGAACACTTCCATTGCTCTCGGAATTCTGCTGACGTTTAAAAATGGTTCGGAACTCTTCAATAATTCTCAGAATTCTGCTGTAGTTTAAAAATGCTGTGGAACTCTTCCATTGTTCTCGGAATTCTGCTGAAGTTTAAAAATGCTTCCGAACTCGTCTATTGTCCTCGGAATTCCGCTGAAGTTTAAAAATGCTTCAGAACACTCCCATTGTTCTCGGAATTCCGCTGAAGTTTAAAAATGCTTCGGAACTCTTCCATTGTTCTCGGTATTCCGCTGAAGTTTAAAAATGCTTCGGAACTCTTCCATTGTTCTCGGATTTTTGCTGACATTTAAAAATGCTTCGGGACTCTTCCATTGTTCTCGGAATTCTGCTGGCGTTTAAAAATGGTTCCGAACTCTTAAATTGTTATCGGCATTCTGCTGACATTTAAAAATGCTTCGGAACTCTTCCATTGATCTCGGAATTCTGCTGGCGTTTAAAAAATTTTCAGAACTCTTCCATTGTTCTCGGAATTCTGCTCACATTTAAAAATGGTTCGGAACTCTTCAATAATTCTCAGAATTCTGCTGTAGTTTAAAAATGCTGTGGAACTCTTCCATTGTTCTCGGAATTCTGCTGAAGTTTAAAAATGCTTCCGAACTCGTCCATTGTCCTCGGAATTCCGCTGAAGTTTAAAAATGCTTCAGAACACTCCCATTGTTCTCGGAATTCCGCTGAAGTTTAAAAATGCTTCGGAACTCTTCCATTAATCTCGGTTTTCCGCTGAAGTTTAAAAATGCTTCGGAACTCTTCCATTGTTCTCGAATTTTTGCTGACATTTAAAAATGCTTCGGAACTCTTCCATTGTTCTCGGAATACTGCTGGCGTTTAAAAATGGTTCCGAACACTTCCATTGTTCTCGGAATTCTGCTGACGTTTAAAAATGGTTCGGAACTCTTCAATAATTCTCAGAATTCTGCTGTAGTTTAAAAATGCTGTGGAACTCTTCCATTGTTCTCGGAATTCTGCTGAAGTTTAAAAATGCTTCCGAACTCGTCTATTGTCCTCGGAATTCCGCTGAAGTTTAAAAATGCTTCAGAACACTCCCATTGTTCTCGGAATTCCGCTGAAGTTTAAAAATGCTTCGGAACTCTTCCATTGTTCTCGGTATTCCGCTGAAGTTTAAAAATGCTTCGGAACTCTTCCATTGTTCTCGGATTTTTGCTGACATTTAAAAATGCTTCGGGACTCTTCCATTGTTCTCGGAATTCTGCTGGCGTTTAAAAATGGTTCCGAACTCTTAAATTGTTATCGGCATTCTGCTGACGTTTAAAAATGCTTCGGAACTCTTCCATTGATCTCGGAATTCTGCTGGCGTTTAAAAAATTTTCGGAACTCTTCCATTGTTCTCGGAATTCTGCTCACATTTAAAAATGGTTCGGAACTCTTCAATAATTCTCAGAATTCTGCTGTAGTTTAAAAATGCTTTGGAACTCTTCCATTGTTCTCGGAATTCTGCTGAAGTTTAAAAATGCTTCCGAACTCGTCCGTTGTTCTCGGAATTCCGCTGAAGTTTAAAAATGCTTTGGAACTCTTCCATTTTTCTCAGAATTAAGCTGATATTTAAAAATGCTTTGGAACTTTCCCATTGTTCTCTGAATTCTGCTGACATTTATAAATGCTTTGGAACTCTTCCATTGTTCTCGGAATTCTGTTGAAGTTTAAAAATGCTTCCGAACTCGCCATTGTATTCGGAATTCCGCTGAAGTTTAAAAATGCTTCGGAACTCTTCCATTGTTCTCGGTATTCTGCTGACGTTTAAAAATGCTTCGGAACTCTTCCATTGTTCACGAAATTCCTTGGAAGTTTAAAAATGCTTCCGAACTCTTCCATTGTTCTCGGAATTTCGCAGAAGTTTAAAATTGCTTCGGAACTCTTCCATTGTTCTCGTAATTCCGCTGAAGTTTAAAAATGCTTCGGAACTATTCCATTGTTCTCGGAATTCTGCTGACATTTAAAAATGCTTCAGAACACTCCCATTGCTCTCGGAATTCCACTGTAGTGTAAAAATGCTTTGGAACTCTTCCATTTTTCTCGGTATTCCGCTGAAGTTTAAAAATGCTTCGGACCTCTTCCATTGTTCTCGGAATTTTACTGATGTTTAAAAATGCTTCGGACCTCTACCTTTGTTCTCAGAATTCTGCTGTAGTTTAAAAATGTTTTGGAACTCTTCAATTGTTCTCGGAATACCGCTAAAGTTTAAAAATGCTTTTGAACTTTTCCAGTGCTCTCGGAATTCTGCTGAAGTTTAAAAATGCTTTGGAACTCTTCCATTGTTCTCGGAATTCTGTTGAATTTTAAAAATGCTTCTGAACTCGCCATTGTATTCGGAATTCCGCTGAAGTTTAAAAATGCTTCGGAACTCTTCCATTGTTCTCGGTATTCCGCTGACGTTTAAAAATGCTTCGGAACTCTTCCATTGTTCTCAAAATTCCTTGGAAGTTTAAAAATGCTTCCGAACTCTTCCATTGTTCTCGGAATTTTGCAGAAGTTTAAAATTGCTTCGGAACTCTTCCATTGTTCTCGGAATTCCGCTGAAGTTTAAAAATGCTTCGGAACACTACAATTGTTCTCGTAATTCCGCTGAAGTTTAAAAATGCTTCGTAACTCTTCCATTGTTCTCGGAATTCCGCTGACGTTTAAAAATGCTTCGGAACTCTTCCATTGTTCTCGGAATACTGCTGGCGTTTAAAAATGGTTCCAAAAACTTCCATTGTTCTCGGAATTCTGCTGACGTTTAAAAATGGTTCGGAACTCTTCAATAATTCTCAGAATTCTGCTGTAGTTTATAAATGCTGTGGAACTCTTCCATTGTTCTCGGAATTCTGCTGAAGTTTAAAAATGCTTCCGATCTCGTCCATTGTCCTCGGAATTCCGCTGAAGTTTAAAAATGCTTCGGAACTCTTCCATTGTTCTCGGTATTCCGCTGAAGTTTAAAAATGCTTCGGAACTCTTCCATTATTCTCGGAATTCCGCTGACGTTTAAAAATGCTTCGGAACTCTTCCATTGTTCTCGGAATTCTGCTGGCGTTTAAAAATGGTTCAGAACACTTCCATTGCTCTCGGAATTCTGCTGACATTTAAAAATGGTTCGGAACTCTTCAATAATTCTCAGAATTCTGCTGTAGTTTAAAAATGCTGTGGAACTCTTTCATTGTTCTCGGAATTCTGCTGAAGTTTAAAAATGCTTCCGAACTCTTCCATTGTCCTCGGAATTCCGCTGAAGTATAAAAATGCTTCAGAACACTCCCATTGTTCTCGGAATTCCGCTGAAGTTTAAAAATGCTTCGGAACTCTTCCATTTTTCTCGGTATTCCGCTGAAGTTTAAAAATGCTTCGGAACTCTTCCATTGTTCTCGAATTTTTGCTGACATTTAAAAATGCTTCGGGACTCTTCCATTGTTCTCGGAATTCTGCTGGCGTTTAAAAATGGTTCCGAACTCTTAAATTGTTATCGGCATTCTGCTGACGTTTAAAAATGCTTCTGAACTCTTCCATTGATCTCGGAATTCTGCTGGCGTTTAAAAAATTTTCGGAACTCTTCCATTGTTCTCGGAATTCTGCTCACATTTAAAAATGGTTCGGAACTCTTCAATAATTCTCAGAATTCTGCTGTAGTTTAAAAATGCTTTGGAACTCTTCCATTGTTCTCGGAATTCTGCTGAAGTTTAAAAATGCTTCCGAACTCGTCCATTGTTCTCAGAATTCCACTGAAGTTTAAAAATACTTCGGAACTCTTCCATTTTTCTCAGAATTAAGCTGATATTTAAAAATGCTTTGGAACTTTCCCATTGTTCTCTGAATTCTGCTGACATTTATAAATGCTTTGGAACTCTTCCATTGTTCTCGGAATTCTGTTGAAGTTTAAAAATGCTTCCGAACTCGCCATTGTATTCGGAATTCCGCTGAAGTTTAAAAATGCTTCGGAACTCTTCCATTGTTCTCGGTATTCTGCTGACGTTTAAAAATGCTTCGGAACTCTTCCATTGTTCACAAAATTCCTTGGAAGTTTAAAAATGCTTCCGAACTCTTCCATTGTTCTCGGAATTTCGCAGAAGTTTAAAATTGCTTCGGAACTCTTCCATTGTTCTCGGAATTCCGCTGAAGTTTAAAAATGCTTCGGAACACTACAATTGTTCTCATAATTCCGCTGAAGTTTAAAAATGCTTCGGAACTCTTCCATTGTTCTCGGAATTCCGCTGACGTTTAAAAATGCTTCGGAACTCTTCCATTGTTCTCGGAATTCTGCTGGCGTTTAAAAATGGTTCCGAACACTTCCATTGTTCTCGGAATTCTGCTGACGTTTAAAAATGGTTCAGAACTCTTCAATAATTCTCAGAATTCTGCTGTAGTTTATAAATGCTGTGGAACTCTTTCATTGTTCTCGGAATTCTGCTGAAGTTTAAAAATGCTTCCGATCTCGTCCATTGTCCTCGGAATTCCGCTGAAGTTTAAAAATGCTTCAGAACACTCCCATTGTTCTCGGAATTCCGCTGAAGTTTAAAAATGCTTCGGAACTCTTCCATTGTTCTCGGTATTCCGCTGAAGTTTAAAAATGCTTCGGAACTCTTCCATTGTTCTCAGAATTCCGCTGACGTTTAAAAATGCTTCGGAACTCTTCCATTGTTCTCAGAATTCTGCTGGCGTTTAAAAATGGTTCCGAATACTTCCATTGCTCTCGGAATTCTGCTGACGTTTAAAAATGGTTGGGAACTCTTCAATAATTCTCAGAATTCTGCTGTAGTTTAAAAATGCTGTGGAACTCTTCCATTGTTCTCGGAATTCTGCTGAAGTTTAAAAATGCTTCCGAACTCGTCCATTGTCCTCGGAATTCCGCTGAAGTTTAAAAATGCTTCAGAACACTCCCATTGTTCTCGGAATTCCGCTGAAGTTTAAAAATGCTTCGGAACTCTTCCATTGTTCTCGGTTTTCCGCTGAAGTTTAAAAATGCTTCGGAACTCTTCCATTGTTCTCGAATTTTTGCTGACATTTAAAAATGCTTCGGGGCTCTTCCATTGTTCTCGGAATTCTGCTGAAGTTTAAAAATGCTTCGGAACTATTCCATTGTTCTCGGAATTCTGCTGACGTTTAAAAATGCTTCAGAACACTCCCATTGTTCTCGGAATTCCGCTGAAGTGTAGAAATGCTTCGGAACTCTTCCATTTTTCTCGGTATTCCACTGAAGTTTAAAAATGCTTCGGACCTCTTCCATTGTTCTCGGAACTTTGCTGATGTATAAAAATGCTTCGGAACTCTTCCATTGTTCTCGGAATTCTGCTGGCATTTAAAAATGCTTTGGAACTTTTCCATTTTTCTCGGTATTCCGCTGAAGTTTAAAAATGCTTTGGAACTTTCCATTGCTCTCGGAATTCTGGTGAAGTTTAAAAATGCTTTTGAACTTTTCCATTGTTCTCGGAATTCCGCTGAAGTTTAAAAATGCTTCCGAACCCTTCCATTGTTCTCAGAATTCCGCTGAAGTTTAAAAATGCTTCGGAACTCTTCCATTGCTCTCGGAATTCCGCTGACATTTAAAAATGCTTTGGAACTTTTCCTTTGTTCTCGGAATTCTGCTGACGTTTATTTATGCTTTGGAACTCTTCCATTGTTCTCGGAAATCTGCTGACGTTTAAAAATGCTTCAGAACACTCCCATTGCTCTCGGAATTCCGCTGAAGTGTAAAAATTCTTCGGAACTCTTCCATTTTTCTCGGTATTCCGCTGAAGTTTAAAAATGCTTCGGACCTCTTCCATTGTTCTCGGAATTTTGCTGATGTTTAAAAATGCTTCGGAACTCTTCCATTGTTCTCAGAATTCTGCTGGCGTTTAAAAATTGTTCCGAACTCTTCCATTGTTCTCGGCATTCTGCTGACGTTTAAAAATGCTTTGGAACTCTTCAATTGTTCTCAGAATTCTGCTGTAGTTTAAAAATGCTTTGGACCTCTTCCATTGTTCTCGGGATTCCGCTGAAGTTTAAAAATGCTTCGGAACTCTTCCATTGTTCTCGGATTTTTGCTGACATTTAAAAATGCTTCGGGACTCTTCCATTGTTCTCGGAATTCTGCTGGCGTTTAAAAATGGTTCCGAACTCTTAAATTGTTATCGGCATTCTGCTGACGTTTAAAAATGCTTCTGAACTCTTCCATTGATCTCGGAATTCTGCTGGCGTTTAAAAAATTTTCGGAACTCTTCCATCGTTCTCGGAATTCTGCTCACATTTAAAAATGGTTCGGAACTCTTCAATAATTCTCAGAATTCTGCTGTAGTTTAAAAATGCTTTGGAACTCTTCCATTGTTCTCGGAATTCTGCTGAAGTTTAAAAATGCTTCCGAACTCGTCCATTGTTCTCAGAATTCCACTGAAGTTTAAAAATACTTCGGAACTCTTCCATTTTTCTCAGAATTAAGCTGATATTTAAAAATGCTTTGGAACTTTCCCATTGTTCTCTGAATTCTGCTGACATTTATAAATGCTTTGGAACTCTTCCATTGTTCTCGGAATTCTGTTGAAGTTTAAAAATGCTTCCGAACTCGCCATTGTATTCGGAATTCCGCTGAAGTTTAAAAATGCTTCGGAACTCTTCCATTGTTCTCGGTATTCTGCTGACGTTTAAAAATGCTTCGGAACTCTTCCATTGTTCACAAAATTCCTTGGAAGTTTAAAAATGCTTCCGAACTCTTCCATTGTTCTCGGAATTTCGCAGAAGTTTAAAATTGCTTCGGAACTCTTCCATTGTTCTCGGAATTCCGCTGAAGTTTAAAAATGCTTCGGAACAGTACAATTGTTCTCATAATTCCGCTGAAGTTTAAAAATGCTTCGGAACTCTTCCATTGTTCTCGGAATTCCGCTGACGTTTAAAAATGCTTCGGAACTCTTCCATTGTTCTCGGAATTCTGCTGGCGTTTAAAAATGGTTCCGAACACTTCCATTGTTCTCGGAATTCTGCTGACGTTTAAAAATGGTTCAGAACTCTTCAATAATTCTCAGAATTCTGCTGTAGTTTATAAATGCTGTGGAACTCTTTCATTGTTCTCGGAATTCTGCTGAAGTTTAAAAATGCTTCCGATCTCGTCCATTGTCCTCGGAATTCCGCTGAAGTTTAAAAATGCTTCAGAACACTCCCATTGTTCTCGGAATTCCGCTGAAGTTTAAAAATGCTTCGGAACTCTTCCATTGTTCTCGGTATTCCGCTGAAGTTTAAAAATGCTTCGGAACTCTTCCATTGTTCTCGGAATTCCGCTGACGTTTAAAAATGCTTCGGAACTCTTCCATTGTTCTCAGAATTCTGCTGGCGTTTAAAAATGGTTCCGAATACTTGCATTGCTCTCGGAATTCTGCTGACGTTTAAAAATGGTTGGGAACTCTTCAATAATTCTCAGAATTCTGCTGTAGTTTAAAAATGCTGTGGAACTCTTCCATTGTTCTCGGAATTCTGCTGAAGTTTAAAAATGCTTCCGAACTCGTCCATTGTCCTCGGAATTCCGCTGAAGTTTAAAAATGCTTCAGAACACTCCCATTGTTCTCGGAATTCCGCTGAAGTTTAAAAATGCTTCGGAACTCTTCCATTGTTCTCGGTTTTCCGCTGAAGTTTAAAAATGCTTCGGAACTCTTCCATTGTTCTCGAATTTTTGCTGACATTTAAAAATGCTTCGGGGCTCTTCCATTGTTCTCGGAATTCTGCTGGCGTTTAAAAATGGTTCCGAAGTCTTCCATTGTTATCGGCATTCTGCTGACGTTTAAAAATGATTCGGAACTATTCCATTGTTCTCGGAATTCTGCTGACGTTTAAAAATGCTTCAGAACACTCCCATTGTTCTCGGAATTCCGCTGAAGTGTAGAAATGCTTCGGAACTCTTCCATTTTTCTCGGTATTCCACTGTAGTTTAAAAATGCTTTGGAACTCTTCCATTGTTCTCGGAATTCTGCTGAAGTTTAAAAATGCTTCCGAACTCGTCCATTGTTCTCGGAATTCCGCTGAAGTTTTAAAATGCTTCGGAACTCTTCCTTTTTTCTCAGAATTAAGCTGATATTTAAAAATGCTTTGGAACTTTCCCATTGTTCTCTGAATTCTGCTGACATTTATAAATGCTTTGGAACTCTTCCATTGTTCTCGGAATTCTGTTGAAGTTTAAAAATGCTTCCGAACTCGCCATTGTATTCGGAATTCCGCTGAAGTTTAAAAATGCTTCGGAACTCTTCCATTGTTCTCGGTATTCTGCTGACGTTTAAAAATGCTTCGGAACTCTTCCATTGTTCACGAAATTCCTTGGAAGTTTAAAAATGCTTCCGAACTCTTCCATTGTTCTCGGAATTTCACAGAAGTTTAAAATTGCTTCGGAACTCTTCCATTGTTCTCGGAATTCCGCTGAAGTTTAAAAATGCTTCGGAACACTACAATTGTTCTCGTAATTCCGCTGAAGTTTAAAAATGCTTCGGAACTCTTCCATTGTTCTCGGAATTCCGCTGACGTTTAAAAATGCTTCGGAACTCTTCCATTGTTCTCGGAATTCTGCTGGCGTTTAAAAATGGTTCCGAACACTTCCATTGTTCTCGGAATTCTGCTGACGTTTAAAAATGGTTCAGAACTCTTCAATAATTCTCAGAATTCTGCTGTAGTTTAAAAATGCTTTGGACCTCTTCCATTGTTCTCGGAATTCCGCTGAAGTTTAAAAATGCTTTTGAACTTTTCCATTGCTCTCGGAATTCTGCTGAAGTTTAAAAATGCATCTGAACTCTTCCATTGTTCTCAGAATTCCGCTGAAGTTTAAAAATGCATCCGAACTCTCCCATTGTTCTCGGAATTCCGCTGACATTTAAAAATGTTTCGGAACTTTTCCTTTGTTCTCGGAATTCTGCTGACGTTTATTTATGCTTTGAAACTCTTCCATTGTTCTCGGAATTCTGCTGATGTTTAAAAATGCTTCAGAACACTCCCATTGCTCTCGGAATTCCGCTGTAGTGTAAAAATGCTTTGGAATTCTTCCATTTTTCTCGGTATTCCGTTGAAGTTTAAAAATGCTTCGGACCTCTTCCATTGTTCTCGGAATTTTACTGATGTTTAAAAATGCTTCGGACCTCTTCCTTTGTTCTCAGAATTCTGCTGTAGTTTAAAAATGCTTTGGAACTCTTCAATTGTTCTCGGAATTCCGCTAAAGTTTAAAAATGCTTTTGAACTTTTCCAGTGCTCTCGGAATTCTGTTGAAGTTTAAAAATGAATCTGAACTCTTCCATTGTTCTCAGAATTCCGCTGAAGTTTAAAAATGCTTCGGACCTCTTCCATTGTTCTTGGAATTCTGCTGGCGTTTAAAAATGGTTCCGAACTCTTCCATTGTTCTTCGAATTCTGCTGACGTTTAAAATGGGTTCGGAACTCTTCCATTGTTCTCGGAATTCCTCTGACATTTAAAAATGCTTCGGAACTTTTCCTTTGTTCTCGGAATTCTGCTGACGTTTAAAAATGCTTCAGAACACTCCCATAATTCTCGGAATTCCACTGAAGTTTAAAAATGCTTCGGAACTCTTCCATTGTTCTCGGTATTCCACTGAAGTTTAAAAATGCTTCGGAACTCTTCCATTGTTCTCGTAATTCCGCTGACATTTAAAAATGCTTCGGAACTTTTCCATTGTTCTCGGAATTCTGCTGACGTTTATTAATGTTTTGGAACTTTTCCATTGTTCTCAGAATTCTGCTGACATTTAAAAATTCTTCAGAACACTCCCATTGTTCTCAGAATTCCGATGAAGTTTAAAAATGCTTCAGAACTCTTCCATTGTTCTCGGTATTCCGCTAAAGTTTAAAAATGCTTCGGACCTCTTCCATTATTCTTGGAATTTTGCTGACGCTTAAAAATGCTTCGGAACTCTTCCATTGTTCTCGGAATTCTGCTGGCGTTTGAAAATGGTTCCGAACTCTTCTATTGTTCTCGGAATTCTGCTGACGTTTAAAAATATTTCGAAACTCTTCAATAATTCTCAGAATTCTGCTGTAGTTTAAAAATGCTGTGGAACACTCCCATTGTTCTCGGAATTCCGCTGAAGTTTAAAAATGCTTCGGAACTCTTCCATTGTTCTCGGTTTTCCGCTGAAGTTTAAAAATGCTTCGGAACTCTTCCATTGTTCTCGAATTTTTGCTGACATTTAAAAATGCTTCGGGACTCTTCCATTGTTCTCGGAATTCTGCTGGTGTTTAAAAATGGTTCCGAACTCTTCCATTGTTATCGGCATTCTGCTGACGTTTAAAAATGCTTCGGAACTATTCCATTGTTCTCGGAATTCTGCTGACGTTTAAAAATGCTTCAAAACACTCTCATTGCTCTCGGAATTCCACTGTAGTGTAAAAATGCTTTGGAACTCTTCCATTTTTCTCGGTATTCCGCTGAAGTTTAAAAATGCTTCGGACCTCTTCCATTGTTCTCGGAATTTTACTGATGTTTAAAAATGCTTCGGACCTCTACCTTTGTTCTCAGAATTCTGCTGTAGTTTAAAAATGTTTTGGAACTCTTCAATTGTTCTCGGAATACCGCTAAAGTTTAAAAATGCTTTTGAACTTTTCCAGTGCTCTCGGAATTCTGTTGAAGTTTAAAAATGCTTTGGAACTCTTCCATTTTTCTAGGAATTCGGCTGAAGTTTAAAAATGCTTTTGAACTTTTCCATTGCTCTCTGAATTCTGCTGAAGTTTAAAAATGCTTTGGAACTCTTCCATTGTTCTCGGAATTCTGTTGAAGTTTAAAAATGCTTCCGAACTCGCCATTGTATTCGGAATTCCGCTGAAGTTTAAAAATGCTTCGGAACTCTTCCATTGTTCTCGGTATTCCGCTGACGTTTAAAAATGCTTCGGAACTCTTCCATTGTTCTCGAAATTCCTTGGAAGTTTAAAAATGCTTCCGAACTCTTCCATTGTTCTCGGAATTTTGCAGAAGTTTAAAATTGCTTCGGAACTCTTCCATTGTTCTCGGAATTCCGCTGAAGTTTAAAAATGCTTCGGAACACTACAATTGTTCTCGAAATTCCGCTGAAGTTTAAAAATGCTTCGTAACTCTTCCATTGTTCTCGGAATTCCGCTGACGTTTAAAAATGCTTCGGAACTCTTCCATTGTTCTCGGAATACTGCTGGCGTTTAAAAATGGTTCCGAACACTTCCATTGTTCTCGGAATTCTGCTGACGTTTAAAAATGGTTCGGAACTCTTCAATAATTCTCAGAATTCTGCTGTAGTTTATAAATGCTGTGGAACTCTTCCATTGTTCTCGGAATTCCGCTGACGTTTAAAAATGCTTCGGAACTCTTCCATTGTTCTCGGAATTCCGCTGACGTTTAGAAATGCTTCGGAACTCTTCCATTGTTCTCGGAATTCTGCTGGCGTTTAAAAATGGTTCAGAACACTTCCATTGCTCTCGGAATTCTGCTGACGTTTAAAAATGGTTCGGAACTCTTCAATAATTCTCAGAATTCTGCTGTAGTTTAAAAATGCTGTGGAACTCTTCCATTGTTCTCGGAATTCTGCTGAAGTTTAAAAATGCTTCCGAACTCGTCCATTGTCCTCGGAATTCCGCTGAAGTTTAAAAATGCTTCAGAACACTCCCATTGTTCTCGGAATTCCGCTGAAGTTTAAAAATGCTTCGGAACTCTTCCATTGTTCTCGGGATTCCGCTGAAGTTTAAAAATGCTTCGGAACTCTTCCATTGTTCTCGGATTTTTGCTGACATTTAAAAATGCTTCGGGACTCTTCCATTGTTCTCGGAATTCTGCTGGCGTTTAAAAATGGTTCCGAACTCTTAAATTGTTATCGGCATTCTGCTGACGTTTAAAAATGCTTCTGAACTCTTCCATTGATCTCGGAATTCTGCTGGCGTTTAAAAAATTTTCGGAACTCTTCCATTGTTCTCGGAATTCTGCTCACATTTAAAAATGGTTCGGAACTCTTCATAAATTCTCAGAATTCTGCTGTAGTTTAAAAATGCTTTGGAACTCTTCCATTGTTCTCGGAATTCTGCTGAAGTTTAAAAATGCTTCCGAACTCGTCCATTGTTCTCGGAATTCCGCTGAAGTTTAAAAATGCTTCGGAACTCTTCCATTTTTCTCAGAATTAAGCTGATATTTAAAAATGCTTTGGAACTTTCCCATTGTTCTCTGAATTCTGCTGACATTTATAAATGCTTTGGAACTCTTCCATTGTTCTCGGAATTCTGTTGAAGTTTAAAAATGCTTCCGAACTCGCCATTGTATTCGGAATTCCGCTGAAGTTTAAAAATGCTTCGGAACTCTTCCATTGTTCTCGGTATTCTGCTGACGTTTAAAAATGCTTCGGAACTCTTCCATTGTTCACGAAATTCCTTGGAAGTTTAAAAATGCTTCCGAACTCTTCCATTGTTCTCGGAATTTCGCAGAAGTTTAAAATTGCTTCGGAACTCTTCCATTGTTCTCGGTATTCCGCTGAAGTTTAAAAATGCTTCGGAACTCTTCCATTGTTCTCGGAATTCCGCTGACGTTTAAAAATGCTTCGGAACTCTTCCATTGTTCTCAGAATTCTGCTGGCGTTTAAAAATGGTTCCGAATACTTCCATTGCTCTCGGAATTCTGCTGACGTTTAAAAATGGTTCGGAACTCTTCAATAATTCTCAGAATTCTGCTGTAGTTTAAAAATGCTGTGGAACTCTTCCATTGTTCTCGGAATTCTGCTGAAGTTTAAAAATGCTTCCGAACTCGTCCATTGTCCTCGGAATTCCGCTGAAGTTTAAAAATGCTTCAGAACACTCCCATTGTTCTCGGAATTCCGCTGAAGTTTAAAAATGCTTCGGAACTCTTCCATTGTTCTCGGTTTTCCGCTGAAGTTTAAAAATGCTTCGGAACTCTTCCATTGTTCTCGAATTTTTGCTGACATTTAAAAATGCTTCGGGGCTTTTCCATTGTTCTCGGAATTCTGCTGGCGTTTAAAAATGGTTCCGAACTCTTCCATTGTTATCGGCATTCTGCTGACGTTTAAAAATGCTTCAGAACTATTCCATTGTTCTCGGAATTCTGCTGACGTTTAAAAATGCTTCAGAACACTCCCATTGTTCTCGGATTTCCGCTGAAGTGTAGAAATGCTTCGGAACTCTTCCATTTTTCTCGGTATTCCACTGAAGTTTAAAAATGCTTCGGACCTCTTCCATTGTTCTCGGAATTTTGCTGATGTATAAAAATGCTTCGGAACTCTTCCATTGTTCTCGGAATTCTGCTGGCATTTAAAAATGCTTCGGTTCTTTTCCATTTTTCTCGGTATTCCGCTGAAGTTTAAAAATGCTTTGGAACTTTCCATTGCTCTCGGAATTCTGGTGAAGTTTAAAAATGCTTTTGAACTTTTCCATTGTTCTCGGAATTCCGCTGAAGTTTAAAAATGCTTCCGAACTCTTCCATTGTTCTCAGAATTCCGCTGAAGTTTAAAAATGCTTCGGAACTCTTCCATTGCTCTCGGAATTCCGCTGACATTTAAAAATGCTTTGGAACTTTTCCTTTGTTCTCGGAATTCTGCTGACGTTTATTTATGCTTTGGAACTCTTCCATTGTTCTCGGAAATCTGCTGACGTTTAAAAATGCTTCAGAACACTCCCATTGCTCTCGGAATTCCGCTGAAGTGTAAAAATGCTTCGGAACTCTTCCATTTTTCTCGGTATTCCGCTGAAGTTTAAAAATGCTTCGGACCTCTTCCATTGTTCTCGGAATTTTGCTGATGTTTAAAAATGCTTCGGAACTCTTCCATTGTTCTCAGAATTCTGCTTTCGTTTAAAAATGGTTCCGAACTCTTCCATTGTTCTCGGCATTCTGCTGACGTTTAAAAATGCTTTGGAACTCTTCAATTGTTCTCAGAATTCTGCTGTAGTTTAAAAATGCTTTGGACCTCTTCCATTGTTCTCGGAATTCCGCTGAAGTTTAAAAATGCTTTTGAACTTTTCCATTGCTCTCGGAATTCTGCTGAAGTTTAAAAATGCATCCGAACTCTTCCATTGTTCTCAGAATTCCGCTGAAGTTTAAAAATGCATCCGAACTCTCCCATTGTTCTCGGAATTCCGCTGACATTTAAAAATGTTTCGGAACTTTTCCTTTGTTCTCGGAATTCTGCTGACGTTTATTTATGCTTTGAAACTCTTCCATTGTTCTCGGAATTCTGCTGATGTTTAAAAATGCTTCAGAACACTCCCATTGCTCTCGGAATTCCGCTGAAGTGTAGAAATGCTTCGGAACTCTTCCGTTTTTCTCGGTATTTCACTGAAGTTTAAAAATGCTTCGGACCTCTTCCATTGTTCTCGGAATTTTGCTGATGTATAAAAATGCTTCGGAACTCTTCCATTGTTCTCGGAATTCTGCTGGCATTTAAAAATGCTCCGGTTCTTTTCCATTTTTCTCGGTATTCCGCTGAAGTTTAAAAATGCTTTGGAACTTTCCATTGCTCTCGGAATTCTGGTGAAGTTTAAAAATGCTTTTGAACTTTTCCATTGTTCTCGGAATTCCGCTGAAGTTTAAAAATGCTTCCGAACTCTTCCATTGTTCTCAGAATTCCGCTGAAGTTTAAAAATTCTTCGGAACTTTTCCTTTGTTCTCGGAATTCTGCTGACGTTTATTTATGCTTTGGAACTCTTCCATTGTTCTCGGAAATCTGCTGACGTTTAAAAATGCTTCAAAACACTCCCATTGCTCTCGGAATTCCGCTGAAGTGTAAAAATGCTTCGGAACTCTTCCATTTTTCTCGGTATTCCGCTGAAGTTTAAAAATGCTTCGGACCTCTTCCATTGTTCTCGGAATTTTGCTGATGTTTAAAAATGCTTCGGAACTCTTCCATTGTTCTCAGAATTCTGCTTTCGTTTAAAAATGGTTCCGAACTCTTCCATTGTTCTCGGCATTCTGCTGACGTTTAAAAATGCTTTGGAACTCTTCAATTGTTCTCAGAATTCTGCTGTAGTTTAAAAATGCTTTGGACCTCTTCCATTGTTCTCGGAATTCCGCTGAAGTTTAAAAATGCATCCGAACTCTTCCATTGTTCTCAGAATTCCGCTGAAGTTTAAAAATGCATCCGAACTCTCCCATTGTTCTCGGAATTCCGCTGACATTTAAAAATGTTTCGGAACTTTTCCTTTGTTCTCGGAATTCTGCTGACGTTTATTTATGCTTTGAAACTCTTCCATTGTTCTCGGAATTCTGCTGATGTTTAAAAATGCTTCAGAACACTCCCATTGCTCTCGGAATTCCGCTGTAGTGTAAAAATGCTTTGGAATTCTTCCATTTTTCTCGGTATTCCGTTGAAGTTTAAAAATGCTTCGGACCTCTTCCATTGTTCTCGGAATTTTACTGATGTTTAAAAATGCTTCGGACCACTTCCTTTGTTCTCAGAATTCTGCTGTAGTTTAAAAATGCTTTGGAACTCTTCAATTGTTCTCAGAATTCCACTAAAGTTTAAAAATGCTTTTGAACTTTTCCAGTGCTCTCGGAATTCTGTTGAAGTTTAAAAATGAATCTGAACTCTTCCATTGTTCTCAGAATTCCGCTGAAGTTTTAAAATGCTTCGGACCTCTTCCATTGTTCTTGGAATTCTGCTGGCGTTTAAAAATGGTTACGAACTCTTCCATTGTTCTTTGAATTCTGCTGACGTTTAAAATGGGTTCGGAACTCTTCCATTGTTCTCGGAATTCCTCTGACATTTAAAAATGCTTCGGAACTTTTCCTTTGTTCTCGGAATTCTGCTGACGTTTAAAAATGCTTCAGAACACTCACATAATTCTCGGAATTCCACTGAAGTTTAAAAATGCTTCGGAACTCTTCCATTGTTCTCGGTATTCCACTGAAGTTTAAAAATGCTTCGGAACTCTTCCATTGTTCTCGTAATTCCGCTGACATTTAAAAATGCTTCGGAACTTTTCCATTGTTCTCGGAATTCTGCTGACATTTAAAAATTCTTCAGAACACTCCCATTGTTCTCAGAATTCCGCTGAAGTTTAAAAATGCTTCAGAACTCTTCCATTGTTCTCGGTATTCCGCTAAAGTTTAAAAATGCTTCGGACCTCTTCCATTATTCTTGGAATTTTGCTGACGCTTAAAAATGCTTCGGAACTCTTCCATTGTTCTCGGAATTCTGCTGGCGTTTGAAAATGGTTCCGAACTCTTCTATTGTTCTCGGAATTCTGCTTATGTTTAAAAATATTTCGAAACTCTTCAATAATTCTCAGAATTCTGCTGTAGTTTAAAAATGCTTTGGAACTCTTCCATTGTTCTCGGAATTCCGCTGAAGTTTAAAAATGCTTTTGAACTTTTCCATTGCTCTCTGAATTCTGCTGAAGCTTAAAAATTCTTTGGAACTCTTCCATTGTTCTCGGAATTCTGCTGAAGTTTAAAAATGCTTCCGAACTCGCCATTGTTCTAGGAATTCCGCTGAAGTTTAAAAATCCTTCGGAACTCTTCCATTGTTCTCAGTATTCCGCTGACGTTTAAAAATGCTTCGGAACTCTTACATTGTTTTCAGAATTAAGCTGACATGTAAAAATGCTTTGGAACTTTCCCATTGTTCTCGGAATTCTGATGACATTTATAAATGCTTTGGAACTCTTCCATTATTCTTGGAAAACTGCTGACGTTTAAAAATGCTTCAGAACACTCCCATTGTTCTCGGAATTCCGCTGAAGTGTAGAACTGCTTTGGAACTCTTCCATTTTTCTCGGTATTCCACTGAAGTTTAAAAATGCTTCGGACCTCTTCCATTGTTCTCGGAATTTTGCTGATGTATAAAAATGCTTCGGAACTCTTCCATTGTTCTCGGAATTCTGCTGGCATTTAAAAATGCTTCGGAACTTTTCCATTTTTCTCGGTATTCCGCTGAAGTTTAAAAATGCTATGGAACTTTCCATTGCTCTCGGAATTCTGGTGAAGTTTAAAAATGCTTTTGAACTTTTCCATTGTACTCGGAATTCTGCTGAAGTTTAAAAATGCTTCGGAACTCTTCCATTGTTCTCGGAATTCTGCTGACGTTTAAAAATGCTTCCGAACTCTTCAATTGTTCTTGGAATTCCGCTGACATTCAAAAATGCTTCAAAACTCTTCCATTGTTCTCAGAATTCCACTGAAGTTTAAAAATGCTTTTGAACTTTCCATTGCTCTCGGAATTCTGGTGAAGTTTAAAAATGCTTTTGAACTTTTCCATTGTACTCGGAATTCTGCTGAAGTTTAAAAATGCTTCGGAACTCTCCCATTGTTCTCGGAATTAAGCTGACATTTAAAAATGCTTTGGAACTTTTCCATTGCTCTGGGTATTCTGGTAAAGTTTAAAAATGCTTTGGAACTTTTCCATTGTACTCAGAATTCAGCTGAAGTTTAAAAATGCTTCGGAACTTTTCCATTGTTCTCAGAATTTTGCTGGCGTTTAAAAATGGTTCCAAACTCTTCCATTGTTCTTGGAATTCTACTGACATTTAAAAATGCTTCCGAACTCTTCAATTGTTCTTGGAATTCCGCTGACATTCAAAAATGCTTCAAAACTCTTCCATTGTTCTCAGAATTCCACTGAAGTTTAAAAATGCTTTTGAACTTTCCCATTGCTCTCGGAATTCTGCGGAAGTTTAAAAATGCTTCCGAACTCTTCCATTGTTCTCAGAATTCCGCTGATGTTTAAAAATGCTTCGGAACTCTCCCATTGTTCTCGGAATTCCGCTGACATTTAAAAATGCTTCGGAACTTTTCCTTTGTTCTCGAAATTCTGCTGACATTTATTTATGCTTTGGAACTCTTCCATTTTTCTCGGAAATCTGTTGACGTTTAAAAATGCTTCAGAACACTCCCATTGCTCTCGGAATTCCGCTGAAGTGTAAAAATGCTTCGGAACTCTTCCATTATTCTCGGTATTCCGCTGAAGTTTAAAAATGCTTCGGACCTCTTCCATTGATCTCGGAATTTTGCTGATGTTTAAAATGCTTCGGAACTCTTCCATTGTTCTCGGAATTCTGCTGGCGTTTAAAAATGGTTCCGAACTCTTCCATTGTTCTCGAAATTCCGCTGACATTTAATAATGCTTCGGAACTTTTCCTTTGTTCTCGGAATGCTGATGACGTTTATTAATGCTTTGGAACTCTTCCATTGTTCTCGGAATTCTGCTGGCGTTTAAAAATGGTTCCGAACTCTTCCATTGTTCTCGGAATTCTGCTGACATTTAAAAATTTTTCGGAACTCTTCAATAATTCTCAGAATTCTGCTGTAGTTTAAAAATGCTTTGGAACTCTTCCATTGTTCTCGGAATTCTGCTGAAGTTTAAAAATGCTTCCAAACTCGTCCATTGTTCTCGGAATTCCGCTGAAGTTTAAAAATGCTTCGGAACTCTCCCATTGTTCTCGGAAATAAGCTGACATTTAAAAATGCTTTGGAACTTTTCCATTGCTCTCGGAATTCTGGTGAAGTTTAAAAATGCTTTGGAACTTTTCCATTGTACTCAGAATTCTGCTGAAGTTTAAAAATGCTTCGGAACTTTTCCATTGTTCTCGGAATTTTGCTGGCGTTTAAAAATGGTTTCGAACTCTTCCATTGTTCTCAGAATTCTGCTGACGTTTAAAAATGGTTCGGAACTCTTCAATAATTCTCAGAATTCTGCTGTAGTTTAAAAATGCTTTGGAACTTTTCCATTGTACTCAGAATTCTGCTGAAGTTTAAAAATGCTTTGGAACTTTTCCATTGTTCTCGGAATTCCGCTGAAGTTTAAAAATGCTTTTGAACTTTTCCATTGCTCTCGGAATTCTGCTGAAGTTTAAAAATGCATCCGAACTCTTCCATTGTTCTCAGAATTCCGCTCAAGTTTAAAAATGCTTCGGAACTTTTCCTTTGTTCTCGGAATTCTGCTGACGTTTAAAAATGCTTCCGAACTCTTCAATTGTTCTTGGAATTCCGCTGACATTCAAAAATGCTTCAAAACTCTTCCATTGTTCTCAGAATTCCACTGAAGTTTAAAAATGCTTTTGAACTTTCCCATTGCTCTCGGAATTCTGCTGAAGTTTAAAAATGCTTCCGAACTCTTCCATTGTTCTCAGAATTCCGCTGATGTTTAAAAATGCTTCGGAACTCTCCCATTGTTCTCGGAATTCCGCTGACATTTAAAAATGCTTCGGAACTTTTCCTTTGTTCTCGGAATTCTGCTGACATTTATTTATGCTTTGGAACTCTTCCATTTTTCTCGGAAATCTGCTGACGTTTAAAAATGCTTCAGAACACTCCCATTGCTCTTGGAATTCCGCTGAAGTGTAAAAATGCTTCGGAACTCTTCCATTATTCTCGGTATTCCGCTGAAGTTTAAAAATGCTTCGGACCTCTTCCATTGTTCTCGGAATTTTGCTGATGTTTAAAAATGCTTCGGAACTCTTCCATTGTTCTCGGAATTCTGCTGGCGTTTAAAAATGGTTCCGAACTCTTCCATTGTTCTCAGAATTCTGCTGACGTTTAAAAATGGTTCGGAACTCTTCAATTATTCTCAGAATTCTGCTGTAGTTTAAAAATGCTTTGGAACTCTTCCATTTTTCTCACAATTCTGCTGAAGTTTAAAAATGCTTCCGAACCCTTCCATTGTTTTCAGCATTCCGCTGAAGTTTAAAAATGCTTCGAACTCTTCCATTGTTCTCGAAATTCCGCTGACATTTAATAATGCTTCGGAACTTTTCCTTTGTTCTCGGAATGCTGATGACGTTTATTAATGCTTTGGAACTCTTCCATTGTTCTCGGAATTCTGCTGGTGTTTAAAAATGGTTCCGAACTCTTCCATTGTTCTCGGAATTCTGCTGACATTTAAAAAATTTTCGGAACTCTTCAATAATTCTCAGAATTCTGCTGTAGTTTAAAAATGCTTTGGAACTCTTCCATTGTTCTCGGAATTCTGCTGAAGTTTAAAAATGCTTCCAAACTCGTCCATTGTTCTCGGAATTCCGCTGAAGTTTAAAAATGCTTCGGAACTCTCCCATTGTTCTCGGAATTAAGCTGACATTTAAAAATGCTTTGGAACTTTTCCATTGCTCTCGGAATTCTGGTGAAGTTTAAAAATGCTTTGGAACTTTTCCATTGTACTCAGAATTCTGGTGAAGTTTAAAAATGCTTCGGAACTTTTCCATTGTTCTCGGAATTTTGCTGGCGTTTAAAAATGGTTTCGAACTCTTCCATTGTTCTCAGAATTCTGCTGACGTTTAAAAATGGTTCGGAACTCTTCAATAATTCTCAGAATTCTGCTGTAGTTTAAAAATGCTTTGGAACTTTTCCATTGTACTCAGAATTCTGCTGAAGTTTAAAAATGCTTTCGAACTCTTCCATTGTTCTCGGAATTCCGCTGAAGTTTAAAAATGCTTTTGAACTTTTCCATTGCTCTCGGAATTCTGCTGAAGTTTAAAAATGCATCCGAACTCTTCCATTGTTCTCAGAATTCCGCTGAAGTTTAAAAATGCTTCGGAACTCTTCCATTGTTCTCGGAATTCCGCTGACATTTAAAAATGCTTCGGAACTTTTCCTTTGTTCTCGGAATTCTGCTGACGTTTATTAATGCTTTGAAACTCTTCCATTGTTCTCGGAATACTGCTGATGTTTAAAAATGCTTCAGAACACTCCCATTACTCTCGGAATTCCGCTGAAGTGTAAAAATGCTTCGGAACTCTTCCATTATTCTTGGTATTCCGATGAAGTTTAAAAATGCTTTGGAACTCTTCCATTGTTCTCAGAATTCTGCTGACATTTAAAAATGGTTCGGAACTCTTCAATAATTCTCAGAATTCTGCTGTAGTTTAAAAATGCTTTGGAACTCTTCCATTGTTCTCGGAATTCTGCTGAAGTTTAAAAATGCTTCCGAACCCTTCCATTGTTTTCAGCATTCCGCTGAAGTTTAAAACTGCTTCGGAACTCTTCCATTGTTCTCGAAATTCCGCTGACATTTAATAATGCTTCGGAACTTTTCCTTTGTTCTCGGAATGCTGATGACGTTTATTAATGCTTTGGAACTCTTCCATTGTTCTCGGAATTCTGCTGGCGTTTAAAAATGGTTCCGAACTCTTCCATTGTTCTCGGAATTCTGCTGACATTTAAAAATGGTTCGGAACTCTTCAATAATTCTCAGAATTCTGCTGTAGTTTAAAAATGCTTTGGAACTCTTCCATTGTTCTCGGAATTCTGCTGAAGTTTAAAAATGCTTCCGAACTCGTCCACTGTTCTCGGAATTCCGCTGAAGTTTAAAAATGCTTCGGAACTCTTCCATTGTTCTCGGAATTCTGCTGACGTTTAAAAATGCTTCAGAACACTCCCATTGTTCTCGGAATTCCGCTGAAGTTTAAAAATGCTTCGGAACTCTCCCATTGTTCTCGGAATTCTGCTGTCGTTTAAAAATGGTTCCAAACTATTCCATTGTTCTCGGAATTCTGCTGACATTTAAAAATGGTTTGGAACTCTTCAATAATTCTCAGAATTCTGCTGTAGTTTAAAAATGCTTCGGAACTCTCCCATTGTTCTCGGAATTAAGCTGACATTTAAAAATGCTTTGGAACTTTTCCATTGCTCTGGGTATTCTGGTGAAGTTTAAAAATGCTTTGGAACTTTTCCATTGTACTCAGAATTCAGCTGAAGTTTAAAAATGCTTCGGAACTTTTCCATTGTTCTCAGAATTTTGCTGGCGTTTAAAAATGGTTCCAAACTCTTCCATTGTTCTTGGAATTCTGCTGACGTTTAAAAATGCTTCCGAACTCTTCAATTGTTCTTGGAATTCCGCTGACATGCAAAAATGCTTCAAAACTCTTCCATTGTTCTCAGAATTCCAATGAAGTTTAAAAATGCTTTTGAACTTTCCCATTGCTCTCGGAATTCTGCTGAAGTTTAAAAATGCTTCCGAACTCTTCCATTGTTCTCAGAATTCCGCTGATGTTTAAAAATGCTTCGGAACTCTCCCATTGTTCTCGGAATTCCGCTGACATTTAAAAATGCTTCGGAACTTTTCCTTTGTTCTCGGAATTCTGCTGACATTTATTTATGCTTTGGAACTCTTCCATTTTTCTCGGAAATCTGCTGACGTTTAAAAATGCTTCAGAACACTCCCATTGCTCTCGGAATTCCGCTGAAGTGTAAAAATGCTTCGGAACTCTTCCATTACTCTCGGTATTCCGCTGAAGTTTAAAAATGCTTCGGACCTCTTCCATTGTTCTCGGAATTTTGCTGATGTTTAAAAATGCTTCGGAACTCTTCCATTGTTCTCGGAATTCTGCTGGCATTTAAAAATGGTTCCGAACTCTTCCATTGTTCTCGGAATTCTGCTGACGTTTAAAAATGGTTCGGAACACTTCAATTATTCTCAGAATTCTGCTGTAGTTTAAAAATGCTTTGGAACTCTTCCCTTGTTCTTGCAATTCTGCTGAAGTTTAGAAATGCTTTTGAACTTTTCCATTGCTCTCTGAATTCTGCTGAAGTTTAAAAATGCTTTGGAACTCTTCCATTTTTCTCAGAATTGTGCTGAAGTTTAAAAATGCTTCCGAACCCTTCCATTGTTTTCAGCATTCCGCTGAAGTTTAAAAATGCTTCGAACTCTTCCATTGTTCTCGAAATTCCGCTGACATTTAATAATGCTTCGGAACTTTTCCTTTGTTCTCGGAATGCTGATTACGTTTATTAATGCTTTGGAACTCTTCCATTGTTCTCGGAATTCTGCTGGCGTTTAAAAATGGTTCCGAACTCTTCCATTGTTCTCGGAATTCTGCTGACATTTAAAAATTTTTCGGAACTCTTCAATAATTCTCAGAATTCTGTTGTAGTTTAAAAATGCTTTGGAACTCTTCCATTGTTCTCGGAAATCTGCTGAAGTTTAAAAATGCTTCCAAACTCGTCCATTGTTCTCGGAATTCCGCTGAAGTTTAAAAATGCTTCGGAACTCTCCCATTGTTCTCGGAATTAAGCTGACATTTAAAAATGCTTTGGAACTTTTCCATTGCTCTCGGAATTCTGGTGAAGTTTAAAAATGCTTTGGAACTTTTCCATTGTACTCAGAATTCTGCTGAAGTTTAAAAATGCTTCGGAACTTTTCCATTGTTCTCGGAATTTTGCTGGCGTTTAAAAATGGTTTCGAACTCTTCCATTGTTCTCAGAATTCTGCTGACGTTTAAAAATGGTTCGGAACTCTTCAATAATTCTCAGAATTCTGCTGTAGTTTAAAAATGCTTTGGAACTTTTCCATTGTACTCAGAATTCTGCTGAAGTTTAAAAATGCTTTGGAACTTTTCCATTGTTCTCGGAATTCCGCTGAAGTTTAAAAATGCTTTTGAACTTTTCCATTGCTCTCGGAATTCTGCTGAAGTTTAAAAATGCATCCGAACTCTTCCATTGTTCTCAGAATTCCGCTCAAGTTTAAAAATGCTTCGGAACTTTTCCTTTGTTCTCGGAATTCTGCTGACGTTTAAAAATGCTTCCGAACTCTTCAATTGTTCTTGGAATTCCGCTGACATTCAAAAATGCTTCAAAACTCTTCCATTGTTCTCAGAATTCCACTGAAGTTTAAAAATGCTTTTGAACTTTCCCATTGCTCTCGGAATTCTGCTGAAGTTTAAAAATGCTTCCGAACTCTTCCATTGTTCTCAGAATTCCGCTGATGTTTAAAAATGCTTCGGAACTCTCCCATTGTTCTCGGAATTCCGCTGACATTTAAAAATGCTTCGGAACTTTTCCTTTGTTCTCGGAATTCTGCTGACATTTATTTATGCTTTGGAACTCTTCCATTTTTCTCGGAAATCTGCTGACGTTTAAAAATGCTTCAGAACACTCCCATTGCTCTTGGAATTCCGCTGAAGTGTAAAAATGCTTCGGAACTCTTCCATTATTCTCGGTATTCCGCTGAAGTTTAAAAATGCTTCGGACCTCTTCCATTGTTCTCGGAATTTTGCTGATGTTTAAAAATGCTTCGGAACTCTTCCATTGTTCTCGGAATTCTGCTGGCGTTTAAAAATGGTTCCGAACTCTTCCATTGTTCTCAGAATTCTGCTGACGTTTAAAAATGGTTCGGAACTCTTCAATTATTTTCAGAATTCTGCTGTAGTTTAAAAATGCTTTGGAACTCTTCCATTTTTCTCACAATTCTGCTGAAGTTTAAAAATGCTTCCGAACCCTTCCATTGTTTTCAGCATTCCGCTGAAGTTTAAAAATGCTTCGAACTCTTCCATTGTTCTCGAAATTCCGCTGACATTTAATAATGCTTCGGAACTTTTCCTTTGTTCTCGGAATGCTGATGACGTTTATTAATGCTTTGGAACTCTTCCATTGTTCTCGGAATTCTGCTGGTGTTTAAAAATGGTTCCGAACTCTTCCATTGTTCTCGGAATTCTGCTGACATTTAAAAAATTTTCGGAACTCTTCAATAATTCTCAGAATTCTGCTGTAGTTTAAAAATGCTTTGGAACTCTTCCATTGTTCTCGGAATTCTGCTGAAGTTTAAAAATGCTTCCAAACTCGTCCATTGTTCTCGGAATTCCGCTGAAGTTTAAAAATGCTTCGGAACTCTCCCATTGTTCTCGGAATTAAGCTGACATTTAAAAATGCTTTGGAACTTTTCCATTGCTCTCGGAATTCTGGTGAAGTTTAAAAATGCTTTGGAACTTTTCCATTGTACTCAGAATTCTGGTGAAGTTTAAAAATGCTTCGGAACTTTTCCATTGTTCTCGGAATTTTGCTGGCGTTTAAAAATGGTTTCGAACTCTTCCATTGTTCTCAGAATTCTGCTGACGTTTAAAAATGGTTCGGAACTCTTCAATAATTCTCAGAATTCTGCTGTAGTTTAAAAATGCTTTGGAACTTTTCCATTGTACTCAGAATTCTGCTGAAGTTTAAAAATGCTTTCGAACTCTTCCATTGTTCTCGGAATTCCGCTGAAGTTTAAAAATGCTTTTGAACTTTTCCATTGCTCTCGGAATTCTGCTGAAGTTTAAAAATGCATCCGAACTCTTCCATTGTTCTCAGAATTCCGCTGAAGTTTAAAAATGCTTCGGAACTCTTCCATTGTTCTCGGAATTCCGCTGACATTTAAAAATGCTTCGGAACTTTTCCTTTGTTCTCGGAATTCTGCTGACGTTTATTAATGCTTTGAAACTCTTCCATTGTTCTCGGAATACTGCTGATGTTTAAAAATGCTTCAGAACACTCCCATTACTCTCGGAATTCCGCTGAAGTGTAAAAATGCTTCGGAACTCTTCCATTATTCTTGGTATTCCGATGAAGTTTAAAAATGCTTTGGAACTCTTCCATTGTTCTCAGAATTCTGCTGACATTTAAAAATGGTTCGGAACTCTTCAATAATTCTCAGAATTCTGCTGTAGTTTAAAAATGCTTTGGAACTCTTCCATTGTTCTCGGAATTCTGCTGAAGTTTAAAAATGCTTCCGAACCCTTCCATTGTTTTCAGCATTCCGCTGAAGTTTAAAACTGCTTCGGAACTCTTCCATTGTTCTCGAAATTCCGCTGACATTTAATAATGCTTCGGAACTTTTCCTTTGTTCTCGGAATGCTGATGACGTTTATTAATGCTTTGGAACTCTTCCATTGTTCTCGGAATTCTGCTGGCGTTTAAAAATGGTTCCGAACTCTTCCATTGTTCTCGGAATTCTGCTGACATTTAAAAATGGTTCGGAACTCTTCAATAATTCTCAGAATTCTGCTGTAGTTTAAAAATGCTTTGGAACTCTTCCATTGTTCTCGGAATTCCGCTGAAGTTTAAAAATGCTTCGGAACTCTCCCATTGTTCTCGGAATTAAGCTGACATTTAAAAATGCTTTGGAACTTTTCCATTGCTCTGGGAATTCTGGTGAAGTTTATTAATGTTTTGGAACTTTTCCATTGTACTCAGAATTCTGCTGAAGTTTAAAAATGCTTCGGAACTTTTCCATTGTTCTCAGAAATTTGCTGGCGTTTAAAAATGGTTCCGAACTCTTCCATTGTTCTTGGAATTCTGCTGACGTTTAAAAATGGTTCGGAACTCTTCAATAATTCTCAGAATTCTGCTGTAGTTTAAAAATGCTTTGGAACTCTTCCATTGTTCTCGGAATTCTGCTGAAGTTTAAAAATGCTTCCGAACTCGTCCACTGTTCTCGGAATTCCGCTGAAGTTTAAAAATGCTTCGGAACTCTTCCATTGTTCTCGGAATTCTGCTGACGTTTAAAAATGCTTCAGAACACTCCCATTGTTCTCGGAATTCCGCTGAAGTTTAAAAATGCTTCGGAACTCTCCCATTGTTCTCGGAATTCTGCTGTCGTTTAAAAATGGTTCCAAACTATTCCATTGTTCTCGGAATTCTGCTGACATTTAAAAATGGTTTGGAACTCTTCAATAATTCTCAGAATTCTGCTGTAGTTTAAAAATGCTTCGGAACTCTCCCATTGTTCTCGGAATTAAGCTGACATTTAAAAATGCTTTGGAACTTTTCCATTGCTCTGGGTATTCTGGTGAAGTTTAAAAATGCTTTGGAACTTTTCCATTGTACTCAGAATTCAGCTGAAGTTTAAAAATGCTTCGGAACTTTTCCATTGTTCTCAGAATTTTGCTGGCGTTTAAAAATGGTTCCAAACTCTTCCATTGTTCTTGGAATTCTGCTGACGTTTAAAAATGCTTCCGAACTCTTCAATTGTTCTTGGAATTCCGCTGACATGCAAAAATGCTTCAAAACTCTTCCATTGTTCTCAGAATTCCAATGAAGTTTAAAAATGCTTTTGAACTTTCCCATTGCTCTCGGAATTCTGCTGAAGTTTAAAAATGCTTCCGAACTCTTCCATTGTTCTCAGAATTCCGCTGATGTTTAAAAATGCTTCGGAACTCTCCCATTGTTCTCGGAATTCCGCTGACATTTAAAAATGCTTCGGAACTTTTCCTTTGTTCTCGGAATTCTGCTGACATTTATTTATGCTTTGGAACTCTTCCATTTTTCTCGGAAATCTGCTGACGTTTAAAAATGCTTCAGAACACTCCCATTGCTCTCGGAATTCCGCTGAAGTGTAAAAATGCTTCGGAACTCTTCCATTACTCTCGGTATTCCGCTGAAGTTTAAAAATGCTTCGGACCTCTTCCATTGTTCTCGGAATTTTGCTGATGTTTAAAAATGCTTCGGAACTCTTCCATTGTTCTCGGAATTCTGCTGGCATTTAAAAATGGTTCCGAACTCTTCCATTGTTCTCGGAATTCTGCTGACGTTTAAAAATGGTTCGGAACACTTCAATTATTCTCAGAATTCTGCTGTAGTTTAAAAATGCTTTGGAACTCTTCCCTTGTTCTTGCAATTCTGCTGAAGTTTAGAAATGCTTTTGAACTTTTCCATTGCTCTCTGAATTCTGCTGAAGTTTAAAAATGCTTTGGAACTCTTCCATTTTTCTCAGAATTGTGCTGAAGTTTAAAAATGCTTCCGAACCCTTCCATTGTTTTCAGCATTCCGCTGAAGTTTAAAAATGCTTCGAACTCTTCCATTGTTCTCGAAATTCCGCTGACATTTAATAATGCTTCGGAACTTTTCCTTTGTTCTCGGAATGCTGATTACGTTTATTAATGCTTTGGAACTCTTCCATTGTTCTCGGAATTCTGCTGGCGTTTAAAAATGGTTCCGAACTCTTCCATTGTTCTCGGAATTCTGCTGACATTTAAAAATTTTTCGGAACTCTTCAATAATTCTCAGAATTCTGTTGTAGTTTAAAAATGCTTTGGAACTCTTCCATTGTTCTCGGAAATCTGCTGAAGTTTAAAAATGCTTCCAAACTCGTCCATTGCTCTCGGAATTCCGCTGAAGTTTAAAAATGCTTCGGAACTCTCCCATTGTTCTCGGAATTAAGCTGACATTAAAAAATGCTTTGGAACTTTTCCATTGCTCTCGGAATTCTGGTGAAGTTTAAAAATGCTTTGGAACTTTTCCATTGTACTCAGAATTCTGCTGAAGTTTAAAAATGCTTCGGAACTTTTCCATTGTTCTCGGAATTTTGCTGGCGTTTAAAGATGGTTTTGAACTCTTCCATTGTTCTCAGAATTCTGCTGACGTTTAAAAATGGTTCGGAACTCTTCAATAATTCTCAGAATTCTGCTGTAGTTTAAAAATGCTTTGGAACTTTTCCATTGTACTCAGAATTCTGCTGAAGTTTAAAAATGCTTTGGAACTCTTCCATTGTTCTCGGAATTCCGCTGAAGTTTAAAAATGCTTTTGAACTTTTCCATTGCTCTCGGAATTCTGCTGAAGTTTAAAAATGCATCCGAACTCTTCCATTGTTCTCAGAATTCCGCTGAAGTTTAAAAATGCTTCGGAACTCTTCCCTTGTTCTCGGAATTCCGCTGACATTTAAAAATGCTTCGGAACTTTTCCTTTGTTCTCGGAATTCTGCTGACGTTTATTAATGCTTTGAAACTCTTCCATTATTCTCGGTATTCCGCTGAAGTTTAAAAATGCTTTGGAACTCTTCCATTGTTCTCAGAATTCTGCTGAAGTTTAAAAATGCTTCCGAACCCTTCCATTGTTTTCAGCATTCCGCTGAAGTTTAAAAATGCTTCGGAACTCTTCCATTGTTCTCGAAATTCCGCTGACATTTAATAATGCTTCGGAACTTTTCCTTTGTTCTCGGAATGCTGATGACGTTTATTAATGCTTTGGAACTCTTCCATTGTTCTCGGAATTCTGCTGGCGTTTAAAAATGGTTCCGAACTCTTCCATTGTTCTCGGAATTCTGCTGACATTTAAAAATGGTTCGGAACTCTTCAATAATTCTCAGAATTCTGCTGTAGTTTAAAAATGCTTTGGAACGCTTCCATTGTTCTCGGAATTCTGCTGAAGTTTAAAAATGCTTCCAAACTCGTCCATTGTTCTCGGAATTCCGCTGAAGTTTAAAAATGCTTCGGAACTCTCCCATTGTTCTCGGAATTAAGCTGACATTTAAAAATGCTTTGGAACTTTTCCATTGCTCTGGGAATTCTGGTGAAGTTTATAAATGCTTTGGAACTTTTCCATTGTACTCAGAATTCTGCTGAAGTTTAAAAATGCTTCGGAACTTTTCCATTGTTCTCAGAATTTTGCTGGCGTTTAAAAATGGTTCCGAACTCTTCCATTGTTCTTGGAATTCTGCTGACGTTTAAAAATGGTTCGGAACTCTTCAATAATTCTCAGAATTCTGCTGTAGTTTAAAAATGCTTTGGAACTCTTCCATTGTTCTCGGAATTCTGCTGAAGTTTAAAATTGCTTCCGAACTCGTCCACTGTTCTCGGAATTCCGCTGAAGTTTAAAAATGCTTCGGAACTCTTCCATTGTTCTCGGAATTAAGCTGACATTTAAAAATGCTTTGGAACTTTCCCATTGTCCTTGGAATTCTGCTGACGTTTATAAATGCTTTGGAACTTTTCCATTGTTCTCGGAATTCTGCTGACGTTTAAAAATGCTTCAGAACACTCCCATTGTTCTCGGAATTCCGCTGAAGTTTAAAAATGCTTCGGAACTCTCCCATTGTTCTCGGAATTCTGCTGTCGTTTAAAAATGGTTCCAAACTCTTCCATTGTTCTCGGAATTCTGCTGACATTTAAAAATGGTTTGGAAATCTTCAATAATTCTCAGAATTCTGCTGTAGTTTAAAAATGCTTCGGAACTCTCCCATTGTTCTCGGAATTAAGCTGACATTTAAAAATGCTTTGGAACTTTTCCATTGCTCTGGGTATTCTGGTGAAGTTTAAAAATGCTTTGGAACTTTTCCATTGTACTCAGAATTCAGCTGAAGTTTAAAAATGCTTCGGAACTTTTCCATTGTTCTCAGAATTTTGCTGGCGTTTAAAAATGGTTCCAAACTCTTCCATTGTTCTTGGAATTCTGCTGACGTTTAAAAATGGTTCGGAACTCTTCAATAATTCTCTGAATTCTGCTGTAGTTTAAAAATGCTTCCGAACTCGTCCACTGTTCTCGGAAATCTGCTGTCGTTTAAAAATGCTTCAGAACACTCCCATTGTTCTCGGAATTCCGCTGAAGTTTAAAAATGCTTCGGAACTCTTCCATTGTTCTCGGTATTCCGCTGAAGTTTAAAAATGCTTCGGACCTCTTCCATTGTTCTTGGAATTTTGCTGACATTTAAAAATGCTTCGGAACTCTTCCATTGTTCTCAGAATTCTGCTGGCGTTTAAAAATGGTTTGGAACTCTTCAATTGTTCTCAGAATTCTGCTGTGGTTTAAAAATGCTTTGGAACTCTTCCATTGTTCTCGGAATTCCGCTGAAGTTTAAAAATGCTTTTGAACTTTTCCATTGCTCACGGAATTCTGCTGAAGTTTAAAAATGCATCCGAACTCTTCCATTGTTCTCAGAATTCCGCTGACATTTAAAAATGCTTTGGAACTTTTCCTTTGTTCTCGGAATTCTGCTGACGTTTATTAATGCTTTGGAACTCTTCCATTGTTCTCGGAATTCTGCTGATGTTTAAAAATGCTTCCGAACACTCCCATTGCTCTCGGAATTCCGCTGTAGTGTAAATATGCTTTGGAACTCTTCCATTTTTCTCGGTATTCCGCTGAAGTTTAAAAATGCTTTGGACCTCTTGCATTGTTCTCGGAATTTTACTGATGTTTAAAAATGCTTCGGAACTCTTCCATTGTTCTCGGAATTCTGCTGACGGTTAAAAATGGTTCCAGACGCTTCCATTGTTCTCGCAATTCTGCTGACGTTTAAAAATGGTTCAGAACTCTTCCATTGTTCTCGGAATTCTGCTGAAGTTTAAAAATGCTTCGGAACACTTCCATTGTTCTCAGAATTAAGCTGACATTTAAAAATGCTTTGGAACTTTCCCATTGTTCTCGGAATTCTGCTGACATTTATAAATGCTTTGGAACTCTTCCATTGTTCTCGGAATTCTGCTGACGTTTAAAAATGCTTCAGAACACTCCCATTGTTCTCGGAATTGCGCTGAAGTGTAAAAATGCTTCGGAACTCTTCCATTTTTCTCGGTATTCCACTGAAGTTTAAAAATGCTTCGGAACTCTTCCATTGTTCTCGGTATTCCGCTGACATTTAAAAATGCTTCGGAACTTTTCCTTTGTTCTCGGAATTCTGCTGACGTTTATTTATGCTTTGGAACTCTTCCATTGTTCTCGGAAATCTGCTGACGTTTAAAAATGCTTCAGAACACTCCCATTGCTCTCGGAATTCCTCTGAAGTGTAAAAATGCTTCGGAACTCTTCCATTTTTCTCTGTATTCCGCTGAAGTTTAAAAATGCTTTGGACCTCTTCCATTGTTCTCGGAATTTTGCTGATGTTTAAAAATGCTTCGGAACTCTTCCATTGTTCTCGGAATTCTGCTGGCGTTTAAGAATGGTTCAGAACTCTTCCATTGTTCTCGGAATTTTGCTGACGTTTAAAAACGGTTCGGAACTCTTCAGTTATTCTCAGAATTCTGCTGACGTTTAAAAATGCTTTGGAACTCTTCCATTGTTCTTGGAATTCCGCTGAAGTTTAGAAATGCTTTTGAACTTTTCCATTGCTATCTGAATTCTGCTGAAGTTTAAAAATTCTTTTGAACTCTTCCATTGTTCTCAGAATTCTGCTGAAGTTTAAAAATGCTTCGGAACTCTTCCATTGTTCTCGGATTTTTGCTGACATTGAAAAATGCTTCAGGACTGTTCCATTGTCCTTGGAATTCTGCTGGCATTTAAAAATGGTTCCGAACTTTTCCATTGTTCTCGGCATTCTGCTGACGTTTAAAAATGCTTTAGAACTCTTCCAATGTTCTCGGAATTCTGCTGGCGTTTAAAAATGGTTCGGAACTCTTCCATTGTTCTCGGAATTCTGCTCACATTTAAAAATGGTTCGGAACTCTTCAATAGAGATGAGCGTTGTTCTACTCGAACTGTTCGCCAATCTCAAATTCGAGCTGTTTTGGGCGGTGTTCGAGCCGTTCGGCGAACACGAACAATTTGAGAAAAATTCGGCTGTTCGAGTTTATGTTCGATAACTGTTCGTGCACCAAAATCATAACTGGATTTTTTCTCAGTAATGATGAAAATTAATGTTAATACGCAGTTTGAGTGTACAGCGGGGTGGGGGGAGGGGCAGGGGATGGATCTCTGCAGGAACAATGAAGATCTCCATTTTTTTTTCTCTTTCCCGCATTTGCAGTGGGGAGGTGCAATCTGTCAGCCTATCAGCAGCGCACACACGGAGCGAAGTGCTTTTTTTCACACAAGCAAGGGCATGTGTCATTGGCAGTGCATGTCACATGTCCTTGCCCTATAAGACCAAGCCATTTTCCCCGTCGCCACCATTTTCTCACTGCTGCAGCTGCGTGTTAGACGGCACCGCTGTTGCTGTGTGCGCTATACCTTGTTAATTTCAAGCCAATTTTCGCACAAATCTACAGATAGCTTGGGAGTAGGGAATAGTTGTGATTGCAGTCCTTTTAAGGACTAGGTTACAGCATTTCCTACGACTTTTATCAGGCAGGTCTGTGCTCTTAAATAGATAGATTGTGGGAGTAAAGACTAATTGTAATTGGAGTCCTTTTCAGGACTAGGTTACATCAGTTCCTATCAGTTTTTGCCAGGCAGGTCTGTGCCAGTGCTGTGCAAGTTTTTTTCACAGCATTTGGCTGAATCTAGCAAAGCTAATCCTTTTTGGCCTATTGCAGAGTGTGTTAGTCAGTGGAGTAGCCTATCTGTGTTGCAAGATATACCACCTGTGTATAGAATACCAATTTTTTTACTGCACCTAGTGAAGTAAAATCTTTTGGGCATAGCATCATTCTATAAGTCCATCTATACTGACCTCCATCAGGTTGCAAATTGAATATCATTTTTTTCTGCATCTACCTCTTAAAAAATATTTGGCCTTCTAGCTGTGTGTGGGACTTGTTCTATTAGTCCATCTATACTGACCTCCATAAGGTTGCAAACTGAATATAATTTTTTTCTGCATCTACCTCTGAAAAAATATTTGGGCTTCTAGCTGTGTGTGGGACTTGTTCTATTAGTCCATCTATACTGACCTCCATAAGGTTGCAAACTGAATATAATTTTTTTCTGCATCTACCTCTGAAAAAATATTTGGCCTTCTAGCTGTGTGTGGGACTTGTTCTATTAGTCCATCTATACTGACCTCCATAAGGTTGCAAACTGAATATAATTTTTTTCTGCATCTACCTCTGAAAAAATATTTGGCCTTCTAGCTGTGTGTGGGACTTGTTCTATTAGTCATCTATACTGACCTCCATCAGGTTGCAAATTCAAAATAATTTTTTGTCTGCATCTACCTGTGAAAAAATATTTGGCCTTCTAGCTGTGTGTGGGACTTGTTCTATTAGTCCATCTATACTGACCTCCATAAGGTGGCAAACTGAATATAATTTTTTTCTGCATCTACCTCTGAAAAAATATTTGGGCTTCTAGCTGTGTGTGGGACTTGTTCTATTAGTCCATCTATACTGACCTCCATAAGGTTGCAAATTCAAAATAATTTTTTGTCTGCATCTACCTCTGAAAAAATATTTGGCCTTCTAGCTGTGTGTGGGACTTGTTCTATTAGTCCATCTATACTGACCTCCATAAGGTTGCAAACTGAATATAATTTTTTTCTGCATCTACCTCTGAAAAAATATTTGGCCTTCTAGCTGTGTGTGGGACTTGTTCTATTAGTCCATCTATACTGACCTCCATAAGGTTGCAAACTGAATATAATTTTTTTCTGCATCTACCTCTGAAAAAATATTTGGGCTTCTAGCTGTGTGTGGGACTTGTTCTATTAGTCCATCTATACTGACCTCCATAAGGTTGCAAATTCAAAATAATTTTTTGTCTGCATCTACCTCTGAAAAAATATTTGGCCTTCTAGCTGTGTGTGGGACTTGTTCTATTAGTCCATCTATACTGACCTCCATAAGGTTGCAAACTGAATATAATTTTTTTCTGCATCTACCTCTGAAAAAATATTTGGCCTTCTAGCAGTGTGTGGGTCTCATTGTATTAGGCCATCTATACCAAGCTCCACCAGCTTTTCAATTAATAATAATTTTTCGCTGCATCTAGCCCTGAAAATAATTTTTCTTCCCAATAGTGGTAGCAATAGAAATATGGGGCTCGCTCCTGGCTTACAAAAATATACGCTTCATAACAAAAAACACCAGCTTAGCGCACTGCATTAATAAGATGGCATTATCGTCTCTCCCAGTGCTAGGCCTACTACCCAGGCTAGCATTCCTGTGCCTAAAACACAATGTATGGGTCTGCGCTAGCCACTATGCTGAGGGGTCTAAAGCTGCTGCTAACGCTTTATAACAATTCAATTGGCAGATTTTCACAGAGCTCTTCCACAATGCCCACCCATCGGGACAACAGTTGCCCACCTTCCCTATGGGATCTAGTGGCGAATAGTTGATGCCATTAATCAGAGTGTCAGTTGCCCCGTCGACGTGGCAAGCATACGGTAAGGCATGGGAAGAGTGGACACGACTAGTAGCAGGCAGACGGGTTGACCAATGTGAACAAGCCAGATCACAAGTCACCAAAGAATTTCTCCACCAGCTAATGATGAGGGGCATATCAGGGGCGTCAGCACAGCGGTGTCTGACCGGAGTAGCATTTCACTACCAACTACTGAATTGGGGAGATGTGACAAAGATTCATCATCAGACAATCCATAAAAGGGTGGAAAAGGGGTCAGCCAAGTCAAGAGTGTAGACGTCCCGTCCCGTGTCACTAAAACTGATTTCTCACATCATATCCCTAACACCATTAACATGACACTCACAATTTGAAGCAACACTACTGTCTACTGCATTTGTGATCGCCTTCTTCGGGGTGATATGCATAAGCGAATTAGTCCCTCAATCCAAAATTAGCACCAGTGGAGGCTTATTACACCAGGACGTAGTCATAGCCAATAATGCAATACGTCTACGCATACACAAATCGAAAATGGTTCCAGCGGGCAGGGGCACTTGGGTACTTCTACAACCCACAAACGGTACACTGAGTCGGGTAACAATAGTAAAACCATATCTAACCATCAGATCACAAAGTAATTTGTTCCTATCACACATTGATGGGACGCCATTAGCAAGATACCAGTTCCAAGCTATATTTAATAAATGCATAACATCGGCAGGGAACCACCCCAAAGATTACGGGACACACTCATTCCGCATAGTCACGGCCACAGAAGCAGCAAGAGCAGGACTGTCAGAAACGGAAGTTCAGAGGATAGAGAGATGGTGATCCACGTGTTTGGCAAGATACATAAGACCGGACTTGTTATCCTAACGTGGTTTGTTTCTTTTACAGGTGACGCTAAGCCAACAGTGTGGGTGATAGGCCACTCGTATATATATTGGGCAGAATAAAGGGCGAAAGTCCGCCCAGGCGGGAGGAAATTAGAGTTTCATAACACATATTTCAACTGGAGAGGTATTAGAGGCCTGCTATGGCCACAGGTAGTAATGTGGGTAATCAAGGTAGGGAGAGAGGCAAGATGTCTGGTCATCTTAGTTATACAGGCCGGGGGAAACAACCTAGGTCATCACAAGAGCGCATAACTAATGGCAATAATGAAACTAGACACTGAGCGCTTCAGAGAATTTTTCACAAAACTAGCTACAGTATGGTCAGAGATTGTGCCGATAGCGGTATGGCAAGGTGCGCGAGACATCACGGCCATCGAACGGACAAGGCGGGTAATAAATATTCGGATGGCAAAATTTAGAAGAGACAGAGGCGGTGTAGTGGTACGACACCGACAACTGGAAGGAGATAAAGCAGGCCTCATACGGCCCGACGGTGTTCACTTAATGGATATTGGACTGGACATATTCCTGTCAGGACTCCAGGACGGAGTGGAACAAGCGTTAAGAGTGATGGGTGGGGGTCAGAGTCCTGCATACGTGTACGCAGGATCCTCCGTGGCCTGGAAATAGAAAGGACATGTTGGAGAGTTACACTTGTTGGCCAAGTTGCCGGAGTGGAGACCCAGGGCATGCTGCAACAAGCTGAATTATTTTAGAAATAAAATGTCTTTCTAATGGAATGAGTATAAAGAGTTAATAAAGCTGTGACCGATCCTCACCCATCCAGTTGTAAGAGTTACATTATTGTATTGTCAAGGAAAGGGGGGCGGTAGGGGGGCTGAGCGTCTGGGTTTGGTTGGGGGTCCCCACAGTCTGCCTGGGCTAGGTGCATTTAAAAATTCTTATTAGATACACAGGCGGTGCAGCTTGCTTCGCAGCTGGGCTACTACGCCCAAAGTATTGCCTAGGCTAGATGCAGTTAAAAATTCTACGCTGACTAGCAGACACTGAAGATTTGGAGCAGACCTCTGAGTAAACAGCTCTTCAGACTCAATCATCTGTGTTACCCCAAGCCATAGTGTATGTAGTTTCTTACAGTTAAAAGGGGGGGGAGCGACTCAACCCACCTGGAATTGACGATGCCAACGTCACGAAAGACACAGCAAGGGGACTCCAAAAAGAGTTTCCATTTTTTCCCAAAATTGTGGCACAGACACCACTTAACCCTAGAACGCATACCTGGGGCCTCGCAGTCCCGCCCTGTTAATTGTTTTCTATTTTCTGCAAGATTACTTTAGTTAGAATTTTGAAACTCTAGGTATTCTTCATGTATATAGTTGTTTGTCATTTGAGTTTGAGTTATTCAATGTTATTTGCACACGGGCCTAAAAGGCCCCAGGTATATGAAAGTGTAGATTTTTATGGTCATGCGTTCTAGGGTTAAGTGGCATCAATTGCCCAACAGTTGCTTAAAACGGTTGGTGAGGTGATATTACCAAATCCTCAAGCTTTTAGCCTCCCAAGGATAACACAGGATTAGAAATGTCCTTGCGAATCCATGATTTGTTCATCTTTATGAACGTGAGTCTGTCTACATTCTCAGTGGACAGCCGCGTGCTCTTATCTGTCAGCAGACCATCAGCAGCGCTGAACACACGTTCAGAGAGAACACTGGCTGCAGGGCATGACAAGATCTCCAAGGCGTGAGTGGCGAGCTCCGGCCATTTTTCCAGATTGGAATACCAAAATGAGCAAGGGTCCAGTGACACAGTCATGGCTTCGATGTTCACTTGGAGATACTCCTGCACCATCCTCTCTAGGCATTGACTATGTGTCAGACTTCTTGTCTCCTGTGGCCTTGCAAAAGATGGTCTAAAAAAGTGGTGAAACGATTTCACAAAATTGCTGTTACCAGCAGATACTGTGTTACTGTTACGGTTTGAGTGATGAAGACTCGACAGTCCCGCGGTTGGCAAGTTAGAACTGTGAGATTCACTTCATGCACCACTGGTGTTTTGTGGAAAAGCACATGTAAGATTCTGCAACAGCGTCTGCAGATACTCCTGCATGCGTCAATCCCTTTTTGTGGCAGGAATTATTTCGGCAAATTTACTTTTGTACCGGGGATCTAAGAGTGTGGCAACCCAGTAGTCGAGATTACTTCGAATTCTGCAATCTGAGGGTCATGTTGCAGGTAGTGCAGCAAGAAGGCACTCATGTGTCTTGCGCATCCAGGAGGACCAAGTCCTTGTTGTGTTGGTAGCGAGGTAAGAATCATGCTTCTTTCCTCTGCCCTCTCCCCCCAACCTCGCACAACAGAAATGTGATCAAGGTCTCCCTCATCTGATGAGTCTTCCATGCCCATCGCCAGTTCATCCTCCACTTCTTCCTCGGCTCCTGCACCTTCCTCAACAGTTTGGCTGCTACCATGCGCCCTGTTTAATCCCTCTCCCCCACCCTCCCATGCCTGCCTCCTTGGTGCTGCCAACCGTCTGGACCTTGGAGATGTTATCCCTTCCGCATACGACTCCTCCTCTACTTCCTCCACCTCCTCTTGTCCGACCACCTGACTCTGAATTCTGTTTAATGTGTGCTCCAGCATGTAAATCACCAGAATAGTTATGCTGATAATGGCATCGTCGTCAGCACTAAACATCTTCGTCGCCATTTCAAAACTGTGCAGAAAGGTGTGTGGCGCCCCTGAGGGTGCAGTCATCACAGAGTTACTGCATCTCACCCAGAGGTGTGGTATCTCACCCTCAGGTAAGGAAGGCGTATGGCTCGGGACCCTAACACCTGCATCCAACACATACCCGCAGTGGGGTTAGGGCGAGATTGCTCCTAAGGGAGAGCACAGTCCCAGGTCCCTAGCTGGTAGGAGGATCCTATGTAGTGGGTGCTTAGGGGAGCAGCTTAGGGGAGCACATGACAGGGAGAGTATAAATAGGAAGCCATCTTAGAAAGAGCAAGCCAGTCAGAGGAGGAAAAGTGACAGGAGCAGAGGCTCGGCATGAGCTCTGCTCCGGAGGCGGGCCTAGCCTGGGAGGCCCAGGACTGAAGGAGAGAAGAGAGGAGTGGGAGCAGGAAGGCTCCAGGAACCGAAGGGACCCTAGGGCTACGGGCCATGCAGAAGGCCACCTGTACTCCCGCTGCTACCAGGAGGTAGAGGGGTCAGGCCAGATAAGGGGAACCGGTCCCTCAACTAGAGGAGAAACAGCAAGGCTCAACTAGAAACCGGAGGCTGCAGCATTTCATGTACTGCAGGCAAAAGTCCACACCAGTCTCACTAAGAAGGTAGCCACATAGGACCCAAGGGACGGAACACAAGTCGCCCGCCAAGGCCCGAGGATACCGGATAGAAGTGTCACTGGGTGTGAGGTGCAGGGAGAAGGCCAGAGAAAGGACACACAGAAGGGGGTCCTGCTAAGTACTCCAGAGCTATCTGGGGGTGGACTGAGCCCCTCACTGAGTACGCACAGCACGACGGGTGAGATAGCTCTGGTACCTGTAATCTGGACTGCAACAAATGTGAGTAAAGATCTTGGGACTGCATCACACGGACTCTGTGTTCATTACTGACTCCCTGCACTACAACCACCATCATCCACCCACACTGCCCTGAAGCTACACTCTTCCTGTGGTGAGTAATAATACCATTGCAGCAAAACCACCAGCTTCAGAGGACTGTTCCGCAGCGGCGGCCCCTTTGGCCGCACTCCACAGGTGGCGTAGTCGGACATTATAAAATCCATATATACAAATTACCATTGGATTGACCGCCCTGGGTCACGGACCGGTTCACCGCCACAGTGACTACAACCCCCAGCGTCTACCGGCCCGGCTCCGGGTACCCCACGGCCCAGGGGGCGCGTCAACTTCATAGGTCCTGATCTGAGACCACTCCTGCTGTGTGATTTGCCCCACCTCTGGATCTCGTTGGCCCAGGCTATATGTCAGAAAGTATTGCACCAGGGCTTGTTGGTGCTGCCACAGTCACTGCAACATGTGCAGAGTTGAATTCCACCGTGTCGGCACATCGCATTTCAGCCGGTGAACTGGCAGGCGCAACGACTTCTGTAGAGATGTAAGTCGTTGAGCTGCGGGATGCGAACGGCGGAAGTGAGCACACAGCGACCGTGCCCTCTGCAGAAGGCCATCTAGTCCGGGATAGTTGGCTAAAAATTTATGGACAACCAGGTTCAACACGTGAGCCATACAAGGCACGTGTGTAACATTGCCCCAGCGAAGGGCCGCACCCAGGTTTGCAGCATTGTCGCACACGGCCTTCCCTGGTTGCAGGTCCAGTGGAGACAACCATTCATGAAACTGGGTCTCCAGAGCTGACCACAAGTCCTCAGCTGTGTGACAGACATTTCAAAGTAAACACTGATGCCGTTGAGCCCTGCTGCCAGCATAGTAAGGAGGTGCGCAGTTAGAAAGCAGGTGGCATTACCAGACAGGCTTTGGGTGCAGGTGGAGGACCGAGAGGAGGTTGAGGAGGCAAAAGCAGTGGAGGAACTTCTAGATAAAGAGGATTGACGTACAACTCGCGGGGACGGCAAGACTTGGACAGCAGCCCCTTGTCCTGCTGTCACCATAGTTACCCAGTGCCCTGTCAGCGACATGTAACGCCCCTGTCCATGCCTACTTGTCCAAGTGTCTGTGGTGAAATGCACCCTGTCACACACAGAGTTTCTCAAAGAAGCGGTGATGTTGTGTGCAACATGCTGGTGGAGCGCAGGCACACCTTTCTTTGAGTAGTAGTGCCGACTGGGCATCTGGTACTGGGGCACTGCGACGGACATAAGGTCTCAAAAATCCACTGTGTCCTTCAGGCGGAAAGGCAGCATTTCTGTAGCCAACAGCTTGCAGATGGTGAAATTCAACCTCTTAGCTTTCTCATGCCTAGGAGGAAATGGTCTTTTACTTGTCCACATCTGAGGGACCGAGGGCTGGCTGTTGTGCTTTGACGGGGTTGAGTAGGGTGTCCCTGGCAAACTGCCGGTCTGTGAGGAAGATGCAGGCGGACATGTTAGGTTGCCTTGATCCAAAGGTGGTGCTCTCGATGTCAGAGAGCTCTCAACACCAGCAGGTGTTTCCACTTCCCAATGAACTGACGACCTGCCAATCACACTGGCTGTTGCAGGTAAAGAGGTGGCAGGTCTGCATCCAAAAACATGTGTGACTGCTGTCCCCCCAGTCACAGAGGATGAAGAGGCCGCGGATGCACAAGATGGGGCAGACGGTGGTTGGCCCAGCCTGCTAGGCCGCATTGTAGCACAGTGAGCTTCCCACTGCAACTTATGCTTCATATCCATGTGACGGTAGATGCATGAAGTACTCAAACTATGGATTTTTTGGCCTCTACTTAGCTTTTGGTGACAAATATTACAGATAACACGAGTTGGGTCATCCTTATCGATCTGAATAAATGCCCAGGCTATGCAAGGCTTAGAGCCCATGCAACCTGAAGAGCCACTACGACTTGTGGTCAGAGGCGGAGTTGTGGTTGAGGATGCAGTTGTTGATGTGCTTCCAGTACTCCGTCTCTGTCCAGGAAGGCGCAACCTAACCTCGTCGTCAATAGCATCTGTGACGCCCCGCTGCGCTTGGTATCACAGATCCTAGAAGAGTGTATTGATGGAATCCTCCACAAGTGGCCCCCATAAACATTCACACATCTCCACCTTCCACCTCAGACCAGCAGAGGGAGCCCGTTAGGGATATAAATAGGGAAGGTGGAGCTAGGCAGTTCAGTTCCTCTGAAGAGTTCCTGCAGTAGAGAAGCCTAAGAGAGGTCAGTCTGCAATGGAGCTCAGTCTAGTCTAGAGAACTCAGTTAATAGTTCAGCAGTGGAGCACGAGGCTCCTGCTAGCTAGATTCAGGGAGCCCAGATAGAGCTTAAGGTGTGCCAGCGTCATAAGATCGGTGAAGCGCGGCAAGCTGCCGTTAGTGTGTATAGCCTATTGAGGGCCCGAGTAGGCCGAAGGCGAGTGGCGAGTTAGTACATAAGGGGCAGAGGAGCTTAACCAGCTCACCCCGAAGCATTTACCGGACACCGGATCCGAACTTACCGGGATCTCTATGACCCAGTAAGGCATAATCGGAATCCCTGGAGAACTACAAGTCCCAGGATCGCTAAGGTGCTGATACGTAACAGAGCCAGGAGACGCTTAGGCCCCGCATACTGGGAGCGTGAACTTCAAGAGAAGGCCCTACCACAAGGTCAGTCAGCGCAGGACAGAGACAAAGTTAGGCCTAGCTCCAGGCAGGTCAGAAACTTACTGCGCAGAGGCAAGAAACAGGAGGCCCTACACCCGCTCATTGGGGAGGATCCTGATATGCACCCTTCACCCTACAGTGCTCCAGGATGTGCCTGAATTTCCTCCAGTAAAAGGTACTGAAGTGACTACCGTGTCCGTTTCCGTTCTTGCTCTGACCCAGCTGGGTCTCGCCTGTCCTGCATTCCCCCTGCATACGCTGCCCTGAGACCTAGCTCCACCTGTGGGGAGCTATACCATCGAGCTGCCTTATCACGGGCCTCAGTGGACTGCTGCAGCGCTGGTGCTTCTCACCAGATACCACAGGTGGTGTCACAAACTCTTATAAAATTAACAATTATCCACGCTTTTAAAGAGTGACCCCAGGGTATGGGCCAGGGAGCCGACCACCACGATATCCCAAAGGCCAGGCAAAGGCCCGGGTGACCTCATCGACTGGCTGACTGTGGGTTGACAGTAAGTGGGATCTCCAACCTTGTCATCATCACCCTGTGTGTTATCACACCCGTCGTCCTCAAAGCCAACCTCTTCCTGCCCTGACCGAAAAGTCAAGTTGTCGCTCCAATCAGGTATTTGAGTCTCATCATCGTCTTCATCATTGTCTCCACCAACAGGAGTTAAAGTTTGGGAACGAGGGTCTACATTATGCTCAGAACCTTCTTCATCTGGTCCTGGATCCGACTTATAAAGATTCTGGGCATCAGTGCAGATCATTTCCTCGTCTGGATTAACAGAAGCTCTGGAGCAGACCTCCGTTTCCCAGGCTATAGTATGAGTAAACAGCTGTGCAGACTCAACCATCTGTGTTACCCCATACTCAGACAGGCAGCTGGAGACTTGGGAGCTGTGAGGAAGCAAGTGCGATTGGGGTGACACCTCTGAGGACTGGAGTGTTTGTGATGTTGAAGTTGAGGTGGAGGAGAGCCCACTTGATGGAGCACTTGATATCCGCTGAAGCACCTGCTGTTTTTGTGCCTCATCTGGAATTTGTAGCGATGGGCGTGTCCGTAACAAAGGGATCGTATCACATTGTCCACGAAAAGAAGTCGACATGTTTGTTTGGCTGGAAGATGGTCTTTCTTCTGCAGATGTTACTCCCCTCTCACCGCGGGGGGCTCGACCCACCAGCGGACAGGCACCAGTATTAGGAGAGGGGGGCTGGCCGTCAGGGTCCACCGCGGCTCTGGCACAAACCCGGCGACACGGAGGTGGCACGGGCAGGAACGGACTGGCCGTGTCGGCTTCTCACTTTTTGGATTTTAGAAGGGCATGACATGCCTATATCTGTGTCTCCCCCTCCTTTTACTCCTCCACCTCTTTTATTTTCGCATGACTATATGTACTTGTCACTTTTCCATGTGTTAGTTATGTCTTCTGAGCAGTTTGTCAGCTTTTGGACACCTTTGAAGGTGTTTCCTATGTGTTTCTATGTGTTTTTGTTTGCCTGCCATTGGTTTTAACGGTGTTCGAAGGTGTTCGACGAACAGTTCGACGAACAGTTCGGCGAACACACGGTTGTTCGACGAACCGAACCGAACTCGAACACTACGGGGGTGGCTCAACACTACTCTTCAATATTTCTCAGAATTCTGCTGTAGTTTAAAAATGCTTTGGAACTCTTCCATTGTTCTCGGAATTCCGCTGAAGTTTAAAAATGCTTTGGAACTTTCCCATTGTTCTCGGAATTCTGCTGACATTTATAAATGCTTTGGAACTCTTCCATTGTTCTCGGAATTCTGCTGACGTTTAAAAATGCTTCAGAACACTCCCATTGTTCTCGGAATTCCGCTGAAGTGTAAAAATGATTCGGAACTCTTCCATTTTTCTCGGTATTCCACTGAAGTTTAAAAATGCTTCGGACCTCTTCCATTGTTCTCGGAATTTTGCTGATGTATAAAAATGCTTCGGAACTCTTCCATTGTTCTCGGAATTCTGCTGGCGTTTAAAAATGCTTCGGAACTTTTCCATTTTTCTCGGTATTCCGCTGAAGTTTAAAAATGCTTTGGAACTTTCCATTGCTCCTGGAATTCTGGTGAAGTTTAAAAAAGCTTTGGAACTTTTCCATTGTACTCGGAATTCTGCTGAAGTTTAAAAATGCTTCGGAATTCTTCCATTGTTCTCGTAATTCTGCTGACGTTTAAAAATGCTTCCGAACTCTTCCATTGTTCTTGGAATTCCGCTGACATTCAAAAATGCTTCAAAACTCTTCCATTGTTCTCAGAATTCCACTGAAGTTTCAAAAAGGCTTTTGAACTTTTCCATTGCTCTCGGAATTCTGCTGAAGTTTAAAAATGCTTCCCAACCCTTCCATTGTTCTCAGAATTCCGCTGAAGTTTAAAAATGCTTCGGAACTCTTCCATTGTTCTCGGAATTCCGCTGACATTTAAAAATGCTTCGGAACTTTTCCTTTGTTCTCGGAATTCTGCTGACATTTATTTATGCTTTGGAACTCTTCCATTGTTCTCGGAAATCTGCTGACGTTTAAAAATGCTTCAGAACACTCCCATTGCTCTCGGAATTCCGCTGAAGTGTAAAAATGCTTCGGAACTCTTCCATTTTTCTTGGTATTCCGCTGAAGTTTAAAAATGCTTCGGACCTCTTCCATTGTTCTCGGAATTTTGCTGATGTTTAAAAATGCTTCGGAACTCTTCCATTGTTCTCGGAATTCTGCTGGCGTTTAAAAATGGTTCCGAACTCTTCCATTGTTCTCGGTATTCTGCTGACGTTTAAAAATGATTCGGAACTCTTCAATATTTCTCAGAATTCTGCTGTAGTTTAAAAACGCTTTGGAACTCTTCCATTGTTCTCGGAATTCTGCTGAAGTTTAAAAATGCTTCCGAACTCGTCCATTGTTCTCGGAATTCCGCTGAAGTTTAAAAATGCTTCGGAACTCTTCCATTGTTCTCGGAATTAAGCTGACATTTAAAAATGCTTTGGAACTTTCCCATTGTTCTCGGAATTCTGGTGACATTTATTAATGCTTTGTAACTCTTCCATTGTTCTCGGAATTCTGCTGACGTTTAAAAATTCTTCAGAACACTCCCATTGTTCTCAGAATTCCGCTGAAGTGTAAAAATGCTTCGGAACTCTTCCATTTTTCTCGGTATTCCACTGAAGTTTAAAAATGCTTCGGACCTCTTCCATTGTTCTCGGAATTTTGCTGATGTATAAAAATGCTTCGGAACTCTTCCATTGTTCTCGGAATTCTGCTGGTGTTTAAAAATGCTTCAGAACTTTTCCATTTTTCTCGGTATTCCGCTGAAGTTTAGAAATGCTTTGGAACTTTCCATTGCTCTTGGAATTCTGGTGAAGTTTAAAAATGCTTTGGAACTTTTCCATTGTACTCGGAATTCTGCTGAAGTTTAAAAATGCTTCGGAATTCTACCATTGTTCTCGTAATTCTGCTGACGTTTAAAAATGCTTCCGAACTCTTCCATTGTTCTTGGAATTCCGCTGACATTCAAAAATGCTTCAAAACTCTTCCATTGTTCTCAGAATTCCACTGAAGTTTAAAAATGCTTTTGAACTTTTCCATTGCTCTCGGAATTCTGCTGAAGTTTAAAAATGCTTCCCAACCCTTCCATTGTTCTCAGAATTCCGCTGAAGTTTAAAAATGCTTCGGAACTCTTCCATTGTTCTCGGAATTCCGCTGACATTTAAAAATGCTTCGGAACTTTTCCTTTGTTCTCGGAATTCTGCTGACATTTATTTATGCTTTGGAACTCTTCCATTGTTCTCGGAATTAAGCTGACATTTAAAAATGCTTTGGAACTTTCCCATTGTTCTCGGAATTCTGGTGACATTTATAAATGCTTTGGAACTCTTCCATTGTTCTCGGAATTCTGCTGACGTTTAAAAATGCTTCAGAACACTCCCATTGTTCTCAGAATTCCGCTGAAGTGTAAAAATGCTTCGGAACTCTTTTATTTTTCTCGGTATTCCACTGAAGTTTAAAAATGCTTCGGACCTCTTCCATTGTTCTCGGAATTTTGCTGATGTATAAAAATGCTTCGGAACTCTTCCATTGTTCTCGGAATTCTGCTGGTGTTTAAAAATGCTTCAGAACTTTTCCATTTTTCTCGGTATTCCGCTGAAGTTTAGAAATGCTTTGGAACTTTCCATTGCTCTCGGAATTCTGGTGAAGTTTAAAAATGCTTTGGAACTTTTCCATTGTACTCGGAATTCTGCTGAAGTTTAAAAATGCTTCGGAACTCTTCCATTGTTCTCGTAATTCTGCTGACGTTTAAAAATGCTTCCGAACTCTTCCATTGTTCTTGGAATTCCGCTGACATTCAAAAATGCTTCAAAACTCTTCCATTGTTCTCAGAATTCTGGTGAAGTTTAAAAATGCTTTGGAACTTTTCCATTGCTCTCGGAATTCTGCTGAAGTTTAAAAATGCTTCCGAACCCTTCCATTGTTCTCAGAATTCCGCTGAAGTTTAAAAATGCTTCGGAACTCTTCCATTGTTCTCGGAATTCCGCTGACATTTAAAAATGCTTCGGAACTTTTCCTTTGTTCTCGGAATTCTGCTGACGTTTATTTATGCTTTGGAACTCTTCCATTGTTCTCGGAAATCTGCTGACGTTTAAAAATGCTTCAGAACACTCCCATTGCTCTCGGAATTCCGCTGAAGTGTAAAAATGCTTCGGAACTCTTCCATTTTTCTCGGTATTCCGCTGAAGTTTAAAAATGCTTCGGACCTCTTCCATTCTTCTCGGAATTTTGCTGATGTTTAAAAATGCTTCGGAACTCTTCCATTGTTCTCGGAATTCTGCTGGCATTTAAAAATGGTTCCGAACTCTTCCATTGTTCTCGGTATTCTGCTGACGTTTAAAAATGGTTCGGAACTCTTCAATATTTCTCAGAATTCTGCTGTAGTTAAAAATGCTTTGGAACTCTTCCATTGTTCTCGGAATTCTGCTGAAGTTTAAAAATGCTTCTGAACTCATCCATTGTTCTCGGAATTCCGCTGAAGGTAAAAATGCTTCGGAACTCTTCCATTGTTCTCGGAATTAAGCTGACATTTAAAAATGCTTTGGAACTTTCCCATTGTTCTCGGAATTCTGCTGACATTTATAAATGCTTTGGAACTCTTCCATTGTTCTCGGAATTCTGCTGACGTTTAAAAATGCTTCATAACACTCCCATTGTTCTCGGAATTCCGCTGAAGTGTAAAAATGCTTCGGAATTCTTCCATTTTTCTCGGTATTCCACTGAAGTTTAAAAATGCTTTGGACCTCTTCCAATGTTCTCGGAATTTTGCTGATGTATAAAAATGCTTCGGAACTCTTCCATTGTTCTCGGAATTCTGCTGGCGTTTAAAAATGCTTCGGAACTTTTCCATTTTTCTCGGTATTCCGCTGAAGTTTAAAAATGCTTTGGAAATTTCCATTGCTCTCGGAATTCTGGTGAAGTTTAAAAATGCTTTGGAACTTTTCCATTGTACTCAGAATTCTGCTGAAGTTTAAAAATGCTTCGGAACTCTTCCATTGTTCTCGGAATTCTGCTGTAGTTTAAAAATGCTTTGGAACTCTTCCATTGTTCTTGGAATTCCGCTGAAGTTTAGAAATGCTTTTGAACTTTTCCATTGCTATCTGAATTCTGCTGAAGTTTAAAAATGGTTTGGAACTCTTCCATTGTTCTCAGAATTCTGCTGAAGTTTAAAAATGCTTCCGAACCCTTCCATTGTTCTCAGAATTCCGCTGAAGTTTAAAAATGCTTCCGAACTCTTCCATTGTTCTCAGAATTCTGCTGGCATTTAAAAATGGTTCTGAAATCTTCCATTGTTTTCGGAATTCTGCAGACATTTAAAAATGGTTCAGAACTCTTCAATAATTCTCAGAATTCTGCTGTAGTTTAAAAATGTTTGGAACTCTTCCATTGTTCTCGGAATTTTCTTGAAGTTTAAAAATGCTTCCAAACTCGTCCTTTGTTCTCGGAATTCCCCTCAAGTTTAATAATGCTTCGGAACTCTTCCATTGTTCGCGGAAATAAGCTGACATTTAGAAATGCTTTGGAACTTTCCCATTGTTCTCGGAATTCTGCTGAAGTTTATAAATTCTTTGGAACTCTTCCAGTGTTCTCGGAATTCTGCTGACGTTTAAAAATGCTTCAGAACACTCCCATTGTTCTCGGAATTCCGCTGAAGTGTAAAAATGCTTCGGAACTCTTCCATTTTTCTCGGTATTCCGCTGAAGTTTAAAAATGCTTCGGACCTCTTCCATTGTTCTCGGAATTTTACTGAAGTTTAAAAATGCTTCAGAACTCTTCCATTGTTCTCGGAATTCTGCTGACGTTTAAAAAAGCTTCAGAACACTCCCATTGTTCTCGGAATTCCACTGAAGTTTAAAAATGCTTCAGAACTCTTCCATTGTTCTCGGAATTCCGCTGATGTTTAAAAATGCTTTGGAACTCTTCCATTGTTCTCAGAATTCTGCTGACGTTTAAAAATGCTTTAGAACACTCCCATTGTTCTCGGAATTCCACTGAAGTTTAAAAATGCTTTGGTACTCTTCCATTGTTCTCGGAATTCTGCTGGCGTTTAAAAATTGTTCCGAACTCTTCCATTGTTCTCGGAATTCTGCTGACATTTAAAAATGGTTCGGAACTCTTCAATAATTCTCAGAATTCTGCTGTAGTTTAAAAATGCTTTGGAACTCTTCCATTGTTCTCGAAATTCTGCTGAAGTTTAAAAATGCTTCCGAACGCATCCATTGTTCTCGGAATTCCGCTGAAGTTTAAAAATGCTTCGGAACTCTTCCATTGTTCTCGGAATTCCGCTGACATTTAAAAATGCTTCGGAACTTTTCCTTTGTTCTCGAAATTCTTCTGACGTTTATTTATGCTTTGGAACTCTTCCATTGTTCTCGGAAATCTGCTGATGTTTAAAAATGCTTCAGAACAATCCCATTGCTCTAGGAATTCCGCTGAAGTGTAAAAATGCTTCGGAAATCTTCCATTTTTTTCGCTATTCCGCTGAAGTTTAAAAATGCTTCGGACCTCTTCCATTGTTCTCGGAATTTTGCTGATGTTTAAAAATGCTTCGGAACTCTTCCATTGTTCTCGGAATTCTGCTGGCGTTTAAAAATGGTTCCGAACTCTTCCATTGTTCTCGGTATTCTGCTGACGTTTAAAAATCGTTCGGAACTATTCAATTATTCTCAGAATTCTGCTGTAGTTTAAAAATGCTTTGGAACTCTTCCATAGTTCTTGGATTTCCGCTGAAGTTTAGAAATGCTTTTGAACTTTTCCATTGCTACCTGAATTCTGCTGAAGTTTAAAAATGCTTTGGAACTCTTCCATTGTTCTCAGAATTCTGCTGAAGTTTATAAATGCTTCCGAACCCTTCCATTGTTCTCAAAATTCCGCTGACATTTAATAATGTTTCGGAACTTTTCCTTTGTTCTCGGAATTCTGCTGACGTTTATAAATGCTTCGGAATTCTTCCATTTTTCTCGGTATTCCGCTGAAGTTTAAAAATGCTTCGGACCTCTTCCATTGTTCTCGGAATTTTGCTGATGTTTAAAAATGCTTCAGAACTCTTCCATTGTTCTCGGAATTCTGCTGGCGTTTAAAAATGGTTCCGAACTCTTCCATTGTTCTCGGATTTCTGCTGACGTTTAAAAATGGTTCGGAACTCTTCCATTGTTCTCCGAATTCCGCTGATATTTAAAAATGCTTCGGAACTTTTCCATTGTTCTCGGAATTCTGCTGACGTTTATAAATGCTTTGGAACTCTTCCATTGTTCTCGGAATTCTGCTGACGGTTAAAAATACTTCAGAACAATCCCATTGTTCTCGGAATTCCACTGAAGTTTAAAAATGCTTCGGAACTCTTCCATTGTTCTCGGAATTCCGGTGAAGTTTAAAAATGCTTCGTAACTCTTCCATTGTTCTCGGAATTCTGCTGGCGTTTAAAAATGGTTCCGAACTCTTCCATTGTTCTCGGAATTCTGCTGACATTTATTTATGCTTTGGAACTCTTCCATTGTTCTCGGAAATCTGCTGACGTTTAAAAATGCTTCAGAACACTCCCATTGCTCTCGGAATTCCGCTAAAGTGTAAAAATGCTTCGGAACTCTTCCATTTTTCTCGGTATTCCGCTAAAGTTTAAATATGCTTCGGACCTCTTCCATTGTTCTCGGAATTTTGCTGATGTTTAAAAATGCTTCGGAACTCTTCCATTGTTCTCGGAATTCTGCTGGCGTTTAAAAATGGTTCCGAACTCTTCCATTGTTCTCGGTATTCTGCTGACGTTTAAAAATGATTCGGAACTCTTCAATATTTCTCAGAATTCTGCTGTAGTTTAAAAATGCTTTGGAACTCTTCCATTGTTCTCGGAATTCTGCTGAAGTTTAAAAATGCTTCCGAACTCGTCCATTGTTCTCGGAATTCCGCTGAAGTTTAAAAATGCTTCGGAACTCTTCCATTGTTCTCGGAATTAAGCTGACATTTAAAAATGGTTTGGAACTTTCCCATTGTCCTCGGAATTCTGGTGACATTTATAAATGCTTTGGAACTCTTCCATTGTTCTCGGAATTCTGCTGACGTTTAAAAATGCTTCAGAACACTCCCATTGTTCTCAGAATTCCGCTGAAGTGTAAAAATGCTTCGGAACTCTTCCATTTTTCTCGGTATTCCACTGAAGTTTAAAAATGCTTCGGACCTCTTCCATTGTTCTCGGAATTTTGCTGATGTATAAAAATGCTTCGGAACTCTTCCATTGTTCTCGGAATTCTGCTGGTGTTTAAAAATGCTTCAGAACTTTTCCATTTTTCTCGGTATTCCGCTGAAGTTTAGAAATGCTTTGGAACTTTCCATTGCTCTCGGAATTCTGGTGAAGTGTAAAAATGCTTTGGAACTTTTCCATTGTACTCGGAATTCTGCTGAAGTTTAAAAATGCTTCGGAACTCTTCCATTGTTCTCGTAATTCTGCTGACGTTTAAAAATGCTTCCGAACTCTTCCATTGTTCTTGGAATTCCGCTGACATTCAAAAATGCTTCAAAACTCTTCCATTGTTCTCAGAATTCTGGTGAAGTTTAAAAATGCTTTGGAACTTTTCCATTGCTCTCGGAATTCTGCTGAAGTTTAAAAATGCTTCCGAACCCTTCCATTGTTCTCAGATTTCCGCTGAAGTTTAAAAATGCTTCGGAACTCTTCCATTGTTCTCGGAATTCCGCTGACATTTAAAAATGCTTCGGAACTTTTCCTTTGTTCTCGGAATTCTGCTGACGTTTATTTATGCTTTGGAACTCTTACATTGTTCTCGGAAATCTGCTGACGTTTAAAAATGCTTCAGAACACGCCCATTGCTCTCGGAATTCCGCTGAAGTGTAAAAATGCTTCGGAACTCTTCCATTTTTCTCGGTATTCCGCTGAAGTTTAAAAATGCTTCGGACCTCTTCCATTGTTCTCGGAATTTTGCTGATGTTTAAAAATGCTTCGGAACTCTTCCATTGTTCTCGGAATTCTGCTGGCATTTAAAAATGGTTCCGAACTCTTCCATTGTTCTCGGTATTCTGCTGACATTTAAAAATGGTTCGGAACTCTTCAATATTTCTCAGAATTCTGCTGTAGTTTAAAAATGCTTTGGAACTCTTCCATTGTTCTCGGAATTCTGCTGAAGTTTAAAAATGCTTCTGAACTCATCCATTGTTCTCGGAATTCCGCTGAAGGTAAAAATGCTTCGGAACTCTTCCATTGTTCTCGGAATTAAGCTGACATTTAAAAATGCTTTGGAACTTTCCCATTGTTCTCGGAATTCTGCTGACATTTATAAATGCTTTGGAACTCTTCCATTGTTCTCGGAATTCTGCTGACGTTTAAAAATGCTTCATAACACTCCCATTGTTCTCGGAATTCCGCTGAAGTGTAAAAATGCTTCGGAATTCTTCCATTTTTCTCGGTATTCCACTGAAGTTTAAAAATGCTTCGGACCTCTTCCATTGTTCTCGGAATTTTGCTGATGTATAAAAATGCTTCGGAACTCTTCCATTGTTCTCGGAATTCTGCTGGCGTTTAAAAATGCTTCGGAACTTTTCCATTTTTCTCGGTATTCCGCTGAAGTTTAAAAATGCTTTGGAAATTTCCATTGCTCTCGGAATTCTGGTGAAGTTTAAAAATGCTTTGGAACTTTTCCATTGTACTCAGAATTCTGCTGAAGTTTAAAAATGCTTCGGAACTCTTCCATTGTTCTCGGAATTCTGCTGTTGTTTAAAAATGCTTTGGAACTCTTCCATTGTTCTTGGAATTCCGCTGAAGTTTAGAAATGCTTTTGAACTTTTCCATTGCTATCTGAATTCTGCTGAAGTTTAAAAATGGTTTGGAACTCTTCCATTGTTCTCAGAATTCTGCTGAAGTTTAAAAATGCTTCCGAACCCTTCCATTGTTCTCAGAATTCTGCTGAAGTTTAAAAATGCTTCGGAACTCTTCCATTGTTCTCGAAATTCCGCTGACATTTAATAATGCTTCGGAACTTTTCCTTTGTTTTCGGAATTCTGCTGACGTTTATTAATTCTTTGGAACACTTCCATTGTTCTCGGAATTTTGCTGACGTTTAAAAATGCTTCAGAATACTCCCATTGCTCTCGGAATTCCGTTGTAGTGTAAAAATGCTTCGTAACTCTTCCATTTTTCTCGGTATTCCGCTGAAGTTTAAAAATGCTTCGGACCTCTTCCATTGTTCTCGGAATTTGCTGATGATTAAAAATGCTTCAGAACTCTTCCATTGTTCTCGGAATTCTGCTGGCGTTTAAAAATGGTTCCGAACTCTTACATTGTTCTCGGAATTCCGCTGACATTTAAAAATGGTTCGGAACTTTTCCATTGTTCTCGGAATTCTGCTGACGTTTATAAATGCTTTGGAACTCTTCCATTGTTCTCGGAATTCTGCTGACGTTTAAAAATACTTCAGAACAATCCCATTGTTCTCGGAATTCCACTGAAGTTTAAAAATGCTTCGGAACTCTTCCATTGTTCTTGGTATTCCGCTGAACTTTAAAAATGCTTTTGAACTTTTCCATTGCTCTCGGAATTCTGGTGAAGTTTAAAAATGCTTTGGAACTTTTCTATTGTACTCGGAATTCTGCTGAAGTTTAAAAATGCTTCGGAACTCTTCCATTGTTCTCGGAATTCTGCTGACATTGAAAAATGCTTCCGAACTCTTCCATTGTTCTCGGAATTCCGCTGAAGTTTAAAAATGCTTCCGAACTCTTCCATTGTTCTCAGAATTCTGCTGGCATTTAAAAATGGTTCTGAAATCTTCCATTGTTTTCGGAATTCTGCAGACATTTAAAAATGGTTCAGAACTCTTCAATAATTCTCAGAATTCTGCTGTAGTTTAAAAATGTTTGGAACTCTTCCATTGTTCTCGGAATTTTCTTGAAGTTTAAAAATGCTTCCAAACTCGTCCTTTGTTCTCGGAATTCCCCTCAAGTTTAATAATGCTTCGGAACTCTTCCATTGTTCTCGGAAATAAGCTGACATTTAGAAATGCTTTGGAACTTTCCCATTGTTCTCGGAATTCTGCTGAAGTTTATAAATTCTTTGGAACTCTTCCAGTGTTCTCGGAATTCTGCTGACGTTTAAAAATGCTTCAGAACACTCCCATTGTTCTCGGAATTCCGCTGAAGTGTAAAAATGCTTCGGAACTCTTCCATTTTTCTCGGTATTCCGCTGAAGTTTAAAAATGCTTCGGACCTCTTCCATTGTTCTCGGAATTTTACTGATGTATAAAAATGCTTCAGAACTCTTCCATTGTTCTCGGAATTCCGCTGACATTTAAAAAAGCTTTGGAGCTTTTCCATTGTTCTCGGAATTCTGCTGACGTTTATAAATGCTTTGGAACTCTTCCATTGTTCTCAGAATTCTGCTGATGTTTAAAAATGCTTCCGAACTCTTCCATTGTTCTCGGAATTCCGCTGAAGTTTAAAAATGCTTCGGAACTCTTCCATTGTTCTCGGAATTCTGCTGGCGTTTAAAAATGGTTCCGAACTCTTCCATTGTTCTCGGAATTCTGCTGACATTTAAAAATGGTTCGGAACTCTTCAATAATTCTCAGAATTCTGCTGTAGTTTAAAAATGCTTTGGAACTCTTCCATTGTTCTCGAAATTCTGCTGAAGTTTAAAAATGCTTCCGAACGCTTCCATTGTTCTCGGAATTCCGCTGAAGTTTAAAAATGCTTCGGAACTCTTCGACTGTTCTCGGAATTAAGCTGACATTTAAAAATGCTTTGGAACTTTCCCATTGTTCTCGGAATTCTGCTGACGTTTATAAATGCTTTGGAACTCTTCCATTGTTCTCGGAATTCTGCTGACGTTTAAAAAAGCTTCAGAACACTCCCATTGTTCTCGGAATTCCACTGAAGTTTAAAAATGCTTCGGAACTCTTCCATTGTTCTCGGAATTCCGCTGATGTTTAAAAATGCTTTGGAACTCATCCATTGTTCTCAGAATTCTGCTGACGTTTAAAAATGCTTTAGAACACTCCCATTGTTCTCGGAATTCCACTGAAGTTTAAAAATGCTTTGGAACTCTTCCATTGTTCTCGGAATTCTGCTGGCGTTTAAAAATTGTTCCGAACTCTTCCATTGTTCTCGGAATTCTGCTGACATTTAAAAATGGTTCGGAACTCTTCAATAATTCTCAGAATTCTGCTGTAGTTTAAAAATGCTTTGGAACTCTTCCATTGTTCTCGAAATTCTGCTGAAGTTTAAAAATGCTTCCGAACGCATCCATTGTTCTCGGAATTCCGCTGACATTTAAAAATGCTTCGGAACTCTTCCATTGTTCTCGGAATTCCGCTGACATTTAAAAATGCTTCGGAACTTTTCCTTTGTTCTCGAAATTCTTCTGACGTTTATTTATGCTTTGGAACTCTTCCATTGTTCTCGGAAATCTGCTGATGTTTAAAAATGCTTCAGAACACTCCCATTGCTCTCGGAATTCCGCTGAAGTGTAAAAATGCTTCGGAACTCTTCCATTTTTTTCGCTATTCCGCTGAAGTTTAAAAATGCTTCGGACCTCTTCCATTGTTCTCGGAAATTTGCTGATGTTTAAAAATGCTTCGGAACTCTTCCATTGTTTTCGGAATTCTGCTGGCGTTTAAAAATGGTTCCGAACTCTTCCATTGTTCTCGGTATTCTGCTGATGTTTAAAAATGGTTCGGAACTATTCAATTATTCTCAGAATTCTGCTGTAGTTTAAAAATGCTTTGGAACTCTTCCATAGTTCTTGGATTTCCGCTGAAGTTTAGAAATGCCTTTGAACTTTTCCATTGCTATCTGAATTCTGCTGAAGTTTAAAAATGCTTTGGAACTCTTCCATTGTCCTCAGAATTCTGCTGAAGTTTAAAAATGCTTCCGAACCCTTCCATTGTTCTCAGAATTCCGCTGAAGTTTAAAAATGCTTCGGAACTCTTCCATTGTTCTCGAAATTCCGCTGACATTTAATAATGCTTCGGAACTTTTCCTTTGTTCTCGGAATTCTGCTGACGTTTATTAATGCTTTGGAACTCTTCCATTGTTCTCGGAAATCTGCTGATGTTTAAAAATGCTTCAGAATACTCCCATTGCTCTCGGTATTCCGCTGTAGTGTAAAAATGCTTCGGAACTCTTCCATTTTTCTCGGTATTCCGCTGAAGTTTAAAAATGCTTCGGACCTCTTCCATTGTTCTCGGAATTTTGCTGATGTTTAAAAATGCTTCAGAACTCTTCCATTGTTCTCGGAATTCTGCTGGCGTTTAAAAATGGTTCCGAACTCTTCCATTGTTCTCGGATTTCTGCTGACGTTTAAAAATGGTTCGGAACTCTTCCATTGTTCTCCGAATTCCGCTGATATTTAAAAATGCTTCGGAACTTTTCCATTGTTCTCGGAATTCTGCTGACGTTTATAAATGCTTTGGAACTCTTCCATTGTTCTCGGAATTCTGCTGACGGTTAAAAATACTTCAGAACAATCCCATTGTTCTCGGAATTCCACTGAAGTTTAAAAATGCTTCGGAACTCTTCCATTGTTCTTGGTATTGCGCTGAAGTTTAAAAATGCTTTGGAACTATTCCATTGTTCTCGGAATTCTGCTGACGTTTAAAAATGCTTCAGAATACTCCCATTGCTCTCGGAATTCCGCTGTAGTGTAAAAATACTTCGGAACTCTTCCATTTTTCTCGGTATTCCGCTGAAGTTTAAAAATGCTTCCGAACTCTTCCATTGTTCTCGGAATTCCGCTGAAGTTTAAAAATGCTTCGGAACTCTTCCATTGTTCTCGGAATTAAGCTGACATTTAAAAATGCTTTGGAACTTTCCCATTGTTCTCGGAATTCTGCTGACGTTTATAAATGCTTTGGAACTCTTCCATTGTTCTCGGAATTCTGCTGACGTTTAAAAATGCTTCAGAACACTCCCATTGTTCTCGGAATTCCACTGAAGTGTAAAAATGCTTCGGAACTCTTCCATTGTCCTCGGAATTCCGCTGATGTTTAAAAATGCTTTGGAACTCTTCCATTTTTCTCAGAATTCTGCTGACGTTTAAAAATGCTTTAGAACACTCCCATTGTTCTCGGAATTCCACTGAAGTTTAAAAATGCTTCGAAACTCTTTCATTGTTCTCGGAATTCTGCTGGCGTTTAAAAATGGTTCCGAACTATTCCATTGTTCTCGGAATTCTGCTGTAGTTTAAAAATGCTTTGGAACTCTTCCATTGTTCTGAAATTCTGCTGACATTTAAAAATGCTTCGGAACTTTTCCTTTGTTCTCGAAATTCTGCTGACGTTTATTTATGCTTTGGAACTCTTCCATTGTTCTCGGAAATCTGCTGATGTTTAAAAATGCTTCAGAACACTCCCATTGCTCTCGGAATTCCGCTGAAGTGTAAAAATGCTTCGGAACTCTTCCATTTTTTTCGCTATTCCGCTGAAGTTTAAAAATGCTTTGGAACGTTTCTATTGTTCTCGGAATTCTGCTGAAGTTTAAAAATGCTTCGGAACTCTTCCATTGTTCTCGGAATTCTGCTGACGTTTAAAAATGCTTCCGAACTCTTCCATTGTTTTCGGAATTCCGCTGAAGTTTAAAAATGCTTCGGAACTCTTCCATTGTTCTCGGAATTCTGCTGGCGTTTAAAAATGGTTCCGAACTCTTCCATTGTTCTCGGAATTCTGCAGACATTTAAAAATGGTTCAGAACTCTTCAATAATTCTCAGAATTCTGCTGTAGTTCAAAAATGCTTTGGAACTCTTCCATTGTTCTCGGAATTCTGCTGAAGTTTAAAAATGTTTCCAAACTCGTCCATTGTTCTCGGAATTCCGCTGAAGTTTAAAAGTGCTTCGGAATCTCCCATTGTTCTCGGAATTAAGCTGACATTTAAAAATGCTTTGGAACTTTTCCATTGCTCTCGGAATTCTGGTGAAGTTTAAAAATGCTTTGGAACTTTTCCATTGTACTCAGAATTCTGCTGAAGTTTAAAAATGCTTCGGAACTTTTCCATTGTTCTCGGAATATTGCTGGCATTTAAAAATGGTTCCGAACTCTTCCATTGTTCTCAGAATTCTGCTGACGTTTAAAAATGGTTCGGAACTCTTCAATAATTCTCAGAATTCTGCTGTAGTTTAAAAATGCTTTGGAACTCTTCCATTGTTCTCGGAATTCTGCTGAAGTTTAAAAATGCTTCCGAACTCGTCCACTGTTCCCGGAATTCCGCTGAAGTTGAAAAATGCTTCGGAACTCTTCCATTGTTCTCGGAATTAAGCTGACATTTAAAAATGCTTTGGAACTTTCCCATTGTTCTCGGTAATTCTGCTGACGTTTATAAATGCTTTGGAACTCTTCCATTGTTCTCGGAATTCTGCTGACGTTTAAAAATACTTCAGAGCAATCCCATTGTTCTCGGAATTCAACTGAAGTTTAAAAATGCTTTGGAACTCTTCCATTGTTCTTGGTATTCCGCTGAAGTTTAAAAATGCTTTTGAACTTTTCCATTGCTCTCGGAATTCTGGTGAAGTTTAAAAATGCTTTGGAACTTTTCTATTGTACTCGGAATTCTGCTGAAGTTTAAAAATGCTTAGGAACTCTTCCATTGTTCTCGGAATTCTGCTGTCGTTTAAAAATGCTTCCGAACTCTTCCATTGTTCTCGGAATTCCGCTGAAGTTTAAAAATGCTTCGGAACTCTTCCATTGTTCTCGGAATTCTGCTGGCGTTTAAAAATGGTTCCGAACTCTTCCATTGTTTTCGGAATTCTGCAGACATTTAAAAATGGTTCAGAACTCTTCAATAATTCTCAGAATTCTGCTGTAGTTTAAAAATGCTTTGGAACTCTTCCATAGTTCTTGGAATTCCGCTGAAGTTTAGAAATGCTTTTGAACTTTTCCATTGCTATCTGAATTCTGCTGAAGTTTAAAAATGCTTTGGAACTCTTCCATTGTTCTCAGAATTCTGCTGAAGTTTAAAAATGCTTCCGAACCCTTCCATTGTTCTCAGAATTCCGCTGAAGTTTAAAAATGCTTCGTAACTCTTCCATTGTTCTCGAAATTCCGCTGACATTTAATAATGCTTCTTAACTTTTCCTTTGTTCTCGGAATTCTGCTGACGTTTATTAATGCTTTGGAACTCTTCCATTGTTCTCGGAATTCTGCTGATGTTTAAAAATGCTTCAGAATACTCCCATTGCTCTCGGAATTCCGCTGTAGTGTAAAAACGCTTCGGAACTCTTCCATTTTTCTCGGTATTCCGCTGAAGTTTAAAAATGCTTCCGAACTCTTCCATTGTTCTCGGAATTCCGCTGAAGTTTAAAAATGCTTCGGAACTCATCCATTGTTCTCGGAATTCTGCTGGCGTTTAAAAATGGTTCCGAACTCTTCCATTGTTCTCGGAATTCTGCAGACATTTAAAAATGGTTCAGAATTCCGCTGAAGTTTAAAAATGCTTCGGAACTCTTCCATTGTTCTCGAAATTCCGCTGACATTTAATAATGCTTCGGAACTTTTCCTTTGTTCTCGGAATTCTGCTGACGTTTATTAATGCTTGGGAACTATTCCATTGTTCTCGCAATTCTGCTGACGTTTAAAAATGCTTCAGAATACTCCCATTGCTCTCGGAATTCCGCTGTAGTGTAAAAATGCTTCTGAACTCTTCCATTTTTCTTGGTATTCCGCTGAAGTTTAAAAATGCTTCGGACTTCTTCCATTGTTCTCGGAATTCCGCTGAAGTTTAAAAATGCTTCGGAACTCTTCCATTGTTCTCGGAATTCTGCTGGCGTTTAAAAATGGTTCCGATCTCTTCCATTGTTCTCGGAATTCTGCAGACATTTAAAAATGGTTCCGAACTCTTCCATTGTTCTCGGAATTCTGCTGACGTTTAAAAATGGTTCGGAACTCTTCCATTGTTCTCGGAATTCCGCTGACATTTAAAAATGCTTCGGAACTTTTCCATTGTTCTCGGAACTCTGCTGACGTTTATAAATGCTTTGGAAAGTTTCCATTGTTCTCGGAATTCTGCTGACGTTTAAAAATACTTCAGAACAATCCCATTGTTCTCGGAATTCTGCTGACGTTTAAAAATGCTTCCGAACTCTTCCATTGTTTTCGGAATTCCGCTGAAGTTTAAAAATGCTTCGGAACTCTTCCATTGTTCTCGGAATTCTGCTGGCGTTTAAAAATGGTTCCGAACTCTTCCATTGTTCTCGGAATTCTGCAGACATTTAAAAATGGTTCAGAACTCTTCAATAATTCTCAGAATTCTGCTGTAGTTTAAAAATGCTTTGGAACTCTTCCATTGTTCTCGGAATTCTGCTGAAGTTTAAAAATGCTTCCAAACTCGTCCATTGTTCTCGGAATTCCGCTGAAGTTTAAAAATGCTTCGGAACTCTCCCATTGTTCTCGGAATTAAGCTGACATTTAAAAATGCTTTGGAACTTTTCCATTGCTCTCGGAATTCTGGTGAAGTTTAAAAATGCTTTGGAACTTTTCCATTGTACTCAGAATTCTGCTGAAGTTTAAAAATGCTTCGGAACTTTTCCATTGTTCTCGGAATTTTGCTGGCATTTAAAAATGGTTCCGAACTCTTCCATTGTTCTCAGAATTCTGCTGACATTTAAAAATGGTTCGGAACTCTTCAATAATTCTCAGAATTCTGCTGTAGTTTAAAAATGCTTTGGAACTCTTCCATTGTTCTCGGAATTCTGCTGAAGTTTAAAAATGCTTCCGAACTCGTCCACTGTTCCCGGAATTCCGCTGAAGTTGAAAAATGCTTCGGAACTCTTCCATTGTTCTCGGAATTAAGCTGACATTTAAAAATGCTTTGGAACTTTCCCATTGTTCTCGGTAATTCTGCTGACGTTTATAAATGCTTTGGAACTCTTCCATTGTTCTCGGAATTCTGCTGACGTTTAAAAATACTTCAGAGCAATCCCATTGTTCTCGGAATTCCACTGAAGTTTAAAAATGCTTCGGAACTCTTCCATTGTTCTTGGTATTCCGTTGAAGTTTAAAAATGCTTTTGAACTTTTCCATTGCTCTCGGAATTCTGGTGAAGTTTAAAAATGCTTTGGAACTTTTCTATTGTACTCGGAATTCTGCTGAAGTTTAAAAATGCTTAGGAACTCTTCCATTGTTCTCGGAATTCTGCTGACGTTTAAAAATGCTTCAGAAGACTCCCATTGTTCTCGGAATTCCGCTGAAGTGTAAAAATGCTTTGGAACTCTTCCATTTTTCTCGGTATTCCGCTGAAGTTTAAAAATGCTTCGGACCTCTTCCATTGTTCTCGGAATTTTGCTAATGTATAAAAATGCTTCAGAACTCTTCTATTGTTCTCAGAATTCCGCTGACATTTAAAAAAGCTTTGGAGCTTTTCCATTGTTCTCGGAATTCTGCTGACGTTTATAAATGCTTTGGAACTCTTCCATTGTTCTCAGAATTCTGCTGATGTTTAAAAATGCTTCCGAACTCTTCCATTGTTCTCGGAATTCCGCTGAAGTTTAAAAATGCTTCGGAACTCTTCCATTGTTCTCGGAATTCTGCTGGCGTTTAAAAATGGTTCCGAACTCTTCCATTGTTCTCGGAACTCTGCTGACGTTTATAAATGCTTTGGAACTCTTCCATTGTTCTCGGAATTCTGCTGACGTTTAAAAATACTACAGAACAATCCCATTGTTCTCGGAATTCTGCTGACGTTTAAAAATGCTTCCGAACTCTTCCATTGTTTTCGGAATTCCGCTGAAGTTTAAAAATGCTTCGGAACTCTTCCATTGTTCTCGGAATTCTGCTGGCGTTTAAAAATGGTTCCGAACTCTTCCATTGTTCTCGGAATTCTGCAGACATTTAAAAATGGTTCAGAACTCTTCAATAATTCTCAGAATTCTGCTGTAGTTTAAAAATGCTTTGGAACTCTTCCATTGTTCTCGGAATTCTGCTGAAGTTTAAAAATGCTTCCAAACTCGTCCATTGTTCTCGGAATTCCGCTGAAGTTTAAAAATGCTTCGGAACTCTCCCATTGTTCTCGGAATTAAGCTGACATTTAAAAATGCTTTGGAACTTTTCCATTGCTCTCGGAATTCTGGTGAAGTTTAAAAATGCTTTGGAACTTTTCCATTGTACTCAGAATTCTGCTGAAGTTTAAAAATGCTTCGGAACTTTTCCATTGTTCTCGGAATTTTGCTGGCATTTAAAAATGGTTCCGAACTCTTCCATTGTTCTCAGAATTCTGCTGACATTTAAAAATGGTTCGGAACTCTTCAATAATTCTCAGAATTCTGCTGTAGTTTAAAAATGCTTTGGAACTCTTCCATTGTTCTCGGAATTCTGCTGAAGTTTAAAAATGCTTCCGAACTCGTCCACTGTTCCCGGAATTCCGCTGAAGTTGAAAAATGCTTCGGAACTCTTCCATTGTTCTCGGAATTAAGCTGACATTTAAAAATGCTTTGGAACTTTCCCATTGTTCTCGGTAATTCTGCTGACGTTTATAAATGCTTTGGAACTCTTCCATTGTTCTCGGAATTCTGCTGACGTTTAAAAATACTTCAGAGCAATCCCATTGTTCTCGGAATTCCACTGAAGTTTAAAAATGCTTCGGAACTCTTCCATTGTTCTTGGTATTCCGTTGAAGTTTAAAAATGCTTTTGAACTTTTCCATTGCTCTCGGAATTCTGGTGAAGTTTAAAAATGCTTTGGAACTTTTCTATTGTACTCGGAATTCTGCTGAAGTTTAAAAATGCTTAGGAACTCTTCCATTGTTCTCGGAATTCTGCTGTCGTTTAAAAATGCTTCCGAACTCTTCCATTGTTCTCGGAATTCCGCTGAAGTTTAAAAATGCTTCGGAACTCTTCCATTGTTCTCGGAATTCTGCTGGCGTTTAAAAATGGTTCCGAACTCTTCCATTGTTTTCGGAATTCTGCAGACATTTAAAAATGGTTCAGAACGCTTCAATAATTCTCAGAATTCTGCTGCAGTTTAAAAATGCTTTGGAACTCTTCCATTGTTCTCGGAATTCTGCTGAAGTTTAAAAATGCTTCCAAACTCGTCCATTGTTCTCGGAATTCCGCTGAAGTTTAAAAATGCTTCGGAACTCTTCCATTGTTCTCGGAAATAAGCTGACATTTAAAAATGCTTTGGAACTTTCCCATTGTTCTCGGAATTCTGCTGAAGTATATAATTTCTTTGGAACTCTTCCAGTGTTCTCGGAATTCTGTTGACGTTTAAAAATGCTTCAGAACACTCCCATTGTTCTCGGAATTCCGCTGAAGTGTAAAAATGCTTCGGAACTCTTCCATTTTTCTCGGTATTCCGCTGAAGTTTAAAAATGCTTCGGAACTCTTCCATTGTTCTTGGAATTAAGCTGACATTTAAAAATGCTTTGGAACTTTTCCATTGCTCTCGGAATTCTGGTGAAGTTTAAAAATGCTTTGGAACTTTTCCATTGTACTCAGAATTCTGCTGAAGTTTAAAAATGCTTCGGAACTTTTCCATTGTTCTCGGAATTTTGCTGGCATTTAAAAATGGTTCCGAACTCTTCCATTGTTCTCAGAATTCTGCTGACATTTAAAAATGGTTCGGAACTCTTCAATAATTCTCAGAATTCTGCTGTAGTTTAAAAATGCTTTGGAACTCTTCCATTGTTCTCGGAATTCTGCTGAAGTTTAAAAATGCTTCCGAACTCGTCCACTGTTCCCGGAATTCCGCTGAAGTTGAAAAATGCTTCGGAACTCTTCCATTGTTCTCGGAATTAAGCTGACATTTAAAAATGCTTTGTAACTTTCCCATTGTTCTCGGTAATTCTGCTGACGTTTATAAATGCTTTGGAACTCTTCCATTGTTCTCGGAATTCTGCTGACGTTTAAAAATACTTCAGAGCAATCCCATTGTTCTCGGAATTCCACTGAAGTTTAAAAATGCTTCGGAACTCTTCCATTGTTCTTGGTATTCCGTTGAAGTTTAAAAATGCTTTTGAACTTTTCCATTGCTCTCGGAATTCTGGTGAAGTTTAAAAATGCTTTGGAACTTTTCTATTGTACTCGGAATTCTGCTGAAGTTTAAAAATGCTTAGGAACTCTTCCATTGTTCTCGGAATTCTGCTGTCGTTTAAAAATGCTTCCGAACTCTTCCATTGTTCTCGGAATTCCGCTGAAGTTTAAAAATGCTTCGGAACTCTTCCATTGTTCTCGGAATTCTGCTGGCGTTTAAAAATGGTTCCGAACTCTTCCATTGTTTTCGGAATTCTGCAGACATTTAAAAATGGTTCAGAACTCTTCAATAATTCTCAGAATTCTGCTGCAGTTTAAAAATGCTTTGGAACTCTTCCATTGTTCTCGGAATTCTGCTGAAGTTTAAAAATGCTTCCAAACTCGTCCATTGTTCTCGGAATTCCGCTGAAGTTTAAAAATGCTTCGGAACTCTTCCATTGTTCTCGGAAATAAGCTGACATTTAAAAATGCTTTGGAACTTTCCCATTGTTCTCGGAATTCTGCTGAAGTATATAATTTCTTTGGAACTCTTCCAGTGTTCTCGGAATTCTGCTGACGTTTAAAAATGCTTCAGAACACTCCCATTGTTCTCGGAATTCCGCTGAAGTGTAAAAATGCTTTGGAACTCTTCCATTTTTCTCGGTATTCCGCTGAAGTTTAAAAATGCTTCGGAACTCTTCCATTGTTCTCGGAATTCTGCTGACATTGAAAAATGCTTCCGAACTCTTCCATTGTTCTCGGAATTCCGCTGAAGTTTAAAAATGCTTCGGAACTCTTCCATTGTTCTCAGAATTCTGCTGGCATTTAAAAATGGTTCCGAAATCTTCCATTGTTTTCGGAATTCTGCAGACATTTAAAAATGGTTCAGAACTCTTCAATAATTCTCAGAATTCTGCTGTAGTTTAAAAATGCTTTGGAACTTTTCCATTGTTCTTGGAATTTTCTTGAAGTTTAAAAATGCTTCCAAACTCGTCCTTTGTTCTCGGAATTCCCCTCTAGTTTAATAATGTTTCGGAACTCTTCCATTGTTCTCGGAAATAAGCTGACATTTAAAAATGATTTGGAACTTTCCCATTGTTCTCGGAATTCTGCTGAAGTTTATAAATTCTTTGGAACTCTTCCAGTGTTCTCGGAATTCTGCTGACGTTTAAAAATGCTTCAGAAGACTCCCATTGTTCTCGGAATTCCGCTGAAGTGTAAAAATGCTTTGGAACTCTTCCATTTTTCTCGGTATTCCGCTGAAGTTTAAAAATGCTTCGGACCTCTTCCATTGTTCTCGGAATTTTGCTAATGTATAAAAATGCTTCAGAACTCTTCTATTGTTCTCAGAATTCCGCTGACATTTAAAAAAGCTTTGGAGCTTTTCCATTGTTCTCGGAATTCTGCTGACGTTTATAAATGCTTTGGAACTCTTCCATTGTTCTCAGAATTCTGCTGATGTTTAAAAATGCTTCCGAACTCTTCCATTGTTCTCGGAATTCCGCTGAAGTTTAAAAATGCTTCGGAATTCTTCCATTGTTCTCGGAATTCTGCTGGCGTTTAAAAATGGTTCCGAACTCTTCCATTGTTCTCGGAATTCTGCTGACATTTAAAAATGGTTCGGAACTCTTCAATAATTCTCAGAATTCTGCTGTAGTTTAAAAATGCTTTGGAACTCTTCCATTGTTCTCGAAATTCTGCTGAAGTTTAAAAATGCTTCCGAACGCTTCCATTGTTCTCGGAATTCCGCTGAAGTTTAAAAATGCTTCGGAACTCTTCCATTGTTCTCGGAATTAAGGTGACATTTAAAAATGCTTTGGAACTTTCCCATTGTTCTCGGAATTCTGCTGATGTTTATAAATGCTTTGGAACTCTTCCATTGTTCTCGGAATTCTGCTGACGTTTAAAAATGCTTCAGAACACTCCCATTGTTCTCGGAATTCCACTGAAGTGTAAAAATGCTTCGGAACTCTTCCATTGTTCTCGGAATTCCGCTGATGTTTAAAAATGCTTTGGAACTCTTCCATTTTTCTCAGAATTCTGCTGACGTTTAAAAATGCTTTAGAACACTCCCATTGTTCTCGGAATTCCACTGAAGTTTAAAAATGCTTCGGAACTCTTCCATTGTTCTCGGAATTCTGCTGGCGTTTAAAAATGGTTCCGAACTCTTCCATTGTTCTCGGAATTCTGCTGACATTTAAAAATGGTTCGGAACTCTTCAATAATTCTCAGAATTCTGCTGTAGTTTAAAAATGCTTTGGAACTCTTCCATTGTTCTGAAATTCTGCTGAAGTTTAAAAATGCTTCCGAACGCATCCATTGTTCTCGGAATTCCGCTGAAGTTTAAAAATGCTTCGGAACTCTTCCATTGTTCTCGGAATTCCGCTGACATTTAAAAATGCTTCGGAACTTTTCCTTTGTTCTCGAAATTCTGCTGACGTTTATTTATGCTTTGGAACTCTTCCATTGTTCTCGGAAATCTGCTGACGTTTAAAAATGCTTCAGAACACTCCCATTGCTCTCGGAATTCCGCTGAAGTGTAAAAATGCTTCGGAACTCTTCCATTTTTCTCGGAATTCTGCTGGCGTTTAAAAATGGTTCCGAACTCTTCCATTGTCCTCGGTATTCTGCTGACATTTAAAAATGGTTCGGAACTATTCAATTATTCTCAGAATTCTGCTGACGTTTAAAAATGGTTCGGAACTATTCAATTATTCTCAGAATTCTGCTGTAGTTTAAAAATGCTTTGGAACTCTTCCATAGTTCTTGGAATTCCGCTGAAGTTTAGAAATGCTTTTGAACTTTTCAATTGCTATCTGAATTCTGCTGAAGTTTAAAAATGCTTTGGAACTCTTCCATTGTTCTCAGAATTCCGCTGAAGTTTAAAAATGCTTCGGAACTCTTCCATTGTTCTCGAAATTCCGCTGACATTTAATAATGCTTCGGAACTTTTCCTTTGTTCTCGGAATTCTGCTGACGTTTATCAATGCTTTGGAACTCTTCCATTGTTCTCGGAATTCTGCTGATGTTTAAAAATGCTTCAGAATACTCCCATTGCTCTCGGATTTCCGCTGTAGTGTAAAAATGCTTCGGAACTCTTCCATTTTTCTCGGTATTCCACTGAAGTTTAAAAATGCTTTTGAACTTTTCCATTGCTCTCGGAATTCTGGTGAAGTTTAAAAATGCTTTGGAACATTTCTATTGTTCTCGGAAATCTGCTGAAGTTTAAAACTGCTTCGGAACTCTTCCATTGTTCTCGAAATTCTGCTGACGTTTAAAAATGCTTCCGAACTCTTCCATTGTTCTCGGAATTCCGCTGAAGTTTAAAAATGCTTCGGAACTCTTCCATTGTTCTCGGAATTCTGCTGGCGTTTAAAAATGGTTCCGAACTCTTCCATTGTTCTCGGAATTCTGCAGACATTTAAAAATGGTTCAGAACTCTTCAATAATTCTCATAATTCTGCTGTAGTTTAAAAATGCTTTGGAACTCTTCCATTGTTCTCGGAATTCTGCTGAAGTTTAAAAATGCTTCCAAACTCGTCCATTGTTCTCGGAATTTCGGTGAAGTTTAAAAATGCTTCGGAACTCTCCCATTGTTCTCGGAATAAAGCTGACATTTAAAAATGCTTTGGAACTTTTCCATTGCTCTCGGAATTCTGGTGAAGTTTAAAAATGCTTTGGAACTTTTCCATTGTACTCAGAATTCTGCTGAAGTTTAAAAATGCTTCGGAACTCTTCCATTGTTCTCGGAATTCTGCTGGCGTTTAAAAATGGTTCCGAACTCTTCCATTGTTTTCGGAATTCTGCAGACATTTAAAAATGGTTCAGAACTCTTCAATAATTCTCAGAATTCTGCTGTAGTTTAAAAATGCTTTGGAACTCTTCCATTGTTCTCGGAATTCTGCTGAAGTTTAAAAATGTTTCCAAACTCATCCATTGTTCTCGGAATTCCGCTGAAGTTTAAAAATGCTTCGGAACTCTTCAATTGTTCTCGGAAATAAGCTGACATTTAAAAATGCTTTGGAACTTTCCCATTGTTCTTGGAATTCTGCTGAAGTTTATAAATTCTTTGGAACTCTTCCAGTGTTCTCGGAATTCTGCTGACGTTTAAAAATTCTTCAGAACACTCCCATTGTTCTCGGAATTCCGCTGAAGTGTAAAAATGCTTCGGAACTCTTCCATTGTTCTCGGAATTCTGCTGACATTGAAAAATGCTTCCGAACTCTTCCATTGTTCTCGGAATTCCGCTGAAGTTTAAAAATGCTTCGGAACTCTTCCATTGTTCTCAGAATTCTGCTGGCATTTAAAAATGGTTCCGAAATCTTCCATTGTTTTCGGAATTCTGCAGACATTTAAAAATGGTTCAGAACTCTTCAATAATTCTCAGAATTCTGCTGTAGTTTAAAAATGCTTTGGAACTCTTCCATTGTTCTCGGAATTTTCTTGAAGTTTAAAAATGCTTCCAGACTCGTCCTTTGTTCTCGGAATTCCCCTCAAGTTTAATAATGCTTCGGAACTCTTCCATTGTTCTCGGAAATAAGCTAACATTTAAAAATGCTTTGGAACTTTCCCATTGTTCTCGGAATTCTGCTGAAGTTTATAAATTGTTTGGAACTCTTCCAGTGTTCTCGAAATTCTGCTGACGTTTAAAAATGCTTCAGAACACTCCCATTGTTCTCGGAATTCCGCTGAAGTGTAAAAATGCTTCGGAACTCTTCCATTTTTCTCGGTATTCCGCTGAAGTTTAAAAATGCTTCGGACCTCTTCCATTGTTCTCGGAATTTTGCTGATGTATAAAAATGCTTCAGAACTCTTCTATTGTTCTCGGAATTCCGCTGACATTTAACAAAGCTTTGGAGCTTTTCCATTGTTCTCGGAATTCTGCTGACGTTTTAAATGCTTTGGAACTCTTCCATTGTTCTCAGAATTCTGCTGATGTTTTAAAATGCTTCCGAACTCTTCCATTGTTCTCGGAATTCCGCTGAAGTTTAAAAATGCTTCGGAACTCTTCCATTGTTCTCGGAATTCTGATGGCGTTTAAAAATGGTTCCGAACTCTTCCATTGTTCTCGGAATTCTGCTGACATTTAAAAATGGTTCGGAACTCTTTAATAATTCTCAGAATTCTGCTGTAGTTTAAAAATGCTTTGGAACTCTTCCATTGTTCTCGAAATTCTGCTGAAGTTTAAAAATGCTTCCGAACGCTTCCATTGTTCTCGGAATTCCGCTGAAGTTTAAAAATGCTTCGGAACTCTTCCATTGTTCTCGGAATTAAGCTGACATTTAAAAATGCTTTGGAACTTTCCCATTGTTCTCGGAATTCTGCTGATGTTTATAAATGCTTTGGAACTCTTCCATTGTTCTCGGAATTCTGCTGACGTTTAAAAATTCTTCAGAACACTCCCATTGTTCTCGGAATTCCACTGAAGTGTAAAAATGCTTCGGAACTCTTCCATTGTTCTCAGAATTCCGCTGATGTTTAAAAATGCTTTGGAACTCTTCCATTGTTCTCAGAATTCTGCTGACGTTTAAAAATGCTTTAGAACACTACCATTGTTCTCGGAATTCCACTGAAGTTTAAAAATGCTTCGGAACTCTTCCATTGGTCTCGGAATTCTGCTGGCGTTTAAAAATGGTTTCGAACTCTTCCATTGTTCTCGGAATTCTGCTGACATTTAAAAATGGTTCGGAACTCTTCAATAATTCTCAGAATTCTGCTGTAGTTTAAAAATCCTTTGGAACTCTTCCATTGTTCTCGAAATTCTGCTGAAGTTTAAAAATGCTTCCGCACGCATCCATTGTTCTCGGAATTCCGCTGAAGTTTAAAAATGCTTCGGAACTCTTCCATTGTTCTCGGAATTCCGCTGACATTTAAAAATGCTTCGGAACTTTTCCTTTGTTCTCGAAATTCTGCTGACGTTTATTTATGCTTTGGAACTCTTCAATTGTTCTAGGAAATCTGCTGACGTTTAAAAATTCTTAAGAACACTCCCATTGCTCTCGGAATTCCGCTGAAGTGTAAAAATGCTTCGGAACTCTTCCATTTTTCTCGGTTTTCCGCTGAAGTTTAAAAATGCTTCGGACCTCTTCCATTGTTCTCGGAATTTTGCTGATGTTTAAAAATGCTTCGGAACACTTCCATTGTTCTCGGAATTCTGCTGGCGTTTAAAAATGGTTCCGAACTCTTCCATTGTTCTCGGTATTCTGCTGACGTTTAAAAATGGTTCGGAACTATTCAATTATTCTCAGAATTCTGCTGTAGTTTAAAAATGCTTTGGAACTCTTCCATTGTTCTTGGAATTCCGCTGAAGTTTAGAAATGCTTTTGAACTTTTCCATTGCTATCTGAATTCTGCTGAAGTTTAAAAATGCTTTGGAACTCTTCCATTGTTCTCAGAATTCTGCTGAAGTTTAAAAATGCTTCCGAACCCTTCCATTGTTCTCAGAATTCCGCTGAAATTTAAAAATGCTTCGGAACTCTTCCATTGTTCTCGAAATTCCGCTGACATTTAATAATGCTTCGGAACTTTTCCTTTGTTCTCGGAATTCTGCTGACGTTTATTAATGCTTTGGAACTCTTCCATTGTTCTCGGAATTCTGCTGATGTTTAAAAATGCTTCAGAATACTCCCATTGCTCTTGGAATTCCGCTGTAGTGTAAAAATGCTTCGGAACTCTTCCATTTTTCTCGGTATTCTGCTGAAGTTTAAAAATGCTTTTGAACTTTTCCATTGCTCTAGGAATTCTGTTGAAGTTTAAAAATGCTTTGGAACGTTTCTATTGTTCTCGGAATTCTGTTGAAGTTTAAAAATGCTTCGGAACTCTTCCATTGTTCTCGGAATTCCGCTGGCATTTAAAAATGCTTCGGAACTCTTCCATAGTTCTCGGAATTAAGCTGACATTTAAAAATGCTTTGGAACTTTCCCATTGTTCTCGGAATTCTGCTGACGTTTATAAATGCTTTGGAACTCTTCCATTGTTCTCGGAATTCTACTGACGTTTAAAAATACTTCAGAACAAGCGCATTGTTCTCGGAATTCCATTGAAGTTTAAAAATGCTTCGGAACTCTTCCATTGTTCTTGGTATTCCGCTGAAGTTTAAAAATGCTTTTGAACTTTTCCATTGCTCTCGGAATTCTGTTGAAGTTTAAAAATGCTTTGGAACTCTTCCATTGTTCTCAGAATTCTGCTGATGTTTTAAAATGCTTCCGAACTCTTCCATTGTTCTCGGAATTCCGCTGAAGTTTAAAAATGCTTCGGAACTCTTCCATTGTTCTCGGAATTCTGATGGCGTTTAAAAATGGTTCCGAACTCTTCCATTGTTCTCGGAATTCTGCTGACATTTAAAAATGGTTCGGAACTCTTCAATAATTCTCAGAATTCTGCTGTAGTTTAAAAATGCTTTGGAACTCTTCCATTGTTCTCGAAATTCTGCTGAAGTTTAAAAATGCTTCCGAACGCTTCCATTGTTCTCGGAATTCCGCTGAAGTTTAAAAATGCTTCGGAACTCTTCCATTGTTCTCGGAATTAAGCTGACATTTAAAAATGCTTTGGAACTTTCCCATTGTTCTCGGAATTCTGCTGATGTTTATAAATGCTTTGGAACTCTTCCATTGTTCTCGGAATTCTGCTGACGTTTAAAAATTCTTCAGAACACTCCCATTGTTCTCGGAATTCCACTGAAGTGTAAAAATGCTTCGGAACTCTTCCATTGTTCTCAGAATTCCGCTGATGTTTAAAAATGCTTTGGAACTCTTCCATTGTTCTCAGAATTCTGCTGACGTTTAAAAATGCTTTAGAACACTACCATTGTTCTCGGAATTCCACTGAAGTTTAAAAATGCTTCGGAACTCTTCCATTGGTCTCGGAATTCTGCTGGCGTTTAAAAATGGTTTCGAACTCTTCCATTGTTCTCGGAATTCTGCTGACATTTAAAAATGGTTCGGAACTCTTCAATAATTCTCAGAATTCTGCTGTAGTTTAAAAATCCTTTGGAACTCTTCCATTGTTCTCGAAATTCTGCTGAAGTTTAAAAATGCTTCCGAACGCATCCATTGTTCTCGGAATTCCGCTGAAGTTTAAAAATGCTTCGGAACTCTTCCATTGTTCTCGGAATTCCGCTGACATTTAAAAATGCTTCGGAACTTTTCCTTTGTTCTCGAAATTCTGCTGACGTTTATTTATGCTTTGGAACTCTTCAATTGTTCTCGGAAATCTGCTGACGTTTAAAAATGCTTAAGAACACTCCCATTGCTCTCGGAATTCCGCTGAAGTGTAAAAATGCTTCGGAACTCTTCCATTTTTCTCGGTATTCCGCTGAAGTTTAAAAATGCTTCGGACCTCTTCCATTGTTCTCGGAATTTTGCTGATGTTTAAAAATGCTTCGGAACTCTTCCATTGTTCTCGGAATTCTGCTGGCGTTTAAAAATGGTTCCGAACTCTTCCATTATTCTCGGTATTCTGCTGACGTTTAAAAATGGTTCGGAACTATTCAATTATTCTCAGAATTCTGCTGTAGTTTAAAAATGCTTTGGAACTCTTCCATTGTTCTTGGAATTCCGCTGAAGTTTAGAAATGCTTTTGAACTTTTCCATTGCTATCTGAATTCTGCTGAAGTTTAAAAATGCTTTGGAACTCTTCCATTGTTCTCAGAATTCTGCTGAAGTTTAAAAATGCTTCCGAACCCTTCCATTGTTCTCAGAATTCCGCTGAAATTTAAAAATGCTTCGGAACTCTTCCATTGTTCTCGAAATTCCGCTGACATTTAATAATGCTTTGGAACTTTTCCTTTGTTCTCGGAATTCTGCTGACGTTTATTAATGCTTTGGAACTCTTCCATTGTTCTCGGAATTCTGCTGATGTTTAAAAATGCTTCAGAATACTCCCATTGCTCTTGGAATTCCACTGTAGTGTAAAAATGCTTCGGAACTCTTCCATTTTTCTCGGTATTCCGCTGAAGTTTAAAAATGCTTTGGAACTTTCCCATTGTTCTTGGAATTCTGCTGAAGTTTATAAATTCTTTGGAACTCTTCCAGTGTTCTCGGAATTCTGCTGACGTTTAAAAATGCTTCTGAACACTCCCATTGTTCTCGGAATTCCGCTGAAGTGTAAAAATGCTTCGGAACTCTTCCATTTTTCTCGGTATTCCGCTGAAGTTTAAAAATGCTTCGGAACTCTTCCATTGTTCTCGGAATTCTGCTGACATTGAAAAATGCTTCCGAACTCTTCCATTGTTCTCGGAATTCCGCTGAAGTTTAAAAATGCTTCGGAACTCTTCCATTGTTCTCAGAATTCTGCTGGCATTTAAAAATGGTTCCGAAATCTTCCATTGTTTTCGGAAATCTGCAGACATTTAAAAATGGTTCAGAACTCTTCAATAATTCTCAGAATTCTGCTGTAGTTTAAAAATGCTTTGGAACTCTTCCATTGTTCTCGGAATTTTCTTGAAGTTTAAAAATGCTTCCAGACTCGTCCTTTGTTCTCGGAATTCCCCTCAAGTTTAATAATGCTTCGGAACTCTTCCATTGTTCTCGGAAATAAGCTAACATTTAAAAATGCTTTGGAACTTTCCCATTGTTCTCGGAATTCTGCTGAAGTTTATAAATTCTTTGGAACTCTTCCAGTGTTCTCGAAATTCTGCTGACGTTTAAAAATGCTTCAGAACACTCCCATTGTTCTCGGAATTCCGCTGAAGTGTAAAAATGCTTCGGAACTCTTCCATTTTTCTCGGTATTCCGCTGAAGTTTAAAAATGCTTCGGACCTCTTCCATTGTTCTCGGAATTTTGCTGATGTATAAAAATGCTTCAGAACTCTTCTATTGTTCTCGGAATTCCGCTGACATTTAACAAAGCTTTGGAGCTTTTCCATTGTTCTCGGAATTCTGCTGACGTTTTAAATGCTTTGGAACTCTTCCATTGTTCTCAGAATTCTGCTGAAGTTTAAAAATGCTTCGGAACTCTTCCATTGTTCTCGGAATTCTGATGGCATTTAAAAATGGTTCCGAACTCTTCCATTGTTCTCGGAATTCTGCTGACATTTAAAAATGGTTCGGAACTCTTTAATAATTCTCAGAATTCTGCTGTAGTTTAAAAATGCTTTGGAACTCTTCCATTGTTCTCGAAATTCTGCTGAAGTTTAAAAATGCTTCCGAACGCTTCCATTGTTCTCGGAATTCCGCTGAAGTTTAAAAATGCTTCGGAACTCTTCCATTGTTCTCGGAATTAAGCTGACATTTAAAAATGCTTTGGAACTTTCCCATTGTTCTCGGAATTCTGCTGATGTTTATAAATGCTTTGGAACTCTTCCATTGTTCTCGGAATTCTGCTGACGTTTAAAAATTCTTCAGAACACTCCCATTGTTCTCGGAATTCCACTGAAGTGTAAAAATGCTTCGGAACTCTTCCATTGTTCTCAGAATTCCGCTGATGTTTAAAAATGCTTTGGAACTCTTCCATTGTTCTCAGAATTCTGCTGACGTTTAAAAATGCTTTAGAACACTACCATTGTTCTCGGAATTCCACTGAAGTTTAAAAATGCTTCGGAACTCTTCCATTGGTCTCGGAATTCTGCTGGCGTTTAAAAATGGTTTCGAACTCTTCCATTGTTCTCGGAATTCTGCTGACATTTAAAAATGGTTCGGAACTCTTCAATAATTCTCAGAATTCTGCTGTAGTTTAAAAATCCTTTGGAACTCTTCCATTGTTCTCGAAATTCTGCTGAAGTTTAAAAATGCTTCCGCACGCATCCATTGTTCTCGGAATTCCGCTGAAGTTTAAAAATGCTTCGGAACTCTTCCATTGTTCTCGGAATTCCGCTGACATTTAAAAATGCTTCGGAACTTTTCCTTTGTTCTCGAAATTCTGCTGACGTTTATTTATGCTTTGGAACTCTTCAATTGTTCTAGGAAATCTGCTGACGTTTAAAAATTCTTAAGAACACTCCCATTGCTCTCGGAATTCCGCTGAAGTGTAAAAATGCTTCGGAACTCTTCCATTTTTCTCGGTTTTCCGCTGAAGTTTAAAAATGCTTCGGACCTCTTCCATTGTTCTCGGAATTTTGCTGATGTTTAAAAATGCTTCGGAACACTTCCATTGTTCTCGGAATTCTGCTGGCGTTTAAAAATGGTTCCGAACTCTTCCATTGTTCTCGGTATTCTGCTGACGTTTAAAAATGGTTCGGAACTATTCAATTATTCTCAGAATTCTGCTGTAGTTTAAAAATGCTTTGGAACTCTTCCATTGTTCTTGGAATTCCGCTGAAGTTTAGAAATGCTTTTGAACTTTTCCATTGCTATCTGAATTCTGCTGAAGTTTAAAAATGCTTTGGAACTCTTCCATTGTTCTCAGAATTCTGCTGAAGTTTAAAAATGCTTCCGAACCCTTCCATTGTTCTCAGAATTCCGCTGAAATTTAAAAATGCTTCGGAACTCTTCCATTGTTCTCGAAATTCCGCTGACATTTAATAATGCTTCGGAACTTTTCCTTTGTTCTCGGAATTCTGCTGACGTTTATTAAAGCTTTGGAACTCTTCCATTGTTCTCGGAATTCTGCTGATGTTTAAAAATGCTTCAGAATACTCCCATTGCTCTTGGAATTCCGCTGTAGTGTAAAAATGCTTCGGAACTCTTCCATTTTTCTCGGTATTCCGCTGAAGTTTAAAAATTCTTTTGAACTTTTCCATTGCTCTAGGAATTCTGTTGAAGTTTAAAAATGCTTTGGAACGTTTCTATTGTTCTCGGAATTCTGTTGAAGTTTAAAAATGCTTCGGAACTCTTCCATTGTTCTCGGAATTCCGCTGGCATTTAAAAATGCTTCGGAACTCTTCCATTGTTCTCGGAATTAAGCTGACATTTAAAAATGCTTTGGAACTTTCCCATTGTTCTCGGAATTCTGCTGACGTTTATAAATGCTTTGGAACTCTTCCATTGTTCTCGGAATTCTACTGACGTTTAAAAATACTTCAGAACAAGCGCATTGTTCTCGGAATTCCATTGAAGTTTAAAAATGCTTCGGAACTCTTCCATTGTTCTTGGTATTCCGCTGAAGTTTAAAAATGCTTTTGAACTTTTCCATTGCTCTCGGAATTCTGTTGAAGTTTAAAAATGCTTTGGAACGTTTCTATTGTTCTCGGAATTCTGCTGAAGTTTAAAAATGCTTCGGAACTCTTCCATTGTTCTCGGAATTCTGCTGACGTTTAAAAATGCTTCCGAACTCTTCCATTGTTCTCGGTATTCCGCTGAAGTTTAAAAATGCTTCGGAACTCTTCCATTGTTCTCGGAATTCTGCTGGCGTTTAAAAATGGTTCCGAACTCTTCCATTGTTCTCGGAATTCTGCAGACATTTAAAAATGGTTCAGAACTCTTCAATAATTCTCAGAATTCTGCTGTAGTTTAAAAATGCTTTGGAACTCTTCCATTGTTCTCGGAATTCTGCTGAAGTTTAAAAATGCTTCCAAACTCGTCCATTGTTCTCGGAATTCCGCTGAAGTTTAAAAATGATTCGGAACTCTCCCATTGTTCTCGGAATTAAGCTGACATTTAAAAATGCTTTGGAACTTTTCCATTGCTCTCGGAATTCTGGTGAAGTTTAAAAATGCTTTGGAACTTTTCCATTGTACTCAGAATTCTGCTGAAGTTTAAAAATGCTTCGGAACTTTTCCATTGTTCTCGGAATTTTGCTGGCGTTTAAAAATGGTTCCGAACTCTTCCATTGTTCTCGGAATTCTGCTGACGTTTAAAAATGGTTCGGAACTCTTCAATAATTCTCAGAATTCTGCTGTAGTTTAAAAATGCTTTGGAACTCTTCCATTGTTCTCGGAATTCTGCTGAAGTTTAAAAATGCTTCCAAACTCGTCCATTGTTCTCGGAATTCCGCTGAAGTTTAAAAATGCTTCGGAACTCTTCCATTGTTCTCGGAAAATAGCTGACATTTAAAAATGCTTTGGAACTTTCCCATTGTTCTCGGAATTCTGCTGAAGTTTATAAATTCTTTGGAACTTTTCCAGTGTTCTCGTAATTCTGCTGACGTTTAAAAATGCTTCAGAACACTCCCATTGTTCTCGGAATTCCGCTGAAGTGTAAAAATGCTTTGGAACTCTTCCATTTTTCTCGGTATTCCGCTGAAGTTTAAAAATGCTTCGGACCTCTTCCATTGTTCTCGGAATTTTGCTGATGTATAAAAATGCTTCAGAATTCTTCCATTGTTCTCGGAATTCCGCTGACATTTAAAAATGCTTCGGAGCTTTTCCATTGTTCTCGGAATTCTGCTGACGTTTATAAATGCTTTGGAACTCTTCCATTGTTCTCGGAATTCTGCTGATGTTTAAAAATGCTTCCGAACTCTTCCATTGTTCTCGGAATACCGCTGAAGTTTAAAAATGCTTCGGAACTCTTCCATTGTTCTCGGAATTCTGCTGGCGTTTAAAAATGGTTCCGAACTCTTCCATTCTTCTCGGAATTCTGCTGACATTTAAAAATGGTTCGGAACTCTTCAATAATTCTCAGAATTCTGCTGTAGTTTAAAAATGGTTCCGAACTCTTCCATTGTCCTCGGAATTCTGCTGACATTTAAAAATGGTTCGGAACTCTTCAATAATTCTCAGAATTCTGCTGTAGTTTAAAAATGCTTTGGAACTCTTCCATTGTTCTCGGAATTCTGGTGAAGTTTAAAAATGCTTCCGAACTCATCCACTGTTCCCGGAATTCCGCTGAAGTTGAAAAATGCTTCGGAACTCTTCCATTGTTCTCGGAATTCTGCTGACGTTTAAAAATGCTTCCGAACTCTTCCATTGTTCTCGGTATTCCGCTGAAGTTTAAAAATGCTTCGGAACTCTTCCATTGTTCTCGGAATTCTGCTGGCGTTTAAAAATGGTTCCGAACTCTTCCATTGTTCTCGGAATTCTGCAGACATTTAAAAATGGTTCAGAACTCTTCAATAATTCTCAGAATTCTGCTGTAGTTTAAAAATGCTTTGGAACTCTTCCATTGTTCTCGGAATTCTGCTGAAGTTTAAAAATGCTTCCAAACTCGTCCATTGTTCTCGGAATTCCGCTGAAGTTTAAAAATGCTTCGGAACTCTCCCATTGTTCTCGGAATTAAGCTGACATTTAAAAATGCTTTGGAACTTTTCCATTGCTCTCGGAATTCTGGTGAAGTTTAAAAATGCTTTGGAACTTTTCCATTGTACTCAGAATTCTGCTGAAGTTTAAAAATGCTTCGGAACTTTTCCATTGTTCTCGGAATTTTGCTGGCGTTTAAAAATGGTTCCGATCTCTTCCATTGTTCTCGGAATTCTGCTGACGTTTAAAAATGGTTCGGAACTCTTCAATAATTCTCAGAATTCTGCTGTAGTTTAAAAATCCTTTGGAACTCTTCCATTGTTCTCGAAATCTGCTGACGTTTAAAAATGCTTAAGAACACTCCCATTGCTCTCAGAATTCCGCTGAAGTGTAAAAATGCTTCGGAACTCTTCCATTTTTCTCGGTATTCCGCTGAAGTTTAAAAATGCTTCGGACCTCTTCCATTGTTCTCGGAATTTTGCTGATGTTTAAAAATGCTTCGGAACTCTTCCATTGTTCTCGGAATTCTGCTGGCGTTTAAAAATGGTTCCGAACTCTTCCATTGTTCTCGGTATTCTGCTGACGTTTAAAAATGGTTCGGAACTATTCAATTATTCTCAGAATTCTGCTGTAGTTTAAAAATGCTTTGGAACTCTTCCATTGTTCTTGGAATTCCGCTGAAGTTTAGAAATGCTTTTGAACTTTTCCATTGCTATCTGAATTCTGCTGAAGTTTAAAAATGCTTTGGAACTCTTCCATTGTTCTCAGAATTCTGCTGAAGTTTAAAAATGCTTCCGAACCCTTCCATTGTTCTCAGAATTCCACTGAAATTTAAAAATGCTTCGGAACTCTTCCATTGTTCTCGAAATTCCGCTGACATTTAATAATGCTTCGGAACTTTTCCTTTGTTCTCGGAATTCTGCTGACGTTTATTAATGCTTTGGAACTCTTCCATTGTTCTCGGAATTCTGCTGATGTTTAAAAATGCTTCAGAATACTCCCATTGCTCTTGGAATTCCGCTGTAGTGTAAAAATGCTTCGGAACTCTTCCATTTTTCTCGGTATTCCGCTGAAGTTTAAAAATGCTTTTGAACTTTTCCATTGCTCTAGGAATTCTGTTGAAGTTTAAAAATGCTTTGGAACGTTTCTATTGTTCTCGGAATTCTGCTGAAGTTTAAAAATGCTTCCGAACGCATCCATTGTTCTCGGAATTCCGCTGAAGTTGAAAAATGCTTCGGAATTCTTCCATTGTTCTCGGAATTAAGCTGACATTTAAAAATGCTTTGGAACTTTCCCATTGTTCTCGGAATTCTGCTGACGTTTATAAATGCTTTGGAACTCTTCCATTGTTCTCGGAATTCTGCTGACGTTTAAAAATACTTCAGAACAATCCCATTGTTCTCGGAATTCCACTGAAGATTAAAAATGCTTCGGAACTCTTCCATTGTTCTTGGTATTCCGCTGAAGTTTAAAAACGCTTTTGAACTTTTCCATTTCTCTCGGAATTCTGGTGAAGTTTAAAAATGCTTTGGAACTTTTCTATTGTACTCGGAATTCTGCTGAAGTTTAAAAATGCTTCGGAACTCTTCCATTGTTCTCGGAATTCTGCTGTCATTTAAAAATGCTTCCGAACTCTTCCATTGTTCTCGGAATTCCGCTGAATTTTAAAAATGCTTCGGAACTCTTCCATTGTTCTCGGAATACTGCTGGCGTTTAAAAATGGTTCCGAACTCTTCCATTGTTTTCGGAATTCTGCAGACATTTAAAAATGGTTCAGAACTCTTCAATAATTCTCAGAATTCTGCTGTAGTTTAAAAATGCTTTGGAACTCTTCCATTGTTCTTGGAATTCCGCTGAAGTTTAGAAATGCTTTTGAACTTTTCCATTGCTATCTGAATTCTGCTGAAGTTTAAAAATGCTTTGGAACTCTTCCATTGTTCTCAGAATTCTGCTGAAATTTAAAAATGCTTCGGAACTCTTCCATTGTTCTCGAAATTCCGCTGACATTTAATAATGCTTCGGAACTTTTCCTTTGTTCTCGGAATTCTGCTGACGTTTATTAATGCTTTGGAACTCTTCCATTGTTCTCGGAATTCTGCTGATGTTTAAAAATGCTTCAGAATACTCCCATTGCTCTTGGAATTCCGCTGTAGTGTAAAAATGCTTCGGAACTCTTCCATTTTTCTCGGTATTCCGCTGAAGTTTAAAAATGCTTTTGAACTTTTCCATTGCTCTCGGAATTCTGTTGAAGATTAAAAATGCTTTGGAACGTTTCTATTGTTCTCGGAATTCTGCTGAAGTTTAAAAATGCTTCGGAACTCTTCCATTGTTCTCGGAATTCTGCTGACGTTTAAAAATGCTTCGGAACTCTTCCATTGTTCTCGGTATTCCGCTGGCATTTAAAAATGGTTCCGAACTCTTCCATTGTTCTCGGAATTCTGCTGACATTTAAAAATGGTTCGGAACTCTTCAATAATTCTCAGAATTCTGCTGTAGTTTAAAAATGCTTTGGAACTCTTCCATTGTTCTCGGAATTCTGCTGAAGTTTAAAAATGCTTCCGAACTCGTCCACTGTTCCTGGAATTCCGCAGAAGTTGAAAAATGCTTCGGAACTCTTCCATTGTTCTCGGAATTAAGCTGACATTTAAAAATGCTTTGGAACTTTCCCATTGTTCTCGGAATTCTGCTGACGTTTATAAATGCTTTGGAACTCTTCCATTGTTCTCGGAATTCTGCTGACGTTTAAAAATACTTCAGAACAATCCCATTGTTCTCGGAATTCCACTGAAGTTTAAAAATGCTTCGGAACTCTTCCATTGTTCTTGGTATTCCGCTGAAGTTTAAAAATGCTTTTGAACTTTTCCATTGCTCTCGGAATTCTGTTGAAGTTTAAAAATGCTTTGGAACGTTTCTATTGTTCTCGGAATTCTGCTGAAGTTTAAAAATGCTTCGGAACTCTTCCATTGTTCTCGGAATTCTGCTGACGTTTAAAAATGCTTCCGAACTCTTCCATTGTTCTCGGTATTCCGCTGAAGTTTAAAAATGCTTCGGAACTCTTCCATTGTTCTCGGAATTCTGCTGGCGTTTAAAAATGGTTCCGAACTCTTCCATTGTTCTCGGAATTCTGCAGACATTTAAAAATGGTTCAGAACTCTTCAATAATTCTCAGAATTCTGCTGTAGTTTAAAAATGCTTTGGAACTCTTCCATTGTTCTCGGAATTCTGCTGAAGTTTAAAAATGCTTCCAAACTCGTCCATTGTTCTCGGAATTCCGCTGAAGTTTAAAAATGCTTCGGAACTCTCCCATTGTTCTCGGAATTAAGCTGACATTTAAAAATGATTTGGAACTTTTCCATTGCTCTCGGAATTCTGGTGAAGTTTAAAAATGCTTTGGAACTTTTCCATTGTACTCAGAATTCTGCTGAAGTTTAAAAATGCTTCGGAACTTTTCCATTGTTCTCGGAATTTTGCTGGCGTTTAAAAATGGTTCCGATCTCTTCCATTGTTCTCGGAATTCTGCTGACGTTTAAAAATGGTTCGGAACTCTTCAAAAATTCTCAGAATTCTGCTGTAGTTTAAAAATGCTTTGGAACTCTTCCATTGTTCTCGGAATTCTGCTGAAGTTTAAAAATGCTTCCGAACTCGTCCACTGTTCCCGGAATTCCGCTGAAGTTGAAAAATGCTTCGGAACTCTTCCATTGTTCTCGGAATTAAGCTGACTTTTAAAAATGCTTTGGAACTTTCCCATTGTTCTCGGAATTCTGCTGACGTTTATAAATGCTTTGGAACTCTTCCATTGTTCTCGGAATTCTGCTGACGTTTAAAAATACATCAGAACAATCCCATTGTTCTCGGAATTCCACTGAAGATTAAAAATGCTTCGGAACTTTTCCATTGTTCTTGGTATTCCGCTGAAGTTTAAAAACGCTTTTGAACTTTTCCATTGCTCTCGGAATTCTGCTGAAGTTTAAAAATGCTTCGGAACTCTTCCATTGTTCTCAGAATTCTGTTGTCGTTTAAAAATGCTTCCGAACTCTTCCATTGTTCTCGGAATTCCGCTGAAGTTTAAAAATGCTTCGGAACTCTTCCATTGTTCTCGGAATACTGCTGGCGTTTAAAAATGGTTCCGATCTCTTCCATTGTTTTCGGAATTCTGCAGACATTTAAAAATGGTTCAGTACTCTTCAATAATTCTCAGAATTCTGCTGTAGTTTAAAAATGCTTTGGAACTCTTCCATTGTTCTCGGAATTCTGCTGAAGTTTAAAAATGCTTCCAAACTCGTCCATTGTTCTCGGAATTCCGCTGAAGTTTAAAAATGCTTCGGAACTCTTCCATTGTTCTCGGAAATAAGCAAACATTTAAAAATGCTTTGGAACTTTCCCATTGTTCTCGGAATTCTGCTGAAGTTTATAAATTCTTTGGAACTCTTCCAGTGTTCTCGGAATTTCGCTGAAGTGTAAAAATGCTTCGGAACTCTTCCATTTTTCTCGGTATTTCGCTGAAGTTTAAAAATGCTTCGGACCTCTTCCATTGTTCTCGGAATTTTGCTGATGTATAAAAATGCTTCAGAATTCTTTCATTGTTCTCGGAATTCCGCTAACATTTAAAAATGCTTCAGAGATTTTGCATTGTTCTCGGAATTCTGCTGACGTTTATAAATGCTTTGGAACTCTTCCATTGTTCTCGGAATTCTGCTGATGTTTAAAAATGCTTCTGAACTCTTCCATTGTTCTCAGAATACCGCTGAAGTTTAAAAATGCTTCGGAACTCTTTCATTGTTCTCGGAATTCTGCTGGCGTTTAAAAATGGTTCCGAACTCTTCCATTGTTCTCGGAATTCTGCTGACATTTAAAAATGGTTCGGAACTCTTCAATAATTCTCAGAATTCTGCTGTAGTTTAAAAATGCTTTGGAACTCTTCCATTGTTCTCGAAATTCTGCTGAAGTTTAAAAATGCTTCCAAACGCTTCCATTGTTCTCGGAATTCCGCTGAAGTTTAAAAATGCTTCAGAACTCTTCCATTCTTCTCGGAATTAAGCTGACATTTAAAAATGCTTTGGAACTTTCCCATTGTTCTCGGAATTCTGCTGACGTTTATAAATGCTTTGGAACTCTTCCATTGTTCTCGGAATTCTGCTGTCGGTTAAAAATACTTCAGAACAATCCCACTGTTCTCGGAATTCCACTGAAGTTTAAAAATGCTTCGGAACTCTTCCATTGTTCTTGGTATTCCGCTGAAGTTTAAAAATGCTTTTGAACTTTTCCATTGCTCTCGGAATTCTGGTGAAGTTTAAAAATGCTTTGGAACTTTTCTATTGTACTCGGAATTCTGCTGAAATTTAAAAATGCTTCGGAACTCTTCCATTGTTCTCGGAATTCTGCTGACATTTAAAAATGATTCCGAACTCTTCCATTGTTCTCGGAATTCCGCTGAAGTTTAAAAATGCTTCGGAACTCTTCCATTGTTCTCGGAATTCTGCTGGCGTTTAAAAATGGTTCCGAACTCTTCCATTGTTCTCGGAATTCTGCAGACATTTAAAAATGGTTCAGAACTCTTCAATAATTCTCAGAATTCTGCTGTAGTTTAAAAATGCTTTGGAACTCTTCCATTGTTCTCGGAATTCTGCTGAAGTTTAAAAATGCTTCCAAACTCGTCCATTGTTCTCGGAATTCTGCTGAAGTTTAAAAATGCTTCGGAACTCTCCCATTGTTCTCGGAATTAAGCTGACATTTAAAAATGCTTTGGAACTTTTCCACTGCTCTCGGAATTCTGGTGAAGTTTAAAAATGATTTGGAACTTTTCCATTGTACTCAGAATTTTGCTGAAGTTTAAAAATGCTTCGGAACTTTTCCATTGTTCTCGGAATTTTGCTGGCGTTTAAAAATGGTTCTGAACTCTTCCATTGTTCTCGGAATTCTGCTGACGTTTAAAAATTGTTCGGAACTTTTCCATTGTTCTCGGAATTAAGCTGACATTTAAAAATGCTTTGGAACTTTCCCATTGTCCTTGGAATTCTGCTGACGTTTATAAATGCTTTGGAACTCTTCCATTGTTCTCAGAATTCTGCTGACGTTTAAAAATGCTTCAGAACACTCCCATTGTTCTCGGAATTCCGCTGAAGTTTAAAAATGCTACGGAACTCTTCCATTGTTCTCGGTATTCTGCTGAAGTTTAAAAATGCTTCGGACCTCTTCCATTGTTCTCGGAATTTTGCTGACATTTAAAAATGCTTCGGAACTCTTCCATTGTTCTCAGAATTCTGCTGGCGATTAAAAATGGTTTGGAACTCTTCCATTGTTCTCGGAATTCCGCTGAAGTTTAAAAATGCTTTTGAACGTTTCCATTGCTCTCGGAATTCTGCTGAAGTTTAAAAATGCATCCGAACCCTTCCATTGTTCTCAGAATTCCGCTGAAGTCTAAAAATGCTTCGGAACTCTTCCATTGTTCTCAGAATTCCGCTGACATTTAAAAATGCTTCGGAACTTTTCCTTTGTTCTCGGAATTCTGCTGACGTTTATTAATGCTTTGGAACTCTTCTATTGTTCTCGGAATTCTGCTGGCGTTTAAAAATGCTTCAGAACACTTTCATTGCTCTCGGAATTCCGCTGTAGTGTAAAAATGCTTCGGAACTCTTCCATTGTTCTCAGAATCCCGCTGACATTTAAAAATGCTTCGGAACTTTTCCTTTGTTCTCGGAATTCTGCTGACGTTTATTAACGCTTTGGAACTCTTCCATTGTTCTCGGAATTCTGCTGGCGTTTAAAAATGCTTCAGAACACTTTCATTGCTCTCGGAATTCCGCTGTAGTGTAAAAATGCTTTGGAACTCTTCCATTTTTCTCGGTATTCCGCTGAAGTGTAAAAATGCTTCGGAACTCTTCCATTGTTCTCGGAATTCCGCTGATGTTTAAAAATGCTTTGGAACTCTTCCATTGTTCTCAGAATTCTGCTGACGTTTAAAAATGCTTTAGAACACTCCCATTGTTCTCGGAATTCCGCTGAAGTTTAAAAATGCTTCGGAACTCTTCCATTGTTCTCGGAAATAAGCAAACATTTAAAAATGCTTTGGAACTTTCCCATTGTTCTCGGAATTCTGCTGAAGTTTATAAATTCTTTGGAACTCTTCCAGTGTTCTCGGAATTCCGCTGAAGTGTAAAAATGCTTCGGAACTCTTCCATTTTTCTCGGTATTCCGCTGAAGTTTAAAAATGCTTCGGACCTCTTCCATTGTTCTCGGAATTTTGCTGATGTATAAAAATGCTTCAGAATTCTTTCATTGTTCTCGGAATTCCGCTAACATTTAAAAATGCTTCGGAGATTTTGCATTGTTCTCGGAATTCTGCTGACGTTTATAAATGCTTTGGAACTCTTCCATTGTTCTCGGAATTCTGCTGATGTTTAAAAATGCTTCCGAACTCTTCCATTGTTCTCAGAATACCGCTGAAGTTTAAAAATGCTTCGGAACTCTTTCATTGTTCTCGGAATTCTGCTGGCGTTTAAAAATGGTTCCGAACTCTTCCATTGTTCTCGGAATTCTGCTGAAATTTAAAAATGGTTCGGAACTCTTCAATAATTCTCAGAATTCTGCTGTAGTTTAAAAATGCTTTGGAACTCTTCCATTGTTCTCGAAATTCTGCTGAAGTTTAAAAATGCTTCCAAACGCTTCCATTGTTCTCGGAATTCCGCTGAAGTTTAAAAATGCTTCGGAACTCTTCCATTCTTCTCGGAATTAAGCTGACATTTAAAAATGCTTTGGAACTTTCCCATTGTTCTCGGAATTCTGCTGACATTTATAAATGCTTTGGAACTCTTCCATTGTTCTCGGAATTCTGCTGACATTTAAAAATGCTTCAGAACACTCCCATTGTTCTCGGAATTCCGCTGAAGTGTAAAAATGCTTCGGAACTCTTCCATTGTTCTCGGAATTCCGCTGATGTTTAAAAATGCTTTGGAACTCTTCCATTGTTCTCGGAATTCTGCTGGCGTTTAAAAATGCTTCCGAACTCTTCCAATGTTCTTGGAATTCCGCTGAAGTTTAGAAATGCTTTTGAACTTTTCCACTGCAATCTGAATTCTGCTGAAGTTTAAAAATGCTTTGGAACTCTTCCATTGTTCTCAGAATTCTGCTGAAGTTTAAAAATGCTTCCGGACCCTTCCATTGTTCTCAGAATTCCGCTGAAGTTTAAAAATGCTTCGGAACACTTCCATTGTTCTCGAAATTCCGCTGACATTTAATAATGCTTCGGAACTTTTCCTTTGTTCTCAGAATTCTGCTGATGTTTATTAATGCTTTGGAACTCTTCCATTGTTCTCGGAATTCTGCTGACGTTTAAAAATGCTTCAGAATACTCCAATTGCTCTCGGAATTCCGCTGTAGTGTAAAAATGCTTCGGAACTCTTCCATTTTTCTCGGTATTCCGCTGAAGTTAAAAAATGCTTCGGACCTCTTCCATTGTTCTCGGAATTTTACTGATGTTTAAAAATGGTTCCGAACTCTTCCATTTTTCTCGAAATTCTGCTGACGTTTAAAAATGGTTCGGAACTCTTCCATTGTTCTCGGAATTCTGCTGACATTTAAAAATGCTTCGGAACTTTTCCATTGTTCTCGGAATTCTGCTGACGTTTATAAATGCTTTGGAACTCTTCCATTGTTCTCGGAATTCTGCTGACGGTTAAAAATACTTCAGAACAATCCCATTGTTCTCGGAATTCCACTGAAGTTTAAAAATGCTTCGGAACTCTTCCATTGTTCTTGGTATTCCGCTGAAGTTTAAAAATGCTTTTGAACTTTTCCATTGCTCTCGGAATTCTGGTGAAGTTTAAAAATGCTTTGGAACTTTTCTATTGTACTCGGAATTCTGCTGAAATTTAAAAATGCTTCGGAACTCTTCCATTGTTCTCGGAATTCTGCAGACATTTAAAAATGATTCCGAACTCTTCCATTGTTCTCGGAATTCTGCTGGCGTTTAAAAATGGTTCCGAACTCTTCCATTGTTCTCGGAATTCTGCAGACATTTAAAAATGGTTCAGAACTCTTCAATAATTCTCAGAATTCTGCTGTAGTTTAAAAATGCTTTGGAACTCTTCCATTGTTCTCGGAATTCTGCTGAAGTTTAAAAATGCTTACAAACTCGTCCATTGTTCTCGGAATTCTGCTGAAGTTTAAAAATGCTTCAGAACACTCCCATTGTTCTCGGAATTAAGCTGATGTTTAAAAATGCTTTGGAACTTTCCCATTGTTCTCGGAATTTTGCTGGCATTTAAAAATGGTTCTGAACTCTTCCATTGTTCTCGGAATTCTGCTGACGTTTAAAAATTGTTCGGAACTTTTCCATTTTTCTCGGAATTAAGCTGACATTTAAAAATGCTTTGGAACTTTCCCATTGTCCTTGGAATTCTGCTGACGTTTATAAATGCTTTGGAACTCTTCCATTGTTCTCGGAATTCTGCTGACGTTTAAAAATGCTTCAGAACACTCCCATTGTTCTCGGAATTCCGCTGATGTTTAAAAATGCTTTGGAACTCTTCCATTGTTCTCAGAATTCTGCTGATGTTTAAAAATGTTTAGAACACTCCCATTGTTCTCGGAATTCCACTGAAGTTTAAAAATGCTTCGGAACTCTTCCATTGTTCTCGGAATTCTGCTGACATTTAAAAATGGTTCGGAACTCTTCAATAATTCTCAGAATTCTGCTGTAGTTAAAAAATGCTGTGGAACTATTCCATTGTTCTCGAAATTCTGCTGAAGTTTAAAAATGCTTCCGAACGCATCCATTGTTCTCGGAATTCCGTTGAAGTTTAAAAATGCTTCGGAACTCTTCCATTGTTCTCGGAATTCCACTGACATTTAAAAATGCTTCAGAACTTTTCCTTTGTTCTCGAAATTCTGCTGACATTTATTTATGCTTTGGAACTCTTCCATTGTTCTCGGAAATCTGCTGACTTTTAAAAATGCTTCAGAACACTCCCATTGCTCTCAGAATTCCGCTGAAGTGAAAAATGGTTCGGAACTCTTCCATTTTTCTCGGTATTCCGCTGAAGTTTAAAAATGCTTCGGACCTCTTCCATTGTTCTCGGAATTTTGCTGATGTATAAAAATGCTTCGGAACTCTCCCATTGTTCTCGGAATTAAGCTGACATTTAAAAATGCTTTGGAACTTTTCCACTGCTCTCGGAATTCTGGTGAAGTTTAAAAATGATTTGGAACTTTTCCATTGTACTCAGAATTTTGCTGAAGTTTAAAAATGCTTCGGAACTTTTCCATTGTTCTCGGAATTTTGCTGGCGTTTAAAAATGGTTCTGAACTCTTCCATTGTTCTCGGAATTCTGCTGACGTTTAAAAATTGTTCGGAACTTTTCCATTGTTCTCGGAATTAAGCTGACATTTAAAAATGCTTTGGAACTTTCCCATTGTCCTTGGAATTCTGCTGACGTTTATAAATGCTTTGGAACTCTTCCATTGTTCTCAGAATTCTGCTGACGTTTAAAAATGCTTCAGAACACTCCCATTGTTCTCGGAATTCCGCTGAAGTTTAAAAATGCTACGGAACTCTTCCATTGTTCTCGGTATTCTGCTGAAGTTTAAAAATGCTTCGGACCTCTTCCATTGTTCTCGGAATTTTGCTGACATTTAAAAATGCTTCGGAACTCTTCCATTGTTCTCAGAATTCCGCTGACATTTAAAAATGCTTCGGAACTTTTCCTTTGTTCTCGGAATTCTGCTGACGTTTATTAATGCTTTGGAACTCTTCCATTGTTCTCGGAATTCTGCTGGCGTTTAAAAATGCTTCAGAACACTTTCATTGCTCTCGGAATTCCGCTGTAGTGTAAAAATGCTTCGGAACTCTTCCATTGTTCTCAGAATCCCGCTGACATTTAAAAATGCTTCGGAACTTTTCCTTTGTTCTCGGAATTCTGCTGACGTTTATTAACGCTTTGGAACTCTTCCATTGTTCTCGGAATTCTGCTGGCGTTTAAAAATGCTTCAGAACACTTTCATTGCTCTCGGAATTCCGCTGTAGTGTAAAAATGCTTTGGAACTCTTCCATTTTTCTCGGTATTCCGCTGAAGTGTAAAAATGCTTCGGAACTCTTCCATTGTTCTCGGAATTCCGCTGATGTTTAAAAATGCTTTGGAACTCTTCCATTGTTCTCAGAATTCTGCTGACGTTTAAAAATGCTTTAGAACACTCCCATTGTTCTCGGAATTCCGCTGAAGTTTAAAAATGCTTCGGAACTCTTCCATTGTTCTCGGAAATAAGCAAACATTTAAAAATGCTTTGGAACTTTCCCATTGTTCTCGGAATTCTGCTGAAGTTTATAAATTCTTTGGAACTCTTCCAGTGTTCTCGGAATTCCGCTGAAGTGTAAAAATGCTTCGGAACTCTTCCATTTTTCTCGGTATTCCGCTGAAGTTTAAAAATGCTTCGGACCTCTTCCATTGTTCTCGGAATTTTGCTGATGTATAAAAATGCTTCAGAATTCTTTCATTGTTCTCGGAATTCCGCTAACATTTAAAAATGCTTCGGAGATTTTGCATTGTTCTCGGAATTCTGCTGACGTTTATAAATGCTTTGGAACTCTTCCATTGTTCTCGGAATTCTGCTGATGTTTAAAAATGCTTCCGAACTCTTCCATTGTTCTCAGAATACCGCTGAAGTTTAAAAATGCTTCGGAACTCTTTCATTGTTCTCGGAATTCTGCTGGCGTTTAAAAATGGTTCCGAACTCTTCCATTGTTCTCGGAATTCTGCTGACATTTAAAAATGGTTCGGAACTCTTCAATAATTCTCAGAATTCTGCTGTAGTTTAAAAATGCTTTGGAACTCTTCCATTGTTCTCGAAATTCTGCTGAAGTTTAAAAATGCTTCCAAACGCTTCCATTGTTCTCGGAATTCCGCTGAAGTTTAAAAATGCTTCGGAACTCTTCCATTCTTCTCGGAATTAAGCTGACATTTAAAAATGCTTTGGAACTTTCCCATTGTTCTCGGAATTCTGCTGACATTTATAAATGCTTTGGAACTCTTCCATTGTTCTCGGAATTCTGCTGACATTTAAAAATGCTTCAGAACACTCCCATTGTTCTCGGAATTCCGCTGAAGTGTAAAAATGCTTCGGAACTCTTCCATTGTTCTCGGAATTCCGCTGATGTTTAAAAATGCTTTGGAACTCTTCCATTGTTCTCGGAATTCTGCTGGCGTTTAAAAATGCTTCCGAACTCTTCCAATGTTCTTGGAATTCCGCTGAAGTTTAGAAATGCTTTTGAACTTTTCCACTGCAATCTGAATTCTGCTGAAGTTTAAAAATGCTTTGGAACTCTTCCATTGTTCTCAGAATTCTGCTGAAGTTTAAAAATGCTTCCGAACCCTTCCATTGTTCTCAGAATTCCGCTGAAGTTTAAAAATGCTTCGGAACACTTCCATTGTTCTCGAAATTCCGCTGACATTTAATAATGCTTCGGAACTTTTCCTTTGTTCTCAGAATTCTGCTGATGTTTATTAATGCTTTGGAACTCTTCCATTGTTCTCGGAATTCTGCTGACGTTTAAAAATGCTTCAGAATACTCCCATTGCTCTCGGAATTCCGCTGTAGTGTAAAAATGCTTCGGAACTCTTCCATTTTTCTCGGTATTCCGCTGAAGTTAAAAAATGCTTCGGACCTCTTCCATTGTTCTCGGAATTTTACTGATGTTTAAAAATGGTTCCGAACTCTTCCATTTTTCTCGAAATTCTGCTGACGTTTAAAAATGGTTCGGAACTCTTCCATTGTTCTCGGAATTCTGCTGACATTTAAAAATGCTTCGGAACTTTTCCATTGTTCTCGGAATTCTGCTGACGTTTATAAATGCTTTGGAACTCTTCCATTGTTCTCGGAATTCTGCTGACGGTTAAAAATACTTCAGAACAATCCCATTGTTCTCGGAATTCCACTGAAGTTTAAAAATGCTTCGGAACTCTTCCATTGTTCTTGGTATTCCGCTGAAGTTTAAAAATGCTTTTGAACTTTTCCATTGCTCTCGGAATTCTGGTGAAGTTTAAAAATGCTTTGGAACTTTTCTATTGTACTCGGAATTCTGCTGAAATTTAAAAATGCTTCGGAACTCTTCCATTGTTCTCGGAATTCTGCAGACATTTAAAAATGATTATGAACTCTTCCATTGTTCTCGGAATTCTGCTGGCGTTTAAAAATGGTTCCGAACTCTTCCATTGTTCTCGGAATTCTGCAGACATTTAAAAATGGTTCAGAACTCTTCAATAATTCTCAGAATTCTGCTGTAGTTTAAAAATGCTTTGGAACTCTTCCATTGTTCTCGGAATTCTGCTGAAGTTTAAAAATGCTTCCAAACTCGTCCATTGTTCTCGGAATTCTGCTGAAGTTTAAAAATGCTTCAGAACACTCCCATTGTTCTCGGAATTAAGCTGATGTTTAAAAATGCTTTGGAACTTTCCCATTGTTCTCGGAATTTTGCTGGCATTTAAAAATGGTTCTGAACTCTTCCATTGTTCTCGGAATTCTGCTGACGTTTAAAAATTGTTCGGAACTTTTCCATTTTTCTCGGAATTAAGCTGACATTTAAAAATGCTTTGGAACTTTCCCATTGTCCTTGGAATTCTGCTGACGTTTATAAATGCTTTGGAACTCTTCCATTGTTCTCGGAATTCTGCTGACGTTTAAAAATGCTTCAGAACACTCCCATTGTTCTCGGAATTCCGCTGATGTTTAAAAATGCTTTGGAACTCTTCCATTGTTCTCAGAATTCTGCTGATGTTTAAAAATGCTTTAGAACACTCCCATTGTTCTCGGAATTCCACTGAAGTTTAAAAATGCTTCGGAACTCTTCCATTGTTCTCGGAATTCTGCTGACATTTAAAAATGGTTTGGAACTCTTCAATAATTCTCAGAATTCTGCTGTAGTTAAAAAATGCTGTGGAACTATTCCATTGTTCTCGAAATTCTGCTGAAGTTTAAAAATGCTTCCGAACGCATCCATTGTTCTCGGAATTCCGTTGAAGTTTAAAAATGCTTCGGAACTCTTCCATTGTTCTCGGAATTCCACTGACATTTAAAAATGCTTCGGAACTTTTCCTTTGTTCTCGAAATTCTGCTGACATTTATTTATGCTTTGGAACTCTTCCATTGTTCTCGGAAATCTGCTGACTTTTAAAAATGCTTCAGAACACTCCCATTGCTCTCAGAATTCCGCTGAAGTGAAAAATGGTTCGGAACTCTTCCATTTTTCTCGGTATTCCGCTGAAGTTTAAAAATGCTTCGGACCTCTTCCATTGTTCTCGGAATTTTGCTGATGTATAAAAATGCTTCAGAACTCTTCTATTGTTCTCGGAATTCCGCTGACATTTAACAAAGCTTTGGAGCTTTTCCATTGTTCTCGGAATTCTGCTGGCGTTTAAAAATGGTTCCGAACTCTTCCATTGTTCTCGGTATTCTGCTGGCGTTTAAAAATGGTTCCGAACTCTTCCATTGTTCTCGGTATTCTGCTGATGTTTAAAAATGGTTCGGAACTATTCAGTTATTCTCAGAATTCTGCTGTTGTTTAAAAATGCCTTGGAACTCTTCCATTGTTCTGGGAATTCCGCTGAAGTTTAGAAATGCTTTTGAACTTTTCCATTGCTATCTGAATTCTGCTGAAGTTTAAAAATGCTTTGGAACTCTTCCATTGTTCTCAGAATTCTGCTGAAGTTTAAAAATGCTTCGGAACTTTTCCATTGTTCTCGGAATTTTGCTTGCGTTTAAAGAGGGTTCCGAACTCTTCCATTGTTCTCGGAATTCTGCTGACGGTTAAAAATACTTCAGAACAATCCCATCGTTCTCGGAATTCCACTGAAGTTTAAAAATGTTTCGGAACTCTTCCATTGTTCTTGGTATTCCGCTGAAGTTTAAAAATGCTTTTGAACTTTTCCATTGCTCTCGGAATTCTGGTGAAGTTTAAAAATTCTTTGGAACTTTTCTATTGTACTCGGAATTCTGCTGAAATTTAAAAATGCTTCGGAACTCTTCCATTGTTCTCGGAATTCTGCTGACATTTAAAAATGATTCCGAACTCTTCCATTGTTCTCGGAATTCCGCTGAAGTTTAAAAATGCTTCGGAACTCTTCCATTGTTCTCGGAATTCTGCTGGCGTTTAAAAATGTTTCCGAACTCTTCCATTGTTCTCGGAATTCTGCAGACATTTAAAAATGGTTCAGAACTCTTCAATAATTCTCAGAATTCTGCTGTAGTTTAAAAATGCTTTGGAACTCTTCCATTGTTCTCGGAATTCTGCTGAGGTTTAAAAATGCTTCCAAACTCGTCCATTGTTCTCGGAATTCCGCTGAAGATTAAAAATGCTTCGGAACTCTCCCATTGTTCTCGGAATTAAGCTGACATTTAAAAATGCTTTGGAACTTTTCCACTGCTCTCGGAATTCTGGTGAAATTTAAAAATGCTTTGGAACTTTTCCATTGTACTCAGAATTTTGCTGAAGTTTAAAAATGCTTCGGAACTTTTCCATTGTTCTCGGAATTTTGATGGCGTTTAAAAATGGTTCCGAACTCTTCCATTGTTCTCGGAATTCTGCTGACGTTTAAAAATTGTTCGGAACTTTTCCATTGTTCTCGGAATTAAGCTGACATTTAAAAATGCTTTGGAACTTTCCCATTGTCCTTGGAATTCTGCTGACGTTTAAAAATGCTTCAGAACACTCCCATTGTTCTCGGAATTCCGCTGAAGTTTAAAAATGCTTCGGAACTCTTCCATTGTTCTCGGTATTCTGCTGAAGTTTAAAAATGCTTCGGACCTCTTCCATTGTTCTCGGAATCTTGCTGACATTTAAAAATGCTTCGGAACTCTTCCATTGTTCTCAGAATTCTGCTGGCGTTTAAAAATGGTTTGGAACTCTTCCATTGTTCTCGGAATTCCGCTGAAGTTTAAATATGCTTTTGAACTTTTTCATTGCTCTTGGAATTCTGCTGAAGTTTAAAAATGCATCCGAACCCTTCCTTTGTTCTCAGAATTCCGCTGAAGTCTAAAAATGCTTCGCAACTCTTCCATTGTTCTCAGATTTCCGCTGACATTTAAAAATGCTTCGGAACTTTTCCTTTGTTCTCGGAATTCTGCTGACGTTTATTAATGCTTTGGAACTCTTCCATTGTTCTCGGAATTCTGCTGGCATTTAAAAATGGTTCAGAACACTTTCATTGCTCTCGGAATTCCGCTGTAGTGTAAAAATGCTTCGGGCCTCTTCCATTTTTCTCGGTATTCCGCTGAAGTTTAAAAATGCTTCGGACCTCTTCCATTGTTCTCGGAATTTTACTGATGTTTATAAATGCTTCGGAACTCTTCCATTGTTCTCGGAATTCTGCTGTCGTTTAAAAATGGTTCCGAACTCTTCCATTGTTCTCGGAATTCTGCTGACGTTTAAAAATGGTTCGGAACTCTTCCATTGTTCTCGGAATTCCGCTGATGTTTATTAATGCTTTGGAACTCTTCCATTGTTCTCGGAATTCTGCTGACGGTTAAAAATACTTCAGAACAATCCCATTGTTCTGAGAATTCCACTGAAGTTTAAAAATGCTTTGGAACTCTTCCATTGTTCTTGGTATTCCGCTGAAGTTTAAAAATGCTTTTGAACTTTTCCATTGCTCTCGGAATTCTGGTGAAGTTTAAAAATGCTTTGGAACTTTTCTATTGTACTCGGAATTCTGCTGAAATTTAAAAATGCTTCGGAACTCTTCCATTGTTCTCAGAATTCTGCTGACATTTAAAAATGATTCCGAACTCTTCCATTGTTCTCGGAATTCCGCTGAAGTTTAAAAATGCTTCGGAACTCTTCCATTGTTCTCGGAATTCTGCTGGCGTTTAAAAATGGTTCCGAACTCTTCCATTGTTCTCGGAATTCTGCAGACATTTAAAAATGGTTCAGAACTCTTCAATAATTCTCAGAATTCTGCTGTAGTTTAAAAATGCTTTGGAACTCTTCCATTGTTCTCGGAATTCTGCTGAAGTTTAAAAATGCTTCCAAACTCGTCCATTGTTCTCGGAATTCCGCTGAAGTTTAAAAATGCTTCGGAACTCTCCCATTGTTCTCGGAATTAAGCTGACATTTAAAAATGCTTTGGAACTTTTCCACTGCTCTCGGAATTCTGGTGAAGTTTAAAAATGCTGTGGAACTTTTCCATTTTACTCAGAATTTTGCTGAAGATTAAAAATGCTTCGGAACTTTTCCATTGTTCTCGGAATTTTGCTGGCGTTTAAAAATGGTTCCGAACTCTTCCATTGTTCTCGGAATTCTGCTGACGTTTAAAAATTGTTCGGAACTTTTCCATTGTTCTCGGAATTAAGCTGACATTTAAAAATGCTTTGGAACTTTCCCATTGTCCTTGGAATTCTGCTGACGTTTATAAATGCTTTGGAACTCTTCCATTGTTCTCGGAATTCTGCTGACGTTTAAAAATGCTTCAGAACACTCCCATTGTTCTCGGAATTCCGCTGAAGTTTAAAAATGCTTCGGAACTCTTCCATTGTTCTCGGTATTCTGCTGAAGTTTAAAAATGCTTCGGACCTCTTCCATTGTTCTCGGAATTTTGCTGACATTTAAAAATGCTTCGGAACTCTTCCATTGTTCTCAGAATTCTGCTGGCGTTTAAAAATGGTTTTGAACTCTTCCATTGTTCTCGGAATTCCGCTGAAGTTTAAAAATGCTTTTGAACTTTTCCATTGCTCTCGGAATTCTGCTGAAGTTTAAAAATGCATCCGAACCCTTCCATTGTTCTCAGAATTCCGCTGAAGTCTAAAAATGCTTCGGAACTCTTCCATTGTTCTCAGAATTCTGCTGACATTTAAAAATGCTTTGGAACTTTTCCTTTGTTCTCGGAATTCTGCTGACGTTTATAAATGCTTTGGAACTCTTCCATTGTTCTCGGAATTCTGCTGGCGTTTAAAAATGCTTCAGAACACTTTCATTGCTCTCGGAATTCCGCTGTAGTGTAAAAATGCTTCGGAACTCTTCCATTGTTCTCAGAATCCCGCTGACATTTAAAAATGCTTCGGAACTTTTCCTTTGTTCTCGGAATTCTGCTGACGTTTATTAACGCTTTGGAACTCTTCCATTGTTCTCGGAATTCTGCTGGCGTTTAAAAATGCTTCAGAACACTTTCATTGCTCTCGGAATTCCGCTGTAGTGTAAAAATGCTTTGGAACTCTTCCATTTTTCTCGGTATTCCGCTGAAGTGTAAAAATGCTTCGGAACTCTTCCATTGTTCTCGGAATTCCGCTGATGTTTAAAAATGCTTTGGAACTCTTCCATTGTTCTCAGAATTCTGCTGACGTTTAAAAATGCTTTAGAACACTCCCATTGTTCTCGGAATTCCACTGAAGTTTAAAAATGCTTCGGAACTCTTCCATTGTTCTCGGAATTCTGCTGGCGTTTAAAAATGGTTCCGAACTCTTCCAATGTTCTCGGAATTCTGCTGACATTTAAAAATGGTTCGGAACTCTTCAATAATTCTCAGAATTCTGCTGTAGTTAAAAAATGCTTTGGAACTCTTCCATTGTTCTCGAAATTCTGCTGAAGTTTAAAAATGCTTCCGAACGCATCCATTGTTCTCGGAATTCCGCTGAAGTTTAAAAATTATTCGGAACTCTTCCATTGTTCTCGGAATTCCGCTGACATTTAAAAATGCTTCGGAACTTTTCCTTTGTTCTCGAATTTATGCTGACATTTATTTATGCTTTGGAACTCTTCCATTGTTCTCGGAAATCTGCTGATGTTTAAAAATGCTTCAGAACACTCCCATTGCTCTCAGAATTCCGCGGAAGTGTAAAAATGCTTCGGAACTCTTCCATTGTTCTCGGAATTTTGCTGATGTTTAAAAATGCTTCGGAACTCTTCCATTGTTCTCGGAATTCTGCTGGCGTTTAAAAATGGTTCCGAACTCTTCCATTGTTCTCGGTATTCTGCTGACGTTTAAAAATGGTTCGGAACTATTCAATTATTCTCAGAATTCTGCTGTAGTTTAAAAATGCCTTGGAACTCTTCCATTGTTCTGGGAATTCCGCTGAAGTTTAGAAATGCTTTTGAACTTTTCCATTGCTATCTGAATTCTGCTGAAGTTTAAAAATGCTTTGGAACTCTTCCATTGTTCTCAGAGTTCTGCTGAAGTTTAAAAATGCTTCAGAACTTTTCCATTGTTCTCGGAATTTTGCTTGCGTTTAAAAATGGTTCCGAACTCTTCCATTGTTCTCGGAATTCTGCTGGCGTTTAAAAATGCTTCAGAACACTTTCATTGCTCTCGGAATTCCGCTGTAGTGTAAAAATGCTTCGGAACTCTTCCATTGTTCTCAGAATCCCGCTGACATTTAAAAATGCTTCGGAACTTTTCCTTTGTTCTCGGAATTCTGCTGACGTTTATTAACGCTTTGGAACTCTTCCATTGTTCTCGGAATTCTGCTGGCGTTTAAAAATGCTTCAGAACACTTTCATTGCTCTCGGAATTCCGCTGTAGTGTAAAAATGCTTTGGAACTCTTCCATTTTTCTCGGTATTCCGCTGAAGTGTAAAAATGCTTCGGAACTCTTCCATTGTTCTCGGAATTCCGCTGATGTTTAAAAATGCTTTGGAACTCTTCCATTGTTCTCAGAATTCTGCTGACGTTTAAAAATGCTTTAGAACACTCCCATTGTTCTCGGAATTCCACTGAAGTTTAAAAATGCTTCGGAACTCTTCCATTGTTCTCGGAATTCTGCTGGCGTTTAAAAATGGTTCCGAACTCTTCCAATGTTCTCGGAATTCTGCTGACATTTAAAAATGGTTCGGAACTCTTCAATAATTCTCAGAATTCTGCTGTAGTTAAAAAATGCTTTGGAACTCTTCCATTGTTCTCGAAATTCTGCTGAAGTTTAAAAATGCTTCCGAACGCATCCATTGTTCTCGGAATTCCGCTGAAGTTTAAAAATTATTCGGAACTCTTCCATTGTTCTCGGAATTCCGCTGACATTTAAAAATGCTTCGGAACTTTTCCTTTGTTCTCGAATTTATGCTGACATTTATTTATGCTTTGGAACTCTTCCATTGTTCTCGGAAATCTGCTGATGTTTAAAAATGCTTCAGAACACTCCCATTGCTCTCAGAATTCCGCGGAAGTGTAAAAATGCTTCGGAACTCTTCCATTGTTCTCGGAATTTTGCTGATGTTTAAAAATGCTTCGGAACTCTTCCATTGTTCTCGGAATTCTGCTGGCGTTTAAAAATGGTTCCGAACTCTTCCATTGTTCTCGGTATTCTGCTGACGTTTAAAAATGGTTCGGAACTATTCAATTATTCTCAGAATTCTGCTGTAGTTTAAAAATGCCTTGGAACTCTTCCATTGTTCTGGGAATTCCGCTGAAGTTTAGAAATGCTTTTGAACTTTTCCATTGCTATCTGAATTCTGCTGAAGTTTAAAAATGCTTTGGAACTCTTCCATTGTTCTCAGAGTTCTGCTGAAGTTTAAAAATGCTTCAGAACTTTTCCATTGTTCTCGGAATTTTGCTTGCGTTTAAAAATGGTTCCGAACTCTTCCATTGTTCTCGGAATTCTGCTGACGTTTAAAAATGGTTCGGAACTCTTCCATTGTTCTCGGAATTAAGCTGACATTTAAAAATGCTTTGGAACTTTCCCATTGTCCTTGGAATTCTGCTGACGTTTATAAATGCTTTGGAACTCTTCCATTGTTTTCGGAATTCTGCTGACGTTTAAAAATGCTTCAGAACACTCCCATTGTTCTCGGAATTCCACTGAAGTTTAAAAATGCTTCGGAACTCTTCCATTGTTCTCGGTATTCTGCTGAAGTTTAAAAATGCTTCGGACCTCTTCCATTGTTCTCGGAATTTTGCTGACATTTAAAAATGCTTCGGAACTCTTCCATTGTTCTCAGAATTCTGCTGGCGTTTAAAAATGGTTTGGAACTCTTCCATTGTTCTCGGAATTCCGCTGATGTTTAAATATGCTTTTGAACTTTTTCATTGCTCTCGGCATTCTGCTGAAGTTTAAAAATGCATCCGAACCCTTCCTTTGTTCTCAGAATTCCGCTGAAGTCTAAAAATGCTTTGGAACTCTTCCATTGTTCTTAGAATTCCGCTGACATTTAAAAATGCTTCGGAACTTTTCCTTTGTTCTCGGAATTCTGCTGACGTTTATTAATGCTTTGGAACTCTTCCATTGTTCTCGGAATTCTGCTGGCATTTAAAAATGCTTCAGAACACTTTCATTGCTCTCGGAATTCCGCTGTAGTGTAAAAATGCTTCGGACCTCTTCCATTTTTCTGGGAATTCCGCTGAAGTTTAAAAATGCTTTTGAACTTTTCCATTGCTCTCGGAATTCTGCTGAAGTTTAAAAATGCATCCGAACCCTTCCATTGTTCTCAGAATTCCGCTGAAGTCTAAAAATGCTTCGGAACTCTTCCATTGTTCTCAGAATTCTGCTGACATTTAAAAATGCTTTGGAACTTTTCCTTTGTTCTCGGAATTCTGCTGACGTTTATTAATGCTTTGGAACTCTTCCATTGTTCTCGGAATTCTGCTGGCGTTTAAAAATGCTTCAGAACACTTTCATTGCTCTCGGAATTCCGCTGTAGTGTAAAAATGCTTCGGAACTCTTCCATTGTTCTCAGAATCCCGCTGACATTTAAAAATGCTTTGGAACTTTTCCTTTGTTCTCGGAATTCTGCTGACGTTTATTAACGCTTTGGAACTCTTCCATTGTTCTCGGAATTCTGCTGGCGTTTAAAAATGCTTCAGAACACTTTCATTGCTCTCGGAATTCCGCTGTAGTGTAAAAATGCTTTGGAACTCTTCCATTTTTCTCGGTATTCCGCTGAAGTGTAAAAATGCTTCGGAACTCTTCCTTTGTTCTCGGAATTCCGCTGATGTTTAAAAATGCTTTGGAACTCTTCCATTGTTCTCAGAATTCTGCTGACGTTTAAAAATGCTTTAGAACACTCCCATTGTTCTCGGAATTCCACTGAAGTTTAAAAATGCTTCGGAACTCTTCCATTGTTCTCGGAATTCTGCTGGCGTTTAAAAATGGTTCCGAACTCTTCCAATGTTCTCGGAATTCTGCTGACATTTAAAAATGGTTCGGAACTCTTCAATAATTCTCAGAATTCTGCTGTAGTTAAAAAATGCTTTGGAACTCTTCCATTGTTCTCGAAATTCTGCTGAAGTTTAAAAATGCTTCCGAACGCATCCAATGTTCTCGGAATTCCGCTGAAGTTTAAAAATGCTTCGGAACTCTTCCATTGTTCTCGGAATTCCGCTGAAGTTTAAAAATGCTTCGGAACTCTTCCATTGTTCTCGGAATTCCGCTGACATTTAAAAATGCTTCGGAACTTTTCCTTTGTTCTCGAAATTATGCTGACATTTATTTATGCTTTGGAACTCTTCCATTGTTCTCGGAAATCTGCTGATGTTTAAAAATGCTTCAGAACACTCCCATTGCTCTCAGAATTCCGCGGAAGTGTAAAAATGCTTCGGAACTCTTCCATTTTTCTCGGTATTCCGCTGAAGTTTAAAAATGCTTCGGACCTCTTCCATTGTTCTCGGAATTTTGCTGATGTTTAAAAATGCTTCGGAACTCTTCCATTGTTCTCGGAATTCTGCTGGCGTTTAAAAATGGTTCCGAACTCTTCCATTGTTCTCGGTATTCTGCTGACGTTTAAAAATGGTTCGGAACTATTCAATTATTCTCAGAATTCTGCTGTAGTTTAAAAATGCCTTGGAACTCTTCCATTGTTCTGGGAATTCCGCTGAAGTTTAGAAATGCTTTTGAACTTTTCCATTGCTATCTGAATTCTGCTGAAGTTTAAAAATGCTTTGGAACTCTTCCATTGTTCTCAGAATTCTGCTGAAGTTTAAAAATGCTTCAGAACTTTTCCATTGTTCTCGGAATTTTGCTTGCGTTTAAAAATGGTTCCGAACTCTTCCATTGTTCTCGGAATTCTGCTGACGTTTAAAAATGGTTCGGAACTCTTTCATTGTTCTCGGAATTAAGCTGACATTTAAAAATGCTTTGGAACTTTCCCATTGTCCTTGGAATTCTGCTGACGGTTATAAATGCTTTGGAACTCTTCCATTGTTCTCGGAATTCTGCTGACGTTTAAAAATGCTTCAGAACACTCCCATTGTTCTCGGAATTCCACTGAAGTTTAAAAATGCTTCGGAACTCTTCCATTGTTCTCGGTATTCTGCTGAAGTTTAAAAATGCTTCGGACCTCTTCCATTGTTCTCGGAATTTTGCTGACATTTAAAAATGCTTCGGAACTCTTCCATTGTTCTCAGAATTCTGCTGGCGTTTAAAAATGGTTTGGAACTCTTCCATTGTTCTCGGAATTCCGCTGATGTTTAAATATGCTTTTGAACTTTTTCATTGCTCTCGGCATTCTGCTGAAGTTTAAAATTGCATCCGAACCCTTCCTTTGTTCTCAGAATTCCGCTGAAGTCTAAAAATGCTTTGGAACTCTTCCATTGTTCTCAGAATTCCGCTGACATTTAAAAATGCTTCGGAACTTTTCCTTTGTTCTCGGAATTCTGCTGACGTTTATTAATGCTTTGGAACTCTTCCATTGTTCTCGGAATTCTGCTGGCATTTAAAAATGCTTCAGAACACTTTCATTGCTCTCGGAATTCCGCTGTAGTGTAAAAATGCTTCGGACCTCTTCCATTTTTCTCGGTATTCCGCTGAAGTTTAAAAATGCTTCAGACCTCTTCCATTGTTCTCGGAATTTTACTGATGTTTATAAATGCTTCGGAACTCTTCCATTGTTCTCGGAATTCTGCTGTCGTTTAAAAATGGTTCCGAACTCTTCCATTGTTCTCAGAATTCTGCTGACGTTTAAAAATGGTTCGGAACTCTTCCCTTGTTCTCGGAATTCCGCTGACATTTAAAAATGCTTCGGAACTTTTCCTTTGTTCTCGGAATTCTGCTGATATTTATAAATGCTTTGGAACTCTTCCATTGTTCTCGGAATTATGCTGACGTTTAAAAATGTTTCAGAACACTCCCATTGTTCTCGGAATTCCACTGAAGTTTAAAAATGCTTCGGAACTCTTCCATTGTTCTCGGTATTCCGCTGAAGTTTAAAAATGCTTTTGAACTTTTCCATTGCTCTCGGAATACTGGTGAAGTTTAAAAATGCTTTGGAACTTTTCCATTGTACTCGGAATTCTGCTGAAGTTTAAAAATGCTTCGGAACTCTTCCATTGTTCTCGGAATTCTGCTGACGTTTAAAAATGCTTCCGAACTCTTCCATTGTTCTCGGAATTCCGCTGAAGTGTAACAATGCTTCGGAACTCTTCCATTTTTCTCGGTATTCCGCTGAAGTTTAAAAATGCTTCGGAACTCTTCCATTGTTCTCGGAATTAAGCTGACATTTAAAAATGCTTTGGAACTTTCCCATTGTTCTCGGAATTCTGCTGACGTTTATAAATGCTTTGGAACTCTTCCATTGTTCTCGGAATTCTGCTGGCGTTTAAAAATGGTTCCGAACTCTTCCATTGTTCTCGGAATTCTGCTGAAAATTAAAAATGGTTCAGAACTCTTCATTAATTCTCAGAATTCTGCTGTAGTTTAAAAATGCTTTGGAACTCTTCCATTGTTCTCGAAATTCTGCTGAAGTTTAAAAATGCTTCCGAACGCTTCCATTGTTCTCGGAATTCCGCTGAAGTTTAAAAATGCTTCGGAACTCTTCCATTGTTCTCGGAATTAAGCTGACATTTAAAAATGCTTTGGAACTTTCCCATTGTTCTCGGAATTCTGCTGACGTTTATAAATGCTTTGGAACTCTTCCATTGTTCTCGGAATTCTGTTGACGTTTAAAAATGCTTCAGAACACTCCCATTGTTCTGGGAATTCCGCTGAAGTGTAAAAATGCTTCGGAACTCTTCCATTTTTCTCGGTATTCTGCTGAAGTTTAAAAATGCTTTGGACCTCTTCCATTGTTCTCGGAATTCTGCTGGCGTTTAAAAATGATTCCGAACTCTTCCATTGTTCTCGGAATTCTGCTGGCGTTTAAAAATGCTTCAGAACACTTTCATTGCTCTCGGAATTCCGCTGTAGTGTAAAAATGCTTCGGAACTCTTCCATTGTTCTCAGAATCCCGCTGACATTTAAAAATGCTTCGGAACTTTTCCTTTGTTCTCGGAATTCTGCTGACGTTTATTAACGCTTTGGAACTCTTCCATTGTTCTCGGAATTCTGCTGGCGTTTAAAAATGCTTCAGAACACTTTCATTGCTCTCGGAATTCCGCTGTAGTGTAAAAATGCTTTGGAACTCTTCCATTTTTCTCGGTATTCCGCTGAAGTGTAAAAATGCTTCGGAACTCTTCCATTGTTCTCGGAATTCCGCTGATGTTTAAAAATGCTTTGGAACTCTTCCATTGTTCTCAGAATTCTGCTGACGTTTAAAAATGCTTTAGAACACTCCCATTGTTCTCGGAATTCCACTGAAGTTTAAAAATGCTTCGGAACTCTTCCATTGTTCTCGGAATTCTGCTGGCGTTTAAAAATGGTTCCGAACTCTTCCAATGTTCTCGGAATTCTGCTGACATTTAAAAATGGTTCGGAACTCTTCAATAATTCTCAGAATTCTGCTGTAGTTAAAAAATGCTTTGGAACTCTTCCATTGTTCTCGAAATTCTGCTGAAGTTTAAAAATGCTTCCGAACGCATCCATTGTTCTCGGAATTCCGCTGAAGTTTAAAAATTATTCGGAACTCTTCCATTGTTCTCGGAATTCCGCTGACATTTAAAAATGCTTCGGAACTTTTCCTTTGTTCTCGAATTTATGCTGACATTTATTTATGCTTTGGAACTCTTCCATTGTTCTCGGAAATCTGCTGATGTTTAAAAATGCTTCAGAACACTCCCATTGCTCTCAGAATTCCGCGGAAGTGTAAAAATGCTTCGGAACTCTTCCATTGTTCTCGGAATTTTGCTGATGTTTAAAAATGCTTCGGAACTCTTCCATTGTTCTCGGAATTCTGCTGGCGTTTAAAAATGGTTCCGAACTCTTCCATTGTTCTCGGTATTCTGCTGACGTTTAAAAATGGTTCGGAACTATTCAATTATTCTCAGAATTCTGCTGTAGTTTAAAAATGCCTTGGAACTCTTCCATTGTTCTGGGAATTCCGCTGAAGTTTAGAAATGCTTTTGAACTTTTCCATTGCTATCTGAATTCTGCTGAAGTTTAAAAATGCTTTGGAACTCTTCCATTGTTCTCAGAGTTCTGCTGAAGTTTAAAAATGCTTCAGAACTTTTCCATTGTTCTCGGAATTTTGCTTGCGTTTAAAAATGGTTCCGAACTCTTCCATTGTTCTCGGAATTCTGCTGGCGTTTAAAAATGCTTCAGAACACTTTCATTGCTCTCGGAATTCCGCTGTAGTGTAAAAATGCTTCGGAACTCTTCCATTGTTCTCAGAATCCCGCTGACATTTAAAAATGCTTCGGAACTTTTCCTTTGTTCTCGGAATTCTGCTGACGTTTATTAACGCTTTGGAACTCTTCCATTGTTCTCGGAATTCTGCTGGCGTTTAAAAATGCTTCAGAACACTTTCATTGCTCTCGGAATTCCGCTGTAGTGTAAAAATGCTTTGGAACTCTTCCATTTTTCTCGGTATTCCGCTGAAGTGTAAAAATGCTTCGGAACTCTTCCATTGTTCTCGGAATTCCGCTGATGTTTAAAAATGCTTTGGAACTCTTCCATTGTTCTCAGAATTCTGCTGACGTTTAAAAATGCTTTAGAACACTCCCATTGTTCTCGGAATTCCACTGAAGTTTAAAAATGCTTCGGAACTCTTCCATTGTTCTCGGAATTCTGCTGGCGTTTAAAAATGGTTCCAAACTCTTCCAATGTTCTCGGAATTCTGCTGACATTTAAAAATGGTTCGGAACTCTTCAATAATTCTCAGAATTCTGCTGTAGTTAAAAAATGCTTTGGAACTCTTCCATTGTTCTCGAAATTCTGCTGAAGTTTAAAAATGCTTCCGAACGCATCCATTGTTCTCGGAATTCCGCTGAAGTTTAAAAATTATTCGGAACTCTTCCATTGTTCTCGGAATTCCGCTGACATTTAAAAATGCTTCGGAACTTTTCCTTTGTTCTCGAATTTATGCTGACATTTATTTATGCTTTGGAACTCTTCCATTGTTCTCGGAAATCTGCTGATGTTTAAAAATGCTTCAGAACACTCCCATTGCTCTCAGAATTCCGCGGAAGTGTAAAAATGCTTCGGAACTCTTCCATTGTTCTCGGAATTTTGCTGATGTTTAAAAATGCTTCGGAACTCTTCCATTGTTCTCGGAATTCTGCTGGCGTTTAAAAATGGTTCCGAACTCTTCCATTGTTCTCGGTATTCTGCTGACGTTTAAAAATGGTTCGGAACTATTCAATTATTCTCAGAATTCTGCTGTAGTTTAAAAATGCCTTGGAACTCTTCCATTGTTCTGGGAATTCCGCTGAAGTTTAGAAATGCTTTTGAACTTTTCCATTGCTATCTGAATTCTGCTGAAGTTTAAAAATGCTTTGGAACTCTTCCATTGTTCTCAGAGTTCTGCTGAAGTTTAAAAATGCTTCAGAACTTTTCCATTGTTCTCGGAATTTTGCTTGCGTTTAAAAATGGTTCCGAACTCTTCCATTGTTCTCGGAATTCTGCTGACGTTTAAAAATGGTTCGGAACTCTTCCATTGTTCTCGGAATTAAGCTGACATTTAAAAATGCTTTGGAACTTTCCCATTGTCCTTGGAATTCTGCTGACGTTTATAAATGCTTTGGAACTCTTCCATTGTTTTCGGAATTCTGCTGACGTTTAAAAATGCTTCAGAACACTCCCATTGTTCTCGGAATTCCACTGAAGTTTAAAAATGCTTCGGAACTCTTCCATTGTTCTCGGTATTCTGCTGAAGTTTAAAAATGCTTCGGACCTCTTCCATTGTTCTCGGAATTTTGCTGACATTTAAAAATGCTTCGGAACTCTTCCATTGTTCTCAGAATTCTGCTGGCGTTTAAAAATGGTTTGGAACTCTTCCATTGTTCTCGGAATTCCGCTGATGTTTAAATATGCTTTTGAACTTTTTCATTGCTCTCGGCATTCTGCTGAAGTTTAAAAATGCATCCGAACCCTTCCTTTGTTCTCAGAATTCCGCTGAAGTCTAAAAATGCTTTGGAACTCTTCCATTGTTCTTAGAATTCCGCTGACATTTAAAAATGCTTCGGAACTTTTCCTTTGTTCTCGGAATTCTGCTGACGTTTATTAATGCTTTGGAACTCTTCCATTGTTCTCGGAATTCTGCTGGCATTTAAAAATGCTTCAGAACACTTTCATTGCTCTCGGAATTCCGCTGTAGTGTAAAAATGCTTCGGACCTCTTCCATTTTTCTGGGAATTCCGCTGAAGTTTAAAAATGCTTTTGAACTTTTCCATTGCTCTCGGAATTCTGCTGAAGTTTAAAAATGCATCCGAACCCTTCCATTGTTCTCAGAATTCCGCTGAAGTCTAAAAATGCTTCGGAACTCTTCCATTGTTCTCAGAATTCTGCTGACATTTAAAAATGCTTTGGAACTTTTCCTTTGTTCTCGGAATTCTGCTGACGTTTATTAATGCTTTGGAACTCTTCCATTGTTCTCGGAATTCTGCTGGCGTTTAAAAATGCTTCAGAACACTTTCATTGCTCTCGGAATTCCGCTGTAGTGTAAAAATGCTTCGGAACTCTTCCATTGTTCTCAGAATCCCGCTGACATTTAAAAATGCTTTGGAACTTTTCCTTTGTTCTCGGAATTCTGCTGACGTTTATTAACGCTTTGGAACTCTTCCATTGTTCTCGGAATTCTGCTGGCGTTTAAAAATGCTTCAGAACACTTTCATTGCTCTCGGAATTCCGCTGTAGTGTAAAAATGCTTTGGAACTCTTCCATTTTTCTCGGTATTCCGCTGAAGTGTAAAAATGCTTCGGAACTCTTCCTTTGTTCTCGGAATTCCGCTGATGTTTAAAAATGCTTTGGAACTCTTCCATTGTTCTCAGAATTCTGCTGACGTTTAAAAATGCTTTAGAACACTCCCATTGTTCTCGGAATTCCACTGAAGTTTAAAAATGCTTCGGAACTCTTCCATTGTTCTCGGAATTCTGCTGGCGTTTAAAAATGGTTCCGAACTCTTCCAATGTTCTCGGAATTCTGCTGACATTTAAAAATGGTTCGGAACTCTTCAATAATTCTCAGAATTCTGCTGTAGTTAAAAAATGCTTTGGAACTCTTCCATTGTTCTCGAAATTCTGCTGAAGTTTAAAAATGCTTCCGAACGCATCCAATGTTCTCGGAATTCCGCTGAAGTTTAAAAATGCTTCGGAACTCTTCCATTGTTCTCGGAATTCCGCTGAAGTTTAAAAATGCTTCGGAACTCTTCCATTGTTCTCGGAATTCCGCTGACATTTAAAAATGCTTCGGAACTTTTCCTTTGTTCTCGAAATTATGCTGACATTTATTTATGCTTTGGAACTCTTCCATTGTTCTCGGAAATCTGCTGATGTTTAAAAATGCTTCAGAACACTCCCATTGCTCTCAGAATTCCGCGGAAGTGTAAAAATGCTTCGGAACTCTTCCATTTTTCTCGGTATTCCGCTGAAGTTTAAAAATGCTTCGGACCTCTTCCATTGTTCTCGGAATTTTGCTGATGTTTAAAAATGCTTCGGAACTCTTCCATTGTTCTCGGAATTCTGCTGGCGTTTAAAAATGGTTCCGAACTCTTCCATTGTTCTCGGTATTCTGCTGACGTTTAAAAATGGTTCGGAACTATTCAATTATTCTCAGAATTCTGCTGTAGTTTAAAAATGCCTTGGAACTCTTCCATTGTTCTGGGAATTCCGCTGAAGTTTAGAAATGCTTTTGAACTTTTCCATTGCTATCTGAATTCTGCTGAAGTTTAAAAATGCTTTGGAACTCTTCCATTGTTCTCAGAATTCTGCTGAAGTTTAAAAATGCTTCAGAACTTTTCCATTGTTCTCGGAATTTTGCTTGCGTTTAAAAATGGTTCCGAACTCTTCCATTGTTCTCGGAATTCTGCTGACGTTTAAAAATGGTTCGGAACTCTTTCATTGTTCTCGGAATTAAGCTGACATTTAAAAATGCTTTGGAACTTTCCCATTGTCCTTGGAATTCTGCTGACGGTTATAAATGCTTTGGAACTCTTCCATTGTTCTCGGAATTCTGCTGACGTTTAAAAATGCTTCAGAACACTCCCATTGTTCTCGGAATTCCACTGAAGTTTAAAAATGCTTCGGAACTCTTCCATTGTTCTCGGTATTCTGCTGAAGTTTAAAAATGCTTCGGACCTCTTCCATTGTTCTCGGAATTTTGCTGACATTTAAAAATGCTTCGGAACTCTTCCATTGTTCTCAGAATTCTGCTGGCGTTTAAAAATGGTTTGGAACTCTTCCATTGTTCTCGGAATTCCGCTGATGTTTAAATATGCTTTTGAACTTTTTCATTGCTCTCGGCATTCTGCTGAAGTTTAAAATTGCATCCGAACCCTTCCTTTGTTCTCAGAATTCCGCTGAAGTCTAAAAATGCTTTGGAACTCTTCCATTGTTCTCAGAATTCCGCTGACATTTAAAAATGCTTCGGAACTTTTCCTTTGTTCTCGGAATTCTGCTGACGTTTATTAATGCTTTGGAACTCTTCCATTGTTCTCGGAATTCTGCTGGCATTTAAAAATGCTTCAGAACACTTTCATTGCTCTCGGAATTCCGCTGTAGTGTAAAAATGCTTCGGACCTCTTCCATTTTTCTCGGTATTCCGCTGAAGTTTAAAAATGCTTCAGACCTCTTCCATTGTTCTCGGAATTTTACTGATGTTTATAAATGCTTCGGAACTCTTCCATTGTTCTCGGAATTCTGCTGTCGTTTAAAAATGGTTCCGAACTCTTCCATTGTTCTCAGAATTCTGCTGACGTTTAAAAATGGTTCGGAACTCTTCCCTTGTTCTCGGAATTCCGCTGACATTTAAAAATGCTTCGGAACTTTTCCTTTGTTCTCGGAATTCTGCTGATATTTATAAATGCTTTGGAACTCTTCCATTGTTCTCGGAATTATGCTGACGTTTAAAAATGTTTCAGAACACTCCCATTGTTCTCGGAATTCCACTGAAGTTTAAAAATGCTTCGGAACTCTTCCATTGTTCTCGGTATTCCGCTGAAGTTTAAAAATGCTTTTGAACTTTTCCATTGCTCTCGGAATACTGGTGAAGTTTAAAAATGCTTTGGAACTTTTCCATTGTACTCGGAATTCTGCTGAAGTTTAAAAATGCTTCGGAACTCTTCCATTGTTCTCGGAATTCTGCTGACGTTTAAAAATGCTTCCGAACTCTTCCATTGTTCTCGGAATTCCGCTGAAGTGTAACAATGCTTCGGAACTCTTCCATTTTTCTCGGTATTCCGCTGAAGTTTAAAAATGCTTCGGAACTCTTCCATTGTTCTCGGAATTAAGCTGACATTTAAAAATGCTTTGGAACTTTCCCATTGTTCTCGGAATTCTGCTGACGTTTATAAATGCTTTGGAACTCTTCCATTGTTCTCGGAATTCTGCTGGCGTTTAAAAATGGTTCCGAACTCTTCCATTGTTCTCGGAATTCTGCTGAAAATTAAAAATGGTTCAGAACTCTTCATTAATTCTCAGAATTCTGCTGTAGTTTAAAAATGCTTTGGAACTCTTCCATTGTTCTCGAAATTCTGCTGAAGTTTAAAAATGCTTCCGAACGCTTCCATTGTTCTCGGAATTCCGCTGAAGTTTAAAAATGCTTCGGAACTCTTCCATTGTTCTCGGAATTAAGCTGACATTTAAAAATGCTTTGGAACTTTCCCATTGTTCTCGGAATTCTGCTGACGTTTATAAATGCTTTGGAACTCTTCCATTGTTCTCGGAATTCTGTTGACGTTTAAAAATGCTTCAGAACACTCCCATTGTTCTGGGAATTCCGCTGAAGTGTAAAAATGCTTCGGAACTCTTCCATTTTTCTCGGTATTCTGCTGAAGTTTAAAAATGCTTTGGACCTCTTCCATTGTTCTCGGAATTCTGCTGGCGTTTAAAAATGATTCCGAACTCTTCCATTGTTCTCGGTATTCTGCTGACGTTTAAAAATGGTTCGGAACTCTTCAATTATTCTCAGAATTCTGCTGTAGTTTAAAAATGCTTTGGAACTCTTACATTGTTCTTGGAATTCCGCTGAAGTTTAGAAATGCTTTTGAACTTTTCCATTGCTATCTGAATTCTGCTAAAGTTTAAAAATGCTTTGGAACTCTTCCATTGTTCTCAGAATTCTGCTGAAGTTTAAAAATGCTTCCGAACCCTTCCATTGTTCTCAGAATTCCGCTGAAGTTTAAAAATGCTTCGGAATTCTTCCATTGTTCTCGAAATTCCGCTGACATTTAATAATGCTTCGGAACTTTTCCTTTGTTCTCGGAATTCTGCTGACGTTTATTAATGCTTTGGAACTCTTCCATTGTTCTCAGAATTCAGCTGACGTTTAAAAATGCTTCAGAACACTTTCTTTGCTCTCGAAATTCCGCTGTTGTGTAAAAATGCTTCGGAACTCTTCCATTTTTCTCGGTATTCCGCTGAAGTTTAAAAATGCTTCGGACCTCTTCCATTGTTCTCGGAATTTTACTGATGTTTAAAAATGCTTCGGAACTCTTCCACTGTTCTCGGAATTCTGCTGGCGTTTAAAAATGGTTCCCAACTCTTCCATTGTTCTCGGAATTCTGCTGACGTTTAAAAATGGTTCGGAACTCTTCCATTGTTCTCGGAATTCCGCTGACATTTAAAAATGCTTCAGAACTTTTCCTTTGTTCTCGGAATTCTGCTGATGTTTATAAATGCTTTGGAACTCTTCCATTGTTCTCGGAATTATGCTGACGTTTAAAAATGCTTCAGAACACTCCCATTGTTCTCGGAATTCCACTGAAGTTTAAAAATGCTTCGGAACTCTTCCATTGTTCTCGGTATTCCGCTGAAGTTTAAAAATGCTTTTGAACTTTTCCATTGCTCTCGGAATACTGGTGAAGTTTAAAAATGCTTTGGAACTTTTCCATTGTACTCGGAATTCTGCTGAAGTTTAAAATTGCTTCGGAACTCTACCACTGTTCTCGGAATTCTGCTGACGTTTAAAAATGCTTCCGAACTCTTCCATTGTTCTCGGAATTCTGCTGACATTTATAAATGCTTCAGAACACTCCCATTGTTCTCGGAATTCCGCTGAAGTTTAAAAATGCATCGGACCTCTTCCATTGTTCTCGGAATTTTGCTGATGTATAAAAATGCTTCAGAACTCTTCCATTGTTCTCGGAATTCCGCTGACATTTAAAAATGCTTCGGAGCTTTTCCAATGTTCTCGGAATTCTGCTGACGTTTATAAATGCTTTGGCACTCTTCCATTGTTCTCAGAATTCTGCTGACGTTTAAAAATGCTTTAGAACACTCCCATTGTTCTCGGAATTCCACTGAAGTTTAAAAATGCTTCGGAGCTCTTCCATTGTTCTCGGAATTAAGCTGACATTTAAAAATGCTTTGGAACTTTCCCATTGTCATTGGAATTCTGCTGACGTTTATAAATGCTTTGGAACTCTTTCATTGTTCTCAGAATTCTGCTGACGTTTAAAAATGCTTCGGAACTCTTCTATTGTTCTTAGAATTCTGCTGGCGTTTAAAAATGGTTTGGAACTCTTCCATTGTTCTCGGATTTCCGCTGAAGTTTAAAAATGCTTTTGAACTTTTCCATTGCTCTCGGAATTCTGCTGAAGTTTAAAAATGCATCCGAACTCTTCCATTGTTCTCAGAATTCCGCTGAAGTCTAAAAATGCTTCGGAACTCTTCCATTGTTCTCAGAATTCCGCTGACATTTAAAAATGCTTCGGAACTTTTCCTTTGTTCTCGGAATTCTGCTGACGTTTATTAATGCTTTGGAACTCTTCCATTGTTCTCGGAATTCTGCTGACGTTTAAAAATGCTTTAGAACACTCCCATTGTTCTCGGAATTCCACTGAAGTTTAAAAATGCATCCGAACTCTTCCATTGTTCTCGGAATTCTGCTGGCGTTTAAAAATGCTTCCGAACTCTTCCAATGTTCTTGGAATTCCGCTGAAGTTTAGAAATGCTTTTGAACTTTTCCACTGCAATCTGAATTCTGCTGAAGTTTAAAAATGCTTTGGAACTCTTCCATTGTTCTCAGAATTCTGCTGAAGTTTAAAAATGCTTCCGAACCCTTCCATTGTTCTCAGAATTCCGCTGAAGTTTAAAAATGCTTCGGAACACTTCCATTGTTCTCGAAATTCCGCTGACATTTAATAATGCTTCGGAACTTTTCCTTTGTTCTCAGAATTCTGCTGATGTTTATTAATGCTTTGGAACTCTTCCATTGTTCTCGGAATTCTGCTGACGTTTAAAAATGCTTCAGAATACTCCCATTGCTCTCGGAATTCCGCTGTAGTGTAAAAATGATTCGGAACTCTTCCATTTTTCTCGGTATTCCGCTGAAGTTAAAAAATGCTTCGGACCTCTTCCATTGTTCTCGGAATTTTACTGATGTTTAAAAATGGTTCCGAACTCTTTCATTTTTCTCGAAATTCTGCTGACATTTAAAAATGGTTCGGAACTCTTCCATTGTTCTCGGAATTCCGCTGACATTTAAAAATGCTTCGGAACTTTTCCATTGTTCTCGGAATTCTGCTGACGTTTATAAATGCTTTGGAACTCTTCCATTGTTCTCGGAATTCTGCTGACGGTTAAAAATACTTCAGAACAATCCCATTGTTCTCGGAATTCCACTGAAGTTTAAAAATGCTTCGGAACTCTTCCATTGTTCTTGGTATTCCGCTGAAGTTTAAAAATGCTTTTGAACTTTTCCATTGCTCTCGGAATTCTGGTGAAGTTTAAAAATGCTTTGGAACTTTTCTATTGTACTCGGAATTCTGCTGAAATTTAAAAATGCTTCGGAACTCTTCCATTGTTCTCGGAATTCTGCAGACATTTAAAAATGATTCCGAACTCTTCCATTGTTCTCGGAATTCTGCTGGCGTTTAAAAATGATTCCGAACTCTTCCATTGTTCTTGGAATTCTGCAGACATTTAAAAATGGTTCAGAACTCTTCAATAATTCTCAGAATTCTGCTGTAGTTTAAAAATGCTTTGGAACTCTTCCATTGTTCTCGGAATTCTGCTGAAGTTTAAAAATGCTTCCAAACTCGTCCATTGTTCTCGGAATTCTGCTGAAGTTTAAAAATGCTTCAGAACACTCCCATTGTTCTCGGAATTAAGCTGATGTTTAAAAATGCTTTGGAACTTTCCCATTGTTCTCGGAATTTTGCTGGCATTTAAAAATGGTTCTGAACTCTTCCATTGTTCTCGGAATTCTGCTGACGTTTAAAAATTGTTCGGAACTTTTCCATTGTTCTCGGAATTAAGCTGACATTTAAAAATGCTTTGGAACTTTCCCATTGTCCTTGGAATTCTGCTGACGTTTATAAATGCTTTGGAACTCTTCCATTGTTCTCGGAATTCTGCTGACGTTTAAAAATGCTTCAGAACACTCCCATTGTTCTCGGAATTCCGCTGATGTTTAAAAATGCTTTGGAACTCTTCCATTGTTCTCAGAATTCTGCTGATGTTTAAAAATGCTTTAGAACACTCCCATTGTTCTCGGAATTCCACTGAAGTTTAAAAATGCTTCGGAACTCTTCCATTGTTCTCGGAATTCTGCTGACATTTAAAAATGGTTCGGAACTCTTCAATAATTCTCAGAATTCTGCTGTAGTTAAAAAATGCTGTGGAACTATTCCATTGTTCTCGAAATTCTGCTGAAGTTTAAAAATGCTTCCGAACGCATCCATTGTTCTCGGAATTCCGTTGAAGTTTAAAAATGCTTCGGAACTCTTCCATTGTTCTCGGAATTCCACTGACATTTAAAAATGCTTCGGAACTTTTCCTTTGTTCTCGAAATTCTGCTGACATTTATTTATGCTTTGGAACTCTTCCATTGTTCTCGGAAATCTGCTGACTTTTAAAAATGCTTCAGAACACTCCCATTGCTCTCAGAATTCCGCTGAAGTGTAAAAATGGTTCGGAACTCTTCCATTTTTCTCGGTATTCCGCTGAAGTTTAAAAATGCTTCGGACCTCTTCCATTGTTCTTGGAATTTTGCTGATGTATAAAAATGCTTCAGAACTCTTCTATTGTTCTCGGAATTCCGCTGACATTTAACAAAGCTTTGGAGCTTTTCCATTGTTCTCGGAATTCTGCTGGCGTTTAAAAATGGTTCCGAACTCTTCCATTGTTCTCGGTATTCTGCTGGCGTTTAAAAATGGTTCCGAACTCTTCCATTGTTCTCGGTATTCTGCTGATGTTTAAAAATGGTTCGGAACTATTCAGTTATTCTCAGAATTCTGCTGTTGTTTAAAAATGCCTTGGAACTCTTCCATTGTTCTGGGAATTCCGCTGAAGTTTAGAAATGCTTTTGAACTTTTCCATTGCTATCTGAATTCTGCTGAAGTTTAAAAATGCTTTGGAACTCTTCCATTGTTCTCAGAATTCTGCTGAAGTTTAAAAATGCTTCGGAACTTTTCCATTGTTCTCGGAATTTTGCTTGCGTTTAAAGAGGGTTCCGAACTCTTCCATTGTTCTCGGAATTCTGCTGACGGTTAAAAATACTTCAGAACAATCCCATCGTTCTCGGAATTCCACTGAAGTTTAAAAATGCTTCGGAACTCTTCCATTGTTCTTGATATTCCGCTGAAGTTTAAAAATGCTTTTGAACTTTTCCATTGCTCTCGGAATTCTGGTGAAGTTTAAAAATTCTTTGGAACTTTTCTATTGTACTCGGAATTCTGCTGAAATTTAAAAATGCTTCGGAACTCTTCCAATGTTCTCGGAATTCTGCTGACATTTAAAAATGATTCCGAACTCTTCCATTGTTCTCGGAATTCCGCTGAAGTTTAAAAATGCTTCGGAACTCTTCCATTGTTCTCGGAATTCTGCTGGCGTTTAAAAATGTTTCCGAACTCTTCCATTGTTCTCGGAATTCTGCAGACATTTAAAAATGGTTCAGAACTCTTCAATAATTCTCAGAATTCTGCTGTAGTTTAAAAATGCTTTGGAACTCTTCCATTGTTCTCGGAATTCTGCTGAGGTTTAAAAATGCTTCCAAACTCGTCCATTGTTCTCGGAATTCCGCTGAAGATTAAAAATGCTTCGGAACTCTCCCATTGTTCTCGGAATTAAGCTGACATTTAAAAATGCTTTGGAACTTTTCCACTGCTCTCGGAATTCTGGTGAAATTTAAAAATGCTTTGGAACTTTTCCATTGAACTCAGAATTTTGCTGAAGTTTAAAAATGCTTCGGAACTTTTCCATTGTTCTCGGAATTTTGATGGCGTTTAAAAATGGTTCCGAACTCTTCCATTGTTCTCGGAATTCTGCTGACGTTTAAAAATTGTTCGGAACTCTTCCATTGTTCTCGGAATTCCACTGACATTTAAAAATGCTTCGGAACTTTTCCTTTGTTCTCGAAATTCTGCTGACATTTATCTATGCTTTGGAACTCTTCCATTGTTCTCGGAAATCTGCTGACTTTTAAAAATGCTTCAGAACACTCCCATTGCTCTCAGAATTCCGCTGAAGTGTAAAAATGGTTCGGAACTCTTCCATTTTTCTCGGTATTCCGCTGAAGTTTAAAAATGCTTCGGACCTCTTCCATTGTTCTCGGAATTTTGCTGATGTATAAAAATGCTTCAGAACTCTTCTATTGTTCTCGGAATTCCGCTGACATTTAACAAAGCTTTGGAGCTTTTCCATTGTTCTCGGAATTCTGCTGGCGTTTAAAAATGGTTCCGAACTCTTCCATTGTTCTCGGTATTCTGCTGGCGTTTAAAAATGGTTCCGAACTCTTCCATTGTTCTCGGTATTCTGCTGATGTTTAAAAATGGTTCGGAACTATTCAGTTATTCTCAGAATTCTGCTGTTGTTTAAAAATGCCTTGGAACTCTTCCATTGTTCTGGGAATTCCGCTGAAGTTTAGAAATGCTTTTGAACTTTTCCATTGCTATCTGAATTCTGCTGAAGTTTAAAAATGCTTTGGAACTCTTCCATTGTTCTCAGAATTCTGCTGAAGTTTAAAAATGCTTCGGAACTTTTCCATTGTTCTCGGAATTTTGCTTGCGTTTAAAGAGGGTTCCGAACTCTTCCATTGTTCTCGGAATTCTGCTGACGGTTAAAAATACTTCAGAACAATCCCATCGTTCTCGGAATTCCACTGAAGTTTAAAAATGCTTCGGAACTCTTCCATTGTTCTTGGTATTCCGCTGAAGTTTAAAAATGCTTTTGAACTTTTCCATTGCTCTCGGAATTCTGGTGAAGTATAAAAATTCTTTGGAACTTTTCTATTGTACTCGGAATTCTGTTGAAATTTAAAAATGCTTCGGAACTCTTCCAATGTTCTCGGAATTCTGCTGACATTTAAAAATGATTCCGAACTCTTCCATTGTTCTCGGAATTCCGCTGAAGTTTAAAAATGCTTCGGAACTCTTCCATTGTTCTCGGAATTCTGCTGGCGTTTAAAAATGTTTCCGAACTCTTCCATTGTTCTCGGAATTCTGCAGACATTTAAAAATGGTTCAGAACTCTTCAATAATTCTCAGAATTCTGCTGTAGTTTAAAAATGCTTTGGAACTCTTCCATTGTTCTCGGAATTCTGCTGAGGTTTAAAAATGCTTCCAAACTCGTCCATTGTTCTCGGAATTCCGCTGAAGATTAAAAATGCTTCGGAACTCTCCCATTGTTCTCGGAATTAAGCTGACATTTAAAAATGCTTTGGAACTTTTCCACTGCTCTCGGAATTCTGGTGAAATTTAAAAATGCTTTGGAACTTTTCCATTGTACTCAGAATTTTGCTGAAGTTTAAAAATGCTTCGGAACTTTTCCATTGTTCTCGGAATTTTGATGGCGTTTAAAAATGGTTCCGAACTCTTCCATTGTTCTCGGAATTCTGCTGACGTTTAAAAATTGTTCGGAACTTTTCCATTGTTCTCGGAATTAAGCTGACATTTAAAAATGCTTTGGAACTTTCCCATTGTCCTTGGAATTCTGCTGACGTTTAAAAATGCTTCAGAACACTCCCATTGTTCTCGGAATTCCGCTGAAGTTTAAAAATGCTTCGGAACTCTTCCATTGTTCTCGGTATTCTGCTGAAGTTTAAAAATGCTTCGGACCTCTTCCATTGTTCTCGGAATCTTGCTGACATTTAAAAATGCTTCGGAACTCTTCCATTGTTCTCAGAATTCTGCTGGCGTTTAAAAATGGTTTGGAACTCTTCCATTGTTCTCGGAATTCCGCTGAAGTTTAAATATGCTTTTGAACTTTTTCATTGCTCTCGGAATTCTGCTGAAGTTTAAAAATGCATCCGAACCCTTCCTTTGTTCTCAGAATTCCGCTGAAGTCTAAAAATGCTTCGGAACTCTTCCATTGTTCTCAGATTTCCGCTGACATTTAAAAATGCTTCGGAACTTTTCCTTTGTTCTCGGAATTCTGCTGACGTTTATTAATGCTTTGGAACTCTTCCATTGTTCTCGGAATTCTGCTGGCATTTAAAAATGCTTCAGAACACTTTCATTGCTCTCGGAATTCCGCTGTAGTGTAAAAATGCTTCGGGCCTCTTCCATTTTTCTCGGTATTCCGCTGAAGTTTAAAAATGCTTCGGACCTCTTCCATTGTTCTCGGAATTTTACTGATGTTTATAAATGCTTCGGAACTCTTCCATTGTTCTCGGAATTCTGCTGTCGTTTAAAAATGGTTCCGAACTCTTCCATTGTTCTCGGAATTCTGCTGACGTTTAAAAATGGTTCGGAACTCTTCCATTGTTCTCGGAATTCCGCTGATGTTTATTAATGCTTTGGAACTCTTCCATTGTTCTCGGAATTCTGCTGACGGTTAAAAATACTTCAGAACAATCCCATTGTTCTGAGAATTCCACTGAAGTTTAAAAATGCTTCGGAACTCTTCCATTGTTCTTGGTATTCCGCTGAAGTTTAAAAATGCTTTTGAACTTTTCCATTGCTCTCGGAATTCTGGTGAAGTTTAAAAATGCTTTGGAACTTTTCTATTGTACTCGGAATTCTGCTGAAATTTAAAAATGCTTCGGAACTCTTCCATTGTTCTCAGAATTCTGCTGACATTTAAAAATGATTCCGAACTCTTCCATTGTTCTCGGAATTCCGCTGAAGTTTAAAAATGCTTCGGAACTCTTCCATTGTTCTCGGAATTCTGCTGGCGTTTAAAAATGGTTCCGAACTCTTCCATTGTTCTCGGAATTCTGCAGACATTTAAAAATGGTTCAGAACTCTTCAATAATTCTCAGAATTCTGCTGTAGTTTAAAAATGCTTTGGAACTCTTCCATTGTTCTCGGAATTCTGCTGAAGTTTAAAAATGCTTCCAAACTCGTCCATTGTTCTCGGAATTCCGCTGAAGTTTAAAAATGCTTCGGAACTCTCCCATTGTTCTCGGAATTAAGCTGACATTTAAAAATGCTTTGGAACTTTTCCACTGCTCTCGGAATTCTGGTGAAGTTTAAAAATGCTTTGGAACTTTTCCATTTTACTCAGAATTTTGCTGAAGATTAAAAATGCTTCGGAACTTTTCCATTGTTCTCGGAATTTTGCTGGCGTTTAAAAATGGTTCCGAACTCTTCCATTGTTCTCGGAATTCTGCTGACGTTTAAAAATTGTTCGGAACTTTTCCATTGTTCTCGGAATTAAGCTGAAATTTAAAAATGCTTTGGAACTTTCCCATTGTCCTTGGAATTCTGCTGACGTTTATAAATGCTTTGGAACTCTTCCATTGTTCTCGGAATTCTGCTGACGTTTAAAAATGCTTCAGAACACTCCCATTGTTCTCGGAATTCCGCTGAAGTTTAAAAATGCTTCGGAACTCTTCCATTGTTCTCGGTATTCTGCTGAAGTTTAAAAATGCTTCGGACCTCTTCCATTGTTCTCGGAATTTTGCTGACATTTAAAAATGCTTCGGAACTCTTCCATTGTTCTCAGAATTCTGCTGGCGTTTAAAAATGGTTTTGAACTCTTCCATTGTTCTCGGAATTCCGCTGAAGTTTAAAAATGCTTTTGAACTTTTCCATTGCTCTCGGAATTCTGCTGAAGTTTAAAAATGCATCCGAACCCTTCCATTGTTCTCAGAATTCCGCTGAAGTCTAAAAATGCTTCGGAACTCTTCCATTGTTCTCAGAATTCTGCTGACATTTAAAAATGCTTTGGAACTTTTCCTTTGTTCTCGGAATTCTGCTGACGTTTATTAATGCTTTGGAACTCTTCCATTGTTCTCGGAATTCTGCTGGCGTTTAAAAATGCTTCAGAACACTTTCATTGCTCTCGGAATTCCGCTGTAGTGTAAAAATGCTTCGGAACTCTTCCATTGTTCTCAGAATCCCGCTGACATTTAAAAATGCTTCGGAACTTTTCCTTTGTTCTCGGAATTCTGCTGACGTTTATTAACGCTTTGGAACTCTTCCATTGTTCTCGGAATTCTGCTGGCGTTTAAAAATGCTTCAGAACACTTTCATTGCTCTCGGAATTCCGCTGTAGTGTAAAAATGCTTTGGAACTCTTCCATTTTTCTCGGTATTCCGCTGAAGTGTAAAAATGCTTCGGAACTCTTCCATTGTTCTCGGAATTCCGCTGATGTTTAAAAATGCTTTGGAACTCTTCCATTGTTCTCAGAATTCTGCTGACGTTTAAAAATGCTTTAGAACACTCCCATTGTTCTCGGAATTCCACTGAAGTTTAAAAATGCTTCGGAACTCTTCCATTGTTCTCGGAATTCTGCTGGCGTTTAAAAATGGTTCCGAACTCTTCCAATGTTCTCGGAATTCTGCTGACATTTAAAAATGGTTCGGAGCTCTTCAATAATTCTCAGAATTCTGCTGTAGTTAAAAAATGCTTTGGAACTCTTCCATTGTTCTCGAAATTCTGCTGAAGTTTAAAAATGCTTCCGAACGCATCCATTGTTCTCGGAATTCCGCTGAAGTTTAAAAATGCTTCGGAACTCTTCCATTGTTCTCGGAATTCCGCTGACATTTAAAAATGCTTCGGAACTTTTCCTTTGTTCTCGAATTTATGCTGACATTTATTTATGCTTTGGAACTCTTCCATTGTTCTCGGAAATCTGCTGATGTTTAAAAATGCTTCAGAACACTCCCATTGCTCTCAGAATTCCGCGGAAGTGTAAAAATGCTTCGGAACTCTTCCATTTTTCTCGGTATTCCGCTGAAGTTTAAAAATGCTTCGGACCTCTTCCATTGTTCTCGGAATTTTGCTGATGTTTAAAAATGCTTCGGAACTCTTCCATTGTTCTCGGAATTCTGCTGGCGTTTAAAAATGGTTCCGAACTCTTCCATTGTTCTCGGTATTCTGCTGACGTTTAAAAATGGTTCGGAACTATTCAATTATTCTCAGAATTCTGCTGTAGTTTAAAAATGCCTTGGAACTCTTCCATTGTTCTGGGAATTCCGCTGAAGTTTAGAAATGCTTTTGAACTTTTCCATTGCTATCTGAATTCTGCTGAAGTTTAAAAATGCTTTGGAACTCTTCCATTGTTCTCAGAATTCTGCTGAAGTTTAAAAATGCTTCAGAACTTTTCCATTGTTCTCGGAATTTTGCTTGCGTTTAAAAATGGTTCCGAACTCTTCCATTGTTCTCGGAATTCTGCTGACGTTTAAAAATGGTTCGGAACTCTTCCATTGTTCTCGGAATTAAGCTGACATTTAAAAATGCTTTGGAACTTTCCCATTGTCCTTGGAATTCTGCTGACGTTTATAAATGCTTTGGAACTCTTCCATTGTTCTCGGAATTCTGCTGACGTTTAAAAATGCTTCAGAACACTCCCATTGTTCTCGGAATTCCGCTGAAGTTTAAAAATGCTTCGGAACTCTTCCATTGTTCTCGGTATTCTGCTGAAGTTTAAAAATGCTTCGGACCTCTTCCATTGTTCTCGGAATTTTGCTGACATTTAAAAATGCTTCGGAACTCTTCCATTGTTCTCAGAATTCTGCTGGCGTTTAAAAATGGTTTTGAACTCTTCCATTGTTCTCGGAATTCCGCTGAAGTTTAAAAATGCTTTTGAACTTTTCCATTGCTCTCGGAATTCTGCTGACATTTAAAAATGCATCCGAACCCTTCCATTGTTCTCAGAATTCCGCTGAAGTCTAAAAATGCTTCGGAACTCTTCCATTGTTCTCAGAATTCTGCTGACATTTAAAAATGCTTTGGAACTTTTCCTTTGTTCTCGGAATTCTGCTGACGTTTATTAATGCTTTGGAACTCTTCCATTGTTCTCGGAATTCTGCTGGCGTTTAAAAATGCTTCAGAACACTTTCATTGCTCTCGGAATTCCGCTGTAGTGTAAAAATGCTTCGGAACTCTTCCATTGTTCTCAGAATCCCGCTGACATTTAAAAATGCTTCGGAACTTTTCCTTTGTTCTCGGAATTCTGCTGACGTTTATTAACGCTTTGGAACTCTTCCATTGTTCTCGGAATTCTGCTGGCGTTTAAAAATGCTTCAGAACACTTTCATTGCTCTCGGAATTCCGCTGTAGTGTAAAAATGCTTTGGAACTCTTCCATTTTTCTCGGTATTCCGCTGAAGTGTAAAAATGCTTCGGAACTCTTCCATTGTTCTCGGAATTCCGCTGATGTTTAAAAATGCTTTGGAACTCTTCCATTGTTCTCAGAATTCTGCTGACGTTTAAAAATGCTTTAGAACACTCCCATTGTTCTCGGAATTCCACTGAAGTTTAAAAATGCTTCGGAACTCTTCCATTGTTCTCGGAATTCTGCTGGCGTTTAAAAATGGTTCCGAACTCTTCCAATGTTCTCGGAATTCTGCTGACATTTAAAAATGGTTCGGAACTCTTCAATAATTCTCAGAATTCTGCTGTAGTTAAAAAATGCTTTGGAACTCTTCCATTGTTCTCGAAATTCTGCTGAAGTTTAAAAATGCTTCCGAACGCATCCATTGTTCTCGGAATTCCGCTGAAGTTTAAAAATGCTTCGGAACTCTTCCATTGTTCTCGGAATTCCGCTGACATTTAAAAATGCTTCGGAACTTTTCCTTTGTTCTCGAATTTATGCTGACATTTATTTATGCTTTGGAACTCTTCCATTGTTCTCGGAAATCTGCTGATGTTTAAAAATGCTTCAGAACACTCCCATTGCTCTCAGAATTCCGCGGAAGTGTAAAAATGCTTCGGAACTCTTCCATTTTTCTCGGTATTCCGCTGAAGTTTAAAAATGCTTCGGACCTCTTCCATTGTTCTCGGAATTTTGCTGATGTTTAAAAATGCTTCGGAACTCTTCCATTGTTCTCGGAATTCTGCTGAAGTTTAAAAATGCTTCAGAACACTCCCATTGTTCTCGGAATTCCACTGAAGTTTAAAAATGCTTCGGAACTCTTCCATTGTTCTCGGTATTCTGCTGAAGTTTAAAAATGCTTCGGACCTCTTCCATTGTTCTCGGAATTTTGCTGACATTTAAAAATGCTTCGGAACTCTTCCATTGTTCTCAGAATTCTGCTGGCGTTTAAAAATGGTTTGGAACTCTTCCATTGTTCTCGGAATTCCGCTGATGTTTAAATATGCTTTTGAACTTTTTCATTGCTCTCGGCATTCTGCTGAAGTTTAAAAATGCATCCGAACCCTTCCTTTGTTCTCAGAATTCCGCTGAAGTCTAAAAATGCTTTGGAACTCTTCCATTGTTCTCAGAATTCCGCTGACATTTAAAAATGCTTCGGAACTTTTCCTTTGTTCTCGGAATTCTGCTGACGTTTATTAATGCTTTGGAACTCTTCCATTGTTCTCGGAATTCTGCTGGCATTTAAAAATGCTTCAGAACACTTTCATTGCTCTCGGAATTCCGCTGTAGTGTAAAAATGCTTCGGACCTCTTCCATTTTTCTCGGAATTCCGCTGAAGTTTAAAAATGCTTTTGAACTTTTCCATTGCTCTGGGAATTCTGCTGAAGTTTAAAAATGCATCCGAACCCTTCCATTGTTCTCAGAATTCCGCTGAAGTCTAAAAATGCTTCGGAACTCTTCCATTGTTCTCAGAATTCTGCTGACATTTAAAAATGCTTTGGAACTTTTCCTTTGTTCTCGGAATTCTGCTGACGTTTATTAATGCTTTGGAACTCTTCCATTGTTCTCGGAATTCTGCTGGCGTTTAAAAATGCTTCAGAACACTTTCATTGCTCTCGGAATTCCGCTGTAGTGTAAAAATGCTTCGGAACTCTTCCATTGTTCTCAGAATCCCGCTGACATTTAAAAATGCTTCGGAACTTTTCCTTTGTTCTCGGAATTCTGCTGACGTTTATTAACGCTTTGGAACTCTTCCATTGTTCTCGGAATTCTGCTGACGTTTAAAAATTGTTCGGAACTTTTCCATTGTTCTCGGAATTAAGCTGAAATTTAAAAATGCTTTGGAACTTTCCCATTGTCCTTGGAATTCTGCTGACGTTTATAAATGCTTTGGAACTCTTCCATTGTTCTCGGAATTCTGCTGACGTTTAAAAATGCTTCAGAACACTCCCATTGTTCTCGGAATTCCGCTGAAGTTTAAAAATGCTTCGGAACTCTTCCATTGTTCTCGGTATTCTGCTGAAGTTTAAAAATGCTTCGGACCTCTTCCATTGTTCTCGGAATTTTGCTGACATTTAAAAATGCTTCGGAACTCTTCCATTGTTCTCAGAATTCTGCTGGCGTTTAAAAATGGTTTTGAACTCTTCCATTGTTCTCGGAATTCCGCTGAAGTTTAAAAATGCTTTTGAACTTTTCCATTGCTCTCGGAATTCTGCTGAAGTTTAAAAATGCATCCGAACCCTTCCATTGTTCTCAGAATTCCGCTGAAGTCTAAAAATGCTTCGGAACTCTTCCATTGTTCTCAGAATTCTGCTGACATTTAAAAATGCTTTGGAACTTTTCCTTTGTTCTCGGAATTCTGCTGACGTTTATTAATGCTTTGGAACTCTTCCATTGTTCTCGGAATTCTGCTGGCGTTTAAAAATGCTTCAGAACACTTTCATTGCTCTCGGAATTCCGCTGTAGTGTAAAAATGCTTCGGAACTCTTCCATTGTTCTCAGAATCCCGCTGACATTTAAAAATGCTTCGGAACTTTTCCTTTGTTCTCGGAATTCTGCTGACGTTTATTAACGCTTTGGAACTCTTCCATTGTTCTCGGAATTCTGCTGGCGTTTAAAAATGCTTCAGAACACTTTCATTGCTCTCGGAATTCCGCTGTAGTGTAAAAATGCTTTGGAACTCTTCCATTTTTCTCGGTATTCCGCTGAAGTGTAAAAATGCTTCGGAACTCTTCCATTGTTCTCGGAATTCCGCTGATGTTTAAAAATGCTTTGGAACTCTTCCATTGTTCTCAGAATTCTGCTGACGTTTAAAAATGCTTTAGAACACTCCCATTGTTCTCGGAATTCCACTGAAGTTTAAAAATGCTTCGGAACTCTTCCATTGTTCTCGGAATTCTGCTGGCGTTTAAAAATGGTTCCGAACTCTTCCAATGTTCTCGGAATTCTGCTGACATTTAAAAATGGTTCGGAGCTCTTCAATAATTCTCAGAATTCTGCTGTAGTTAAAAAATGCTTTGGAACTCTTCCATTGTTCTCGAAATTCTGCTGAAGTTTAAAAATGCTTCCGAACGCATCCATTGTTCTCGGAATTCCGCTGAAGTTTAAAAATGCTTCGGAACTCTTCCATTGTTCTCGGAATTCCGCTGACATTTAAAAATGCTTCGGAACTTTTCCTTTGTTCTCGAATTTATGCTGACATTTATTTATGCTTTGGAACTCTTCCATTGTTCTCGGAAATCTGCTGATGTTTAAAAATGCTTCAGAACACTCCCATTGCTCTCAGAATTCCGCGGAAGTGTAAAAATGCTTCGGAACTCTTCCATTTTTCTCGGTATTCCGCTGAAGTTTAAAAATGCTTCGGACCTCTTCCATTGTTCTCGGAATTTTGCTGATGTTTAAAAATGCTTCGGAACTCTTCCATTGTTCTCGGAATTCTGCTGGCGTTTAAAAATGGTTCCGAACTCTTCCATTGTTCTCGGTATTCTGCTGACGTTTAAAAATGGTTCGGAACTATTCAATTATTCTCAGAATTCTGCTGTAGTTTAAAAATGCCTTGGAACTCTTCCATTGTTCTGGGAATTCCGCTGAAGTTTAGAAATGCTTTTGAACTTTTCCATTGCTATCTGAATTCTGCTGAAGTTTAAAAATGCTTTGGAACTCTTCCATTGTTCTCAGAATTCTGCTGAAGTTTAAAAATGCTTCAGAACTTTTCCATTGTTCTCGGAATTTTGCTTGCGTTTAAAAATGGTTCCGAACTCTTCCATTGTTCTCGGAATTCTGCTGACGTTTAAAAATGGTTCGGAACTCTTCCATTGTTCTCGGAATTAAGCTGACATTTAAAAATGCTTTGGAACTTTCCCATTGTCCTTGGAATTCTGCTGACGTTTATAAATGCTTTGGAACTCTTCCATTGTTCTCGGAATTCTGCTGACGTTTAAAAATGCTTCAGAACACTCCCATTGTTCTCGGAATTCCGCTGAAGTTTAAAAATGCTTCGGAACTCTTCCATTGTTCTCGGTATTCTGCTGAAGTTTAAAAATGCTTCGGACCTCTTCCATTGTTCTCGGAATTTTGCTGACATTTAAAAATGCTTCGGAACTCTTCCATTGTTCTCAGAATTCTGCTGGCGTTTAAAAATGGTTTTGAACTCTTCCATTGTTCTCGGAATTCCGCTGAAGTTTAAAAATGCTTTTGAACTTTTCCATTGCTCTCGGAATTCTGCTGACATTTAAAAATGCATCCGAACCCTTCCATTGTTCTCAGAATTCCGCTGAAGTCTAAAAATGCTTCGGAACTCTTCCATTGTTCTCAGAATTCTGCTGACATTTAAAAATGCTTTGGAACTTTTCCTTTGTTCTCGGAATTCTGCTGACGTTTATTAATGCTTTGGAACTCTTCCATTGTTCTCGGAATTCTGCTGGCGTTTAAAAATGCTTCAGAACACTTTCATTGCTCTCGGAATTCCGCTGTAGTGTAAAAATGCTTCGGAACTCTTCCATTGTTCTCAGAATCCCGCTGACATTTAAAAATGCTTCGGAACTTTTCCTTTGTTCTCGGAATTCTGCTGACGTTTATTAACGCTTTGGAACTCTTCCATTGTTCTCGGAATTCTGCTGGCGTTTAAAAATGCTTCAGAACACTTTCATTGCTCTCGGAATTCCGCTGTAGTGTAAAAATGCTTTGGAACTCTTCCATTTTTCTCGGTATTCCGCTGAAGTGTAAAAATGCTTCGGAACTCTTCCATTGTTCTCGGAATTCCGCTGATGTTTAAAAATGCTTTGGAACTCTTCCATTGTTCTCAGAATTCTGCTGACGTTTAAAAATGCTTTAGAACACTCCCATTGTTCTCGGAATTCCACTGAAGTTTAAAAATGCTTCGGAACTCTTCCATTGTTCTCGGAATTCTGCTGGCGTTTAAAAATGGTTCCGAACTCTTCCAATGTTCTCGGAATTCTGCTGACATTTAAAAATGGTTCGGAACTCTTCAATAATTCTCAGAATTCTGCTGTAGTTAAAAAATGCTTTGGAACTCTTCCATTGTTCTCGAAATTCTGCTGAAGTTTAAAAATGCTTCCGAACGCATCCATTGTTCTCGGAATTCCGCTGAAGTTTAAAAATGCTTCGGAACTCTTCCATTGTTCTCGGAATTCCGCTGACATTTAAAAATGCTTCGGAACTTTTCCTTTGTTCTCGAATTTATGCTGACATTTATTTATGCTTTGGAACTCTTCCATTGTTCTCGGAAATCTGCTGATGTTTAAAAATGCTTCAGAACACTCCCATTGCTCTCAGAATTCCGCGGAAGTGTAAAAATGCTTCGGAACTCTTCCATTTTTCTCGGTATTCCGCTGAAGTTTAAAAATGCTTCGGACCTCTTCCATTGTTCTCGGAATTTTGCTGATGTTTAAAAATGCTTCGGAACTCTTCCATTGTTCTCGGAATTCTGCTGGCGTTTAAAAATGGTTCCGAACTCTTCCATTGTTCTCGGTATTCTGCTGACGTTTAAAAATGGTTCGGAACTATTCAATTATTCTCAGAATTCTGCTGTAGTTTAAAAATGCCTTGGAACTCTTCCATTGTTCTGGGAATTCCGCTGAAGTTTAGAAATGCTTTTGAACTTTTCCATTGCTATCTGAATTCTGCTGAAGTTTAAAAATGCTTTGGAACTCTTCCATTGTTCTCAGAATTCTGCTGAAGTTTAAAAATGCTTCAGAACTTTTCCATTGTTCTCGGAATTTTGCTTGCGTTTAAAAATGGTTCCGAACTCTTCCATTGTTCTCGGAATTCTGCTGACGTTTAAAAATGGTTCGGAACTCTTCCATTGTTCTCGGAATTAAGCTGACATTTAAAAATGCTTTGGAACTTTCCCATTGTCCTTGGAATTCTGCTGACGTTTATAAATGCTTTGGAACTCTTCCATTGTTCTCGGAATTCTGCTGACGTTTAAAAATGCTTCAGAACACTCCCATTGTTCTCGGAATTCCACTGAAGTTTAAAAATGCTTCGGAACTCTTCCATTGTTCTCGGTATTCTGCTGAAGTTTAAAAATGCTTCGGACCTCTTCCATTGTTCTCGGAATTTTGCTGACATTTAAAAATGCTTCGGAACTCTTCCATTGTTCTCAGAATTCTGCTGGCGTTTAAAAATGGTTTGGAACTCTTCCATTGTTCTCGGAATTCCGCTGATGTTTAAATATGCTTTTGAACTTTTTCATTGCTCTCGGCATTCTGCTGAAGTTTAAAAATGCATCCGAACCCTTCCTTTGTTCTCAGAATTCCGCTGAAGTCTAAAAATGCTTTGGAACTCTTCCATTGTTCTCAGAATTCCGCTGACATTTAAAAATGCTTCGGAACTTTTCCTTTGTTCTCGGAATTCTGCTGACGTTTATTAATGCTTTGGAACTCTTCCATTGTTCTCGGAATTCTGCTGGCATTTAAAAATGCTTCAGAACACTTTCATTGCTCTCGGAATTCCGCTGTAGTGTAAAAATGCTTCGGACCTCTTCCATTTTTCTCGGAATTCCGCTGAAGTTTAAAAATGCTTTTGAACTTTTCCATTGCTCTGGGAATTCTGCTGAAGTTTAAAAATGCATCCGAACCCTTCCATTGTTCTCAGAATTCCGCTGAAGTCTAAAAATGCTTCGGAACTCTTCCATTGTTCTCAGAATTCTGCTGACATTTAAAAATGCTTTGGAACTTTTCCTTTGTTCTCGGAATTCTGCTGACGTTTATTAATGCTTTGGAACTCTTCCATTGTTCTCGGAATTCTGCTGGCGTTTAAAAATGCTTCAGAACACTTTCATTGCTCTCGGAATTCCGCTGTAGTGTAAAAATGCTTCGGAACTCTTCCATTGTTCTCAGAATCCCGCTGACATTTAAAAATGCTTCGGAACTTTTCCTTTGTTCTCGGAATTCTGCTGACGTTTATTAACGCTTTGGAACTCTTCCATTGTTCTCGGAATTCTGCTGGCGTTTAAAAATGCTTCAGAACACTTTCATTGCTCTCGGAATTCCGCTGTAGTGTAAAAATGCTTTGGAACTCTTCCATTTTTCTCGGTATTCCGCTGAAGTGTAAAAATGCTTCGGAACTCTTCCATTGTTCTCGGAATTCCGCTGATGTTTAAAAATGCTTTGGAACTCTTCCATTGTTCTCAGAATTCTGCTGACGTTTAAAAATGCTTTAGAACACTCCCATTGTTCTCGGAATTCCACTGAAGTTTAAAAATGCTTCGGAACTCTTCCATTGTTCTCGGAATTCTGCTGGCGTTTAAAAATGGTTCCGAACTCTTCCAATGTTCTCGGAATTCTGCTGACATTTAAAAATGGTTCGGAACTCTTCAATAATTCTCAGAATTCTGCTCTAGTTAAAAAATGCTTTGGAACTCTTCCATTGTTCTCGAAATTCTGCTGAAGTTTAAAAATGCTTCCGAACGCATCCATTGTTCTCGGAATTCCGCTGAAGTTTAAAAATGCTTCGGAACTCTTCCATTGTTCTCGGAATTCCGCTGACATTTAAAAATGCTTCGGAACTTTTCCTTTGTTCTCGAATTTATGCTGACATTTATTTATGCTTTGGAACTCTTCCATTGTTCTCGGAAATCTGCTGATGTTTAAAAATGCTTCAGAACACTCCCATTGCTCTCAGAATTCCGCGGAAGTGTAAAAATGCTTCGGAACTCTTCCATTTTTCTCGGTATTCCGCTGAAGTTTAAAAATGCTTCGGACCTCTTCCATTGTTCTCGGAATTTTGCTGATGTTTAAAAATGCTTCGGAACTCTTCCATTGTTCTCGGAATTCTGCTGGCGTTTAAAAATGGTTCCGAACTCTTCCATTGTTCTCGGTATTCTGCTGACGTTTAAAAATGGTTCGGAACTATTCAATTATTCTCAGAATTCTGCTGTAGTTTAAAAATGCCTTGGAACTCTTCCATTGTTCTGGGAATTCCGCTGAAGTTTAGAAATGCTTTTGAACTTTTCCATTGCTATCTGAATTCTGCTGAAGTTTAAAAATGCTTTGGAACTCTTCCATTGTTCTCAGAATTCTGCTGAAGTTTAAAAATGCTTCAGAACTTTTCCATTGTTCTCGGAATTTTGCTTGCGTTTAAAAATGGTTCCGAACTCTTCCATTGTTCTCGGAATTCTGCTGACGTTTAAAAATGGTTCGGAACTCTTCCATTGTTCTCGGAATTAAGCTGACATTTAAAAATGCTTTGGAACTTTCCCATTGTCCTTGGAATTCTGCTGACGTTTATAAATGCTTTGGAACTCTTCCATTGTTCTCGGAATTCTGCTGACGTTTAAAAATGCTTCAGAACACTCCCATTGTTCTCGGAATTCGGCTGAAGTTTAAAAATGCTTCGGAACTCTTCCATTGTTCTCGGTATTCTGCTGAAGTTTAAAAATGCTTCGGACCTCTTCCATTGTTCTCGGAATTTTGCTGACATTTAAAAATGCTTCGGAACTCTTCCATTGTTCTCAGAATTCTGCTGGCGTTTAAAAATGGTTTTGAACTCTTCCATTGTTCTCGGAATTCCGCTGAAGTTTAAAAATGCTTTTGAACTTTTCCATTGCTCTCGGAATTCTGCTGACATTTAAAAATGCATCCGAACCCTTCCATTGTTCTCAGAATTCCGCTGAAGTCTAAAAATGCTTCGGAACTCTTCCATTGTTCTCAGAATTCTGCTGACATTTAAAAATGCTTTGGAACTTTTCCTTTGTTCTCGGAATTCTGCTGACGTTTATTAATGCTTTGGAACTCTTCCATTGTTCTCGGAATTCTGCTGGCGTTTAAAAATGCTTCAGAACACTTTCATTGCTCTCGGAATTCCGCTGTAGTGTAAAAATGCTTCGGAACTCTTCCATTGTTCTCAGAATCCCGCTGACATTTAAAAATGCTTCGGAACTTTTCCTTTGTTCTCGGAATTCTGCTGACGTTTATTAACGCTTTGGAACTCTTCCATTGTTCTCGGAATTCTGCTGGCGTTTAAAAATGCTTCAGAACACTTTCATTGCTCTCGGAATTCCGCTGTAGTGTAAAAATGCTTTGGAACTCTTCCATTTTTCTCGGTATTCCGCTGAAGTGTAAAAATGCTTCGGAACTCTTCCATTGTTCTCGGAATTCCGCTGATGTTTAAAAATGCTTTGGAACTCTTCCATTGTTCTCAGAATTCTGCTGACGTTTAAAAATGCTTTAGAACACTCCCATTGTTCTCGGAATTCCACTGAAGTTTAAAAATGCTTCGGAACTCTTCCATTGTTCTCGGAATTCTGCTGGCGTTTAAAAATGGTTCCGATCTCTTCCAATTTTCTCGGAATTCTGCTGACATTTAAAAATGGTTCGGAACTCTTCAATAATTCTCAGAATTCTGCTGTAGTTAAAAAATGCTTTGGAACTCTTCCATTGTTCTCGAAATTCTGCTGAAGTTTAAAAATGCTTCCGAACGCATCCATTGTTCTCGGAATTCCGCTGAAGTTTAAAAATGCTTCGGAACTCTTCCATTGTTCTCGGAATTCCGCTGACATTTAAAAATGCTTCGGAACTTTTCCTTTGTTCTCGAATTTATGCTGACATTTATTTATGCTTTGGAACTCTTCCATTGTTCTCGGAAATCTGCTGATGTTTAAAAATGCTTCAGAACACTCCCATTGCTCTCAGAATTCCGCGGAAGTGTAAAAATGCTTCGGAACTCTTCCATTTTTCTCGGTATTCCGCTGAAGTTTAAAAATGCTTCGGACCTCTTCCATTGTTCTCGGAATTTTGCTGATGTTTAAAAATGCTTCGGAACTCTTCCATTGTTCTCGGAATTCTGCTGGCGTTTAAAAATGGTTCCGAACTCTTCCATTGTTCTCGGTATTCTGCTGACGTTTAAAAATGGTTCGGAACTATTCAATTATTCTCAGAATTCTGCTGTAGTTTAAAAATGCCTTGGAACTCTTCCATTGTTCTGGGAATTCCGCTGAAGTTTAGAAATGCTTTTGAACTTTTCCATTGCTATCTGAATTCTGCTGAAGTTTAAAAATGCTTTGGAACTCTTCCATTGTTCTCAGAATTCTGCTGAAGTTTAAAAATGCTTCAGAACTTTTCCATTGTTCTCGGAATTTTGCTTGCGTTTAAAAATGGTTCCGAACTCTTCCATTGTTCTCGGAATTCTGCTGACGTTTAAAAATGGTTCGGAACTCTTCCATTGTTCTCGGAATTAAGCTGACATTTAAAAATGCTTTGGAACTTTCCCATTGTCCTTGGAATTCTGCTGACGTTTATAAATGCTTTGGAACTCTTCCATTGTTCTCGGAATTCTGCTGACGTTTAAAAATGCTTCAGAACACTCCCATTGTTCTCGGAATTCCACTGAAGTTTAAAAATGCTTCGGAACTCTTCCATTGTTCTCGGTATTCTGCTGAAGTTTAAAAATGCTTCGGACCTCTTCCATTGTTCTCGGAATTTTGCTGACATTTAAAAATGCTTCGGAACTCTTCCATTGTTCTCAGAATTCTGCTGGCGTTTAAAAATGGTTTGGAACTCTTCCATTGTTCTCGGAATTCCGCTGATGTTTAAATATGCTTTTGAACTTTTTCATTGCTCTTGGCATTCTGCTGAAGTTTAAAAATGCATCCGAACCCTTCCTTTGTTCTCAGAATTCCGCTGAAGTCTAAAAATGCTTTGGAACTCTTCCATTGTTCTCAGAATTCCGCTGACATTTAAAAATGCTTCGGAACTTTTCCTTTGTTCTCGGAATTCTGCTGACGTTTATTAATGCTTTGGAACTCTTCCATTGTTCTCGGAATTCTGCTGGCATTTAAAAATGCTTCAGAACACTTTCATTGCTCTCGGAATTCCGCTGTAGTGTAAAAATGCTTCGGACCTCTTCCATTTTTCTCGGAATTCCGCTGAAGTTTAAAAATGCTTTTGAACTTTTCCATTGCTCTGGGAATTCTGCTGAAGTTTAAAAATGCATCCGAACCCTTCCATTGTTCTCAGAATTCCGCTGAAGTCTAAAAATGCTTCGGAACTCTTCCATTGTTCTCAGAATTCTGCTGACATTTAAAAATGCTTTGGAACTTTTCCTTTGTTCTCGGAATTCTGCTGACGTTTATTAATGCTTTGGAACTCTTCCATTGTTCTCGGAATTCTGCTGGCGTTTAAAAATGCTTCAGAACACTTTCATTGCTCTCGGAATTCCGCTGTAGTGTAAAAATGCTTCGGAACTCTTCCATTGTTCTCAGAATCCCGCTGACATTTAAAAATGCTTCGGAACTTTTCCTTTGTTCTCGGAATTCTGCTGACGTTTATTAACACTTTGGAACTCTTCCATTGTTCTCGGAATTCTGCTGGCGTTTAAAAATGCTTCAGAACACTTTCATTGCTCTCGGAATTCCGCTGTAGTGTAAAAATGCTTTGGAACTCTTCCATTTTTCTCGGTATTCCGCTGAAGTGTAAAAATGCTTCGGAACTCTTCCATTGTTCTCGGAATTCCGCTGATGTTTAAAAATGCTTTGGAACTCTTCCATTGTTCTCAGAATTCTGCTGACGTTTAAAAATGCTTTAGAACACTCCCATTGTTCTCGGAATTCCACTGAAGTTTAAAAATGCTTCGGAACTCTTCCATTGTTCTCGGAATTCTGCTGGCGTTTAAAAATGGTTCCGAACTCTTCCAATGTTCTCGGAATTCTGCTGACATTTAAAAATGGTTCGGAACTCTTCAATAATTCTCAGAATTCTGCTGTAGTTAAAAAATGCTTTGGAACTCTTCCATTGTTCTCGAAATTCTGCTGAAGTTTAAAAATGCTTCCGAACGCATCCAATGTTCTCGGAATTCCGCTGAAGTTTAAAAATGCTTCGGAACTCTTCCATTGTTCTCGGAATTCCGCTGACATTTAAAAATGCTTCGGAACTTTTCCTTTGTTCTCGAAATTATGCTGACATTTATTTATGCTTTGGAACTCTTCCATTGTTCTCGGAAATCTGCTGATGTTTAAAAATGCTTCAGAACACTCCCATTGCTCTCAGAATTCCGCGGAAGTGTAAAAATGCTTCGGAACTCTTCCATTTTTCTCGGTATTCCGCTGAAGTTTAAAAATGCTTCGGACCTCTTCCATTGTTCTCGGAATTTTGCTGATGTTTAAAAATGCTTCGGAACTCTTCCATTGTTCTCGGAATTCTGCTGGCGTTTAAAAATGGTTCCGAACTCTTCCATTGTTCTCGGTATTCTGCTGACGTTTAAAATTTTTTTCGGAACTATTCAATTATTCTCAGAATTCTGCTGTAGTTTAAAAATGCCTTGGAACTCTTCCATTGTTCTGGGAATTCCGCTGAAGTTTAGAAATGCTTTTGAACTTTTCCATTGCTATCTGAATTCTGCTGAAGTTTAAAAATGCTTTGGAACTCTTCCATTGTTCTCAGAATTCTGCTGAAGTTTAAAAATGCTTCAGAACTTTTCCATTGTTCTCGGAATTTTGCTTGCGTTTAAAAATGGTTCCGAACTCTTCCATTGTTCTCGGAATTAAGCTGACATTTAAAAATGCTTTGGAACTTTCCCATTGTCCTTGGAATTCTGCTGACGTTTATAAATGCTTTGGAACTCTTCCATTGTTCTCGGAATTCTGCTGACGTTTAAAAATGCTTCAGAACACTCCCATTGTTCTCGGAATTCCACTGAAGTTTAAAAATGCTTCGGAACTCTTCCATTGTTCTCGGTATTCTGCTGAAGTTTAAAAATGCTTCGGACCTCTTCCATTGTTCTCGGAATTTTGCTGACATTTAAAAATGCTTCGGAACTCTTCCATTGTTCTCAGAATTCTGCTGGCGTTTAAAAATGGTTTGGAACTCTTCCATTGTTCTCGGAATTCCGCTGATGTTTAAATATGCTTTTGAACTTTTTCATTGCTCTCGGCATTCTGCTGAAGTTTAAAATTGCATCCGAACCCTTCCTTTGTTCTCAGAATTCCGCTGAAGTCTAAAAATGCTTTGGAACTCTTCCATTGTTCTCAGAATTCCGCTGACATTTAAAAATGCTTCGGAACTTTTCCTTTGTTCTTGGAATTCTGCTGACGTTTATTAATGCTTTGGAACTCTTCCATTGTTCTCGGAATTCTGCTGGCATTTAAAAATGCTTCAGAACACTTTCATTGCTCTCGGAATTCCGCTGTAGTGTAAAAATGCTTCGGACCTCTTCCATTTTTCTCGGTATTCCGCTGAAGTTTAAAAATGCTTCAGACCTCTTCCATTGTTCTCGGAATTTTACTGATGTTTATAAATGCTTCGGAACTCTTCCATTGTTCTCGGAATTCTGCTGTCGTTTAAAAATGGTTCCGAACTCTTCCATTGTTCTCAGAATTCTGCTGACGTTTAAAAATGGTTCGGAACTCTTCCCTTGTTCTCGGAATTCCGCTGACATTTAAAAATGCTTCGGAGCTTTTCCTTTGTTCTCGGAATTCTGCTGATATTTATAAATGCTTTGGAACTCTTCCATTGTTCTCGGAATTATGCTGACATTTAAAAATGCTTCAGAACACTCCCATTGTTCTCGGAATTCCACTGAAGTTTAAAAATGCTTCGGAACTCTTCCATTGTTCTCGGTATTCCGCTGAAGTTTAAAAATGCTTTTGAACTTTTCCATTGCTCTCGGAATACTGGTGAAGTTTAAAAATGCTTTGGAACTTTTCCATTGTACTCGGAATTCTGCTGAAGTTTAAAAATGCTTCGGAACTCTTCCATTGTTCTCGGAATTCTGCTGACGTTTAAAAATGCTTCCGAACTCTTCCATTGTTCTCGGAATTCCGCTGAAGTGTAACAATGCTTCGGAACTCTTCCATTTTTCTCGGTATTCCGCTGAAGTTTAAAAATGCTTCGGAACTCTTCCATTGTTCTCGGAATTAAGCTGACATTTAAAAATGCTTTGGAACTTTCCCATTGTTCTCGGAATTCTGCTGACGTTTATAAATGCTTTGGAACTCTTCCATTGTTCTCGGAATTCTGCTGGCGTTTAAAAATGGTTCCGAACTCTTCCATTGTTCTCGGAATTCTGCTGAAAATTAAAAATGGTTCAGAACTCTTCATTAATTCTCAGAATTCTGCTGTAGTTTAAAAATGCTTTGGAACTCTTCCATTGTTCTCGAAATTCTGCTGAAGTTTAAAAATGCTTCCGAACGCTTCCATTGTTCTCGGAATTCCGCTGATGTTTAAAAATGCTTTGGAACTCTTCCATTGTTCTCAGAATTCTGCTGACGTTTAAAAATGCTTTAGAACACTCCCATTGTTCTCGGAATTCCACTGAAGTTTAAAAATGCTTCGGAACTCTTCCATTGTTCTCGGAATTCTGCTGGCGTTTAAAAATGGTTCCGAACTCTTCCAATGTTCTCGGAATTCTGCTGACATTTAAAAATGGTTCGGAACTCTTCAATAATTCTCAGAATTCTGCTGTAGTTAAAAAATGCTTTGGAACTCTTCCATTGTTCTCGAAATTCTGCTGAAGTTTAAAAATGCTTCCGAACGCATCCAATGTTCTCGGAATTCCGCTGAAGTTTAAAAATGCTTCGGAACTCTTCCATTGTTCTCGGAATTCCGCTGACATTTAAAAATGCTTCGGAACTTTTCCTTTGTTCTCGAAATTATGCTGACATTTATTTATGCTTTGGAACTCTTCCATTGTTCTCGGAAATCTGCTGATGTTTAAAAATGCTTCAGAACACTCCCATTGCTCTCAGAATTCCGCGGAAGTGTAAAAATGCTTCGGAACTCTTCCATTTTTCTCGGTATTCCGCTGAAGTTTAAAAATGCTTCGGACCTCTTCCATTGTTCTCGGAATTTTGCTGATGTTTAAAAATGCTTCGGAACTCTTCCATTGTTCTCGGAATTCTGCTGGCGTTTAAAAATGGTTCCGAACTCTTCCATTGTTCTCGGTATTCTGCTGACGTTTAAAAATGGTTCGGAACTATTCAATTATTCTCAGAATTCTGCTGTAGTTTAAAAATGCCTTGGAACTCTTCCATTGTTCTGGGAATTCCGCTGAAGTTTAGAAATGCTTTTGAACTTTTCCATTGCTATCTGAATTCTGCTGAAGTTTAAAAATGCTTTGGAACTCTTCCATTGTTCTCAGAATTCTGCTGAAGTTTAAAAATGCTTCAGAACTTTTCCATTGTTCTCGGAATTTTGCTTGCGTTTAAAAATGGTTCCGAACTCTTCCATTGTTCTCGGAATTCTGCTGACGTTTAAAAATGGTTCGGAACTCTTCCATTGTTCTCGGAATTAGCTGACATTTAAAAATGCTTTGGAACTTTCCCATTGTCCTTGGAATTCTGCTGACGTTTATAAATGCTTTGGAACTCTTCCATTGTTCTCGGAATTCTGCTGACGTTTAAAAATGCTTCAGAACACTCCCATTGTTCTCGGAATTCCACTGAAGTTTAAAAATGCTTCGGAACTCTTCCATTGTTCTCGGTATTCTGCTGAAGTTTAAAAATGCTTCGGACCTCTTCCATTGTTCTCGGAATTTTGCTGACATTTAAAAATGCTTCGGAACTCTTCCATTGTTCTCAGAATTCTGCTGGCGTTTAAAAATGGTTTGGAACTCTTCCATTGTTCTCGGAATTCCGCTGATGTTTAAATATGCTTTTGAACTTTTTCATTGCTCTCGGCATTCTGCTGAAGTTTAAAATTGCATCCGAACCCTTCCTTTGTTCTCAGAATTCCGCTGAAGTCTAAAAATGCTTTGGAACTCTTCCATTGTTCTCAGAATTCCGCTGACATTTAAAAATGCTTCGGAACTTTTCCTTTGTTCTCGGAATTCTGCTGACGTTTATTAATGCTTTGGAACTCTTCCATTGTTCTCGGAATTCTGCTGGCATTTAAAAATGCTTCAGAACACTTTCATTGCTCTCGGAATTCCGCTGTAGTGTAAAAATGCTTCGGACCTCTTCCATTTTTCTCGGTATTCCGCTGAAGTTTAAAAATGCTTCAGACCTCTTCCATTGTTCTCGGAATTTTACTGATGTTTATAAATGCTTCGGAACTCTTCCATTGTTCTCGGAATTCTGCTGTCGTTTAAAAATGGTTCCGAACTCTTCCATTGTTCTCAGAATTCTGCTGACGTTTAAAAATGGTTCGGAACTCTTCCCTTGTTCTCGGAATTCCGCTGACATTTAAAAATGCTTCGGAGCTTTTCCTTTGTTCTCGGAATTCTGCTGATATTTATAAATGCTTTGGAACTCTTCCATTGTTCTCGGAATTATGCTGACATTTAAAAATGCTTCAGAACACTCCCATTGTTCTCGGAATTCCACTGAAGTTTAAAAATGCTTCGGAACTCTTCCATTGTTCTCGGTATTCCGCTGAAGTTTAAAAATGCTTTTGAACTTTTCCATTGCTCTCGGAATACTGGTGAAGTTTAAAAATGCTTTGGAACTTTTCCATTGTACTCGGAATTCTGCTGAAGTTTAAAAATGCTTCGGAACTCTTCCATTGTTCTCGGAATTCTGCTGACGTTTAAAAATGCTTCCGAACTCTTCCATTGTTCTCGGAATTCCGCTGAAGTGTAACAATGCTTCGGAACTCTTCCATTTTTCTCGGTATTCCGCTGAAGTTTAAAAATGCTTCGGAACTCTTCCATTGTTCTCGGAATTAAGCTGACATTTAAAAATGCTTTGGAACTTTCCCATTGTTCTCGGAATTCTGCTGACGTTTATAAATGCTTTGGAACTCTTCCATTGTTCTCGGAATTCTGCTGGCGTTTAAAAATGGTTCCGAACTCTTCCATTGTTCTCGGAATTCTGCTGAAAATTAAAAATGGTTCAGAACTCTTCATTAATTCTCAGAATTCTGCTGTAGTTTAAAAATGCTTTGGAACTCTTCCATTGTTCTCGAAATTCTGCTGAAGTTTAAAAATGCTTCCGAACGCTTCCATTGTTCTCGGAATTCCGCTGAAGTTTAAAAATGCTTCCGAACTCTTCCATTGTTCTCGGAATTAAGCTGACATTTAAAAATGCTTTGGAACTTTCCCATTGTTCTCGGAATTCTGCTGACGTTTATAAATGCTTTGGAACTCTTCCATTGTTCTCGGAATTCTGTTGACGTTTAAAAATGCTTCAGAACACTCCCATTGTTCTGGGAATTCCGCTGAAGTGTAAAAATGCTTCGGAACTCTTCCATTTTTCTCGGTATTCTGCTGAAGTTTAAAAATGCTTTGGACCTCTTCCATTGTTCTCGGAATTCTGCTGGCGTTTAAAAATGATTCCGAACTCTTCCATTGTTCTCGGTATTCTGCTGACGTTTAAAAATGGTTCGGAACTCTTCAATTATTCTCAGAATTCTGCTGTAGTTTAAAAATGCTTTGGAACTCTTACATTGTTCTTGGAATTCCGCTGAAGTTTAGAAATGCTTTTGAACTTTTCCATTGCTATCTGAATTCTGCTGAAGTTTAAAAATGCTTTGGAACTCTTCCATTGTTCTCAGAATTCTGCTGAAGTTTAAAAATGCTTCCGAACCCTTCCATTGTTCTCAGAATTCCGCTGAAGTTTAAAAATGCTTCGGAATTCTTCCATTGTTCTCGAAATTCCGCTGACATTTAATAATGCTTCGGAACTTTTCCTTTGTTCTCGGAATTCTGCTGACGTTTATTAATGCTTTGGAACTCTTCCATTGTTCTCAGAATTCAGCTGACGTTTAAAAATGCTTCAGAACACTTTCTTTGCTCTCGGAATTCCGCTGTTGTGTAAAAATGCTTCGGAACTCTTCCATTTTTCTCGGTATTCCGCTGAAGTTTAAAAATGCTTCGGACCTCTTCCATTGTTCTCGGAATTTTACTGATGTTTAAAAATGCTTCGGAACTCTTCCACTGTTCTCGGAATTCTGCTGGCGTTTAAAAATGGTACCCAACTCTTCCATTGTTCTCGGAATTCTGCTGACGTTTAAAAATGGTTCGGAACTCTTCCATTGTTCTCGGAATTCCGCTGACATTTAAAAATGCTTCAGAACTTTTCCTTTGTTCTCGGAATTCTGCTGATGTTTATAAATGCTTTGGAACTCTTCCATTGTTCTCGGAATTATGCTGACGTTTAAAAATGCTTCAGAACACTCCCATTGTTCTCGGAATTCCACTGAAGTTTAAAAATGCTTCGGAACTCTTCCATTGTTCTCGGTATTCCGCTGAAGTTTAAAAATGCTTTTGAACTTTTCCATTGCTCTCGGAATACTGGTGAAGTTTAAAAATGCTTTGGAACTTTTCCATTGTACTCGGAATTCTGCTGAAGTTTAAAAATGCTTCGGAACTCTACCACTGTTCTCGGAATTCTGCTGACGTTTAAAAATGCTTCCGAACTCTTCCATTGTTCTCGGAATTCTGCTGACATTTATAAATGCTTCAGAACACTCCCATTGTTCTCGGAATTCCGCTGAAGTTTAAAAATGCTTCGGACCTCTTCCATTGTTCTCGGAATTTTGCTGATGTATAAAAATGCTTCAGAACTCTTCCATTGTTCTCGGAATTCCGCTGACATTTAAAAATGCTTCGGAGCTTTTCCAATGTTCTCGGAATTCTGCTGACGTTTATAAATGCTTTGGCACTCTTCCATTGTTCTCAGAATTCTGCTGACGTTTAAAAATGCTTTAGAACACTCCCATTGTTCTCGGAATTCCACTGAAGTTTAAAAATGCTTCGGAGCTCTTCCATTGTTCTCGGAATTAAGCTGACATTTAAAAATGCTTTGGAACTTTCCCATTGTCATTGGAATTCTGCTGACGTTTATAAATGCTTTGGAACTCTTTCATTGTTCTCAGAATTCTGCTGACGTTTAAAAATGCTTCGGAACTCTTCCATTGTTCTTAGAATTCTGCTGGCGTTTAAAAATGGTTTGGAACTCTTCCATTGTTCTCGGATTTCCGCTGAAGTTTAAAAATGCTTTTGAACTTTTCCATTGCTCTCGGAATTCTGCTGAAGTTTAAAAATGCATCCGAACTCTTCCATTGTTCTCAGAATTCCGCTGAAGTCTAAAAATGCTTCGGAACTCTTCCATTGTTCTCAGAATTCCGCTGACATTTAAAAATGCTTCGGAACTTTTCCTTTGTTCTCGGAATTCTGCTGACGTTTATTAATGCTTTGGAACTCTTCCATTGTTCTCGGAATTCTGCTGGCGTTTAAAAATGCTTCAGAACACTTTCTTTGCTCTCGGAATTCCGCTGTTGTGTAAAAATGCTTCGGAACTCTTCCATTTTTCTCGGTATTCCGCTGAAGTTTAAAAATGCTTCGGACCTCTTCCATTGTTCTCGGAATTTTACTGATGTTTAAAAATGCTTCGGAACTCTTCCATTGTTCTCGGAATTCTGCTGGCGTTTAAAAATGGTTCCGAACTCTTCCATTGTTCTCGGAATTCTGCTGACGTTTAAAAATGGTTCGGAACTCTTCCATTGTTCTCGGAATTCCGCTGACATTTAAAAATGCTTCAGAACTTTTCCTTTGTTCTTGGAATTCTGCTGATGTTTATAAATGCTTTGGAACTCTTCCATTGTTCTCGGAATTATGCTGACGTTTAAAAATGGTTCGGAACTCTTCAATTGTTCTCGGAATTCCACTGAAGTTTTAAAATGCTTCGGAACTCTTCCATTGTTCTCGGTATTCCGCTGAAGTTTAAAAATGCTTTTGAACTTTTCCATTGCTCTCGGAATACTGGTGAAGTTTAAAAATGCTTTGGAACTTTTCCATTGTACTCGGAATTCTGCTGAAGTTCAAAAATGCTTCGGAACTCTTCCACTGTTCTCGGAATTCTGCTGACGTTTAAAAATGCTTCCGAACTCTTCCATTGTTCTCGGAATTCCGCTGAAGTGTAACAATGCTTCGGAACTCTTCCATTTTTCTCGGTATTCCGCTGAAGTTTAAAAATGCTTCGGAACTCTTCCATTGTTCTCGGAATTAAGCTGACATTTAAAAATGCTTTGGAACTTTCCCATTGTTCTCGGAATACTGCTGACGTTTATAAATGCTTTGGAACTCTTCCATTGTTCTCGGAATTCTGCTGGCGTTTAAAAATGGTTCCGAACTCTTCCATTGTTCTCGGAATTCTGCTGAAAATTAAAAATGGTTCAGAACTCTTCATTAATTCTCAGAATTCTGCTGTAGTTTAAAAATGCTTTGGAACTCTTCCATTGTTCTCGAAATTCTGCTGAAGTTTAAAAATGCTTCCGAACGCTTCCATTGTTCTCGGAATTCCGCTGAAGTTTAAAAATGCTTCGGAACTCTTCCATTGTTCTCGGAATTAAGCTGACATTTAAAAATGCTTTGGAACTTTCCCATTGTTCTCGGAATTCTGCTGACGTTTATAAATGCTTTGGAACTCTTCCATTGTTCTCGGAATTCTGTTGACGTTTAAAAATGCTTCAGAACACTCCCATTGTTCTGGGAATTCCGCTGAAGTGTAAAAATGCTTCGGAACTCTTCCATTTTTCTCGGTATTCTGCTGAAGTTTAAAAATGCTTTGGACCTCTTCCATTGTTCTCGGAATTCTGCTGGCGTTTAAAAATGATTCCGAACTCTTCCATTGTTCTCGGAATTAAGCTGACATTTAAAAATGCTTTGGAACTTTCCCATTGTTCTCGGAATTCTGCTGACGTTTATAAATGCTTTGGAACTCTTCCATTGTTCTCGGAATTCTGTTGACGTTTAAAAATGCTTCAGAACACTCCCATTGTTCTGGGAATTCTGCTGAAGTGTAAAAATGCTTCGGAACTCTTCCATTTTTCTCGGTATTCTGCTGAAGTTTAAAAATGCTTTGGACCTCTTCCATTGTTCTCGGAATTCTGCTGGCGTTTAAAAATGATTCCGAACTCTTCCATTGTTCTCGGTATTCTGCTGACGTTTAAAAATGGTTCGGAACTCTTCAATTATTCTCAGAATTCTGCTGTAGTTTAAAAATGCTTTGGAACTCTTACATTGTTCTTGGAATTCCGCTGAAGTTTAGAAATGCTTTTGAACTTTTCCATTGCTATCTGAATTCTGCTGAAGTTTAAAAATGCTTTGGAACTCTTCCATTGTTCTCAGAATTCTGCTGAAGTTTAAAAATGCTTCCGAACCCTTCCATTGTTCTCAGAATTCCGCTGAAGTTTAAAAATGCTTCGGAATTCTTCCATTGTTCTCGAAATTCCGCTGACTTTTAATAATGCTTCGGAACTTTTCCTTTGTTCTCGGAATTCTGCTGACGTTTATTAATGCTTTGGAACTCTTCCATTGTTCTCAGAATTCAGCTGACGTTTAAAAATGCTTCAGAACACTTTCTTTGCTCTCGGAATTCCGCTGTTGTGTAAAAATGCTTCGGAACTCTTCCATTTTTCTCGGTATTCCGCTGAAGTTTAAAAATGCTTCGGACCTCTTCCATTGTTCTCGGAATTTTACTGATGTTTAAAAATGCTTCGGAACTCTTCCACTGTTCTCGGAATTCTGCTGGCGTTTAAAAATGGTTCCAAACTCTTCCATTGTTCTCGGAATTCTGCTGACGTTTAAAAATGGTTCGGAACTCTTCCATTGTTCTCGGAATTCCGCTGACATTTAAAAATGTTTCAGAACTTTTCCTTTGTTCTCGGAATTCTGCTGATGTTTATAAATGCTTTGGAACTCTTCCATTGTTCTCGGAATTATGCTGACGTTTAAAAATGCTTCAGAACACTCCCATTGTTCTCGGAATTCCACTGAAGTTTAAAAATGCTTCGGAACTCTTCCATTGTTCTCGGTATTCCGCTGAAGTTTAAAAATGCTTTTGAACTTTTCCATTGCTCTCGGAATACTGGTGAAGTTTAAAAATGCTTTGGAACTTTTCCATTGTACTCGGAATTCTGCTGAAGTTTAAAAATGCTTCGGAACTCTACCACTGTTCTCGGAATTCTGCTGACGTTTAAAAATGCTTCCGAACTCTTCCATTGTTCTCGGAATTCTGCTGACATTTATAAATGCTTCAGAACACTCCCATTGTTCTCGGAATTCCGCTGAAGTTTAAAAATGCTTCGGACCTCTTCCATTGTTCTCGGAATTTTGCTGATGTATAAAAATGCTTCAGAACTCTTCCATTGTTCTCGGAATTCCGCTGACATTTAAAAATGCTTCGGAGCTTTTCCAATGTTCTCGGAATTCTGCTGACGTTTATAAATGCTTTGGCACTCTTCCATTGTTCTCAGAATTCTGCTGACGTTTAAAAATGCTTTAGAACACTCCCATTGTTCTCGGAATTCCACTGAAGTTTAAAAATGCTTCGGAGCTCTTCCATTGTTCTCGGAATTAAGCTGACATTTAAAAATGCTTTGGAACTTTCCCATTGTCATTGGAATTCTGCTGACGTTTATAAATGCTTTGGAACTCTTTCATTGTTCTCAGAATTCTGCTGACGTTTAAAAATGCTTCGGAACTCTTCCATTGTTCTTAGAATTCTGCTTGCGTTTAAAAATGGTTTGGAACTCTTCCATTGTTCTCGGATTTCCGCTGAAGTTTAAAAATGCTTTTGAACTTTTCCATTGCTCTCAGAATTCTGCTGAAGTTTAAAAATGCATCCGAACTCTTCCATTGTTCTCAGAATTCCGCTGAAGTCTAAAAATGCTTCGGAACTCTTCCATTGTTCTCAGAATTCCGCTGACATTTAAAAATGCTTCGGAACTTTTCCTTTGTTCTCGGAATTCTGCTGACGTTTATTAATGCTTTGGAACTCTTCCATTGTTCTCGGAATTCTGCTGGCGTTTAAAAATGCTTCAGAACACTTTCTTTGCTCTCGGAATTCCGCTGTTGTGTAAAAATGCTTCGGAACTCTTCCATTTTTCTCGGTATTCCGCTTAAGTTTAAAAATGCTTCGGACCTCTTCCATTGTTCTCGGAATTCTACTGATGTTTAAAAATGCTTCGGAACTCTTCCATTGTTCTCGGAATTCTGCTGGCGTTTAAAAATGGTTCCGAACTCTTCCATTGTTCTCGGAATTCTGCTGACGTTTAAAAATGGTTCGGAACTCTTCCATTTTTCTCGGAATTCCGCTGACATTTAAAAATGCTTCAGAACTTTTCCTTTGTTCTTGGAATTCTGCTGATGTTTATAAATGCTTTGGAACTCTTCCATTGTTCTCGGAATTATGCTGACGTTTAAAAATGGTTCGGAACTCTTCAATTGTTCTCGGAATTCCACTGAAGTTCAAAAATGCTTCGGAACTCTTCCATTGTTCTCGGTATTCCGCTGAAGTTTAAAAATGCTTTTGAACTTTTCCATTGCTCTCGGAATACTGGTGAAGTTTAAAAATGCTTTGGAACTTTTCCATTGTACTCGGAATTCTGCTGAAGTTCAAAAATGCTTCGGAACTCTTCCACTGTTCTCGGAATACTGCTGACGTTTAAAAATGCTTCCGAACTCTTCCATTGTTCTTAGAATTCCGCTGAAGTTTAAAAATGCTTCTGAACTCTTCCATTGTTCTCGGAATTCTGCTGGCGTTTAAAAATGGTTCCGAACTCTTCCATTGTTCTCGGAATTCTGCTGACATTTAAAAATGGTTCGGAACTCTTCAATAATTCTCAGAATTCTGCTGTAGTTTAAAAATGCTTTGGAACTCTTCCATTGTTCTCGAAATTCTGCTGAAGTTTAAAAATGCTTCCGAACGCTTCCATTGTTCTCGGAATTCCGCTGAAGTTTAAAAATGGTTCGGAACTCTTCCATTGTTCTCGGAATTAAGCTGATATTTAAAAATGCTTTGGAACTTTCCCATTGTTCTCGGAATTCTGCTGACGTTTATAAATGCTTTGGAACTCTTCCATTGTTCTCGGTATTCTGCTGAAGTTTAAAAATGCTTCGGACCTCTTCCATTGTTCTCGGAATTTTGCTGATGTATAAAAATGCTTCAGAACTCTTCCATTGTTCTCGGAATTCCGCTGACATTTAAAAATGCTTCGGAGCTTTTCCATTGTTCTCGGAATTCTGCTGACGTTTATAAATGCTTTGGAACACTTCCATTGTTCTCAGAATTCTGCTGACGTTTAAAAATGCTTTAGAACACTCCCATTGTTCTCGGAATTCCACTGAAATTTAAAAATGCTTCGGAACTCTTCCATTGTTCTCGGAATTCTGCTGGCGTTTAAAAATGGTTCCGAACTCTTCCATTGTTCTCGGAATTAAGCTGACATTTAAAATTGCTTTGGAACTTTTCCATTGCTCTCGGAATTCTGGTGAAGTTTAAAAATGCTTTGGAACTTTTCCATTGTACTCAGAATTCTGCTGAAGTTTAAAAATGCTTCGGAGCTTTTCCATTGTTCTCGGAATTTTGCTGGCGTTTAAAAATGGTTCCGAACTCTTCCATTGTTCTCGGAATTCTGCTGACGTTTAAAAATGGTTCGGAACTCTTCAATAATTCTCAGAATTCTGCTGTAGTTTAAAAATGTATGGAACTCTTCCATTGTTCTCGGAATTCTGCTGAAGTTTAAAAATGCTTCCGAACTCGTCCACTGTTCCCGGAATTCCGCTGAAGTTTAAAAATGCTTCGGAACTCTTCCATTGTTCTCGTAATTAAGCTGGCATTTAAAAATGCTTTGGAACTTTCCCATTGTCATTGGAATTCTGCTGACGTTTATAAATGCTTTGGAACTCTTTCATTGTTCTCGGAATACTGCTGACGTTTAAAAATGCTTCAGAACACTCCCATTGTTCTCGGAATTCCGCTGAAGTTTAAAAATGCTTCAGAACTCTTCCATTGTTCTCGGTATTCTGATGAAGTTTAAAAATGCTTCGGACCTCTTCCATTGTTCTCAGAATTTTGCTGACATTTAAAAATGCTTCGGAACTCTTCCATTGTTCTTAGAATTCTGCTGGCGTTTAAAAATGGTTTGGAACTCTTCCATTGTTCTCGGAATTCCGCTGAAGTTTAAAAATGCTTTTGAACTTTTCCATTGCTCTCGGAATTCTGCTGAAGTTTAAAAATGCATCCGAACTCTTCCATTGTTCTCAGAATTCCGCTGAAGTCTAAAAATGCTTCAGAACTCTTCCATTGTTCTCGGAATTCTGCTGGCGTTTAAAAATGGTTCCGAACTCTTCCATTGTTCTCGGAATTCTGCTGACATTTAAAAATGGTTCGGAACTCTTCAATAATTCTCAGAATTCTGCTGTAGTTTAAAAATGCTTTGGAACTCTTCCATTGTTCTTGAAATTCTGCTGAAGTTTAAAAATGCTTCCGAACGCTTCCATTGTTCTCGGAATTCCGCTGAAGTTTAAAAATGGTTCGGAACTCTTCCATTGTTCTCGGAATTAAGCTGATATTTAAAAATGCTTTGGAACTTTCCCATTGTTCTCGGAATTCTGCTGACGTTTATAAATGCTTTGGAACTCTTCCATTGTTCTCGGTATTCTGCTGAAGTTTAAAAATGCTTCGGACCTCTTCCATTGTTCTCGGAATTTTGCTGATGTATAAAAATGCTTCAGAACTCTTCCATTGTTCTCGGAATTCCGCTGACATTTAAAAATGCTTCGGAGCTTTTCCATTGTTCTCGGAATTCTGCTGACGTTTATAAATGCTTTGGAACACTTCCATTGTTCTCAGAATTCTGCTGACGTTTAAAAATGCTTTAGAACACTCCCATTGTTCTCGGAATTCCACTGAAATTTAAAAATGCTTCGGAACTCTTCCATTGTTCTCGGAATTCTGCTGGCGTTTAAAAATGGTTCCGAACTCTTCCATTGTTCTCGGAATTAAGCTGACATTTAAAATTGCTTTGGAACTTTTCCATTGCTCTCGGAATTCTGGTGAAGTTTAAAAATGCTTTGGAACTTTTCCATTGTACTCAGAATTCTGCTGAAGTTTAAAAATGCTTCGGAGCTTTTCCATTGTTCTCGGAATTTTGCTGGCGTTTAAAAATGGTTCCGAACTCTTCCATTGTTCTTGGAATTCTGCTGACGTTTAAAAATGGTTCGGAACTCTTCAATAATTCTCAGAATTCTGCTGTAGTTTAAAAATGTATGGAACTCTTCCATTGTTCTCGGAATTCTGCTGAAGTTTAAAAATGCTTCCGAACTCGTCCACTGTTCCCGGAATTCCGCTGAAGTTTAAAAATGCTTCGGAACTCTTCCATTGTTCTCGTAATTAAGCTGGCATTTAAAAATGCTTTGGAACTTTCCCATTGTCATTGGAATTCTGCTGACGTTTATAAATGCTTTGGAACTCTTTCATTGTTCTCGGAATACTGCTGACGTTTAAAAATGCTTCAGAACACTCCCATTGTTCTCGGAATTCCGCTGAAGTTTAAAAATGCTTCAGAACTCTTCCATTGTTCTCGGTATTCTGATGAAGTTTAAAAATGCTTCGGACCTCTTCCATTGTTCTCGGAATTTTGCTGACATTTAAAAATGCTTCGGAACTCTTCCATTGTTCTTAGAATTCTGCTGGCGTTTAAAAATGGTTTGGAACTCTTCCATTGTTCTCGGAATTCCGCTGAAGATTAAAAATGCTTTTGAACTTTTCCATTGCTCTCGGAATTCTGCTGAAGTTTAAAAATGCATCCGAACTCTTCCATTGTTCTCAGAATTCCGCTGAAGTCTAAAAATGCTTCAGAACTCTTCCATTGTTCTCAGAATTCCGCTGACATTTAGAAATGCTTCGGAACTTTTCCTTTGTTCTCGGAATTCTGCTGACGTTTATTAATGCTTTGGAACTCTTCCATTGTTCTCGGAATTCTGCTGGCATTTAAAAATGCTTCAGAACACTTTCTTTGCTCTCGGAATTCCGCTGTTGTGTAAAAATGCTTCGGAACTCTTCAATTTTTCTCGGTATTCCGCTGAAGTTTAAAAATCCTTCGGACCTCTTCCATTGTTCTCGGAATTTTATTGATGTTTAAAAATGCTTCGGAACTCTTCCATTGTTCTAGGAATTTTGCTGACATTTAAAAATGGTTCGGAACTCTTCAATAATTCTCAGAATTCTGCTGTAGTTAAAAAATGCTGTGGAACTCTTCCATTGTTCTCGAAATTCTGCTGAAGTTTAAAAATGCTTCCGAACGCATCCATTGTTCTCGGAATTCCGTTGAAGTTTAAAAATGCTTCGGAACTTTTCCTTTGTTCTCGAAATTCTGCTGACGTTTATTTATGCTTTGGAACTCTTCCATTGTTCTCGGAATTTTGCTGATGTTTAAAAATGCTTCGGAACTCTTCCATTGTTCTCGGAATTCTGCTGGCGTTTAAAAATGGTTCCGAACTCTTCCATTGTTCTCGGTATTCTGCTGACGTTTAAAAATGGTTCGGAACTATTCAATTATTCTCAGAATTCTGCTGTAGTTTAAAAATGCCTTGGAACTCTTCCATTGTTCTGGGAATTCTGCTGAAGTTTAGAAATGCTTTTGAACTTTTCCATTGCTATCTGAATTCTGCTGAAGTTTAAAAATGCTTTGGAACTCTTCCATTGATCTCAGAATTCTGCTGAAGTTTAAAAATGCTTCGGAACTTTTCCATTGTTCTCGGAATTTTGCTTGCGTTTAAAGAGGGTTCCGAACTCTTCCATTGTTCTCGGAATTCTGCTGACGGTTAAAAATACTTCAGAACAATCCCATTGTTCTCGGAATTCCACTGAAGTTTAAAAATGCTTCGGAACTCTTCCATTGTTCTCGGAATTCTGCTGGCGTTTAAAAATGGTTCCGAACTCTTCCATTGTTCTCGGAATTCTGCAGACATTTAAAAATGGTTCAGAACTCTTCAATAATTCTCAGAATTCTGCTGTAGTTTAAAAATGCTTTGGAACTCTTCCATTGTTCTCGGAATTCTGCTGAAGTTTAAAAATGCTTCCAAACTCGTCCATTGTTCTCGGAATTCCGCTGAAGTTTAAAAATGCTTCGGAACTCTCCCATTGTTCTCGGAATTAAGCTGACATTTAAAAATGCTTTGGAACTTTTCCACTGCTCTCGGAATTCTGGTGAAATTTAAAAATGCTTTGGAACTTTTCCATTTTACTCAGAATTTTGCTGAAGTTTAAAAATGCTTCGGAACTTTTCCATTGTTCTCGGAATTTTGCTGGCGTTTAAAAATGGTTCCGAACTCTTCCATTGTTCTCGGAATTCTGCTGACGTTTAAAAATTGTTCGGAACTTTTCCATTGTTCTCGGAATTAAGCTGACATTTAAAAATGCTTTGGAACTTTCCCATAGTAAGTGGAATTCTGCTGACGTTTATAAATGCTTTGGAACTCTTCCATTGTTCTCGGAATTCTGCTGACGTTTAAAAATGCTTCAGAACACTCCCATTGTTCTCGGAATTCCGCTGAAGTTTAAAAATGCTTCGGAACTCTTCCATTGTTCTCGGTATTCTGCTGAAGTTTAAAAATGCTTCGGACCTCTTCCATTGTTCTCGGAATTTTGCTGACATTTAAAAATGCTTCGGAACTCTTCCATTGTTCTCAGAATTCTGCTGGCGTTTAAAAATGGTTTGGAACTCTTCCATTGTTCTCGGAATTCCGCTGAAGTTTAAATATGCTTTTGAACTTTTTCATTGCTCTCGGAATTCTGCTGAAGTTTAAAAATGCATCCGAACCCTTCCTTTGTTCTCAGAATTCCGCTGAAGTCTAAAAATGCTTCGGAACTCTTCCATTGTTCTCAGAATTCCGCTGACATTTAAAAATGCTTCGGAACTTTTCCTTTGTTCTCGGAATTCTGCTGACGTTTATTAATGCTTTGGAACTCTTCCATTGTTCTCGGAATTCTGCTGGCATTTAAAAATGCTTCAGAACACTTTCATTGCTCTCGGAATTCCGCTGTAGTGTAAAAATGCTTCGGGCCTCTTCGATTTTTCTCGGTATTCCGCTGAAGTTTAAAAATGCTTCGGACCTCTTCCATTGTTCTCGGAATTTTACTGATGTTTATAAATGCTTCGGAACTCTTCCATTGTTCTCGGAATTCTGCTGTCGTTTAAAAATGGTTCCGAACTCTTCCATTGTTCTCGGAATTCTGCTGACGTTTAAAAATGGTTCGGAACTCTTCCATTGTTCTCGGAATTCCGCTGATGTTTATTAATGCTTTGGAACTCTTCCATTGTTCTCGGAATTCTGCTGACGTTTAAAAATGCTTCAGAATACTCCCATTGCTCTCGGAATTCCACTGTAGTGTAAAAATGCTTCGGAACTCTTCCATTTTTCTCGGTATTCCGCTGAAGTTAAAAAATGCTTCGGACCTCTTCCATTGTTCTCGGAATTTTGCTGATGTTTAAAAATGGTTCCGAACTCTTCCATTGTTCTCGAAATTCTGCTGACGTTTAAAAATGGTTCGGAACTCTTCCATTGTTCTCGGAATTCCGCTGACATTTAAAAATGCTTCGGAACTTTTCCATTGTTCTCGGAATTCTGCTGACGTTTATAAATGCTTTGGAACTCTTCCATTGTTCTCGGAATTCTGCTGACTGTTAAAAATACTTCAGAACAATCCCATTGTTCTCGGAATTCCACTGAAGTTTAAAAATGCTTCGGAACTCTTCCATTGTTCTTGGTATTCCGCTGAAGTTTAAAAATGCTTTTGAACTTTTCCATTGCTCTCGGAATTCTGGTGAAGTTTAAAAATGCTTTGGAACTTTTCTATTGTACTCGGAATTCTGCTGAAATTTAAAAATGCTTCGGAACTCTTCCATTGTTCTCAGAATTCTGCTGACATTTAAAAATGATTCCGAACTCTTCCATTGTTCTCGGAATTCCGCTGAAGTTTAAAAATGCTTCGGAACTCTTCCATTGTTCTCGGAATTCTGCTGGCGTTTAAAAATGGTTCCGAACTCTTCCATTGTTCTCGGAATTCTGCTGGCGTTTAAAAATGCTTTGGAACTTTTCCACTGCTCTCGGAATTCTGGTGAAGTTTAAAAATGCTTTGGAACTTTTCCATTGTACTCAGAATTTTGCTGAAGATTAAAAATGCTTCGGAACTTTTCCATTGTTCTCGGAATTTTGCTGGCGTTTAAAAATGGTTCCGAACTCTTCCATTGTTCTCGGAATTCTGCTGACGTTTAAAAATTGTTCGGAACTTTTCCATTGTTCTCGGAATTAAGCTGACATTTAAAAATGCTTTGGAACTTTCCCATTGTCCTTGGAATTCTGCTGACGTTTATAAATGCTTTGGAACTCTTCCATTGTTCTCGGAATTCTGCTGACGTTTAAAAATGCTTCAGAACACTCCCATTGTTCTCGGAATTCCGCTGAAGTTTAAAAATGCTTCGGAACTCTTCCATTGTTCTCGGTATTCTGCTGAAGTTTAAAAATGCTTCGGACCTCTTCCATTGTTCTCGGAATTTTGCTGACATTTAAAAATGCTTCGGAACTCTTCCATTGTTCTCAGAATTCTGCTGGCGTTTAAAAATGGTTTGGAACTCTTCCATTGTTCTCGGAATTCCGCTGAAGTTTAAAAATGCTTTTGAACTTTTCCATTGCTCTCGGAATTCTGCTGAAGTTTAAAAATGCATCCGGACCCTTCCATTGTTCTCAGAATTCCGCTGAAGTCTAAAAATGCTTCGGAACTCTTCCATTGTTCTCAGAATTCCGCTGACATTTAAAAATGCTTTGGAACTTTTCCTTTGTTCTCAGAATTCTGCTGACGTTTATTAATGCTTTGGAACTCTTCCATTGTTCTCGGAATTCTGCTGGCGTTTAAAAATGCTTCAGAACACTTTCATTGCTCTCGGAATTCCGCTGTAGTGTAAAAATGCTTCGGAACTCTTCCATTGTTCTCAGAATCCCGCTGACATTTAAAAATGCTTCGGAACTTTTCCTTTGTTCTCGGAATTCTGCTGACGTTTATTAACGCTTTGGAACTCTTCCATTGTTCTCGGAATTCTGCTGGCGTTTAAAAATGCTTCAGAACACTTTCATTGCTCTCGGAATTCCGCTGTAGTGTAAAAATGCTTTGGAACTCTTCCATTTTTCTCGGTATTCCGCTGAAGTGTAAAAATGCTTCGGAACTCTTCCATTGTTCTCGGAATTCCGCTGATGTTTAAAAATGCTTTGGAACTCTTCCATTGTTCTCAGAATTCTGCTGACGTTTAAAAATGCTTTAGAACACTCCCATTGTTCTCGGAATTCCACTGAAGTTTAAAAATGCTTCGGAACTCTTCCATTGTTCTCGGAATTCTGCTGGCGTTTAAAAATGGTTCCGAACTCTTCCAATGTTCTCGGAATTCTGCTGACATTTAAAAATGGTTCGGAACTCTTCAATAATTCTCAGAATTCTGCTGTAGTTAAAAAATGCTTTGGAACTCTTCCATTGTTCTCGAAATTCTGCTGAAGTTTAAAAATGCTTCCGAACGCATCCATTGTTCTCGGAATTCCGCTGAAGTTTAAAAATGCTTCGGAACTCTTCCATTGTTCTCGGAATTCCGCTGACATTTAAAAATGCTTCGGAACTTTTCCTTTGTTCTCGAAATTCTGCTGACATTTATTTATGCTTTGGAACTCTTCCATTGTTCTCGGAAATCTGCTGATGTTTAAAAATGCTTCAGAACACTCCCATTGCTCTCAGAATTCCGCGGAAGTGTAAAAATGCTTCGGAACTCTTCCATTTTTCTCGGTATTCCGCTGAAGTTTAAAAATGCTTCGGACCTCTTCCATTGTTCTCGGAATTCTGCTGTAGTTTAAAAATGCCTTGGAACTCTTCCATTGTTCTGGGAATTCCGCTGAAGTTTAGAAATGCTTTTGAACTTTTCCATTGCTATCTGAATTCTGCTGAAGTTTAAAAATGCTTTGGAACTCTTCCATTGTTCTCAGAATTCTGCTGAAGTTTAAAAATGCTTCAGAACTTTTCCATTGTTCTCGGAATTTTGCTTGCGTTTAAAAATGGTTCCGAACTCTTCCATTGTTCTCGGAATTCTGCTGACGTTTAAAAATGGTTCGGAACTCTTCCATTGTTCTCGGAATTAAGCTGACATTTAAAAATGCTTTGGAACTTTCCCATTGTCCTTGGAATTCTGCTGACGTTTATAAATGCTTTGGAACTCTTCCATTGTTCTCGGAATTCTGCTGACGTTTAAAAATGCTTCAGAACACTCCCATTGTTCTCGGAATTCCGCTGAAGTTTAAAAATGCTTCGGAACTCTTCCATTGTTCTCGGTATTCTGCTGAAGTTTAAAAATGCTTCGGACCTCTTCCATTGTTCTCGAAATTTTGCTGACATTTAAAAATGCTTCGGAACTCTTCCATTGTTCTCAGAATTCTGCTGGCGTTTAAAAATGGTTTGGAACTCTTCCATTGTTCTCGGAATTCCGCTGATGTTTAAATATGCTTTTGAACTTTTTCATTGCTCTCGGAATTATGCTGAAGTTTAAAAATACATCCGAACCCTTCCTTTGTTCTCAGAATTCCGCTGAAGTCTAAAAATGCTTCGGAACTCTTCCATTGTTCTCAGAATTCCGCTGACATTTAAAAATGCTTCGGAACTTTTCCTTTGTTCTCGGAATTCTGCTGACGTTTATTAATGCTTCGGACCTCTTCCATTTTTCTCGGTATTCCGCTGAAGTTTAAAAATGCTTTTGAACTTTTCCATTGCTCTCGGAATACTGGTGAAGTTTAAAAATGCTTTGGAACTTTTCCATTGTTCTCGGAATTATGCTGACGTTTAAAAATGCTTCAGAACACTCCCATTGTTCTCGGAATTCCACTGAAGTTTAAAAATGCTTCGGAACTCTTCCATTGTTCTCGGTATTCCGCTGAAGTTTAAAAATGCTTTTGAACTTTTCCATTGCTCTCGGAATACTGGTGAAGTTTAAAAATGCTTTGGAACTTTTCCATTGTACTCGGAATTCTGCTGAAGTTTAAAAATGCTTCGGAACTCTTCCATTGTTCTCGGAATTCTGCTGACGTTTAAAAATGCTTCCGAACTCTTCCATTGTTCTCGGAATTCCGCTGAAGTGTAACAATGCTTCGGAACTCTTCCATTTTTCTCGGTATTCCGCTGAAGTTTAAAAAATGCTTCGGAACTCTTCCATTGTTCTCGGAATTAAGCTGACATTTAAAAATGCTTTGGAACTTTCCCATTGTTCTCGGAATTCTGCTGACGTTTATAAATGCTTTGGAACTCTTCCATTGTTCTCGGAATTCTGCTGGCGTTTAAAAATGGTTCCGAACTCTTCCATTGTTCTCGGAATTCTGCTGAAAATTAAAAATGGTTCAGAACTCTTCATTAATTCTCAGAATTCTGCTGTAGTTTAAAAATGCTTTGGAACTCTTCCATTGTTCTCGAAATTCTGCTGAAGTTTAAAAATGCTTCCGAACGCTTCCATTGTTCTCGGAATTCCGCTGAAGTTTAAAATTGCTTCGGAACTCTTCCATTGTTCTCGGAATTAAGCTGACATTTAAAAATTCTTTGGAACTTTCCCATTTTTCTCGGAATTCTGCTGACGTTTATAAATGCTTTGGAACTCTTCCATTGTTCTCGGAATTCTGTTGACGTTTAAAAATGCTTCAGAACACTCCCATTGTTCTGGGAATTCCGCTGAAGTGTAAAAATGCTTCGGAACTCTTCCATTTTTCTCGGTATTCTGCTGACGTTTAAAAATGGTTCGGAACTCTTCAATTATTCTCAGAATTCTGCTGTAGTTTAAAAATGCTTTGGAACTCTTACATTGTTCTTGGAATTCCGCTGAAGTTTAGAAATGCTTTTGAACTTTTCCATTGCTATCTGAATTCTGCTGATGTTTAAAAATGCTTTGGAACTCTTCCATTGTTCTCAGAATTCTGCTGAAGTTTAAAAATGCTTCCGAACCCTTCCATTGTTCTCAGAATTCCGCTGAAGTTTAAAAATGCTTCGGAACTCTTCCATTGTTCTCGAAATTCCGCTGACATTTAATAATGCTTCGGAACTTTTCCTTTGTTCTCGGAATTCTGCTGACGTTTATTAATGCTTTGGAACTCTTCCATTGTTCACAGAATTCAGCTGACGTTTAAAAATGCTTCAGAACACTTTCTTTGCTCTCGGAATTCCGCTGTTGTGTAAAAATGCTTCGGAACTCTTCCATTTTTCTCGGTATTCCGCTGAAGTTTAAAAATGCTTCGGACCTCTTCCATTGTTCTCGGAATTTTACTGATGTTTAAAAATGCTTCGGAACTCTTCCACTGTTCTCGGAATTCTGCTGGCGTTTAAAAATGGTTCCCAACTCTTCCATTGTTCTCGGAATTCTGCTGACGTTTAAAAATGGTTCGGAACTCTTCCATTGTTCTCGGAATTCCGCTGACATTTAAAAATGCTTCAGAACTTTTCCTTTGTTCTCGGAATTCTGCTGATGTTTATAAATGCTTTGGAACTCTTCCATTGTTCTCGGAATTATGCTGACGTTTAAAAATGCTTCAGAACACTCCCATTGTTCTCGGAATTCCACTGAAGTTTAAAAATGCTTCGGAACTCTTCCATTGTTCTCGGTATTCCGCTGAAGTTTAAAAATGCTTTTGAACTTTTCCATTGCTCTCGGAATACTGGTGAAGTTTAAAAATGCTTTGGAGCTTTTCCATTGTACTCGGAATTCTGCTGAAGTTTAAAAATGCTTCGGAACTCTACCACTGTTCTCGGAATTCTGCTGACGTTTAAAAATGCTTCCGAACTCTTCCATTGTTCTCGGAATTCTGCTGACATTTATAAATGCTTCAGAACACTCCCATTGTTCTCGGAATTCCGCTGAAGTTTAAAAATGCTTCGGACCTCTTCCATTGTTCTCGGAATTTTGCTGATGTATAAAAATGCTTCAGAACTCTTCCATTGTTCTCAGAATTCTGCCGACGTTTAAAAATGCTTTGGCACTCTTCCAATGTTCTCAGAATTCTGCTGACGTTTAAAAATGCTTTAGAACACTCCCATTGTTCTCGGAATTCCACTGAAGTTTAAAAATGCTTCGGAGCTCTTCCATTGTTCTCGGAATTAAGCTGATATTTAAAAATGCTTTGGAACTTTTCCATTGCTCTCGGAATTCTGCTGAAGTTTATAATTGCATCCGAACTCTTCCATTGTTCTCAGAATTCCGCTGAAGTCTAAAAATGCTTCGGAACTCTTCCATTGTTCTCAGAATTCCGCTGACATTTAAAAATGCTTCGGAACTTTTCCTTTGTTCTCGGAATTCTGCTGACGTTTATTAATGCTTTGGAACTCTTCCATTGTTCTCGGAATTCTGCTGGCGTTTAAAAATGCTTCAGAACACTTTCTTTGCTCTCGGAATTCCGCTGTTGTGTAAAAATGCTTCGGAACTCTTCCATTTTTCTCGGTATTCCGCTGAAGTTTAAAAATGCTTCGGAACTCTTCCATTGTTCTCGGAATTTTACTGATGTTTAAAAATGCTTCGGAACTCTTCCATTGTTCTCGGAATTCTGCTGGCGTTTAAAAATGGTTCCGAACTCTTCCATTGTTCTCGGAATTCTGCTGACGTTTAAAAATGTTTCGGAACTCTTCCATTGTTCTCGGAATTCCGCTGACATTTAAAAATGCTTCAGAACTTTTCCTTTGTTCTTGGAATTCTGCTGACGTTTAAAAATGCTTCAGAACACTCCCATTGTTCTCGGAATTCCACTGAAGTTTAAAAATGCTTCGGAACTCTTCCATTGTTCTCGGTATTCCGCTGAAGTTTAAAAATGCTTTTGAACTTTTCCATTGCTCTCGGAATACTGGTGAAGTTTAAAAATGCTTTGGAACTTTTCCATTGTACTCGGAATTCTGCTGAAGTTTAAAAATGCTTCGGAACTCTTCCACTGTTCTCGGAATACTGCTGACGTTTAAAAATGCTTCCGAACTCTTCCATTGTTCTTGGAATTCCGCTGAAGTTTAAAAATGCTTCTGAACTCTTCCATTGTTCTCGGAATTCTGCTGGCGTTTAAAAATGGTTCCGAACTCTTCCATTGTTCTCGGAATTCTGCTGACATTTAAAAATGGTTCGGAACTCTTCAATAATTCTCAGAATTCTGCTGTAGTTTAAAAATGCTTTGGAACTCTTCCATTGTTCTCGAAATTCCGCTGAAGTTTAAAAATGCTTCGGACCTCTTCCATTGTTCTCGGAATTTTGCTGATGTATAAAAATGCTTCAGAACTCTTCCATTGTTCTCAGAATTCTGCCGACGTTTAAAAATGCTTTGGCACTCTTCCAATGTTCTCAGAATTCTGCTGACGTTTAAAAATGCTTTAGAACACTCCCATTGTTCTCGGAATTCCACTGAAGTTTAAAAATGCTTCGGAGCTCTTCCATTGTTCTCGGAATTAAGCTGATATTTAAAAATGCTTTGGAACTTTTCCATTGCTCTCGGAATTCTGCTGAAGTTTATAAATGCATCCGAACTCTTCCATTGTTCTCAGAATTCCGCTGAAGTCTAAAAATGCTTCGGAACTCTTCCATTGTTCTCAGAATTCCGCTGACATTTAAAAATGCTTCGGAACTTTTCCTTTGTTCTCGGAATTCTGCTGACGTTTATTAATGCTTTGGAACTCTTCCATTGTTCTCGGAATTCTGCTGGCGTTTAAAAATGCTTCAGAACACTTTCTTTGCTCTCGGAATTCCGCTGTTGTGTAAAAATGCTTCGGAACTCTTCCATTTTTCTCGGTATTCCGCTGAAGTTTAAAAATGCTTCGGAACTCTTCCATTGTTCTCGGAATTTTACTGATGTTTAAAAATGCTTCGGAACTCTTCCATTGTTCTCGGAATTCTGCTGGCGTTTAAAAATGGTTCCGAACTCTTCCATTGTTCTCGGAATTCTGCTGACGTTTAAAAATGTTTCGGAACTCTTCCATTGTTCTCGGAATTCCGCTGACATTTAAAAATGCTTCAGAACTTTTCCTTTGTTCTTGGAATTCTGCTGACGTTTAAAAATGCTTCAGAACACTCCCATTGTTCTCGGAATTCCACTGAAGTTTAAAAATGCTTCGGAACTCTTCCATTGTTCTCGGTATTCCGCTGAAGTTTAAAAATGCTTTTGAACTTTTCCATTGCTCTCGGAATACTGGTGAAGTTTAAAAATGCTTTGGAACTTTTCCATTGTACTCGGAATTCTGCTGAAGTTTAAAAATGCTTCGGAACTCTTCCACTGTTCTCGGAATACTGCTGACATTTAAAAATGCTTCCGAACTCTTCCATTGTTCTTGGAATTCCGCTGAAGTTTAAAAATGCTTCTGAACTCTTCCATTGTTCTCGGAATTCTGCTGGCGTTTAAAAATGGTTCCGAACTCTTCCATTGTTCTCGGAATTCTGCTGACATTTAAAAATGGTTCGGAACTCTTCAATAATTCTCAGAATTCTGCTGTAGTTTAAAAATGCTTTGGAACTCTTCCATTGTTCTCGAAATTCTGCTGAAGTTTAAAAATGCTTCCGAACGCTTCCATTGTTCTCGGAATTCCGCTGAAGTTTAAAAATGGTTCGGAACTCTTCCATTGTTCTCGGAATTAAGCTGATATTTAAAAATGCTTTGGAACTTTCCCATTGTTCTCGGAATTCTGCTGACGTTTATAAATGCTTTGGAACTCTTCCATTGTTCTCGGTATTCTGCTGAAGTTTAAAAATGCTTCGGACCTCTTCCATTGTTCTCGGAATTTTGCTGATGTATAAAAATGCTTCAGAACTCTTCCATTGTTCTCGGAATTCCGCTGACATTTAAAAATGCTTCGGAGCTTTTCCATTTTTCTCGTAATTCTGCTGACGTTTATAAATGCTTTGGAACACTTCCATTGTTCTCAGAATTCTGCTGACGTTTAGAAATGCTTTAGAACACTCCCATTGTTCTCGGAATTCCACTTAAATTTAAAAATGCTTCGGAACTCTTCCATTGTTCTCGGAATTCTGCTGGCGTTTAAAAATGGTTCCGAACTCTTCCATTGTTCTCGGAATTAAGCTGACATTTAAAAATGCTTTGGAACTTTTCCATTGCTCTCGGAATTCTGGTGAAGTTTAAAAATGCTTTGGAACTTTTCCATTGTACTCAGAATTCTGCTGAAGTTTAAAAATGCTTCGGAGCTTTTCCATTGTTCTCGGAATTTTGCTGGCGTTTAAAAATGGTTCCGAACTCTTCCATTGTTCTCGGAATTCTGCTGACGTTTAAAAATGGTTCGGAACTCTTCAATAATTCTCAGAATTCTGCTGACGTTTAAAAATGCTTTAGAACACTCCCATTGTTCTCGGAATTCCACTGAAGTTTAAAAATGCTTCGGAGCTCTTCCATTGTTCTCGGAATTAAGCTGATATTTAAAAATGCTTTGGAACTTTTCCATTGCTCTCGGAATTCTGCTGAAGTTTATAAATGCATCCGAACTCTTCCATTGTTCTCAGAATTCCGCTGAAGTCTAAAAATGCTTCGGAACTCTTCCATTGTTCTCAGAATTCCGCTGACATTTAAAAATGCTTCGGAACTTTTCCTTTGTTCTCGGAATTCTGCTGACGTTTATTAATGCTTTGGAACTCTTCCATTGTTCTCGGAATTCTGCTGGCGTTTAAAAATGCTTCAGAACACTTTCTTTGCTCTCGGAATTCCGCTGTTGTGTAAAAATGCTTCGGAACTCTTCCATTTTTCTCGGTATTCCGCTGAAGTTTAAAAATGCTTCGGACCTCTTCCATTGTTCTCGGAATTTTACTGATGTTTAAAAATGCTTCGGAACTCTTCCATTGTTCTCGGAATTCTGCTGGCGTTTAAAAATGGTTCCGAACTCTTCCATTGTTCTCGGAATTCTGCTGACGTTTAAAAATGTTTCGGAACTCTTCCATTGTTCTCGGAATTCCGCTGACATTTAAAAATGCTTCAGAACTTTTCCTTTGTTCTTGGAATTCTGCTGACGTTTAAAAATGCTTCAGAACACTCCCATTGTTCTCGGAATTCCACTGAAGTTTAAAAATGCTTCGGAACTCTTCCATTGTTCTCGGTATTCCGCTGAAGTTTAAAAATGCTTTTGAACTTTTCCATTGCTCTCGGAATACTGGTGAAGTTTAAAAATGCTTTGGAACTTTTCCATTGTACTCGGAATTCTGCTGAAGTTTAAAAATGCTTCGGAACTCTTCCACTGTTCTCGGAATACTGCTGACGTTTAAAAATGCTTCCGAACTCTTCCATTGTTCTTGGAATTCCGCTGAAGTTTAAAAATGCTTCTGAACTCTTCCATTGTTCTCGGAATTCTGCTGGCGTTTAAAAATGGTTCCGAACTCTTCCATTGTTCTCGGAATTCTGCTGACATTTAAAAATGGTTCGGAACTCTTCAATAATTCTCAGAATTCTGCTGTAGTTTAAAAATGCTTTGGAACTCTTCCATTGTTCTCGAAATTCTGCTGAAGTTTAAAAATGCTTCCGAACGCTTCCATTGTTCTCGGAATTCCGCTGAAGTTTAAAAATGGTTCGGAACTCTTCCATTGTTCTCGGAATTAAGCTGATATTTAAAAATGCTTTGGAACTTTCCCATTGTTCTCGGAATTCTGCTGACGTTTATAAATGCTTTGGAACTCTTCCATTGTTCTCGGTATTCTGCTGAAGTTTAAAAATGCTTCGGACCTCTTCCATTGTTCTCGGAATTTTGCTGATGTATAAAAATGCTTCAGAACTCTTCCATTGTTCTCGGAATTCCGCTGACATTTAAAAATGCTTCGGAGCTTTTCCATTTTTCTCGTAATTCTGCTGACGTTTATAAATGCTTTGGAACACTTCCATTGTTCTCAGAATTCTGCTGACGTTTAGAAATGCTTTAGAACACTCCCATTGTTCTCGGAATTCCACTTAAATTTAAAAATGCTTCGGAACTCTTCCATTGTTCTCGGAATTCTGCTGGCGTTTAAAAATGGTTCCGAACTCTTCCATTGTTCTCGGAATTAAGCTGACATTTAAAAATGCTTTGGAACTTTTCCATTGCTCTCGGAATTCTGGTGAAGTTTAAAAATGCTTTGGAACTTTTCCATTGTACTCAGAATTCTGCTGAAGTTTAAAAATGCTTCGGAGCTTTTCCATTGTTCTCGGAATTTTGCTGGCGTTTAAAAATGGTTCCGAACTCTTCCATTGTTCTCGGAATTCTGCTGACGTTTAAAAATGGTTCGGAACTCTTCAATAATTCTCAGAATTCTGCTGTAGTTTAAAAATGCTTTTGAACTTTTCCATTGCTCTCGGAATTCTGCTGAAGTTTAAAAATGCATCCGAACTCTTCCATTGTTCTCAGAATTCCGCTGAAGTCTAAAAATGCTTCAGAACTCTTCCATTGTTCTCAGAATTCCGCTGACATTTAGAAATGCTTCGGAACTTTTCCTTTGTTCTCGGAATTCTGCTGACGTTTATTAATGCTTTGGAACTCTTCCATTGTTCTCGGAATTCTGCTGGCGTTTAAAAATGCTTCAGAACACTTTCTTTGCTCTCGGAATTCCGCTGTTGTGTAAAAATGCTTCGGAACTCTTCAATTTTTCTCGGTATTCCGCTGAAGTTTAAAAATGCTTCGGACCTCTTCCATTGTTCTCGGAATTTTGCTGACATTTAAAAATGCTTCGGAACTCTTCCATTGTTCTTAGAATTCTGCTGGCGTTTAAAAATGGTTTGGAACTCTTCCATTGTTCTCGGAATTCCGCTGAAGTTTAAAAATGCTTTTGATCTTTTCTATTGCTCTCGGAATTCTGCTGAAGTTTAAAAATGCATCCGAACTCTTCCATTGTTCTCAGAATTCCGCTGAAGTCTAAAAATGATTCGGAACTCTTCCATTGTTCTCAGAATTCCGCTGACATTTAGAAATGCTTCGGAACTTTTCCTTTGTTCTTGGAATTCTGCTGACGTTTATTAATGCTTTGGAACTCTTCCATTGTTCTCGGAATTCTGCTGGCGTTTAAAAATGCTTCAGAACACTTTCTTTGCTCTCGAAATTCCGCTGTTGTGTAAAAATGCTTCGGAACTCTTCCATTTTTCTCGGTATTCCGCTGAAGTTTAAAAATGCTTCGGACCTCTTCCATTGTTCTCGGAATTTTACTGATGTTTAAAAATGCTTCGGAACTCTTCCATTGTTCTCGGAATTCTGCTGGCGTTTAAAAATGGTTCCGAACTCTTCCATTGTTCTCGGAATTCTGCTGACGTTTAAAAATGCTTCGGAACTCTTCCATTGTTCTCGGAATTCTGCTGGCGTTTAAAAATGGTTCCGAACTCTTCCATTGTTCTCGGAATTCTGCTGGCGTTTAAAAATGCTTCAGAACACTTTCTTTGCTCTCGAAATTCCGCTGTTGTGTAAAAATGCTTCGGAACTCTTCCATTTTTCTCGGAATTCCGCTGAAGTTTAAAAATGCTTCGGACCTCTTCCATTGTTCTCGGAATTTTGCTGATGTATAAAAATGCTTCAGAACTCTTCCATTGTGCTCAGAATTCTGACGACGTTTAAAAATGCTTTGGCACTCTTCCAATGTTCTCAGAATTCTGCTGACGTTTAAAAATGCTTTAGAACACTCCCATTGTTCTCGGAATTCCACTGAAGTTTAAAAATGCTTCGGAGCTCTTCCATTGTTCTCGGAATTAAGCTGATATTTAAAAATGCTTTGGAACTTTTCCATTGCTCTCGGAATTCTGCTGAAGTTTATAAATGCATCCGAACTCTTCCATTGTTCTCAGAATTCCGCTGAAGTCTAAAAATGCTTCGGAACTCTTCCATTGTTCTCAGAATTCCGCTGACATTTAAAAATGCTTCGGAACTTTTCCTTTGTTCTCGGAATTCTGCTGACGTTTATTAATGCTTTGGAACTCTTCCATTGTTCTCGGAATTCTGCTGGCGTTTAAAAATGCTTCAGAACACTTTCTTTGCTCTCGGAATTCCGCTGTTGTGTAAAAATGCTTCGGAACTCTTCCATTTTTCTCGGTATTCCGCTGAAGTTTAAAAATGCTTCGGACCTCTTCCATTGTTCTCGGAATTTTACTGATGTTTAAAAATGCTTCGGAACTCTTCCATTGATCTCGGAATTCTGCTGGCGTTTAAAAATGGTTCCGAACTCTTCCATTGTTCTCGGAATTCTGCTGACGTTTAAAAATGTTTCGGAACTCTTCCATTGTTCTCGGAATTCCGCTGACATTTAAAAATGCTTCAGAACTTTTCCTTTGTTCTTGGAATTCTGCTGACGTTTAAAAATGCTTCAGAACACTCCCATTGTTCTCGGAATTCCACTGAAGTTTAAAAATGCTTCGGAACTCTTCCATTGTTCTCGGTATTCCGCTGAAGTTTAAAAATGCTTTTGAACTTTTCCATTGCTCTCGGAATACTGGTGAAGTTTAAAAATGCTTTGGAACTTTTCCATTGTACTCGGAATTCTGCTGAAGTTTAAAAATGCTTCGGAACTCTTCCACTGTTCTCGGAATACTGCTGACGTTTAAAAATGCTTCCGAACTCTTCCATTGTTCTTGGAATTCCGCTGAAGTTTAAAAATGCTTCTGAACTCTTCCATTGTTCTCGGAATTCTGCTGGCGTTTAAAAATGGTTCCGAACTCTTCCATTGTTCTCGGAATTCTGCTGACATTTAAAAATGGTTCGGAACTCTTCAATAATTCTCAGAATTCTGCTGTAGTTTAAAAATGCTTTGGAACTCTTCCATTGTTCTCGAAATTCTGCTGAAGTTTAAAAATGCTTCCGAACGCTTCCATTGTTCTCGGAATTCCGCTGAAGTTTAAAAATGGTTCGGAACTCTTCCATTGTTCTCGGAATTAAGCTGATATTTAAAAATGCTTTGGAACTTTCCCATTGTTCTCGGAATTCTGCTGACGTTTATAAATGCTTTGGAACTCTTCCATTGTTCTCGGTATTCTGCTGAAGTTTAAAAATGCTTCGGACCTCTTCCATTGTTCTCGGAATTTTGCTGATGTATAAAAATGCTTCAGAACTCTTCCATTGCTCTCGGAATTCCGCTGACATTTAAAAATGCTTCGGAGCTTTTCCATTTTTCTCGTAATTCTGCTGACGTTTATAAATGCTTTGGAACACTTCCATTGTTCTCAGAATTCTGCTGACGTTTAGAAATGCTTTAGAACACTCCCATTGTTCTCGGAATTCCACTTAAATTTAAAAATGCTTCGGAACTCTTCCATTGTTCTCGGAATTCTGCTGGCGTTTAAAAATGGTTCCGAACTCTTCCATTGTTCTCGGAATTAAGCTGACATTTAAAAATGCTTTGGAACTTTTCCATTGCTCTCGGAATTCTGGTGAAGTTTAAAAATGCTTTGGAACTTTTCCATTGTACTCAGAATTCTGCTGAAGTTTAAAAATGCTTCGGAGCTTTTCCATTGTTCTCGGAATTTTGCTGGCGTTTAAAAATGGTTCCGAACTCTTCCATTGTTCTCGGAATTCTGCTGACGTTTAAAAATGGTTCGGAACTCTTCAATAATTCTCAGAATTCTGCTGTAGTTTAAAAATGCTTTTGAACTTTTCCATTGCTCTCGGAATTCTGCTGAAGTTTAAAAATGCATCCGAACTCTTCCATTGTTCTCAGAATTCCGCTGAAGTCTAAAAATGCTTCAGAACTCTTCCATTGTTCTCAGAATTCCGCTGACATTTAGAAATGCTTCGGAACTTTTCCTTTGTTCTCGGAATTCTGCTGACGTTTATTAATGCTTTGGAACTCTTCCATTGTTCTCGGAATTCTGCTGGCGTTTAAAAATGCTTCAGAACACTTTCTTTGCTCTCGGAATTCCGCTGTTGTGTAAAAATGCTTCGGAACTCTTCAATTTTTCTCGGTATTCCGCTGAAGTTTAAAAATGCTTCGGACCTCTTCCATTGTTCTCGGAATTTTGCTGACATTTAAAAATGCTTCGGAACTCTTCCATTGTTCTTAGAATTCTGCTGGCGTTTAAAAATGGTTTGGAACTCTTCCATTGTTCTCGGAATTCCGCTGAAGTTTAAAAATGCTTTTGAACTTTTCCATTGCTCTCGGAATTCTGCTGAAGTTTAAAAATGCATCCGAACTCTTCCATTGTTCTCAGAATTCCGCTGAAGTCTAAAAATGCTTCGGAACTCTTCCATTGTTCTCAGAATTCCGCTGACATTTAGAAATGCTTCGGAACTTTTCCTTTGTTCTCGGAATTCTGCTGACGTTTATTAATGCTTTGGAACTCTTCCATTGTTCTCAGAATTCCGCTGACATTTAGAAATGCTTCGGAACTTTTCCTTTGTTCTCGGAATTCTGCTGACGTTTATTAATGCTTTGGAACTCTTCCATTGTTCTCGGAATTCTGCTGGCGCTTAAAAATGCTTCAGAACACTTTCTTTGCTCTCGAAATTCCGCTGTTGTGTAAAAATGCTTCGGAACTCTTCCATTTTTCTCGGTATTCCGCTGAAGTTTAAAAATGCTTCGGACCTCTTCCATTGTTCTCGGAATTTTACTGATGTTTAAAAATGCTTCGGAACTCTTCCATTGTTCTCGGAATTCTGCTGGCGTTTAAAAATGGTTCCGAACTCTTCCATTGTTCTCGGAATTCTGCTGACGTTTAAAAATGGTTCGGAACTCTTCCATTGTTCTCGGAATTCCGCTGACATTTAAAAATGCTTCAGAACTTTTCCTTTGTTCTCGGAATTCTGCTGATGTTTATAAATGCTTTGGAACTCTTCCATTGTTCTCGGAATTATGCTGACGTTTAAAAATGCTTCAGAGCACTCCCATTGCTCTCGGAATTCCACTGAAGTTTAAAAATGCTTCGGAACTCTTCCATTGTTCTCGGTATTCCGCTGAAGTTTAAAAATGCTTTTGAACTTTTCCATTGCTCTCGGAATACTGGTGAAGTTTAAAAATGCTTTGGAACTTTTCCATTGTACTCGGAATTCTGCTGAAGTTTAAAAATGCTTCGGAACTCTTCCACTGTTCTCGGAATTCTGCTGACGTTTAAAAATGCTTCCGAACTCTTCCATTGTTGTTGGAATTCCGCTGAAGTTTAAAAATGCTTCTGAACTCTTCCATTGTTCTCGGAATTCTGCTGGCGTTTAAAAATGGTTCCGAACTCTTCCATTGTTCTCGGAATTCTGCTGGCGTTTAAAAAAGGTTCCGAACTCTTCCATTGTTCTCGGAATTCTGCTGACATTTAAAAATGGTTCGGAACTCTTCAATAATTCTCAGAATTCTGCTGTAGTTTAAAAATGCTTTGTAACTCTTCCATTGTTCTCGAAATTCTGCTGAAGTTTAAAAATGCTTCCGAACGCTTCCATTGTTCTCGGAATTCCGCTGAAGTTTAAAAATGCTTCGGAACTCTTCCATTGTTCTCGGAATTAAGCTGACATTTAAAAATGCTTTGGAACTTTCCCATTGTTCTCGGAATTCTGCTGACGTTTATAAATGCTTTGGAACTCTTCCATTGTTCTCGGTATTCTGCTGAAGTTTAAAAATGCTTCGGACCTCTTCCATTGTTCTCGGAATTTTGCTGAAGTTTAAAAATGCTTCCGAACTCGTCCACTGCTCCCGGAATTCCGCTGAAGTTTAAAAATGCTTCGGAACTCTTCCATTGTTCTCGGAATTAAGCTGGCATTTAAAAATGCTTTGGAACTTTCCCATTGTCATTGGAATTCTGCTGATGTTTATAAATGCTTTGGAACTCTTTCATTGTTCTCGGAATTCTGCTGACGTTTAAAAATGCTTCAGAACACTCGCATTGTTCTCGGAATTCCGCTGAAGTTTAAAAATGCTTCGGAACTCTTCCATTGTTCTCGGTATTCTGCTGAAGTTTAAAAATGCTTCGGACCTCTTCCATTGTTCTCGGAATTTTGCTGACATTTAAAAATGCTTCGGAACTCTTCCATTGTTCTTAGAATTCTGCTGGCGTTTAAAAATGGTTTGGAACTCTTCTATTGCTCTCGGAATTCTACTGAAGTTTAAAAATGCATCCGAACTCTTCCATTGTTCTCAGAATTCCGCTGACATTTAGAAATGCTTCGGAACTTTTCCTTTGTTCTTGGAATTCTGCTGACGTTTATTAATGCTTTGGAACTCTTCCATTGTTCTTGGAATTCTGCTGGCGTTTAAAAATGCTTCAGAACACTTTCTTTGCTCTCGGAATTCCGCTGTTGTGTAAAAATGCTTCGGAACCCTTCCATTTTTCTCGGTATTCCGCTGAAGTTTAAAAATGCTTCGGACCTCTTCCATTGTTCTCAGAATTTTACTGATGTTTAAAAATGCTTCGGAACTCTTCCATTGTTCTCGGAATTTTGCTGACATTTAAAAATGCTTCGGAACTCTTCCATTGTTCTTAGAATTCTGCTGGCGTTTAAAAATGGTTTGGAACTCTTCCATTGTTCTCGGAATTCCGCTGAAGTTTAAAAATGCTTTTGAACTTTTCCATTGCTCTCGGAATTCTGCTGAAGTTTAAAAATGCATCCGAACTCTTCCATTGTTCTCAGAATTCCACTGAAGTCTAAAAATGCTTCGGAACTCTTCCATTGTTCTCAGAATTCCGCTGACATTTAGAAATGCTTCGGAACTTTTCCTTTGTTCTCGGAATTCTGCTGACGTTTATTAATGCTTTGGAACTCTTCCATTGTTCTCGGAATTCTGCTGGCGTTTAAAAATGCTTCAGAACACTTTCTTTGCTCTCGGAATTCCGCTGTTGTGTAAAAATGCTTCGGAACTCTTCCATTTTTCTCGGTATTCCGCTGAAGTTTAAAAATGCTTCGGACCTCTTCCATTGTTCTCGGAATTTTACTGATGTTTAAAAATGCTTCGGAACTCTTCCATTGTACTCGGAATTCTGCTGGCGTTTAAAAATGGTTCCGAACTCCTCCATTGTTCTGGAATTCTGCTGACGTTTAAAAATGGTTCGGAACTCTTCCATTGTTCTCGGAATTCCGCTGACATTTAAAAATGCTTCAGAACTTTTCCTTTGTTCTCGGAATTCTGCTGATGTTTATAAATGCTTTGGAACTCTTCCATTGTTCTCGGAATTATGCTGAAGTTTAAAAATGCTTCAGAACACTCCCATTGTTCTGGGAATTCCGCTGAAGTGTAAAAATGCTTCGGAACTCTTCCATTTTTCTCGGTATTCTGCTGAAGTTTAAAAATGCTTCGGACCTCTTCCATTGTTCTCGGTATTCTGCTGACGTTTAAAAATGGTTCGGAACTCTTCAATTATTCTCAGAATTCTGCTGTAGTTTAAAAATGCTTTGGAACTCTTACATTGTTCTTGGAATTCCGCTGAAGTTTAGAAATGCTTTTGAACTTTTCCATTGCTATCTGAATTCTGCTGAAGTTTAAAAATGCTTTGGAACTCTTACATTGTTCTCAGAATTCTGCTGAAGTTTAAAAATGCTTCCGAACCCTTCCATTGTTCTCAGAATTCCGCTGAAGTTTAAAAATGCTTCGGAACTCTTCCATTGTTCTCGAAATTCCGCTGACATTTAATAATGCTTCGGAACTTTTCCTTTGTTCTCGGAATTCTGCTGACGTTTATTAATGCTTTGGAACTCTTCCATTGTTCTCAGAATTCAGCTGACGTTTAAAAATGCTTCAGAACACTTTCTTTGCTCTCGGAATTCCGCTGTTGTGTAAAAATGCTTCGGAACTCTTCCATTTTTCTCGGTATTCCGCTGAAGTTTAAAAATGCTTCAGACCTCTTCCATTGTTCTCGGTATTTTACTGATGTTTAAAAATGCTTCGGAACTCTTCCACTGTTCTCGGAATTCTGCTGGCGTTTAAAAATGGTTCCCAACTCTTCCATTGTTCTCGGAATTCCGCTGACATTTAAAAATGCTTCAGAACTTTTCCTTTGTTCTTGGAATTCTGCTGACGTTTAAAAATGCTTCAGAACACTCCCATTGTTCTCGGAATTCCACTGAAGTTTAAAAATGCTTCGGAACTCTTCCATTGTTCTCGGTATTCCGCTGAAGTTTAAAAATGCTTTTGAACTTTTCCATTGCTCTCGGAATACTGGTGAAGTTTAAAAAAGCTTTGGAACTTTTCCATTGTACTCGGAATTCTGCTGAAGTTTAAAAATGCTTCGGAACTCTTCCACTGTTCTCGGAATACTGCTGACGTTTAAAAATGCTTCCGAACTCTTCCATTGTTCTTGGAATTCCGCTGAAGTTTAAAAATGCTTCTGAACTCTTCCATTGTTCTCGGAATTCTGCTGGCGTTTAAAAATGGTTCCGAACTCTTCCATTGTTCTCGGAATTCTGCTGACATTTAAAAATGGTTCGGAACTCTTCAATAATTCTCAGAATTCTGCTGTAGTTTAAAAATGCTTTGGAACTCTTCCATTGTTCTCGAAATTCTGCTGAAGTTTAAAAATGCTTCCGAACGCTTCCATTGTTCTCGGAATTCCGCTGAAGTTTAAAAATGGTTCGGAACTCTTCCATTGTTCTCGGAATTAAGCTGATATTTAAAAATGCTTTGGAACTTTCCCATTGTTCTCGGAATTCTGCTGACGTTTATAAATGCTTTGGAACTCTTCCATTGTTCTCGGTATTCTGCTGAAGTTTAAAAATGCTTCGGACCTCTTCCATTGTTCTCGGAATTTTGCTGATGTATAAAAATGCTTCAGAACTCTTCCATTGTTCTCGGAATTCCGCTGACATTTAAAAATGCTTCGGAACTTTTCCATTTTTCTCGTAATTCTGCTGACGTTTATAAATGCTTTGGAACACTTCCATTGTTCTCAGAATTCTGCTGACGTTTAGAAATGCTTTAGAACACTCCCATTGTTCTCGGAATTCCACTTAAATTTAAAAATGCTTCGGAACTCTTCCATTGTTCTCGGAATTCTGCTGGCGTTTAAAAATGGTTCCGAACTCTTCCATTGTTCTCGGAATTAAGCTGACATTTAAAAATGCTTTGGAACTTTTCCATTGCTCTCGGAATTCTGGTGAAGTTTAAAAATGCTTTGGAACTTTTCCATTGTACTCAGAATTCTGCTGAAGTTTAAAAATGCTTCGGAGCTTTTCCATTGTTCTCGGAATTTTGCTGGCGTTTAAAAATGGTTCCGAACTCTTCCATTGTTCTCGGAATTCTGCTGACGTTTAAAAATGGTTCGGAACTCTTCAATAATTCTCAGAATTCTGCTGTAGTTTAAAAATGCTTTGGAACTCTTCCATTGTTCTCGGAATTCTGCTGAAGTTTAAAAATGCTTCCGAACTCGTCCACTGTTCCCGGAATTCCGCTGAAGTTTAAAAATGCTTCGGAACTCTTCCATTGTTCTCGTAATTAAGCTGGCATTTAAAAATGCTTTGGAACTTTCCCATTGTCATTGGAATTCTGCTGACGTTTATAAATGCTTTGGAACTCTTTCATTGTTCTCGGAATACTGCTGACGTTTAAAAATGCTTCAGAACACTCCCATTGTTCTCGGAATTCCGCTGAAGTTTAAAAATGCTTCGGACCTCTTCCATTGTTCTCGGAATTTTGCTGACATTTAAAAATGCTTCGGAACTCTTCCATTGTTCTTAGAATTCTGCTGGCGTTTAAAAATGGTTTGGAACTCTTCCATTGTTCTCGGAATTCCGCTGAAGTTTAAAAATGCTTTTGAACTTTTCCATTGCTCTCGGAATTCTGCTGAAGTTTAAAAATGCATCCGAACTCTTCCATTGTTCTCAGAATTCCGCTGAAGTCTAAAAATGATTCGGAACTCTTCCATTGTTCTCAGAATTCCGCTGACATTTAGAAATGCTTCGGAACTTTTCCTTTGTTCTCGGAATTCTGCTGACGTTTATTAATGCTTTGGAACTCTTCCATTGTTCTCGGAATTCTGCTGGCGTTTAAAAATGCTTCAGAACACTTTCTTTGCTCTCGAAATTCCGCTGTTGTGTAAAAATGCTTCGGAACTCTTCCATTTTTCTCGGTATTCCGCTGAAGTTTAAAAATGCTTCGGACCTCTTCCATTGTTCTCGGAATTTTACTGATGTTTAAAAATGCTTCGGAACTCTTCCATTGTTCTCGGAATTCTGCTGGCGTTTAAAAATGGTTCCGAACTCTTCCATTGTTCTCGGAATTCTGCTGACGTTTAAAAATGGTTCGGAACTCTTCCATTGTTCTCGGAATTCCGCTGACATTTAAAAATGCTTCAGAACTTTTCCTTTGTTCTCGGAATTCTGCTGATGTTTATAAATGCTTTGGAACTCTTCCATTGTTCTCGGAATTATGCTGACGTTTAAAAATGCTTTTGAACTTTTCCATTGCTCTCGGAATACTGGTGAAGTTTAAAAATGCTTTGGAACTTTTCCATTGTACTCGGAATTCTGCTGAAGTTTAAAAATGCTTCGGAACTCTTCCACTGTTCTCGGAATTCTGCTGACGTTTAAAAATGCTTCGGAACTCTTCCACTGTTCTCGGAATTCTGCTGACGTTTAAAAATGCTTCCGAACTCTTCCATTGTTGTTGGAATTCCGCTGAAGTTTAAAAATGCTTCTGAACTCTTCCATTGTTCTCGGAATTCTGCTGGCGTTTAAAAATGGTTCCGAACTCTTCCATTGTTCTCGGAATTCTGCTGGCGTTTAAAAATGGTTCCGAACTCTTCCATTGTTCTCGGAATTCTGCTGACATTTAAAAATGGTTCGGAACTCTTCAATAATTCTCAGAATTCTGCTGTAGTTTAAAAATGCTTTGTAACTCTTCCATTGTTCTCAAAATTCTGCTGAAGTTTAAAAATGCTTCCGAACGCTTCCATTGTTCTCGGAATTCCACTGAAGTTTAAAAATGCTTCGGAACTCTTCCATTGTTCTCGGAATTAAGCTGACATTTAAAAATGCTTTGGAACTTTCCCATTGTTCTCGGAATTCTGCTGACGTTTATAAATGCTTTGGAACTCTTCCATTGTTCTCGGTATTCTGCTGAAGTTTAAAAATGCTTCGGACCTCTTCCATTGTTCTCGGAATTTTGCTGAAGTTTAAAAATGCTTCCGAACTCGTCCACTGCTCCCGGAATTCCGCTGAAGTTTAAAAATGCTTCGGAACTCTTCCATTGTTCTCGGAATTAAGCTGGCATTTAAAAATGCTTTGGAACTTTCCCATTGTCATTGGAATTCTGCTGATGTTTATAAATGCTTTGGAACTCTTTCATTGTTCTCGGAATTCTGCTGACGTTTAAAAATGCTTCAGAACACTCGCATTGTTCTCGGAATTCCGCTGAAGTTTAAAAATGCTTCGGAACTCTTCCATTGTTCTCGGTATTCTGCTGAAGTTTAAAAATGCTTCGGACCTCTTCCATTGTTCTCGGAATTTTGCTGACATTTAAAAATGCTTCGGAACTCTTCCATTGTTCTTAGAATTCTGCTGGCGTTTAAAAATGGTTTGGAACTCTTCTATTGCTCTCGGAATTCTACTGAAGTTTAAAAATGCATCCGAACTCTTCCATTGTTCTCAGAATTCCGCTGACATTTAGAAATGCTTCGGAACTTTTCCTTTGTTCTTGGAATTCTGCTGACGTTTATTAATGCTTTGGAACTCTTCCATTGTTCTTGGAATTCTGCTGGCGTTTAAAAATGCTTCAGAACACTTTCTTTGCTCTCGGAATTCCGCTGTTGTGTAAAAATGCTTCGGAACCCTTCCATTTTTCTCGGTATTCCGCTGAAGTTTAAAAATGCTTCGGACCTCTTCCATTGTTCTCAGAATTTTACTGATGTTTAAAAATGCTTCGGAACTCTTCCATTGTTCTCGGAATTTTGCTGACATTTAAAAATGCTTCGGAACTCTTCCATTGTTCTTAGAATTCTGCTGGCGTTTAAAAATGGTTTGGAACTCTTCCATTGTTCTCGGAATTCCGCTGAAGTTTAAAAATGCTTTTGAACTTTTCCATTGCTCTCGGAATTCTGCTGAAGTTTAAAAATGCATCCGAACTCTTCCATTGTTCTCAGAATTCCACTGAAGTCTAAAAATGCTTCGGAACTCTTCCATTGTTCTCAGAATTCCGCTGACATTTAGAAATGCTTCGGAACTTTTCCTTTGTTCTCGGAATTCTGCTGACGTTTATTAATGCTTTGGAACTCTTCCATTGTTCTCGGAATTCTGCTGGCGTTTAAAAATGCTTCAGAACACTTTCTTTGCTCTCGGAATTCCGCTGTTGTGTAAAAATGCTTCGGAACTCTTCCATTTTTCTCGGTATTCCGCTGAAGTTTAAAAATGCTTCGGACCTCTTCCATTGTTCTCGGAATTTTACTGATGTTTAAAAATGCTTCGGAACTCTTCCATTGTTCTCGGAATTCTGCTGGCGTTTAAAAATGGTTCCGAACTCCTCCATTGTTCTGGAATTCTGCTGACGTTTAAAAATGGTTCGGAACTCTTCCATTGTTCTCGGAATTCCGCTGACATTTAAAAATGCTTCAGAACTTTTCCTTTGTTCTCGGAATTCTGCTGATGTTTATAAATGCTTTGGAACTCTTCCATTGTTCTCGGAATTATGCTGAAGTTTAAAAATGCTTCAGAACACTCCCATTGTTCTGGGAATTCCGCTGAAGTGTAAAAATGCTTCGGAACTCTTCCATTTTTCTCGGTATTCTGCTGAAGTTTAAAAATGCTTCGGACCTCTTCCATTGTTCTCGGTATTCTGCTGACGTTTAAAAATGGTTCGGAACTCTTCAATTATTCTCAGAATTCTGCTGTAGTTTAAAAATGCTTTGGAACTCTTACATTGTTCTTGGAATTCCGCTGAAGTTTAGAAATGCTTTTGAACTTTTCCATTGCTATCTGAATTCTGCTGAAGTTTAAAAATGCTTTGGAACTCTTACATTGTTCTCAGAATTCTGCTGAAGTTTAAAAATGCTTCCGAACCCTTCCATTGTTCTCAGAATTCCGCTGAAGTTTAAAAATGCTTCGGAACTCTTCCATTGTTCTCGAAATTCCGCTGACATTTAATAATGCTTCGGAACTTTTCCTTTGTTCTCGGAATTCTGCTGACGTTTATTAATGCTTTGGAACTCTTCCATTGTTCTCAGAATTCAGCTGACGTTTAAAAATGCTTCAGAACACTTTCTTTGCTCTCGGAATTCCGCTGTTGTGTAAAAATGCTTCGGAACTCTTCCATTTTTCTCGGTATTCCGCTGAAGTTTAAAAATGCTTCAGACCTCTTCCATTGTTCTCGGTATTTTACTGATGTTTAAAAATGCTTCGGAACTCTTCCACTGTTCTCGGAATTCTGCTGGCGTTTAAAAATGGTTCCCAACTCTTCCATTGTTCTCGGAATTCCGCTGACATTTAAAAATGCTTCAGAACTTTTCCTTTGTTCTCGGAATTCTGCTGATGTTTATAAATGCTTTGGAACTCTTCCATTGTTCTCGGAATTATGCTGACGTTTAAAAATGCTTCAGAACACTCCCATTGTTCTCGGAATTCCACTGAAGTTTAAAAATGCTTCGGAACTCTTCCATTGTTCTCGGTATTCCGCTGAAGTTTAAAAATGCTTTTGAACTTTTCCATTGCTCTCGGAATACTGGTGAAGTTTAAAAATGCTTTGGAACTTTTCCATTGTACTCGGAATTCTGCTGAAGTTTAAAAATGCTTCGGAACTCTACCACTGTTCTCGGAATTCTGCTGACGTTTAAAAATGCTTCCGAACTCTTCCATTGTTCTCGGAATTCTGCTGACATTTATAAATGCTTCAGAACACTCCCATTGTTCTCGGAATTCCGCTGAAGTTTAAAAATGCTTCGGACCTCTTCCATTGTTCTCGGAATTTTGCTGATGTATAAAAATGCTTCAGAACTCTTCCATTGTTCTCGGAATTCCGCTGACATTTAAAAATGCTTCGGAGCTTTTCCATTGTTCTCGTAATTCTGCTGACGTTTATAAATGCTTTGGAACACTTCCATTGTTCTCAGAATTCTGCTGACGTTTAGAAATGCTTTAGAACACTCCCATTGTTCTCGGAATTCCACTTAAATTTAAAAATGCTTCGGAACTCTTCCATTGTTCTGGGAATTCTGCTGGCGTTTAAAAATGGTTCCGAACTCTTCCATTGTTCTCGGAATTAAGCTGACATTTAAAAATGCTTTGGAACTTTTCCATTGCTCTCGGAATTCTGGTGAAGTTTAAAAATGCTTTGGAACTTTTCCATTGTACTCAGAATTCTGCTGAAGTTTAAAAATGCTTCGGAGCTTTTCCATTGTTCTCGGAATTTTGCTGGCGTTTAAAAATGGTTCCGAACTCTTCCATTGTTCTCGGAATTCTGCTGACGTTTAAAAATGGTTCGGAACTCTTCAATAATTCTCAGAATTCTGCTGTAGTTTAAAAATGCTTTGGAACTCTTCCATTGTTCTCGGAATTCTGCTGAAGTTTAAAAATGCTTCCGAACTCGTCCACTGTTCCCGGAATTCCGCTGAAGTTTAAAAATGCTTCGGAACTCTTCCATTGTTCTCGTAATTAAGCTGGCATTTAAAAATGCTTTGGAACTTTCCCATTGTCATTGGAATTCTGCTGACGTTTATAAATGCTTTGGAACTCTTCCATTGTTCTCGGAATTATGCTGACGTTTAAAAATGCTTCAGAACACTCCCCTTGTTCTCGGATTTCCACTGTAGTTTAAAAATGCTTCGGAACTCTTCCACTGTTCTCGGTATTCCGCTAAAGTTTAAAAATGCTTTTGAAATTTTCCATTGCTCTCGGAATACTGGTGAAGTTTAAAAATGCTTTGGAACTTTTCCATTGTATTCGGAATTCTGCTGAAGTTTAAAAATGCTTCGGAACACTTCCACTGTTCTTGGAAATCTGCTGAAGTTTAAAAATGCTTCCGAACTCTTCCATTGTTCTTATAATTCCGCTGAAGTTTAAAAATGATTCTGAACTCTTCCATTGTTCTCGGAATTCTGCTGGCGTTTAAAAATGGTTCCGAACTCTTCCATTGTTCTCGGAATTCTGCTGACATTTAAAAATGGTTCGGAACTCTTCAATAATTCTCAGAATTCTGCTGTAGTTTAAAAATGCTTTGGAACTCTACCATTGTTCTCGAAATTCTGCTGAAGTTTAAAAATGCTTCCGAACTCTTCCATTGTTCTCGGAATTCCGTTGAAGTTTAAAAATGCTTCGGAGGTCTTCCATTGTTCTCGGAAATAAGCTGACATTTAAAAATGCTTTGGAACTTTCCCATTGTTCTCGGAATTCTGCTGACGTTTATAAATGCTTTGGAACTCTTCCATTGTTCTCGGAATTCTGTTGACGTTTAAAAATGCTTCAGAACACTCCCATTGTTCTGGGAATTCCGCTGAAGTGTAAAAATGCTTCGGAACTCTTCCATTTTTCTCGGTATTCTGCTGAAGTTTAAAAATGCTTCGGACCTCTTCCATTGTTCTCGGAATTCTGCTGGCGTTTAAAAATGATTCCGAACTCTTCCATTGTTCTCGGTATTCTGCTGACGTTTAAAAATGGTTCGGAACTCTTCAATTATTCTCAGAATTCTGCTGTAGTTTAAAAATGCTTTGGAACTCTTACATTGTTCTTGGAGTTCCGCTGAAGTTTAGAAATGCTTTTGAACTTTTCCATTGCTATCTGAATTCTGCTGAAGTTTAAAAATGCTTTGGAACTCTTCCATTGTTCTCAGAATTCTGCTGAAGTTTAAAAATGCTTCCGAACCCTTCCATTGTTCTCAGAATTCCGCTGAAGTTTAAAAATGCTTCGGAAATCTTCCATTGTTCTCGAAATTCCGCTGACATTTAATAATGCTTCGGAACTTTTCCTTTGTTCTCGGAATTCTGCTGACGTTTATTAATGCTTTGGAACTCTTCCATTGTTCTCAGAATTCAGCTGACGTTTAAAAATGCTTCAGAACACTTTCTTTGCTCTCGGAATTCCGCTGTTGTGTAAAAATGCTTCGGAACTCTTCCATTTTTCTCGGTATTCCGCTGAAGTTTAAAAATGCTTCAGACCTCTTCCATTGTTCTCGGTATTTTACTGATGTTTAAAAATGCTTCGGAACTCTTCCACTGTTCTCGGAATTCTGCTGGCGTTTAAAAATGGTTCCCAACTCTTCCATTGTTCTCGGAATTCCGCTGACATTTAAAAATGCTTCAGAACTTTTCCTTTGTTCTCGGAATTCTGCTGATGTTTATAAATGCTTTGGAACTCTTCCATTGTTCTCGGAATTATGCTGACGTTTAAAAATGCTTCAGAACACTCCCATTGTTCTCGGAATTCCACTGAAGTTTAAAAATGCTTCGGAACTCTTCCATTGTTCTCGGTATTCCGCTGAAGTTTAAAAATGCTTTTGAACTTTTCCATTGCTCTCGGAATACTGGTGAAGTTTAAAAATGCTTTGGAACTTTTCCATTGTACTCGGAATTCTGCTGAAGTTTAAAAATGCTTCGGAACTCTACCACTGTTCTCGGAATTCTGCTGACGTTTAAAAATGCTTCCGAACTCTTCCATTGTTCTCGGAATTCTGCTGACATTTATAAATGCTTCAGAACACTCCCATTGTTCTCGGAATTCCGCTGAAGTTTAAAAATGCTTCGGACCTCTTCCATTGTTCTCGGAATTTTGCTGATGTATAAAAATGCTTCAGAACTCTTCCATTGTTCTCGGAATTCCGCTGACATTTAAAAATGCTTCGGAGCTTTTCCATTGTTCTCGTAATTCTGCTGACGTTTATAAATGCTTTGGAACACTTCCATTGTTCTCAGAATTCTGCTGACGTTTAGAAATGCTTTAGAACACTCCCATTGTTCTCGGAATTCCACTTAAATTTAAAAATGCTTCGGAACTCTTCCATTGTTCTGGGAATTCTGCTGGCGTTTAAAAATGGTTCCGAACTCTTCCATTGTTCTCGGAATTAAGCTGACATTTAAAAATGCTTTGGAACTTTTCCATTGCTCTCGGAATTCTGGTGAAGTTTAAAAATGCTTTGGAACTTTTCCATTGTACTCAGAATTCTGCTGAAGTTTAAAAATGCTTCGGAGCTTTTCCATTGTTCTCGGAATTTTGCTGGCGTTTAAAAATGGTTCCGAACTCTTCCATTGTTCTCGGAATTCTGCTGACGTTTAAAAATGGTTCGGAACTCTTCAATAATTCTCAGAATTCTGCTGTAGTTTAAAAATGCTTTGGAACTCTTCCATTGTTCTCGGAATTCTGCTGAAGTTTAAAAATGCTTCCGAACTCGTCCACTGTTCCCGGAATTCCGCTGAAGTTTAAAAATGCTTCGGAACTCTTCCATTGTTCTCGTAATTAAGCTGGCATTTAAAAATGCTTTGGAACTTTCCCATTGTCATTGGAATTCTGCTGACGTTTATAAATGCTTTGGAACTCTTCCATTGTTCTTGGAATTATGCTGACGTTTAAAAATGCTTCAGAACACTCCCATTGTTCTCGGATTTCCACTGTAGTTTAAAAATGCTTCGGAACTCTTCCACTGTTCTCGGTATTCCGCTGAAGTTTAAAAATGCTTTTGAAATTTTCCATTGCTCTCGGAATACTGGTGAAGTTTAAAAATGCTTTGGAACTTTTCCATTGTATTCGGAATTCTGCTGAAGTTTAAAAATGCTTCGGAACACTTCCACTGTTCTTGGAAATCTGCTGAAGTTTAAAAATGCTTCCGAACTCTTCCATTGTTCTTATAATTCCGCTGAAGTTTAAAAATGATTCTGAACTCTACCATTGTTCTCGGAATTCTGCTGGCGTTTAAAAATGGTTCCGAACTCTTCCATTGTTCTCGGAATTCTGCTGAAGTTTAAAAATGCTTCCGAACTCTTCCATTGTTCTCGGAATTCCGTTGAAGTTTAAAAATGCTTCGGAGGTCTTCCATTGTTCTCGGAAATAAGCTGACATTTAAAAATGCTTTGGAACTTTCCCATTGTTCTCGGAATTCTGCTGACGTTTATAAATGCTTTGGAACTCTTCCATTGTTCTCGGAATTCTGTTGACGTTTAAAAATGCTTCAGAACACTCCCATTGTTCTGGGAATTCCGCTGAAGTGTAAAAATGCTTCGGAACTCTTCCATTTTTCTCGGTATTCTGCTGAAGTTTAAAAATGCTTCGGACCTCTTCCATTGTTCTCGGAATTCTGCTGGCGTTTAAAAATGATTCCGAACTCTTCCATTGTTCTCGGTATTCTGCTGACGTTTAAAAATGGTTCGGAACTCTTCAATTATTCTCAGAATTCTGCTGTAGTTTAAAAATGCTTTGGAACTCTTACATTGTTCTTGGAGTTCCGCTGAAGTTTAGAAATGCTTTTGAACTTTTCCATTGCTATCTGAATTCTGCTGAAGTTTAAAAATGCTTTGGAACTCTTCCATTGTTCTCAGAAATCTGCTGAAGTTTAAAAATGCTTCCGAACCCTTCCATTGTTCTCAGAATTCCGCTGAAGTTTAAAAATGCTTCGGAAATCTTCCATTGTTCTCGAAATTCCGCTGACATTTAATAATGCTTCGGAACTTTTCCTTTGTTCTCGGAATTCTGCTGACGTTTATTAATGCTTTGGAACTCTTCCATTGTTCTCAGAATTCAGCTGACGTTTAAAAATGCTTCAGAACACTTTCTTTGCTCTCGGAATTCCGCTGTTGTGTAAAAATGCTTCGGAACTCTTCCATTTTTCTCGGTATTCCGCTGAAGTTTAAAAATGCTTCAGACCTCTTCCATTGTTCTCGCTATTTTACTGATGTTTAAAAATGCTTCGGAACTCTTCCACTGTTCTCGGAATTCTGCTGGCATTTAAAAATGGTTCCCAACTCTTCCATTGTTCTCGGAATTCTGCTGACGTTTAAAAATGCTTTGGAACTCTTCCATTGTTCTCGGAATTATGCTGACGTTTAAAAATGCTTCAGAACACTCCCATTGTTCTCGGAATTCCACTGAAGTTTAAAAATGCTTCGGAACTCTTCCATTGTTCTCGGTATTCCGCTGAAGTTTAAAAATGCTTTTGAACTTTTCCATTGCTCTCGGAATACTGGTGAAGTTTAAAAATGCTTTGGAACTTTTCCATTGTACTCGGAATTCTGCTGAAGTTTAAAAATGCTTCGGAACTCTACCACTGTTCTCGGAATTCTGCTGACGTTTAAAAATGCTTCCGAACTCTTCCATTGTTCTCGGAATTCTGCTGACATTTATAAATGCTTCAGAACACTCCCATTGTTCTCGGAATTCTGCTGAAGTTTAAAAATGCTTCGGACCTCTTCCATTGTTCTCGGAATTTTGCTGATGTATAAAAATGCTTCAGAACTTTTCCATTGTTCTCGGAATTCCGCTGACATTTAAAAATGCTTCGGAGCTTTTCCAATGTTCTCGGAATTCTGCTGACGTTTATAAATGCTTTGGCACTCTTCCATTGTTCTCAGAATTCTGCTGATGTTTAAAAATGCTTTAGAACACTCCCATTGTTCTCGGAATTCCACTGAAGTTTAAAAATGCTTCGGAGCTCTTCCATTGTTCTCGGAATTAAGCTGACATTTAAAAATGCTTTGGAACTTTCCCATTGTCATTGGAATTCTGCTGACGTTTATAAATGCTTTGGAACTCTTTCATTGTTCTCAGAATTCTGCTGACGTTTAAAAATGCTTCGGAACTCTTCCATTGTTCTTAGAATTCTGCTGGCGTTTAAAAATGGTTCGGACCTCTTCCATTGTTCTCGGAATTTTACTGATGTTTAAAAATGCTTCGGAACTCTTCCACTGTTCTCGGAATTCTGCTGGCGTTTAAAAATGGTTCCCAACTCTTCCATTGTTCTCGGAATTCTGCTGACGTTTAAAAATGGTTCGGAACTCTTCCATTGTTCTCGGAATTCCGCTGACATTTAAAAATGCTTCAGAACTTTTCCTTTGTTCTTGGAATTCTGCTGATGTTTATTAATGCTTTGGAACTCTTCCATTGTTCTCGGAATTCTGCTGGCGTTTAAAAATGCTTCAGAACACTTTCATTGCTCTCGGAATTCCGCTGTAGTGTAAAAATGCTTCGGAACTCTTCCATTGTTCTCAGAATCCCGCTGACATTTAAAAATGCTTCGGAACTTTTCCTTTGTTCTCGGAATTCTGCTGACGTTTATTAACGCTTTGGAACTCTTCCATTGTTCTCGGAATTCTGCTGGCGTTTAAAAATGCTTCAGAACACTTTCATTGCTCTCGGAATTCCGCTGTAGTGTAAAAATGCTTTGGAACTCTTCCATTTTTCTCGGTATTCCGCTGAAGTGTAAAAATGCTTCGGAACTCTTCCATTGTTCTCGGAATTCCGCTGATGTTTAAAAATGCTTTGGAACTCTTCCATTGTTCTCAGAATTCTGCTGACGTTTAAAAATGCTTTAGAACACTCCCATTGTTCTCGGAATTCCACTGAAGTTTAAAAATGCTTCGGAACTCTTCCATTGTTCTCGGAATTCTGCTGGCGTTTAAAAATGGTTCCGAACTCTTCCAATGTTCTCGGAATTCTGCTGACATTTAAAAATGGTTCGGAACTCTTCAATAATTCTCAGAATTCTGCTGTAGTTAAAAAATGCTTTGGAACTCTTCCATTGTTCTCGAAATTCTGCTGAAGTTTAAAAATGCTTCCGAACGCATCCATTGTTCTCGGAATTCCGCTGAAGTTTAAAAATGCTTCGGAACTCTTCCATTGTTCTCGGAATTCCGCTGACATTTAAAAATGCTTCGGAACTTTTCCTTTGTTCTCGAAATTCTGCTGACATTTATTTATGCTTTGGAACTCTTCCATTGTTCTCGGAAATCTGCTGATGTTTAAAAATGCTTCAGAACACTCCCATTGCTCTCAGAATTCCGCGGAAGTGTAAAAATGCTTCGGAACTCTTCCATTTTTCTCGGTATTCCGCTGAAGTTTAAAAATGCTTCGGACCTCTTCCATTGATCTCGGAATTTTGCTGATGTTTAAAAATTCTTCGGAACTCTTCCATTGTTCTCGGAATTCTGCTGGCGTTTAAAAATGGTTCCGAACTCTTCCATTGTTCTCGGTATTCTGCTGACGTTTAAAAATGGTTCGGAACTATTCAATTATTCTCAGAATTCTGCTGTAGTTTAAAAATGCCTTGGAACTCTTCCATTGTTCTGGGAATTCCGCTGAAGTTTAGAAATGCTTTTGAACTTTTCCATTGCTATCTGAATTCTGCTGAAGTTTAAAAATGCTTTGGAACTCTTCCATTGTTCTCAGAATTCTGCTGAAGTTTAAAAATGCTTCAGAACTTTTCCATTGTTCTCGGAATTTTGCTTGCGTTTAAAAATGGTTCCGAACTCTTCCATTGTTCTCGGAATTCTGCTGACGTTTAAAAATGGTTCGGAACTCTTCCATTGTTCTCGGAATTAAGCTGACATTTAAAAATGCTTTGGAACTTTCCCATTGTCCTTGGAATTCTGCTGACGTTTATAAATGCTTTGGAACTCTTCCATTGTTCTCGGAATTCTGCTGACGTTTAAAAATGCTTCAGAACACTCCCATTGTTCTCGGAATTCCGCTGAAGTTTAAAAATGCTTCGGAACTCTTCCATTGTTCTCGGTATTCTGCTGAAGTTTAAAAATGCTTCGGACTTCTTCCATTGTTCTCGGAATTTTGCTGACATTTAAAAATGCTTCGGAACTCTTCCATTGTTCTCAGAATTCTGCTGGCGTTTAAAAATGGTTTGGAACTCTTCCATTGTTCTCGGAATTCCGCTGATGTTTAAATATGCTTTTGAACTTTTTCATTGCTCTCGGAATTATGCTGAAGTTTAAAAATGCATCCGAATCCTTCCTTTGTTCTCAGAATTCCGCTGAAGTCTAAAAATGCTTCGGAACTCTTCCATTGTTCTCAGAATTCCGCTGACATTTAAAAATGCTTCGGAACTTTTCCTTTGTTCTCGGAATTCTGCTGATGTTTATTAATGCTTTGGAACTCTTCCATTGTTCTCGGAATTCTGCTGGCATTTAAAAATGCTTCAGAACACTTTCATTGCTCTCGGAATTCCGCTGTAGTGTAAAAATGCTTCGGACCTCTTCCATTTTTCTCGGTATTCCGCTGAAGTTTAAAAATGCTTCAGACCTCTTCCATTGTTCTCGGAATTTTACTGATGTTTATAAATGCTTCGGAACTCTTCCATTGTTCTCGGAATTCTGCTGTCGTTTAAAAATGGTTCCGAACTCTTCCATTGTTCTCGGAATTCTGCTGACGTTTAAAAATGGTTCCGAACTCTTCCATTGTTCTCGGAATTCTGCTGACATTTAATAATGCTTCGGAACTTTTCCTTTGTTCTCGGAATTCTGCTGATATTTATAAATGCTTTGGAACTCTTCCATTGTTCTCGGAATTATGCTGACGTTTAAAAATGCTTCAGAACACTCCCATTGTTCTCGGAATTCCACTGAAGTTTAAAAATGCTTCGGAACTCTTCCATTGTTCTCGGTATTCCGCTGAAGTTTAAAAATGCTTTTGAACTTTTCCATTGCTCTCGGAATACTGGTGAAGTTTAAAAATGCTTTGGAACTTTTCCATTGTACTCGGAATTCTGCTGAAGTTTAAAAATGCTTCGGAACTCTTCCATTGTTCTCGGAATTCTGCTGACGTTTAAAAATGCTTCCGAACTCTTCCATTGTTCTCGGAATTCCGCTGAAGTGTAACAATGCTTCGGAACTCTTCCATTTTTCTCGGTATTCCGCTGAAGTTTAAAAATGCTTCGGAACTCTTCCATTGTTCTCGGAATGAAGCTGACATTTAAAAATGCTTTGGAACTTTCCCATTGTTCTCGGAATTCTGCTGACGTTTATAAATGCTTTGGAACTCTTCCATTGTTCTCGGAATTCTGCTGGCATTTAAAAATGGTTCCGAACTCTTCCATTGTTCTCGGAATTCTGCTGAAAATTAAAAATGGTTCAGAACTCTTCATTAATTCTCAGAATTCTGCTGTAGTTTAAAAATGCTTTGGAACTCTTCCATTGTTCTCGAAATTCTGCTGAAGTTTAAAAATGCTTCGGAACTCTTCCATTGTTCTCAGAATTAAGCTGACATTTAAAAATGCTTTGGAACTTTCCCATTTTTCTCGGAATTCTGCTGACGTTTATAAATGCTTTGGAACTCTTCCATTGTTCTCGGAATTCTGTTGACGTTTAAAAATGCTTCAGAACACTCCCATTGTTCTGGGAATTCCGCTGAAGTGTAAAAATGCTTCGGAACTCTTCCATTTTTCTCGGTATTCTGCTGACGTTTAAAAATGGTTCGGAACTCTTCAATTATTCTCAGAATTCTGCTGTAGTTTAAAAATGCTTTGGAACTCTTACATTGTTCTTGGAATTCCGCTGAAGTTTAGAAATGCTTTTGAACTTTTCCATTGCTATCTGAATTCTGCTGAAGTTTAAAAATGCTTTGGAACTCTTCCATTGTTCTCAGAATTCTGCTGAAGTTTAAAAATGCTTCCGAACCCTTCCATTGTTCTCAGAATTCCGCTGAAGTTTAAAAATGCTTCGGAACTCTTCCATTGTTCTCGAAATTCCGCTGACATTTAATAATGCTTCGGAACTTTTCCTTTGTTCTCGGAATTCTGCTGACGTTTATTAATGCTTTGGAACTCTTCCATTGTTCACAGAATTCAGCTGACGTTTAAAAATGCTTCAGAACACTTTCTTTGCTCTCGGAATTCCGCTGTTGTGTAAAAATGCTTCGGAACTCTTCCATTTTTCTCGGTATTCCGCTGAAGTTTAAAAATGCTTTGGACCTCTTCCATTGTTCTCGGAATTTTACTGATGTTTAAAAATGCTTCGGAACTCTTCCACTGTTCTCGGAATTCTGCTGGCGTTTAAAAATGGTTCGCAACTCTTCCATTGTTCTCGGAATTCTGCTGACGTTAAAAAATGGTTCCGAACTCTTCCATTGTTCTCGGAATTCTGCTGACGTTTAAAAATGGTTCGGAACTCTTCAATAATTCTCAGAATTCTGCTGTAGTTTAAAAATGCTTTGGAACTCTTCCATTGTTCTCGGAATTCTGCTGAAGTTTAAAAATGCTTCCGAACTCGTCCACTGTTCCCGGAATTCCGCTGAAGTTTAAAAATGCTTTGGAACTCTTCCATTGTTCTCGTAATTAAGCTGGCATTTAAACATGCTTTGGAACTTTCCCATTGTCATTGGAATTCTGCTGACGTTTATAAATGCTTTGGAACTCTTTCATTGTTCTCGGAATACTGCTGACGTTTAAAAATGCTTCAGAACACTCCCATTGTTCTCGGAATTCCGCTGAAGTTTAAAAATGCTTCAGAACTCTTCCATTGTTCTCGGTATTCTGATGAAGTTTAAAAATGCTTCGGACCTCTTCCATTGTTCTCGGAATTTTGCTGACATTTAAAAATGCTTCGGAACTCTTCCACTGTTCTTAGAATTCTGCTGGCGTTTAAAAATGGTTTGGAACTCTTCCATTGTTCTCGGAATTCCGCTGAAGTTTAAAAATGCTTTTGAACTTTTCCATTGCTCTCGGAATTCTGCTGAAGTTTAAAAATGCATCCGAACTCTTCCATTGTTCTCAGAATTCCGCTGAAGTCTAAAAATGCTTCAGAACTCTTCCATTGTTCTCAGAATTCCGCTGACACTTAGAAATGCTTCGGAACTTTTCCTTTGTTCTCGGAATTCTGCTGACGTTTATTAATGCTTTGGAACTCTTCCATTGTTCTCGGAATTCTGCTGGCGTTTAAAAATGCTTCAGAACACTTTCTTTGCTCTCGGAATTCCGCTGTTGTGTAAAAATGCTTCGGAACTCTTCAATTTTTCTCGGTATTCCGCTGAAGTTTAAAAATGCTTCGGACCTCTTCCATTGTTCTCGGAATTTTATTGATGTTTAAAAATGCTTCGGAACTCTTCCATTGTTCTCGGAATTTTGCTGACATTTAAAAATGCTTCGGAACTCTTCCATTGTTCTTAGAATTCTGCTGGCGTTTAAAAATGGTTTGGAACTCTTCCATTGTTCTCGGAATTCCGCTGAAGTTTAAAAATGCTTTTGAACTTTTCCATTGCTCTCGGAATTCTGCTGAAGTTTAAAAATGCATCCGAACTCTTCCATTGTTCTCAGAATTCCGCTGAAGTCTAAAAATGATTCGGAACTCTTCCATTGTTCTCAGAATTCCGCTGACATTTAGAAATGCTTCGGAACTTTTCCTTTGTTCTCGGAATTCTGCTGACGTTTATTAATGCTTTGGAACTCTTCCATTGTTCTCGGAATTCTGCTGGCGTTTAAAAATGCTTCAGAACACTTTCTTTGCTCTCGGAATTCCGCTGTTGTGTAAAAATGCTTCGGAACTCTTCCATTTTTCTCGGTATTCCGCTGAAGTTTAAAAATGCTTCGGACCTCTTCCATTGTTCTCGGAATTTTACTGATGTTTAAAAATGCTTCGGAACTCTTCCATTGTTCTCGGAATTCTGCTGGCGTTTAAAAATGGTTCCGAACTCTTCCATTGTTCTCGTAATTCTGCTGACGTTTAAAAATGGTTCGGAACTCTTCCATTGTTCTCGGAATTCCGCTGACATTTAAAAATGCTTCAGAACTTTTCCTTTGTTCTCGGAATTCTGCTGATGTTTATAAATGCTTTGGAACTCTTCCATTGTTCTCGGAATTATGCTGACGTTTAAAAATGCTTCAGAACACTCCCATTGTTCTCGGAATTCCACTGAAGTTTAAAAATGCTTCGGAACTCTTCCATTGTTCTCGGTATTCCGCTGAAGTTTAAAAATGCTTTTGAACTTTTCCATTGCTCTCGGAATACTGGTGAAGTTTAAAAATGCTTTGGAACTTTTCCATTGTACTCGGAATTCTGCTGAAGTTTAAAAATGCTTCGGAACTCTTCCACTGTTCTCGGAATTCTGCTGACGTTTAAAAATGCTTCCGAACTCTTCCATTGTTGTTGGAATTCCGCTGAAGTTTAAAAATGCTTCTGAACTCTTCCATTGTTCTCGGAATTCTGCTGGCGTTTAAAAATGGTTCCGAACTCTTCCATTGTTCTCGGAATTCTGCTGGCGTTTAAAAATGGTTCCGAACTCTTCCATTGTTCTCGGAATTCTGCTGGCGTTTAAAAATGGTACCGAACTCCTCCATTGTTCTGGAATTCTGCTGACGTTTAAAAATGGTTCGGAACTCTTCCATTGTTCTCGGAATTCCGCTGACATTTAAAAATGCTTCAGAACTTTTCCTTTGTTCTCGGAATTCTGCTGATGTTTATAAATGCTTTGGAACTCTTCCATTGTTCTCGGAATTATGCTGACGTTTAAAAATGCTTCAGAACACTCCCATTGTTCTCGGAATTCCACTGTAGTTTAAAAATGCTTCGGAACTCTTCCACTGTTCTCGGTATTCCGCTGAAGTTTAAAAATGCTTTTGAAATTTTCAATTGCTCTCGGAATACTGGTGAAGTTTAAAAATGCTTTGGAACTTTTCCATTGTATTCGGAATTCTGCTGAAGTTTAAAAATGCTTCGGAACTCTTCCACTGTTCTTGGAAATCTGCTGAAGTTTAAAAATGCTTCCGAACTCTTCCATTGTTCTTATAATTCCGCTGAAGTTTAAAAATGATTCTGAACTCTTCCATTGTTCTCGGAATTCTGCTGGCGTTTAAAAATGGTTCCGAACTCTTCCATTGTTCTCGGAATTCTGCTGACATTTAAAAATGGTTTGGAACTCTTCAATAATTCTCAGAATTCTGCTGTAGTTTAAAAATGCTTTGGAACTCTACCATTGTTCTCAAAATTCTGCTGAAGTTTAAAAATGCTTCCGAACTCTTCCATTGTTCTCGGAATTCCGTTGAAGTTTAAAAATGCTTCGGAGGTCTTCCATTGTTCTCGGAAATAAGCTGACATTTAAAAATGCTTTGGAACTTTCCCATTGTTCTCGGAATTCTGCTGACATTTATAAATGCTTTGGAACTCTTCCATTGTTCTCGGAATTCTGTTGACGTTTAAAAATGCTTCAGAACACTCCCATTGTTCTGGGAATTCCGCTGAAGTGTAAAAATGCTTCGGAACTCTTCCATTTTTCTCGGTATTCTGCTGAAGTTTAAAAATGCTTTGGACCTCTTCCATTGTTCTCTGAACTCTGCTGGCGTTTAAAAATGATTCCGAACTCTTCCATTGTTCTCGGTATTCTGCTGACGTTTAAAAATGGTTCGGAACTCTTCAATTATTCTCAGAATTCTGCTGTAGTTTAAAAATGCTTTGGAACTCTTACATTGTTCTTGGAATTCCTCTGAAGTTTAGAAATGCTTTTGAACTTTTCCATTGCTATCTGAATTCTGCTGAAGTTTAAAAATGCTTTGGAACTCTTCCATTGTTCTCAGAATTCTGCTGAAGTTTAAAAATGACTCCGAAACCTTCCATTGTTCTCAGAATTCCGCTGAAGTTTAAAAATGCTTCGGAACTCTTCCATTGTTCTCGAAATTCCGCTGACATTTAATGATGCTTCGGAACTTTTCCTTTGTTCTCGGAATTCTGCTGACGTTTATTAATGCTTTGGAACTCTTCCATTGTTCTCAGAATTCAGCTGACGTTTAAAAATGCTTCAGAACACTTTCTTTGCTCTCGGAAATCCGCTGTTGTGTAAAAATGCTTCGGAACTCTTCCATTTTTCTTGGTATTCCGCTGAAGTTTAAAAATGCTTCAGACCTCTTCCATTGTTCTCGGTATTTTACTGATGTTTAAAAATGCTTCGGAACTCTTCCACTGTTCTCGGAATTCTGCTGGCGTTTAAAAATGGTTCCCAACTATTCCATTGTTCTCGGAATTCTGCTGACGTTTAAAAATGCTTCGGAACTCTTTCATTGTTCTCGGAATTCCGCTGACATTTAAAAATGCTTCAGAACTTTTCCTTTGTTCTCGGAATTCTGCTGATGTTTATAAATGCTTTGGAACTCTTCCATTGTTCTCGGAATTATGCTGACGTTTAAAAATGCTTCAGAACACTCCCATTGTTCTCGGAATTCCACTGAAGTTTAAAAATGCTTCGGAACTCTTCCATTGTTCTCGGTATTCCGCTGAAGTTTAAAAATGCTTTTGAACTTTTCCATTGCTCTCGGAATACTGGTGAAGTTTAAAAATGCTTTGGAACTTTTCCATTGTACTCGGAATTCTGCTGAAGTTTAAAAATGCTTCGGAACTCTACCACTGTTCTCGGAATTCTGCTGACGTTTAAAAATGCTTCCGAACTCTTCCATTGTTCTCGGAATTCTGCTGACATTTATAAATGCTTCAGAACACTCCCATTGTTCTCGGAATTCCGCTGAAGTTTAAAAATGCTTCGGACCTCTTCCATTGTTCTCGGAATTTTGCTGATGTATAAAAATGCTTCAGAACTCTTCCATTGTTCTCGGAATTCCGCTGACATTTAAAAATGCTTCGGAGCTTTTCCAATGTTCTCGGAATTCTGCTGACGTTTATAAATGCTTTGGCACTCTTCCATTGTTCTCAGAATTCTGCTGACGTTTAAAAATGCTTTAGAACACTCCCATTGTTCTCGGAATTCCACTGAAGTTTAAAAATGCTTCGGAGCTCTTCCATTGTTCTCGGAATTAAGCTGACATTTAAAAATGCTTTGGAACTTTCCCATTGTCATTGGAATTCTGCTGACGTTTATAAATGCTTTGGAACTCTTTCATTGTTCTCAGAATTCTGCTGACGTTTAAAAATGCTTCGGAACTCTTCCATTGTTCTTAGAATTCTGCTGGCGTTTAAAAATGGTTTGGAACTCTTCCATTGTTCTCGGATTTCCGCTGAAGTTTAAAAATGCTTTTGAACTTTTCCATTGCTCTCGGAATTCTGCTGAAGTTTAAAAATGCATCCGAACTCTTCCATTGTTCTCAGAATTCCGCTGAAGTCTAAAAATGCTTCGGAACTCTTCCAATGTTCTCAGAATTCCGCTGACATTTAAAAATGCTTCGGAACTTTTCCTTTGTTCTCGGAATTCTGCTGTCGTTTATTAATGCTTTGGAACTCTTCCATTGTTCTCGGAATTCCGCTGACATTTAAAAATGCTTCAGATCTTTTCCTTTGTTCTTGGAATTCTGCTGATGTTTATAAATGCTTGGAACTCTTCCATTGTTCTCGGAATTATGCTGACGTTTAAAAATGCTTCAGAACACTCCCATTGTTCTCGGAATTCCACTGAAGTTTAAAAATGCTTCGGAACTCTTCCATTGTTCTCGGTATTCCGCTGAAGTTTAAAAATGCTTTTGAACTTTTCCATTGCTCTCGGAATACTGGTGAAGTTTAAAAATGCTTTGGAACTTTTCCATTGTACTCGGAATTCTGCTGAAGTTTAAAAATGCTTCGGAACTCTTCCACTGTTCTCGAAATACTGCTGACGTTTAAAAATGCTTCCGAACTCTTCCATTGTTCTTGGAATTCCGCTGAAGTTTAAATATGCTTCTGAACTCTTCCATTGTTCTCGGAATTCTGCTGGCGTTTAAAAATGGTTCCGAACTCTTCCATTGTTCTCGGAATTCTGCTGACATTTAAAAATGGTTCGGAACTCTTCAATAATTCTCAGAATTCTGCTGTAGTTTAAAAATGCTTTGGAACTCTTCCATTGTTCTCGAAATTCTGCTGAAGTTTAAAAATGCTTCCGAACGCTTCCATTGTTCTCGGAATTCCGCTGAAGTTTAAAAATGGTTCGGAACTCTTCCATTGTTCTCGGAATTAAGCTGATATTTAAAAATGCTTTGGAACTTTCCCATTGTTCTCGGAATTCTGCTGACGTTTATAAATGCTTTGGAACTCTTCCATTGTTCTCGGTATTCTGCTGAAGTTTAAAAATGCTTCGGACCTCTTCCATTGTTCTCGGAATTTTGCTGATGTATAAAAATGTTTCAGAACTCTTCCATTGTTCTCAGAATTCCGCTGACATTTAAAAATGCTTCGGAGCTTTTCCATTGTTCTCGGAATTCTTCTGACGTTTATAAATGCTTTGGAACACTTCCATTGTTCTCAGAATTCTGCTGACGTTTAAAAATGCTTTAGAACACTCCCATTGTTCTCGGAATTCCACTGAAATTTAAAAATGCTTCGGAACTCTTCCATTGTTCTCGGAATTCTGCTGGCGTTTAAAAATGGTTCCGAACTCTTCCATTGTTCTCGGAATTAAGCTGACATTTAAAAATGCTTTGGAACTTTTCCATTGCTCTCGGAATTCTGGTGAAGTTTAAAAATGCTTTGGAACTTTTCCATTGTACTCAGAATTCTGCTGAAGTTTAAAAATGCTTCGGAGCTTTTCCATTGTTCTCGGAATTTTGCTGGCGTTTAAAAATGGTTCCGAACTCTTCCATTGTTCTCGGAATTCTGCTGACGTTTAAAAATGGTTCGGAACTCTTCAATAATTCTCAGAATTCTGCTGTAGTTTAAAAATGCTTTGGAACTCTTCCATAGTTCTTGGAATTCCGCTGAAGTTTAAAAATGCTTTTGAACTTTTCCATTGCTCTCGGAATTCTGCTGAAGTTTAAAAATGCATCCGAACTCTTCCATTGTTCTCAGAATTCCGCTGAAGTCTAAAAATGCTTCGGAACTCTTCCATTGTTCTCAGAATTCCACTGACATTTAAAAATGCTTCGGAACTTTTCCTTTGTTCTCGGAATTCTGCTGACGTTTATTAATGCTTTGGAACTCTTCCATTGTTCTCGGAATTCTGCTGGCGTTTAAAAATGCTTCAGAACACTTTCTTTGCTCTCGGAATTCCGCTGTTGTGTAAAAATGCTTCGGAACTCTTCCATTTTTCTCGGTATTCCGCTGAAGTTTAAAAATGCTTCGGACCTCTTCCATTGTTCTCGGAATTTTACTGATGTTTAAAAATGCTTCGGAACTCTTCCATTGTTCTCGGAATTCTGCTGGCGTTTAAAAATGGTTCGGAACTCTTCCATTGTTCTCGGAATTCCGCTGACATTTAAAAATGCTTCAGAACTTTTCCTTTGTTCTTGGAATTCTGCTGATGTTTATAAATGCTTTGGAACTCTTCCATTGTTCTCGGAATTATGCTGACGTTTAAAAATGCTTCAGAACACTCCCATTGTTCTCGGAATTCCACTGAAGTTTAAAAATGCTTCGGAACTCTTCCATTGTTCTCGGTATTCCGCTGAAGTTTAAAAATGCTTTTGAACTTTTCCATTGTACTCGGAATTCTGCTGAAGTTTAAAAATGCTTCGGAACTCTTCCACTGTTCTCGGAATACTGCTGACGTTTAAAAATGCTTCCGAACTCTTCCATTGTTCTTGGAATTCCGCTGAAGTTTAAATATGCTTCTGAACTCTTCCATTGTTCTCGGAATTCTGCTGGCGTTTAAAAATGGTTCCGAACTCTTCCATTGTTCTCGGAATTCTGCTGACATTTAAAAATGGTTCGGAACTCTTCAATAATTCTCAGAATTCTGCTGTAGTTTAAAAATGCTTTGGAACTCTCCCATTGTTCTCGAAATTCTGCTGAAGTTTAAAAATGCTTCCGAACGCTTCCATTGTTCTCGGAATTCCGCTGAAGTTTAAAAATCGTTCGGAACTCTTCCATTGTTCTCGGAATTAAGCTGATATTTAAAAATGCTTTTGAACTTTCCCATTGTTCTCGGAATTCTGCTGACGTTTATAAATGCTTTGGAACTCTTCCATTGTTCTCGGTATTCTGCTGAAGTTTAAAAATGCTTCGGACCTCTTCCATTGTTCTCGGAATTTTGCTGATGTATAAAAATGCTTCAGAACTCTTCCATTGTTCTCGGAATTCCGCTGACATTTAAAAATGCTTCGGAGCTTTTCCATTGTTCTCGGAATTCTGCTGACGTTTATAAATGCTTTGGAACACTTCCATTGTTCTCAGAATTCTGCTGACGTTTAAAAATGCTTTAGAACACTCCCATTGTTCTCGGAATTCCACTGAAATTTAAAAATGCTTCGGAACTCTTCCATTGTTCTCGGAATTCTGCTGGCGTTTAAAAATGGTTCCGAACTCTTCCATTGTTCTCGGAATTAAGCTGACATTTAAAAATGCTTTGGAACTTTTCCATTGCTCTCGGAATTCTGCTGAAGTTTAAAAATGCTTCGGAGCTTTTCCATTGTTCTCGGAATTTTGCTGGCGTTTAAAAATGGTTCCGAACTCTTCCATTGTTCTCGGAATTCTGCTGACGTTTAAAAATGGTTCGGAACTCTTCAATAATTCTCAGAATTCTGCTGTAGTTTAAAAATGCTTTGGAACTCTTCCATATTTCTTGGAATTCCGCTGAAGTTTAAAAATGCTTTTGAACTTTTCCATTGCTCTCGGAATTCTGCTGAAGTTTAAAAATGCATCCGAACTCTTCCATTGTTCTCAGAATTCCGCTGAAGTCTAAAAATGCTTCGGAACTCTTCCATTGTTCTCAGAATTCCACTGACATTTAAAAATGCTTCGGAACTTTTCCTTTGTTCTCGGAATTCTGCTGACGTTTATTAATGCTTTGGAACTCTTCCATTGTTCTCGGAATTCTGCTGGCGTTTAAAAATGCTTCAGAACACTTTCTTTGCTCTCGGAATTCCGCTGTTGTGTAAAAATGCTTCGGAACTCTTCCATTTTTCTCGGTATTCCGCTGAAGTTTAAAAATGCTTCGGACCTCTTCCATTGTTCTCGGAATTTTACTGATGTTTAAAAATGCTTCGGAACTCTTCCATTGTTCTCGGAATTCTGCTGGCGTTTAAAAATGGTTCCGAACTCTTCCATTGTTCTCGTAATTCTGCTGACGTTTAAAAATGGTTCGGAACTCTTCCATTGTTCTCGGAATTCCGCTGACATTTAAAAATGCTTCAGAACTTTTCCTTTGTTCTTGGAATTCTGCTGATGTTTATAAATGCTTTGGAACTCTTCCATTGTTCTCGGAATTATGCTGACGTTTAAAAATGCTTCAGAACACTCCCATTGTTCTCGGAATTCCACTGAAGTTTAAAAATGCTTCGGAACTCTTCCATTGTTCTCGGTATTCCGCTGAAGTTTAAAAATGCTTTTGAACTTTTCCATTGCTCTCGGAATACTGGTGAAGTTTAAAAATGCTTTGGAACTTTTCCATTGTACTCGGAATTCTGCTGAAGTTTAAAAATGCTTCGGAACTCTTCCACTGTTCTCGGAATACTGCTGACGTTTAAAAATGCTTCCGAACTCTTCCATTGTTCTTGGAATTCCGCTGAAGTTTAAATATGCTTCTGAACTCTTCCATTGTTCTCGGAATTCTGCTGGCGTTTAAAAATGGTTCCGAACTCTTCCATTGTTCTCGGAATTCTGCTGACATTTAAAAATGGTTCGGAACTCTTCAATAATTCTCAGAATTCTGCTGTAGTTTAAAAATGCTTTGGAACTCTTCCATTGTTCTCGAAATTCTGCTGAAGTTTAAAAATGCTTCGGAACGCTTCCATTGTTCTCGGAATTCCGCTGAAGTTTAAAAATGGTTCGGAACTCTTCCATTGTTCTCGGAATTAAGCTGATATTTAAAAATGCTTTGGAACTTTCCCATTGTTCTCGGAATTCTGCTGACGTTTATAAATGCTTTGGAACTCTTCCATTGTTCTCGGTATTCTGCTGAAGTTTAAAAATGCTTCGGACCTCTTCCATTGTTCTCGGAATTTTGCTGATGTATAAAAATGCTTCAGAACTCTTCCATTGTTCTCAGAATTCAGCTGACGTTTAAAAATGCTTCAGAACACTTTCTTTGCTCTCGGAAATCCGCTGTTGTGTAAAAATGCTTCGGAACTCTTCCATTTTTCTTGGTATTCCGCTGAAGTTTAAAAATGCTTCAGACCTCTTCCATTGTTCTCGGTATTTTACTGATGTTTAAAAATGCTTCGGAACTCTTCCACTGTTCTCGGAATTCTGCTGGCGTTTAAAAATGGTTCCCAACTATTCCATTGTTCTCGGAATTCTGCTGACGTTTAAAAATGCTTCGGAACTCTTTCATTGTTCTCGGAATTCCGCTGACATTTAAAAATGCTTCAGAACTTTTCCTTTGTTCTCGGAATTCTGCTGATGTTTATAAATGCTTTGGAACTCTTCCATTGTTCTCGGAATTATGCTGACGTTTAAAAATGCTTCAGAACACTCCCATTGTTCTCGGAATTCCACTGAAGTTTAAAAATGCTTCGGAACTCTTCCATTGTTCTCGGTATTCCGCTGAAGTTTAAAAATGCTTTTGAACTTTTCCATTGCTCTCGGAATACTGGTGAAGTTTAAAAATGCTTTGGAACTTTTCCATTGTACTCGGAATTCTGCTGAAGTTTAAAAATGCTTCGGAACTCTACCACTGTTCTCGGAATTCTGCTGACGTTTAAAAATGCTTCCGAACTCTTCCATTGTTCTCGGAATTCTGCTGACATTTATAAATGCTTCAGAACACTCCCATTGTTCTCGGAATTCCGCTGAAGTTTAAAAATGCTTCGGACCTCTTCCATTGTTCTCGGAATTTTGCTGATGTATAAAAATGCTTCAGAACTCTTCCATTGTTCTCGGAATTCCGCTGACATTTAAAAATGCTTCGGAGCTTTTCCAATGTTCTCGGAATTCTGCTGACGTTTATAAATGCTTTGGCACTCTTCCATTGTTCTCAGAATTCTGCTGACGTTTAAAAATGCTTTAGAACACTCCCATTGTTCTCGGAATTCCACTGAAGTTTAAAAATGCTTCGGAGCTCTTCCATTGTTCTCGGAATTAAGCTGACATTTAAAAATGCTTTGGAACTTTCCCATTGTCATTGGAATTCTGCTGACGTTTATAAATGCTTTGGAACTCTTTCATTGTTCTCAGAATTCTGCTGACGTTTAAAAATGCTTCGGAACTCTTCCATTGTTCTTAGAATTCTGCTGGCGTTTAAAAATGGTTTGGAACTCTTCCATTGTTCTCGGATTTCCGCTGAAGTTTAAAAATGCTTTTGAACTTTTCCATTGCTCTCGGAATTCTGCTGAAGTTTAAAAATGCATCCGAACTCTTCCATTGTTCTCAGAATTCCGCTGAAGTCTAAAAATGCTTCGGAACTCTTCCAATGTTCTCAGAATTCCGCTGACATTTAAAAATGCTTCGGAACTTTTCCTTTGTTCTCGGAATTCTGCTGTCGTTTATTAATGCTTTGGAACTCTTCCATTGTTCTCGGAATTCCGCTGACATTTAAAAATGCTTCAGATCTTTTCCTTTGTTCTTGGAATTCTGCTGATGTTTATAAATGCTTGGAACTCTTCCATTGTTCTCGGAATTATGCTGACGTTTAAAAATGCTTCAGAACACTCCCATTGTTCTCGGAATTCCACTGAAGTTTAAAAATGCTTCGGAACTCTTCCATTGTTCTCGGTATTCCGCTGAAGTTTAAAAATGCTTTTGAACTTTTCCATTGCTCTCGGAATACTGGTGAAGTTTAAAAATGCTTTGGAACTTTTCCATTGTACTCGGAATTCTGCTGAAGTTTAAAAATGCTTCGGAACTCTTCCACTGTTCTCGAAATACTGCTGACGTTTAAAAATGCTTCCGAACTCTTCCATTGTTCTTGGAATTCCGCTGAAGTTTAAATATGCTTCTGAACTCTTCCATTGTTCTCGGAATTCTGCTGGCGTTTAAAAATGGTTCCGAACTCTTCCATTGTTCTCGGAATTCTGCTGACATTTAAAAATGGTTCGGAACTCTTCAATAATTCTCAGAATTCTGCTGTAGTTTAAAAATGCTTTGGAACTCTTCCATTGTTCTCGAAATTCTGCTGAAGTTTAAAAATGCTTCCGAACGCTTCCATTGTTCTCGGAATTCCGCTGAAGTTTAAAAATGGTTCGGAACTCTTCCATTGTTCTCGGAATTAAGCTGATATTTAAAAATGCTTTGGAACTTTCCCATTGTTCTCGGAATTCTGCTGACGTTTATAAATGCTTTGGAACTCTTCCATTGTTCTCGGTATTCTGCTGAAGTTTAAAAATGCTTCGGACCTCTTCCATTGTTCTCGGAATTTTGCTGATGTATAAAAATGTTTCAGAACTCTTCCATTGTTCTCAGAATTCCGCTGACATTTAAAAATGCTTCGGAGCTTTTCCATTGTTCTCGGAATTCTTCTGACGTTTATAAATGCTTTGGAACACTTCCATTGTTCTCAGAATTCTGCTGACGTTTAAAAATGCTTTAGAACACTCCCATTGTTCTCGGAATTCCACTGAAATTTAAAAATGCTTCGGAACTCTTCCATTGTTCTCGGAATTCTGCTGGCGTTTAAAAATGGTTCCGAACTCTTCCATTGTTCTCGGAATTAAGCTGACATTTAAAAATGCTTTGGAACTTTTCCATTGCTCTCGGAATTCTGGTGAAGTTTAAAAATGCTTTGGAACTTTTCCATTGTACTCAGAATTCTGCTGAAGTTTAAAAATGCTTCGGAGCTTTTCCATTGTTCTCGGAATTTTGCTGGCGTTTAAAAATGGTTCCGAACTCTTCCATTGTTCTCGGAATTCTGCTGACGTTTAAAAATGGTTCGGAACTCTTCAATAATTCTCAGAATTCTGCTGTAGTTTAAAAATGCTTTGGAACTCTTCCATAGTTCTTGGAATTCCGCTGAAGTTTAAAAATGCTTTTGAACTTTTCCATTGCTCTCGGAATTCTGCTGAAGTTTAAAAATGCATCCGAACTCTTCCATTGTTCTCAGAATTCCGCTGAAGTCTAAAAATGCTTCGGAACTCTTCCATTGTTCTCAGAATTCCACTGACATTTAAAAATGCTTCGGAACTTTTCCTTTGTTCTCGGAATTCTGCTGACGTTTATTAATGCTTTGGAACTCTTCCATTGTTCTCGGAATTCTGCTGGCGTTTAAAAATGCTTCAGAACACTTTCTTTGCTCTCGGAATTCCGCTGTTGTGTAAAAATGCTTCGGAACTCTTCCATTTTTCTCGGTATTCCGCTGAAGTTTAAAAATGCTTCGGACCTCTTCCATTGTTCTCGGAATTTTACTGATGTTTAAAAATGCTTCGGAACTCTTCCATTGTTCTCGGAATTCTGCTGGCGTTTAAAAATGGTTCGGAACTCTTCCATTGTTCTCGGAATTCCGCTGACATTTAAAAATGCTTCAGAACTTTTCCTTTGTTCTTGGAATTCTGCTGATGTTTATAAATGCTTTGGAACTCTTCCATTGTTCTCGGAATTATGCTGACGTTTAAAAATGCTTCAGAACACTCCCATTGTTCTCGGAATTCCACTGAAGTTTAAAAATGCTTCGGAACTCTTCCATTGTTCTCGGTATTCCGCTGAAGTTTAAAAATGCTTTTGAACTTTTCCATTGTACTCGGAATTCTGCTGAAGTTTAAAAATGCTTCGGAACTCTTCCACTGTTCTCGGAATACTGCTGACGTTTAAAAATGCTTCCGAACTCTTCCATTGTTCTTGGAATTCCGCTGAAGTTTAAATATGCTTCTGAACTCTTCCATTGTTCTCGGAATTCTGCTGGCGTTTAAAAATGGTTCCGAACTCTTCCATTGTTCTCGGAATTCTGCTGACATTTAAAAATGGTTCGGAACTCTTCAATAATTCTCAGAATTCTGCTGTAGTTTAAAAATGCTTTGGAACTCTCCCATTGTTCTCGAAATTCTGCTGAAGTTTAAAAATGCTTCCGAACGCTTCCATTGTTCTCGGAATTCCGCTGAAGTTTAAAAATCGTTCGGAACTCTTCCATTGTTCTCGGAATTAAGCTGATATTTAAAAATGCTTTTGAACTTTCCCATTGTTCTCGGAATTCTGCTGACGTTTATAAATGCTTTGGAACTCTTCCATTGTTCTCGGTATTCTGCTGAAGTTTAAAAATGCTTCGGACCTCTTCCATTGTTCTCGGAATTTTGCTGATGTATAAAAATGCTTCAGAACTCTTCCATTGTTCTCGGAATTCCGCTGACATTTAAAAATGCTTCGGAGCTTTTCCATTGTTCTCGGAATTCTGCTGACGTTTATAAATGCTTTGGAACACTTCCATTGTTCTCAGAATTCTGCTGACGTTTAAAAATGCTTTAGAACACTCCCATTGTTCTCGGAATTCCACTGAAATTTAAAAATGCTTCGGAACTCTTCCATTGTTCTCGGAATTCTGCTGGCGTTTAAAAATGGTTCCGAACTCTTCCATTGTTCTCGGAATTAAGCTGACATTTAAAAATGCTTTGGAACTTTTCCATTGCTCTCGGAATTCTGCTGAAGTTTAAAAATGCTTCGGAGCTTTTCCATTGTTCTCGGAATTTTGCTGGCGTTTAAAAATGGTTCCGAACTCTTCCATTGTTCTCGGAATTCTGCTGACGTTTAAAAATGGTTCGGAACTCTTCAATAATTCTCAGAATTCTGCTGTAGTTTAAAAATGCTTTGGAACTCTTCCATATTTCTTGGAATTCCGCTGAAGTTTAAAAATGCTTTTGAACTTTTCCATTGCTCTCGGAATTCTGCTGAAGTTTAAAAATGCATCCGAACTCTTCCATTGTTCTCAGAATTCCGCTGAAGTCTAAAAATGCTTCGGAACTCTTCCATTGTTCTCAGAATTCCACTGACATTTAAAAATGCTTCGGAACTTTTCCTTTGTTCTCGGAATTCTGCTGACGTTTATTAATGCTTTGGAACTCTTCCATTGTTCTCGGAATTCTGCTGGCGTTTAAAAATGCTTCAGAACACTTTCTTTGCTCTCGGAATTCCGCTGTTGTGTAAAAATGCTTCGGAACTCTTCCATTTTTCTCGGTATTCCGCTGAAGTTTAAAAATGCTTCGGACCTCTTCCATTGTTCTCGGAATTTTACTGATGTTTAAAAATGCTTCGGAACTCTTCCATTGTTCTCGGAATTCTGCTGGCGTTTAAAAATGGTTCCGAACTCTTCCATTGTTCTCGTAATTCTGCTGACGTTTAAAAATGGTTCGGAACTCTTCCATTGTTCTCGGAATTCCGCTGACATTTAAAAATGCTTCAGAACTTTTCCTTTGTTCTTGGAATTCTGCTGATGTTTATAAATGCTTTGGAACTCTTCCATTGTTCTCGGAATTATGCTGACGTTTAAAAATGCTTCAGAACACTCCCATTGTTCTCGGAATTCCACTGAAGTTTAAAAATGCTTCGGAACTCTTCCATTGTTCTCGGTATTCCGCTGAAGTTTAAAAATGCTTTTGAACTTTTCCATTGCTCTCGGAATACTGGTGAAGTTTAAAAATGCTTTGGAACTTTTCCATTGTACTCGGAATTCTGCTGAAGTTTAAAAATGCTTCGGAACTCTTCCACTGTTCTCGGAATACTGCTGACGTTTAAAAATGCTTCCGAACTCTTCCATTGTTCTTGGAATTCCGCTGAAGTTTAAATATGCTTCTGAACTCTTCCATTGTTCTCGGAATTCTGCTGGCGTTTAAAAATGGTTCCGAACTCTTCCATTGTTCTCGGAATTCTGCTGACATTTAAAAATGGTTCGGAACTCTTCAATAATTCTCAGAATTCTGCTGTAGTTTAAAAATGCTTTGGAACTCTTCCATTGTTCTCGAAATTCTGCTGAAGTTTAAAAATGCTTCGGAACGCTTCCATTGTTCTCGGAATTCCGCTGAAGTTTAAAAATGGTTCGGAACTCTTCCATTGTTCTCGGAATTAAGCTGATATTTAAAAATGCTTTGGAACTTTCCCATTGTTCTCGGAATTCTGCTGACGTTTATAAATGCTTTGGAACTCTTCCATTGTTCTCGGTATTCTGCTGAAGTTTAAAAATGCTTCGGACCTCTTCCATTGTTCTCGGAATTTTGCTGATGTATAAAAATGCTTCAGAACTCTTCCATTGTTCTCGGAATTCCGCTGACATTTAAAAATGCTTCGGAGCTTTTCCATTGTTCTCGGAATTCTGCTGACGTTTATAAATGCTTTGGAACACTTCCATTGTTCTCAGAATTCTGCTGACGTTTAAAAATGCTTTAGAACACTCCCATTGTTCTCGGAATTCCACTGAAATTTAAAAATGCTTCGGAACTCTTCCATTGTTCTCGGAATTCTGCTGGCGTTTAAAAATGGTTCCGAACTCTTCCATTGTTCTCGGAATTAAGCTGACATTTAAAAATGCTTTGGAACTTTTCCATTGCTCTCGGAATTCTGGTGAAGTTTAAAAATGCTTTGGAACTTTTCCATTGTACTCAGAATTCTGCTGAAGTTTAAAAATGCTTCGGAGCTTTTCCATTGTTCTCGGAATTTTGCTGACGTTTAAAAATGCTTCGGAACTCTTCCATTGTTCTCGGAATTCTGCTGGCGTTTAAAAATGGTTCCGAACTCTTCCATTGTTCTCGGAATTAAGCTGACATTTAAAAATGCTTTGGAACTCTTCCATAGTTCTTGGAATTCCGCTGAAGTTTAAAAATGCTTTTGAACTTTTCCATTGTTCTCGGAATTCTGCTGACGTTTAAAAATGGTTCCGAACTCTTCCATTGTTCTCGGAATTCTGCTGGCGTTTAAAAATGGTTCCGAACTCTTCCATTGTTCTCGGAATTCTGCTGACATTTAAAAATGGTTCGGAACTCTTCAATAATTCTCAGAATTCTGCTGTAGTTTAAAAATGCTTTGTAACTCTTCCATTGTTCTCGAAATTCTGCTGAAGTTTAAAAATGCTTCCGAACTCTTCCATTGTTCTCGGAATTCCGTTGAAGTTTAAAAATGCTTCGGAGCTCTTCCATTGTTCTCGGAAATAAGCTGACATTTAAAAATGCTTTGTAACTTTCCCATTGTTCTCGGAATTCTGCTGACGTTTATAAATTCTTTGGAAGTCTTCCAGTGTTCTCGGAATTCTGCTGACGTTTAAAAATGCTTCAGAACACTCCCATTGTTCTCGGAATTCCGCTGAAGTGTAAAAATGCTTCGGAACTCTTCCATTTTTCTCGGTATTCCGCTGAAGTTTAAAAATGCTTCGGACCTCTTCCATTGTTCTTGGAATTTTGCTGATGTATAAAAATGATTCAGAACTCTTCCATTGTTCTCGGAATTCCGCTGACATTTAAAAATGCTTCGGAGCTTTTCCATTGTTCTCGGAATTCTGCTGACGTTTATAAATGCTTTGGAACTCTTCCATTGTTCTCGGAATTCTGCTGATGTTTAAAAATGCTTCTGAACTCTTCCATTGTTCTCGGAATTAAGCTGATATTTAAAAATGCTTTGGAACTTTCCCATTGTTCTCGGAATTCTGCTGACGTTTATAAATGCTTTGGAACTCTTCCATTGTTCTCGGTATTCTGCTGAAGTTTAAAAATGCTTCGGACCTCTTCCATTGTTCTCGGAATTTTGCTGATGTATAAAAATGCTTCAGAACTCTTCCATTGTTCTCGGAATTCCGCTGACATTTAAAAATGCTTCGGAGCTTTTCCATTGTTCTCGGAATTCTGCTGACGTTTATAAATGCTTTGGAACACTTCCATTGTTCTCAGAATTCTGCTGACGTTTAAAAATGCTTTAGAACACTCCCATTGTTCTCGGAATTCCACTGAAATTTAAAAATGCTTCGGAACTCTTCCATTGTTCTCGGAATTCTGCTGGCGTTTAAAAATGGTTCCGAACTCTTCCATTGTTCTCGGAATTAAGCTGACATTTAAAAATGCTTTGGAACTTTTCCATTGCTCTCGGAATTCTGGTGAAGTTTAAAAATGCTTTGGAACTTTTCCATTGTACTCAGAATTCTGCTGAAGTTTAAAAATGCTTCGGAGCTTTTCCATTGTTCTCGGAATTTTGCTGACGTTTAAAAATGCTTCGGAACTCTTCCATTGTTCTCGGAATTCTGCTGGCGTTTAAAAATGGTTCCGAACTCTTCCATTGTTCTCGGAATTAAGCTGACATTTAAAAATGCTTTGGAACTCTTCCATAGTTCTTGGAATTCCGCTGAAGTTTAAAAATGCTTTTGAACTTTTCCATTGTTCTCGGAATTCTGCTGACGTTTAAAAATGGTTCCGAACTCTTCCATTGTTCTCGGAATTCTGCTGGCGTTTAAAAATGGTTCCGAACTCTTCCATTGTTCTCGGAATTCTGCTGACATTTAAAAATGGTTCGGAACTCTTCAATAATTCTCAGAATTCTGCTGTAGTTTAAAAATGCTTTGTAACTCTTCCATTGTTCTCGAAATTCTGCTGAAGTTTAAAAATGCTTCCGAACTCTTCCATTGTTCTCGGAATTCCGTTGAAGTTTAAAAATGCTTCGGAGCTCTTCCATTGTTCTCGGAAATAAGCTGACATTTAAAAATGCTTTGTAACTTTCCCATTGTTCTCGGAATTCTGCTGACGTTTATAAATTCTTTGGAAGTCTTCCAGTGTTCTCGGAATTCTGCTGACGTTTAAAAATGCTTCAGAACACTCCCATTGTTCTCGGAATTCCGCTGAAGTGTAAAAATGCTTCGGAACTCTTCCATTTTTCTCGGTATTCCGCTGAAGTTTAAAAATGCTTCGGACCTCTTCCATTGTTCTTGGAATTTTGCTGATGTATAAAAATGATTCAGAACTCTTCCATTGTTCTCGGAATTCCGCTGACATTTAAAAATGCTTCGGAGCTTTTCCATTGTTCTCGGAATTCTGCTGACGTTTATAAATGCTTTGGAACTCTTCCATTGTTCTCGGAATTCTGCTGATGTTTAAAAATGCTTCTGAACTCTTCCATTGTTCTCGGAATTCTGCTGGCGTTTAAAAATGGTTCCGAACTCTTCCATTGTTCTCGGAATTCTGCTGGCATTTAAAAATGGTTCGGAACTCTTCAATAATTCTCAGAATTCTGCTGTAGTTTAAAAATGCTTTGGAACTCTTCCATTGTTCTCGAAATTCTGCTGAAGTATAAAAATGCTTCCGAACGCTTCCATTGTTCTCGGAATTCCGCTGAAGTTTAAAAATGCTTCGGAACTCTTCCATTGTTCTCGGAATTAAGCTGACATTTAAAAATGCTTTGGAACTTTCCCATTGTTCTCGGAATTCTGCTGACGTTTATAAATGCTTTGGAACTCTTCCATTGTTCTCGGTATTCTGCTGAAGGTTAAAAATGCTTCGGACTTCTTCCATTGTTCTCGGAATTTTGCTGACATTTAAAAATGCTTCGGAACTCTTCCATTGTTCTCGGAATTCCGCTGATGTTTAAATATGCTTTTGAACTTTTTCATTGCTCTCGGAATTATGCTGAAGTTTAAAAATGCATCCGAATCCTTCCTTTGTTCTCAGAATTCCGCTGAAGTCTAAAAATGCTTCGGAACTCTTCCATTGTTCTCAGAATTCCGCTGACATTTAAAAATGCTTCGGAACTTTTCCTTTGTTCTCGGAATTCTGCTGACGTTTATTAATGCTTTGGAACTCTTCCATTGTTCTCGGAATTCTGCTGGCATTTAAAAATGCTTCAGAACACTTTCATTGCTCTCGGAATTCCGCTGTAGTGTAAAAATGATTCGGACCTCTTCCATTTTTCGCGGTATTCCGCTGAAGTTTAAAAATGCTTCAGACCTCTTCCATTGTTCTCGGAATTTTACTGATGTTTATAAATGCTTCGGAACTCTTCCATTGTTCTCGGAATTCTGCTGTCGTTTAAAAATGGTTCCGAACTCTTCCATTGTTCTCGGAATTCTGCTGACGTTTAAAAATGGTTCCGAACTCTTCCATTGTTCTCGGAATTCTGCTGACATTTAAAAATGCTTCGGAACTTTTCCTTTGTTCTCGGAATTCTGCTGATATTTATAAATGCTTTGGAACTCTTCCATTGTTCTCGGAATTATGCTGACGTTTAAAAATGCTTCAGAACACTCCCATTATTCTCGGAATTCCACTGAAGTTTAAAAATGCTTCGGAACTCTTCCATTGTTCTCGGTATTCCGCTGAAGTTTAAAAATGCTTTTGAACTTTTCCATTGTACTCGGAATTCTGCTGAAGTTTAAAAATGCTTCGGAACTCTTCCATTGTTCTCGGAATTCTGCTGACGTTTAAAAATGCTTCCGAACTCTTCCATTGTTCTCGGAATTCCGCTGAAGTGTAACAATGCTTCGGAACTCTTCCATTTTTCTCGGTATTCCGCTGAAGTTTAAAAATGCTTCGGAACTCTTCCATTGTTCTCGGAATGAAGCTGACATTTAAAAATGCTTTGGAACTTTCCCATTGTTCTCGGAATTCTGCTGACGTTTATAAATGCTTTGGAACTCTTCCATTGTTCTCGGAATTCTGCTGGCATTTAAAAATGGTTCCGAACTCTTCCATTGTTCTCGGAATTCTGCTGAAAATTAAAAATGGTTCAGAACTCTTCATTAATTCTCAGAATTCTGCTGTAGTTTAAAAATGCTTTGGAACTCTTCCATTGTTCTCGAAATTCTGCTGAAGTTTAAAAATGCTTCGGAACTCTTCCATTGTTCTCGGAATTAAGCTGACATTTAAAAATGCTTTGGAACTTTCCCATTTTTCTCGGAATTCTGCTGACGTTTATAAATGCTTTGGAACTCTTCCATTGTTCTCGGAATTCTGTTGACGTTTAAAAATGCTTCAGAACACTCCCATTGTTCTGGGAATTCCGCTGAAGTGTAAAAATACTTCGGAACTCTTCCATTTTTCTCGGTATTCTGCTGACGTTTAAAAATGGTTCGGAACTCTTCAATTATTCTCAGAATTCTGCTGTAGTTTAAAAATGCTTTGGAACTCTTACATTGTTCTTGGAATTCCGCTGAAGTTTAGAAATGCTTTTGAACTTTTCCATTGCTATCTGAATTCTGCTGAAGTTTAAAAATGCTTTGGAACTCTTCCATTGTTCTCAGAATTCTGCTGAAGTTTAAAAATGCTTCCGAACCCTTCCATTGTTCTCAGAATTCCGCTGAAGTTTAAAAATGCTTCGGAACTCTTCCATTGTTCTCGAAATTCCGCTGACATTTAATAATGCTTCGGAACTTTTCCTTTGTTCTCGGAATTCTGCTGACGTTTATTAATGCTTTGGAACTCTTCCATTGTTCACAGAATTCAGCTGACGTTTAAAAATGCTTCAGAACACTTTCTTTGCTCTCGGAATTCCGCTGTTGTGTAAAAATGCTTCGGAACTCTTCCATTTTTCTCGGTATTCCGCTGAAGTTTAAAAATGCTTTGGACCTCTTCCATTGTTCTCGGAATTTTACTGATGTTTAAAAATGCTTCGGAACTCTTCCACTGTTCTCGGAATTCTGCTGGCGTTTAAAAATGGTTCGCAACTCTTCCATTGTTCTCGGAATTCTGCTGACGTTTAAAAATGGTTCCGAACTCTTCCATTGTTCTCGGAATTCTGCTGACGTTTAAAAATGGTTCGGAACTCTTCAATAATTCTCAGAATTCTGCTGTAGTTTAAAAATGCTTTGGAACTCTTCCATTGTTCTCGGAATTCTGCTGAAGTTTAAAAATGCTTCCGAACTCGTCCACTGTTCCCGGAATTCCGCTGAAGTTTAAAAATGCTTTGGAACTCTTCCATTGTTCTCGTAATTAAGCTGGCATTTAAACATGCTTTGGAACTTTCCCATTGTCATTGGAATTCTGCTGACGTTTATAAATGCTTTGGAACTCTTTCATTGTTCTCGGAATACTGCTGACGTTTAAAAATGCTTCAGAACACTCCCATTGTTCTCGGAATTCCGCTGAAGTTTAAAAATGCTTCAGAACTCTTCCATTGTTCTCGGTATTCTGATGAAGTTTAAAAATGCTTCGGACCTCTTCCATTGTTCTCGGAATTTTGCTGACATTTAAAAATGCTTCGGAACTCTTCCACTGTTCTTAGAATTCTGCTGGCGTTTAAAAATGGTTTGGAACTCTTCCATTGTTCTCGGAATTCCGCTGAAGTTTAAAAATGCTTTTGAACTTTTCCATTGCTCTCGGAATTCTGCTGAAGTTTAAAAATGCATCCGAACTCTTCCATTGTTCTCAGAATTCCGCTGAAGTCTAAAAATGCTTCAGAACTCTTCCATTGTTCTCAGAATTCCGCTGACACTTAGAAATGCTTCGGAACTTTTCCTTTGTTCTCGGAATTCTGCTGACGTTTATTAATGCTTTGGAACTCTTCCATTGTTCTCGGAATTCTGCTGGCGTTTAAAAATGCTTCAGAACACTTTCTTTGCTCTCGGAATTCCGCTGTTGTGTAAAAATGCTTCGGAACTCTTCAATTTTTCTCGGTATTCCGCTGAAGTTTAAAAATGCTTCGGACCTCTTCCATTGTTCTCGGAATTTTATTGATGTTTAAAAATGCTTCGGAACTCTTCCATTGTTCTCGGAATTTTGCTGACATTTAAAAATGCTTCGGAACTCTTCCATTGTTCTTAGAATTCTGCTGGCGTTTAAAAATGGTTTGGAACTCTTCCATTGTTCTCGGAATTCCGCTGAAGTTTAAAAATGCTTTTGAACTTTTCCATTGCTCTCGGAATTCTGCTGAAGTTTAAAAATGCATCCGAACTCTTCCATTGTTCTCAGAATTCCGCTGAAGTCTAAAAATGATTCGGAACTCTTCCATTGTTCTCAGAATTCCGCTGACATTTAGAAATGCTTCGGAACTTTTCCTTTGTTCTCGGAATTCTGCTGACGTTTATTAATGCTTTGGAACTCTTCCATTGTTCTCGGAATTCTGCTGGCGTTTAAAAATGCTTCAGAACACTTTCTTTGCTCTCGGAATTCCGCTGTTGTGTAAAAATGCTTCGGAACTCTTCCATTTTTCTCGGTATTCCGCTGAAGTTTAAAAATGCTTCGGACCTCTTCCATTGTTCTCGGAATTTTACTGATGTTTAAAAATGCTTCGGAACTCTTCCATTGTTCTCGGAATTCTGCTGGCGTTTAAAAATGGTTCCGAACTCTTCCATTGTTCTCGTAATTCTGCTGACGTTTAAAAATGGTTCGGAACTCTTCCATTGTTCTCGGAATTCCGCTGACATTTAAAAATGCTTCGGAACTCTTCCATTGTTCTCGGTATTCCGCTGAAGTTTAAAAATGCTTTTGAACTTTTCCATTGCTCTCGGAATACTGGTGAAGTTTAAAAATGCTTTGGAACTTTTCCATTGTACTCGGAATTCTGCTGACGTTTAAAAATGCTTCGGAACTCTTCCACTGTTCTCGGAATTCTGCTGACGTTTAAAAATGCTTCCGAACTCTTCCATTGTTGTTGGAATTCCGCTGAAGTTTAAAAATGCTTCTGAACTCTTCCATTGTTCTCGGAATTCTGCTGGCGTTTAAAAATGGTTCCGAACTCTTCCATTGTTCTCGGAATTCTGCTGGCGTTTAAAAATGGTTCCGAACTCCTCCATTGTTCTGGAATTCTGCTGACGTTTAAAAATGGTTCGGAACTCTTCCATTGTTCTCGGAATTCCGCTGACATTTAAAAATGCTTCAGAACTTTTCCTTTGTTCTCGGAATTCTGCTGATGTTTATAAATGCTTTGGAACTCTTCCATTGTTCTCGGAATTCTGCTGACGTTTAAAAATGCTTCAGAACACTCCCATTGTTCTCGGAATTCCACTGTAGTTTAAAAATGCTTCGGAACTCTTCCACTGTTCTCGGTATTCCGCTGAAGTTTAAAAATGCTTTTGAAATTTTCCATTGCTCTCGGAATACTGGTGAAGTTTAAAAATGCTTTGGAACTTTTCCATTGTATTCGGAATTCTGCTGAAGTTTAAAAATGCTTCGGAACTCTTCCACTGTTCTTGGAAATCTGCTGAAGTTTAAAAATGCTTCCGAACTCTTCCATTGTTCTTATAATTCCGCTGAAGTTTAAAAATGATTCTGAACTCTTCCATTGTTCTCGGAATTCTGCTGGCGTTTAAAAATGCTTCCGAACTCTTCCATTGTTCTTATAATTCCGCTGAAGTTTAAAAATGATTCCGAACTCTTCCATTGTTCTCGGTATTCTGCTGACGTTTAAAAATGGTTCGGAACTCTTCAATTATTCTCAGAATTCTGCTGTAGTTTAAAAATGCTTTGGAACTCTTACATTGTTCTTGGAATTCCTCTGAAGTTTAGAAATGCTTTTGAACTTTTCCATTGCTATCTGAATTCTGCTGAAGTTTAAAAATGCTTTGGAACTCTTCCATTGTTCTCAGAATTCTGCTGAAGTTTAAAAATGACTCCGAAACCTTCCATTGTTCTCAGAATTCCGCTGAAGTTTAAAAATGCTTCGGAACTCTTCCATTGTTCTCGAAATTCCGCTGACATTTAATAATGCTTCGGAACTTTTCCTTTGTTCTCGGAATTCTGCTGACGTTTATTAATGCTTTGGAACTCTTCCATTGTTCTCAGAATTCAGCTGACGTTTAAAAATGCTTCAGAACACTTTCTTTGCTCTCGGAAATCCGCTGTTGTGTAAAAATGCTTCGGAACTCTTCCATTTTTCTTGGTATTCCGCTGAAGTTTAAAAATGCTTCAGACCTCTTCCATTGTTCTCGGTATTTTACTGATGTTTAAAAATGCTTCGGAACTCTTCCACTGTTCTCGGAATTCTGCTGGCGTTTAAAAATGGTTCCCAACTCTTCCATTGTTCTCGGAATTCTGCTGACGTTTAAAAATGCTTCGGAACTCTTCCATTGTTCTCGGAATTCCGCTGACATTTAAAAATGCTTCAGAACTTTTCCTTTGTTCTCGGAATTCTGCTGATGTTTATAAATGCTTTGGAACTCTTCCATTGTTCTCGGAATTATGCTGACGTTTAAAAATGCTTCAGAACACTCCCATTGTTCTCGGAATTCCACTGAAGTTTAAAAATGCTTCGGAACTCTTCCATTGTTCTCGGTATTCCGCTGAAGTTTAAAAATGCTTTTGAACTTTTCCATTGCTCTCGGAATACTGGTGAAGTTTAAAAATGCTTTGGAACTTTTCCATTGTACTCGGAATTCTGCTGAAGTTTAAAAATGCTTCGGAACTCTACCACTGTTCTCGGAATTCTGCTGACGTTTAAAAATGCTTCCGAACTCTTCCATTGTTCTCGGAATTCTGCTGACATTTATAAATGCTTCAGAACACTCCCATTGTTCTCGGAATTCCGCTGAAGTTTAAAAATGCTTCGGACCTCTTCCATTGTTCTCGGAATTTTGCTGATGTATAAAAATGCTTCAGAACTCTTCCATTGTTCTCGGAATTCCGCTGACATTCAAAAATGCTTCGGAGCTTTTCCAATGTTCTCGGAATTCTGCTGACGTTTATAAATGCTTTGGCACTCTTCCATTGTTCTCAGAATTCTGCTGACGTTTAAAAATGCTTTAGAACACTCCCATTGTTCTCGGAATTCCACTGAAGTTTAAAAATGCTTCGGAGCTCTTCCATTGTTCTCGGAATTAAGCTGACATTTAAAAATGCTTTGGAACTTTCCCATTGTCATTGGAATTCTGCTGACGTTTATAAATGCTTTGGAACTCTTTCATTGTTCTCAGAATTCTGCTGACGTTTAAAAATGCTTCGGAACTCTTCCATTGTTCTTAGAATTCTGCTGGCGTTTAAAAATGGTTTGGAACTCTTCCATTGTTCTCGGATTTCCGCTGAAGTTTAAAAATGCTTTTGAACTTTTCCATTGCTCTCGGAATTCTGCTGAAGTTTAAAAATGCATCCGAACTCTTCCATTGTTCTCAGAATTCCGCTGAAGTCTAAAAATGCTTCGGAACTCTTCCAATGTTCTCAGAATTCCGCTGACATTTAAAAATGCTTCGGAACTTTTCCTTTGTTCTCGGAATTCTGCTGTCGTTTATTAATGCTTTGGAACTCTTCCATTGTTCTCGGAATTCCGCTGACATTTAAAAATGCTTCAGATCTTTTCCTTTGTTCTTGGAATTCTGCTGATGTTTATAAATGCTTGGAACTCTTCCATTGTTCTCGGAATTATGCTGACGTTTAAAAATGCTTCAGAACACTCCCATTGTTCTCGGAATTCCACTGAAGTTTAAAAATGCTTCGGAACTCTTCCATTGTTCTCGGTATTCCGCTGAAGTTTAAAAATGCTTTTGAACTTTTCCATTGCTCTCGGAATACTGGTGAAGTTTAAAAATGCTTTGGAACTTTTCCATTGTACTCGGAATTCTGCTGAAGTTTAAAAATGCTTCGGAACTCTTCCACTGTTCTCGAAATACTGCTGACGTTTAAAAATGCTTCCGAACTCTTCCATTGTTCTTGGAATTCCGCTGAAGTTTAAATATGCTTCTGAACTCTTCCATTGTTCTCGGAATTCTGCTGGCGTTTAAAAATGGTTCCGAACTCTTCTATTGTTCTCGGAATTCTGCTGACATTTAAAAATGGTTCGGAACTCTTCAATAATTCTCAGAATTCTGCTGTAGTTTAAAAATGCTTTGGAACTCTTCCATTGTTCTCGAAATTCTGCTGAAGTTTAAAAATGCTTCCGAACGCTTCCATTGTTCTCGGAATTCCGCTGAAGTTTAAAAATGGTTCGGAACTCTTCCATTGTTCTCGGAATTAAGCTGATATTTAAAAATGCTTTGGAACTTTCCCATTGTTCTCGGAATTCTGCTGACGTTTATAAATGCTTTGGAACTCTTCCATTGTTCTCGGTATTCTGCTGAAGTTTAAAAATGCTTCGGACCTCTTCCATTGTTCTCGGAATTTTGCTGATGTATAAAAATGTTTCAGAACTCTTCCATTGTTCTCAGAATTCCGCTGACATTTAAAAATGCTTCGGAGCTTTTCCATTGTTCTCGGAATTCTTCTGACGTTTATAAATGCTTTGGAACACTTCCATTGTTCTCAGAATTCTGCTGACGTTTAAAAATGCTTTAGAACACTCCCATTGTTCTCGGAATTCCACTGAAATTTAAAAATGCTTCGGAACTCTTCCATTTTTCTTGGTATTCCGCTGAAGTTTAAAAATGCTTCAGACCTCTTCCATTGTTCTCGGTATTTTACTGATGTTTAAAAATGCTTCGGAACTCTTCCACTGTTCTTGGAATTCTGCTGGCGTTTAAAAATGGTTCCCAACTCTTCCATTGTTCTCGGAATTCTGCTGACGTTTAAAAATGCTTCGGAACTCTTCCATTGTTCTCGGAATTCCGCTGACATTTAAAAATGCTTCAGAACTTTTCCTTTGTTCTCGGAATTCTGCTGATGTTTATAAATGCTTTGGAACTCTTCCATTGTTCTCGGAATTATGCTGACGTTTAAAAATGCTTCAGAACACTCCCATTGTTCTCGGAATTCCACTGAAGTTTAAAAATGCTTCGGAACTCTTCCATTGTTCTCGGTATTCCGCTGAAGTTTAAAAATGCTTTTGAACTTTTCCATTGCTCTCGGAATACTGGTGAAGTTTAAAAATGCTTTGGAACTTTTCCATTGTACTCGGAATTCTGCTGAAGTTTAAAAATGCTTCGGAACTCTACCACTGTTCTCGGAATTCTGCTGACGTTTAAAAATGCTTCCGAACTCTTCCATTGTTCTCGGAATTCTGCTGACATTTATAAATGCTTCAGAACACTCCCATTGTTCTCGGAATTCCGCTGAAGTTTAAAAATGCTTCGGACCTCTTCCATTGTTCTCGGAATTTTGCTGATGTATAAAAATGCTTCAGAACTCTTCCATTGTTCTCGGAATTCCGCTGACATTCAAAAATGCTTCGGAGCTTTTCCAATGTTCTCGGAATTCTGCTGACGTTTATAAATGCTTTGGCACTCTTCCATTGTTCTCAGAATTCTGCTGACGTTTAAAAATGCTTTAGAACACTCCCATTGTTCTCGGAATTCCACTGAAGTTTAAAAATGCTTCGGAGCTCTTCCATTGTTCTCGGAATTAAGCTGACATTTAAAAATGCTTTGGAACTTTCCCATTGTCATTGGAATTCTGCTGACGTTTATAAATGCTTTGGAACTCTTTCATTGTTCTCAGAATTCTGCTGACGTTTAAAAATGCTTCGGAACTCTTCCATTGTTCTTAGAATTCTGCTGGCGTTTAAAAATGGTTTGGAACTCTTCCATTGTTCTCGGATTTCCGCTGAAGTTTAAAAATGCTTTTGAACTTTTCCATTGCTCTCGGAATTCTGCTGAAGTTTAAAAATGCATCCGAACTCTTCCATTGTTCTCAGAATTCCGCTGAAGTCTAAAAATGCTTCGGAACTCTTCCAATGTTCTCAGAATTCCGCTGACATTTAAAAATGCTTCGGAACTTTTCCTTTGTTCTCGGAATTCTGCTGTCGTTTATTAATGCTTTGGAACTCTTCCATTGTTCTCGGAATTCCGCTGACATTTAAAAATGCTTCAGATCTTTTCCTTTGTTCTTGGAATTCTGCTGATGTTTATAAATGCTTGGAACTCTTCCATTGTTCTCGGAATTATGCTGACGTTTAAAAATGCTTCAGAACACTCCCATTGTTCTCGGAATTCCACTGAAGTTTAAAAATGCTTCGGAACTCTTCCATTGTTCTCGGTATTCCGCTGAAGTTTAAAAATGCTTTTGAACTTTTCCATTGCTCTCGGAATACTGGTGAAGTTTAAAAATGCTTTGGAACTTTTCCATTGTACTCGGAATTCTGCTGAAGTTTAAAAATGCTTCGGAACTCTTCCACTGTTCTCGAAATACTGCTGACGTTTAAAAATGCTTCCGAACTCTTCCATTGTTCTTGGAATTCCGCTGAAGTTTAAATATGCTTCTGAACTCTTCCATTGTTCTCGGAATTCTGCTGGCGTTTAAAAATGGTTCCGAACTCTTCTATTGTTCTCGGAATTCTGCTGACATTTAAAAATGGTTCGGAACTCTTCAATAATTCTCAGAATTCTGCTGTAGTTTAAAAATGCTTTGGAACTCTTCCATTGTTCTCGAAATTCTGCTGAAGTTTAAAAATGCTTCCGAACGCTTCCATTGTTCTCGGAATTCCGCTGAAGTTTAAAAATGGTTCGGAACTCTTCCATTGTTCTCGGAATTAAGCTGATATTTAAAAATGCTTTGGAACTTTCCCATTGTTCTCGGAATTCTGCTGACGTTTATAAATGCTTTGGAACTCTTCCATTGTTCTCGGTATTCTGCTGAAGTTTAAAAATGCTTCGGACCTCTTCCATTGTTCTCGGAATTTTGCTGATGTATAAAAATGTTTCAGAACTCTTCCATTGTTCTCAGAATTCCGCTGACATTTAAAAATGCTTCGGAGCTTTTCCATTGTTCTCGGAATTCTTCTGACGTTTATAAATGCTTTGGAACACTTCCATTGTTCTCAGAATTCTGCTGACGTTTAAAAATGCTTTAGAACACTCCCATTGTTCTCGGAATTCCACTGAAATTTAAAAATGCTTCGGAACTCTTCCATTGTTCTCGGAATTCTGCTGGCGTTTAAAAATGGTTCCGAACTCTTCCATTGTTCTCGGAATTAAGCTGACATTTAAAAATGCTTTGGAACTTTTCCATTGCTCTCGGAATTCTGGTGAAGTTTAAAAATGCTTTGGAACTTTTCCATTGTACTCAGAATTCTGCTGAAGTTTAAAAATGCTTCGGAGCTTTTCCATTGTTCTCGGAATTTTGCTGGCGTTTAAAAATGGTTCCGAACTCTTCCATTGTTCTCGGAATTCTGCTGACGTTTAAAAATGGTTCGGAACTCTTCAATAATTCTCAGAATTCTGCTGTAGTTTAAAAATGCTTTGGAACTCTTCCATAGTTCTTGGAATTCCGCTGAAGTTTAAAAATGCTTTTGAACTTTTCCATTGCTCTCGGAATTCTGCTGAAGTTTAAAAATGCATCCGAACTCTTCCATTGTTCTCAGAATTCCGCTGAAGTCTAAAAATGCTTCGGAACTCTTCCATTGTTCTCAGAATTCCACTGACATTTAAAAATGCTTCGGAACTTTTCCTTTGTTCTCGGAATTCTGCTGACGTTTATTAATGCTTTGGAACTCTTCCATTGTTCTCGGAATTCTGCTGGCGTTTAAAAATGCTTCAGAACACTTTCTTTGCTCTCGGAAGTCCGCTGTTGTGTAAAAATGCTTCGGAACTCTTCCATTTTTCTCGGTATTCCGCTGAAGTTTAAAAATGCTTCGGACCTCTTCCATTGTTCTCGGAATTTTACTGATGTTTAAAAATGCTTCGGAACTCTTCCATTGTTCTCGGACTTCTGCTGGCGTTTAAAAATGGTTCCGAACTCTTCCATTGTTCTCGTAATTCTGCTGACGTTTAAAAATGGTTCGGAACTCTTCCATTGTTCTCGGAATTCCGCTGACATTTAAAAATGCTTCAGAACTTTTCCTTTGTTCTTGGAATTCTGCTGATGTTTATAAATGCTTTGGAACTCTTCCATTGTTCTCGGAATTATGCTGACGTTTAAAAATGCTTCAGAACACTCCCATTGTTCTCGGAATTCCACTGAAGTTTAAAAATGCTTCGGAACTCTTCCATTGTTCTCGGTATTCCGCTGAAGTTTAAAAATGCTTTTGAACTTTTCCATTGTACTCGGAATTCTGCTGAAGTTTAAAAATGCTTCGGAACTCTTCCACTGTTCTCGGAATACTGCTGACGTTTAAAAATGCTTCCGAACTCTTCCATTGTTCTTGGAATTCCGCTGAAGTTTAAATATGCTTCTGAACTCTTCCATTGTTCTCGGAATTCTGCTGGCGTTTAAAAATGGTTCCGAACTCTTCCATTGTTCTCGGAATTCTGCTGACATTTAAAAATGGTTCGGAACTCTTCAATAATTCTCAGAATTCTGCTGTAGTTTAAAAATGCTTTGGAACTCTCCCATTGTTCTCGAAATTCTGCTGAAGTTTAAAAATGCTTCGGAACGCTTCCATTGTTCTCGGAATTCCGCTGAAGTTTAAAAATCGTTCGGAACTCTTCCATTGTTCTCGGAATTAAGCTGATATTTAAAAATGCTTTTGAACTTTCCCATTGTTCTCGGAATTCTGCTGGCGTTTATAAATGCTTTGGAACTCTTCCATTGTTCTCGGTATTCTGCTGAAGTTTAAAAATGCTTCGGACCTCTTCCATTGTTCTCGGAATTTTGCTGATGTATAAAAATGCTTCAGAACTCTTCCATTGTTCTCGGAATTCCGCTGACATTTAAAAATGCTTCGGAGCTTTTCCATTGTTCTCGGAATTCTGCTGACGTTTATAAATGCTTTGGAACACTTCCATTGTTCTCAGAATTCTGCTGACGTTTAAAAATGCTTTAGAACACTCCCATTGTTCTCGGAATTCCACTGAAATTTAAAAATGCTTCGGAACTCTTCCATTGTTCTCGGAATTCTGCTGGCGTTTAAAAATGGTTCCGAACTCTTCCATTGTTCTCGGAATTAAGCTGACATTTAAAAATGCTTTGGAACTTTTCCATTGCTCTCGGAATTCTGGTGAAGTTTAAAAATGCTTTGGAACTTTTCCATTGTACTCAGAATTCTGCTGAAGTTTAAAAATGCTTCGGAGCTTTTCCATTGTTCTCGGAATTTTGCTGGCGTTTAAAAATGGTTCCGAACTCTTCCATTGTTCTCGGAATTCTGCTGACGTTTAAAAATGGTTCGGAACTCTTCAATAATTCTCAGAATTCTGCTGTAGTTTAAAAATGCTTTGGAACTCTTCCATATTTCTTGGAATTCCGCTGAAGTTTAAAAATGCTTTTGAACTTTTCCATTGCTCTCGGAATTCTGCTGAAGTTTAAAAATGCATCCGAACTCTTCCATTGTTCTCAGAATTCCGCTGAAGTCTAAAAATGCTTCGGAACTCTTCCATTGTTCTCAGAATTCCACTGACATTTAAAAATGCTTCGGAACTTTTCCTTTGTTCTCGGAATTCTGCTGACGTTTATTAATGCTTTGGAACTCTTCCATTGTTCTCGGAATTCTGCTGGCGTTTATAAATGCTTCAGAACACTTTCTTTGCTCTCGGAATTCCGCTGTTGTGTAAAAATGCTTCGGAACTCTTCCATTTTTCTCGGTATTCCGCTGAAGTTTAAAAATGCTTCGGACCTCTTCCATTGTTCTCGGAATTTTACTGATGTTTAAAAATGCTTCGGAACTCTTCCATTGTTCTCGGAATTCTGCTGGCGTTTAAAAATGGTTCCGAACTCTTCCATTGTTCTCGTAATTCTGCTGACGTTTAAAAATGGTTCGGAACTCTTCCATTGTTCTCGGAATTCCGCTGACATTTAAAAATGCTTCAGAACTTTTCCTTTGTTCTTGGAATTCTGCTGAAGTTTAAAAATGCTTCGGAGCTTTTCCATTGTTCTCGGAATTTTGCTGACGTTTAAAAATGGTTCGGAACTCTTCAATAATTCTCAGAATTCTGCTGTAGTTTAAAAATGCTTTGGAACTCTTCCATAGTTCTTGGAATTCCGCTGAAGTTTAAAAATGCTTTTGAACTTTTCCATTGCTCTCGGAATTCTGCTGAAGTTTAAAAATGCATCCGAACTCTTCCATTGTTCTCAGAATTCCGCTGAAGTCTAAAAATGCTTCGGAACTCTTTCATTGTTCTCAGAATTCCGCTGACATTTAAAAATGCTTCGGAACTTTTCCTTTGTTCTCGGAATTCTGCTGACGTTTTAAAATGGTTCCGAACTCTTCCATTGTTCTCGGAATTCTGCTGGCGTTTAAAAATGGTTCCGAACTCTTCCATTGTTCTCGGAATTCTGCTGACATTTAAAAATGGTTCGGAACTCTTCAATAATTCTCAGAATTCTGCTGTAGTTTAAAAATGCTTTGTAACTCTTCCATTGTTCTCGAAATTCTGCTGAAGTTTAAAAATGCTTCCGAACTCTTCCATTGTTCTCGGAATTCCGTTGAAGTTTAAAAATGCTTCGGAGCTCTTCCATTGTTCTCGGAAATAAGCTGACATTTAAAAATGCTTTGTAACTTTCCCATTGTTCTCGGAATTCTGCTGACGTTTATAAATTCTTTGGAAGTCTTCCAGTGTTCTCGGAATTCTGCTGACGTTTAAAAATGCTTCAGAACACTCCCATTGTTCTCGGAATTCCACTGAAGTTTAAAAATGCTTCGGAACTCTTCCATTGTTCTTGGTATTCCGCTGAAGTTTAAAAATGCTTTTGAACTTTTCCATTGCTCTCGGAATACTGGTGAAGTTTAAAAATGCTTTGGAACTTTTCCATTGTACTCGGAATTCTGCTGAAGTTTAAAAATGCTTCGGAACTCTTCCACTGTTCTCGGAATACTGCTGACGTTTAAAAATGCTTCCGAACTCTTCCATTGTTCTTGGAATTCCGCTGAAGTTTAAATATGCTTCTGAACTCTTCCATTGTTCTCGGAATTCTGCTGGCGTTTAAAAATGGTTCCGAACTCTTCCATTGTTCTCGGAATTCTGCTGACATTTAAAAATGGTTCGGAACTCTTCAATAATTCTCAGAATTCTGCTGTAGTTTAAAAATGCTTTGGAACTCTTCCATTGTTCTCGAAATTCTGCTGAAGTTTAAAAATGCTTCCGAACGCTTCCATTGTTCTCGGAATTCCGCTGAAGTTTAAAAATGGTTCGGAACTCTTCCATTGTTCTCGGAATTAAGCTGATATTTAAAAATGCTTTGGAACTTTCCCATTGTTCTCGGAATTCTGCTGACGTTTATAAATGCTTTGGAACTCTTCCATTGTTCTCGGTATTCTGCTGAAGTTTAAAAATGCTTCGGACCTCTTCCATTGTTCTCGGAATTTTGCTGATGTATAAAAATGCTTCAGAACTCTTCCATTGTTCTCGGAATTCCGCCGACATTTAAAAATGCTTCGGAGCTTTTCCATTGTTCTCGGAATTCTGCTGACGTTTATAAATGCTTTGGAACACTTCCATTGTTCTCAGAATTCTGCTGACGTTTAAAAATGCTTTAGAACACTCCCATTGTTCTCGGAATTCCACTGAAATTTAAAAATGCTTCGGAACTCTTCCATTGTTCTCGGAATTCTGCTGGCGTTTAAAAATGGTTCCGAACTCTTCCATTGTTCTCGGAATTAAGCTGACATTTAAAAATGCTTTGGAACTTTTCCATTGCTCTCGGAATTCTGGTGAAGTTTAAAAATGCTTTGGAACTTTTCCATTGTACTCAGAATTCTGCTGAAGTTTAAAAATGCTTCGGAGCTTTTCCATTGTTCTCGGAATTTTGCTGACGTTTAAAAATGGTTCGGAACTCTTCAATAATTCTCAGAATTCTGCTGTAGTTTAAAAATGCTTTGGAACTCTTCCATAGCTCTTGGAATTCCGCTGAAGTTTAAAAATGCTTTTGAACTTTTCCATTGCTCTCGGAATTCTGCTGAAGTTTAAAAATGCATCCGAACTCTTCCATTGTTCTCAGAATTCCGCTGAAGTCTAAAAATGCTTCGGAACTCTTTCATTGTTCTCAGAATTCCGCTGACATTTAAAAATGCTTCGGAACTTTTCCTTTGTTCTCGGAATTCTGCTGACGTTTAAAAATGGTTCCGAACTCTTCCATTGTTCTCGGAATTCTGCTGACGTTTATAAATTCTTTGGAAGTCTTCCAGTGTTCTCGGAATTCTGCTGACGTTTAAAAATGCTTCAGAACACTCCCATTGTTCTCGGAATTCCGCTGAAGTGTAAAAATGCTTCGGAACTCTTCCATTTTTCTCGGTATTCCGCTGAAGTTTAAAAATGCTTCGGACCTCTTCCATTGTTCTTGGAATTTTGCTGATGTATAAAAATGATTCAGAACTCTTCCATTGTTCTCGGAATTCCGCTGACATTTAAAAATGCTTCGGAGCTTTTCCATTGTTCTCGGAATTCTGCTGACGTTTATAAATGCTTTGGAACTCTTCCATTGTTCTCGGAATTCTGCTGATGTTTAAAAATGCTTCTGAACTCTTCCATTGTTCTCGGAATTCTGCTGGCGTTTAAAAATGGTTCCGAACTCTTCCATTGTTCTCGGAATTCTGCTGGCATTTAAAAATGGTTCGGAACTCTTCAATAATTCTCAGAATTCTGCTGTAGTTTAAAAATGCTTTGGAACTCTTCCATTGTTCTCGAAATTCTGCTGAAGTATAAAAATGCTTCCGAACGCTTCCATTGTTCTCGGAATTCCGCTGAAGTTTAAAAATGCTTCGGAACTCTTCCATTGTTCTCGGAATTAAGCTGACATTTAAAAATGCTTTGGAACTTTCCCATTGTTCTCGGAATTCTGCTGACGTTTATAAATGCTTTGGAACTCTTCCATTGTTCTCGGTATTCTGCTGAAGTTTAAAAATGCTTCGGACCTCTTCCATTGTTCTCGGAATTTTGCTGAAGTTTAAAAATGCTTCCGAACTCGTCCACTGTTCCCGGAATTCCGCTGAAGTTTAAAAATGCTTCGGAACTCTTCCATTGTTCTCGGATTTAAGCTGGCATTTAAAAATGCTTTGGAACTTTCCCATTGTCATTGGAATTCTGCTGATGTTTATAAATGCTTTGGAACTCTTTCATTGTTCTCGGAATTCTGCTGACGTTTAAAAATGCTTCAGAACACTCGTATTGTTCTCGGAATTCCGCTGAAGTTTAAAAATGCTTCGGAACTCTTCCATTGTTCTCGGTATTCTGCTGAATTTTAAAAATGCTTCGGACCTCTTCCATTGTTCTCGGAATTTTGCTGACATTTAAAAATGCTTCGGAACTCTTCCATTGTTCTTAGAATTCTGCTGGCGTTTAAAAATGGTTTGGAACTCTTCTATTGCTCTCGGAATTCTACTGAAGTTTAAAAATGCATCCGAACTCTTCCATTGTTCTCAGAATTCCGCTGACATTTAGAAATGCTTCTTAACTTTTCCTTTGTTCTTGGAATTCTGCTGACGTTTATTAATGCTGTGGAACTCTTCCATTGTTCTTGGAATTCTGCTGGCGTTTAAAAATGCTTCAGAATACTTTCTTTGCTCTCGGAATTCCGCTGTTGTGTAAAAATGCTTCAGAACTCTTCCATTTTTCTCGGTATTCCGCTGAAGTTTAAAAATGCTTCGGACCTCTTCCATTTTTCTCGGAATTTTACTGATGTTTAAAAATGCTTCGGAACTCTTCCATTATTCTCGGAATTTTGCTGACATTTAAAAATGCTTCGGAACTCTTCCATTGTTCTTAGAATTCTGCTGGCGTTTAAAAATGGTTTGGTACTCTTCCATTGTTCTCGGAATTCCGCTGAAGTTTAAAAATGCTTTTGAACTTTTCCATTGCTCTCGGAATTCTGCTGAAGTTTAAAAATGCATCCGAACTCTTCCATTGTTCTCAGAATTCCGCTGAAGTCTAAAAATGCTTCGGAACTCTTCCATTGTTCTCAGAATTCCGCTGACATTTAGAAATGCTTCGGAACTTTTCCTTTGTTCTCGGAATTCTGCTGACGTTTATTAATGCTTTGGAACTCTTCCATTGTTCTCGGAATTCTGCTGGCGTTTAAAAATGATTCAGAACACTTTCTTTGCTCTCGGAATTCCGCTGTTGTGTAAAAATGCTTCGGAACTCCTCCATTTTTCTCGGTATTCCGCTGAAGTTTAAAAATGCTTCGTACCTCTTCCATTGTTCTCGGAATTTTACTGATGTTTAAAAATGCTTCGGAACTCTTCCATTGTTCTCGGAATTCTGCTGGCGTTTAAAAATGGTTCCGAACTCTTCCATTGTTCTCGGAATTCTGCTGACGTTTAAAAATGGTTCGGAACTCTTCCATTGTTCTCGGAATTCCGCTGACATTTAAAAATGCTTCAGAACTTTTCCTTTGTTCTCGGAATTCTGCTGATGTTTATAAATGCTTTGGAACTCTTCCATTGTTCTCGGAATTATGCTGACGTTTAAAAATGCTTCAGAACACTCCCATTGTTCTCGGAATTCCACTGTAGTTTAAAAATGCTTCGGAACTCTTCCACTGTTCTCGGTATTCCGCTGAAGTTTAAAAATGCTTTTGAAATTTTCCATTGCTCTCGGAATACTGGTGAAGTTTAAAAATGCTTTGGAACTTTTCCATTGTATTCGGAATTCTGCTGAAGTTTAAAAATGCTTCGGAACTCTTCCACTGTTCTTGGAAATCTGCTGAAGTTTAAAAATGCTTCCGAACTCTTCCATTGTTCTTATAATTCCGCTGAAGTTTAAAAATGATTCTGAACTCTTCCATTGTTCTCGGAATTCTGCTGGCGTTTAAAAATGGTTCCGAACTCTTCCATTGTTCTCGGAATTCTGCTGCCATTTAAAAATGGTTCGGAACTCTTCAATAATTCTCAGAATTCTGCTGTAGTTTAAAAATGCTTTGGAACTCTACGATTGTTCTCCAAATTCTGCTGAAGTTTAAAAATGCTTCCGAACTCTTCCATTGTTCTCGGAATTCCGTTGAAGTTTAAAAATGCTTCGGAGGTCTTCCATTGTTCTCGGAAATAAGCTGACATTTAAAAATGCTTTGGAACTTTCCCATTGTTCGCGGAATTCTGCTGACGTTTATAAATTCTTTGGAAGTCTTCCAGTGTTCTCGAATTCTGCTGACGTTTAAAAATGCTTCAGAACACTCCCATTGTTCTCGGAATTCCGCTGAAGTGTAAAAATGCTTCGGAACTCTTCCATTTTTCTCGGTATTCCGCTGAAGTTTAAAAATGCTTCGGACCTCTTCCATTACTCTTGGAATTTTGCTGATGTATAAAAATGCTTCGGAGCTTTTCCATTGTTCTCGGAATTCTGCTGACGTTTATAAATGCTTTGGAACTCTTCCATTGTTCTCGGAATTCTGCTGATGTTTAAAAATGCTTCCGAACTCTTCCATTGTTCTCGGAATTCCGCTGAAGTTTAAAAATGCTTCGGAACTCTTCTATTGTTCTCGGAATTCTGCTGGCGTTTAAAAATGGTTCCGAACTCTTCCATTGTTCTCGGAATTCTGCTGACATTTAAAAATGGTTCGGAACTCTTCAATAATTCTCAGAATTCTGCTGTAGTTTAAAAATGCTTTGGAACTCTTCCATTGTTCTCGAAATTCTGCTGAAGTTTAAAAATGCTTCCGAATGCTTCCATTGTTCTCGGAATGCCGCTGAAGTTTAAAAATGCTTCGGAACTCTTCCATTGTTCTCGGAATTAAGCTGACATTTAAAAATGCTTTTGAACTTTCCCATTGTTCTCGGAATTCTGCTGACGTTTATAAATGCTTTGGAACTCTCCCATTGTTCTCGGAATTCTGCTGACGTTTAAAAATGCTTCAGAACACTCCCATTGTTCTCAGAATTCTGCTGTAGTTTAAAAATGCTTTGGAACTCTTCCATTGTTCTCGAAATTCTGCTGAAGTTTAAAAATGCTTCCGAACGCTTCCATTGTTCTCGGAATTCCGCTGAAGTTTAAAAATGCTTCGGAACTCTTCCATTGTTCTCGGAATTCCGCTGACATTTAAAAATGCTTCGGAACTTTTGCTTTGTTCTCGAAATTCTGCTGACGTTTATTTATGCTTTGGAACTCTTCCATTGTTCTCGGAAATCTGCTGACGTTTAAAAATGCTTCAGAACACTCTCATTGCTCTCGGAATTCCGCTGAAGTGTAAAAATGCTTCGGAACTCTTCCATTTTTCTCGGTATTCCGCTGAAGTTCAAAAATGCTTCGGACCTCTTCCATTGTTCTCGGAATTCCGCTGAAGTTTAAAAATGCTTCGGAACTCTTCCATTGTTCTCGGAATTCTGCTGGCGTTTAAAAATGGTTCCGAACTCTTCCATTGTTCTCGGAATTCTGCAGACATTTAAAAATGGTTCAGAACTCTTCAATAATTCTCAGAATTCTGCTGTAGTTTAAAAATGCTTTGGAACTCTTCCATTGTTCTCGGAATTCTGCTGAAGTTTAAAAATGCTTCCAAACTCGTCCATTGTTCTCGGAATTCCGCTGAAGTTTAAAAATGCTTCGGAACTCTTCCATTGTTCTCGGAATTCTGCTGGCGTTTAAAAATGGTTCCGAACTCTTCCATTGTTCTCGGAATTCTGCAGACATTTAAAAATGGTTCAGAACTCTTCAATAATTCTCAGAATTCTGCTGTAGTTTAAAAATGCTTTGGAACTCTTCCATTGTTCTCGGAATTCTGCTGAAGTTTAAAAATGCTTCCAAACTCGTCCATTGTTCTCGGAATTCCGCTGAAGTTTAAAAATGCTTCGGAATTCTCCCATTGTTCTCGGAATTAAGCTGACATTTAAAAATGCTTTGGAACTTTTCCATTGCTCTCGGAATTCTGGTGAAGTTTAAAAATGCTTTGGAACTTTTCCATTGTACTCAGAATTCTGCTGAAGTTTAAAAATGCTTCGGAAATTTTCCATTGTTCTCGGAAGTTTGCTGGCATTTAAAAATGGTTCCGAACTTTTCCATTGTTCTCGGAATTCTGCTGATGTTTAAAAATGGTTCGGAACTCTTCAATAATTCTCAGAATTCTGCTGTAGTTTAAAAATGCTTTGGAACTCTTCCATTGTTCTCGGAATTCTGCTGAAGTTTAAAAATGCTTCCGAACTCGTCCACTGTTCCCGGAATTCCGCTGAAGTTTAAAAATGCTTCGGAACTCTTCCATTGTTCTCGGAATTAAGCTGACATTTAAAAATGCTTTGGAACTTTCCCATTGTCCTTGGAATTCTGCTGACATTTATAAATGCTTTGGAACTCTTCCATTGTTCTCGGAATTCTGCTGACGTTTAAAAGTGCTTCAGAACACTCCCTTTGTTCTCGGAATTCCGCTGAAGTTTAAAAATGCTTCGGAACTCTTCCATTCTTCTCTGTATTCTGCTGAAGTTTAAAAATGCTTCGGACCTCTTCCATTGTTCTCGGAATTTTGCTGACATTTAAAAATGCTTCGGAACTCTTCCATTGTTCTCAGAATTCTGCTGGCGTTTAAAAATGGTTTGGAACTCTTCAATTGTTCTCAGAATTCTGCTGTAGTTTAAAAATTCTTTGGAACTATTCCATTGTTCTCGGAATTCTGCTGAAGTTTAAAAATGCATCCGAACTCTTCCATTGTTCTCAGAATTCCGCTGAAGTCTAAAAATGCTTCGGAACTCTTCCATTGTTCTCAGAATTCCGCTGACATTTAAAAATGCTTCGGAACTTTTCCTTTGTTCTCGGAATTCTGCTGACGTTTATGAATGCTTTGGAACTCTTCCATTGTTCTCGGAATTCCGCTGAAGTTTAAAAATGCTTTTGAACTTTTCCATTGCTCTCGGAATTCTGCTGAAGTTTAAAAATGCATCCGAACTCTTCCATTGTTCTCAGAATTCCGCTGAAGTCTAAAAATGCTTCAGAACTCTTCCATTGTTCTCAGAATTCCGCTGACATTTAGAAATGCTTCGGAACTTTTCCTTTGTTCTCGGAATTCTGCTGATGTTTATTAATGCTTTGGAACTCTTCCATTGTTCTCGGAATTCTGTTGGCGTTTAAAAATGCTTCAGAACACTTTCTTTGCTCTCGGAATTCCGCTGTTGTGTAAAAATGCTTCGGAACTCTTCCATTTTTCTCGGTATTCCGCTGAAGTTTAAAAATGCTTCGGACCTCTTCCATTGTTCTCGGAATTTTACTGATGTTTAAAAATGCTTCGGAACTCTTCCATTGTTCTCGGAATTCTGCTGGCGTTTAAAAATGGTTCCGAACTCTTCCATTGTTCTCGGAATTCTGCTGACGTTTAAAAATGGTTCGGAACTCTTCCACTGTTCTCGGAATTCCGCTGACATTTAAAAATGCTTCAGAACTTTTCCTTTGTTCTCGGAATTCTGCTGATGTTTATAAATGCTTTGGAACTCTTCCATTGTTCTCGGAATTATGCTGACATTTAAAAATGCTTCAGAACACTCCCATTGTTCTCGGAATTCCACTGTAGTTTAAAAATGCTTCGGAACTCTTCCACTGTTCTCGGTATTCCGCTGAAGTTTAAAAATGCTTTTGAACTTTTCCATTGCTCTCGGAATACTGGTGAAGTTTAAAAATGCTTTGGAACTTTTCCATTGTACTCGGAATTCTGCTGAAGTTTAAAAATGCTTCGGAACTCTTCCACTGTTCTCGGAAATCTGCTGAAGTTTAAAAATGCTTCCGAACTCTTCCATTGTTCTTGGAATTCCGCTGAAGTTTAAAAATGCTTCTGAACTCTTCCATTGTTCTCGAAATTCTGCTGGCGTTTAAAAATGGTTCCGAACTCTTCCATTGTTCTCGGAATTCTGCTGACATTTAAAAATGGTTCGGAACTCTTCAATAATTCTCAGAATTCTGCTGTAGTTTAAAAATGCTTTGGAACTCTTCCATTGTTCTCGAAATTCTGCTGAAGTTTAAAAATGCTTCCGAACTCTTCCATTGTTCTCGGAATTCCGTTGAAGTTTAAAAATGCTTCGGAGGTCTTCCATTGTTCTCGGAAATAAGCTGACATTTAAAAATGCTTTGGAACTTTCCCATTGTTCTCGGAATTCTGCTGACGTTTATAAATTCTTTGGAAGTCTTCCAGTGTTCTCTTAATTCTGCTGACGTTTAAAAATGCTTCAGAACACTCCCATTGTTCTCGGAATTCCGCTGAAGTGTAAAAATGCTTCGGAACTCTTCCATTTTTCTCGGTATTCCGCTGAAGTTTAAAAATGCTTCGGACCTCTTCCATTGCTCTTGGAATTTTGCTGATGTATAAAAATGATTCAGAACTCTTCCATTGTTCTCGGAATTCCGTTGACATTTAAAAATGCTTCGGAGCTTTTCCATTGTTCTCGGAATTCTGCTGACGTTTATAAATGCTTTGGAACTCTTCCATTGTTCTCGGAATTCTGCTGATGTTTAAAAATGCTTCCGAACTCTTCCATTGTTCTCGGAATTCCGCTGAAGTTTAAAAATGCTTCGGAACTCATCTATTGTTCTCGGAATTCTGCTGGCGTTTAAAAATGTTTCCGAACTCTTCCATTGTTCTCGGAATTCTGCTGACATTTAAAAATGATTTGGAACTCTTCAATAATTCTCAGAATTCTGCTGTAGTTTAAAAATGCTTTGGAACTCTTCCATTGTTCTCGAAATTCTGCTGAAGTTTAAAAATGCTTCCGAACGCTTCCATTGTTCTCGGAATGCCGCTGAAGTTTAAAAATGCTTCGGAACTCTTCCATTGTTCTCGGAATTAAGCTGGCATTTAAAAATGCTTTGGAACTTTCCCATTGTCATTGGAATTCTGCTGATGTTTATAAATGCTTTGGAACTCTTTCATTGTTCTCGGAATTCTGCTGACGTTTAAAAATGCTTCAGAACACTCGCATTGTTCTCGGAATTCCGCTGAAGTTTAAAAATGCTTCGGAACTCTTCCATTGTTCTCGGTATTCTGCTGAAGTTTAAAAATGCTTCGGACCTCTTCCATTGTTCTCGGAATTTTGCTGACATTTAAAAATGCTTCGGAACTCTTCCATTGTTCTTAGAATTCTGCTGGCGTTTAAAAATGGTTTGGAACTCTTCCATTGTTCTCGGAATTCCGCTGAAGTTTAAAAATGCTTTTGAACTTTTCCATTGCTCTCGGAATTCTGCTGAATTTAAAAATGCATCCGAACTCTTCCATTGTTCTCGGAATTCCGCTGACATTTAGAAATGCTTCGGAACTTTTCCTTTGTTCTCGGAATTCTGCTGACGTTTATTAATGCTTTGGAACTCTTCCATTGTTCTCGGAATTCTGCTGGCGTTTAAAAATGCTTCAGAACACTTTCTTTGCTCTCGGAATTCCGCTGTTGTGTAAAAATGCTTCGGAACTCTTCCATTTTTCTCGGTATTCCGCTGAAGCTTAAAAATGCTTCGGACCTCTTCCATTGTTCTCGGAATTTTACTGATGTTTAAAAATGCTTCGGAACTCTTCCATTGTTCTCGGAATTTTGCTGACATTTAAAAATGCTTCGGAACTCTTCCATTGTTCTTAGAATTCTGCTGGCATTTAAAAATGGTTTGGAACTCTTCCATTGTTCTCGGAATTCCGCTGAAGTTTAAAAATGCTTTTGAACTTTTCCATTGCTCTCGAAATTCTGCTGAAGTTTAAAAATGCATCCGAACTCTTCAATTGTTCTCAGAATTCCGCTGAAGTCTAAAAATGCTTCGGAACTCTTCCATTGTTCTCAGAATTCCGCTGACATTTAGAAATGCTTCGGAACTTTTCCTTTGTTCTCGGAATTCTGCTGACGTTTATTAATGCTTTGGAACTCTTCCATTGTTCTCGGAATTCTGCTGGCGTTTAAAAATGCTTCAGAACACTTTCTTTGCTCTCGGAATTCCGCTGTTGTGTAAAAATGCTTCGGAACTCTTCCATTTTTCTCGGTATTCCGCTGAAGTTTGACAATGCTTCGGACCTCTTCCATTGTTCTCGGAATTTTACTGATGTTTAAAAATGCTTCGGAACTCTTCCATTGTTCTCGGAATTCTGCTGGCGTTTAAAAATGGTTCTGAACTCTTCCATAGTTCTCGGAATTCTGCTGACATTTAAAAATGGTTCGGAACTCTTCCATTGTTCTCGGAATTCCGCTGACATTTAAAAATGCTTCAGAACTCTTCCTTTGTTCTCGGAATTCTGCTGATGTTTATAAATGCTTTGGAACTCTTCCATTGTTCTCGGAATTATGCTGACGTTTAAAAATGCTTCAGAACACTCCCATTGTTCTCGGAATTCCACTGTAGTTTAAAAATGCTTCGGAACTCTTCCACTGTTCTCGGTATTCCGATAAAGTTTAAAAATGCTTTTGAACTTTTCCATTGCTCTCGGAATACTGGTGAAGTTTAAAAATGCTTTGGAACTTTTCCATTGTACTCGGAATTCTGCTGAAGTTTAAAAATGCTTCGGAACTCTTCCACTGTTCTCGGAAATCTGCTGAAGTTTAAAAATGCTTCCGAACTCTTCCATTGTTCTTGGAATTCCGCTGAAGTTTAAAAATGCTTCTGAACTCTTCCATTGTTCTCGGAATTCTGCTGGCGTTTAAAAATGGTTCCGAACTCTTCCATTGTTCTCGGAATTCTGCTGACATTTAAAAATGGTTCGGAACTCTTCAATAATTCTCAGAATTCTGCTGTAGTTTAAAAATGCTTTGGAACTCTTCCATTGTTCTCGAAATTCTGCTGAAGTTTAAAAATGCTTCCGAACTCTTCCATTGTTCTCGGAATTCCGTTGAAGTTTAAAAATGCTTCGGAGGTCTTCCATTGTTCTCGGAAATAAGCTGACATTTAAAAATGCTTTGGAACTTTCCCATTGTTCTCGGAATTCTGCTGACGTTTAGAAATGCTTCGGAACTTTTCCTTTGTTCTCGGAATTCTGCTGACGTTTATTAATGCTTTGGAACTCTTCCATTGTTCTCGGAATTCTGCTGGCGTTTAAAAATGCTTCAGAACACTTTCTTTGCTCTCGGAATTCCGCTGTTGTGTAAAAATGCTTCGGAACTCTTCCATTTTTCTCGGTATTCCGCTGAAGTTTGACAATGCTTCGGACCTCTTCCATTGTTCTCGGAATTTTACTGATGTTTAAAAATGCTTCGGAACTCTTCCATTGTTCTCGGAATTCTGCTGGCGTTTAAAAATGGTTCTGAACTCTTCCATAGTTCTCGGAATTCTGCTGACATTTAAAAATGGTTCGGAACTCTTCCATTGTTCTCGGAATTCCGCTGACATTTAAAAATGCTTCAGAACTCTTCCTTTGTTCTCGGAATTCTGCTGATGTTTATAAATGCTTTGGAACTCTTCCATTGTTCTCGGAATTATGCTGACGTTTAAAAATGCTTCAGAACACTCCCATTGTTCTCGGAATTCCACTGTAGTTTAAAAATGCTTCGGAACTCTTCCACTGTTCTCGGTATTCCGATAAAGTTTAAAAATGCTTTTGAACTTTTCCATTGCTCTCGGAATACTGGTGAAGTTTAAAAATGCTTTGGAACTTTTCCATTGTACTCGGAATTCTGCTGAAGTTTAAAAATGCTTCGGAACTCTTCCACTGTTCTCGGAAATCTGCTGAAGTTTAAAAATGCTTCCGAACTCTTCCATTGTTCTTGGAATTCCGCTGAAGTTTAAAAATGCTTCTGAACTCTTCCATTGTTCTCGGAATTCTGCTGGCGTTTAAAAATGGTTCCGAACTCTTCCATTGTTCTCGGAATTCTGCTGACATTTAAAAATGGTTCGGAACTCTTCAATAATTCTCAGAATTCTGCTGTAGTTTAAAAATGCTTTGGAACTCTTCCATTGTTCTCGAAATTCTGCTGAAGTTTAAAAATGCTTCCGAACTCTTCCATTGTTCTCGGAATTCCGTTGAAGTTTAAAAATGCTTCGGAGGTCTTCCATTGTTCTCGGAAATAAGCTGACATTTAAAAATGCTTTGGAACTTTCCCATTGTTCTCGGAATTCTGCTGACGTTTATAAATTCTTTGGAAGTCTTCCAGTGTTCTCTTAATTCTGCTGACGTTTAAAAATGCTTCAGAACACTCCCATTGTTCTCGGAATTCCGCTGAAGTGTAAAAATGCTTCGGAACTCTTCCATTTTTCTCGGTATTCCGCTGAAGTTTAAAAATGCTTCGGACCTCTTCCATTGCTCTTGGAATTTTGCTGATGTATAAAAATGATTCAGAACTCTTCCATTGTTCTCGGAATTCCGCTGACATTTAAAAATGCTTCGGAGCTTTTTCCATTGTTCTCGGAATTCTTCTGACGTTTATAAATGCTTTGGAACTCTTCCATTGTTCTTGGAATTCTGCTGATGTTTAAAAATGCTTCCGAACTCTTCCATTGTTCTCGGAATTCCGCTGAAGTTTAAAAATGCTTCGGAACTCTTCTATTGTTCTCGGAATTCTGCTGGCGTTTAAAAATGGTTCCAAACTCTTCCATTGTTCTCGGAATTCTGCTGACATTTAAAAATGGTTCGGAACTCTTCAATAATTCTCAGAATTCTGCTGTAGTTTAAAAATGCTTTGGAACTCTTCCATTGTTCTCGAAATTCTGCTGAAGTTTAAAAATGCTTCCGAACGCTTCCATTGTTCTCGGACTTCCGCTGAAGTTTAAAAATGCTTCGGACCTCTTCCATTGTTCTCGGAATTCCGCTGACATTTAAAAATGCTTCGGAACTTTTCCTTTGTTCTCAGAATTCTGCTGACGCTTATTTATGCTTTGGAACTCTTCCATTGTTCTCCAAAATCTGCTGACGTTTAAAAATGCATCAGAACACTCCCATTGCTTTCGGAATTCCGCTGAAGTGTAAAAATGCTTCGGAACTCTTCCATTTTTCTCGGTATTCCGCTGAAGTTTAAAAATGCTTTGGACCTCTTCCATTGTTCTCGGAATTCCGCTGAAGTTTAAAAATGCTTCGGAACTCTTCCATTGTTCTCGGAATTCTGCTGGCGTTTAAAAATGGTTCCGAACTCTTCCATTGTTCTCAGAATTCTGCAGACATTTAAAAATGGTTCAGAACTCTTCAATAATTCTCAGAATTCTGCTGTAGTTTAAAAATGCTTTGGAACTCTTCCATTGTTCTCGGAATTCTGCTGAAGTTTAAAAATGCTTCCAAACTCGTCCATTGTTCTCGGAATTCCGCTGAAGTTTAAAAATGCTTCGGAATTCTCCCATTGTTCTCGGATTTAAGCTGACATTTAAAAATGCTTTGGAACTTTTCCATTGCTCTCGGAATTCTGGTGAAGTTTAAAAATGCTTTGGAACTTTTCCATTGTACTCAGAATTCTGCTGAAGTTTAAAAATGCTTCGGAACTTTTCCATTGTTCTCGGAATTTTGCTGGCGTTTAAAAATGGTTCCAAACTTTTCCATTGTTCTCGGAATTCTGCTGACGTTTAAAAATGGTTCGGAACTCTTCAATAATTCTCAGAATTCTGCTGTAGTTTAAAAATGCTTTGGAACTCTTCCATTGTTCTCGGAATTCTGCTGAAGTTTAAAAATGCTTCGGAACTCTTCCATTGTTCTCGGAATTAAGCTGACATTTAAAAATGCTTTGGAACTTTCCCATTGTCCTTGGAATTCTGCTGACATTTATAAATGCTTTGGAACTCTTCCATTGTTCTCGGAATTCTGCTGACGTTTAAAAGTGCTTCAGAACACTCCCATTGTTCTCGGAATTCCGCTGAAGTTTAAAAATGCTTCAGAACTCTTCCATTCTTCTCGGTATTCTGCTGAAGTTTAAAAATGCTTCGGACCTCTTCCATTGTTCTCGGAATTTTGCTGACATTTAAAAATGCTTCGGAACTCTTCCATTGTTCTCAGAATTCTGCTGGCGTTTAAAAATGGTTTGGAACTCTTCAATTGTTCTCAGAATTCTGCTGTAGTTTAAAAATTCTTTGGAACTATTCCATTGTCTCGGAATTCTGCTGAAGTTTAAAAATGCATCCGAACTCTTCCATTGTTCTCAGAATTCCGCTGAAGTCTAAAAATGCTTCGGAACTCTTCCATTGTTCTCAGAATTCCGCTGACATTTAAAAATGCTTCGGAACTTTTCCTTTGTTCTCGGAATTCTGCTGACGTTTATTAATGCTTTGGAACTCTTCCATTGTTCTCGGAATTCCGCTGAAGTTTAAAAATGCTTTTGAACTTTTCCATTGCTCTCGGAATTCTGCTGAAGTTTAAAAATGCATCCGAAATCTTCCATTGTTCTCAGAATTCCGCTGAAGTCTAAAAATGCTTCGGAACTCTTCCATTGTTCTCAGAATTCCGCTGACATTTAGAAATGCTTCGGAACTTTTCCTTTGTTCTCGGAATTCTGCTGACGTTTATTAATGCTTTGGAACTCTTCCATTGTTCTCGGAATTCTGCTGGCGTTTAAAAATGCTTCAGAACACTTTCTTTGCTCTCGGAATTCCGCTGTTGTGTAAAAATGCTTCGGAACTCTTCCATTTTTCTCGGTATTCCGCTGAAGTTTAAAAATGCTTCGGACCTCTTACATTGTTCTCGGAATTTTACTGATGTTTAAAAATGCTTCGGAACTCTTCCATTGTTCTCGGAATTTTGCTGACATTTAAAAATGCTTCAGAACTCTTCCATTGTTCTTAGAATTCTGCTGGCGTTTAAAAATGGCTTGGAACTCTTCCATTGTTCTCGGAATTCCGCTGAAGTTTAAAAATGCTTTTGAACTTTTCCATTGCTCTCGGAATTCTGATGAAGTTTAAAAATGCATCCGAACTCTTCCATTGTTCTCAGAATTCCGCTGAAGTCTAAAAATGCTTCGGAACTCTTCCATTGTTCGCAGAATTCCGCTGACATTTAGAAATGCTTTGGAACTTTTCCTTTGTTCTCGGAATTCTGCTGACGTTTATTAATGCTTTGGAACTCTTCCATTGTTCTCGGAATTCTGCTGGCGTTTAAAAATGCTTCAGAACACTTTCTTTGCTCTCGGAATTCCGCTGTTGTGTAAAAATGCTTCGGAACTCTTCCATTTTTCTCGGTATTCCGCTGAAGTTTAAAAATGCTTCTGACCTCTTCCATTGTTCTCGGAATTTTACTGATGTTTAAAAATGCTTCGGAACTCTTCCATTGTTCTCGGAATTCTGCTGGCGTTTAAAAATGGTTCCGAACTCTTCCATTGTTCTCGGAATTCTGCTGACGTTTAAAAATGGTTCGGAACTCTTCAATAATTCTCAGAATTCTGCTGTAGTTTAAAAATGCTTTGGAACTCTTCCATTGTTCTCGGAATTCTGCTGAAGTTTAAAAATGCTTCGGAACTCTTCCATTGTTCTCGGAATTAAGCTGACATTTAAAAATGCTTTGGAACTTTCCCATTGTCCTTGGAATTCTGCTGACATTTATAAATGCTTTGGAACTCTTCCATTGTTCTCGGAATTCTGCTGACGTTTAAAAGTGCTTCAGAACACTCCCATTGTTCTCGGAATTCCGCTGAAGTTTAAAAATGCTTCAGAACTCTTCCATTCTTCTCGGTATTCTGCTGAAGTTTAAAAATGCTTCGGACCTCTTCCATTGTTCTCGGAATTTTGCTGACATTTAAAAATGCTTCGGAACTCTTCCATTGTTCTCAGAATTCTGCTGGCGTTTAAAAATGGTTTGGAACTCTTCAATTGTTCTCAGAATTCTGCTGTAGTTTAAAAATTCTTTGGAACTATTCCATTGTTCTCGGAATTCTGCTGAAGTTTAAAAATGCATCCGAACTCTTCCATTGTTCTCAGAATTCCGCTGAAGTCTAAAAATGCTTCGGAACTCTTCCATTGTTCTCAGAATTCCGCTGACATTTAAAAATGCTTCGGAACTTTTCCTTTGTTCTCGGAATTCTGCTGACGTTTATTAATGCTTTGGAACTCTTCCATTGTTCTCGGAATTCCGCTGAAGTTTAAAAATGCTTTTGAACTTTTCCATTGCTCTCGGAATTCTGCTGAAGTTTAAAAATGCATCCGAAATCTTCCATTGTTCTCAGAATTCCGCTGAAGTCTAAAAATGCTTCGGAACTCTTCCATTGTTCTCAGAATTCCGCTGACATTTAGAAATGCTTCGGAACTTTTCCTTTGTTCTCGGAATTCTGCTGACGTTTATTAATGCTTTGGAACTCTTCCATTGTTCTCGGAATTCTGCTGGCGTTTAAAAATGCTTCAGAACACTTTCTTTGCTCTCGGAATTCCGCTGTTGTGTAAAAATGCTTCGGAACTCTTCCATTTTTCTCGGTATTCCGCTGAAGTTTAAAAATGCTTCGGACCTCTTACATTGTTCTCGGAATTTTACTGATGTTTAAAAATGCTTCGGAACTCTTCCATTGTTCTCGGAATTTTGCTGACATTTAAAAATGCTTCAGAACTCTTCCATTGTTCTTAGAATTCTGCTGGCGTTTAAAAATGGCTTGGAACTCTTCCATTGTTCTCGGAATTCCGCTGAAGTTTAAAAATGCTTTTGAACTTTTCCATTGCTCTCGGAATTCTGATGAAGTTTAAAAATGCATCCGAACTCTTCCATTGTTCTCAGAATTCCGCTGAAGTCTAAAAATGCTTCGGAACTCTTCCATTGTTCGCAGAATTCCGCTGACATTTAGAAATGCTTTGGAACTTTTCCTTTGTTCTCGGAATTCTGCTGACGTTTATTAATGCTTTGGAACTCTTCCATTGTTCTCGGAATTCTGCTGGCGTTTAAAAATGCTTCAGAACACTTTCTTTGCTCTCGGAATTCCGCTGTTGTGTAAAAATGCTTCGGAACTCTTCCATTTTTCTCGGTATTCCGCTGAAGTTTAAAAATGCTTCTGACCTCTTCCATTGTTCTCGGAATTTTACTGATGTTTAAAAATGCTTCGGAACTCTTCCATTGTTCTCGGAATTCTGCTGGCGTTTAAAAATGGTTCCGAACTCTTCCATTGTTCTCGGAATTCTGCTGACGTTTAAAAATGGTTCGGAACTCTTCCATTGTTCTCGGAATGCCGCTGACATTTAAAAATGCTTCAGAACTTTTCCTTTGTTCTCGCAATTCTGCTGATGTTTATAAATGCTTTGGAACTCTTCCATTGTTCTCGGAATTATGCTGACGTTTAAAAATGCTTCAGAACACTCCCATTGTTCTCGGAATTCCACTGTAGTTTAAAAATGCTTCGGAACTCTTCCACTGTTCTCGGTATTCCGCTGAAGTTTAAAAATGCTTTTGAACTTTTCCATTGCTCTCGGAATACTGGTGAAGTTTAAAAATGCTTTGGAACTTTTCCATTGTACTCGGAATTCTGCTGAAGTTTAAAAATGCTTTGGAACTCTTCCACTGTTCTCGGAAATCTGCTGAAGTTTAAAAATGCTTCCGAACTCTTCCATTGTTCTTGGAATTCCGCTGAAGTTTAAAAATGTTTCTGAACTCTTCCATTGTTCTCGGAATTCTGCTGAAGTTTAAAAATGCTTCCGAACTCTTCCATTGTTCTTGGAATTCCGCTGAAGTTTAAAAATGTTTCTGAACTCTTCCATTGTTCTCGGAATTCTGCTGGCGTTTAAAAATGGTTCCGAACTCTTCCATTGTTCTCGGAATTCTGCTGACATTTAAAAATGGTTCGGAACTCTTCAATAATTCTCAGAATTCTGCTGTAGTTTAAAAATGCTTTGGAACTCTTCCATTGTTCTCGAAATTCTGCTGAAGTTTAAAAATGCTTCCGAACTCTTCCATTGTTCTCGGAATTCCGTTGAAGTTTAAAAATGTTTCGGAGGTCTTCCATTGTTCTCGGAAATAAGCTGACATTTAAAAATGCTTTGGAACTTTCCCATTGTTCTCGGAATTCTGCTGACGTTTATAAATTCTTTGGAAGTCTTCCAGTGTTCTCTTAATTCTGCTGACGTTTAAAAATGCTTCAGAACACTCCCATTGTTCTCGGAATTCCGCTGAAGTGTAAAAATGCTTCGGAACTCTTCCATTTTTCTCGGTATTCCGCTGAAGTTTAAAAATGCTTCGGACCTCTTCCATTGCTCTTGGAATTTTGCTGATGTATAAAAATGATTCAGAACTCTTCCATTGTTCTTGGAATTCCGCTGACATTTAAAAATGCTTCGGAGCTTTTCCATTGTTCTCGGAATTCTGCTGACGTTTATAAATGCTTTGGAACTCTTCCATTGTTCTCAGAATTCTGCTGATGTTTAAAAATGCTTCCGAACTCTTCCATTGTTCTCGGAATTCCGCTGAAGTTTAAAAATGCTTCGGAACTCTTCTATTGTTCTCGGAATTCTGCTGGCGTTTAAAAATGGTTCCGAACTTTTCCATTGTTCTCGGAATTCTGCTGACATTTAAAAATGGTTCGGAACTCTTCAATAATTCTCAGAATTCTGCTGTAGTTTAAAAATGCTTTGGAACTCTTCCATTGTTCTCGAAATTCTGCTGAAGTTTAAAAATGCTTCCGAACGCTTCCATTGTTCACGGAATGCCGCTGAAGTTTAAAAATGCTTCGGAACTCTTCCATTGTTCTCGGAATTAAGCTGACATTTAAAAATGCTTTGGAACTTTCCCATTGTTCTCGGAATTCTGCTGACGTTTATAAATGCTTTTGAACTCTTCCATTGTTCTCGGAATTCTGCTGACGTTTAAAAATGCTTCAGAACACTCCCATTGTTCTCAGAATTCTGCTGTAGTTTAAAAATGCTTTGGAACTCTTCCATTGTTCTCAAAATTCTGCTGAAGTTTAAAAAGGCTTCCGAACGGTTCCATTGTTCTCGGAATTCCGCTGAAGTTTAAAAATGCTTCGGAACTCTTCCATTGTTCTCGGAATTCCGCTGACATTTAAAAATGCTTCGGAACATTTCCTTTGTTCTCAAAATTCTGCTGACGCATATTTATGCTTTGGAACTCTTCCATTGTTCTCCAAAATCTGCTGACGTTTAAAAATGCTTCAGAACACTCCCATTGCTCTCGGAATTCCGCTGAAGTGTAAAAATGCTTCGGAACTCTTCCATTGTTCTCGGAATTCCGCTGAAGTTTAAAAATGCTTTGAACTCTTCCATTGTTCTCGGAATTCTGCTGGCGTTTAAAAATGGTTCCGAACTCTTCCATTGTTCTCGGAATTCTGCAGACATTTAAAAATGGTTCAGAACTCTTCAATAATTCTCAGAATTCTGCTGTAGTTTAAAAATGCTTTGGAACTCTTCCATTGTTCTCGGAATTCTGCTGAAGTTTAAAAATGCTTCCAAACTCGTCCATTGTTCTCGGAATTCCGCTGAAGTTTAAAAATGCTTCAGAATTCTCCCATTGTTCTCGGAATTAAGCTGACATTTAAAAATGCTTTGGAACTTTTCCATTGCTCTCGGAATTCTGGTGAAGTTTAAAAATGCTTTGGAACTTTTCCATTGTACTCAGAATTCTGCTGAAGTTTAAAAATGCTTCGGACCTTTTCCATTGTTCTCGGAATTTTGCTGGCGTTTAAAAATGGTTCCGAACTTTTCCATTGTTCTCGGAATTCTGCTGACGTTTAAAAATGGTTCGGAACTCTTCAATAATTCTCAGAATTCTGCTGTAGTTTGAAAATGCTTTGGAACTCTTCCATTGTTCTCGGAATTCTGCTGAAGTTTAAAAATGCTTCCGAACTCGTCCACTGTTCCCGGAATTCCGCTGAAGTTTAAAAATGCTTCGGAACTCTTCCATTGTTCTCGGAATTAAGCTGACATTTAAAAATGCTTTGGAACTTTCCCATTGTCCTTGGAATTCTGCTGACGTTTATTAATGCTTTGGAACTCTTCCATTGTTCTCGGAATTCTGCTGGCGTTTAAAAATGCTTCAGAACACTTTCTTTGCTCTCGGAATTCCGCTGTTGTGTAAAAATGCTTCAGAACTCTTCCATTTTTCTCGGTATTCCGCTGAAGTTTAAAAATGCTTCGGACCTCTTACATTGTTCTCGGAATTTTACTGATGTTTAAAAATGCTTCGGAACTCTTCCATTGTTCTCGGAATTTTGCTGACATTTAAAAATGCTTCGGAACTCTTCCATTGTTCTTAGAATTCTGCTGGCGTTTAAAAATGGCTTGGAACTCTTCCATTGTTCTCGGAATTCCGCTGAAGTTTAAAAATGCTTTTGAACTTTTCCATTGCTCTCGGAATTCTGCTGAAGTTTAAAAATGCATCCGAACTCTTCCATTGTTCTCAGAATTCCGCTGAAGTCTAAAAATGCTTCAGAACTCTTCCATTGTTCTCAGAATTCCGCTGACATTTAGAAATGCTTCGGAACTTTTCCTTTGTTCTCGGAATTCTGCTGACGTTTATTAATGCTTTGGAACTCTTCCATTGTTCTCGGAATTCTGCTGGCGTTTAAAAATGCTTCAGAACACTTTCTTTGCTCTCGGAATTCCGCTGTTGTGTAAAAATGCTTCGGAACTCTTCCATTTTTCTCGGTATTCCGCTGAAGTTTAAAAATGCTTCTGACCTCTTCCATTGTTCTCGGAATTTTACTGATGTTTAAAAATGCTTCGGAACTCTTCCATTGTTCTCGGAATTCCGCTGACATTTAAAAATGCTTCAGAACTTTTCCATTGTTCTCGGAATTCTGCTGATGTTTATAAATGCTTTGGAACTCTTCCACTGTTCTCGGTATTCCGCTGAAGTTTAAAAATGCTTTTTAACTTTTCCATTGCTCTCGGAATACTGGTGAAGTTTAAAAATGCTTTGGAACTTTTCCATTGTTCTCGGAATTCTGCTGACGTTTATAAATTCTTTGGAAGTCTTCCAGTGTTCTCTTAATTCTGCTGACGTTTAAAAATGCTTCAGAACACTCCCATTGTTCTCGGAATTACGCTGAAGTGTAAAAATGCTTCGGAACTCTTCCATTTTTCTCGGTATTCCGCTGAAGTTTAAAAATGCTTCGGACCTCTTCCATTGCTCTTGAAATTTTGCTGATGTATAAAAATGATTCAGAACTCTTCCATTGTTCTTGGAATTCCGCTGACATTTAAAAATGCTTCGGAGCTTTTCCATTGTTCTCGGAATTCTGCTGACGTTTATAAATGCTTTGGAACTCTTCCATTGTTCTCGGAATTCTGCTGGCGTTTAAAAATGGTTCCGAACTCTTCCATTGTTCTCGGAATTCTGCAGACATTTAAAAATGGTTCAGAACTCTTCAATAATTCTCAGAATTCTGCTGTAGTTTAAAAATGCTTTGGAACTCTTCCATTGTTCTCGGAATTCCGCTGAAGTTTAAAAATGCTTCGGAATTCTCCCATTGTTCTCGGAATTAAGCTGACATTTAAAAATGCTTTGGAACTTTTCCATTGCTCTCGGAATTCTGGTGAAGTTTAAAAATGCTTTGGAACTTTTCCATTGTACTCAGAATTCTGCTGAAGGTTAAAAATGCTTCGGAACTTTTCCATTGTTCTCGGAATTTTGCTGGCGTTTAAAAATGGTTCCGAACTTTTCCATTGTTCTCGGAATTCTGCTGACGTTTAAAAATGGTTCGGAACTCTTCAATAATTCTCAGAATTCTGCTGTAGTTTAAAAATGCTTTGGAACTCTTCCATTGTTCTCGGAATTCTGCTGAAGTTTAAAAATGCTTCGGAACTCTTCCATTGTTCTCGGAATTAAGCTGACATTTAAAAATGCTTTGGAACTTTCCCATTGTCCTTGGAATTCTGCTGACATTTATAAATGCTTTGGAACTCTTCCTTTGTTTTCGGAATTCTGCTGACGTTTAAAAGTGCTTCAGAACACTCCCATTGTTCTCGGAATTCCGCTGAAGTTTAAAAATGCTTCGGAACTCTTCCATTCTTCTCGGTATTCTGCTGAAGTTTAAAAATGCTTCGGACCTCTTCCATTGTTCTCGGAATTTTGCTGACATTTAAAAATGCTTCGGAACTCTTCCATTGTTCTCAGAATTCCGCTGAAGTCTAAAAATGCTTCAGAACTCTTCCATTGTTCTCAGAATTCCGCTGACATTTAAAAATGCTTCGGAACTTTTCCTTTGTTCTCGGAATTCTGCTGACGTTTATTAATGCTTTGGAACTCTTCCATTGTTCTCGGAATTCTGCTGGCGTTTAAAAATGCTTCAGAACACTTTCATTGCTCTCGGTATTCCGCTGTAGTGTAAAAATGCTTCGGACCTCTTCCATTGTTCTCAGAATTTTACTGATGTTTAAAAATGCTTTGGAACTCTTCCATTGTTCTCGGAATTCTGCTGGCGTTTAAAAATGGTTCGGAACTCTTCCATTGTTCTCGGAATTCTGCTGACGTTTAAAAATGGTTCGGAACTCTTCCATTGTTCTCGGAATTCCGCTGACATTTAAAAATGCTTCGGAACTTTTCCTTTGTTCTCGGAATTCTGCTGATGTTTATAAATGCTTTGGAACTCTTCCATTGTTCTCGGAATTATGCTGACGTTTAAAAATGCTTCAGAACACTCCCATTGTTCTCGGAATTCCACTGAAGTTTAAAAATGCTTCGTAACTCTTCCATTGTTCTCGGTATTCCGCTGAAGTTTAAAAATGCTTTTGAACTTTTCCATTGCTATCGGAATACTGGTGAAGTTTAAAAATGCTTTGGAACTTTTCCATTGTACTCGGAATTCTGCTGTAGTTTAAAAATGCTTCGGAACTCTTCCATTGTTCTCGGAATTCTGCTGACGTTTAAAAATGCTTCGGAACTCTTCAATAATTCTCAGAATTCTGCTGTAGTTTAAAAATGCTTTGGAACTCTTCCATTGTTCTCGGAATTCTGCTGAAGTTTAAAAATGCTTCCGAACTCGTCCACTGTTCCCGGAATTCCGCTGAAGTTTAAAAATGCTTCGGAACTCTTCCATTGTTCTCGGAATTAAGCTGACATTTAAAAATGCTTTGGAACTTTCCCATTGTCCTTGGAATTCTGCTGACGTTTATAAATGCTTTGGAACTCTTCCATTGTTCTCGGAATTCTGCTGACGTTTAAAAGTGCTTCAGCACACTCCCATTGTTCTCGGAATTCCGCTGAAGTTTAAAAATGCTTCGGAACTCTTCCATTCTTCTCGGTATTCTGCTGAAGTTTAAAAATGCTTCGGACCTCTTCCATTGTTCTCGGAATTTTGCTGACATTTAAAAATGCTTCGGAACTCTTCCATTGTTCTCAGAATTCTGCTGGCGTTTAGAAATGGTTTGGAACTCTTCAATTGTTTTCAGAATTCTGTTGTAGTTTAAAAATTCTTTGGAACTATTCCATTGTTCTCGGAATTCTGCTGAAGTTTAAAAATGCATCCGAACTCTTCCATTGTTTTCAGAATTCCGCTGAAGTCTAAATATGCTTCGGAACTCTTCCATTGTTCTCAGAATTCCGCTGACATTTAAAAATGCTTCGGAACTTTTCCTTTGTTCTCGGAATTCTGCTGACGTTTATTAATGCTTTTGAACTCTTCCATTGTTCTCGGAATTCTGCTGGCGTTTAAAAATGCTTCAGAACACTTTCATTGCTCTCGGTATTCCGCTGTAGTGTAAAAATGCTTCGGAACTCTTCCATTGTTCTCGGAATTCTGCTGGCGTTTAAAAATGGTTCGGAACTCTTCCATTGTTCTCGGAATTCTGCTGACGTTTAAAAATGTTTCGGAACTCTTCCATTGTTCTCGGAATTCCGCTGACATTTAAAAATGCTTCGGAACTTTTCCTTTGTTCTCGGAATTCTGCTGATGTTTATAAATGCTTTGGAACTCTTCCATTGTTCTCGGAATTCTGCTGACGTTTAAAAATGCTTCTGAACTCTTCCATTGTTCTTGGAATTCTGCTGAAGTTTAAAAATGCTTCTGAACTCTTCCATTGTTCTCGGAATTCTGCTGGCGTTTAAAAATGGTTCCGAACTCTTCCATTGTTCTCGGAATTCTGCTGACATTTAAAAATGGTTCGGAACTCTTCAATTAATCTCAGAATTCTGCTGTAGTTAAAAATGCTTTGGAACTCTTCCATTGTTCTCGAAATTCTGCTGAAGTTTAAAAATGCTTCCGAACACTTCCATTGTTCTCGGAATTCCGCTGAAGTTTAAAAATGCTTCGGAACTCTTCCATTGTTCTCGGAAATAAGCTGACATTTAAAAATGCTTTGGAACTTTCCCATTGTTCTCGGAATTCTGCTGACGTTTATAAATTCTTTGGAACTCTTCCAGTGTTCTCGGAATTCTGCTGACATTTAAAAATGCTTCAGAACACTCCCATTGTTCTCGGAATTCCGCTGAAGTGTAAAAATGCTTCGGAACTCTTCCATTTTTCTCGGTATTCCGCTGAAGTTTAAAAATGCTTCGGACCTCTTCCATTGTTCTCGGAATTTTGCTGATGTATAAAAATGCTTCAGAACTCTTCCATTGTTCTCGGAATTCCACTGACATTTAAAAATGCTTTGGAGCTTTTCCATTGTTCTCGGAATTCTGCAGACGTTTATAAATGCTTTGGAACTCTTAGATTTTTCTCGGAATTCTGCTGATGTTTAAAAATGCTTCCGAACTCTTCCATTGTTCTCGGAATTCCGCTGAAGTTTAAAAATGCTTCTGAACTCTTCCATTGTTCTCGGAATTCTGCTGGCGTTTAAAAATAGTTCCGAACTCTTCCATTGTTCTCGGAATTCTGCTGACGTTTTTAAATGCTTTGGAACTCTTCCATTGTTCTCGTAATTCCGCTGAAGTGTAAAAATGCTTCGGAACTCTTCCATTTTTCTCGGTATTCTGCTGAAGTTTAAAAATGCTTTTGAACTTTTCCATTGCTCTCGGAATTCTGGTGAAGTTTAAAAATGCTTTGGAACTTTTCCATTGTACTCGGAATTCTGCTGAAGTTTAAAAATGCTTCGGAACTCTTCCAATGTTCTCGGAATTCTGCTGACACTTAGAAATGCTCCCGAACTCTTCCATTGTTTTCGGAATTCTGCTGGCGTTTAAAAATTCTTCCGAACTCTTCCATTCTTCTCGGAATTCTGCTGACATTTAAAAATGGTTCGGAACTCTTCAATAATTCTCAGAATTCTGCTGTAGTTTAAAAATGCTTTGGAACTCTTCCATTGTTCTCGGAATTCCGCTGAAGTTAAAAAATGCTTCGGAACTCTTCCATTGTTCTCGGAATTAAGCTGACATTTAAAAAAGCTTTGGAACTTTCCCATTGTTCTCCGAATTCTGCTGACGTTTATAAATGCTTTGGAACTCTTCCATTGTTATCGGAATTCTGCTGACGTTTAAAAATGCTTCAGAACACTCCCATTGTTCTCGGACTTCCGGTGAAGTGTAAAAATGCTTCGGAACTCTTCCATTGTTCTCGGAATTCCGCTGACATTTAAAAATGCTTCGGAACTTTTCCTTTGTTCTCGCAATTCTGCTGACGTTTATTTATGCTTTGGAACTCTTCCATTGTTCTCGGAATTCTGCTGACGTTTAAAAATGCTTCAGAACACTCCCATTGCTCTTGGAATTCCGCTGAAGTGTAAAAATGCTTCGGAACTCTTCCACTTTTCTCGGTATTCCGCTAAAGTTTAAAAATGCTTCGGACCTCTTCCATTGTTCTCGGAATTTTGCTGATGTTTAAAAATGCTTCGGAACTCTTCCATTTTTCTCGGAATTCTGCTGGCGTTTAAAAATGGTTCCGAACTCTTCAATTATTCTCAGAATTCTGCTGTAGTTTAAAAATGCTTTGGAACTCTTCCATTGTTCTTGGAATTCCGCTGAAGTTTTGAAATGCTTTTGAACTTTTCCATTGCTCCCTGAATTCTGCTGAAGTTTAAAAATGATTTGGAACTCTACCATTGTTCTCAGAATTCTGGTGAAGTTTAAAAATGCTTCCGAACCCTTCCATTGCTCTCAGAATTCCGCTGAAGTTTAAAAATGCTTCGGAACTCTTCCATTGTTCTCGGAATTCCGCTGACATTCAAAAATGCTTCGGAACTCTTCCATTGTTCTCGGAATTCCGCTGACGTGTAAAAATGCTTCGGAACTCTACAATTGTTCTCGGAATTCCGCTAACGTGTAAAAATGCTTCAGAACTCTTCAATTGTTCTCGGAATTCCGCTGACATTCAAAAATGCTTCAGAACACTCCCATTGTTCTCGGAATTCCGCTGAAGTTTAAAAATGCTTCGGAACTCTTCCATTGTTATATATATTCCGCTGAAGTTTAAAAATGCTTCGGACCTCTTCCATTGTTCTCGGAATTTTGCTGACGTTTAAAAATGCTTTGGAACTATTCCATTGTTCTTGGAATTCTGCTGGCGTTTAAAAATGGTTCCGAACTCTTCCATTGTTCTTGGAATTCTGCTAACGTTTAGAAATGGTTTGGAACTCTTCAATTGTTCTCTGGATTCTGCTGTAGTTTAAAAATGCTTTGGAACTCTTCCATTGTTCTCGGAATTCCGCTGAAGTTTAAAAATGCTTTTGAACTTTTCCATTGCTCTAGGAATTCTGCTGAAGTTTAAAAATGCTTCATTATTCTTCCAGTGTTCTCGGAATTCTGCTGAAGTTTAAAAATGCTTCGGAACTCTTCCATTGTTCTATGTATTCCACTGAAGTTTAAAAATGCTTCGGACCTCTTCCATTGTTCTCGGAATTTTGCTGACGTTTAAAAATGCTTTGGAACTCTTCCATTGTTCTTGAAATTCTGCTTGCGTTTAAAAATGGTTCCGAACTCTTCCATTGTTCTCGAAATTCTGCTGACGTTTAACAATGGTTTGGAACTCTTCAATTGTTCTCTGGATTCTGCTGTAGTTTAAAAATGCTTTGGAACTCTTCCATTGTTCTCGGAATTCTGCTGAAGTTTAAAAAAGCTTTTGAACTTTTCCATTGCTCTCGGAATTCTGCTGAAGTTTAAAAATGCTTTGAAACTCTTCCATTTTTCTTGGAATTCTGCTGAAGTTTAAAAATGCTTCAGAAATCTTCCATTGTTCTCGGAATTCCACTGATATTTAAAAATGCTTCGGAACTATTCCATTGCTCTCGCAAATCTGCTGACGTTTATAAATGCTTTGGAACCCTTCCGTTGTTCTCGGAATTCTGCTGATGTTTAAAAATGCTTCGGTACTTTTTCATTGTTCTCGGAATTCTGCTGACGTTTAAAAATGCTTCGGAACTCTTCCATTGTTCTCAGTATTCCACTGAAGTTTAAAAATGCTTCGGGACTCATCAATTGTTCTCGGAATTCCACTGAAGTTTTGAAATCCTTCAGAACTCTTACATTATTCTCCGAATTCCGCTGACATTTAAAATTGCTTCGGAACTCTTCCATTGTTCTCGGAATTCCGTTGAAGTTTAAAAATGCTTCGCAACTCTTCGATTTTTCTCGGAATTCTGCTGATGTTTAAAAATGGTTCGGAACTCTTCCATTGTTCTCGGAATTCTGCTGACGTTTAAAAATGCTTCCGAACTCTTCCATTCTTCTCGGAATTCTGCTGATGTTTAAAAATGCTTCGGAACACTACAATTGTTCTCGGAATTCCGCTGAAGTTTAAAAATGCTTTTGAACTTTTCCATTGCTCTCAGAATTCTGCTGAAGTTTAAAAATGGTTCGGAACTCTTCCATTGTTCTCGGAATTCTGCTGACGTTTAAAAATGCTTCCGAACTCTTCCATTCTTCTCGGAATTCTGCTGATGTTTAAAAATGCTTCGGAACACTACAATTGTTCTCGGAATTCCGCTGAAGTTTAAAAATGCTTTTGAACTTTTCCATTGTACTCGGAGTTCTGCTGAAGATTAAAAATGGTTTGGAACTCTTCCATTGTTCTCGGAATTCTGCTGATGTTTAAAAATGCTTCAGAATTCTTCCATTGTTCTCGGAATTCTGCTGAAGTTTAAAAATGCTTCGGAATTCTTCCATTGTTCAAGGAATTCTGCTGAAGTTTAAAAATGCTTTTGAACTTTTCCATTGTTCAAGGAATTCTGCTGAAGTTTAAAAATGCTTTTGAACTTTTCCATTGCTCTCAGAATTCTGCTGAAGTTTAAAAATGGTTCGGAACTCTTCCATTGTTCTCGGAATTCTGCTGACGTTTAAAAATGCTTCCGAACTCTTCCATTCTTCTCGGAATTCTGCTGATGTTTAAAAATGCTTCGGAAAACTACAATTGTTCTCGGAATTCCGCTGAAGTTTAAAAATGCTTCGGAACTCTTCCATTGTTTTCGGAATTCCGCTGACGTTTAAAAATGATTCTGAATGCTTCCATTGTTCTTGGAATTCCGCTGAAGTTTAAAAATGCTTCGGAACTCTTCCATTGTTCTCAGAATTCTGCTGTATTTTAAAAATGCTTCGGTACTTTTTCATTGTTCTCGGAATTCTGCTGACGTTTAAAAATGCTTCGGAACTCTTCCATTGTTCTCAGTATTCCACTGAAGTTTAAAAATGCTTCGGGACTCATCAATTGTTCTCGGAATTCCACTGAAGTTTTGAAATCCTTCAGAACTCTTACATTATTCTCCGAATTCCGCTGACATTTAAAATTGCTTCGGAACTCTTCCATTGTTCTCGGAATTCCGTTGAAGTTTAAAAATGCTTCGCAACTCTTCGATTTTTCTCGGAATTCTGCTGATGTTTAAAAATGGTTCGGAACTCTTCCATTGTTCTCGGAATTCTGCTGACGTTTAAAAATGCTTCCGAACTCTTCCATTCTTCTCGGAATTCTGCTGATGTTTAAAAATGCTTCGGAACACTACAATTGTTCTCGGAATTCCGCTGAAGTTTAAAAATGCTTTTGAACTTTTCCATTGCTCTCAGAATTCTGCTGAAGTTTAAAAATGGTTCGGAACTCTTCCATTGTTCTCGGAATTCTGCTGACGTTTAAAAATGCTTCCGAACTCTTCCATTCTTCTCGGAATTCTGCTGATGTTTAAAAATGCTTCGGAACACTACAATTGTTCTCGGAATTCCGCTGAAGTTTAAAAATGCTTTTGAACTTTTCCATTGTACTCGGAGTTCTGCTGAAGATTAAAAATGGTTTGGAACTCTTCCATTGTTCTCGGAATTCTGCTGATGTTTAAAAATGCTTCAGAATTCTTCCATTGTTCTCGGAATTCTGCTGAAGTTTAAAAATGCTTCGGAATTCTTCCATTGTTCAAGGAATTCTGCTGAAGTTTAAAAATGCTTTTGAACTTTTCCATTGTTCAAGGAATTCTGCTGAAGTTTAAAAATGCTTTTGAACTTTTCCATTGCTCTCAGAATTCTGCTGAAGTTTAAAAATGGTTCGGAACTCTTCCATTGTTCTCGGAATTCTGCTGACGTTTAAAAATGCTTCCGAACTCTTCCATTCTTCTCGGAATTCTGCTGATGTTTAAAAATGCTTCGGAAAACTACAATTGTTCTCGGAATTCCGCTGAAGTTTAAAAATGCTTCGGAACTCTTCCATTGTTTTCGGAATTCCGCTGACGTTTAAAAATGATTCTGAATGCTTCCATTGTTCTTGGAATTCCGCTGAAGTTTAAAAATGCTTCGGAACTCTTCCATTGTTCTCAGAATTCTGCTGTATTTTAAAAATGCTTCGGAACTCTTCCATTGTTCTTGGAATTCTGCTGATGTTTAAAAATGCTTCAGAATTCTTCCAGTGTTCTCAGTATTCCACTGAAGTTTAAAAATGCTTCGGGACTCATCAATTGTTCTCGGAATTCCACTGAAGTTTTGAAATCCTTCAGAACTCTTACATTATTCTCGGAATTCCGCTGACGTTTAAAAATGCTTCGGAACTCTTCCATTGTTCTCGGAATTCCGTTGAAGTTTAAAAATGCTTTGCAACTCTTCGATTTTTCTCGGAATTCTGCTGACGTTTAAAAATGCTTCTGAACTCTTCCATTGTTCTCGAAATTCTGCTGATGTTTAAAAATGCTTCGGACCTCTTCCATTGTTCTCGGAATTTTGCTGACGTTTAAAAATGCTTTGGAACTATTCCATTGTTCTTGGAATTCTGCTGGCGTTTAAAAATGGTTCCGAACTCTTCCATTGTTCTTGGAATTCTGCTGACGTTTAGAAATGGTTTGGAACTCTTCAATTGTTCTCTGGATTCTGCTGTAGTTTAAAAATGCTTTGGAACTCTTCCATTGTTCTCGGAATTCCGCTGAAGTTTAAAAATGCTTTTGAACTTTTCCATTGCTCTAGGAATTCTGCTGAAGTTTAAAAATGCTTCATTATTCTTCCAGTGTTCTCGGAATTCTGCTGAAGTTTAAAAATGCTTCGGAACTCTTCCATTGTTCTATGTATTCCACTGAAGTTTAAAAATGCTTCGGACCTCTTCCATTGTTCTCGGAATTTTGCTGACGTTTAAAAATGCTTTGGAACTCTTCCATTGTTCTTGAAATTCTGCTTGCGTTTAAAAATGGTTCCGAACTCTTCCATTGTTCTCGAAATTCTGCTGACGTTTAACAATGGTTTGGAACTCTTCAATTGTTCTCTGGATTCTGCTGTAGTTTAAAAATGCTTTGGAACTCTTCCATTGTTCTCGGAATTCTGCTGAAGTTTAAAAAAGCTTTTGAACTTTTCCATTGCTCTCGGAATTCTGCTGAAGTTTAAAAATGCTTTGAAACTCTTCCATTTTTCTTGGAATTCTGCTGAAGTTTAAAAATGCTTCAGAAATCTTCCATTGTTCTCGGAATTCCACTGATATTTAAAAATGCTTCGGAACTATTCCATTGCTCTCGCAAATCTGCTGACGTTTATAAATGCTTTGGAACCCTTCCGTTGTTCTCGGAATTCTGCTGATGTTTAAAAATGCTTCGGTACTTTTTCATTGTTCTCGGAATTCTGCTGACGTTTAAAAATGCTTCGGAACTCTTCCATTGTTCTCAGTATTCCACTGAAGTTTAAAAATGCTTCGGGACTCATCAATTGTTCTCGGAATTCCACTGAAGTTTTGAAATCCTTCAGAACTCTTACATTATTCTCCGAATTCCGCTGACATTTAAAATTGCTTCGGAACTCTTCCATTGTTCTCGGAATTCCGTTGAAGTTTAAAAATGCTTCGCAACTCTTCGATTTTTCTCGGAATTCTGCTGACGTTTAAAAATGCTTCTGAACTCTTCCATTGTTCTCGAAATTCTGCTGATGTTTAAAAATGCTTCGGAACTCCTCCATTGTTCTCGGAATTCTGCTGACGTTTAAAAATGCTTCGCAACTCTTCCATTGTTTTCGGAATTCCGCTGAAGTTTGAAAATGCGTCGGAATTCTTCCATTGTTCTCAGAATTCCGCTGAAGTTTAAAAATGCTTCGGAACTCTTCCATTGTTCTCGGAATTCCGCTGATGTGTAAAAATGCTTCGGAACTCTACCATTGTTCTCGGAATTCCGCTGAAAGTAAAAATGCTTTGGCACTCTTCCATTGTTCTCGGAATTCCGCTGACATTCAAAAATGCTTTGGAACTCTTCCATTGTTCTCGGAATTCCTCTGACGTGTAAAAATGATTTGGAATACTCCCATTATTCTTGGAATTCTGCTGACATTTAAAAATGGTTTGGAACTCTTCCCTTGTTCTCGGAATTCTGCTGGCGTTTTAAAATGGTTCCGAACTCTTCCATTGTTCTCGGAATTCTGCTGACGTTTAAAAATGGTTTGGAATTCTTCAATTGTTCTCAGAATTCTGCTTTAGTTTAAAAATGCTTTGGATCTCTTCCATTGTTCTCGGAATTCCGCTGAAGTTTAAAAATGCTTTTGAACTTTTCCATTGTACTCGGAGTTCTGCTGAAGATTAAAAATGGTTTGGAACTCTTCCATTGTTCTCGGAATTCTGCTGATGTTTAAAAATGCTTCAGAATTCTTCCATTGTTCTCGGAATTCTGCTGAAGTTTAAAAATGCTTCGGAATTCTTCCATTGTTCAAGGAATTCTGCTGAAGTTTAAAAATGCTTTTGAACTTTTCCATTGTTCAAGGAATTCTGCTGAAGTTTAAAAATGCTTTTGAACTTTTCCATTGCTCTCAGAATTCTGCTGAAGTTTAAAAATGGTTCGGAACTCTTCCATTGTTCTCGGAATTCTGCTGACGTTTAAAAATGCTTCCGAACTCTTCCATTCTTCTCGGAATTCTGCTGATGTTTAAAAATGCTTCGGAACACTACAATTGTTCTCGGAATTCCGCTGAAGTTTAAAAATGCTTCGGAACTCTTCCATTGTTTTCGGAATTCCGCTGACGTTTAAAAATGATTCTGAATGCTTCCATTGTTCTTGGAATTCCGCTGAAGTTTAAAAATGCTTCGGAACTCTTCCATTGTTCTCAGAATTCTGCTGTATTTTAAAAATGCTTCGGAACTCTTCCATTGTTCTTGGAATTCTGCTGATGTTTAAAAATGCTTCAGAATTCTTCCAGTGTTCTCAGTATTCCACTGAAGTTTAAAAATGCTTCGGGACTCATCAATTGTTCTCGGAATTCCACTGAAGTTTTGAAATCCTTCAGAACTCTTACATTATTCTCGGAATTCCGCTGACGTTTAAAAATGCTTCGGAACTCTTCCATTGTTCTCGGAATTCCGTTGAAGTTTAAAAATGCTTTGCAACTCTTCGATTTTTCTCGGAATTCTGCTGACGTTTAAAAATGCTTCTGAACTCTTCCATTGTTCTCGAAATTCTGCTGATGTTTAAAAATGCTTCGGAACTCCTCCAATGTTCTCGGAATTCCGCTGACGTTTAAAAATGCTTCGGAACTCTTCCATTGTTCTCGGAATTCCGCTGAAGTTTAAAAATGCTTTGGAACTCTTCCATTGTTTTCGGAATTCCGCTGAAGTTTAAAAATGCGTCGGAACTCTTCCATTGTTCTCAGAATTCCGCTGAAGTTTAAAAATGCCTCGGAACTCTTCCATTGTTCTCGGAATTCCGCTGATGTGTAAAAATGCTTCAGAACTCTACCATTGTTCTCGGAATTCCGCTGAAAGTAAAAATGCTTCGGCACTCTTCCATTGTTCTCGGAATTCCGCTGACATTCAAAAATGCTTTGGAACTCTTCCGTTGTTCTCGGAATTCCTCTGACGTTTAAAAATGCTTCGGAACACTCCCATTATTCTTGGAATTCTGCTGACGTTTAAAAATGGTTCGGAACTCTTCCCTTGTTCTCGGAATTCTGCTGACGTTTAAAAATGGTTTGGAACTCTTCAATTGTTCTCAGAATTCTGCTTTAGTTTAAAAATGCTTTGGATCTCTTCCATTGTTCTCGGAATTCCGCTGAAGTTTTAAAATGCTTTTGAACTTTTCCATTGTACTCTGAGTTCTGCTGAAGATTAAAAATGGTTTGGAACTCTTCCATTGTTCTCGGAATTCTGCTGAAGTTTAAAAATGCTTTGGAACTCTCCCATTGATCTCGGAATTCTGCTGACATTTAAAAATGGTTCGGAACTCTTCCATTGTTCTCGGAATGCCGCTGACATTTAAAAATGCTTCGGAACTATTCCATTGTTCTCGGAATTCTGCTGACATTTAAAAATGCTTTGGAACTCTTCCATTGTTCTTGAAATTCTGCTGATGTTTAAAAATGGTTTGGAACTCTTCCATTTTTCTCAGAATTCTGCTGTAGTTTAAAAATGCTTCGGAAATCTTCCATTGTTCTCGGAATTCTGCTGATGTTTAAAAATGCTTCAAAATTCTTCCATTGTTCAAGGAATTCTGCTGAAGTTTAAAAATGCTTTTGAACTTTTCCATTGCTCTCAGAATTCTGCTGAAGATTAAAAATGGTTCGGAACTCTTCCATTGTTCTCGGAATTCTGCTGACATTTAAAAATGCTTCCAAACTCTTCCATTCTTCTCGGAATTCCGCTGATGTTTAAAAATGCTTCGGAACACTAGAATTGTTCTCGGAATTCCACTGAAGTTTAAAAATGCTTCGGAACTCTTCCATTGTTTTCGGAATTCCGCTGATGTTTAAAAATGATTCTGAACGCTTCCATTGTTCTTAGAATTCCGCTGAAGTTTAAAAATGCTTCGGAACTCTTCCATTGTTCTCGAAATTCCACTGACGTTTTAAAATTCTTCGGAACTGTTCCATTATTCTCGGAATTCCGCTGACATATAAAAATGCTTTGGAACTCTTACATTGTTCTCCGAATTCCATGGAAGTTTAAAAATGATTCGGAACACTTCCATTTTTCTCGGAATTCCGCTGAAGTTTAAAAATGCTTCGGAACTCTTCCAATGTTCTCGGTATTCCGCTGAAGTTTAAAAATGCTTCGTACCTCTTCCATTGTTCTCGGAATTTTGCTGACGTTTAAAAATGCTTTGGAACTCTTCCATTGTTCTTGGAATTCTGCTGGCGTTTAAAAATGGTTCCGAACTCTTCCATTGTTCTCGGAATTCTGCTGACGTTTAACCCCTTCAGGACCCAGCCTATTTTGACCCTAAAGACCTTGGCATTTTTGTCAATTCTGACCAGTGTCCCTTTACGAAGTAAAAACTCTGGAACACTTCAACGGATCCTAGCGATTCTGAGATTGTTTTTTCGTGACATATTGGGCTTCATGTTAGTATTAAATTTAGGTCGATAATATTTGCGTTTATTTGTGAAAAAATCAAAAATATGGGAAAAATGTTGAAAATTTTGCAATTTTCAAATTTTGAATTTTTATTCTGCTAAACTAGAGAGTGATGTGACACAAAATAGTTAATAAATAACATTTTCCACATGTCTACTTTACATCAGCACAATTTTGGAAAAAAAAAATTTTTGGTAGGAAGTTAGAAGGGTTCAAAGTTCATCAGCAAATTTTCTTTTTTCCAGCAAAATTTGCAAAGCCATTTTTTTTAGTGACCACATCACATTTAAAGTCCCTTTGAGGGGTGTACATGACAGAAAACACCCAAAAGTGACACCATTCCAAAAACTGCACCCCTCAAGCTACTCAAAACTACATTCAAGAAGATTATTAACCCTTCAGGTGCATCACAGGAACTAAAGCCACATGGAAGAAAAAAATGAACATTTTTATTTTTCTAACAAAAATTTTCTTTTAGCCTAAATTTTTTAATTTTCACATGGGTAACAGGATAAAATGCATCCTAAAATTTGTTGGTCAATTTCTCCTGAGTACACTGATACCTCATATGTGGTCATAAACCACTGTTTGGGCACACGGCAGGGCTCAGAAGGGAAGGAGCGCCATTTTACTTTTTGAATGGAAAATTAGATCCAAAAGTCAAATTGCGCTCCTTCTCTTCTGAGCCCTGCCATGCGCCCAAACAGTGGTTTATGACAACATATGAGGTATCAGTGTACTCAGGAGAAATTGAACAACACATTTTAGGATGCATTTTATCCTGTTACCCATGTGAAAATTAAAAAATTTAGGCTAAAAGAAAATTTTTGTGAAAAAAAAAGTACTTTTTTGTTTTCACAGATCATTTTGTGAAGCACCTGGGGGTTACAAGTGCTCACTATGCATCTAGATAGGTGCCTTGGGGGGTCTAGTTTCCAAAATGGGGTCACTTGTGGGGGAGCTCCACTTTTTAGGCACATTAGGGGCTCTCCAAACGCAACATGGTGTCCGCTAACAATTTGAGCCGATTTTCCATTCAATTTGTTTGCGGACACCATGTCCCGTTTGGAGAGCCGCTGTGTGCCCAAACATTGGAGCTCACCTACAAGTGACCCCATTTTGGAAACTATACCCCCCAAGGCACTTAACTAGATGCATAGTGAGCACTTGAAACCCCCAGGTCCTTCATAAATTAATCTGTAAAAATAAAAAAGTGTTTTTTTTTCCACTTTTTCATTTTTATGAATCAATTTGTACCTAGATGCATAGTTTTTATGAATCAATTTGTGAAGCACCTGGGGGTTCCAAGTGCTCACTATGCATCTTGATAGGTGCCTTGGGGGGTCTAGTTTCCAAAATGGGGTCACTTGTGGGGGAGCACCAATGTTTGGGCACACAGCGGCTCTCCAAAAGCAACATGGTGTCCGCTAACAAATTGTCGACTCAAATTGTTAGAAGACACCATGTTGCGTTTGGAGAGCCGCTGTGTGCCCAAACATTGGAGCTCCCCCACAAGTGACCCCATTTTGGAAACTAGACCCCCCAAGGCACTTACCTAGATGCATAGTGAGCACTTGAAACCCCCAGGTCCTTCATAACTTAATCCGTAAAAATAAAAAAGTGTTTTTTTTTCCACTTTTTCATTTTTATGAATCAATTTGTGAAGCACCTGGGGTTTCCAAGTGCTCACTATGCATCTAGATAGGTGCCTTGGGGGGTCTAGTTTCCAAAATGGGGTCACTTGTGGGGGAGCTCCAATGTTTGGGCACACAGCGGCTCTCCAAATTCAACATGGTGTCCGCTAACAAATTGTCGGCTCAAATTGTTAGAAGACACCATGTTGCGTTTGGAGAGCCGCTGTGTGCCCAAACATTGGAGCTCCCCCACAAATGACCCCATTTTGGAAACTAGACCCCCCAAGGCACCTATTTAGATGCATAGTGAGCACTTGGGACCCCCAGGTCCTTAGGAAATTAATCCGTAAAAATAAAAAAGTGTTTTTTTTTACTTTTTCATTTTTATCAATCAATTTGTGAAGCACCTGGGGGTTCCAAGTGCTCACTATGCATCTATATAGGTGCCTTGGGGGGTCTAGTTTCCAAAATGGGGCCACTTATTGGTGAGCTCCAATGTTTGGGCACACAGGGACTTTCCAAACGCAAAGGGTTCCAATTTGTTAGCGGACACCATTGTGTAGTTCATGTCAGGTTGGTGTGCGATGTGGTATATTGTAGTGCATACACCACACACACACACACACACACAACACACACACACAATCTCATACACTACAACACACACACACCAACCTGACATAGCCTCCTCAGCTGAGTACGCCCTAGACTGGGATGAGCGGGACGGGCAGGACATTTTGTGTGCTTTGTGCGTGTGTAAAAAAAAAAAAATCAAAACTTTATTATAGTGTGAGTGTACGTGTGTGTGCTTGGTGTAACCTTCTGCAGTCACGTGTGGGGGCGGTCAGGCGTAGGGGCCGGTCAGGCGTAGGGGGCGGTCAGGCATAGGGGGCGGTCAGGAGTAGGTGGCGGTCAGGCGTAGGGGGCGGTCAGGCGTAGGGGGCGGTCAGGAGTAGGGGCGGTCAGGAGTAGGGGCGGTCAGGAGTAGGGGGCGGTCAGGCGTAGGGGGCGGTCAGGCGTAGGGGGCGGTCAGGAGTAGGGGCGGTCAGGAGTAGGGGGCGGTCAGGAGTAGGGGGTGGTCAGTCGTAGGTGGCGGTCAGGCGTAGGGGGCGGTCAGACGTAGGGGGCAGTCAGACGTATGGGGCGGTCAGACGTAGGAGGGGGCTGAGGAGATGGAGGAGCCAGAAGCAGCAGCAAGGGGGGTGATCACTGGGGCAGGAGCCGGCAGCAGTAAGGGGGGATAGGAGGCCGGCAGCATCGGGGGGTGATTACTGGGGCAGAAAGGGGAGCAGGAGCTGGCAGGAGCAGGGGGCTGATTCCTGGGTTTTCGGGGGGGTGATCACTGGGAACAGGGGGGGTGAACACTGGGAACAGGAGGGGTGAACACTGGGGGGGTGAACACTGGGGACAGGGGGGTGAACACTGGGGGAGGGGGTGATTATTGGGAGGTGGGGGGTGATATCACTGGGACTGGGGGATGGTGGGTTTGATCACAGGAGCAGGGCATTTACACTGAGCCTGCTGCTGCTGTGATCACAGTCCACCGGCTGTCAGAAGGAGAGCAGCAGCCGGTGGATGAATACGTGGGAGAGGGAGCGGAGGTCGGGGTGCAGGTATAAAAGTGGAGGGGGGGTGGAGAGGGGGGCGGGGGGGTCGCGGGGGGAGGTGGAGGGGGGGTCAGGGGGAGTGGCGGCAATACTTACCGCTGATCAGCGGTGGCGGCGGCAGACGCAATCCACAGGGTCCACAGCAGGGGGTCCGCAGCAGGGGGTTTACAGCAGGGGGTCCGCATCAGGGGGTCCACAGCAGGGGGTCCACAGCAGACGATCTAGGGTTGGGAAGGTGCTGGGAGGTTTCAGCCATCCCTCCATATCTGATTGGGGCTAGTATCCATGTGACGCTAGCCCCCCAATCAGATCTGGGGGGAGGGGGGAACAGAGGTGACACTCCCCCCAGCCAATGGCTGATGCTGTAAGCATCAGGCAATGCCCAGATTTAAATATTACTCCAATTGTCATTGGTGAAATATTTAATTCATACCGATTGGCAGTTTCCCTAAAAGTGAAAATGAAACAGCCAATAGGAGGGGTCCCAGGCAAGGTGGGGTTAATCCACCCCCCGGGGGGTCGACTTCAGGATGTCCAGTTGCAGAAGCAACTGTGACACCTGAGCGACCCCGCTCGCAGGCGCTGCAGGGGCTCTTTCCCTCCATGTCACAGATGCTGTGACATGGGTCGGGAACAAACTGTTTTCCATGTCACAAACGGTGTGACACGGGTCGGGAAGGAGTTAAAAAGGGTTCGGAACTCTTCAATTGTTCTCTGGATTCTGCTGTAGTTTAAAAATGCTTTGGTACTCTTCCATTGTTCTCGGAATTCCGCTGAAGTTTTAAAATGCTTTTGAACTTTTCCATTGCTCTCGGAATTCTGCTGAAGTTTAAAAATGCTTTGAAACTCTTCCAATTTTCTCAGAATTCTGCTGAAGTTTAAAAATGCTTCGGAACTCTTCCATTGTTCTCGGAATTCCGCTGACATTTAAAAATGCTTCGGAACTTTTCCTTTGTTCTCGAAATTCTGCTAACGTTTATTTATGCTTTGGAACTCTTCCATTGTTCTCGGAAATCTGCTGACGTTTAAAAATGCTTCAGAACACTCCCATTGCTCTCGGAATTCCGCTGAAGTGTAAAAATGCTTCAGAACACTCCCATTGTTCTCGGAATTCCGCTGAAGTGTAAAAATGCTTCGGAACTCTTCCATTTTTATCGGTATTCCGCTGAAGTTTAAAAATGCTTCCAAACTCGTCCATTGTTCTCGGAATTCCGCTGAAGTTTAAAAATACTTTGTAACTCTCCCATTGTTCTCGGAATTAAGCTGACATTTAAAAATGCTTTGGAACTTTTCCATTGCTCTCGGAATTCTGGTGAAGTTTAAAAATGTTTTGGAACTTTTCCATTGTACTCAGAATTCTGCTGAAGTTTAAAAATGCTTCGGAACTTTTCCATTGTTCTCGGAATTTTGCTGGCATTTAAAAATGGTTCTGAACTCTTCCATTGTTCTCGGAATTCTGCTGACGTTTAAAAATGGTTCGGAACTCTTCAATAATTCTCAGAATTCTGCTGTAGTTTAAAAATGCTTTGGAACTCTTCCATTGTTCTCGGAATTCTGCTGAAGTTTAAAAATGCTTCCGAACTCGTCCACTGTTCCCGGAATTCCGCTGAAGTTTAAAAGTGCTTCGGAACTCTTCCATTGTTCTTGGTATTCTGCTGAAGTTTAAAAATGCTTCGGACCTCTTCCATTGTTCTCGGAATTTTGCTGACATTTAAAAATGCTTCGGACCTCTTCCATTGTTCTCGGAATTTTGCTGACATTTAAAAATGCTTCGGAACTCTTCCATTGTTCTCAGAATTCTGCTGTAGTTTAAAAATGCTTTTGAACTTTTCCATTGCTCTGGGAATTCTGCTGAAGTTTAAAAATGCATCCGAACTCTTCCATTGTTCTCAGAATTCCGCTGAAGTCTAAAAATGCTTCGGAACTCTTCCATTGTTCTCAGAATTCCGCTGACATTTAAAAATGCTTCGGAACTTTTCCTTTGTTCTCGGAATTCTGCTGACGTTTATTAATGCTTTGGAACTCTTCCATTGTTCTCGGAATTCTGCTGGCGTTTAAAAATGCTTCAGAACACTTTCATTGCTCTCGGTATTCCGCTGTAGTGTAAAAATGCTTCGGAACTCTTCCATTTTTCTCGGTATTCCGCTGAAGTTTAAAAATGCTTCGGACCTCTTCCATTGTTCTCGGAATTTTACTGATGGTTAAAAATGCTTCGGAACTCTTCCATTGTTCTCGGAATTCTGCTGGCGTTTAAAAATGGTTCGGAACTCTTCCATTGTTCTCGGAATTCTGCTGACGTTTAAAAATGGTTCGGAACTCTTCCATTGTTCTTGGAATTCCGCTGACATTTAAAAATGCTTCGGAACTTTTCCTTTGTTCTCGGAATTCTGCTGATGTTTATAAATGCTTTGGAACTCTTCCATTGTTCTCGGAATTATGCTGACGTTTAAAAATGCTTCAGAACACTCCCATTGTTCTCGGAATTCCACTGAAGTTTAAAAATGCTTCGTAACTCTTCCATTGTTCTCGGTATTCCGCTGAAGTTTAAAAATGCTTTTGAACTTTTCAATTGCTCTCGGAATACTGGTGAAGTTTAAAAATGCTTTGGAACTTTTCCATTGTACTCGGAATTCTGCTGAAGTTTAAAAATGCTTCGGAACTCTTCCATTGTTCTCGGAATTCTGCTGACGTTTAAAAATGCTTCCGAACTCTTCCATTGTTCTTGGAATTCCGCTGAAGTTAAAAAATGCTTCTGAACTCTTCCATTGTTCTCGGAATTCTGCTGGCGTTTAAAAATGGTTCCGAACTCTTCCATTGTTCTCGGAATTCTGCTGACATTTAAAAATGGTTCGGAACTCTTCAATATTTCTCAGAATTCTGCTGTAGTTTAAAAATGCTTTGGAACTCTTCCATTGTTCTCGAAATTCTGCTGAAGTTTAAAAATGCTTCCGAACTCTTCCATTGTTCTCGGAATTCTGCTGAAGTTTAAAAATGCTTCAGAACTCTTCCATTGTTCTCAGAAATAAGCTGACATTTAAAAATGCTTTGGAACTTTCCCATTGTTCTCGGAATTCTGCTGACGTTTATAAATTCTTTGGAACTCTTCCAGTGTTCTCGGAATTCTGCTGACGTTTAAAAATGCTACAGAACACTCCCATTGTTCTCGGAATTCCGCTGAAGTGTAAAAATGCTTCGGAACTCTTCCATTTTTCTCGGTATTCCGCTGAAGTTTAAAAATGCTTCGGACCTCTTCCATTGTTCTCGGAATTTTGCTGATGTATAAAAATGCTTCAGAACTCTTCCATTGTTCTCGGAATTCTGCTGACATTTAAAAATGCTTCGGAGCTTTTCCATTGTTCTCGGAATTCTGCTGATGTTTATAAATGCTTTGGAACTCTTCCATTGTTCTCGGAATTCTGCTGACGTTTAAAAATGCTTCCGAACTCTTCCATTGTTCTCGGAATTCTGCTGATGTTTATAAATGCTTTGGAACTCTTCCATTGTTCTCGGAATTCTGCTGACGTTTAAAAATGCTTCCGAACTCTTCCATTGTTCTTGGAATTCCGCTGACATTCAAAAATGCTTCAAAACTCTTCCATTGTTCTCAGAATTCCGCTGAAGTTTAAAAATGCTTTTGAACTTTTCCATTGCTCTCGGAATTCTGCTGAAGTTTAAAAATGCTTCCGAACCCTTCCATTGTTCTCAGAATTCCGCTGAAGTTTAAAAATGCTTTGGAACTCTTCCATTGTTCTCGGAATTCCGCTGACATTTAAAAATGCTTCGGAACTTTTCCTTTGTTCTCGCAATTATGCTGACGTTTATTTATGCTTTGGAACTCTTCCATTGTTCTCGGAATTCTGCTGACATTTAAAAATGCTTCAGAACACTCCCATTGCTCTTGGAATTCCGCTGAAGTGTAAAAATGCTTCGGAACTCTTCCACTTTTCTCGGTATTCCGCTGAAGTTTAAAAATGCTTCGGACCACTTCCATTGTTCTCGGAATTTTGCTGATGTTTAAAAATGCTTCGGAACTCTTCCATTGTTCTCAGAATTCCGCTGACATTTAAAAATGCTTCGGAACTTTTCCTTTGTTCTCGGAATTCTGCTGACGTTTATTAATGCTTTGGAACTCTTCCATTGTTCTCGGAATTCTGCTGGCGTTTAAAAATGCTTCAGAACACTTTCATTGCTCTCGGTATTCCGCTGTAGTGTAAAAATGCTTCGGAACTCTTCCATTTTTCTCGGTATTCCGCTGAAGTTTAAAAATGCTTTGGACCTCTTCCATTGTTCTCGGAATTATGCTGACGTTTAAAAATGCTTCAGAACACTCCCATTGTTCTCGGAATTCCACTGAAGTTTAAAAATGCTTCGTAACTCTTCCATTGTTCTCGGTATTCCGCTGAAGTTTAAAAATGCTTTTGAACTTTTCAATTGCTCTCGGAATACTGGTGAAGTTTAAAAATGCTTTGGAACTTTTCCATTGTACTCGGAATTCTGCTGAAGTTTAAAAATGCTTCGGAACTCTTCCATTGTTCTCGGAATTCTGCTGACGTTTAAAAATGCTTCCGAACTCTTCCATTGTTCTTGGAATTCCGCTGAAGTTAAAAAATGCTTCTGAACTCTTCCATTGTTCTCGGAATTCTGCTGGCGTTTAAAAATGGTTCCGAACTCTTCCATTGTTCTCGGAATTCTGCTGACATTTAAAAATGGTTCGGAACTCTTCAATATTTCTCAGAATTCTGCTGTAGTTTAAAAATGCTTTGGAACTCTTCCATTGTTCTCGAAATTCTGCTGAAGTTTAAAAATGCTTCCGAACTCTTCCATTGTTCTCGGAATTCTGCTGAAGTTTAAAAATGCTTCAGAACTCTTCCATTGTTCTCAGAAATAAGCTGACATTTAAAAATGCTTTGGAACTTTCCCATTGTTCTCGGAATTCTGCTGACGTTTATAAATTCTTTGGAACTCTTCCAGTGTTCTCGGAATTCTGCTGACGTTTAAAAATGCTACAGAACACTCCCATTGTTCTCGGAATTCCGCTGAAGTGTAAAAATGCTTCGGAACTCTTCCATTTTTCTCGGTATTCCGCTGAAGTTTAAAAATGCTTCGGACCTCTTCCATTGTTCTCGGAATTTTGCTGATGTATAAAAATGCTTCAGAACTCTTCCATTGTTCTCGGAATTCTGCTGACATTTAAAAATGCTTCGGAGCTTTTCCATTGTTCTCGGAATTCTGCTGATGTTTATAAATGCTTTGGAACTCTTCCATTGTTCTCGGAATTCTGCTGACGTTTAAAAATGCTTCCGAACTCTTCCATTGTTCTCGGAATTCTGCTGATGTTTATAAATGCTTTGGAACTCTTCCATTGTTCTCGGAATTCTGCTGACGTTTAAAAATGCTTCCGAACTCTTCCATTGTTCTTGGAATTCCGCTGACATTCAAAAATGCTTCAAAACTCTTCCATTGTTCTCAGAATTCCGCTGAAGTTTAAAAATGCTTTTGAACTTTTCCATTGCTCTCGGAATTCTGCTGAAGTTTAAAAATGCTTCCGAACCCTTCCATTGTTCTCAGAATTCCGCTGAAGTTTAAAAATGCTTTGGAACTCTTCCATTGTTCTCGGAATTCCGCTGACATTTAAAAATGCTTCGGAACTTTTCCTTTGTTCTCGCAATTATGCTGACGTTTATTTATGCTTTGGAACTCTTCCATTGTTCTCGGAATTCTGCTGACATTTAAAAATGCTTCAGAACACTCCCATTGCTCTTGGAATTCCGCTGAAGTGTAAAAATGCTTAGGAACTCTTCCACTTTTCTCGGTATTCCGCTGAAGTTTAAAAATGCTTCGGACCACTTCCATTGTTCTCGGAATTTTGCTGATGTTTAAAAATGCTTCGGAACTCTTCCATTGTTCTCAGAATTCCGCTGACATTTAAAAATGCTTCGGAACTTTTCCTTTGTTCTCGGAATTCTGCTGACGTTTATTAATGCTTTGGAACTCTTCCATTGTTCTCGGAATTCTGCTGGCGTTTAAAAATGCTTCAGAACACTTTCATTGCTCTCGGTATTCCGCTGTAGTGTAAAAATGCTTCGGAACTCTTCCATTTTTCTCGGTATTCCGCTGAAGTTTAAAAATGCTTTGGACCTCTTCCATTGTTCTCGGAATTTTACTGATGTTTAAAAATGCTTCGGAACTCTTCCATTGTTCTCGGAATTCTGCTGGCGTTTAAAAATGGTTCGGAACTCTTCCATTGTTCTCGGAATTCTGCTGATGTTTAAAAATGGTTCGGAACTCTTCCATTGTTCTCGGAATTCCGCTGACAGTTAAAAATGCTTCGGAACTTTTCCTTTGTTCTCGGAATTCTGCTGATGTTTATAAATGCTTTGGAACTCTTCCATTGTTCTCGGAATTATGCTGACGTTTAAAAATGCTTCAGAACACTCCCATTGTTCTCGGAATTCCACTGAAGTTTAAAAATGCTTCGTAACTCTTCCATTGTTCTCGGTATTCCGCTGAAGTTTAAAAATGCTTTTGAACTTTTCAATTGCTCTCGGAATACTGGTGAAGTTTAAAAATGCTTTGGAACTTTTCCATTGTACTCGGAATTCTGCTGACGTTTAAAAATGCTTCCGAACTCTTCCATTGTTCTTGGAATTCCGCTGAAGTTTAAAAATGCTTCTGAACTCTTCCATTGTTCTCGGAATTCTGCTGGCGTTTAAAAATGGTTCCGAACACTTCCATTGTTCTCGGAATTCTGCTGACATTTAAAAATGGTTCGGAACTCTTCAATATTTCTCAGAATTCTGCTGTAGTTTAAAAATGCTTTGGAACTCTTCCATTGTTCTCGAATTTCTGCTGAAGTTTAAAAATGCTTCCGAACTCTTCCATTGTTCTCGGAATTCCGCTGAAGTTTAAAAATGCTTCCGAACTCTTCCATTGTTCTCAGAAATAAGCTGACATTTAAAAATGCTTTGGAACTTTCCCATTGTTCTCGGAATTCTGCTGACGTTTATAAATTCTTTGGAACTCTTCCAGTGTTCTCGGAATTCTGCTGACGTTTAAAAATGCTTCAGAACACTCCCATTGTTCTCGGAATTCCGCTGAAGTGTAAAAATGCTTCGGAACTCTTCCATTTTTCTCGGTATTCCGCTGAAGTTTAAAAATGCTTCGGACCTCTTCCATTGTTCTCGGAATTTTGCTGATGTATAAAAATGCTTCAGAACTCTTCCATTGTTCTCGGAATTCCGCTGACATTTAAAAATGCTTCGGAGCTTTTCCATTGTTCTCGGAATTCTGCTGATGTTTATAAATGCTTTGGAACTCTTCCATTGTTCTCGGAATTCTGCTGACGTTTAAAAATGCTTCCGAACTCTTCCATTGTTCTTGTAATTCCGCTGACATTCAAAAATGCTTCAAAACTCTTCCATTGTTCTCAGAATTCCGCTGAAGTTTAAAAATGCTTTTGAACTTTTCCATTGCTCTCGGAATTCTGCTGAAGTTTAAAAATGCTTCCGAACCCTTCCATTGTTCTCAGAATTCCGCTGAAGTTTAAAAATGCTTCGGAACTCTTCCATTGTTCTCGGAATTCCGCTGACATTTAAAAATGCTTCGGAACTTTTCCTTTGTTCTCGCAATTCTGCTGACGTTTATTTATGCTTTGGAACTCTTCCATTGTTCTCGGAATTCTGCTGACGTTTAAAAATGCTTCAGAACACTCCCATTGCTCTTGGAATTCCGCTGAAGTGTAAAAATGCTTCGGAACTCTTCCACTTTTCTCGGTATTCCGCTGAAGTTTAAAAATGCTTCGGACCTCTTCCATTGTTCTCGGAATTTTGCTTATGTTTAAAAATGCTTCGGATCTCTTCCATTGTTCTCAGAATTCCGCTGACATTTAAAAATGCTTCGGAACTTTTCCTTTGTTCTCGGAATTCTGCTGACGTTTATTAATGCTTTGGAACTCTTCCATTGTTCTCGGAATTCTGCTGGCGTTTAAAAATGCTTCAGAACACTTTCATTGCTCTCGGTATTCCGCTGTAGTGTAAAAATGCTTCGGAACTCTTCCATTTTTCTCGGTATTCCGCTGAAGTTTAAAAATGCTTCGGACCTCTTCCATTGTTCTCGGAATTTTACTGATGTTTAAAAATGCATCGGAACTCTTCCATTGTTCTCGGAATTCTGCTGGCGTTTAAAAATGGTTCGGAACTCTTCCATTGTTCTCGGAATTCTGCTGACGTTTAAAAATGGTTCGGAACTCTTCCATTGTTCTCGGAATTCCGCTGACATTTAAAAATGCTTCGGAACTTTGCCTTTGTTCTCGGAATTCTGCTGATGTTTATAAATGCTTTGGAACTCTTCCATTGTTCTCGGAATTATGCTGACGTTTAAAAATGCTTCAGAACACTCCCATTGTTCTCGGAATTCCACTGAAGTTTAAAAATGCTTCGTAACTCTTCCATTGTTCTCGGTATTCCGCTGAAGTTTAAAAATGCTTTTGAACTTTTCAATTGCTCTCGGAATACTGGTGAAGTTTAAAAATGCTTTGGAACTTTTCCATTGTACTCGGAATTCTGCTGAAGTTTAAAAATGCTTCGGAACTCTTCCATTGTTCTCGGAATTCTGCTGACGTTTAAAAATGCTTCCGAACTCTTCCATTGTTCTTGGAATTCCGCTGAAGTTTAAAAATGCTTCTGAACTCTTCCATTGTTCTCGGAATTCTGCTGGCGTTTAAAAATGGTTCCGAACTCTTCCATTGTTCTTGGAATTCTGCTGACATTTAAAAATGGTTCGGAACTCTTCAATATTTCTCAGAACTCTGCTGTAGTTTAAAAATGCTTTGGAACTCTTCCATTGTTCTCAAAATTGTGCTGAAGTTTAAAAATGCTTCCGAACTCTTCCATTGTTCTGGGAATACCGCTGAAGTTTAAAAATGCTTCGGAACTCTTCCATTGTTCTCAGAAATAAGCTGACATTTAAAAATGCTTTGGAACTTTCCCATTGTTCTCGGAATTCTGCTGACGTTTATAAATTCTTTGGAACTCTTCCAGTGTTCTCGGAATTCTGCTGACGTTTAAAAATGCTTCAGAACACTCCCATTGTTCTCGGAATTCCGCTGAAGTGTAAAAATGCTTCGGAACTCTTCCATTTTTCTCGGTATTCCGCTGAAGTTTAAAAATGCTTCGGACCTCTTCCATTGTTCTCGGAATTTTGCTGATGTATAAAAATGCTTCAGAACTCTTCCATTGTTCTCGGAATTCCGCTGACATTTAAAAATGCTTCGGAGCTTTTCCATTGTTCTCGGAATTCTGCTGATGTTTATAAATGCTTTGGAACTCTTCCATTGTTCTCGGAATTTTGCTGATGTATAAAAATGCTTCAGAACTCTTCCATTGTTCTCGGAATTCCGCTGACATTTAAAAATGCTTCGGAGCTTTTCCATTGTTCTCGGAATTCTGCTGATGTTTATAAATGCTTTGGAACTCTTCCATTGTTCTCGGAATTCTGGTGAAGTTTAAAAATGCTTCCGAACTCTTCCATTGTTCTCGGAATTCCGCTGACATTTAAAATTGCTTCGGAACTTTTCCTTTGTTCTCGCAATTCTGCTGACGTTTATTTATGCTTTGGAACTCTTCCATTGTTCTCGGAATTCTGCTGACGTTTAAAAATGCTTCAGAACACTCCCATTTCTCTTGGAATTCCGCTGAAGTTTAAAAATGCTTCGGAACTCTTCCACTTTTCTCGTTATTCCACTGAAGTTTAAAAATGCTTCGGACCTCTTCCATTGTTCTCGGAATTTTGCTGATGTTTAAAAATGCTTCGGAACTCTTCCATTGTTCTCGGAATTCTGCTGGCGTTTAAAAATGGTTCCGAACTCTTCCATTGTTCTCGGAATTCTGCTGACGTTTAAAAATGGTTCGGAACTCTTCAATTATTCTCAGAATTCTGCTGTAGTTTAAAAATGCTTTGGAACTCTTCCATTGTTCTTGGAATTCCGCTGAAGTTTAGAAATGCTTTTGAACTTTTCCATTGCTCTCTGAATTCTGCTGAAGTTTAAAAATGCTTTGGAACTCTACCATTGTTCTCAGAATTCTGGTGAAGTTTAAAAATGCTTCCGAACCCTTCCAGTGTTCTCAGAATTCCGCTGAAGTTTAAAAATGCTTTTGAACTTTTCAATTGCTCTCAGAATACTGGTGAAGTTTAAAAATGCTTTGGAACTTTTCCATTGTACTCGAAATTCTGCTGAAGTTTAAAAATGCTTCGGAACTCTTCCATTGTTCTCGGAATTCTGCTGACGTTTAAAAATGCTTCCGAACTCTTCCATTGTTCTTGGAATTCCGCTGAAGTTTAAAAATGCTTCTGAACTCTTCCATTGTTCTCGGAATTCTGCTGATGTTTATAAATGCTTTGGAACTCTTCCATTGTTCTCGGAATTCTGCTGACGTTTAAAAATGCTTCCGAACTCTTCCATTGTTCTCGGAATTCTGCTGATGTTTATAAATGCTTTGGAACTCCTCCATTGTTCTCGGAATTCTGCTGACGTTTAAAAATGCTTCCGAACTCTTCCATTGTTCTTGGAATTCCGCTGACATTCAAAAATGCTTCAAAACTCTTCCATTGTTCTCAGAATTCCGCTGAAGTTTAAAAATGCTTTTGAACTTTTCCATTGCTCTCGGAATTCTGCTGAAGTTTAAAAATGCTTCCGAACCCTTCCATTGTTCTCAGAATTCCGCTGAAGTTTAAAAATGCTTTGGAACTCTTCCATTGTTCTCGGAATTCCGCTGACATTTAAAAATGCTTCGGAACTTTTCCTTTGTTCTCGCAATTATGCTGACGTTTATTTATGCTTTGGAACTCTTCCATTGTTCTCGGAATTCTGCTGACATTTAAAAATGCTTCAGAACACTCCCATTGCTCTTGGAATTCCGCTGAAGTGTAAAAATGCTTCGGAACTCTTCCACTTTTCTCGGTATTCCGCTGAAGTTTAAAAATGCTTCGGACCACTTCCATTGTTCTCGGAATTTTGCTGATGTTTAAAAATGCTTCGGAACTCTTCCATTGTTCTCAGAATTCCGCTGACATTTAAAAATGCTTCGGAACTTTTCCTTTGTTCTCGGAATTCTGCTGACGTTTATTAATGCTTTGGAACTCTTCCATTGTTCTCGGAATTCTGCTGGCGTTTAAAAATGCTTCAGAACACTTTCATTGCTCTCGGTATTCCGCTGTAGTGTAAAAATGCTTCGGAACTCTTCCATTTTTCTCGGTATTCCGCTGAAGTTTAAAAATGCTTTGGACCTCTTGCATTGTTCTCGGAATTTTACTGATGTTTAAAAATGCTTCGGAACTCTTCCATTGTTCTCGGAATTCTGCTGGCGTTTAAAAATGGTTCGGAACTCTTCCATTGTTCTCGGAATTCTGCTGATGTTTAAAAATGGTTCGGAACTCTTCCATTGTTCTCGGAATTCCGCTGACAGTTAAAAATGCTTCGGAACTTTTCCTTTGTTCTCGGAATTCTGCTGATGTTTATAAATGCTTTGGAACTCTTCCATTGTTCTCGGAATTATGCTGACGTTTAAAAATGCTTCAGAACACTCCCATTGTTCTCGGAATTCCACTGAAGTTTAAAAATGCTTCGTAACTCTTCCATTGTTCTCGGTATTCCGCTGAAGTTTAAAAATGCTTTTGAACTTTTCAATTGCTCTCGGAATACTGGTGAAGTTTAAAAATGCTTTGTAACTTTTCCATTGTACTCGGAATTCTGCTGACGTTTAAAAATGCTTCCGAACTCTTCCATTGTTCTTGGAATTCCGCTGAAGTTTAAAAATGCTTCTGAACTCTTCCATTGTTCTCGGAATTCTGCTGGCGTTTAAAAATGGTTCCGAACACTTCCATTGTTCTCGGAATTCTGCTGACATTTAAAAATGGTTCGGAACTCTTCAATATTTCTCAGAATTCTGCTGTAGTTTAAAAATGCTTTGGAACTCTTCCATTGTTCTCGAATTTCTGCTGAAGTTTAAAAATGCTTCCGAACTCTTCCATTGTTCTCGGAATTCCGCTGAAGTTTAAAAATGCTTCCGAACTCTTCCATTGTTCTCAGAAATAAGCTGACATTTAAAAATGCTTTGGAACTTTCCCATTGTTCTCGGAATTCTGCTGACGTTTATAAATTCTTTGGAACTCTTCCAGTGTTCTCGGAATTCTGCTGACGTTTAAAAATGCTTCAGAACACTCCCATTGTTCTCGGAATTCCGCTGAAGTGTAAAAATGCTTCGGAACTCTTCCATTTTTCTCGGTATTCCGCTGAAGTTTAAAAATGCTTCGGACCTCTTCCATTGTTCTCGGAATTTTGCTGATGTATAAAAATGCTTCAGAACGCTTCCATTGTTCACGGAATGCCGCTGAAGTTTAAAAATGCTTCGGAACTCTTCCATTGTTCTCGGAATTAAGCTGACATTTAAAAATGCTTTGGAACTTTCCCATTGTTCTCGGAATTCTGCTGACGTTTATAAATGCTTTTGAACTCTTCCATTGTTCTCGGAATTCTGCTGACGTTTAAAAATGCTTCAGAACACTCCCATTGTTCTCAGAATTCTGCTGTAGTTTAAAAATGCTTTGGAACTCTTCCATTGTTCTCAAAATTCTGCTGAAGTTTAAAAAGGCTTCCGAACGGTTCCATTGTTCTCGGAATTCCGCTGAAGTTTAAAAATGCTTCGGAACTCTTCCATTGTTCTCGGAATTCCGCTGACATTTAAAAATGCTTCGGAACATTTCCTTTGTTCTCAAAATTCTGCTGACGCATATTTATGCTTTGGAACTCTTCCATTGTTCTCCAAAATCTGCTGACGTTTAAAAATGCTTCAGAACACTCCCATTGCTCTCGGAATTCCGCTGAAGTGTAAAAATGCTTCGGAACTCTTCCATTGTTCTCGGAATTCCGCTGAAGTTTAAAAATGCTTTGAACTCTTCCATTGTTCTCGGAATTCTGCTGGCGTTTAAAAATGGTTCCGAACTCTTCCATTGTTCTCGGAATTCTGCAGACATTTAAAAATGGTTCAGAACTCTTCAATAATTCTCAGAATTCTGCTGTAGTTTAAAAATGCTTTGGAACTCTTCCATTGTTCTCGGAATTCTGCTGAAGTTTAAAAATGCTTCCAAACTCGTCCATTGTTCTCGGAATTCCGCTGAAGTTTAAAAATGCTTCGGAATTCTCCCATTGTTCTCGGAATTAAGCTGACATTTAAAAATGCTTTGGAACTTTTCCATTGCTCTCGGAATTCTGGTGAAGTTTAAAAATGCTTTGGAACTTTTCCATTGTACTCAGAATTCTGCTGAAGTTTAAAAATGCTTCGGACCTTTTCCATTGTTCTCGGAATTTTGCTGGCGTTTAAAAATGGTTCCGAACTTTTCCATTGTTCTCGGAATTCTGCTGACGTTTAAAAATGGTTCGGAACTCTTCAATAATTCTCAGAATTCTGCTGTAGTTTGAAAATGCTTTGGAACTCTTCCATTGTTCTCGGAATTCTGCTGAAGTTTAAAAATGCTTCCGAACTCGTCCACTGTTCCCGGAATTCCGCTGAAGTTTAAAAATGCTTCGGAACTCTTCCATTGTTCTCGGAATTAAGCTGACATTTAAAAATGCTTTGGAACTTTCCCATTGTCCTTGGAATTCTGCTGACGTTTATTAATGCTTTGGAACTCTTCCATTGTTCTCGGAATTCTGCTGGCGTTTAAAAATGCTTCAGAACACTTTCTTTGCTCTCGGAATTCCGCTGTTGTGTAAAAATGCTTCAGAACTCTTCCATTTTTCTCGGTATTCCGCTGAAGTTTAAAAATGCTTCGGACCTCTTACATTGTTCTCGGAATTTTACTGATGTTTAAAAATGCTTCGGAACTCTTCCATTGTTCTCGGAATTTTGCTGACATTTAAAAATGCTTCGGAACTCTTCCATTGTTCTTAGAATTCTGCTGGCGTTTAAAAATGGCTTGGAACTCTTCCATTGTTCTCGGAATTCCGCTGAAGTTTAAAAATGCTTTTGAACTTTTCCATTGCTCTCGGAATTCTGCTGAAGTTTAAAAATGCATCCGAACTCTTCCATTGTTCTCAGAATTCCGCTGAAGTCTAAAAATGCTTCAGAACTCTTCCATTGTTCTCAGAATTCCGCTGACATTTAGAAATGCTTCGGAACTTTTCCTTTGTTCTCGGAATTCTGCTGACGTTTATTAATGCTTTGGAACTCTTCCATTGTTCTCGGAATTCTGCTGGCGTTTAAAAATGCTTCAGAACACTTTCTTTGCTCTCGGAATTCCGCTGTTGTGTAAAAATGCTTCGGAACTCTTCCATTTTTCTCGGTATTCCGCTGAAGTTTAAAAATGCTTCTGACCTCTTCCATTGTTCTCGGAATTTTACTGATGTTTAAAAATGCTTCGGAACTCTTCCATTGTTCTCGGAATTCCGCTGACATTTAAAAATGCTTCAGAACTTTTCCATTGTTCTCGGAATTCTGCTGATGTTTATAAATGCTTTGGAACTCTTCCACTGTTCTCGGTATTCCGCTGAAGTTTAAAAATGCTTTTTAACTTTTCCATTGCTCTCGGAATACTGGTGAAGTTTAAAAATGCTTTGGAACTTTTCCATTGTTCTCGGAATTCTGCTGACGTTTATAAATTCTTTGGAAGTCTTCCAGTGTTCTCTTAATTCTGCTGACGTTTAAAAATGCTTCAGAACACTCCCATTGTTCTCGGAATTACGCTGAAGTGTAAAAATGCTTCGGAACTCTTCCATTTTTCTCGGTATTCCGCTGAAGTTTAAAAATGCTTCGGACCTCTTCCATTGCTCTTGAAATTTTGCTGATGTATAAAAATGATTCAGAACTCTTCCATTGTTCTTGGAATTCCGCTGACATTTAAAAATGCTTCGGAGCTTTTCCATTGTTCTCGGAATTCTGCTGACGTTTATAAATGCTTTGGAACTCTTCCATTGTTCTCGGAATTCTGCTGGCGTTTAAAAATGGTTCCGAACTCTTCCATTGTTCTCGGAATTCTGCAGACATTTAAAAATGGTTCAGAACTCTTCAATAATTCTCAGAATTCTGCTGTAGTTTAAAAATGCTTTGGAACTCTTCCATTGTTCTCGGAATTCCGCTGAAGTTTAAAAATGCTTCGGAATTCTCCCATTGTTCTCGGAATTAAGCTGACATTTAAAAATGCTTTGGAACTTTTCCATTGCTCTCGGAATTCTGGTGAAGTTTAAAAATGCTTTGGAACTTTTCCATTGTACTCAGAATTCTGCTGAAGGTTAAAAATGCTTCGGAACTTTTCCATTGTTCTCGGAATTTTGCTGGCGTTTAAAAATGGTTCCGAACTTTTCCATTGTTCTCGGAATTCTGCTGACGTTTAAAAATGGTTCGGAACTCTTCAATAATTCTCAGAATTCTGCTGTAGTTTAAAAATGCTTTGGAACTCTTCCATTGTTCTCGGAATTCTGCTGAAGTTTAAAAATGCTTCGGAACTCTTCCATTGTTCTCGGAATTAAGCTGACATTTAAAAATGCTTTGGAACTTTCCCATTGTCCTTGGAATTCTGCTGACATTTATAAATGCTTTGGAACTCTTCCTTTGTTTTCGGAATTCTGCTGACGTTTAAAAGTGCTTCAGAACACTCCCATTGTTCTCGGAATTCCGCTGAAGTTTAAAAATGCTTCGGAACTCTTCCATTCTTCTCGGTATTCTGCTGAAGTTTAAAAATGCTTCGGACCTCTTCCATTGTTCTCGGAATTTTGCTGACATTTAAAAATGCTTCGGAACTCTTCCATTGTTCTCAGAATTCCGCTGAAGTCTAAAAATGCTTCAGAACTCTTCCATTGTTCTCAGAATTCCGCTGACATTTAAAAATGCTTCGGAACTTTTCCTTTGTTCTCGGAATTCTGCTGACGTTTATTAATGCTTTGGAACTCTTCCATTGTTCTCGGAATTCTGCTGGCGTTTAAAAATGCTTCAGAACACTTTCATTGCTCTCGGTATTCCGCTGTAGTGTAAAAATGCTTCGGACCTCTTCCATTGTTCTCAGAATTTTACTGATGTTTAAAAATGCTTTGGAACTCTTCCATTGTTCTCGGAATTCTGCTGGCGTTTAAAAATGGTTCGGAACTCTTCCATTGTTCTCGGAATTCTGCTGACGTTTAAAAATGGTTCGGAACTCTTCCATTGTTCTCGGAATTCCGCTGACATTTAAAAATGCTTCGGAACTTTTCCTTTGTTCTCGGAATTCTGCTGATGTTTATAAATGCTTTGGAACTCTTCCATTGTTCTCGGAATTATGCTGACGTTTAAAAATGCTTCAGAACACTCCCATTGTTCTCGGAATTCCACTGAAGTTTAAAAATGCTTCGTAACTCTTCCATTGTTCTCGGTATTCCGCTGAAGTTTAAAAATGCTTTTGAACTTTTCCATTGCTATCGGAATACTGGTGAAGTTTAAAAATGCTTTGGAACTTTTCCATTGTACTCGGAATTCTGCTGTAGTTTAAAAATGCTTCGGAACTCTTCCATTGTTCTCGGAATTCTGCTGACGTTTAAAAATGCTTCGGAACTCTTCAATAATTCTCAGAATTCTGCTGTAGTTTAAAAATGCTTTGGAACTCTTCCATTGTTCTCGGAATTCTGCTGAAGTTTAAAAATGCTTCCGAACTCGTCCACTGTTCCCGGAATTCCGCTGAAGTTTAAAAATGCTTCGGAACTCTTCCATTGTTCTCGGAATTAAGCTGACATTTAAAAATGCTTTGGAACTTTCCCATTGTCCTTGGAATTCTGCTGACGTTTATAAATGCTTTGGAACTCTTCCATTGTTCTCGGAATTCTGCTGACGTTTAAAAGTGCTTCAGCACACTCCCATTGTTCTCGGAATTCCGCTGAAGTTTAAAAATGCTTCGGAACTCTTCCATTCTTCTCGGTATTCTGCTGAAGTTTAAAAATGCTTCGGACCTCTTCCATTGTTCTCGGAATTTTGCTGACATTTAAAAATGCTTCGGAACTCTTCCATTGTTCTCAGAATTCTGCTGGCGTTTAGAAATGGTTTGGAACTCTTCAATTGTTTTCAGAATTCTGTTGTAGTTTAAAAATTCTTTGGAACTATTCCATTGTTCTCGGAATTCTGCTGAAGTTTAAAAATGCATCCGAACTCTTCCATTGTTTTCAGAATTCCGCTGAAGTCTAAATATGCTTCGGAACTCTTCCATTGTTCTCAGAATTCCGCTGACATTTAAAAATGCTTCGGAACTTTTCCTTTGTTCTCGGAATTCTGCTGACGTTTATTAATGCTTTTGAACTCTTCCATTGTTCTCGGAATTCTGCTGGCGTTTAAAAATGCTTCAGAACACTTTCATTGCTCTCGGTATTCCGCTGTAGTGTAAAAATGCTTCGGAACTCTTCCATTGTTCTCGGAATTCTGCTGGCGTTTAAAAATGGTTCGGAACTCTTCCATTGTTCTCGGAATTCTGCTGACGTTTAAAAATGTTTCGGAACTCTTCCATTGTTCTCGGAATTCCGCTGACATTTAAAAATGCTTCGGAACTTTTCCTTTGTTCTCGGAATTCTGCTGATGTTTATAAATGCTTTGGAACTCTTCCATTGTTCTCGGAATTCTGCTGACGTTTAAAAATGCTTCTGAACTCTTCCATTGTTCTTGGAATTCTGCTGAAGTTTAAAAATGCTTCTGAACTCTTCCATTGTTCTCGGAATTCTGCTGGCGTTTAAAAATGGTTCCGAACTCTTCCATTGTTCTCGGAATTCTGCTGACATTTAAAAATGGTTCGGAACTCTTCAATTAATCTCAGAATTCTGCTGTAGTTAAAAATGCTTTGGAACTCTTCCATTGTTCTCGAAATTCTGCTGAAGTTTAAAAATGCTTCCGAACACTTCCATTGTTCTCGGAATTCCGCTGAAGTTTAAAAATGCTTCGGAACTCTTCCATTGTTCTCGGAAATAAGCTGACATTTAAAAATGCTTTGGAACTTTCCCATTGTTCTCGGAATTCTGCTGACGTTTATAAATTCTTTGGAACTCTTCCAGTGTTCTCGGAATTCTGCTGACATTTAAAAATGCTTCAGAACACTCCCATTGTTCTCGGAATTCCGCTGAAGTGTAAAAATGCTTCGGAACTCTTCCATTTTTCTCGGTATTCCGCTGAAGTTTAAAAATGCTTCGGACCTCTTCCATTGTTCTCGGAATTTTGCTGATGTATAAAAATGCTTCAGAACTCTTCCATTGTTCTCGGAATTCCACTGACATTTAAAAATGCTTTGGAGCTTTTCCATTGTTCTCGGAATTCTGCAGACGTTTATAAATGCTTTGGAACTCTTAGATTTTTCTCGGAATTCTGCTGATGTTTAAAAATGCTTCCGAACTCTTCCATTGTTCTCGGAATTCCGCTGAAGTTTAAAAATGCTTCTGAACTCTTCCATTGTTCTCGGAATTCTGCTGGCGTTTAAAAATAGTTCCGAACTCTTCCATTGTTCTCGGAATTCTGCTGACGTTTTTAAATGCTTTGGAACTCTTCCATTGTTCTCGTAATTCCGCTGAAGTGTAAAAATGCTTCGGAACTCTTCCATTTTTCTCGGTATTCTGCTGAAGTTTAAAAATGCTTTTGAACTTTTCCATTGCTCTCGGAATTCTGGTGAAGTTTAAAAATGCTTTGGAACTTTTCCATTGTACTCGGAATTCTGCTGAAGTTTAAAAATGCTTCGGAACTCTTCCAATGTTCTCGGAATTCTGCTGACACTTAGAAATGCTCCCGAACTCTTCCATTGTTTTCGGAATTCTGCTGGCGTTTAAAAATTCTTCCGAACTCTTCCATTCTTCTCGGAATTCTGCTGACATTTAAAAATGGTTCGGAACTCTTCAATAATTCTCAGAATTCTGCTGTAGTTTAAAAATGCTTTGGAACTCTTCCATTGTTCTCGGAATTCCGCTGAAGTTAAAAAATGCTTCGGAACTCTTCCATTGTTCTCGGAATTAAGCTGACATTTAAAAAAGCTTTGGAACTTTCCCATTGTTCTCCGAATTCTGCTGACGTTTATAAATGCTTTGGAACTCTTCCATTGTTATCGGAATTCTGCTGACGTTTAAAAATGCTTCAGAACACTCCCATTGTTCTCGGACTTCCGGTGAAGTGTAAAAATGCTTCGGAACTCTTCCATTGTTCTCGGAATTCCGCTGACATTTAAAAATGCTTCGGAACTTTTCCTTTGTTCTCGCAATTCTGCTGACGTTTATTTATGCTTTGGAACTCTTCCATTGTTCTCGGAATTCTGCTGACGTTTAAAAATGCTTCAGAACACTCCCATTGCTCTTGGAATTCCGCTGAAGTGTAAAAATGCTTCGGAACTCTTCCACTTTTCTCGGTATTCCGCTAAAGTTTAAAAATGCTTCGGACCTCTTCCATTGTTCTCGGAATTTTGCTGATGTTTAAAAATGCTTCGGAACTCTTCCATTTTTCTCGGAATTCTGCTGGCGTTTAAAAATGGTTCCGAACTCTTCAATTATTCTCAGAATTCTGCTGTAGTTTAAAAATGCTTTGGAACTCTTCCATTGTTCTTGGAATTCCGCTGAAGTTTTGAAATGCTTTTGAACTTTTCCATTGCTCCCTGAATTCTGCTGAAGTTTAAAAATGATTTGGAACTCTACCATTGTTCTCAGAATTCTGGTGAAGTTTAAAAATGCTTCCGAACCCTTCCATTGCTCTCAGAATTCCGCTGAAGTTTAAAAATGCTTCGGAACTCTTCCATTGTTCTCGGAATTCCGCTGACATTCAAAAATGCTTCGGAACTCTTCCATTGTTCTCGGAATTCCGCTGACGTGTAAAAATGCTTCGGAACTCTACAATTGTTCTCGGAATTCCGCTAACGTGTAAAAATGCTTCAGAACTCTTCAATTGTTCTCGGAATTCCGCTGACATTCAAAAATGCTTCAGAACACTCCCATTGTTCTCGGAATTCCGCTGAAGTTTAAAAATGCTTCGGAACTCTTCCATTGTTATATATATTCCGCTGAAGTTTAAAAATGCTTCGGACCTCTTCCATTGTTCTCGGAATTTTGCTGACGTTTAAAAATGCTTTGGAACTATTCCATTGTTCTTGGAATTCTGCTGGCGTTTAAAAATGGTTCCGAACTCTTCCATTGTTCTTGGAATTCTGCTAACGTTTAGAAATGGTTTGGAACTCTTCAATTGTTCTCTGGATTCTGCTGTAGTTTAAAAATGCTTTGGAACTCTTCCATTGTTCTCGGAATTCCGCTGAAGTTTAAAAATGCTTTTGAACTTTTCCATTGCTCTAGGAATTCTGCTGAAGTTTAAAAATGCTTCATTATTCTTCCAGTGTTCTCGGAATTCTGCTGAAGTTTAAAAATGCTTCGGAACTCTTCCATTGTTCTATGTATTCCACTGAAGTTTAAAAATGCTTCGGACCTCTTCCATTGTTCTCGGAATTTTGCTGACGTTTAAAAATGCTTTGGAACTCTTCCATTGTTCTTGAAATTCTGCTTGCGTTTAAAAATGGTTCCGAACTCTTCCATTGTTCTCGAAATTCTGCTGACGTTTAACAATGGTTTGGAACTCTTCAATTGTTCTCTGGATTCTGCTGTAGTTTAAAAATGCTTTGGAACTCTTCCATTGTTCTCGGAATTCTGCTGAAGTTTAAAAAAGCTTTTGAACTTTTCCATTGCTCTCGGAATTCTGCTGAAGTTTAAAAATGCTTTGAAACTCTTCCATTTTTCTTGGAATTCTGCTGAAGTTTAAAAATGCTTCAGAAATCTTCCATTGTTCTCGGAATTCCACTGATATTTAAAAATGCTTCGGAACTATTCCATTGCTCTCGCAAATCTGCTGACGTTTATAAATGCTTTGGAACCCTTCCGTTGTTCTCGGAATTCTGCTGATGTTTAAAAATGCTTCGGTACTTTTTCATTGTTCTCGGAATTCTGCTGACGTTTAAAAATGCTTCGGAACTCTTCCATTGTTCTCAGTATTCCACTGAAGTTTAAAAATGCTTCGGGACTCATCAATTGTTCTCGGAATTCCACTGAAGTTTTGAAATCCTTCAGAACTCTTACATTATTCTCCGAATTCCGCTGACATTTAAAATTGCTTCGGAACTCTTCCATTGTTCTCGGAATTCCGTTGAAGTTTAAAAATGCTTCGCAACTCTTCGATTTTTCTCGGAATTCTGCTGATGTTTAAAAATGGTTCGGAACTCTTCCATTGTTCTCGGAATTCTGCTGACGTTTAAAAATGCTTCCGAACTCTTCCATTCTTCTCGGAATTCTGCTGATGTTTAAAAATGCTTCGGAACACTACAATTGTTCTCGGAATTCCGCTGAAGTTTAAAAATGCTTTTGAACTTTTCCATTGCTCTCAGAATTCTGCTGAAGTTTAAAAATGGTTCGGAACTCTTCCATTGTTCTCGGAATTCTGCTGACGTTTAAAAATGCTTCCGAACTCTTCCATTCTTCTCGGAATTCTGCTGATGTTTAAAAATGCTTCGGAACACTACAATTGTTCTCGGAATTCCGCTGAAGTTTAAAAATGCTTTTGAACTTTTCCATTGTACTCGGAGTTCTGCTGAAGATTAAAAATGGTTTGGAACTCTTCCATTGTTCTCGGAATTCTGCTGATGTTTAAAAATGCTTCAGAATTCTTCCATTGTTCTCGGAATTCTGCTGAAGTTTAAAAATGCTTCGGAATTCTTCCATTGTTCAAGGAATTCTGCTGAAGTTTAAAAATGCTTTTGAACTTTTCCATTGTTCAAGGAATTCTGCTGAAGTTTAAAAATGCTTTTGAACTTTTCCATTGCTCTCAGAATTCTGCTGAAGTTTAAAAATGGTTCGGAACTCTTCCATTGTTCTCGGAATTCTGCTGACGTTTAAAAATGCTTCCGAACTCTTCCATTCTTCTCGGAATTCTGCTGATGTTTAAAAATGCTTCGGAAAACTACAATTGTTCTCGGAATTCCGCTGAAGTTTAAAAATGCTTCGGAACTCTTCCATTGTTTTCGGAATTCCGCTGACGTTTAAAAATGATTCTGAATGCTTCCATTGTTCTTGGAATTCCGCTGAAGTTTAAAAATGCTTCGGAACTCTTCCATTGTTCTCAGAATTCTGCTGTATTTTAAAAATGCTTCGGAACTCTTCCATTGTTCTTGGAATTCTGCTGATGTTTAAAAATGCTTCAGAATTCTTCCAGTGTTCTCAGTATTCCACTGAAGTTTAAAAATGCTTCGGGACTCATCAATTGTTCTCGGAATTCCACTGAAGTTTTGAAATCCTTCAGAACTCTTACATTATTCTCGGAATTCCGCTGACGTTTAAAAATGCTTCGGAACTCTTCCATTGTTCTCGGAATTCCGTTGAAGTTTAAAAATGCTTTGCAACTCTTCGATTTTTCTCGGAATTCTGCTGACGTTTAAAAATGCTTCTGAACTCTTCCATTGTTCTCGAAATTCTGCTGATGTTTAAAAATGCTTCGGACCTCTTCCATTGTTCTCGGAATTTTGCTGACGTTTAAAAATGCTTTGGAACTATTCCATTGTTCTTGGAATTCTGCTGGCGTTTAAAAATGGTTCCGAACTCTTCCATTGTTCTTGGAATTCTGCTGACGTTTAGAAATGGTTTGGAACTCTTCAATTGTTCTCTGGATTCTGCTGTAGTTTAAAAATGCTTTGGAACTCTTCCATTGTTCTCGGAATTCCGCTGAAGTTTAAAAATGCTTTTGAACTTTTCCATTGCTCTAGGAATTCTGCTGAAGTTTAAAAATGCTTCATTATTCTTCCAGTGTTCTCGGAATTCTGCTGAAGTTTAAAAATGCTTCGGAACTCTTCCATTGTTCTATGTATTCCACTGAAGTTTAAAAATGCTTCGGACCTCTTCCATTGTTCTCGGAATTTTGCTGACGTTTAAAAATGCTTTGGAACTCTTCCATTGTTCTTGAAATTCTGCTTGCGTTTAAAAATGGTTCCGAACTCTTCCATTGTTCTCGAAATTCTGCTGACGTTTAACAATGGTTTGGAACTCTTCAATTGTTCTCTGGATTCTGCTGTAGTTTAAAAATGCTTTGGAACTCTTCCATTGTTCTCGGAATTCTGCTGAAGTTTAAAAAAGCTTTTGAACTTTTCCATTGCTCTCGGAATTCTGCTGAAGTTTAAAAATGCTTTGAAACTCTTCCATTTTTCTTGGAATTCTGCTGAAGTTTAAAAATGCTTCAGAAATCTTCCATTGTTCTCGGAATTCCACTGATATTTAAAAATGCTTCGGAACTATTCCATTGCTCTCGCAAATCTGCTGACGTTTATAAATGCTTTGGAACCCTTCCGTTGTTCTCGGAATTCTGCTGATGTTTAAAAATGCTTCGGTACTTTTTCATTGTTCTCGGAATTCTGCTGACGTTTAAAAATGCTTCGGAACTCTTCCATTGTTCTCAGTATTCCACTGAAGTTTAAAAATGCTTCGGGACTCATCAATTGTTCTCGGAATTCCACTGAAGTTTTGAAATCCTTCAGAACTCTTACATTATTCTCCGAATTCCGCTGACATTTAAAATTGCTTCGGAACTCTTCCATTGTTCTCGGAATTCCGTTGAAGTTTAAAAATGCTTCGCAACTCTTCGATTTTTCTCGGAATTCTGCTGACGTTTAAAAATGCTTCTGAACTCTTCCATTGTTCTCGAAATTCTGCTGATGTTTAAAAATGCTTCGGAACTCCTCCATTGTTCTCGGAATTCTGCTGACGTTTAAAAATGCTTCGCAACTCTTCCATTGTTTTCGGAATTCCGCTGAAGTTTGAAAATGCGTCGGAATTCTTCCATTGTTCTCAGAATTCCGCTGAAGTTTAAAAATGCTTCGGAACTCTTCCATTGTTCTCGGAATTCCGCTGATGTGTAAAAATGCTTCGGAACTCTACCATTGTTCTCGGAATTCCGCTGAAAGTAAAAATGCTTTGGCACTCTTCCATTGTTCTCGGAATTCCGCTGACATTCAAAAATGCTTTGGAACTCTTCCATTGTTCTCGGAATTCCTCTGACGTGTAAAAATGATTTGGAATACTCCCATTATTCTTGGAATTCTGCTGACATTTAAAAATGGTTTGGAACTCTTCCCTTGTTCTCGGAATTCTGCTGGCGTTTTAAAATGGTTCCGAACTCTTCCATTGTTCTCGGAATTCTGCTGACGTTTAAAAATGGTTTGGAATTCTTCAATTGTTCTCAGAATTCTGCTTTAGTTTAAAAATGCTTTGGATCTCTTCCATTGTTCTCGGAATTCCGCTGAAGTTTAAAAATGCTTTTGAACTTTTCCATTGTACTCGGAGTTCTGCTGAAGATTAAAAATGGTTTGGAACTCTTCCATTGTTCTCGGAATTCTGCTGATGTTTAAAAATGCTTCAGAATTCTTCCATTGTTCTCGGAATTCTGCTGAAGTTTAAAAATGCTTCGGAATTCTTCCATTGTTCAAGGAATTCTGCTGAAGTTTAAAAATGCTTTTGAACTTTTCCATTGTTCAAGGAATTCTGCTGAAGTTTAAAAATGCTTTTGAACTTTTCCATTGCTCTCAGAATTCTGCTGAAGTTTAAAAATGGTTCGGAACTCTTCCATTGTTCTCGGAATTCTGCTGACGTTTAAAAATGCTTCCGAACTCTTCCATTCTTCTCGGAATTCTGCTGATGTTTAAAAATGCTTCGGAACACTACAATTGTTCTCGGAATTCCGCTGAAGTTTAAAAATGCTTCGGAACTCTTCCATTGTTTTCGGAATTCCGCTGACGTTTAAAAATGATTCTGAATGCTTCCATTGTTCTTGGAATTCCGCTGAAGTTTAAAAATGCTTCGGAACTCTTCCATTGTTCTCAGAATTCTGCTGTATTTTAAAAATGCTTCGGAACTCTTCCATTGTTCTTGGAATTCTGCTGATGTTTAAAAATGCTTCAGAATTCTTCCAGTGTTCTCAGTATTCCACTGAAGTTTAAAAATGCTTCGGGACTCATCAATTGTTCTCGGAATTCCACTGAAGTTTTGAAATCCTTCAGAACTCTTACATTATTCTCGGAATTCCGCTGACGTTTAAAAATGCTTCGGAACTCTTCCATTGTTCTCGGAATTCCGTTGAAGTTTAAAAATGCTTTGCAACTCTTCGATTTTTCTCGGAATTCTGCTGACGTTTAAAAATGCTTCTGAACTCTTCCATTGTTCTCGAAATTCTGCTGATGTTTAAAAATGCTTCGGAACTCCTCCAATGTTCTCGGAATTCCGCTGACGTTTAAAAATGCTTCGGAACTCTTCCATTGTTCTCGGAATTCCGCTGAAGTTTAAAAATGCTTTGGAACTCTTCCATTGTTTTCGGAATTCCGCTGAAGTTTAAAAATGCGTCGGAACTCTTCCATTGTTCTCAGAATTCCGCTGAAGTTTAAAAATGCCTCGGAACTCTTCCATTGTTCTCGGAATTCCGCTGATGTGTAAAAATGCTTCAGAACTCTACCATTGTTCTCGGAATTCCGCTGAAAGTAAAAATGCTTCGGCACTCTTCCATTGTTCTCGGAATTCCGCTGACATTCAAAAATGCTTTGGAACTCTTCCGTTGTTCTCGGAATTCCTCTGACGTTTAAAAATGCTTCGGAACACTCCCATTATTCTTGGAATTCTGCTGACGTTTAAAAATGGTTCGGAACTCTTCCCTTGTTCTCGGAATTCTGCTGACGTTTAAAAATGGTTTGGAACTCTTCAATTGTTCTCAGAATTCTGCTTTAGTTTAAAAATGCTTTGGATCTCTTCCATTGTTCTCGGAATTCCGCTGAAGTTTTAAAATGCTTTTGAACTTTTCCATTGTACTCTGAGTTCTGCTGAAGATTAAAAATGGTTTGGAACTCTTCCATTGTTCTCGGAATTCTGCTGAAGTTTAAAAATGCTTTGGAACTCTCCCATTGATCTCGGAATTCTGCTGACATTTAAAAATGGTTCGGAACTCTTCCATTGTTCTCGGAATGCCGCTGACATTTAAAAATGCTTCGGAACTATTCCATTGTTCTCGGAATTCTGCTGACATTTAAAAATGCTTTGGAACTCTTCCATTGTTCTTGAAATTCTGCTGATGTTTAAAAATGGTTTGGAACTCTTCCATTTTTCTCAGAATTCTGCTGTAGTTTAAAAATGCTTCGGAAATCTTCCATTGTTCTCGGAATTCTGCTGATGTTTAAAAATGCTTCAAAATTCTTCCATTGTTCAAGGAATTCTGCTGAAGTTTAAAAATGCTTTTGAACTTTTCCATTGCTCTCAGAATTCTGCTGAAGATTAAAAATGGTTCGGAACTCTTCCATTGTTCTCGGAATTCTGCTGACATTTAAAAATGCTTCCAAACTCTTCCATTCTTCTCGGAATTCCGCTGATGTTTAAAAATGCTTCGGAACACTAGAATTGTTCTCGGAATTCCACTGAAGTTTAAAAATGCTTCGGAACTCTTCCATTGTTTTCGGAATTCCGCTGATGTTTAAAAATGATTCTGAACGCTTCCATTGTTCTTAGAATTCCGCTGAAGTTTAAAAATGCTTCGGAACTCTTCCATTGTTCTCGAAATTCCACTGACGTTTTAAAATTCTTCGGAACTGTTCCATTATTCTCGGAATTCCGCTGACATATAAAAATGCTTTGGAACTCTTACATTGTTCTCCGAATTCCATGGAAGTTTAAAAATGATTCGGAACACTTCCATTTTTCTCGGAATTCCGCTGAAGTTTAAAAATGCTTCGGAACTCTTCCAATGTTCTCGGTATTCCGCTGAAGTTTAAAAATGCTTCGTACCTCTTCCATTGTTCTCGGAATTTTGCTGACGTTTAAAAATGCTTTGGAACTCTTCCATTGTTCTTGGAATTCTGCTGGCGTTTAAAAATGGTTCCGAACTCTTCCATTGTTCTCGGAATTCTGCTGACGTTTAACCCCTTCAGGACCCAGCCTATTTTGACCCTAAAGACCTTGGCATTTTTGTCAATTCTGACCAGTGTCCCTTTACGAAGTAAAAACTCTGGAACACTTCAACGGATCCTAGCGATTCTGAGATTGTTTTTTCGTGACATATTGGGCTTCATGTTAGTATTAAATTTAGGTCGATAATATTTGCGTTTATTTGTGAAAAAATCAAAAATATGGGAAAAATGTTGAAAATTTTGCAATTTTCAAATTTTGAATTTTTATTCTGCTAAACTAGAGAGTGATGTGACACAAAATAGTTAATAAATAACATTTTCCACATGTCTACTTTACATCAGCACAATTTTGGAAAAAAAAAATTTTTGGTAGGAAGTTAGAAGGGTTCAAAGTTCATCAGCAAATTTTCTTTTTTCCAGCAAAATTTGCAAAGCCATTTTTTTTAGTGACCACATCACATTTAAAGTCCCTTTGAGGGGTGTACATGACAGAAAACACCCAAAAGTGACACCATTCCAAAAACTGCACCCCTCAAGCTACTCAAAACTACATTCAAGAAGATTATTAACCCTTCAGGTGCATCACAGGAACTAAAGCCACATGGAAGAAAAAAATGAACATTTTTATTTTTCTAACAAAAATTTTCTTTTAGCCTAAATTTTTTAATTTTCACATGGGTAACAGGATAAAATGCATCCTAAAATTTGTTGGTCAATTTCTCCTGAGTACACTGATACCTCATATGTGGTCATAAACCACTGTTTGGGCACACGGCAGGGCTCAGAAGGGAAGGAGCGCCATTTTACTTTTTGAATGGAAAATTAGATCCAAAAGTCAAATTGCGCTCCTTCTCTTCTGAGCCCTGCCATGCGCCCAAACAGTGGTTTATGACAACATATGAGGTATCAGTGTACTCAGGAGAAATTGAACAACACATTTTAGGATGCATTTTATCCTGTTACCCATGTGAAAATTAAAAAATTTAGGCTAAAAGAAAATTTTTGTGAAAAAAAAAGTACTTTTTTGTTTTCACAGATCATTTTGTGAAGCACCTGGGGGTTACAAGTGCTCACTATGCATCTAGATAGGTGCCTTGGGGGGTCTAGTTTCCAAAATGGGGTCACTTGTGGGGGAGCTCCACTTTTTAGGCACATTAGGGGCTCTCCAAACGCAACATGGTGTCCGCTAACAATTTGAGCCGATTTTCCATTCAATTTGTTTGCGGACACCATGTCCCGTTTGGAGAGCCGCTGTGTGCCCAAACATTGGAGCTCACCTACAAGTGACCCCATTTTGGAAACTATACCCCCCAAGGCACTTAACTAGATGCATAGTGAGCACTTGAAACCCCCAGGTCCTTCATAAATTAATCTGTAAAAATAAAAAAGTGTTTTTTTTTCCACTTTTTCATTTTTATGAATCAATTTGTACCTAGATGCATAGTTTTTATGAATCAATTTGTGAAGCACCTGGGGGTTCCAAGTGCTCACTATGCATCTTGATAGGTGCCTTGGGGGGTCTAGTTTCCAAAATGGGGTCACTTGTGGGGGAGCACCAATGTTTGGGCACACAGCGGCTCTCCAAAAGCAACATGGTGTCCGCTAACAAATTGTCGACTCAAATTGTTAGAAGACACCATGTTGCGTTTGGAGAGCCGCTGTGTGCCCAAACATTGGAGCTCCCCCACAAGTGACCCCATTTTGGAAACTATACCCCCCAAGGCACTTACCTAGATGCATAGTGAGCACTTGAAACCCCCAGGTCCTTCATAACTTAATCCGTAAAAATAAAAAAGTGTTTTTTTTTCCACTTTTTCATTTTTATGAATCAATTTGTGAAGCACCTGGGGTTTCCAAGTGCTCACTATGCATCTAGATAGGTGCCTTGGGGGGTCTAGTTTCCAAAATGGGGTCACTTGTGGGGGAGCTCCAATGTTTGGGCACACAGCGGCTCTCCAAATTCAACATGGTGTCCGCTAACAAATTGTCGGCTCAAATTGTTAGAAGACACCATGTTGCGTTTGGAGAGCCGCTGTGTGCCCAAACATTGGAGCTCCCCCACAAATGACCCCATTTTGGAAACTAGACCCCCCAAGGCACCTATTTAGATGCATAGTGAGCACTTGGGACCCCCAGGTCCTTAGGAAATTAATCCGTAAAAATAAAAAAGTGTTTTTTTTTACTTTTTCATTTTTATCAATCAATTTGTGAAGCACCTGGGGGTTCCAAGTGCTCACTATGCATCTATATAGGTGCCTTGGGGGGTCTAGTTTCCAAAATGGGGCCACTTATTGGTGAGCTCCAATGTTTGGGCACACAGGGACTTTCCAAACGCAAAGGGTTCCAATTTGTTAGCGGACACCATTGTGTAGTTCATGTCAGGTTGGTGTGCGATGTGGTATATTGTAGTGCATACACCACACACACACACACACACACAACACACACACACAATCTCATACACTACAACACACACACACCAACCTGACATAGCCTCCTCAGCTGAGTACGCCCTAGACTGGGATGAGCGGGACGGGCAGGACATTTTGTGTGCTTTGTGCGTGTGTAAAAAAAAAAAAATCAAAACTTTATTATAGTGTGAGTGTACGTGTGTGTGCTTGGTGTAACCTTCTGCAGTCACGTGTGGGGGCGGTCAGGCGTAGGGGCCGGTCAGGCGTAGGGGGCGGTCAGGCATAGGGGGCGGTCAGGAGTAGGTGGCGGTCAGGCGTAGGGGGCGGTCAGGCGTAGGGGGCGGTCAGGAGTAGGGGCGGTCAGGAGTAGGGGCGGTCAGGAGTAGGGGGCGGTCAGGCGTAGGGGGCGGTCAGGCGTAGGGGGCGGTCAGGAGTAGGGGCGGTCAGGAGTAGGGGGCGGTCAGGAGTAGGGGGTGGTCAGTCGTAGGTGGCGGTCAGGCGTAGGGGGCGGTCAGACGTAGGGGGCAGTCAGACGTATGGGGCGGTCAGACGTAGGAGGGGGCTGAGGAGATGGAGGAGCCAGAAGCAGCAGCAAGGGGGGTGATCACTGGGGCAGGAGCCGGCAGCAGTAAGGGGGGATAGGAGGCCGGCAGCATCGGGGGGTGATTACTGGGGCAGAAAGGGGAGCAGGAGCTGGCAGGAGCAGGGGGCTGATTCCTGGGTTTTCGGGGGGGTGATCACTGGGAACAGGGGGGGTGAACACTGGGAACAGGAGGGGTGAACACTGGGGGGGTGAACACTGGGGACAGGGGGGTGAACACTGGGGGAGGGGGTGATTATTGGGAGGTGGGGGGTGATATCACTGGGACTGGGGGATGGTGGGTTTGATCACAGGAGCAGGGCATTTACACTGAGCCTACTGCTGCTGTGATCACAGTCCACCGGCTGTCAGAAGGAGAGCAGCAGCCGGTGGATGAATACGTGGGAGAGGGAGCGGAGGTCGGGGTGCAGGTATAAAAGTGGAGGGGGGGTGGAGAGGGGGGCGGGGGGGTCGCGGTGGGAGGTGGAGGGGGGGTCAGGGGGAGTGGCGGCAATACTTACCGCTGATCAGCGGTGGCGGCGGCAGACGCAATCCACAGGGTCCACAGCAGGGGGTCCGCAGCAGGGGGTTTACAGCAGGGGGTCCGCATCAGGGGGTCCACAGCAGGGGGTCCACAGCAGACGATCTAGGGTTGGGAAGGTGCTGGGAGGTTTCAGCCATCCCTCCATATCTGATTGGGGCTAGTATCCATGTGACGCTAGCCCCCCAATCAGATCTGGGGGGAGGGGGGAACAGAGGTGACACTCCCCCCAGCCAATGGCTGATGCTGTAAGCATCAGGCAATGCCCAGATTTAAATATTACTCCAATTGTCATTGGTGAAATATTTAATTCATACCGATTGGCAGTTTCCCTAAAAGTGAAAATGAAACAGCCAATAGGAGGGGTCCCAGGCAAGGTGGGGTTAATCCACCCCCCGGGGGGTCGACTTCAGGATGTCCAGTTGCAGAAGCAACTGTGACACCTGAGCGACCCCGCTCGCAGGCGCTGCAGGGGCTCTTTCCCTCCATGTCACAGATGCTGTGACATGGGTCGGGAACAAACTGTTTTCCATGTCACAAACGGTGTGACACGGGTCGGGAAGGAGTTAAAAAGGGTTCGGAACTCTTCAATTGTTCTCTGGATTCTGCTGTAGTTTAAAAATGCTTTGGTACTCTTCCATTGTTCTCGGAATTCCGCTGAAGTTTTAAAATGCTTTTGAACTTTTCCATTGCTCTCGGAATTCTGCTGAAGTTTAAAAATGCTTTGAAACTCTTCCAATTTTCTCAGAATTCTGCTGAAGTTTAAAAATGCTTCGGAACTCTTCCATTGTTCTCGGAATTCCGCTGACATTTAAAAATGCTTCGGAACTTTTCCTTTGTTCTCGAAATTCTGCTAACGTTTATTTATGCTTTGGAACTCTTCCATTGTTCTCGGAAATCTGCTGACGTTTAAAAATGCTTCAGAACACTCCCATTGCTCTCGGAATTCCGCTGAAGTGTAAAAATGCTTCAGAACACTCCCATTGTTCTCGGAATTCCGCTGAAGTGTAAAAATGCTTCGGAACTCTTCCATTTTTATCGGTATTCCGCTGAAGTTTAAAAATGCTTCCAAACTCGTCCATTGTTCTCGGAATTCCGCTGAAGTTTAAAAATACTTTGTAACTCTCCCATTGTTCTCGGAATTAAGCTGACATTTAAAAATGCTTTGGAACTTTTCCATTGCTCTCGGAATTCTGGTGAAGTTTAAAAATGTTTTGGAACTTTTCCATTGTACTCAGAATTCTGCTGAAGTTTAAAAATGCTTCGGAACTTTTCCATTGTTCTCGGAATTTTGCTGGCATTTAAAAATGGTTCTGAACTCTTCCATTGTTCTCGGAATTCTGCTGACGTTTAAAAATGGTTCGGAACTCTTCAATAATTCTCAGAATTCTGCTGTAGTTTAAAAATGCTTTGGAACTCTTCCATTGTTCTCGGAATTCTGCTGAAGTTTAAAAATGCTTCCGAACTCGTCCACTGTTCCCGGAATTCCGCTGAAGTTTAAAAGTGCTTCGGAACTCTTCCATTGTTCTTGGTATTCTGCTGAAGTTTAAAAATGCTTCGGACCTCTTCCATTGTTCTCGGAATTTTGCTGACATTTAAAAATGCTTCGGACCTCTTCCATTGTTCTCGGAATTTTGCTGACATTTAAAAATGCTTCGGAACTCTTCCATTGTTCTCAGAATTCTGCTGTAGTTTAAAAATGCTTTTGAACTTTTCCATTGCTCTGGGAATTCTGCTGAAGTTTAAAAATGCATCCGAACTCTTCCATTGTTCTCAGAATTCCGCTGAAGTCTAAAAATGCTTCGGAACTCTTCCATTGTTCTCAGAATTCCGCTGACATTTAAAAATGCTTCGGAACTTTTCCTTTGTTCTCGGAATTCTGCTGACGTTTATTAATGCTTTGGAACTCTTCCATTGTTCTCGGAATTCTGCTGGCGTTTAAAAATGCTTCAGAACACTTTCATTGCTCTCGGTATTCCGCTGTAGTGTAAAAATGCTTCGGAACTCTTCCATTTTTCTCGGTATTCCGCTGAAGTTTAAAAATGCTTCGGACCTCTTCCATTGTTCTCGGAATTTTACTGATGGTTAAAAATGCTTCGGAACTCTTCCATTGTTCTCGGAATTCTGCTGGCGTTTAAAAATGGTTCGGAACTCTTCCATTGTTCTCGGAATTCTGCTGACGTTTAAAAATGGTTCGGAACTCTTCCATTGTTCTTGGAATTCCGCTGACATTTAAAAATGCTTCGGAACTTTTCCTTTGTTCTCGGAATTCTGCTGATGTTTATAAATGCTTTGGAACTCTTCCATTGTTCTCGGAATTATGCTGACGTTTAAAAATGCTTCAGAACACTCCCATTGTTCTCGGAATTCCACTGAAGTTTAAAAATGCTTCGTAACTCTTCCATTGTTCTCGGTATTCCGCTGAAGTTTAAAAATGCTTTTGAACTTTTCAATTGCTCTCGGAATACTGGTGAAGTTTAAAAATGCTTTGGAACTTTTCCATTGTACTCGGAATTCTGCTGAAGTTTAAAAATGCTTCGGAACTCTTCCATTGTTCTCGGAATTCTGCTGACGTTTAAAAATGCTTCCGAACTCTTCCATTGTTCTTGGAATTCCGCTGAAGTTAAAAAATGCTTCTGAACTCTTCCATTGTTCTCGGAATTCTGCTGGCGTTTAAAAATGGTTCCGAACTCTTCCATTGTTCTCGGAATTCTGCTGACATTTAAAAATGGTTCGGAACTCTTCAATATTTCTCAGAATTCTGCTGTAGTTTAAAAATGCTTTGGAACTCTTCCATTGTTCTCGAAATTCTGCTGAAGTTTAAAAATGCTTCCGAACTCTTCCATTGTTCTCGGAATTCTGCTGAAGTTTAAAAATGCTTCAGAACTCTTCCATTGTTCTCAGAAATAAGCTGACATTTAAAAATGCTTTGGAACTTTCCCATTGTTCTCGGAATTCTGCTGACGTTTATAAATTCTTTGGAACTCTTCCAGTGTTCTCGGAATTCTGCTGACGTTTAAAAATGCTACAGAACACTCCCATTGTTCTCGGAATTCCGCTGAAGTGTAAAAATGCTTCGGAACTCTTCCATTTTTCTCGGTATTCCGCTGAAGTTTAAAAATGCTTCGGACCTCTTCCATTGTTCTCGGAATTTTGCTGATGTATAAAAATGCTTCAGAACTCTTCCATTGTTCTCGGAATTCTGCTGACATTTAAAAATGCTTCGGAGCTTTTCCATTGTTCTCGGAATTCTGCTGATGTTTATAAATGCTTTGGAACTCTTCCATTGTTCTCGGAATTCTGCTGACGTTTAAAAATGCTTCCGAACTCTTCCATTGTTCTCGGAATTCTGCTGATGTTTATAAATGCTTTGGAACTCTTCCATTGTTCTCGGAATTCTGCTGACGTTTAAAAATGCTTCCGAACTCTTCCATTGTTCTTGGAATTCCGCTGACATTCAAAAATGCTTCAAAACTCTTCCATTGTTCTCAGAATTCCGCTGAAGTTTAAAAATGCTTTTGAACTTTTCCATTGCTCTCGGAATTCTGCTGAAGTTTAAAAATGCTTCCGAACCCTTCCATTGTTCTCAGAATTCCGCTGAAGTTTAAAAATGCTTTGGAACTCTTCCATTGTTCTCGGAATTCCGCTGACATTTAAAAATGCTTCGGAACTTTTCCTTTGTTCTCGCAATTATGCTGACGTTTATTTATGCTTTGGAACTCTTCCATTGTTCTCGGAATTCTGCTGACATTTAAAAATGCTTCAGAACACTCCCATTGCTCTTGGAATTCCGCTGAAGTGTAAAAATGCTTCGGAACTCTTCCACTTTTCTCGGTATTCCGCTGAAGTTTAAAAATGCTTCGGACCACTTCCATTGTTCTCGGAATTTTGCTGATGTTTAAAAATGCTTCGGAACTCTTCCATTGTTCTCAGAATTCCGCTGACATTTAAAAATGCTTCGGAACTTTTCCTTTGTTCTCGGAATTCTGCTGACGTTTATTAATGCTTTGGAACTCTTCCATTGTTCTCGGAATTCTGCTGGCGTTTAAAAATGCTTCAGAACACTTTCATTGCTCTCGGTATTCCGCTGTAGTGTAAAAATGCTTCGGAACTCTTCCATTTTTCTCGGTATTCCGCTGAAGTTTAAAAATGCTTTGGACCTCTTCCATTGTTCTCGGAATTATGCTGACGTTTAAAAATGCTTCAGAACACTCCCATTGTTCTCGGAATTCCACTGAAGTTTAAAAATGCTTCGTAACTCTTCCATTGTTCTCGGTATTCCGCTGAAGTTTAAAAATGCTTTTGAACTTTTCAATTGCTCTCGGAATACTGGTGAAGTTTAAAAATGCTTTGGAACTTTTCCATTGTACTCGGAATTCTGCTGAAGTTTAAAAATGCTTCGGAACTCTTCCATTGTTCTCGGAATTCTGCTGACGTTTAAAAATGCTTCCGAACTCTTCCATTGTTCTTGGAATTCCGCTGAAGTTAAAAAATGCTTCTGAACTCTTCCATTGTTCTCGGAATTCTGCTGGCGTTTAAAAATGGTTCCGAACTCTTCCATTGTTCTCGGAATTCTGCTGACATTTAAAAATGGTTCGGAACTCTTCAATATTTCTCAGAATTCTGCTGTAGTTTAAAAATGCTTTGGAACTCTTCCATTGTTCTCGAAATTCTGCTGAAGTTTAAAAATGCTTCCGAACTCTTCCATTGTTCTCGGAATTCTGCTGAAGTTTAAAAATGCTTCAGAACTCTTCCATTGTTCTCAGAAATAAGCTGACATTTAAAAATGCTTTGGAACTTTCCCATTGTTCTCGGAATTCTGCTGACGTTTATAAATTCTTTGGAACTCTTCCAGTGTTCTCGGAATTCTGCTGACGTTTAAAAATGCTACAGAACACTCCCATTGTTCTCGGAATTCCGCTGAAGTGTAAAAATGCTTCGGAACTCTTCCATTTTTCTCGGTATTCCGCTGAAGTTTAAAAATGCTTCGGACCTCTTCCATTGTTCTCGGAATTTTGCTGATGTATAAAAATGCTTCAGAACTCTTCCATTGTTCTCGGAATTCTGCTGACATTTAAAAATGCTTCGGAGCTTTTCCATTGTTCTCGGAATTCTGCTGATGTTTATAAATGCTTTGGAACTCTTCCATTGTTCTCGGAATTCTGCTGACGTTTAAAAATGCTTCCGAACTCTTCCATTGTTCTCGGAATTCTGCTGATGTTTATAAATGCTTTGGAACTCTTCCATTGTTCTCGGAATTCTGCTGACGTTTAAAAATGCTTCCGAACTCTTCCATTGTTCTTGGAATTCCGCTGACATTCAAAAATGCTTCAAAACTCTTCCATTGTTCTCAGAATTCCGCTGAAGTTTAAAAATGCTTTTGAACTTTTCCATTGCTCTCGGAATTCTGCTGAAGTTTAAAAATGCTTCCGAACCCTTCCATTGTTCTCAGAATTCCGCTGAAGTTTAAAAATGCTTTGGAACTCTTCCATTGTTCTCGGAATTCCGCTGACATTTAAAAATGCTTCGGAACTTTTCCTTTGTTCTCGCAATTATGCTGACGTTTATTTATGCTTTGGAACTCTTCCATTGTTCTCGGAATTCTGCTGACATTTAAAAATGCTTCAGAACACTCCCATTGCTCTTGGAATTCCGCTGAAGTGTAAAAATGCTTCGGAACTCTTCCACTTTTCTCGGTATTCCGCTGAAGTTTAAAAATGCTTCGGACCACTTCCATTGTTCTCGGAATTTTGCTGATGTTTAAAAATGCTTCGGAACTCTTCCATTGTTCTCAGAATTCCGCTGACATTTAAAAATGCTTCGGAACTTTTCCTTTGTTCTCGGAATTCTGCTGACGTTTATTAATGCTTTGGAACTCTTCCATTGTTCTCGGAATTCTGCTGGCGTTTAAAAATGCTTCAGAACACTTTCATTGCTCTCGGTATTCCGCTGTAGTGTAAAAATGCTTCGGAACTCTTCCATTTTTCTCGGTATTCCGCTGAAGTTTAAAAATGCTTTGGACCTCTTCCATTGTTCTCGGAATTTTACTGATGTTTAAAAATGCTTCGGAACTCTTCCATTGTTCTCGGAATTCTGCTGGCGTTTAAAAATGGTTCGGAACTCTTCCATTGTTCTCGGAATTCTGCTGATGTTTAAAAATGGTTCGGAACTCTTCCATTGTTCTCGGAATTCCGCTGACAGTTAAAAATGCTTCGGAACTTTTCCTTTGTTCTCGGAATTCTGCTGATGTTTATAAATGCTTTGGAACTCTTCCATTGTTCTCGGAATTATGCTGACGTTTAAAAATGCTTCAGAACACTCCCATTGTTCTCGGAATTCCACTGAAGTTTAAAAATGCTTCGTAACTCTTCCATTGTTCTCGGTATTCCGCTGAAGTTTAAAAATGCTTTTGAACTTTTCAATTGCTCTCGGAATACTGGTGAAGTTTAAAAATGCTTTGGAACTTTTCCATTGTACTCGGAATTCTGCTGACGTTTAAAAATGCTTCCGAACTCTTCCATTGTTCTTGGAATTCCGCTGAAGTTTAAAAATGCTTCTGAACTCTTCCATTGTTCTCGGAATTCTGCTGGCGTTTAAAAATGGTTCCGAACACTTCCATTGTTCTCGGAATTCTGCTGACATTTAAAAATGGTTCGGAACTCTTCAATATTTCTCAGAATTCTGCTGTAGTTTAAAAATGCTTTGGAACTCTTCCATTGTTCTCGAATTTCTGCTGAAGTTTAAAAATGCTTCCGAACTCTTCCATTGTTCTCGGAATTCCGCTGAAGTTTAAAAATGCTTCCGAACTCTTCCATTGTTCTCAGAAATAAGCTGACATTTAAAAATGCTTTGGAACTTTCCCATTGTTCTCGGAATTCTGCTGACGTTTATAAATTCTTTGGAACTCTTCCAGTGTTCTCGGAATTCTGCTGACGTTTAAAAATGCTTCAGAACACTCCCATTGTTCTCGGAATTCCGCTGAAGTGTAAAAATGCTTCGGAACTCTTCCATTTTTCTCGGTATTCCGCTGAAGTTTAAAAATGCTTCGGACCTCTTCCATTGTTCTCGGAATTTTGCTGATGTATAAAAATGCTTCAGAACTCTTCCATTGTTCTCGGAATTCCGCTGACATTTAAAAATGCTTCGGAGCTTTTCCATTGTTCTCGGAATTCTGCTGATGTTTATAAATGCTTTGGAACTCTTCCATTGTTCTCGGAATTCTGCTGACGTTTAAAAATGCTTCCGAACTCTTCCATTGTTCTTGTAATTCCGCTGACATTCAAAAATGCTTCAAAACTCTTCCATTGTTCTCAGAATTCCGCTGAAGTTTAAAAATGCTTTTGAACTTTTCCATTGCTCTCGGAATTCTGCTGAAGTTTAAAAATGCTTCCGAACCCTTCCATTGTTCTCAGAATTCCGCTGAAGTTTAAAAATGCTTCGGAACTCTTCCATTGTTCTCGGAATTCCGCTGACATTTAAAAATGCTTCGGAACTTTTCCTTTGTTCTCGCAATTCTGCTGACGTTTATTTATGCTTTGGAACTCTTCCATTGTTCTCGGAATTCTGCTGACGTTTAAAAATGCTTCAGAACACTCCCATTGCTCTTGGAATTCCGCTGAAGTGTAAAAATGCTTCGGAACTCTTCCACTTTTCTCGGTATTCCGCTGAAGTTTAAAAATGCTTCGGACCTCTTCCATTGTTCTCGGAATTTTGCTTATGTTTAAAAATGCTTCGGATCTCTTCCATTGTTCTCAGAATTCCGCTGACATTTAAAAATGCTTCGGAACTTTTCCTTTGTTCTCGGAATTCTGCTGACGTTTATTAATGCTTTGGAACTCTTCCATTGTTCTCGGAATTCTGCTGGCGTTTAAAAATGCTTCAGAACACTTTCATTGCTCTCGGTATTCCGCTGTAGTGTAAAAATGCTTCGGAACTCTTCCATTTTTCTCGGTATTCCGCTGAAGTTTAAAAATGCTTCGGACCTCTTCCATTGTTCTCGGAATTTTACTGATGTTTAAAAATGCATCGGAACTCTTCCATTGTTCTCGGAATTCTGCTGGCGTTTAAAAATGGTTCGGAACTCTTCCATTGTTCTCGGAATTCTGCTGACGTTTAAAAATGGTTCGGAACTCTTCCATTGTTCTCGGAATTCCGCTGACATTTAAAAATGCTTCGGAACTTTGCCTTTGTTCTCGGAATTCTGCTGATGTTTATAAATGCTTTGGAACTCTTCCATTGTTCTCGGAATTATGCTGACGTTTAAAAATGCTTCAGAACACTCCCATTGTTCTCGGAATTCCACTGAAGTTTAAAAATGCTTCGTAACTCTTCCATTGTTCTCGGTATTCCGCTGAAGTTTAAAAATGCTTTTGAACTTTTCAATTGCTCTCGGAATACTGGTGAAGTTTAAAAATGCTTTGGAACTTTTCCATTGTACTCGGAATTCTGCTGAAGTTTAAAAATGCTTCGGAACTCTTCCATTGTTCTCGGAATTCTGCTGACGTTTAAAAATGCTTCCGAACTCTTCCATTGTTCTTGGAATTCCGCTGAAGTTTAAAAATGCTTCTGAACTCTTCCATTGTTCTCGGAATTCTGCTGGCGTTTAAAAATGGTTCCGAACTCTTCCATTGTTCTTGGAATTCTGCTGACATTTAAAAATGGTTCGGAACTCTTCAATATTTCTCAGAACTCTGCTGTAGTTTAAAAATGCTTTGGAACTCTTCCATTGTTCTCAAAATTGTGCTGAAGTTTAAAAATGCTTCCGAACTCTTCCATTGTTCTGGGAATACCGCTGAAGTTTAAAAATGCTTCGGAACTCTTCCATTGTTCTCAGAAATAAGCTGACATTTAAAAATGCTTTGGAACTTTCCCATTGTTCTCGGAATTCTGCTGACGTTTATAAATTCTTTGGAACTCTTCCAGTGTTCTCGGAATTCTGCTGACGTTTAAAAATGCTTCAGAACACTCCCATTGTTCTCGGAATTCCGCTGAAGTGTAAAAATGCTTCGGAACTCTTCCATTTTTCTCGGTATTCCGCTGAAGTTTAAAAATGCTTCGGACCTCTTCCATTGTTCTCGGAATTTTGCTGATGTATAAAAATGCTTCAGAACTCTTCCATTGTTCTCGGAATTCCGCTGACATTTAAAAATGCTTCGGAGCTTTTCCATTGTTCTCGGAATTCTGCTGATGTTTATAAATGCTTTGGAACTCTTCCATTGTTCTCGGAATTTTGCTGATGTATAAAAATGCTTCAGAACTCTTCCATTGTTCTCGGAATTCCGCTGACATTTAAAAATGCTTCGGAGCTTTTCCATTGTTCTCGGAATTCTGCTGATGTTTATAAATGCTTTGGAACTCTTCCATTGTTCTCGGAATTCTGGTGAAGTTTAAAAATGCTTCCGAACTCTTCCATTGTTCTCGGAATTCCGCTGACATTTAAAATTGCTTCGGAACTTTTCCTTTGTTCTCGCAATTCTGCTGACGTTTATTTATGCTTTGGAACTCTTCCATTGTTCTCGGAATTCTGCTGACGTTTAAAAATGCTTCAGAACACTCCCATTTCTCTTGGAATTCCGCTGAAGTTTAAAAATGCTTCGGAACTCTTCCACTTTTCTCGTTATTCCACTGAAGTTTAAAAATGCTTCGGACCTCTTCCATTGTTCTCGGAATTTTGCTGATGTTTAAAAATGCTTCGGAACTCTTCCATTGTTCTCGGAATTCTGCTGGCGTTTAAAAATGGTTCCGAACTCTTCCATTGTTCTCGGAATTCTGCTGACGTTTAAAAATGGTTCGGAACTCTTCAATTATTCTCAGAATTCTGCTGTAGTTTAAAAATGCTTTGGAACTCTTCCATTGTTCTTGGAATTCCGCTGAAGTTTAGAAATGCTTTTGAACTTTTCCATTGCTCTCTGAATTCTGCTGAAGTTTAAAAATGCTTTGGAACTCTACCATTGTTCTCAGAATTCTGGTGAAGTTTAAAAATGCTTCCGAACCCTTCCAGTGTTCTCAGAATTCCGCTGAAGTTTAAAAATGCTTTTGAACTTTTCAATTGCTCTCAGAATACTGGTGAAGTTTAAAAATGCTTTGGAACTTTTCCATTGTACTCGAAATTCTGCTGAAGTTTAAAAATGCTTCGGAACTCTTCCATTGTTCTCGGAATTCTGCTGACGTTTAAAAATGCTTCCGAACTCTTCCATTGTTCTTGGAATTCCGCTGAAGTTTAAAAATGCTTCTGAACTCTTCCATTGTTCTCGGAATTCTGCTGGCGTTTAAAAATGGTTCCGAACTCTTCCATTGTTATCGGAATTCTGCTGACATTTAAAAATGGTTCGGAACTCTTCAATATTTCTCAGAATTCTGCTGTAGTTTAAAAATGCTTTGGAACTCTTCGATTGTTCTCGAAATTCTGCTGAAGTTTAAAAATGCTTCCGAACTCTTCCATTGTTCTCGGAATTCCGCTGAAGCTTAAAAATGCTTCGGAACTCTTCCATTGTTCTCAGAAATAAGCTGACATTTAAAAATGCTTTGGAACTTTCCCATTGTTCTCGGAATTCTGCTGACGTTTATAAATTCTTTGGAACTCTTCCAGTGTTCTCGGAATTCTGCTGACGTTTAAAAATGCTTCAGAACACTCCCATTGTTCTCGGAATTCCGCTGAAGTGTAAAAATGCTTCGGAACTCTTCCATTTTTCTCGGTATTCCGCTGAAGTTTAAAAATGCTTTGGACCTCTTCCATTGTTCTCGGAATTTTACTGATGTTTAAAAATGCTTCGGAACTCTTCCATTGTTCTCGGAATTCTGCTGGCGTTTAAAAATGGTTCGGAACTCTTCCATTGTTCTCGGAATTCTGCTGACGTTTAAAAATGGTTCGGAACTCTTCCATTGTTCTCGGAATTCCGCTGACAGTTAAAAATGCTTCGGAACTTTTCCTTTGTTCTCGGAATTCTGCTGATGTTTATAAATGCTTTGGAACTCTTCCATTGTTCTCGGAATTATGCTGACGTTTAAAAATGCTTCAGAACACTCCCATTGTTCTCGGAATTCCGCTGAAGTTTAAAAATGCTTCGTAACTCTTCCATTGTTCTCGGTATTCCGCTGAAGTTTAAAAATGCTTTTGAACTTTTCAATTGCTCTCGGAATACTGGTGAAGTTTAAAAATGCTTTGGAACTTTTCCATTGTACTCGGAATTCTGCTGACGTTTAAAAATGCTTCCGAACTCTTCCATTGTTCTTGGAATTCCGCTGAAGTTTAAAAATGCTTCTGAACTCTTCCATTGTTCTCGGAATTCTGCTGGCGTTTAAAAATGGTTCCGAACACTTCCATTGTTCTCGGAATTCTGCTGACATTTAAAAATGGTTCGGAACTCTTCAATATTTCTCAGAATTCTGCTGTAGTTTAAAAATGCTTTGGAACTCTTCCATTGTTCTCAAATTTCTGCTGAAGTTTAAAAATGCTTCCGAACTCTTCCATTGTTCTCGGAATTCCGCTGAAGTTTAAAAATGCTTCCGAACTCTTCCATTGTTCTCAGAAATAAGCTGACATTTAAAAATGCTTTGGAACTTTCCCATTGTTCTCGGAATTCTGCTGACGTTTATAAATTCTTTGGAACTCTTCCAGTGTTCTCGGAATTCTGCTGACGTTTAAAAATGCTTCAGAACACTCCCATTGTTCTCGGAATTCCGCTGAAGTGTAAAAATGCTTCGGAACTCTTCCATTTTTCTCGGTATTCCGCTGAAGTTTAAAAATGCTTCGGACCTCTTCCATTGTTCTCGGAATTTTGCTGATGTATAAAAATGCTTCAGAACTCTTCCATTGTTCTCGGAATTCCGCTGACATTTAAAAATGCTTCGGAGCTTTTCCATTGTTCTCGGAATTCTGCTGATGTTTATAAATGCTTTGGAACTCTTCCATTGTTCTCGGAATTCTGCTGACGTTTAAAAATGCTTCCGAACTCTTCCATTGTTCTTGTAATTCCGCTGACATTCAAAAATGCTTCAAAACTCTTCCATTGTTCTCAGAATTCCGCTGAAGTTTAAAAATGCTTTTGAACTTTTCCATTGCTCTCGGAATTCTGCTGAAGTTTAAAAATGCTTCCGAACCCTTCCATTGTTCTCAGAATTCCGCTGAAGTTTAAAAATGCTTCGGAACTCTTCCATTGTTCTCGGAATTCCGCTGACATTTAAAAATGCTTCGGAACTTTTCCTTTGTTCTCGCAATTCTGCTGACGTTTATTTATGCTTTGGAACTCTTCCATTGTTCTCGGAATTCTGCTGACGTTTAAAAATGCTTCAGAACACTCCCATTGCTCTTGGAATTCCGCTGAAGTGTAAAAATGCTTCGGAACTCTTCCACTTTTCTCGGTATTCCGCTGAAGTTTAAAAATGCTTCGGACCTCTTCCATTGTTCTCGGAATTTTGCTTATGTTTAAAAATGCTTCGGATCTCTTCCATTGTTCTCAGAATTCCGCTGACATTTAAAAATGCTTCGGAACTTTTCCTTTGTTCTCGGAATTCTGCTGACGTTTATTAATGCTTTGGAACTCTTCCATTGTTCTCGGAATTCTGCTGGCGTTTAAAAATGCTTCAGAACACTTTCATTGCTCTCGGTATTCCGCTGTAGTGTAAAAATGCTTCGGAACTCTTCCATTTTTCTCGGTATTCCGCTGAAGTTTAAAAATGCTTCGGACCTCTTCCATTGTTCTCGGAATTTTACTGATGTTTAAAAATGCATCGGAACTCTTCCATTGTTCTCGGAATTCTGCTGGCGTTTAAAAATGGTTCGGAACTCTTCCATTGTTCTCGGAATTCTGCTGACGTTTAAAAATGGTTCGGAACTCTTCCATTGTTCTCGGAATTCCGCTGACATTTAAAAATGCTTCGGAACTTTTCCTTTGTTCTCGGAATTCTGCTGATGTTTATAAATGCTTTGGAACTCTTCCATTGTTCTCGGAATTATGCTGACGTTTAAAAATGCTTCAGAACACTCCCATTGTTCTCGGAATTCCACTGAAGTTTAAAAATGCTTCGTAACTCTTCCATTGTTCTCGGTATTCCGCTGAAGTTTAAAAATGCTTTTGAACTTTTCAATTGCTCTCGGAATACTGGTGAAGTTTAAAAATGCTTTGGAACTTTTCCATTGTACTCGGAATTCTGCTGAAGTTTAAAAATGCTTCGGAACTCTTCCATTGTTCTCGGAATTCTGCTGGCGTTTAAAAATGCTTCCGAACTCTTCCATTGTTCTCAGAATTCCGCTGAAGTTTAAAAATGCTTCGGAACTCTTCCATTGTTCTCGGAATTCCGCTGACATTTAAAATTGCTTCGGAACTTTTCCTTTGTTCTCGCAATTCTGCTGACGTTTATTTATGCTTTGGAACTCTTCCATTGTACTCGGAATTCTGCTGACGTTTAAAAATGCTTCAGAACACTCCCATTTCTCTTGGAATTCCGCTGAAGTTTAAAAATGCTTCGGAACTCTTCCATTTTTCTCGGTATTCCGCTGAAGTTTAAAAATGCTTCGGACCTCTTCCATTGTTCTCGGAATATTGCTGATGTATAAAAATGCTTCAGAACTCTTCCATTGTTCTCGGAATTCCGCTGACATTTAAAAATGGTTCGGAACTCTTCAATAATTCTCAGAATTCTGCTGTAGTTTAAAAATGCTTTGGAACTCTTCCATTGTTCTCGAAATTCTGCTGAAGTTTAAAAATGCTTCCGAACGCTTCCATTGTTCTCGGAATTCCGCTGAAGTTTAAAAATGCTTTTGAACTTTTCAATTGCTCTCGGAATACTGGTGAAGTTTAAAAATGCTTTGGAACTTTTCCATTGTACTCGGAATTCTGCTGAAGTTTAAAAATGCTTCGGAACTCTTCCATTGTTCTCGGAATTCTGCTGACGTTTAAAAATGCTTCCGAACTCTTCCATTGTTCTTGGAATTCCGCTGAAGTTTAAAAATGCTTCTGAACTCTTCCATTGTTCTCGGAATTCTGCTGGCGTTTAAAAATAGTTTCGAACTCTTCCATTGTTCTCGGAATTCTGCTGACATTTAAAAATGGTTCGGAACTCTTCAATATTTCTCAGAATTCTGCTGTAGTTTAAAAATGCTTTGGAACTCTTCCATTGTTCTCGAAATTCTGCTGAAGTTTAAAAATGCTTCCGAACTCTTCCATTGTTCTGGGAATTCCGCTGAAGTTTAAAAATGCTTCGGAACTCTTCCATTGTTCTCAGAAATAAGCTGACATTTAAAAATGCTTTGGAACTTTCCCATTGTTCTCGGAATTCTGCTGACGTTTATAAATTCTTTGGAACTCTTCCAGTGTTCTCGGAATTCTGCTGACGTTTAAAAATGCTTCAGAACACTCCCATTGTTCTCGGAATTCCGCTGAAGTGTAAAAATGCTTCGGAACTCTTCCATTTTTCTCGGTATTCCGCTGAAGTTTAAAAATGCTTCGGACCTCTTCCATTGTTCTCGGAATTTTGCTGATGTATAAAAATGCTTCAGAACTCTTCCATTGTTCTCGGAATTCTGCTGACATTTAAAAAAGCTTGGGAGCTTTTCCATTGTTCTCGGAATTCTGCTGATGTTTATAAATGCTTTGGAACTCTTCCATTTTTCTCGGAATTTTGCTGATGTATAAAAATGCTTCAGAACTCTTCCATTGTTCTCGGAATTCCGCTGACATTTAAAAATGCTTCGGAGCTTTTCCATTGTTCTCGGAATTCTGCTGATGTTTATAAATGCTTTGGAACTCTTCCATTGTTCTCGCAATTCTGCTGACGTTTATTTATGCTTTGGAACCCTTCCATTGTTCTCGGAATTCTGCTGGCGTTTAAAAATGGTTCCGAACTCTTCCATTGTTCTCGGAATTCTGCTGACATTTAAAAATGGTTCGGAACTCTTCAATAATTCTCAGAATTCTGCTGTAGTTTAAAAATGTTTTGGAACTCTTCCATTGTTCTCGAAATTCTGCTGAAGTTTAAAAATGCTTCCGAACGCTTCCATTGTTCTTGGAATTCCGCTGAAGTTTAAAAATGCTTTAGAACACTCCCATTGTTCTCGGAATTACACTGAAGTTTAAAAATGATTCGGAACTCTTCCATTGTTCTCGGTATTCCGCTGAACTTTAAAAATGCTTTTGAACTTTTCCATTGCTCTTGGAATTCTGGTGAAGTTTAAAAATGCTTTGGAACTTTTCCATTGTACTCGGAATTCTGCTGAACTTTAAAAATGCTTCAGAACTCTTCCATTGTTCTCGGAATTCTGCTGACGTTTAGAAATGCTCCCAAACTCTTCCATTGTTCTCGGAATTCTGCTGGCGTTTAAAAATTCTTCCGAACTCTTCCATTGTTCCTCGAATTCTGCTGACATTTAAAAATGGTCCGGAACTCTTCAATAATTCTCAGAATTCTGCTGTAGTTTAAAATTGCTTTGGAACTCTTCCATTGTTCTCGGAATTCTGCTGAAGTTTAAAAATGCTTCAGAACTCATCCATTGTTCTCGGAATTCCGCTGAAGTTAAAAAATGATTTGGAACTCTTCCATTGTTCTCGGAATTCTGCTGACATTTAAAAAAGCTTTGGAACTTTCCCATTGTTCTCCGAATTCTGCTGACGTTTATAAATGCTTTGGAACTCTTCCATTGTTATCGGAATTCTGCTGACGTTTAAAAATGCTTCAGAACACTCCCATTGTTCTCGGACTTCCGGTGAAGTGTAAACATGCTTCGGAACTCTTCCATTTTTCTCGGTATTCCACTGTAGTTTAAAAATGATTCGGACCTCTTCCATTGTTCTCGGAATTTTGCTGTTGTATAAAAATGATTCGGAACTCTTCCATTGTTCTTGGAATTCTGCTGGCGTTTAAAAATGCTTCGGAACTTTTCCATTTTTCTCGGTATTCCGCTGAAGTTTAAAAATGCTTTGGAACTTTCCATTGCTTTCGGAATTCTGGTGAAGTTTAAAAATGCTTTGGAACTTTTCCATTGCTCTCGCAATTCTGCTGAAGTTTAAAAATGCTTCCGAACCCTTCCATTGTTCTCAGAATTCCGCTGAAGTTTAAAAATGCTTCGGAACTCTTCCATTGTTCTCGAAATTCCGATGACATTTAATAATGCTTCGGAACTTTTCCTTTGTTCTCGGAATTCTGCTGACGTTTATTAATGCTTTGGAACTCTTGCATTGTTCTCGGAATTCTGCTGACGTTTAAAAATGCTTCAGAACACTCCCATTGCGCTCGGAATTCCGCTGTAGTGTAAAAATGCTTCGGAACTCTTCCATTTTTCTCGGTATTCCGCTGAAGTTTAAAAATGCTTCGGACCTCTTCCATTGTTCTCGGAATTTTGCTGATGTTTAAAAATGCTTCGGAACTCTTCCATTGTTCTCGGAATTCTGCTGGCGTTTAAAAATGTTTCCGAACTCTTCCATTGTTCTCGGAATTCTGCTGACATTTAAAAATGCTTTGGAACTCTTTCATTGTTCTCGGAATTCTGCTGACGTTTAAAAATGCTTCTGAACTCTTCCATTGTTCTCGGAATTCTGCTGATGTTTAAAAATGCTTCGGTACTCTTCCATTGTTCTTGGAATTCCGCTGAATTTTTAAAATGCTTCGGAACTCTTCCATTGTTTTCGGAATTCCGCTGAAGTTTAAAAATGCTTCGGAACTCTTCCATTGTTCTCAGAATTCCGCTGAAGTTTAAAAATGCTTCGGAACTCTTCCATTGTTCTCGGAATTCCGCTGACATTCAAAAATGCTTCGGAACTCTTCCATTGTTCTCGGAATTCCTTTGATTTTTAAAATGCTTCAGAACACTCCCATTGTTCTCGGAATTCCGCTGAAGTTTAAAAATGCTTCGGAACTCTTCCATTTTTCTATGTATTCCGCTGAAGTTTAAAAATGCTTCGGACCGCTTCCATTGTTCTCGGAATTTTGCTGATGTTTAAAAATGCTTCGGAACTCTTCCATTGTTCTCAGAATTCCGCTGAAGTTTAAAAATGATTCGGAACTCTTCCATTGTTCTCGGAATTCCGCTGATGTGTAAAAATGCTTCGGAACTCTACAATTGTTCTCGGAAATCCGCTGACATTCAAAAATGCTTCAGAACACTCCCTTTGTTCTCGGAATTCCGCTGAAGTTTAAAAATGCTTCGGAACTCTTACATTGTTCTATGTATTCCGCTGAAGTTTAAAAATGCTTCGGACCTCTTCCATTGTTCTCGGAATTTTGCTGACGTTTAAAAATGCTTTGGAACTATTCCATTGTTCTTGGAATTCTGCTGGCGTTTAAAAATGGTTCCGAACTCTTCCATTGTTCTCGGAATTCTGCTGACGTTTAAAAATGGTTTGGAACTCTTCAATTGTTCTCTGGATTCTGCTGTAGTTTAAAAATGGTTTGGAACTCTTCCATTTTTCTCGGAATTCCACTGAAGTTTAAAAATGCTTTTGAACTTTTCCATTGCTCTCGGAATTCTGCTGAAGTTTAAAAATGCTTCAGAATTCTTCCAGTGTTCTCGGAATTCTGCTGAAGTTTAAAAATGCTTCGGTACTTTTTCATTGTTCTCGGAATTCTGCTGACGTTTAAAAATGCTTCGGAACTCTTCCATTGTTCTCAGTATTCCACTGAAGTTTAAAAATGCTTCGGGACTCATCAATTGTTCTCGGAATTCCACTGAAGTTTTGAAATCCTTCAGAACTCTTACATTATTCTCGGAATTCCGCTGACGTTTAAAAATGCTTCGGAACTCTTCCATTGTTCTCGGAATTCCGTTGAAGTTTAAAAATGCTTCGCAACTCTTCGAATTTTCTCGGAATTCTGCTGACGTTTAAAAATGCTTCTGAACTCTTCCATTGTTCTCGAAATTCTGCTGATGTTTAAAAATGCTTCTAAACTCCTCCATTGTTCTCGGAATTCCGCTGACGTTTAAAAATGCTTCGGAACTCTTCCATTGTTTTCGGTATTCCGCTGAAGTTTAAAAATGCGTCGGAACTCTTCCATTGTTCTCAGAATTCCGCTGATGTGTAAAAATGCTTCGGAACTCTACCATTGTTCTCGGAATTCCGCGGAAAGTAAAAATGCTTCGGCACTCTTCCATTGTTCTCGGAATGCCGCTGACATTCAAAAATGCTTATGAACTCTTCCATTTTTCTCGGTATTCCGCTGAAGTTTAAAAATGCTTCGGACCTCTTCCATTGTTCTCGGAATTTTGCTGATGTTTAAAAATGCTTCGGAACTCTTCAATTGTTCTCGGAATTCTGCTGGCGTTTAAAAATGTTTCCGATCTCTTCCATTGTTCTCGGAATTCTGCTGACATTTAAAAATGCTTTGGAACTCTTTCATTGTTCGCGGAATTCTGCTGATGTTTAAAAATGCTTCTAAACTCCTCCATTGTTCTCGGAATTCCGCTGACGTTTAAAAATGCTTCGGAACTCTTCCATTGTTTTCGGTATTCCGCTGAAGTTTAAAAATGCGTCGGAATTCTTCCATTGTTCTCAGAATTCCGCTGATGTGTAAAAATGCTTCGGAACTCTACCATTGTTCTCGGAATTCCGCGGAAAGTAAAAATGCTTCGGCACTCTTCCATTGTTCTCGGAATGCCGCTGACATTCAAAAATGCTTATGAACTCTTCCATTTTTCTCGGTATTCCGCTGAAGTTTAAAAATGCTTCGGACCTCTTCCATTGATCTCGGAATTTTGCTGATGTTTAAAAATGCTTCGGAACTCTTCCATTGTTCTCGGAATTCTGCTGGCGTTTAAAAATGTTTCCGAACTCTTCCATTGTTCTCGGAATTCCGCTGACATTTAAAAATGCTTTGGAACTCTTTCATTGTTCTCGGAATTCTGCTGACGTTTAAAAATGCTTCTGAACTCTTCCATTGTTCTCGGAATTCTGCTGATGTTTAAAAATGGTTCGGTACTCTTCCATTGTTCTTGGAATTCCGCTGAATTTTTAAAATGCTTCGGAACTCTTCCATTGTTTTCGGAATTCCGCTGAAGTTTAAAAATGCTTCGGAACTCTTCCATTGTTCTCAGAATTCCGCTGAAGTTTAAAAATGCTTCGGAACTCTTCCATTGTTCTCGGAATTCCGCTGACATTCAAAAATGCTTCGGAACTCTTCCATTGTTCTCGGAATTCCTCTGATTTTTAAAATGCTTCAGAACACTCCCATTGTTCTCGGAATTCCGCTGAAGTTTAAAAATGCTTCGGAACTCTTCCATTGTTCTATGTATTCCGCTGAAGTTTAAAAATGCTTCGGACCTCTTCCATTGTTCTCGGAATTTTGCTGATGTTTAAAAATGCTTCGGAACTCTTCAATTGTTCTCGGAATTCTGCTGGCGTTTAAAAATGTTTCCGATCTCTTCCATTGTTCTCGGAATTCTGCTGACATTTAAAAATGCTTTGGAACTCTTTCATTGTTCGCGGAATTCTGCTGATGTTTAAAAATGCTTCTAAACTCCTCCATTGTTCTCGGAATTCCGCTGACGTTTAAAAATGCTTCGGAACTCTTCCATTGTTTTCGGTATTCCGCTGAAGTTTAAAAATGCGTCGGAATTCTTCCATTGTTCTCAGAATTCCGCTGATGTGTAAAAATGCTTCGGAACTCTACCATTGTTCTCGGAATTCCGCGGAAAGTAAAAATGCTTCGGCACTCTTCCATTGTTCTCGGAATGCCGCTGACATTCAAAAATGCTTATGAACTCTTCCATTTTTCTCGGTATTCCGCTGAAGTTTAAAAATGCTTCGGACCTCTTCCATTGTTCTCGGAATTTTGCTGATGTTTAAAAATGCTTCGGAACTCTTCAATTGTTCTCGGAATTCTGCTGGCGTTTAAAAATGTTTCCGATCTCTTCCATTGTTCTCGGAATTCTGCTGACATTTAAAAATGCTTTGGAACTCTTTCATTGTTCGCGGAATTCTGCTGATGTTTAAAAATGCTTCTAAACTCCTCCATTGTTCTCGGAATTCCGCTGACGTTTAAAAATGCTTCGGAACTCTTCCATTGTTTTCGGTATTCCGCTGAAGTTTAAAAATGCGTCGGAATTCTTCCATTGTTCTCAGAATTCCGCTGATGTGTAAAAATGCTTCGGAACTCTACCATTGTTCTCGGAATTCCGCGGAAAGTAAAAATGCTTCGGCACTCTTCCATTGTTCTCGGAATGCCGCTGACATTCAAAAATGCTTATGAACTCTTCCATTTTTCTCGGTATTCCGCTGAAGTTTAAAAATGCTTCGGACCTCTTCCATTGATCTCGGAATTTTGCTGATGTTTAAAAATGCTTCGGAACTCTTCCATTGTTCTCGGAATTCTGCTGGCGTTTAAAAATGTTTCCGAACTCTTCCATTGTTCTCGGAATTCCGCTGACATTTAAAAATGCTTTGGAACTCTTTCATTGTTCTCGGAATTCTGCTGACGTTTAAAAATGCTTCTGAACTCTTCCATTGTTCTCGGAATTCTGCTGATGTTTAAAAATGGTTCGGTACTCTTCCATTGTTCTTGGAATTCCGCTGAATTTTTAAAATGCTTCGGAACTCTTCCATTGTTTTCGGAATTCCGCTGAAGTTTAAAAATGCTTCGGAACTCTTCCATTGTTCTCAGAATTCCGCTGAAGTTTAAAAATGCTTCGGAACTCTTCCATTGTTCTCGGAATTCCGCTGACATTCAAAAATGCTTCGGAACTCTTCCATTGTTCTCGGAATTCCTCTGATTTTTAAAATGCTTCAGAACACTCCCATTGTTCTCGGAATTCCGCTGAAGTTTAAAAATGCTTCGGAACTCTTCCATTGTTCTATGTATTCCGCTGAAGTTTAAAAATGCTTCGGACCTCTTCCATTGTTCTCGGAATTTTGCTGATGTTTAAAAATGCTTCGGAACTCTTCAATTGTTCTCGGAATTCTGCTGGCGTTTAAAAATGTTTCCGATCTCTTCCATTGTTCTCGGAATTCTGCTGACATTTAAAAATGCTTTGGAACTCTTTCATTGTTCGCGGAATTCTGCTGATGTTTAAAAATGCTTCTAAACTCCTCCATTGTTCTCGGAATTCCGCTGACGTTTAAAAATGCTTCGGAACTCTTCCATTGTTTTCGGTATTCCGCTGAAGTTTAAAAATGCGTCGGAATTCTTCCATTGTTCTCAGAATTCCGCTGATGTGTAAAAATGCTTCGGAACTCTACCATTGTTCTCGGAATTCCGCGGAAAGTAAAAATGCTTCGGCACTCTTCCATTGTTCTCGGAATGCCGCTGACATTCAAAAATGCTTATGAACTCTTCCATTTTTCTCGGTATTCCGCTGAAGTTTAAAAATGCTTCGGACCTCTTCCATTGTTCTCGGAATTTTGCTGATGTTTAAAAATGCTTCGGAACTCTTCAATTGTTCTCGGAATTCTGCTGGCGTTTAAAAATGTTTCCGATCTCTTCCATTGTTCTCGGAATTCTGCTGACATTTAAAAATGCTTTGGAACTCTTTCATTGTTCGCGGAATTCTGCTGATGTTTAAAAATGCTTCTAAACTCCTCCATTGTTCTCGGAATTCCGCTGACGTTTAAAAATGCTTCGGAACTCTTCCATTGTTTTCGGTATTCCGCTGAAGTTTAAAAATGCGTCGGAATTCTTCCATTGTTCTCAGAATTCCGCTGATGTGTAAAAATGCTTCGGAACTCTACCATTGTTCTCGGAATTCCGCGGAAAGTAAAAATGCTTCGGCACTCTTCCATTGTTCTCGGAATGCCGCTGACATTCAAAAATGCTTATGAACTCTTCCATTTTTCTCGGTATTCCGCTGAAGTTTAAAAATGCTTCGGACCTCTTCCATTGATCTCGGAATTTTGCTGATGTTTAAAAATGCTTCGGAACTCTTCCATTGTTCTCGGAATTCTGCTGGCGTTTAAAAATGTTTCCGAACTCTTCCATTGTTCTCGGAATTCCGCTGACATTTAAAAATGCTTTGGAACTCTTTCATTGTTCTCGGAATTCTGCTGACGTTTAAAAATGCTTCTGAACTCTTCCATTGTTCTCGGAATTCTGCTGATGTTTAAAAATGGTTCGGTACTCTTCCATTGTTCTTGGAATTCCGCTGAATTTTTAAAATGCTTCGGAACTCTTCCATTGTTTTCGGAATTCCGCTGAAGTTTAAAAATGCTTCGGAACTCTTCCATTGTTCTCAGAATTCCGCTGAAGTTTAAAAATGCTTCGGAACTCTTCCATTGTTCTCGGAATTCCGCTGACATTCAAAAATGCTTCGGAACTCTTCCATTGTTCTCGGAATTCCTCTGATTTTTAAAATGCTTCAGAACACTCCCATTGTTCTCGGAATTCCGCTGAAGTTTAAAAATGCTTCGGAACTCTTCCATTGTTCTATGTATTCCGCTGAAGTTTAAAAATGCTTCGGACCTCTTCCATTGTTCTCGGAATTTTGCTGATGTTTAAAAATGCTTCGGAACTCTTCCATTGTTCTCAGAATTCCGCTGAAGTTTAAAAATGATTCGGAACTCTTCCATTGTTCTCGGAATTCCGCTGATGTGTAAAAATGCTTCGGAACTCTACAATTGTTCTCGGAATTCCGCTGACATTCAAAAATGCTTCAGAACACTCCCTTTGTTCTCGGAATTCCGCTGAAGTTTAAAAATGCTTCGGAACTCTTCCATTGTTCTATGTATTCCGCTGAAGTTTAAAAATGCTTCGGACCTCTTCCATTGTTCTCGGAATTTTGCTGACGTTTAAAAATGCTTTGGAACTATTCCATTGTTCTCGGAATTCTGCTGGCGTTTAAAAATGGTTCCGAACTCTTCCATTGTTCTCGGAATTCTGCTGACGTTTAAAAATGGTTTGGAACTCTTCAATTGTTCTCTGGATTCTGCTGTAGTTTAAAAATGGTTTGGAACTCTTCCATTGTTCTCGGAATTCCACTGAAGTTTAAAAATGCTTTTGAACTTTTCCATTGCTCTCGGAATTCTGCTGAAGTTTAAAAATGCTTCAGAATTCTTCCAGTGTTCTCGGAATTCTGCTGAAGTTTAAAAATGCTTCGGTACTTTTTCATTGTTCTCGGAATTCTGCTGACGTTTAAAAATGCTTCGGAACTCTTCCATTGTTCTCAGTATTCCACTGAAGTTTAAAAATGGTTCGGGACTCATCAATTGTTCTCGGAATTTCACTGAAGTTTTGAAATCCTTCAGAACTCTTACATTATTCTCGGAATTTCGCTGATGTTTAAAAATGCTTCGGAACTCTTCCATTGTTCTCGGAATTCCGTTGAAGTTTAAAAATGCTTCGCAACTCTTCGAATTTTCTCGGAATTCTGCTGACGTTTAAAAATGCTTCTGAACTCTTCCATTGTTCTCGAAATTCTGCTGATGTTTAAAAATGCTTCTAAACTCCTCCATTGTTCTCGGAATTCCGCTGACGTTTAAAAATGCTTCGGAACTCTTCCATTGTTTTCGGAATTCGGCTGAAGTTTAAAAATGCGTCGGAACTCTTCCATTGTTCTCAGAATTCCGCTGATGTGTAAAAATGCTTCGGAACTCTACCATTGTTCTCGGAATTCCGCGGAAAGTAAAAATTCTTCGGCACTCTTCCATTGTTCTCGGAATGCCGCTGACATTCAAAAATGCTTATGAACTCTTCCATTGTTCTCGGAATAACTCTGACGTTTAAAAATGGTTCGGAATACTCCCATTATTCTTGGAATTCTGCTGACGTTTAAAAATTGTTCGGAACTCTTCCCTTGTTCTCGGAATTATGCTGGCGTTTAAAAATGGTTCCGAACTCTTCCATTGTTCTCGGAACTCTGCTGACGTTTAAAAATGGTTTGGAACTCTTCAATTGTTCTCAGAATTCTGCTTTAGTTTAAAAATGCTTTGGATCTCTTCCATTGTTCTCGGAATTCCGCTGAAGTTTAAAAATGCTTTTGAACTTTTCCATTGTACTCGGAGTTCTGCTGAAGATTAAAAATGGTTTGGAACTCTTCCATTGTTCTCGAAATTCTGCTGAAGTTTAAAAATGCTTCGGAACTATTCCATTGTTCTCGGAATTCTGCTGACGTTTATAAATCCTTTGGAACTCTTCCATTGTTCCTGAAATTCTGCTGATGTTTAAAAATGGTTTGGAACTCTTCCATTTTTCTCAGAATTCTGCTGTAGTTTAAAAATGCTTTGGAACTCTTCCATTGTTCTCGGAATTCTGCTGATGTTTAAAAATGCTTCAGAATTGTTCCATTGTTCTCGGAATTCTGCTGAAGTTTAAAAATGCTTCGGAACTCTTCCTTTGTTCAAGGAATTCTGCTGAAGTTTAAAAATGCTTTTGAACTTTTCCATTGCTCTCAGAATTCTGCTGAAGTTTAAAAATGGTTCGGAACTCTTCCATTGTTGTCGGAATTCTGCTGATGTTTAAAAATGCTTCCGAACTCTTCCATTCTTCTCGGAATTCCGCTGATGTTTAAAAATGCTTCGGAACACTACAATTGTTCTCGGAATTCCGCTGAAGTTTAAAAATGCTTCGGAACTCTTCCATTGTTTTCGGAATTCCGCTGACGTTTAAAAATGATTCTGAATGCTTCCATTGTTCTTGGAATTCCACTGACGTTTTAAAATTCTTCGGAACTGTTCCATTATTCTCGTAATTCCGCTGACATATAAAAATGCTTTGGAACTCTTCCATTGTTCTTCGAATTCCATGGAAGTTTAAAAATGCTTCGGAACTCTTCCATTGTTCTCAGAATTCCGCTGAAGTTTAAAAATGATTCGGAACTCTTCCATTGTTCTCGGAATTCCGCTGACGTGTAAAAATGCTTCGGAACTCTACCATTGTTCTCGGAATTCCGCTAACGTGTGAAAATGCTTCAGAACTCTTCCATTGTTCTCGGAATTCCGCTGACATTAAAAAATGTTTCAGAACACTCCCATTGTTCTCGGAATTCCGCTGAAGTTTAAAAATGCTTCGGAACTCTTCCATTGTTCTATGTATTCCGCTGAAGTTTAAAAATGCTTCGGACCTCTTCCATTGTTCTCGGAATTTTGCTGTCGTTTAAAAATGCTTTGGAACTCTTCCATTGTTCTTGGAATTCTGCTGGCGTTTAAAAATGGTTCCGAACTCTTCCATTGTTCTCGGAATTCTGCTGACGTTTAAAAATGGTTCGGAACTCTTCAATTGTTCTCTGGATTCTGCTGTAGTGTAAAAATGCTTTGGAACTCTTCCATTGTTCTCGGAATTCTGCTGAAGTTTAAAAATGCTTTTGAACTTTTCCATTGCTCTCGGAATTCTGCTGAAGTTTAAAAATGCTTTGAAACTCTTCCATTTTTCTCGGAATTCTGCTGAAGTTTAAAAATGCTTCAGAAATCTTCCATTGTTCTCGGAATTCCACTGATATTTAAAAATGCTTTGGAACTATTCCATTGTTCTCGCAATTCTGCTGACGTTTATAAATGCTTTGGAACCCTTCCGTTGTTCTCGGAATTCTGCTGATGTTTAAAAATGGTTCGGAACACTTCCATTGTTCTCAGAATTCTGCTGTATTTTAAAAATGCTTCGGAACTCTTCCATTGTTCTCAGTATTCCACTGAAGTTTAAAAATGCTTCGGGACTCATCAATTGTTCTCGGAATTCCACTGAAGATTTGAAATCCTTCAGAACACTTACATTATTCTCGGAATTCCGCTGACGTTTAAAAATGCTTCGGAACTCTTCCATTGTTCTCGGAATTCCGTTGAAGTTTAAAAATGCATCGCAACTCTTCGATTTTTCTCGGAATTCTGCTGACGTTTAAAAATGCTTCTGAACTCTTCCATTATTCTCGAAATTCTGCTGATGTTTAAAAATGCTTCGGAACTCCTCCAATGTTATCGGAATTCCGCTGACATTTAAAAATGCTTCGGAACTCTTCCATTGTTCTCGGAATTCCGCTGAAGTTTAAAAATGCTTTGGAAGTCTTCCATTATTTTCAGAATTCCGCTGAAGTTTAAAAATGCGTCGGAACTCTTCCATTGTTCTCAGAATTCCGCTGAAGTTTAAAAATGCTTCGGAACTCTTCCATTGTTCTCGAAATTCTGCTGATGTTTAAAAATGCTTCGGAACTCCTCCATTGTTCACGGAATTGCGCTGACGTTTAAAAATGCTTCGGAACTCTTCCATTGTTTTCGGAATTTTGCTGAAGTTTAAAAATGCGTCGGAACTCTTCCATTGTTCTCAGAATTCCGCTGATGTGTAATAATGCTTCGGAACTCTACCATTGTTCTCGGAATTCCGCTGAAAGTAAAAATGCTTTGGCACTCTTCCATTGTTCTCGGAATTCCGTTGACATTCAAAAATGCTTTGGAACTCTTCCATTGTTCTCGGAATTCCTCTGACGTTTAAAAATGCTTCGGAATACTCCCATTATTCTTGGAATTCTGCTGACGTTTAAAAATGGTTCGGAACTCTTCCCTTGGTCTCGGAATTCTGCTGGCGTTTAAAAATGGTTCCGAACTCTTCCATTGTTCTCGGAGTTCTGCTGACGTTTAAAAATGGTTTGGAACTCTTCAATTGTTCTCAGAATTCTGCTTTAGTTTAAAAATGCTTTGGATCTCTTCCATTGTTCTCGGAATTCCGCTGAAGTTTAAAAATGCTTTTGAACTTTTCCATTGTACTCAGAGTTCTGCTGAAGATTAAAAATGGTTTGGAACTCTTCCATTGTTCTCGGAATTCTGCTGAAGTTTAAAAATGCTTCGGAACTAATCCATTGTTCTCAGAATTCTGCTGACGTTTATAAATCCTTTGGAACTCTTCCATTGTTCTTGAAATTCTGCTGATGTTTAAAAATGGTTTGGAACTCTTCCATTTTTCTCAGAATTCTGCTGTAGTTTAAAAATGCTTCGGAACTCTTCCATTGTTCTCGGAATTCTGCTGATGTTTAAAAATGCTTCCGAATTCTTCCATTGTTCTCGGAATTCTGCTGAAGTTTAAAAATGCTTTGGAACTATTCCATTGTTCTCGGAATTCTGCTGACGTTTATAAATGCTTTGGAACTCTTCCATTGTTCTTGAAATTCTGCTGATGTTTAAAAATGGTTTGGAACTCTTCCATTGTTCTCGGAATTCCGCTGACATTAAAAAATGCTTCAGAACACTACCATTGTTCTCGGAATTCTGCTGAAGTTTAAAAATGCTTCGGACCTCTTCCATTGTTCTCGGAATTTTGCTGACGTTTAAAAATGCTTTGGAACTCTTCCATTGTTCTTGGAATTCTGCTGGCGTTTAAAAATGGTTCCGAACTCTTCCATTGTTCTCGGAATTCTGCTGACGTTTAACAATGGTTTGGAACTCTTCAATTGTTCTCGGAATTCTGCTGTAGTTTAAAAATGCTTTGGAACTATTCCATTGTTCTCGGAATTCTGCTGAAGTTTAAAAAAGCTTTTGAACTTTTCCATTGCTCTCGGAATTCTGCTGAAGTTTAAAAATGCTTTGAAACTCTTCCATTTTTCTTGGAATTCTGCTGAAGTTTAAAAATGCTTCAGAAATCTTCCATTGTTCTCGGAATTCCACTGATATTTAAAAATGCTTCGGAACTATTCCATTGTTCTCGCAATTCTGCTGACATTTATAAATGCTTTGGAACCCTTCCGTTGTTCTCGGAATTCTGCTGATGTTTAAAAATGGTTCGGAACTCTTCCATTGTTCTCAGAATTCTGCTGTATTTTAAAAATGCTTCGGAACTCTTCCATTGTTCTTGGAATTCTGCTGATGTTTAAAAATGCTTCAGAATTCTTCCAGTGTTCTCGGAATTCTGCTGAAGTTTAAAAATGCTTTGTTACTTTTTCATTGTTCTCGGAATTCCGCTGACGTTTAAAAATGCTTCGGAACTCTTCCATTGTTCTCAGTATTCCACTGAAGTTTAAAAATGCTTCGGGACTCATCAATTGTTCTCGGAATTCCACTGAAGTTTTGAAATCCTTCAGAACTCTTACATTATTCTTGGAATTCCGCTGACGTTTAAAAATGCTTCGGAACTCTTCCATTGTTCTCGGAATTCTGTTGAAGTTTAAAAATGCTTCGCAACTCTTCGATTTTTCTCGGAATTCTGCTGACGTTTAAAAATGCTTCTGAACTCTTCCATTGTTCTCGAAATTCTGCTGATGTTTAAAAATGCTTCGGAACTCCTCCAATGTTCTCGGAATTCCGCTGACGTTTAAAAATGCTTCGGAACACTACAATTGTTCTCGGAATTCCGCTGAAGTTTAAAAATGCTTCGGAACTCTTCCATTGTTTTCGGAATTCCGCTGACGTTTAAAAATGATTCTGAATGCTTCCATTGTTCTTGGAATTCCACTGACGTTTTAAAATTCTTCGGAACTGTTCCATTATTCTCGTAATTCCGCTGACATATAAAAATGCTTTGGAACTCTTCCATTGTTCTTCGAATTCCATGGAAGTTTAAAAATGCTTCGGAACTCTTCCATTGTTCTCAGAATTCCGCTGAAGTTTAAAAATGATTCGGAACTCTTCCATTGTTCTCGGAATTCCGCTGACGTGTAAAAATGCTTCGGAACTCTACCATTGTTCTCGGAATTCCGCTAACGTGTGAAAATGCTTCAGAACTCTTCCATTGTTCTCGGAATTCCGCTGACATTAAAAAATGTTTCAGAACACTCCCATTGTTCTCGGAATTCCGCTGAAGTTTAAAAATGCTTCGGAACTCTTCCATTGTTCTATGTATTCCGCTGAAGTTTAAAAATGCTTCGGACCTCTTCCATTGTTCTCGGAATTTTGCTGTCGTTTAAAAATGCTTTGGAACTCTTCCATTGTTCTTGGAATTCTGCTGGCGTTTAAAAATGGTTCCGAACTCTTCCATTGTTCTCGGAATTCTGCTGACGTTTAAAAATGGTTCGGAACTCTTCAATTGTTCTCTGGATTCTGCTGTAGTGTAAAAATGCTTTGGAACTCTTCCATTGTTCTCGGAATTCTGCTGAAGTTTAAAAATGCTTTTGAACTTTTCCATTGCTCTCGGAATTCTGCTGAAGTTTAAAAATGCTTTGAAACTCTTCCATTTTTCTCGGAATTCTGCTGAAGTTTAAAAATGCTTCAGAAATCTTCCATTGTTCTCGGAATTCCACTGATATTTAAAAATGCTTTGGAACTATTCCATTGTTCTCGCAATTCTGCTGACGTTTATAAATGCTTTGGAACTCTTTCATTGTTCGCGGAATTCTGCTGATGTTTAAAAATGCTTCTAAACTCCTCCATTGTTCTCGGAATTCCGCTGACGTTTAAAAATGCTTCGGAACTCTTCCATTGTTTTCGGTATTCCGCTGAAGTTTAAAAATGCGTCGGAATTCTTCCATTGTTCTCAGAATTCCGCTGATGTGTAAAAATGCTTCGGAACTCTACCATTGTTCTCGGAATTCCGCGGAAAGTAAAAATGCTTCGGCACTCTTCCATTGTTCTCGGAATGCCGCTGACATTCAAAAATGCTTATGAACTCTTCCATTTTTCTCGGTATTCCGCTGAAGTTTAAAAATGCTTCGGACCTCTTCCATTGATCTCGGAATTTTGCTGATGTTTAAAAATGCTTCGGAACTCTTCCATTGTTCTCGGAATTCTGCTGGCGTTTAAAAATGTTTCCGAACTCTTCCATTGTTCTCGGAATTCCGCTGACATTTAAAAATGCTTTGGAACTCTTTCATTGTTCTCGGAATTCTGCTGACGTTTAAAAATGCTTCTGAACTCTTCCATTGTTCTCGGAATTCTGCTGATGTTTAAAAATGGTTCGGTACTCTTCCATTGTTCTTGGAATTCCGCTGAATTTTTAAAATGCTTCGGAACTCTTCCATTGTTTTCGGAATTCCGCTGAAGTTTAAAAATGCTTCGGAACTCTTCCATTGTTCTCAGAATTCCGCTGAAGTTTAAAAATGCTTCGGAACTCTTCCATTGTTCTCGGAATTCCGCTGACATTCAAAAATGCTTCGGAACTCTTCCATTGTTCTCGGAATTCCTCTGATTTTTAAAATGCTTCAGAACACTCCCATTGTTCTCGGAATTCCGCTGAAGTTTAAAAATGCTTCGGAACTCTTCCATTGTTCTATGTATTCCGCTGAAGTTTAAAAATGCTTCGGACCTCTTCCATTGTTCTCGGAATTTTGCTGATGTTTAAAAATGCTTCGGAACTCTTCCATTGTTCTCAGAATTCCGCTGAAGTTTAAAAATGATTCGGAACTCTTCCATTGTTCTCGGAATTCCGCTGATGTGTAAAAATGCTTCGGAACTCTACAATTGTTCTCGGAATTCCGCTGACATTCAAAAATGCTTCAGAACACTCCCTTTGTTCTCGGAATTCCGCTGAAGTTTAAAAATGCTTCGGAACTCTTCCATTGTTCTATGTATTCCGCTGAAGTTTAAAAATGCTTCGGACCTCTTCCATTGTTCTCGGAATTTTGCTGACGTTTAAAAATGCTTTGGAACTATTCCATTGTTCTCGGAATTCTGCTGGCGTTTAAAAATGGTTCCGAACTCTTCCATTGTTCTCGGAATTCTGCTGACGTTTAAAAATGGTTTGGAACTCTTCAATTGTTCTCTGGATTCTGCTGTAGTTTAAAAATGGTTTGGAACTCTTCCATTGTTCTCGGAATTCCACTGAAGTTTAAAAATGCTTTTGAACTTTTCCATTGCTCTCGGAATTCTGCTGAAGTTTAAAAATGCTTCAGAATTCTTCCAGTGTTCTCGGAATTCTGCTGAAGTTTAAAAATGCTTCGGTACTTTTTCATTGTTCTCGGAATTCTGCTGACGTTTAAAAATGCTTCGGAACTCTTCCATTGTTCTCAGTATTCCACTGAAGTTTAAAAATGGTTCGGGACTCATCAATTGTTCTCGGAATTTCACTGAAGTTTTGAAATCCTTCAGAACTCTTACATTATTCTCGGAATTTCGCTGATGTTTAAAAATGCTTCGGAACTCTTCCATTGTTCTCGGAATTCCGTTGAAGTTTAAAAATGCTTCGCAACTCTTCGAATTTTCTCGGAATTCTGCTGACGTTTAAAAATGCTTCTGAACTCTTCCATTGTTCTCGAAATTCTGCTGATGTTTAAAAATGCTTCTAAACTCCTCCATTGTTCTCGGAATTCCGCTGACGTTTAAAAATGCTTCGGAACTCTTCCATTGTTTTCGGAATTCGGCTGAAGTTTAAAAATGCGTCGGAACTCTTCCATTGTTCTCAGAATTCCGCTGATGTGTAAAAATGCTTCGGAACTCTACCATTGTTCTCGGAATTCCGCGGAAAGTAAAAATTCTTCGGCACTCTTCCATTGTTCTCGGAATGCCGCTGACATTCAAAAATGCTTATGAACTCTTCCATTGTTCTCGGAATAACTCTGACGTTTAAAAATGGTTCGGAATACTCCCATTATTCTTGGAATTCTGCTGACGTTTAAAAATTGTTCGGAACTCTTCCCTTGTTCTCGGAATTATGCTGGCGTTTAAAAATGGTTCCGAACTCTTCCATTGTTCTCGGAACTCTGCTGACGTTTAAAAATGGTTTGGAACTCTTCAATTGTTCTCAGAATTCTGCTTTAGTTTAAAAATGCTTTGGATCTCTTCCATTGTTCTCGGAATTCCGCTGAAGTTTAAAAATGCTTTTGAACTTTTCCATTGTACTCGGAGTTCTGCTGAAGATTAAAAATGGTTTGGAACTCTTCCATTGTTCTCGAAATTCTGCTGAAGTTTAAAAATGCTTCGGAACTATTCCATTGTTCTCGGAATTCTGCTGACGTTTATAAATCCTTTGGAACTCTTCCATTGTTCCTGAAATTCTGCTGATGTTTAAAAATGGTTTGGAACTCTTCCATTTTTCTCAGAATTCTGCTGTAGTTTAAAAATGCTTTGGAACTCTTCCATTGTTCTCGGAATTCTGCTGATGTTTAAAAATGCTTCAGAATTGTTCCATTGTTCTCGGAATTCTGCTGAAGTTTAAAAATGCTTCGGAACTCTTCCTTTGTTCAAGGAATTCTGCTGAAGTTTAAAAATGCTTTTGAACTTTTCCATTGCTCTCAGAATTCTGCTGAAGTTTAAAAATGGTTCGGAACTCTTCCATTGTTGTCGGAATTCTGCTGATGTTTAAAAATGCTTCCGAACTCTTCCATTCTTCTCGGAATTCCGCTGATGTTTAAAAATGCTTCGGAACACTACAATTGTTCTCGGAATTCCGCTGAAGTTTAAAAATGCTTCGGAACTCTTCCATTGTTTTCGGAATTCCGCTGACGTTTAAAAATGATTCTGAATGCTTCCATTGTTCTTGGAATTCCACTGACGTTTTAAAATTCTTCGGAACTGTTCCATTATTCTCGTAATTCCGCTGACATATAAAAATGCTTTGGAACTCTTCCATTGTTCTTCGAATTCCATGGAAGTTTAAAAATGCTTCGGAACTCTTCCATTGTTCTCAGAATTCCGCTGAAGTTTAAAAATGATTCGGAACTCTTCCATTGTTCTCGGAATTCCGCTGACGTGTAAAAATGCTTCGGAACTCTACCATTGTTCTCGGAATTCCGCTAACGTGTGAAAATGCTTCAGAACTCTTCCATTGTTCTCGGAATTCCGCTGACATTAAAAAATGTTTCAGAACACTCCCATTGTTCTCGGAATTCCGCTGAAGTTTAAAAATGCTTCGGAACTCTTCCATTGTTCTATGTATTCCGCTGAAGTTTAAAAATGCTTCGGACCTCTTCCATTGTTCTCGGAATTTTGCTGTCGTTTAAAAATGCTTTGGAACTCTTCCATTGTTCTTGGAATTCTGCTGGCGTTTAAAAATGGTTCCGAACTCTTCCATTGTTCTCGGAATTCTGCTGACGTTTAAAAATGGTTCGGAACTCTTCAATTGTTCTCTGGATTCTGCTGTAGTGTAAAAATGCTTTGGAACTCTTCCATTGTTCTCGGAATTCTGCTGAAGTTTAAAAATGCTTTTGAACTTTTCCATTGCTCTCGGAATTCTGCTGAAGTTTAAAAATGCTTTGAAACTCTTCCATTTTTCTCGGAATTCTGCTGAAGTTTAAAAATGCTTCAGAAATCTTCCATTGTTCTCGGAATTCCACTGATATTTAAAAATGCTTTGGAACTATTCCATTGTTCTCGCAATTCTGCTGACGTTTATAAATGCTTTGGAACCCTTCCGTTGTTCTCGGAATTCTGCTGATGTTTAAAAATGGTTCGGAACACTTCCATTGTTCTCAGAATTCTGCTGTATTTTAAAAATGCTTCGGAACTCTTCCATTGTTCTCAGTATTCCACTGAAGTTTAAAAATGCTTCGGGACTCATCAATTGTTCTCGGAATTCCACTGAAGATTTGAAATCCTTCAGAACACTTACATTATTCTCGGAATTCCGCTGACGTTTAAAAATGCTTCGGAACTCTTCCATTGTTCTCGGAATTCCGTTGAAGTTTAAAAATGCATCGCAACTCTTCGATTTTTCTCGGAATTCTGCTGACGTTTAAAAATGCTTCTGAACTCTTCCATTATTCTCGAAATTCTGCTGATGTTTAAAAATGCTTCGGAACTCCTCCAATGTTATCGGAATTCCGCTGACATTTAAAAATGCTTCGGAACTCTTCCATTGTTCTCGGAATTCCGCTGAAGTTTAAAAATGCTTTGGAAGTCTTCCATTATTTTCAGAATTCCGCTGAAGTTTAAAAATGCGTCGGAACTCTTCCATTGTTCTCAGAATTCCGCTGAAGTTTAAAAATGCTTCGGAACTCTTCCATTGTTCTCGAAATTCTGCTGATGTTTAAAAATGCTTCGGAACTCCTCCATTGTTCACGGAATTGCGCTGACGTTTAAAAATGCTTCGGAACTCTTCCATTGTTTTCGGAATTTTGCTGAAGTTTAAAAATGCGTCGGAACTCTTCCATTGTTCTCAGAATTCCGCTGATGTGTAATAATGCTTCGGAACTCTACCATTGTTCTCGGAATTCCGCTGAAAGTAAAAATGCTTTGGCACTCTTCCATTGTTCTCGGAATTCCGTTGACATTCAAAAATGCTTTGGAACTCTTCCATTGTTCTCGGAATTCCTCTGACGTTTAAAAATGCTTCGGAATACTCCCATTATTCTTGGAATTCTGCTGACGTTTAAAAATGGTTCGGAACTCTTCCCTTGGTCTCGGAATTCTGCTGGCGTTTAAAAATGGTTCCGAACTCTTCCATTGTTCTCGGAGTTCTGCTGACGTTTAAAAATGGTTTGGAACTCTTCAATTGTTCTCAGAATTCTGCTTTAGTTTAAAAATGCTTTGGATCTCTTCCATTGTTCTCGGAATTCCGCTGAAGTTTAAAAATGCTTTTGAACTTTTCCATTGTACTCAGAGTTCTGCTGAAGATTAAAAATGGTTTGGAACTCTTCCATTGTTCTCGGAATTCTGCTGAAGTTTAAAAATGCTTCGGAACTAATCCATTGTTCTCAGAATTCTGCTGACGTTTATAAATCCTTTGGAACTCTTCCATTGTTCTTGAAATTCTGCTGATGTTTAAAAATGGTTTGGAACTCTTCCATTTTTCTCAGAATTCTGCTGTAGTTTAAAAATGCTTCGGAACTCTTCCATTGTTCTCGGAATTCTGCTGATGTTTAAAAATGCTTCCGAATTCTTCCATTGTTCTCGGAATTCTGCTGAAGTTTAAAAATGCTTTGGAACTATTCCATTGTTCTCGGAATTCTGCTGACGTTTATAAATGCTTTGGAACTCTTCCATTGTTCTTGAAATTCTGCTGATGTTTAAAAATGGTTTGGAACTCTTCCATTGTTCTCGGAATTCCGCTGACATTAAAAAATGCTTCAGAACACTACCATTGTTCTCGGAATTCTGCTGAAGTTTAAAAATGCTTCGGACCTCTTCCATTGTTCTCGGAATTTTGCTGACGTTTAAAAATGCTTTGGAACTCTTCCATTGTTCTTGGAATTCTGCTGGCGTTTAAAAATGGTTCCGAACTCTTCCATTGTTCTCGGAATTCTGCTGACGTTTAACAATGGTTTGGAACTCTTCAATTGTTCTCGGAATTCTGCTGTAGTTTAAAAATGCTTTGGAACTATTCCATTGTTCTCGGAATTCTGCTGAAGTTTAAAAAAGCTTTTGAACTTTTCCATTGCTCTCGGAATTCTGCTGAAGTTTAAAAATGCTTTGAAACTCTTCCATTTTTCTTGGAATTCTGCTGAAGTTTAAAAATGCTTCAGAAATCTTCCATTGTTCTCGGAATTCCACTGATATTTAAAAATGCTTCGGAACTATTCCATTGTTCTCGCAATTCTGCTGACATTTATAAATGCTTTGGAACCCTTCCGTTGTTCTCGGAATTCTGCTGATGTTTAAAAATGGTTCGGAACTCTTCCATTGTTCTCAGAATTCTGCTGTATTTTAAAAATGCTTCGGAACTCTTCCATTGTTCTTGGAATTCTGCTGATGTTTAAAAATGCTTCAGAATTCTTCCAGTGTTCTCGGAATTCTGCTGAAGTTTAAAAATGCTTTGTTACTTTTTCATTGTTCTCGGAATTCCGCTGACGTTTAAAAATGCTTCGGAACTCTTCCATTGTTCTCAGTATTCCACTGAAGTTTAAAAATGCTTCGGGACTCATCAATTGTTCTCGGAATTCCACTGAAGTTTTGAAATCCTTCAGAACTCTTACATTATTCTTGGAATTCCGCTGACGTTTAAAAATGCTTCGGAACTCTTCCATTGTTCTCGGAATTCTGTTGAAGTTTAAAAATGCTTCGCAACTCTTCGATTTTTCTCGGAATTCTGCTGACGTTTAAAAATGCTTCTGAACTCTTCCATTGTTCTCGAAATTCTGCTGATGTTTAAAAATGCTTCGGAACTCCTCCAATGTTCTCGGAATTCCGCTGACGTTTAAAAATGCTTCGGAACACTACAATTGTTCTCGGAATTCCGCTGAAGTTTAAAAATGCTTCGGAACTCTTCCATTGTTTTCGGAATTCCGCTGACGTTTAAAAATGATTCTGAATGCTTCCATTGTTCTTGGAATTCCACTGACGTTTTAAAATTCTTCGGAACTGTTCCATTATTCTCGTAATTCCGCTGACATATAAAAATGCTTTGGAACTCTTCCATTGTTCTTCGAATTCCATGGAAGTTTAAAAATGCTTCGGAACTCTTCCATTGTTCTCAGAATTCCGCTGAAGTTTAAAAATGATTCGGAACTCTTCCATTGTTCTCGGAATTCCGCTGACGTGTAAAAATGCTTCGGAACTCTACCATTGTTCTCGGAATTCCGCTAACGTGTGAAAATGCTTCAGAACTCTTCCATTGTTCTCGGAATTCCGCTGACATTAAAAAATGTTTCAGAACACTCCCATTGTTCTCGGAATTCCGCTGAAGTTTAAAAATGCTTCGGAACTCTTCCATTGTTCTATGTATTCCGCTGAAGTTTAAAAATGCTTCGGACCTCTTCCATTGTTCTCGGAATTTTGCTGTCGTTTAAAAATGCTTTGGAACTCTTCCATTGTTCTTGGAATTCTGCTGGCGTTTAAAAATGGTTCCGAACTCTTCCATTGTTCTCGGAATTCTGCTGACGTTTAAAAATGGTTCGGAACTCTTCAATTGTTCTCTGGATTCTGCTGTAGTGTAAAAATGCTTTGGAACTCTTCCATTGTTCTCGGAATTCTGCTGAAGTTTAAAAATGCTTTTGAACTTTTCCATTGCTCTCGGAATTCTGCTGAAGTTTAAAAATGCTTTGAAACTCTTCCATTTTTCTCGGAATTCTGCTGAAGTTTAAAAATGCTTCAGAAATCTTCCATTGTTCTCGGAATTCCACTGATATTTAAAAATGCTTTGGAACTATTCCATTGTTCTCGCAATTCTGCTGACGTTTATAAATGCTTTGGAACCCTTCCGTTGTTCTCGGAATTCTGCTGATGTTTAAAAATGGTTCGGAACACTTCCATTGTTCTCAGAATTCTGCTGTATTTTAAAAATGCTTCGGAACTCTTCCATTGTTCTCAGTATTCCACTGAAGTTTAAAAATGCTTCGGGACTCATCAATTGTTCTCGGAATTCCACTGAAGATTTGAAATCCTTCAGAACACTTACATTATTCTCGGAATTCCGCTGACGTTTAAAAATGCTTCGGAACTCTTCCATTGTTCTCGGAATTCCGTTGAAGTTTAAAAATGCATCGCAACTCTTCGATTTTTCTCGGAATTCTGCTGACGTTTAAAAATGCTTCTGAACTCTTCCATTATTCTCGAAATTCTGCTGATGTTTAAAAATGCTTCGGAACTCCTCCAATGTTATCGGAATTCCGCTGACATTTAAAAATGCTTCGGAACTCTTCCATTGTTCTCGGAATTCCGCTGAAGTTTAAAAATGCTTTGGAAGTCTTCCATTATTTTCAGAATTCCGCTGAAGTTTAAAAATGCGTCGGAACTCTTCCATTGTTCTCAGAATTCCGCTGAAGTTTAAAAATGCTTCGGAACTCTTCCATTGTTCTCGAAATTCTGCTGATGTTTAAAAATGCTTCGGAACTCCTCCATTGTTCACGGAATTGCGCTGACGTTTAAAAATGCTTCGGAACTCTTCCATTGTTTTCGGAATTTTGCTGAAGTTTAAAAATGCGTCGGAACTCTTCCATTGTTCTCAGAATTCCGCTGATGTGTAATAATGCTTCGGAACTCTACCATTGTTCTCGGAATTCCGCTGAAAGTAAAAATGCTTTGGCACTCTTCCATTGTTCTCGGAATTCCGTTGACATTCAAAAATGCTTTGGAACTCTTCCATTGTTCTCGGAATTCCTCTGACGTTTAAAAATGCTTCGGAATACTCCCATTATTCTTGGAATTCTGCTGACGTTTAAAAATGGTTCGGAACTCTTCCCTTGGTCTCGGAATTCTGCTGGCGTTTAAAAATGGTTCCGAACTCTTCCATTGTTCTCGGAGTTCTGCTGACGTTTAAAAATGGTTTGGAACTCTTCAATTGTTCTCAGAATTCTGCTTTAGTTTAAAAATGCTTTGGATCTCTTCCATTGTTCTCGGAATTCCGCTGAAGTTTAAAAATGCTTTTGAACTTTTCCATTGTACTCAGAGTTCTGCTGAAGATTAAAAATGGTTTGGAACTCTTCCATTGTTCTCGGAATTCTGCTGAAGTTTAAAAATGCTTCGGAACTAATCCATTGTTCTCAGAATTCTGCTGACGTTTATAAATCCTTTGGAACTCTTCCATTGTTCTTGAAATTCTGCTGATGTTTAAAAATGGTTTGGAACTCTTCCATTTTTCTCAGAATTCTGCTGTAGTTTAAAAATGCTTCGGAACTCTTCCATTGTTCTCGGAATTCTGCTGATGTTTAAAAATGCTTCCGAATTCTTCCATTGTTCTCGGAATTCTGCTGAAGTTTAAAAATGCTTTGGAACTATTCCATTGTTCTCGGAATTCTGCTGACGTTTATAAATGCTTTGGAACTCTTCCATTGTTCTTGAAATTCTGCTGATGTTTAAAAATGGTTTGGAACTCTTCCATTGTTCTCGGAATTCCGCTGACATTAAAAAATGCTTCAGAACACTACCATTGTTCTCGGAATTCTGCTGAAGTTTAAAAATGCTTCGGACCTCTTCCATTGTTCTCGGAATTTTGCTGACGTTTAAAAATGCTTTGGAACTCTTCCATTGTTCTTGGAATTCTGCTGGCGTTTAAAAATGGTTCCGAACTCTTCCATTGTTCTCGGAATTCTGCTGACGTTTAACAATGGTTTGGAACTCTTCAATTGTTCTCGGAATTCTGCTGTAGTTTAAAAATGCTTTGGAACTCTTCCATTGTTCTCGGAATTCTGCTGAAGTTTAAAAAAGCTTTTGAACTTTTCCATTGCTCTCGGAATTCTGCTGAAGTTTAAAAATGCTTTGAAACTCTTCCATTTTTCTTGGAATTCTGCTGAAGTTTAAAAATGCTTCAGAAATCTTCCATTGTTCTCGGAATTCCACTGATATTTAAAAATGCTTCGGAACTATTCCATTGTTCTCGCAATTCTGCTGACATTTATAAATGCTTTGGAACCCTTCCGTTGTTCTCGGAATTCTGCTGATGTTTAAAAATGGTTCGGAACTCTTCCATTGTTCTCAGAATTCTGCTGTATTTTAAAAATGCTTCGGAACTCTTCCATTGTTCTTGGAATTCTGCTGATGTTTAAAAATGCTTCAGAATTCTTCCAGTGTTCTCGGAATTCTGCTGAAGTTTAAAAATGCTTTGTTACTTTTTCATTGTTCTCGGAATTCCGCTGACGTTTAAAAATGCTTCGGAACTCTTCCATTGTTCTCAGTATTCCACTGAAGTTTAAAAATGCTTCGGGACTCATCAATTGTTCTCGGAATTCCACTGAAGTTTTGAAATCCTTCAGAACTCTTACATTATTCTTGGAATTCCGCTGACGTTTAAAAATGCTTCGGAACTCTTCCATTGTTCTCGGAATTCTGTTGAAGTTTAAAAATGCTTCGCAACTCTTCGATTTTTCTCGGAATTCTGCTGACGTTTAAAAATGCTTCTGAACTCTTCCATTGTTCTCGAAATTCTGCTGATGTTTAAAAATGCTTCGGAACTCCTCCAATGTTCTCGGAATTCCGCTGACGTTTAAAAATGCTTCGGAACACTACAATTGTTCTCGGAATTCCGCTGAAGTTTAAAAATGCTTCGGAACTCTTCCATTGTTTTCGGAATTCCGCTGACGTTTAAAAATGATTCTGAATGCTTCCATTGTTCTTGGAATTCCACTGACGTTTTAAAATTCTTCGGAACTGTTCCATTATTCTCGTAATTCCGCTGACATATAAAAATGCTTTGGAACTCTTCCATTGTTCTTCGAATTCCATGGAAGTTTAAAAATGCTTCGGAACTCTTCCATTGTTCTCAGAATTCCGCTGAAGTTTAAAAATGATTCGGAACTCTTCCATTGTTCTCGGAATTCCGCTGACGTGTAAAAATGCTTCGGAACTCTACCATTGTTCTCGGAATTCCGCTAACGTGTGAAAATGCTTCAGAACTCTTCCATTGTTCTCGGAATTCCGCTGACATTAAAAAATGTTTCAGAACACTCCCATTGTTCTCGGAATTCCGCTGAAGTTTAAAAATGCTTCGGAACTCTTCCATTGTTCTATGTATTCCGCTGAAGTTTAAAAATGCTTCGGACCTCTTCCATTGTTCTCGGAATTTTGCTGTCGTTTAAAAATGCTTTGGAACTCTTCCATTGTTCTTGGAATTCTGCTGGCGTTTAAAAATGGTTCCGAACTCTTCCATTGTTCTCGGAATTCTGCTGACGTTTAAAAATGGTTCGGAACTCTTCAATTGTTCTCTGGATTCTGCTGTAGTGTAAAAATGCTTTGGAACTCTTCCATTGTTCTCGGAATTCTGCTGAAGTTTAAAAATGCTTTTGAACTTTTCCATTGCTCTCGGAATTCTGCTGAAGTTTAAAAATGCTTTGAAACTCTTCCATTTTTCTCGGAATTCTGCTGAAGTTTAAAAATGCTTCAGAAATCTTCCATTGTTCTCGGAATTCCACTGATATTTAAAAATGCTTTGGAACTATTCCATTGTTCTCGCAATTCTGCTGACGTTTATAAATGCTTTGGAACCCTTCCGTTGTTCTCGGAATTCTGCTGATGTTTAAAAATGGTTCGGAACACTTCCATTGTTCTCAGAATTCTGCTGTATTTTAAAAATGCTTCGGAACTCTTCCATTGTTCTCAGTATTCCACTGAAGTTTAAAAATGCTTCGGGACTCATCAATTGTTCTCGGAATTCCACTGAAGATTTGAAATCCTTCAGAACACTTACATTATTCTCGGAATTCCGCTGACGTTTAAAAATGCTTCGGAACTCTTCCATTGTTCTCGGAATTCCGTTGAAGTTTAAAAATGCATCGCAACTCTTCGATTTTTCTCGGAATTCTGCTGACGTTTAAAAATGCTTCTGAACTCTTCCATTATTCTCGAAATTCTGCTGATGTTTAAAAATGCTTCGGAACTCCTCCAATGTTATCGGAATTCCGCTGACATTTAAAAATGCTTCGGAACTCTTCCATTGTTCTCGGAATTCCGCTGAAGTTTAAAAATGCTTTGGAAGTCTTCCATTATTTTCAGAATTCCGCTGAAGTTTAAAAATGCGTCGGAACTCTTCCATTGTTCTCAGAATTCCGCTGAAGTTTAAAAATGCTTCGGAACTCTTCCATTGTTCTCGAAATTCTGCTGATGTTTAAAAATGCTTCGGAACTCCTCCATTGTTCACGGAATTGCGCTGACGTTTAAAAATGCTTCGGAACTCTTCCATTGTTTTCGGAATTTTTCTGAAGTTTAAAAATGCGTCGGAACTCTTCCATTGTTCTCAGAATTCCGCTGATGTGTAATAATGCTTCGGAACTCTACCATTGTTCTCGGAATTCCGCTGAAAGTAAAAATGCTTTGGCACTCTTCCATTGTTCTCGGAATTCCGTTGACATTCAAAAATGCTTTGGAACTCTTCCATTGTTCTCGGAATTCCTCTGACGTTTAAAAATGCTTCGGAATACTCCCATTATTCTTGGAATTCTGCTGACGTTTAAAAATGGTTCGGAACTCTTCCCTTGGTCTCGGAATTCTGCTGGCGTTTAAAAATGGTTCCGAACTCTTCCATTGTTCTCGGAATTCTGCTGACGTTTAAAAATGGTTTGGAACTCTTCAATTGTTCTCAGAATTCTGCTTTAGTTTAAAAATGCTTTGGATCTCTTCCATTGTTCTCGGAATTCCGCTGAAGTTTAAAAATGCTTTTGAACTTTTCCATTGTACTCAGAGTTCTGCTGAAGATTAAAAATGGTTTGGAACTCTTCCATTGTTCTCGGAATTCTGCTGAAGTTTAAAAATGCTTCGGAACTAATCCATTGTTCTCAGAATTCTGCTGACGTTTATAAATCCTTTGGAACTCTTCCATTGTTCTTGAAATTCTGCTGATGTTTAAAAATGGTTTGGAACTCTTCCATTTTTCTCAGAATTCTGCTGTAGTTTAAAAATGCTTCGGAACTCTTCCATTGTTCTCGGAATTCTGCTGATGTTTAAAAATGCTTCCGAATTCTTCCATTGTTCTCGGAATTCTGCTGAAGTTTAAAAATGCTTTGGAACTATTCCATTGTTCTCGGAATTCTGCTGACGTTTATAAATGCTTTGGAACTCTTCCATTGTTCTTGAAATTCTGCTGATGTTTAAAAATGGTTTGGAACTCTTCCATTGTTCTCGGAATTCCGCTGACATTAAAAAATGCTTCAGAACACTACCATTGTTCTCGGAATTCTGCTGAAGTTTAAAAATGCTTCGGACCTCTTCCATTGTTCTCGGAATTTTGCTGACGTTTAAAAATGCTTTGGAACTCTTCCATTGTTCTTGGAATTCTGCTGGCGTTTAAAAATGGTTCCGAACTCTTCCATTGTTCTCGGAATTCTGCTGACGTTTAACAATGGTTTGGAACTCTTCAATTGTTCTCGGAATTCTGCTGTAGTTTAAAAATGCTTTGGAACTCTTCCATTGTTCTCGGAATTCTGCTGAAGTTTAAAAAAGCTTTTGAACTTTTCCATTGCTCTCGGAATTCTGCTGAAGTTTAAAAATGCTTTGAAACTCTTCCATTTTTCTTGGAATTCTGCTGAAGTTTAAAAATGCTTCAGAAATCTTCCATTGTTCTCGGAATTCCACTGATATTTAAAAATGCTTCGGAACTATTCCATTGTTCTCGCAATTCTGCTGACATTTATAAATGCTTTGGAACCCTTCCGTTGTTCTCGGAATTCTGCTGATGTTTAAAAATGGTTCGGAACTCTTCCATTGTTCTCAGAATTCTGCTGTATTTTAAAAATGCTTCGGAACTCTTCCATTGTTCTTGGAATTCTGCTGATGTTTAAAAATGCTTCAGAATTCTTCCAGTGTTCTCGGAATTCTGCTGAAGTTTAAAAATGCTTTGTTACTTTTTCATTGTTCTCGGAATTCCGCTGACGTTTAAAAATGCTTCGGAACTCTTCCATTGTTCTCAGTAATCCACTGAAGTTTAAAAATGCTTCGGGACTCATCAATTGTTCTCGGAATTCCACTGAAGTTTTGAAATCCTTCAGAACTCTTACATTATTCTTGGAATTCCGCTGACGTTTAAAAATGCTTCGGAACTCTTCCATTGTTCTCGGAATTCTGTTGAAGTTTAAAAATGCTTCGCAACTCTTCGATTTTTCTCGGAATTCTGCTGACGTTTAAAAATGCTTCTGAACTCTTCCATTGTTCTCGAAATTCTGCTGATGTTTAAAAATTCTTCGGAACTCCTCCAATGTTCTCGGAATTCCGCTGACGTTTAAAAATGCTTCGGAACTCTTCCATTGTTCTCGGAATTCCGCTGAAGTTTAAAAATGCTTTGGAACTCTTCCATTGTTTTCGGAATTCCGCTGAAGTTTAAAAATGCGTCGGAACTCTTCCATTGTTCTCAGAATTCCGCTGAAGTTTAAAAATGCTTCGGAACTCTTCCATTGTTCTCGGAATTCCGCTGATGTGTAAAAATGCTTCAGAACTCTACCATTTTTCTCGGAATTCCACTGAAAGTAAAAATGCTTCGGCACTCTTCCATTGTTCTCCGAATTCCGCTGATGTGTAAAAATGCTTCAGAACTCTACCATTTTTCTCGGAATTCCACTGAAAGTAAAAATGCTTCGGCACTCTTCCATTGTTCTCGGAATTCCGCTGACATTCAAAAATGCTTTGGAACTCTTCCGTTGTTCTCGGAATTCCTCTGACGTTTAAAAATGCTTCGGAACACTCCCATTATTCTTGGAATTCTGCTGACGTTTAAAAATGGTTCGGAACTCTTCCCTTGTTCTCGGAATTCTGCTGGCGTTTAAAAATGGTTCCGAACTCTTCCATTGTTCTCGGAATTCTGCTGACGTTTAAAAATGGTTTGGAACTCTTCAATTGTTCTCAGAATTCTGCTTTAGTTTAAAAATGCTTCGGAACTATTCCATTGTTCTCGGAATTCTGCTGACGTTTAAAAATGCTTTGGAACTCTTCCATTGTTCTTGAAATTCTGCTGATGTTTAAAAATGGTTTGGAACTCTTCCATTTTTCTCAGAATTCTGCTGTAGTTTAAAAATGCTTCGGAAATCTTCCATTGTTCTCGGAATTCTGCTGATGTTTAAAAATGCTTCAAAATTCTTCCATTGTTCAAGGAATTCTGCTGAAGTTTAAAAATGCTTTTGAACTTTTCCATTGCTCTCAGAATTCTGCTGAAGTTTAAAAATGGTTCGGAACTCTTCCATTGTTCTCGGAATTCTGCTGACGTTTAAAAATGCTTCCAAACTCTTCCATTCTTCTCGGAATTCCGCTGATGTTTAAAAATGCTTCGGAACACTAGAATTGTTCTCGGAATTCCACTGAAGTTTAAAAATGCTTCGGAACTCTTCCATTGTTTTCGGAATTCCGCTGATGTTTCAAAATGATTCTGAACGCTTCCATTGTTCTCGGAATTCTGCTGAAGTTTAAAAATGCTTCGGAACTCTTCCATTGTTCAAGGAATTCTGCTGATGTTTAAAAATGCTTCCAAATTCTTCCATTGTTCTCGGAATTCTGCTGAAGTTTAAAAATGCTTCGGAACTCTTCCATTGTTCAAGGAATTCTGCTGATGTTTAAAAATGCTTCCGAATTCTTCCATTGTTCTCGGAATTCTGCTGAAGTTTAAAAATGCTTCGGAACTATTCCATTGTTCTCGGAATTCTGCTGACGTTTAAAAATGCTTCCAAACTCTTCCATTCTTCTCGGAATTCCGCTGATGTTTAAAAATGCTTCGGAACACTAGAATTGTTCTCGGAATTCCACTGAAGTTTAAAAATGCTTCGGAACTCTTCCATTGTTTTCGGAATTCCGCTGATGTTTCAAAATGATTCTGAACGCTTCCATTGTTCTCGGAATTCTGCTGAAGTTTAAAAATGCTTCGGAACTCTTCCATTGTTCAAGGAATTCTGCTGATGTTTAAAAATGCTTCCGAATTCTTCCATTGTTCTCGGAATTCTGCTGAAGTTTAAAAATGCTTCGGAACTCTTCCATTGTTCAAGGAATTCTGCTGATGTTTAAAAATGCTTCCGAATTCTTCCATTGTTCTCGGAATTCTGCTGAAGTTTAAAAATGCTTCGGAACTATTCCATTGTTCTCGGAATTCTGCTGACGTTTATAAATGCTTTGGAACTCTTCCATTGTTCTTGAAATTCTGCTGATGTTTAAAAATGGTTTGGAACTCTTCCATTTTTCTCAGAATTCTGCTGTAGTTTAAAAATGCTTCGGAACTCTTCCATTATTCTCGGAATTCTGCTGATGTTTAAAAATGCTTCAGAATTCTTCCATTGTTCTCGGAATTCTGCTGAAGTTTAAAAATGCTTCGGAACTCTTCCATTGTTCAAGGAATTCTGCTGAAGTTTAAAAATGCTTTTGAACTTTTCCATTGTTCAAGGAATTCTGCTGAAGTTTAAAAATGCTTTTGAACTTTTCCATTGCTCTCAGAATTCTGCTGAAGTTTAAAAATGCTTCCGAACTCTTCCATTCTTCTCGGAATTCTGCTGATGTTTAAAAATGCTTCGGAACACTACAATTGTTCTCGGAATTCCGCTGAAGTTTAAAAATGCTTCGGAACTCTTTCATTGTTTTTGGAATTCCGCTGACGTTTAAAAATGATTCTGAATGCTTCCATTGTTCTTGGAATTCCGCTGAAGTATAAAAATGCTTTGGAACTGTTCCATTGTTCTCGAAATTCCACTGACATATAAAAATGCTTTGGAACTCTTCCATTGTTCTTCGAATTCCATGGAAGTTTAAAAATGCTTCGGAACTCTTCCATTGTTCTCAGAATTCCGCTGAAGTTTAAAAATGATTCGGAACTCTTCCATTGTTCTCGGAATTCCGCTGACGTGTAAAAATGCTTCGGAACTCTACCATTGTTCTCGGAATTCCGCTAACGTGTGAAAATGCTTCAGAACTCTTCCATTGTTCTCGGAATTCCGCTGACATTAAAAAATGTTTCAGAACACTCCCATTGTTCTCGGAATTCCGCTGAAGTTTAAAAATGCTTCGGAACTCTTCCATTGTTCTATGTATTCCGCTGAAGTTTAAAAATGCTTCGGACCTCTTCCATTGTTCTCGGAATTTTGCTGTCGTTTAAAAATGCTTTGGAACTCTTCCATTGTTCTTGGAATTCTGCTGGCGTTTAAAAATGGTTCCGAACTCTTCCATTGTTCTCGGAATTCTGCTGACGTTTAAAAATGGTTCGGAACTCTTCAATTGTTCTCTGGATTCTGCTGTAGTGTAAAAATGCTTTGGAACTCTTCCATTGTTCTCGGAATTCTGCTGAAGTTTAAAAATGCTTTTGAACTTTTCCATTGCTCTCGGAATTCTGCTGAAGTTTAAAAATGCTTTGAAACTCTTCCATTTTTCTCGGAATTCTGCTGAAGTTTAAAAATGCTTCAGAAATCTTCCATTGTTCTCGGAATTCCACTGATATTTAAAAATGCTTTGGAACTATTCCATTGTTCTCGCAATTCTGCTGACGTTTATAAATGCTTTGGAACCCTTCCGTTGTTCTCGGAATTCTGCTGATGTTTAAAAATGGTTCGGAACACTTCCATTGTTCTCAGAATTCTGCTGTATTTTAAAAATGCTTCGGAACTCTTCCATTGTTCTCAGTATTCCACTGAAGTTTAAAAATGCTTCGGGACTCATCAATTGTTCTCGGAATTCCACTGAAGATTTGAAATCCTTCAGAACACTTACATTATTCTCGGAATTCCGCTGACGTTTAAAAATGCTTCGGAACTCTTCCATTGTTCTCGGAATTCCGTTGAAGTTTAAAAATGCATCGCAACTCTTCGATTTTTCTCGGAATTCTGCTGACGTTTAAAAATGCTTCTGAACTCTTCCATTATTCTCGAAATTCTGCTGATGTTTAAAAATGCTTCGGAACTCCTCCAATGTTATCGGAATTCCGCTGACATTTAAAAATGCTTCGGAACTCTTCCATTGTTCTCGGAATTCCGCTGAAGTTTAAAAATGCTTTGGAACTCTTCCATTATTTTCAGAATTCCGCTGAAGTTTAAAAATGCGTCGGAACTCTTCCATTGTTCTCAGAATTCCGCTGAAGTTTAAAAATGCTTCGGAACTCTTCCATTGTTCTCGAAATTCTGCTGATGTTTAAAAATGCTTCGGAACTCCTCCATTGTTCACGGAATTCCGCTGACGTTTAAAAATGCTTCGGAACTCTTCCATTGTTTTCGGAATTTTGCTGAAGTTTAAAAATGCGTCGGAACTCTTCCATTGTTCTCAGAATTCCGCTGATGTGTAAAAATGCTTCGGAACTCTACCATTGTTCTCGGAATTCCGCTGAAAGTAAAAATGCTTTGGCACTCTTCCATTGTTCTCGGAATTCCGTTGACATTCAAAAATGCTTTGGAACTCTTCCATTGTTCTCGGAATTCCTCTGACGTTTAAAAATGCTTCGGAATACTCCCATTATTCTTGGAATTCTGCTGACGTTTAAAAATGGTTCGGAACTATTCCCTTGGTCTCGGAATTCTGCTGGCGTTTAAAAATGGTTCCGAACTCTTCCATTGTTCTCGGAATTCTGCTGACGTTTAAAAATGGTTTGGAACTCTTCAATTGTTCTCAGAATTCTGCTTTAGTTTAAAAATGCTTTGGATCTCTTCCATTGTTCTCGGAATTCCGCTGAAGTTTAAAAATGCTTTTGAACTTTTCCATTGTACTCAGAGTTCTGCTGAAGATTAAAAATGGTTTGGAACTCTTCCATTGTTCTCGGAATTCTGCTGAAGTTTAAAAATGCTTCGGAACTAATCCATTGTTCTCAGAATTCTGCTGACGTTTATAAATCCTTTGGAACTCTTCCATTGTTCTTGAAATTCTGCTGATGTTTAAAAATGGTTTGGAACTCTTCCATTTTTCTCAGAATTCTGCTGTAGTTTAAAAATGCTTCGGAACTCTTCCATTGTTCTCGGAATTCTGCTGATGTTTAAAAATGCTTCCGAATTCTTCCATTGTTCTCGGAATTCTGCTGAAGTTTAAAAATGCTTTGGAACTATTCCATTGTTCTCGGAATTCTGCTGACGTTTATAAATGCTTTGGAACTCTTCCATTGTTCTTGAAATTCTGCTGATGTTTAAAAATGGTTTGGAACTCTTCCATTTTTCTCAGAATTCTGCTGTAGTTCAAAAATGCTTCGGAACACTTCCATTATTCTCGGAATTCTGCTGATGTTTAAAAATGCTTCAGAATTCTTCCATTGTTCTCGGAATTCTGCTGAAGTTTAAAAATGCTTCGGAACTCTTCCATTGTTCAAGGAATTCTGCTGATGTTTAAAAATGCTTCCGAATTCTTCCATTGTTCTCGGAATTCTGCTGAAGTTTAAAAATGCTTCGGAACTATTCCATTGTTCTCGGAATTCTGCTGACGTTTATAAATGCTTTGGAACTCTTCCATTGTTCTTGAAATTCTGCTGATGTTTAAAAATGGTTTGGAACTCTTCCATTTTTCTCAGAATTCTGCTGTAGTTTAAAAATGCTTCGGAACTCTTCCATTATTCTCGGAATTCTGCTGATGTTTAAAAATTCTTCAGAATTCTTCCATTGTTCTCGGAATTCTGCTGAAGTTTAAAAATGCTTCGGAACTCTTCCATTGTTCAAGGAATTCTGCTGAAGTTTAAAAATGCTTTTGAACTTTTCCATTGTTCAAGGAATTCTGCTGAAGTTTAAAAATGCTTTTGAACTTTTCCATTGCTCTCAGAATTCTGCTGAAGTTTAAAAATGCTTCCGAACTCTTCCATTCTTCTCGGAATTCTGCTGATGTTTAAAAATGCTTCGGAACACTACAATTGTTCTCGGAATTCCGCTGAAGTTTAAAAATGCTTCGGAACTCTTTCATTGTTTTCGGAATTCCGCTGACGTTTAAAAATGATTCTGAATGCTTCCATTGTTCTTGGAATTCCGCTGAAGTTTAAAAATGCTTCGGAACTCTTCCATTGTTCTCGAAATTCCACTGACGTTTTAAAATTCTTCGGAACTGTTCCATTATTCTCGGAATTCCGCTGACATATAAAAATGCTTTGGAACTCTTCCATTGTTCTCCGAATTCCATGGAAGTTTAAAAATGCTTCGGAACTCTTCCATTGTTCTCAGAATTCCGCTGAAGTTTAAAAATGATTCGGAACTCTTCCATTGTTCTTGGAATTCCGATGACGTGTAAAAATGCTTCGGAACTCTACCATTGTTCTCGGAATTCCGCTAACGTGTGAAAATGCTTCAGAACTCTTCCATTGTTCTCGGAATTCCGCTGACATTAAAAAATGCTTCAGAACACTACCATTGTTCTCGGAATTCTGCTGAAGTTTAAAAATGCTTCGGACCTCTTCCATTGTTCTCGGAATTTTGCTGACGTTTAAAAATGCTTTGGAACTCTTCCATTGTTCTTGGAATTCTGCTGGCGTTTAAAAATGGTTCCGAACTCTTCCATTGTTCTCGGAATTCTGCTGACGTTTAACAATGGTTTGGAACTCTTCAATTGTTCTCTGGATTCTGCTGTAGTTTAAAAATGCTTTGGAACTCTTCCATTGTTCTCGGAATTCTGCTGAAGTTTAAAAAAGCTTTTGAACTTTTCCATTGCTCTCGGAATTCTGCTGAAGTTTAAAAATGCTTTGAAACTCTTCCATTTTTCTTGGAATTCTGCTGAAGTTTAAAAATGCTTCAGAAATCTTGCATTGTTCTCGGAATTCCACTGATATTTAAAAATGCTTCGGAACTATTCCATTGTTCTCGCAATTCTGCTGACATTTATAAATGCTTTGGAACCCTTCCGTTGTTCTCGGAATTCTGCTGATGTTTAAAAATGGTTCGGAACTCTTCCATTGTTCTCAGAATTCTGCTGTATTTTAAAAATGCTTCGGAACTCTTCCATTGTTCTTGGAATTCTGCTGATGTTTAAAAATGCTTCAGAATTCTTCCAGTGTTCTCGGAATTCTGCTGAAGTTTAAAAATGCTTTGTTACTTTTTCATTGTTCTCGGAATTCCGCTGACGTTTAAAAATGCTTCGGAACTCTTCCATTGTTCTCGGAATTCCGCTGAAGTTTAAAAATGCTTTGGAACTCTTCCATTGTTTTCGGAATTCCGCTGAAGTTTAAAAATGCGTCGGAACTCTTCCATTGTTCTCAGAATTCCGCTGAAGTTTAAAAATGCTTCGGAACTCTTCCATTGTTCTCGGAATTCCGCTGATGTGTAAAAATGCTTCAGAACTCTACCATTTTTCTCGGAATTCCACTGAAAGTAAAAATGCTTCGGCACTCTTCCATTGTTCTCGGAATTCCGCTGACATTCAAAAATGCTTTGGAACTCTTCCGTTGTTCTCGGAATTCCTCTGACGTTTAAAAATGCTTCGGAACACTCCCATTATTCTTGGAATTCTGCTGACGTTTAAAAATGGTTCGGAACTCTTCCCTTGTTCTCGGAATTCTGCTGGCGTTTAAAAATGGTTCCGAACTCTTCCATTGTTCTCGGAATTCTGCTGACGTTTAAAAATGGTTTGGAACTCTTCAATTGTTCTCAGAATTCTGCTTTAGTTTAAAAATGCTTTGGATCTCTTCCATTGTTCTCGGAATTCCGCTGAAGTTTTAAAATGCTTTTGAACTTTTCCATTGTACTCGGAGTTCTGCTGAAGTTTTAAAATGCTTTTGAACTCTTCCATTGTTCTCAGAATTCTGCTGTATTTTAAAAATGCTTCAGAACTCTTCCATTGTTCTTGGAATTCTGCTGATGTTTAAAAATGCTTCAGAATTCTTCCAGTGTTCTCGGAATTCTGCTGAAGTTTAAAAATGCTTTGTTACTTTTTCATTGTTCTCGGAATTCCGCTGACGTTTAAAAATGCTTCGGAACTCTTCCATTGTTCTCAGTATTCCACTGAAGTTTAAAAATGCTTCGGGACTCATCAATTGTTCTCGGAATTCCACTGAAGTTTTGAAATCCTTCAGAACTCTTACATTATTCTTGGAATTCCGCTGACGTTTAAAAATGCTTCGGAACTCTTCCATTGTTCTCGGAATTCTGTTGAAGTTTAAAAATGCTTCGCAACTCTTCGATTTTTTTCGGAATTCTGCTGACGTTTAAAAATGCTTCTGAACTCTTCCATTGTTCTCGAAATTCTGCTGATGTTTAAAAATGCTTCGGAACTCCTCCAATGTTCTCGGAATTCCGCTGACGTTTAAAAATGCTTCGGAACTCTTCCATTGTTCTCGGAATTCCGCTGAAGTTTAAAAATGCTTTGGAACTCTTCCATTGTTTTCGGAATTCCGCTGAAGTTTAAAAATGCGTCGGAACTCTTCCATTGTTCTCAGAATTCCGCTGAAGTTTAAAAATGCTTCGGAACTCTTCCATTGTTCTCGGAATTCCGCTGATGTGTAAAAATGCTTCAGAACTCTACCATTTTTCTCGGAATTCCACTGAAAGTAAAAATGCTTCGGCACTCTTCCATTGTTCTCGGAATTCCGCTGACATTCAAAAATGCTTTGGAACTCTTCCGTTGTTCTCGGAATTCCTCTGACGTTTAAAAATGCTTCGGAACACTCCCATTATTCTTGGAATTCTGCTGACGTTTCAAAATGGTTCGGAACTCTTCCCTTGTTCTCGGAATTCTGCTGGCGTTTAAAAATGGTTCGGAACTCTTCCCTTGTTCTCGGAATTCTGCTGGCGTTTAAAAATGGTTCCGAACTCTTCCATTGTTCTCGGAATTCTGCTGACATTTAAAAATGGTTTGGAACTCTTCAATTGTTCTCAGAATTCTGCTTTAGTTTAAAAATGCTTTGGATCTCTTCCATTGTTCTCGGAATTCCGCTGAAGTTTTAAAATGCTTTTGAACTTTTCCATTGTACTCGGAGTTCTGCTGAAGTTTTAAAATGCTTTTGAACTCTTCCATTGTTCTCAGAATTCTGCTGTATTTTAAAAATGCTTCGGAACTCTTCCATTGTTCTTGGAATTCTGCTGATGTTTAAAAATGCTTCAGAATTCTTCCAGTGTTCTCAGAATTCTGCTGAAGTTTAAAAATGCTTTGTTACTTTTTCATTGTTCTCGGAATTCCGCTGACGTTTAAAAATGCTTCGGAACTCTTCCATTGTTCTCAGTATTCCACTGAAGTTTAAAAATGCTTCGGGACTCATCAATTGTTCTCGGAATTCCACTGAAGTTTTGAAATCCTTCAGAACTCTTACATTATTCTTGGAATTCCGCTGACGTTTAAAAATGCTTCGGAACTCTTCCATTGTTCTCGGAATTCCGTTGAAGTTTAAAAATGCTTCGCAACTCTTCGATTTTTCTCGGAATTCTGCTGACGTTTAAAAATGCTTCTGAACTCTTCCATTGTTCTCGAAATTCTGCTGATGTTTAAAAATGCTTCGGAACTCCTCCAATGTTCTCGGAATTCCGCTGAAGTTTAAAAATGCTTTGGAACTCTTCCATTGTTTTCGGAATTCCGCTGAAGTTTAAAAATGCGTCGGAACTCTTCCATTGTTCTCAGAATTCCGCTGAAGTTTAAAAATGCTTCGGAACTCTTCCATTGTTCTCCGAATTCCGCTGATGTGTAAAAATGCTTCAGAACTCTACCATTTTTCTCGGAATTCCACTGAAAGTAAAAATGCTTCGGCACTCTTCCATTGTTCTCGGAATTCCGCTGACATTCAAAAATGCTTTGGAACTCTTCCGTTGTTCTCGGAATTCCTCTGACGTTTAAAAATGCTTCGGAACACTCCCATTATTCTTGGAATTCTGCTGACGTTTAAAAATGGTTCGGAACTCTTCCCTTGTTCTCGGAATTCTGCTGGCGTTTAAAAATGGTTCCGAACTCTTCCATTGTTCTCGGAATTCTGCTGACGTTTAAAAATGGTTTGGAACTCTTCAATTGTTCTCAGAATTCTGCTTTAGTTTAAAAATTCTTTGGATCTCTTCAATTGTTCTCGGAATTCCGCTGAAGTTTTAAAATGCTTTTGAACTTTTCCATTGTACTCGGAGTTCTGCTGAAGATTAAAAATGGTTTGGAACTCTTCCATTGTTCTCGGAATTCTGCTGAAGTTTAAAAATGCTTAGGAACTCTCCCATTGATCTCGGAATTCTGCTGACATTTAAAAATGGTTCGGAACTCTTCCATTGTTCTCGGAATGCCGCTGACGTTTAAAAATGCTTCGGAACTATTCCATTGTTCTCGGAATTCTGCTGACGTTTAAAAATGCTTTGGAACTCTTCCATTGTTCTTGAAATTCTGCTGATGTTTAAAAATGGTTTGGAACTCTTCCATTTTTCTCAGAATTCTGCTGAAGTTTAAAAATGCTTCGGAAATCTTCCATTGTTCTCGGAATTCTGCTGATGTTTAAAAATGCTTCAAAATTCTTCCATTGTTCAAGGAATTCTGCTGAAGTTTAAAAATGCTTTTGAACTTTTCCATTGCTCTCAGAATTCTGCTGAAGTTTAAAAATGGTTCGGAACTCTTCCATTGTTCTCGGAATTCTGCTGACGTTTAAAAATGCTTCCAAACTCTTCCATTCTTCTCGGAATTCCGCTGATGTTTAAAAATGCTTCGGAACACTAGAATTGTTCTCGGAATTCCACTGAAGTTTAAAAATGCTTCGGAACTCTTCCATTGTTTTCTGAATTCCGCTGATGTTTCAAAATGATTCTGAATGCTTCCATTGTTCTCGGAATTCTGCTGAAGTTTAAAAATGCTTCGGAACTCTTCCATTGTTCAAGGAATTCTGCTGATGTTTAAAAATGCTTCCGAATTCTTCCATTGTCCTCGGAATTCTGCTGAAGTTTAAAAATGCTTCGGAACTCTTCCATTGTTCAAGGAATTCTGCTGATGTTTAAAAATGCTTCCGAATTCTTCCATTGTTCTCGGAATTCTGCTGAAGTTTACAAATGCTTCGGAACTATTCCATTGTTCTCGGAATTCTGCTGACGTTTATAAATGCTTTGGAACTCTTCCATTGTTCTTGAAATTCTGCTGATGTTTAAAAATGGTTTGGAACTCTTCCATTTTTCTCAGAATTCTGCTGTAGTTTAAAAATGCTTCGGAACTCTTCCATTATTCTCGGAATTCTGCTGATGTTTAAAAATGCTTCAGAATTCTTCCATTGTTCTCGGAATTCTGCTGAAGTTTAAAAATGCTTCGGAACTCTTCCATTGTTCAAGGAATTCTGCTGAAGTTTAAAAATGCTTTTGAACTTTTCCATTGTTCAAGGAATTCTGCTGAAGTTTAAAAATGCTTTTGAACTTTTCCATTGCTCTCAGAATTCTGCTGAAGTTTAAAAATGCTTCCGAACTCTTCCATTCTTCTCGGAATTCTGCTGATGTTTAAAAATGCTTCGGAACACTACAATTGTTCTCGGAATTCCGCTGAAGTTTAAAAATGCTTCGGAACTCTTTCATTGTTTTCGGAATTCCGCTGACGTTTAAAAATGATTCTGAATGCTTCCATTGTTCTTGGAATTCCGCTGAAGTTTAAAAACGCTTCGGAACTCTTCCATTGTTCTCGAAATTCCACTGACGTTTTAAAATTCTTCGGAACTGTTCCATTATTCTCGGAATTCCGCTGACATATAAAAATGCTTTGGAACTCTTCCATTGTTCTCCGAATTCCATGGAAGTTTAAAAATGCTTCGGAACTCTTCCATTGTTCTCAGAATTCCGCTGAAGTTTAAAAATGATTCGGAACTCTTCCATTGTTCTCGGAATTCCGATGACGTGTAAAAATGCTTCGGAACTCTACCATTGTTCTCGGAATTCCGCTAACGTGTGAAAATGCTTCAGAACTCTTCCATTGTTCTCGGAATTCCGCTGACATTAAAAAATGCTTCAGAACACTACCATTGTTCTCGGAATTCTGCTGAAGTTTAAAAATGCTTCGGACCTCTTCCATTGTTCTCGGAATTTTGCTGACGTTTAAAAATGCTTTGGAACTCTTCCATTGTTCTTGGAATTCTGCTGGCGTTTAAAAATGGTTCCGAACTCTTCCATTGTTCTCGGAATTCTGCTGACGTTTAACAATGGTTTGGAACTCTTCAATTGTTCTCTGGATTCTGCTGTAGTTTAAAAATGCTTTGGAACTCTTCCATTGTTCTCGGAATTCTGCTGAAGTTTAAAAAAGCTTTTGAACTTTTCCATTGCTCTCGGAATTCTGCTGAAGTTTAAAAATGCTTTGAAACTCTTCCATTTTTCTTGGAATTCTGCTGAAGTTTAAAAATGCTTCAGAAATCTTCCATTGTTCTCGGAATTCCACTGATATTTAAAAATGCTTCGGAACTATTCCATTGTTCTCGCAATTCTGCTGACATTTATAAATGCTTTGGAACCCTTCCGTTGTTCTCGGAATTCTGCTGATGTTTAAAAATGGTTCGGAACTCTTCCATTGTTCTCAGAATTCTGCTGTATTTTAAAAATGCTTCGGAACTCTTCCATTGTTCTTGGAATTCTGCTGATGTTTAAAAATGCTTCAGAATTCTTCCAGTGTTCTCGGAATTCTGCTGAAGTTTAAAAATGCTTTGTTACTTTTTCATTGTTCTCGGAATTCCGCTGACGTTTAAAAATGCTTCGGAACTCTTCCATTGTTCTCAGTATTCCACTGAAGTTTAAAAATGCTTCGGGACTCATCAATTGTTCTCGGAATTCCACTGAAGTTTTGAAATCCTTCAGAACTCTTACATTATTCTTGGAATTCCGCTGACGTTTAAAAATGCTTCGGAACTCTTCCATTGTTCTCGGAATTCCGTTGAAGTTTAAAAATGCTTCGCAACTCTTCGATTTTTCTCGGAATTCTGCTGACGTTTAAAAATGCTTCTGAACTCTTCCATTGTTCTCGAAATTCTGCTGATGTTTAAAAATGCTTCGGAACTCCTCCAATGTTCTCGGAATTCCGCTGACGTTTAAAAATGCTTCGGAACTCTTCCATTGTTCTCGGAATTCCGCTGAAGTTTAAAAATGCTTTGGAACTCTTCCATTGTTTTCGGAATTCCGCTGAAGTTTAAAAATGCGTCGGAACTCTTCCATTGTTCTCAGAATTCCGCTGAAGTTTAAAAATGCTTCGGAACTCTTCCATTGTTCTCGGAATTCCGCTGATGTGTAAAAATGCTTCAGAACTCTACCATTTTTCTCGGAATTCCACTGAAAGTAAAAATGCTTCGGCACTCTTCCATTGTTCTCGGAATTCCGCTGACATTCAAAAATGCTTTGGAACTCTTCCGTTGTTCTCGGAATTCCTCTGACGTTTAAAAATGCTTCGGAACACTCCCATTATTCTTGGAATTCTGCTGACGTTTAAAAATGGTTCGGAACTCTTCCCTTGTTCTCGGAATTCTGCTGGCGTTTAAAAATGGTTCCGAACTCTTCCATTGTTCTCGGAATTCTGCTGACGTTTAAAAATGGTTTGGAACTCTTCAATTGTTCTCAGAATTCTGCTTTAGTTTAAAAATGCTTTGGATCTCTTCCATTGTTCTCGGAATTCCGCTGAAGTTTTAAAATGCTTTTGAACTTTTCCATTGTACTCGGAGTTCTGCTGAAGTTTTAAAATGCTTTTGAACTCTTCCATTGTTCTCAGAATTCTGCTGTATTTTAAAAATGCTTCGGAACTCTTCCATTGTTCTTGGAATTCTGCTGATGTTTAAAAATGCTTCAGAATTCTTCCAGTGTTCTCGGAATTCTGCTGAAGTTTAAAAATGCTTTGTTACTTTTTCATTGTTCTCGGAATTCCGCTGACGTTTAAAAATGCTTCGGAACTCTTCCATTGTTCTCAGTATTCCACTGAAGTTTAAAAATGCTTCGGGACTCATCAATTGTTCTCGGAATTCCACTGAAGTTTTGAAATCCTTCAGAACTCTTACATTATTCTTGGAATTCCGCTGACGTTTAAAAATGCTTTGGAACTCTTCCATTGTTCTCGGAATTCTGTTGAAGTTTAAAAATGCTTCGCAACTCTTCGATTTTTCTCGGAATTCTGCTGACGTTTAAAAATGCTTCTGAACTCTTCCATTGTTCTCGAAATTCTGCTGATGTTTAAAAATGCTTCGGAACTCCTCCAATGTTCTCGGAATTCTGCTGACGTTTAAAAATGCTTCGGAACTCTTCCATTGTTCTCGGAATTCCGCTGAAGTTTAAAAATGCTTTGGAACTCTTCCATTGTTTTCGGAATTCCGCTGAAGTTTAAAAATGCGTCGGAACTCTTCCATTGTTCTCAGAATTCCGCTGAAGTTTAAAAATGCTTCGGAACTCTTCCATTGTTCTCGGAATTCCGCTGATGTGTAAAAATGCTTCAGAACTCTACCATTTTTCTCGGAATTCCACTGAAAGTAAAAATGCTTCGGCACTCTTCCATTGTTCTCGGAATTCCGCTGACATTCAAAAATGCTTTGGAACTCTTCCGTTGTTCTCGGAATTCCTCTGACGTTTAAAAATGCTTCGGAACACTCCCATTATTCTTGGAATTCTGCTGACGTTTAAAAATGGTTCGGAACTCTTCCCTTGTTCTCGGAATTCTGCTGGCGTTTAAAAATGGTTCCGAACTCTTCCATTGTTCTCGGAATTCTGCTGACATTTAAAAATGGTTTGGAACTCTTCAATTGTTCTCAGAATTCTGCTTTAGTTTAAAAATGCTTTGGATCTCTTCCATTGTTCTCGGAATTCCGCTGAAGTTTTAAAATGCTTTTGAACTTTTCCATTGTACTCGGAGTTCTGCTGAAGTTTTAAAATGCTTTTGAACTCTTCCATTGTTCTCAGAATTCTGCTGTATTTTAAAAATGCTTCGGAACTCTTCCATTGTTCTTGGAATTCTGCTGATGTTTAAAAATGCTTCAGAATTCTTCCAGTGTTCTCGGAATTCTGCTGAAGTTTAAAAATGCTTTGTTACTTTTTCATTGTTCTCGGAATTCCGCTGACGTTTAAAAATGCTTCGGAACTCTTCCATTGTTCTCAGTATTCCACTGAAGTTTAAAAATGCTTCGGGACTCATCAATTGTTCTCGGAATTCCACTGAAGTTTTGAAATCCTTCAGAACTCTTACATTATTCTTGGAATTCCGCTGACGTTTAAAAATGCTTCGGAACTCTTCCATTGTTCTCGGAATTCCGTTGAAGTTTAAAAATGCTTCGCAACTCTTCGATTTTTCTCGGAATTCTGCTGACGTTTAAAAATGCTTCTGAACTCTTCCATTGTTCTCGAAATTCTGCTGATGTTTAAAAATGCTTCGGAACTCCTCCAATGTTCTCGGAATTCCGCTGAAGTTTAAAAATGCTTTGGAACTCTTCCATTGTTTTCGGAATTCCGCTGAAGTTTAAAAATGCGTCGGAACTCTTCCATTGTTCTCAGAATTCCGCTGAAGTTTAAAAATGCTTCGGAACTCTTCCATTGTTCTCCGAATTCCGCTGATGTGTAAAAATGCTTCAGAACTCTACCATTTTTCTCGGAATTCCACTGAAAGTAAAAATGCTTCGGCACTCTTCCATTGTTCTCGGAATTCCGCTGACATTCAAAAATGCTTTGGAACTCTTCCGTTGTTCTCGGAATTCCTCTGACGTTTAAAAATGCTTCGGAACACTCCCATTATTCTTGGAATTCTGCTGACGTTTAAAAATGGTTCGGAACTCTTCCCTTGTTCTCGGAATTCTGCTGGCGTTTAAAAATGGTTCCGAACTCTTCCATTGTTCTCGGAATTCTGCTGACGTTTAAAAATGGTTTGGAACTCTTCAATTGTTCTCAGAATTCTGCTTTAGTTTAAAAATGCTTTGGATCTCTTCCATTGTTCTCGGAATTCCGCTGAAGTTTTAAAATGCTTTTGAACTTTTCCATTGTACTCGGAGTTCTGCTGAAGATTAAAAATGGTTTGGAACTCTTCCATTGTTCTCGGAATTCTGCTGAAGTTTAAAAATGCTTAGGAACTCTCCCATTGATCTCGGAATTCTGCTGACATTTAAAAATGGTTCGGAACTCTTCCATTGTTCTCGGAATGCCGCTGACGTTTAAAAATGCTTAGGAACTCTCCCATTGATCTCGGAATTCTGCTGACATTTAAAAATGCTTCGGAACTATTCCATTGTTCTCGGAATTCTGCTGACGTTTAAAAATGCTTTGGAACTCTTCCATTGTTCTTGAAATTCTGCTGATGTTTAAAAATGGTTTGGAACTCTTCCATTTTTCTCAGAATTCTGCTGTAGTTTAAAAATGCTTCGGAAATCTTCCATTGTTCTCGGAATTCTGCTGATGTTTAAAAATGCTTCAAAATTCTTCCATTGTTCAAGGAATTCTGCTGAAGTTTAAAAATGCTTTTGAACTTTTCCATTGCTCTCAGAATTCTGCTGAAGTTTACAAATGGTTCGGAACTCTTCCATTGTTCTCGGAATTCTGCTGACGTTTAAAAATGCTTCCAAACTCTTCCATTCTTCTCGGAATTCCGCTGATGTTTAAAAATGCTTCGGAACACTAGAATTGTTCTCGGAATTCCACTGAAGTTTAAAAATGCTTCGGAACTCTTCCATTGTTTTCGGAATTCCGCTGATGTTTCAAAATGATTCTGAACGCTTCCATTGTTCTTGGAATTCCGCTGAAGTTTAAAAATGCTTCGGAACTCTTCCATTGTTCTCAAAATTCCACTGACGTTTTAAAATTCTTCGCAACTGTTCCATTATTCTCGGAATTCCGCTGACATGTAAAAATGCTTTGGAACTCTTCCATTTTTCTCCGAATTCCATGGAAGTTTAAAAATGATTCGGAACACTTCCATTTTTCTCGGAATTCCGCTGAAGTTTAAAAATGCTTCGGAACTCTTCCAATGTTCTCGGTATTCCGCTGAAGTTTAAAAATGCTTCGTACCTCTTCCATTGTTCTCGGAATTTTGCAGACGTTTAAAAATGCTTTGGAACTCTTTCATTGTTCTTGGAATTCTGCTGGCGTTTAAAAATGGTTCCGAACTCTTCCATTGTTCTCGGAATTCTGCTGACGTTTAACCCCTTCAGGACCCAGCCTATTTTGACCCTAAAGACCTTGGCATTTTTGTCAATTCTGACCAGTGTCCCTTTACGAAGTAAAAACTCTGGAACACTTCAACGGATCCTAGCGATTCTGAGATTGTTTTTTCGTGACATATTGGGCTTCATGTTAGTATTAAATTTAGGTCGATAATATTTGCGTTTATTTGTGAAAAAATCAAAAATATGGGAAAAATTTTGAAAATTTTGCAATTTTCAAATTTTGAATTTTTATTCTGCTAAACTAGAGAGTGATGTGACACAAAATAGTTAATAAATAACATTTTCCACATGTCTACTTTACATCAGCACAATTTTGGAAAAAAAAAATTTTGGTAGGAAGTTAGAAGGGTTCAAAGTTCATCAGCAAATTTTCTTTTTTCCAGCAAAATTTGCAAAGCCATTTTTTTTAGTGACCACATCACATTTAAAGTCCCTTTGAGGGGTGTACATGACAGAAAACACCCAAAAGTGACACCATTCCAAAAACTGCACCCCTCAAGCTACTCAAAACTACATTCAAGAAGATTATTAACCCATCAGGTGCATCACAGGAACTAAAGCCACATGGAAGAAAAAAATGAACATTTTTATTTTTCTAACAAAAATTTTCTTTTAGCCTAAATTTTTTAATTTTCACATGGGTAACAGGATAAAATGCATCCTAAAATTTGTTGGTCAATTTCTCCTGAGTACACTGATACCTCATATGTGGTCATAAACCACTGTTTGGGCACACGGCAGGGCTCAGAAGGGAAGGAGCGCCATTTTACTTTTTGAATGGAAAATTAGCTCCAAAAGTCAAATTGCGCTCCTTCTCTTCTGAGCCCTGCCATGCGCCCAAACAGTGGTTTATGACAACATATGAGGTATCAGTGTACTCAGGAGAAATTGAACAACACATTTTAGGATGCATTTTATCCTGTTACCCATGTGAAAATTAAAAAATTTAGGCTAAAAGAAAATTTTTGTGAAAAAAAAAGTACTTTTTTGTTTTCACAGATCATTTTGTGAAGCACCTGGGGGTTCCAAGTGCTCACTATGCATCTAGATAGGTGCCTTGGGGGGTCTAGTTTCCAAAATGTGGTCACTTGTGGGGGAGCTCCACTTTTTAGGCACATTAGGGGCTCTCCAAACGCAACATGGTGTCCGCTAACAATTTGAGCCGATTTTCCATTCAATTTGTTTGCGGACACCATGTCCCGTTTGGAGAGCCGCTGTGTGCCCAAACATTGGAGCTCACCTACAAGTGACCCCATTTTGGAAACTATACCCCCCAAGGCACTTACCTAGATGCATAGTGAGCGCTTGAAACCCCCAGGTCCTTCATAAATTAATCCGTAAAAATAAAAAAGTGTTTTTTTTTCCACTTTTTCATTATTATGAATCAATTTGTGAAGCACCTGGGGGTTCCAAGTGCTCACTATGCATCTTGATAGGTGCCTTGGGGGGTCTAGTTTCCAAAATGGGGTCACTTGTGGGGGAGCTCCAATGTTTGGGCACACAGCGGCTCTCCAAATGCAACATGGTGTCCGCTAACAAATTGTCGGCTCAAATTGTTAGAAGACACCATGTTGCGTTTGGAGAGCCGCTGTGTGCCCAAACATTGGAGCTCCCCCACAAGTGACCCCATTTTGGAAACTAGACCCCCCAAGGCACTTACCTAGATGCATATTGAGCACTTGAAACCCCCAGGTCCTTCATAAATTAATCCGTAAAAATAAAAAAGTGTTTTTTTTTTCACTTTTTCATTTTTATCAATCAATTTGTGAAGCACCTGGGGGTTCCAAGTGCTCACTATGCATCTATATAGGTGCCTTGGGGGGTCTAGTTTCCAAAATGGGGCCACTTGTTGGTGAGCTCCAATGTTTGGGCACACAGGGACTTTCCAAACGCAAAGGGTTCCAATTTGTTAGCGGACACCATTGTGTAGTTCATGTCAGGTTGGTGTGCGGTGTGGTATATTGTAGTGCATACACCACACACACACACACACACACAACACACACACACAATCTCATACACTACAACACACACACACCAACCTGACATAGCCTCCTCAGCTGAGTACGCCCGAGACTGGGATGAGCGGGACGGGCAGGACATTTTGTGTGCTTTGTGCGTGTGTAAAAAAAAAAAAATCAAAACTTTATTATAGTGTGAGTGTACGTGTGTGTGCTTGGTGTAACCTTCTGCAGTCACGTGTGGGGGCGGTCAGGCGTAGGGGCCGGTCAGGCGTAGGGGGCGGTCAGGCGTAGTGGGCGGTCAGGAGTAGGTGGCGGTCAGGCGTAGGGGGCGGTCAGGCGTAGGGGGCGGTCAGGAGTAGGGGCGGTCAGGAGTAGGGGGCGGTCAGGAGTAGGGGGCGGTCAGGCGTAGGGGGCGGTCAGGCGTAGGGGGCGGTCAGGAGTAGGGGCGGTCAGGAGTAGGGGGCGGTCAGGAGTAGGGGGTGGTCAGTCGTAGGGGGCGGTCAGGCGTAGGGGGCGGTCAGACGTAGGGGGCGGTCAGACGTATGGGGCGGTCAGACATAGGAGGGGGCTGAGGAGATGGAGGAGCCAGAAGCAGCAGCAAGGGGGGTGATCACTGGGGCAGGAGCCGGCAGCAGTAAGGGGGGATAGGAGGCCGGCAGCATCGGGGGGTGATTACTGGGGCAGAAAGGGGAGCAGGAGCTGGCAGGAGCAGGGGGCTGATTACTGGGTTTTCGGGGGGGGTGATCACTGGGAACAGGGGGGGTGAACACTGGGAACAGGGGGGGTGAACACTGGGGGGGTGAACACTGGGGACAGGGGGTGAACACTGGGGGAGGGGGTGATTATTGGGAGGTGGGGGGTGATATCACTGGGACTGGGGGATGGTGGGTTTGATCACAGGAGCAGGGCATTTACACTGAGCCTGCTGCTGCTGTGATCACAGTCCAACGGCTGTCAGAAGGAGAGCAGCAGCCGGTGGATGAAGACGTGGGAGAGGGAGCGGAGGTCGGGGTGCAGGTATGAAAGTGGAGGGGGGGTGGAGAGGGGGGCGGGGGGGTCGCGGGGGGAGGTGGAGGGGGGGTCGGGTGGAGTGGCGGCAATACTTACCGCTGATCAGCGGTGGCGGCGGCAGACGCGATCCACAGGGTCCACAGCAGGGGGTCCGCAGCAGGGGGTCCACAGCAGGGGGTCCGCATCAGGGGGTCCACAGCAGGGGGTCCACAGCAGACGATCTAGGGTTAGGAAGGTGCTGGGAGGTTTCAGCCATCCCTCCATATCTGATTGGGGCTAGTATCCATGTGACGCTAGCCCCCCAATCAGATCTGGGGGGAGGGGGGAACAGAGGTGACACGCCCCCCAGCCAATGGCTGATGCTGTAAGCATCAGGCAATGCCCAGATTTAAATATTACTCCAATTGTCATTGGGGAAATATTTAATTCATACCGATTGGCAGTTTCCCTAAAAGTGAAAATGAAACAGCCAATCGGAGGGGTCCCAGGTACGGGGGGGTTAATCCACCCCCCGGGGGGTCGACTTCAGGATGTCCAGTTGCAGAAGCAACTGTGACACCTGAGCGACCCCGCTCGCAGGCGCTGCAGGGGCTCTTTCCCTCCATGTCACAGATGCTGTGACATGGGTCGGGAACAAACTGTTTTCCATGTCACAAACGGTGTGACACGGGTCGGGAAGGAGTTAAAAAGGGTTCGGAACTCTTCAATTGTTCTCTGGATTCTGCTGTAGTTTAAAAATGCTTTGGAACTCTTCCATTGTTCTCGGAATTCCGCTGAAGTTTTAAAATGCTTTTGAACTTTTCCATTGCTCTCGGAATTCTGCTGAAGTTTAAAAATGCTTTGAAACTCTTCCAATTTTCTCGGAATTCTGCTGAAGTTTAAAAATGATTCGGAACTCTTCCATTGTTCTCGGAATTCCGCTGACATTTAAAAATGCTTCGGAACTTTTCCTTTGTTCTCGAAATTCTGCTGACGTTTATTTATGCTTTGGAACTCTTCCATTGTTCTCGGAAATCTGCTGACGTTTAAAAATGCTTCAGAACACTCCCATTGCTCTCGGAATTCCGCTGAAGTGTAAAAATGCTTCGGAACTCTTCCATTTTTCTCGGTATTCTGCTGAAGTTTAAAAATGCTTCGGACCTCTTTCATTGTTCTCGGAATTCCACTGAAGTTTAAAAATGCTTCGGAACTCTTCCATTGTTCTCGGAATTCTGCTGGCGTTTAAAAATGGTTCCGAACTCTTCCATTGTTCTCGGAATTCTGCAGACATTTAAAAATGGTTCAGAACTCTTCAATAATTCTCAGAATTCTGCTGTAGTTTAAAAATGCTTTGGAACTCTTCCATTGTTCTCGGAATTCTGCTGAAGTTTAAAAATGCTTCCAAACTCGTCCATTGTTCTCGGAATTCCGCTGAAGTTTAAAGATACTTCGTAACTCTCCCATTGTTCTCGGAATTAAGCTGACATTTAAAAATGCTTTGGAACTTTTCCATTGCTCTCGGAATTCTGGTGAAGTTTAAAAATGTTTTGGAACTTTTCCATTGTACTCAGAATTCTGCTGAAGCTTAAAAATGCTTCGGAACTTTTCCATTGTTCTCGGAATTTTGCTGGCATTTAAAAATGGTTCTGAACTCTTCCATTGTTCTCGGAATTCTGCTGACGTTTAAAAATGGTTCGGAACTCTTCAATAATTCTCAGAATTCTGCTGTAGTTTAAAAATGCTTTGGAACTCTTCCATTGTTCTCGGAATTCTGCTGAAGTTTAAAAATGCTTCCGAACTCGTCCACTGTTTCCGGAATTCCGCTGAAGTTTAAAAATGCTTCGGAACTCTTCCATTGTTCTCGGAATTAAGCTGACATTTAAAAATGCTTTGGAACTTTCCCATTGTCCTTGGAATTCTGCTGACGTTTATAAATGCTTTGGAACTCTTCCATTGTTCTCGGAATTCTGCTGACGTTTAAAAATGCTTCAGAACACTCCTATTGTTCTCGGAATTCCGCTGAAGTTTAAAAATGCTTCGGAACTCTTCCATTGTTCTCGGTATTCTGCTGAAGTTTAAAAATGCTTCGGACCTCTTCCATTGTTCTCGGAATTTTGCTGACATTTAAAAATGCTTCGGAACTCTTCCATTGTTCTCAGAATTCTGCTGGCGTTTAAAAATGGTTTGGAACTCTTCAATTGTTCTCAGAATTCTGCTGTAGTTTAAAAATTCTTTGGAACTCTTCCATTGTTCTCGGAATTCTGCTGAAGTTTAAAAATGCTTTTGAACTTTTCCATTGCTCTCGGAATTCTGCTGAAGTTTAAAAATGCATCCGAACTCTTCCATTGTTCTCAGAATTCCGCTGAAGTCTAAAAATGCTTCGGAACTCTTCCATTGTTCTCAGAATTCCGCTGACATTTAAAAATGCTTCGGAACTTTTGCTTTGTTCTCGGAATTCTGCTGACGTTTATTAATGCTTTGGAACTCTTCCATTGTTCTCAGAATTCTGCTGGCGTTTAAAAATGCTTCAGAACTAGAGATGAGCGTTGTTCTACTCGAACTGTTCGCCAATCTCAAATTCGAGCTGTTTTGGGCGGTGTTCGAGCCGGTCGGCGAACACGAACAATTTGAGAAAAATTCGGCTGTTCGAGGTTATGTTCGATAACTGTTCGTGCACCAAAATCATAACTGGATTTTTTCTCAGTAATGATGAAAATTAATGTTAATACGTAGTTTTAGTGTACAGCGGGGCGGGGGGAGGGGCAGGGGATGGATCTCTGCAGGAACAATGAAGATCTCCATTTTTTTTTCTCTTTCCCGCATTTGCAGTGGGGAGGTGCAATCTGTCAGCCTATCAGCAGCGCACACACGGAGCGAAGTGCTTTTTTTCACACAAGCAAGGGCATGTGTGATTGGCAGTGTATGTCACATGTCCTTGCCCTATAAGACCAAGCCATTTTCCCCGTCGCCACCATTTTCTCACTGCTGCAGCTGCGTGTTAGACGGCACCGCTGTTGCTGTGTGCGCTATACCTTGTTAATTTCAAGCCAATTTTCGCACAAATATACAGATAGCTTGGGAGTAGGGAATAGTTGTGATTGCAGTCATTTTAAGGACTAGGTTACAGCATTTCCTACGACTTTTATCAGGCAGGTCTGTGCTCTTAAATAGATAGATTGTGGGAGTAAAGACTAATTGTAATTGGAGTCCTTTTCAGGACTAGGTTACATCAGTTCCTATCAGTTTTTGCCAGGCAGGTCTGTGCCAGTGCTGTGCAAGTTTTTTTCACAGCATTTGGCTGAATCTAGCAAAGCTAATCCTTTTTGGCCTATTGCAGAGTGTGTTAGTCAGTGGAGTAGCCTATCTGTGTTGCAAGATATACCATCTGTGTATAGAATACCAATTTTTTTACTGCACCTAGTGAAGTAAAATCTTTTGGGCATAGCATCATTCTATTAGTCCATCTATACTGACCTCCATCAGGTTGCAAACTGAATATAATTTTTTTCTGCACCTAGCTCTGAAAAAATATTTGGGCTTCTAGCAGTGTGTGGGACTTGGTCTATTAGTCCATCTATACTGACCTCCATCAGGTTGCAAATTAAAAATATTTTTTTTCTTCATTTAGCTCTGAAAAAATATTTGGGCTTCTAGCAGTGTGTGGGACTTGTTCTATTAGTCCTTCTATACTGACCTCCAGCAGGTTGCAAATTGAATATAATTTTTTTCTGCATCTAGCTCTGAAAAAATATTTGGGCTTCTAGCGGTGTGTGGGACTTGGTCTATTAGTCCATCTATACTGACCTCCATCAGGTTGCAAATTAAAAATAATTTTTTTCTGCATCTAGCTCTGAAAAAATATTTGGGCTTCTAGCGGTGTGTGGGACTTGGTCTATTAGTCCATCTATACTGACCTCCATCAGGTTGCAAATTAAAAATAATTTTTTTCTGCATCTAGCTCTGAAAAAATATTTGGGCTTCTAGCAGTGTGTGGGACTTGGTCTATTAGTCCATCTATACTGACCTCCATCAGGTTGCAAATTGAATAAAAAAACTTTCTGCATCTAGCTCTGAAAAAATATTTGGGCTTCTAGCGGTGTGTGGGACTTGGTCTATTAGTCCATCTATACTGACCTCCATCAGGTTGCAAATTAAAAATAATTTTTTTCTGCATCTAACCCAGCCAATAGTTTTGGCCTAATACCACAGTTTGGCCACTCAGCTCTGCTCGGTTACCATCCATTGTTTTTTTGTGCAAACAACTCCAGAGTTGTGAATTAGTTAACCACCAAAATGAGTGGAAAAAGGCCTGCTGCTGGTGGAAAGGGGAATAGGCGTGTTGGGAAGGGGAAAAAAGGTTGTGTCCGTGGGGTAGGTGCAGAAGAAAGACCATCTTCCAGCCAAACTAAAATGTCTACTTCTTTTAGCGGACAATGTGATAAGATCCCTTTCTTACGGCCACGCCAATCGCTACAAATTCCAGATGAGGCACAAAAACAGCTGGTGCTTCAACGGATATCAAGTGCTCCTTTAAGTGGGCTCTCCTCCACATCAACTTCAACATCACAAATACTCCAGTCCTCAAAGGTGTCACCCAAATCGCACTTGCTTCCTCACAGCTCCCAAATCTCCAGCTGCCCGTCTGAGTATGAGGTAGAACAGATGGTTGAGTCTGCAGAGCTGTTTACTCATACTATAGCCTGGGAATCAGAGGTCGACTCCAGCGCTTCTGTGAATCCAGACGAGGAAATGATCTGCACTGATGCCCAGAATCTTTATGAGTCGGATCCAGGACCAGACGCAGAAGGTTCTGACCATAATGTAGACCCTCATTCCCAAACTGTAACTCCTGTTGGTGGAGACAATGAGGAAGACGATGATAAGACTCAAATACCTGATTGGAGCGACAACTTTAGTTTTTTGTCAGGGCAGGAACAGGTTGGCTCTGAGGACGACGGGTGTGATAACGCACAGGGTGATGATGATGAGGTCGGAGATCCCACTTACTGTCAACAAACAGTCAGCCAAGAGATGAGGTCAGCAGAGGAGGTGGAGGAAGATGCTAGTGACGACGAGGTCAGGTTGCGCCTTCCTGGACAGAGACGTAGTACTGGAAGCACGTCAACAACTGCATCCTCAAACACAACTCTGCCTCTCACCACAAGTCGTGGTGGCTCTTCAGGTCGCATGGGTGCTAAGCCTTGCATAGCCTGGGCATTTTTTCAGATCGATAAAGATGACCCAACTCGTGTTATCTGTAACATTTGTCAGCAAAAGCTAAGTAGAGGCCAAAAAATACATAGTTTGAGTACTTCATGCATGAACCGGCACATGGACATGAAGCATAAGTTGCAGTGGGAAGCTCAGTGTGCTACAATGCGGTCTAGCCGGCCGGGCCAACCACCGTCTGCCATATCTTGTGCATCCGCGGCCTCTTCATCCTCTGTGACTGGGGGGACAGCAGTCACACCTGTTTTGGGGCGCAGACCTGCCACCTCTTTACCCGCAACAGCCAGCGTGATTGGCGGGTCATCATTTTCTTTGGAGGTGGTAACACCAGCTGGTCTTGAGCGCTGTCCGACATCGATAGCACCACCTTTGGATCAAGGCAACCTAACATGTCCGCCTGCATCTTCCTCACAGACCGGCAGTTTGCCGGGGACACCCTTATCAACCCCCGTCTAAGCACAATAGCCAGCCCTCGGTCCCTCAGATGTGGACAAGTAAAAGACCATTTCCTCCTAGCCATGAGAAAGCTAAGAGGTTGAATTTCACCATCTGCAAGCTCTTGGCTACAGAAATGCTGCCTTTCCGCCTGGTGGACACAGAGGATTTTCGAGACTTTATGTCCGTCGCAGTGCCCCAGTACCAGATGCCCAGTCGGCACTACTTCTCAAAGAAAGGTGTGCCTGCGCTCCACCAGCATGTCGCACACAACATCACCGCTTCTTTGAGAAACTCTGTGTGTGACAGGGTGCATTTCACCACAGACACTTGGACGAGTAGGCATGGACAGGGGCGTTACATGTCGCTGACTGGGCACTGGGTAACTATGGTGACAGCAGGACAAGTCTTGCCGTCCCCACGAGTTGTGCGTCAATCCTCTTTATGTCATTTTTCCTCCACTGCTTCTGCCTCCTCAACCTCCTCTCGGTCTTCCACCTGCACCCAAAGCCTGTCTGGTCATGCCACAAGCTTTCTAACTGCGCAGAAGGGATCCTGCACACCTCCTTACTATGCTGGCAGTAGGGCTCAACGTCATCAGGCGGTTTTTACATTGAAATGTCTGGGAAATGTGAGTCACACAGCTGAGGAGTTGTGGTCAGCTCTGGAGAACCAATTTCATGAATGGTTGTCTCCACTGGACCTGAAACCAGGGAAGGCCGTGTGCGACAATGCTGCAAACCTGGGTGCGGCCCTTCGCCGGGGCAATGTCACACACGTGCCTTGTATGGCTCACGTGTTGAACCTGGTTGTCCAGCAATTTTTAGCCCACTATCCCAGACTAGATGGCCTTCTGCAGAGGGCACGGTCGCTGTGTGCTCACTTCCGCCGTTCGCATCCCGCAGCTCAGCGACTTACATCTCTACAGAAGTCGTTGGGCCTGCCACTTCACCGGCTAAAATCCGATGTGCCTACCCGGTGGAATTCAACTCTGCACATGTTGCAGCGACTGTGGCAGCACCGACAAGCCCTGGTGCAATACGTTCTGATGTATAGCCTGGGCCAACGAGATTCAGAGGTGGGGCAAATCACGCTGGAGGAGTGGTCTCAGATCAGGGACCTATGCACCCTTCTGCACAGTTTTGAAATGGCGACGAAGATGTTTAGTGCTGACGATGCCATTATCAGCATGACTATTCTGGTGATTTACATGCTGGAGCACATGTTAAACAGAATTCGGAGTCAGGTGGTGGCACAAGAGGAGGTGGAGGAAGTAGAGGAGGAGGAGTTGTATGCGGAAGGGCTAACATCTGCAAGGTCCAGACGGTCGGCAGCACCAGGGCGGCAGGCATGTGAGGGTGGGGGAGATGATTTTACCAGGGCGCATGGTAGCAGCCAAACTAGTGAGGAAGGTGCAGGAGCCCAGGAAGAAGTGGAGGACGAACTGATGGAAGACTCATCAGATGAGGGAGACCTTGATCACATTTCTGTTGTGCGAGGTTGGGGGGAGAGGACAGAGGAAGGAAGCATGATTGTTACCTCGCCACCAACACAACAGGGACTTGGTGCTCCTGGATGCGCAACACACATGAGTGCCTTCTTGCTGCACTACCTGCAACATGACCCTCGAATTGTGAGAATTAGAAATAATCCTGACTACTGGGTTGCCACACTGTTAGATCCCCGGTACAAAAGTAAATTTGCAGAAATTATTCCTGCCATAGAAAGGGATGCACGCATGCAGGAGTATCAGCAGAGACTGTTGCAGAATCTTACATGTGCTTTTCCACAAAATACCAGTGGTGCACGTAGTGAATCTCACAGTTCCAACTTGCCAACCGTGGGACCGTCAAGTGTTCAGCACTCAAACCGTAACAGAACCACAGTATCTGCTGGTAACATCAATTTTGCGGAATCATTTCACCACTTTTTTAGCCCATCCTTTGCAAGGCCACAGGAGACAAGAAGTCTGACACATAGTCAACGCCTAGAGACGATGGTACAGGAGTATCTCCAAGTAAACATTGAAGCCACGACTGTGTCACTGGACCCTTGCTCTTTTTGGGCTTCCAATCTGGATAAATGGCCGGAGCTAGCCACTTACGCCTTGGAGATCTTGTCATGCCCCGCAGCCAGCGTTCTGTCTGAACGTGTGTTCAGCGCTGCTGGTGGTGTGCTGACAGATAAGCGCACGCGGCTCTCCACTGATAATGTAGACAGACTCACGTTCATAAAGATGAACAAATCATGGATCCGAAACGACTTTTCTACCCCTGTGTCATCCTGGGGAGAGTAAAAGCTTGATGATTGGTTAAAATCACCCTACCAACCGTTTTAAGCTTTCAAATTACTAATCATGTTTATCTGTATCTTGACTGGAAAATAATTTGGGCTTTGTAGCAGTGTGCAGCACTGATCCTATTAGGCCATCTATAATAAGCTTCACCAGATTTAAAATTAAAAATAATTTTTAGCTGCATCTAGCCCGGAAAATAATTTTGGGGCTCCGAGATGCGCAAGACACATAAGTGCCTTCTTGCTGCACTACCTGCAGCATGACCCTCATATTGTCAGAATTCGAAGTAATCATGACTACTGGGTTGCCACACTCTTAGATCCCCCAAACTTTTCGATCAACCTTTTCATTTTAATAAAGACCAAAAAAATGGTCATTTTTGAAATTATAAGCATTAGCAGGTTGTTAGAAACTGAAATCAAACAGTTTTCAACTCAAAACTTTATTCTAGGTGATGTTACATTTTCACATAGGACCCCTTGTTCGAAAGGAGCTTCTGAACTCTCTCATCCATTGAATTTGTCAGGTTTTGGATGGTTTCTGCTTCAATTGTTTTGCATGAGGACAGAATACCCTCCCAGAGCTGTTGCTTAGATGTGAACTGCCTCCCGCCATCATAGACACTCCTTTTAATGATGCTCCAAAGGTTCTGAATGGGGTAGAGGTCAGGGGAGCATGGGGGTCACACCATAAGTTTGTCCCCTTTTATGCCCATATCAGCCAGAGATGCAGATGTTTTATGTGCAGCATGAGATGGTGCATTATCATGCAGAAAAATGATCTTGCTGTGAAATACATGGTTCTTCTTCTTGAACCATGGCAGGAAGTGCTGTTTGAGAAAATCCACATACATTATGGAGTTCATCTTTAGCGCCTTCAGGGATCCTAAAGGGGCCGACAATCTCTCTCCCCATGATTCCAGCCCAAAACATTACTCCACCTCCTCCTTGTTGGCGCTGTAGCCGTGTTTGCGTGGGGTGTCCATCAACCAGCCATCCTCCACTCCATTCATCTGGACCATCGAGCGCTGCACGGCACTCATCCGTGAACAAAACAGTTTTGAAATCAGTCTTCATGTAATGTTTGGCCCACTGGAGCCGTTTCTGCTTGTGTGAAGTGGATAGAGGAGGTCGACAGGATGGCGTATGCACAGCTGCAAACCTCTGAAGGACCCTGCATCTTGTTGTTCGGGGGACGTTGGAGGCACAAGCAGCTTCAAAAACTTGTCTGCTGCTATGACAAGGCTTTTTTGCCGCTGCTCTTTCAACCTGACGTAATTGCCTGTAGGAAAGAGTCCTCAATTTGCCCTTATCAGCACGCACACGTGTGTACTGTGAATCAGCTACATACTTCTTGATTGCCAAGACACTTCATCCTGATCATCGCACAATGTTGATTGTAGTCATGCCTTGACCTAAACACTCCACAATTTGTTGCTTTTCAGCAGCCGACACATCCTTTTTCTTTCCCATTTTGGCAGAAAATGTAGGCTGCTTAATAATGTGAGAGAGCCTTCTTAAGTAGTCTTGCCTTTCATTGGACACACCTGCCAAACTAATTAGCACAGGTGTCTGCAATTGCTTACAGTGATATAAAGAGCCCTGACACACATCACCATCAATGAGTTTAACTGACAAACAAACAAATTCTTCCTTTATCACTCCTAAACACTTTTTGCATAATAATTTGGAACGCGGTGTACATGTGCTTTTCCACAAAACACCAGTGGTTCACGTAGTGAATCTTACAGTTCTAACTTGCCAACCGTGGTCTGTATGGAATTGTTCAATAAAGGGCCCAAAATTAAGATAACATAGATGGAAGAGGTCTCTATGAATAGGAATTCCTAAGTATTTGATACCCTGTGAGGGCCAGGCAAAGGGAAAGTTGGACTGGATGGAATCCTATATGGATTTAGGGAGGGAGACATCGAGGGCCTCAGACTTCGCTGCATTGATTTTAAAATTTTACCATGTAACAAAGTGATCTATTTCAGCCATAACAGCAGGGATGGATATATGTGATTGAGTGATATATACTAGGACATCATCAGCAAATAGAGAGCACTTGTACTCGGTGCCTCCCACCTCAATCCACCTAATATTGGGGTTATGGCGAATTGATGAGAGCAGGTGCTCCGTCACTAGGATGTATAAGAGAGGGGACAGAGGACATCCCTGCCTTGTCCCATTGGTGATTGTGAAAGGTGATGAAAATGTTCTGACGCACCCCCTGGGCCTTGGGACACCCGGAGCCGGACCCTTTTTGGTGGATGCTGGTGGTTGTAGTCTTCGTGGCGGCGATCCGGTTCCGTGGCTCAGGGCGGTCAAACCAGTGGCGGAACTATTTATGTGGTTTTGATGTTTAAATGTCCGACTACGCCACCCGTGGATTGCGGTCAGAGTGAACCGCCGCTACAGGGCAGACCGCTAAGGCTGGTGTTGTGGGTGCAGCAGAGCGTAGCATAACTCCCCACGGGAGGAGTATAGCCTCAGGGCAGTGTATGCGGAGGATGGGGGTGATGGTGCAGGGCAGCAGCAGTAACGACACGGAGTCAGTGATGCAGTTCAGGGCCTTTACTCACAGTTCTTATTATCCAGACCACGTCTGCAGGTAACGGCTGCCCACGTCGTACTGTGCTCACCAGGTGAGGGGCTCAGACAACTCCCAGATAACTTTGGAGCGCTTCACAGGACCCCCTTTGTGTGTCCTTTGTCTGGCCTTTCTTACCAACACTTCTGTCCGGCTGCCTCGGGCCTCCTCTTGGTAAACTTGGCGCCAGTTTCCCTGACCCTATGTGGTGCCTTCCTAGCGGGTGGAGCAAGGGGCTGCGCCACATAAAATGTCAGAGCCTCCGGTTTCTAGCTGAGGGTCGTTTCCTGCCTCCACTAGTTCGGTGACCGGTCTCCCCCATTGGCCTGACCCCTCCACGCAGGTGGATTCGGGCGTGCGGTGGCGACTCGCCCGTCCGCACCCCTGGGATCCCTTCATTCCTCGTTCCTGGAGCCTTCTCCGCTCCTCTTCCTTCCTTCTCCCTCTTGCAGGCCTGGGCCTCTGTTACTAGGCCCGCCTCCGGAGCAGAGCTCATGCAGAGCCCCTGCTCCCTGCCACTTCTGCTCAGACTTCTCTGCACTGAACTAAGATGGTGCCCACCTTTTATACTCCCTTCTCAATGCACCCAGGAACTGCTTCCTCCCTGCTCCTGCACTGCAGGGTTCCCCTTCCTCAGTGTTCCCTCCCCCCACTCCAGCCAGGGACAGGGACTGTCGTGCCCATCTCAGGGGCATATTGGTCGCCCTGCCCCACGGCAATGTGGTGTAATGCATACAGCTGTCGGGTCTTGATCCACACTCCATCCTTATCTGAGAGTGAGATATCACACCTCTGGGTGAGGTGCAATACGTCTGTAGCAACCGAGCCCTCGGTGCTACAGTTCCATTTATCTTCAGCCTAGGTGACGTATTGTGATACAGGGCCGTGATTTTGGCTATAAAAGGGTCCCCTAGACCCCTACCCCAAGCTTTTTAAGAGAATCATATATGGCGTGCCAGGAGACTCTATGGAATGCTTTCTCAGCATCCAACGAGAGTATCTACTTACAAATTTTTAACTGCATCTAGCCCAGGAAATACTTTGTGCCTAGTAGCAGTGTCTGCTAGTCAGCGGATTATCCCGGCTGTTAAGCAAGCTACACCACCTGTAGTTTGGACACTTAATTTTTTCAAAGGAAATGCTTCGGGACCACGGGATACTTAGTGAAGAGCATCAGGAGGCACCCCAAGGCATAGGGGCTGGGACTGGCACTAGGATGCCTTGCGGTGGACAGCCGAGCTCGATCCTTATAAAAGCTTTTTAACTGCAGCAGCTTTAGTGGACGCTACTGGATCTGGAATTACGCGGCTGCTGGCATGAGACTTGCCCTCCAATAGATCCTTGTAAATGGATTTAAAGTGTATTCATTCAAATTAGAGGGACAATTTAAATTAAAAAGCTTAGAGCTGCCTCCACCACAGGGGGGCTCTCTCGACCCACCAGCGGACAGGCACCAGTATTGGGAGAGGGGGGCTGGCCGTCAGGGTTCACCGCGTCTCTGGCACAAACCCGGCGACACGGAGGTGGCACGGGCAGGAGCGGACTGGCCGTCTCGGCTTCTCACTTTTTGGATTTTAGAAGGGCATGACATGCCTATATCTGTGTCTCCCCCTCCTTTTACTCCTCCACCTCTTTTCTTTTCGCATGACTATATGTACTTGTCACTTTTCCATGTGTTAGTTGTGTCTTCTGAGCAGTTTGTCAGCTTTTGGACACCTTTGAAGGTGTTTTCTATGTGTTTCTATGTGTTTTTGTTTGCCTGCCATTGGTTTTAACGGTGTTCGAAGGTGTTCGACGAACAGTTCGACGAACAGTTCGGCGAACACACGGGTGTTCGACGAACCGAACCGAACTCGAACACTACGGGGGTGGCTCAACACTATTCAGAACACTTTCATTGCTCTCGGTATTCCGCTGTAGTGTAAAAATGCTTCGGAACTCTTCCATTTTTCAAGGTATTCCGCTGAAGTTTAAAAATGCTTCGGACCTCTTCCATTGTTCTCGGAATTTTACTGATGTTTAAAAATGCTTCGGAACTCTTCCATTGTTCTCGGAATTCTGCTGGCGTTTAAAAATGGTTCGGAACTCTTCCATTGTTCTCGGAATTCTGCTGACGTTTAAAAATGGTTCGGAACTCTTCCATTGTTCTCGGAATTCCGCTGACATTTAAAAATGCTTCGGAACTTTTCCTTTGTTCTCGGAATTCTGCTGATGTTTATAAATGCTTTGGAACTCTTCCATTGTTCTCGGAATTATGCTGACGTTTAAAAATGCTTCAGAACACTCCCATTGTTCTCGGAATTCCACTGAAGTTTAAAAATGCTTCGTAACTCTTCCATTGTTCTCGGTATTCCGCTGAAGTTTAAAAATGCTTTTGAACTTTTCAATTGCTCTCGGAATACTGGTGAAGTTTAAAAATGCTTTGGAACGTTTCCATTGTACTCGGAATTCTGCTGAAGTTTAAAAATGCTTCGGACCTCTTCCATTGTTCTCGGAATTTTACTGATGTTTAAAAATGCTTCGGAACTCTTCCATTGTTCTCGGAATTCTGCTGGCGTTTAAAAATGGTTCAGAACTCTTCCATTGTTCTCGGAATTCTGCTGACGTTTAAAAATGGTTCGGAACTCTTCCATTGTTCTCGGAATTCCGCTGACATTTAAAAATGCTTCGGAACTTTTCCTTTGTTCTCGGAATTCTGCTGATGTTTAGAAATGCTTTGGAACTCTTCCATTGTTCTCGGAATTATGCTGACGTTTAAAAATGCTTCAGAACACTCCCATTGTTCTCGGAATTCCACTGAAGTTTAAAAATTCTTCGTAACTCTTCCATTGTTCTCGGTATTCCGCTGAAGTTTAAAAATGCTTTTGAACTTTTCAATTGCTCTCGGAATACTGGTGAAGTTTAAAAATGCTTTGGAACGTTTCCATTGTACTCGGAATTCTGCTGAAGTTTAAAAATGCTTCGGAACTCTTCCATTGTTCTCGGAATTCTGCTGACGTTTAAAAATGCTTCCGAACTCTTCCATTGTTCTTGGAATTCCGCTGAAATTTAAAAATGGTTCGGAACTCTTCAATATTTCTCAGAATTCTGCTGTACTTTAAAAATGCTTTGGAACTCTTCCATTGTTCTCGAAATTCTGCTGAAGTTTAAAAATGCTTCCGAACTCTTCCATTGTTCTCGGAATTCCGCTGAAGTTTAAAAATGCTTCGGAACTCTTCCATTGTTCTCAGAAATAAGCTGACATTTAAAAATGCTTTGGAACTTTCCCATTGTTCTCGGAATTCTGCTGACGTTTATAAATTCTTTGGAACTCTTCCAGTGTTCTCGGAATTCTGCTGACGTTTAAAAATGCTTCAGAACACTCCCATTGTTCTCGGAATTCCGCTGAAGTGTAAAAATGCTTCGGAACTCTTCCATTTTTCTCGGTATTCCGCTGAAGTTTAAAAATGCTTCGGACCTCTTCCATTGTTCTCGGAATTTTGCTGATGTATAAAAATGCTTCAGAACTCTTCCATTGTTCTTGGAATTCCGCTGACATTTAAAAATGCTTCGGAGCTTTTCCATTGTTCTCGGAATTCTGCTGATGTTTATAAATGCTTTGGAACTCTTCCATTGTTCTCGGAATTCTGCTGACGTTTAAAAATGCTTCCGAACTCTTCCATTGTTCTTGGAATTCCGCTGACATTCAAAAATGCTTCAAAACTCTTCCATTGTTCTCAGAATTCCGCTGAAGTTTAAAAATGCTTTTGAACTTTTCCATTGCTCTCGGAATTCTGCTGAAGTTTAAAAATGCTTCCGAACCCTTCCATTGTTCTCAGAATTCCGCTGAAGTTTAAAAATGCTTCGGAACTCTTCCATTGTTCTCGGAATTCCGCTGACATTTAAAAATGCTTCGGAACTTTTCCTTTGTTCTCGCAATTCTGCTGACGTTTATTTATGCTTTGGAACTCTTCCATTGTTCTCGGAATTCTGCTGACGTTTAAAAATGCTTCAGAACACTCCCATTGCTCTTGGAATTCCGCTGAAGTGTAAAAATGCTTCGGAACTCTTCCACTTTTCTCGGTATTCCGCTGAAGTTTAAATATGCTTCGGACCTCTTCCATTGTTCTCGGAATTTTGCTGATGTTTAAAAATGCTTCGGAACTCTTCCATTGTTCTCAGAATTCCACTGACATTTAAAAATGCTTCAGAACTTTTCCTTTGTTCTCGGAATTCTGCTGACGTTTATTAATGCTTTGGAACTCTTCCATTGTTCTCGAAATTCTGCTGGCGTTTAAAAATGCTTCAGAACACTTTCATTGCTCTCGGTATTCCGCTGTAGTGTAAAAATGCTTCGGAACTCTTCCATTTTTCTCGGTATTCCGCTGAAGTTTAAAAATGCTTCGGACCTCTTCCATTGTTCTCGGAATTTTACTGATGTTTAAAAATGCTTCGGAACTCTTCCATTGTTCTCGGAATTCTGCTGGCATTTAAAAATGGTTCGGAACACTTCCATTGTTCTCGGAATTCTGCTGACGTTTAAAAATGGATCGGAACTCTTCCATAGTTCTTGGAATTCCGCTGACATTTAAAAATGCTTCGGAACTTTTCCTTTGTTCTCGGAATTCTGCTGATGTTTATAAATGCTTTGGAACTCTTACATTGTTCACGGAATTATGCTGACGTTTAAAAATGCTTCAGAACACTCCCATTGTTCTCGGAATTCCACTGAAGTTTAAAAATGCTTCGTAACTCTTCCATTGTTCTCGGTATTCCGCTGAAGTTTAAAAATGCTTTTGAACTTTTCAATTGCTCTCGGAATACTGGTGAAGTTTAAAAATGCTTTGGAACTTTTCCATTGTACTCGGAATTCTGCTGAAGTTTAAAATTTTTCGGAACTCTTCCATTGTTCTCGGAATTCTGCTGACGTTTAAAAATGCTTCCGAACTCTTCCATTGTTCTTGGAATTCCGCTGAAGTTTAAAAATGCTTTGGAACTCTTCCATTGTTCTCGGAATTCTGCTGGCGTTTAAAAATGGTTCGGAACTCTTCAATATTTCTCAGAATTCTGCTGTAGTTTAAAAATGCTTTGGAACTCTTCCATTGTTCTTGGAATTCCGCTGAAGTTTAAAAATGCTTCTGAACTCTTCCTTTGTTCTCGGAATTCTGCTGACATTTAAAAATGGTTCGGAACTCTTCAATATTTCTCAGAATTCTGCTGTAGTTTAAAAATGCTTTGGAACTCTTCCATTGTTCTCGAAATTCTGCTGAAGTTTAAAAATGCTTCCGAACTCTTCCATTGTTCTCGGAATTCCGCTGAAGTTTAAAAATGCTTCGGAACTCTTCCATTGTTCTCAGAAATAAGCTGACATTTAAAAATGCTTTGGAACTTTCCCATTGTTCTCGGAATTCTGCTGACGTTTATAAATTCTTTGGAACTCTTCCAGTGTTCTCGGAATTCTGCTGACGTTTAAAAATGCTTCAGAACACTCCCATTGTTCTCGGAATTCCGCTGAAGTGTAAAAATGCTTCGGAACTCTTCCATTTTTCTCGGTATTCCGCTGAAGTTTAAAAATGCTTCGGACCTCTTCCATTGTTCTCGGAATTTTGCTGATGTTTAAAAATGCTTCGAAACTCTTCCATTGTTCTCAGAATTCCGCTGACATTTAAAAATGCTTCGGAACTTTTCCTTTGTTCTCGGAATTCTGCTGACGTTTATTAATGCTTTGGAACTCTTCCATTGTTCTCGGAATTCTGCTGGCGTTTAAAAATGCTTCAGAACACTTTCATTGCTCTCGGTATTCCGCTGTAGTGTAAAAATGCTTCGGAACTCTTCCATTTTTCTCGGTATTCCGCTGAAATTTAAAAATGCTTCGGACCTCTTCCATTGTTCTCGGAATTTTACTGATGTTTAAAAATGCTTCGGAACTCTTCCATTGTTCTCGGAATTCTGCTGGCATTTAAAAATGGTTCGGAACTCTTCCATTGTTCTCGGAATTCTGCTGACGTTTAAAAATGGTTCGGAACTCTTCCAATGTTCTTGGAATTCCGCTGACATTTAAAAATGCTTCGGAACTTTTCCTTTGTTCTCGGAATTCTGCTGATGTTTATAAATGCTTTGGAACTCTACCATTGTTCTCGGAATTATGCTGACGTTTAAAAATGCTTCAGAACACTCCCATTGTTCTCGGAATTCCACTGAAGTTTAAAAATGCTTCGTAACTCTTCCATTGTTCTCGGTATTCCGCTGAAGTTTAAAAATGCTTTTGAACTTTTCAATTGCTCTCGGAATACTGGTGAAGTTTAAAAATGCTTTGGAACTTTTCCATTGTACTCGGAATTCTGCTGAAGTTTAAAAATGCTTCGGAACTCTTCCATTGTTCTCGGAATTCTGCTGACGTTTAAAAATGCTTCCGAACTCTTCCATTGTTCTTGGAATTCCGCTGAAGTTTAAATATGCTTCCGAACTCTTCCATTGTTCTGGGAATTCCGCTGAAGTTTAAAAATGCTTCGGAACTCTTCCATTGTTCTCAGAAATAAGCTGACATTTAAAAATGCTTTGGAACTTTCCCATTGTTCTCGGAATTCTGCTGACGTTTATAATTTCTTTGGGACTCTTCCAGTGTTCTCGGAATTCTGCTGACGTTTAAAAATGCTTCAGAACACTCCCATTGTTCTCGGAATTCCGCTGAAGTGTAAAAATGCTTCGGAACTCTTCCATTTTTCTCGGTATTCCGCTGAAGTTTAAAAATGCTTCGGACCTCTTCCATTGTTCTCGGAATTTTGCTGATGTATAAAAATGCTTCAGAACTCTTCCATTGTTCTCGGAATTCCGCTGACATTTAAAAATGCTTCGGAGCTTTTCCATTGTTCTCGGAATTCTGCTGATGTTTATAAATGCTTTGGAACTCTTCCATTGTTCTCGGAATTCTGCTGACGTTTAAAAATGCTTCCGAACTCTTCCATTGTTCTTGGAATTCCGCTGACATTCAAAAATGCTTCAAAACTCTTCCATTATTCTCAGAATTCCGCTGAAGTTTAAAAATGCTTTTGAACTTTTCCGTTGCTCTCGGAATTCTGCTGAAGTTTAAAAATGCTTCCGAACCCTTCCATTGTTCTCAGAATTCCGCTGAAGTTTAAAAATGCTTCGGAACTCTTCCATTGTTCTCGGAATTCCGCTGACATTTAAAAATGCTTCGGAACTTTTCCTTTGTTCTCGCAATTCTGCTGACGTTTATTTATGCTTTGGAACTCTTCCATTGTTCTCGGAATTCTGCTGACATTTAAAAATGCTTCAGAACACTCCCATTGCTCTTGGAATTCCGCTGAAGTGTAAAAATGCTTCGGAACGCTTCCACTTTTCTCGGTATTCCGCTGAAGTTTAAAAATGCTTCGGACCTCTTCCATTGTTCTCGGAATTTTGCTGATGTTTAAAAATGCTTCGGAACTCTTCCATTGTTCTCAGAATTCCACTGACATTTAAAAATGCTTCGGAACTTTTCCTTTGTTCTCGGAATTCTGCTGACGTTTATTAATGTTTTGGAACTCTTCCATTGTTCTCGGAATTCTGCTGGCGTTTAAAAATGCTTCAGAACACTTTCATTGCTCTCGGTATTCCGCTGTAGTGTAAAAATGCTTCGGAACTCTTCCATTTTTCTCGGTATTCCGCTGAAGTTTAAAAATGCTTCGGACCTCTTCCATTGTTCTCGGAATTCTGCTGACATTTAAAAATGGTTCGGAACTCTTCAATATTTCTCAGAATTCTGCTGTAGTTTAAAAATGCTTTGGAACTCTTCCATTGTTCTCGAAATTCTGCTGAAGTTTAAAAATGCTTCCGAACTCTTCCATTGTTCTCGGAATTCCGCTGAAGTTTAAAAATGCTTCGGAACTCTTCCATTGTTCTCAGAAATAAGCTGACATTTAAAAATGCTTTGGAACTTTCCCATTGTTCTCGGAATTCTGCTGACGTTTATAAATTCTTTGGAACTCTTCCAGTGTTCTCGGAATTCTGCTGACGTTTAAAAATGCTTCAGAACACTCCCATTGTTCTCGGAATTCCGCTGAAGTGTAAAAATGCTTCGGAACTCTTCTATTTTTCTCGGTATTCCGCTGAAGTTTAAAAATGCTTCGGACCTCTTCCATTGTTCTCGGAATTTTGCTGATGTATAAAAATGCTTCAGAACTCTTCCATTGTTCTCGGAATTCCGCTGACATTTAAAAATGCTTCGGAGCTTTTCCATTGTTCTCGGAATTCTGCTGATGTTTATAAATGCTTTGGAACTCTTCCATTGTTCTCGGAATTCTGCTGATGTTTAAAAATGCTTCCGAACTCTTCCATTGTTCTCGGAATTCCGCTGAAGTTTAAAAATGCTTCGGAACTCTTCCATTGTTCTCGGAATTCTGCTGGCGTTTAAAAATCGTTCCGAACTCTTCCATTGTTCTCGGAATTCTGCTGGCATTTAAAAATGGTTCGGAACTCTTCAATAATTCTCAGAATTCTGCTGTAGTTTAAAAATGCTTTGGAACTCTTCCATTGTTCTCGAAATTCTGCTGAAGTTTAAAAATGCTTCCGAACGCTTCCATTGTTCTCGGAATTCCGCTGAAGTTTAAAAATGCTTTAGAACACTCCCATTGTTCTCGGAATTACACTGAAGTTTAAAAATGCTTCGGAACTCTTCCATTGTTCTCGGTATTCCGCTGAACTTTAAAAATGCTTTTGAACTTTTCCATTGCTCTCGGAATACTGGTGAAGTTTAAAAATGCTTTGGAACTTTTCCATTGTACTCGGAATTCTGCTGACGTTTAAAAATGCTTCGGAACTCTTCCATTGTTCTCGGAATTCTGCTGACGTTTAGAAATGCTCCCAAACGCTTCCATTGTTCTCGGAATTCTGCTGGCGTTTAAAAATTCTTCCGAACTCTTCCATTGTTCTCGGAATTCTGCTGACATTTAAAAATGGTCCGGAACTCTTCAATAATTCTCAGAATTCTGCTGTAGTTTAAAATTGCTTTGGAACTCTTCCATTGTTCTCGGAATTCTGCTGAAGTTTAAAAATGCTTCAGAACTCGTCCATTGTTCTCGGAATTCCGCTGAAGTTAAAAAATGCTTTGGAACTCTTCCATTGTTCTCGGAATTCTGCTGACATTTAACAAAGCTTTGGAACTTTCCCATTGATCTCCGAATTCTGCTGACGTTTATAAATGCTTTGGAACTCTTCCATTGTTATCGGAATTCTGCTGACGTTTAAAAATGCTTCAGAACACTCCCATTGTTCTCGGACTTCCGGTGAAGTGTAAACATGCTTCGGAACTCTTCCATTTTTCTCGGTATTCCACTGTAGTTTAAAAATGATTCGGACCTCTTCCATTGTTCTCGGAATTTTGCTGTTGTATAAAAATGATTCGGAACTCTTCCATTGTTCTTGGAATTCTGCTGGCGTTTAAAAATGCTTCGGAACTTTTCCATTTTTCTCGGTATTCCGCTGAAGTTTAAAAATGCTTTGGAACTTTCCATTGCTTTCGGAATTCTGGTGAAGTTTAAAAATGCTTTGGAACTTTTCCATTGTACTCGGAATTCTGCTGAAGTGTAAAAATGCTTCGGAACTCTTCCACTTTTCTCGGTATTCCGCTGAAGTTTAAAAATGCTTCGGACCTCTTCCATTGTTCTCGGAATTTTGCTGATGTTTAAAAATGCTTCGGAACTCTTCCATTGTTCTCAGAATTCCACTGACATTTAAAAATGCTTCGGAACTTTTCCTTTGTTCTCGGAATTCTGCTGACGTTTATTAATGTTTTGGAACTCTTCCATTGTTCTCGGAATTCTGCTGGCGTTTAAAAATGCTTCAGAACACTTTCATTGCTCTCGCTTTTCCGCTGTAGTGTAAAAATGCTTCGGAACTCTTCCATTTTTCTCGGTATTCCGCTGAAGTTTAAAAATGCTTCGGACCTCTTCCATTGTTCTCGGAATTCTGCTGACATTTAAAAATGGTTCGGAACTCTTCAATATTTCTCAGAATTCTGCTGTAGTTTAAAAATGCTTTGGAACTCTTCCATTGTTCTCGAAATTCTGCTGAAGTTTAAAAATGCTTCCGAACTCTTCCATTGTTCTCGGAATTCCGCTGAAGTTTAAAAATGCTTCGGAACTCTTCCATTGTTCTCAGAAATAAGCTGACATTTAAAAATGCTTTGGAACTTTCCCATTGTTCTCGGAATTCTGCTGACGTTTATAAATTCTTTGGAACTCTTCCAGTGTTCTCGGAATTCTGCTGACGTTTAAAAATGCTTCAGAACACTCCCATTGTTCTCGGAATTCCGCTGAAGTGTAAAAATGCTTCGGAACTCTTCTATTTTTCTCGGTATTCCGCTGAAGTTTAAAAATGCTTCGGACCTCTTCCATTGTTCTCGGAATTTTGCTGATGTATAAAAATGCTTCAGAACTCTTCCATTGTTCTCGGAATTCCGCTGACATTTAAAAATGCTTCGGAGCTTTTCCATTGTTCTCGGAATTCTGCTGATGTTTATAAATGCTTTGGAACTCTTCCATTGTTCTCGAAATTCTGCTGATGTTTAAAAATGCTTCCGAACTCTTCCATTGTTCTCGGAATTCCGCTGAAGTTTAAAAATGCTTCGGAACTCTTCCATTGTTCTCGGAATTCTGCTGGCGTTTAAAAATCGTTCCGAACTCTTCCATTGTTCTCGGAATTCTGCTGACATTTAAAAATGGTTCGGAACTCTTCAATAATTCTCAGAATTCTGCTGTAGTTTAAAAATGCTTTGGAACTCTTCCATTGTTCTCGAAATTCTGCTGAAGTTTAAAAATGCTTCCGAACGCTTCCATTGTTCTCGGAATTCCGCTGAAGTTTAAAAATGCTTTAGAACACTCCCATTGTTCTCGGAATTACACTGAAGTTTAAAAATGCTTCGGAACTCTTCCATTGTTCTCGGTATTCCGCTGAACTTTAAAAATGCTTTTGAACTTTTCCATTGCTCTCGGAATACTGGTGAAGTTTAAAAATGCTTTGGAACTTTTCCATTGTACTCGGAATTCTGCTGACGTTTAAAAATGCTTCGGAACTCTTCCATTGTTCTCGGAATTCTGCTGACGTTTAGAAATGCTCCCAAACGCTTCCATTGTTCTCGGAATTTCGCTGACTTTCAAAAATGCTTCAAAACTCTTCCATTTTTCTCAGAATTCCGCTGAAGTTTAAAAATGCTTTTGAACTTTTCCATTGCTCTCGGAATTCTGCTGAAGTTTAAAAATGCTTCCGAACCCTTCCATTGTTCTCAGAATTCCGCTGAAGTTTAAAAATGCTTCGGAACTCTTCCATTGTTCTCGAAATTCCGATGACATTTAATAATGCTTCGGAACTTTTCCTTTGTTCTCGGAATTCTGCTGACGTTTATTAATGCTTTGGAACTCTTGCATTGTTCTCGGAATTCTGCTGACGTTTAAAAATGCTTCAGAACACTCCCATTGCGCTCGGAATTCCGCTGTAGTGTAAAAATGCTTCGGAACTCTTCCATTTTTCTCGGTATTCTGCTGAAGTTTAAAAATGCTTCGGACCTCTTCCATTGTTCTCGGAATTTTGCTGATGTTTAAAAATGCTTCGGAACTCTTCCATTGTTCTCGGAATTCTGCTGGCGTTTAAAAATGGTTCCGAACTCTTCCATTGTTCTCGGAATTCTGCTGACATTTAAAAATGCTTTGGAACTCTTTCATTGTTCTCGGAATTCTGCTGACATTTAAAAATGCTTCTGAACTCTTCCATTGTTCTCGGAATTCTGCTGATGTTTAAAAATGCTTCGGTACTCTTCCATTGTTCTTGGAATTCCGCTGAATTTTTAAAATGCTTCGGAACTCTTCCATTGTTCTTGGAATTCTGCTGGCGTTTAAAAATGCTTCGGAACTTTTCCATTTTTCTCGGTATTCCGCTGAAGTTTAAAAATGCTTTGGAACTTTCCATTGCTTTCGGAATTCTGGTGAAGTTTAAAAATGCTTTGGAACTTTTCCATTGTACTCGGAATTCTGCTGAAGTTTAAAAATGCTTCGGAACTCTTCCATTGTTCTCGGAATTCTGCTGACGTTTAAAAATGCTTCCGAACTCTTCCATTGTTCTTGGAATTTCGCTGACTTTCAAAAATGCTTCAAAACTCTTCCATTTTTCTCAGAATTCCGCTGAAGTTTAAAAATGCTTTTGAACTTTTCCATTGCTCTCGGAATTCTGCTGAAGTTTAAAAATGCTTCCGAACCCTTCCATTGTTCTCAGAATTCCGCTGAAGTTTAAAAATGCTTCGGAACTCTTCCATTGTTCTCGAAATTCCGATGACATTTAATAATGCTTCGGAACTTTTCCTTTGTTCTCGGAATTCTGCTGACGTTTATTAATGCTTTGGAACTCTTGCATTGTTCTCGGAATTCTGCTGACGTTTAAAAATGCTTCAGAACACTCCCATTGCGCTCGGAATTCCGCTGTAGTGTAAAAATGCTTCGGAACTCTTCCATTTTTCTCGGTATTCTGCTGAAGTTTAAAAATGCTTCGGACCTCTTCCATTGTTCTCGGAATTTTGCTGATGTTTAAAAATGCTTCGGAACTCTTCCATTGTTCTCGGAATTCTGCTGGCGTTTAAAAATGGTTCCGAACTCTTCCATTGTTCTCGGAATTCTGCTGACATTTAAAAATGCTTTGGAACTCTTTCATTGTTCTCGGAATTCTGCTGACGTTTAAAAATGCTTCTGAACTCTTCCATTGTTCTCGGAATTCTGCTGATGTTTAAAAATGCTTCGGTACTCTTCCATTGTTCTTGGAATTCCGCTGAATTTTTAAAATGCTTCGGAACTCTTCCATTGTTTTCGGAATTCCACTGAAGTTTAAAAATGCTTCGGAACTCTTCCATTGTTCTCAGAATTCCGCTGAAGTTTAAAAATGCTTCGGAACTCTTCCATTGTTCTCGGAATTCCGCTGACATTCAAAAATGCTTCGGAACTCTTCCATTGTTCTCGGAATTCCTCTGATGTTTAAAATGCTTCAGAACACTCCCATTGTTCTCGGAATTCCGCTGAAGTTTAAAAATGCTTCGGAACTCTTCCATTGTTCTATGTATTCCGCTGAAGTTTAAAAATGCTTCGGACCTCTTCCATTGTTCTCGGAATTTTGCTGATGTTTAAAAATGCTTCGGAACTCTTCCATTGTTCTCATAATTCCGCTGAAGTTTAAAAATGATTCGGAACTCTTCCATTGTTCTCGGAATTCCGCTGATGTGTAAAAATGCTTCGGAACTCTACAATTGTTCTCGGAATTCCGCTAACGTGTAAAAATGCTTCAGAACTCTTCAATTGTTCACGGAATTCCGCTGACATTCAAAAATGCTTCATAACACTCCATTTGTTCTCGGAATTCCGCTGAAGTTTAAAAATACTTCGGAACTCTTCCATTGTTCTATGTATTCCGGTGAAGTTTAAAAATGCTTCGGACCTCTTCCATTGTTCTCGGAATTTTGCAGACGTTTAAAAATGCTTTGGAACTATTCCATTGTTCTTGGAATTCTGCTGGCGTTTAAAAATGGTTCCGAACTCTTCCATTGTTCTCGGAATTCTGCTGACGTTTAAAAATGGTTTGGAACTCTTCAATTGTTCTCTGGATTCTGCTGTAGTTTAAAAATGGTTTGGAACTCTTCCATTGTTCTCGGAATTCCACTGAAGTTTAAAAATGCTTTTGAACTTTTCCATTGCTCTCAGAATTCTGCTGAAGTTTAAAAATGCTTCAGAATTCTTCCAGTGATCTCGGAATTCTGCTGAAGTTTAAAAATGCTTCGGTACTTTTTCATTGTTCTCGGAATTCTGCTGACGTTTAAAAATGCTTCTGAACTCTTCCATTGTTCTCGGAATTCTGCTGATGTTTAGAAATGCTTCGGTACTCTTCCATTGTTCTTGGAATTCCGCTGAAGTTTAAAAATGCTTCGGAACTCTTCCATTGTTCTCAGAATTTCGCTGAAGTTTAAAAATGCTTCGGAACTCTTCCATTGTTCTCGGAATGCCGCTGACATTCAAAAATGCTTCGGAACTCTTCCATTGTTCTCGGAATTCCTCTGATGTTTAAAATGCTTCAGAATACTCCCATTGTTCTCGGAATTCCGCTGAAGTTTAAAAATGCTTCGGAACTCTTCCATTGTTCTATGTATTCCGCTGAAGTTTAAAAATGCTTCGGACCTCTTCCATTGTTCTCGGAATTTTGCTGATGTTTAAAAATGCTTCGGAACTCTTCCATTGTTCTCAGAATTCCGCTGAAGTTTAAAAATGCTTCGGAACTCTTCCATTGTTCTATGTATTCCGCTGAAGTTTAAAAATGCTTCGGACCTCTTCCATTGTTCTCGGAATTTTGCTGACGTTTAAAAATGCTTTGGAACTTTCCATTGCTTTCGGAATTCTGGTGAAGTTTAAAAATGCTTTGGAACTTTTCCATTGTACTCGGAATTCTGCTGAAGTTTAAAAATGCTTCGGAACTCTTCCATTGTTCTCGGAATTCTGCTGACGTTTAAAAATGCTTCCGAACTCTTCCATTGTTCTTGGAATTCCGCTGACATTCAAAAATGCTTCAAAACTCTTCCATTTTTCTCAGAATTCCGCTGAAGTTTAAAAATGCTTTTGAACTTTTCCATTGCTCTCGGAATTCTGCTGAAGTTTAAAAATGCTTCCGAACCCTTCCATTGTTCTCAGAATTCCGCTGAAGTTTAAAAATGCTTCGGAACTCTTCCATTGTTCTCGAAATTCCGATGACATTTAATAATGCTTCGGAACTTTTCCTTTGTTCTCGGAATTCTGCTGACGTTTATTAATGCTTTGGAACTCTTGCATTGTTCTCGGAATTCTGCTGACGTTTAAAAATGCTTCAGAACACTCCCATTGCGCTCGGAATTCCGCTGAAGTTTAAAAATGCTTCGGAACTCTTCCATTGTTCTCGGAATTCCGCTGACATTTAAAAATGCTTCGGAACTTTTCCTTTGTTCTCGAAATTCTGCTGACGTTTATTTATGCTTTGGAACTCTTCCATTGTTCTCGGAATTCTGCTGATGTTTAAAAATGCTTCAGAACACTTCCATTGCTCTTGGAATTCCGCTG